>NC_090934.1:348221418-349471418 GCF_040938575.1 Ambystoma mexicanum | reverse complement strand
TGGCTGCAGGGAATAAAACAAGAAGTCACTGATACCAACCTTAATATCTGGCAGGATAATGGGCCATTACATCAAGCAATAAAGATATTATTCTGTGTTCTGTCACCGCATTGGTCATTGTTGTTTATCTATTAAAACATATTGTGATTAAATTTTAAATACATAAATAAATATTAACCTTTGCAAACCAGACTGATTCCTGGTTCAGTGTGAGTGGGGGCAAGGGGGTGTTCCAGGAGAAGGGTGTGATATGAGTGGCATATCGTTCAGAATAATGAACTTTTAGACAAAAATAAATAAGGATTTCAGTTGTGCACTACATGCTGAGTGTTGACTTGCGTGTGTGCTGGATTGAAATCACTTACAACTGAAAAGCATTCAGTTGCCCCAAGGCTACTGTGAGTCTCCATCAATCTTTAACAGGGTCCTTCAGATGGACCTAAGCAATATTGATTTGAAAAGCATTGTGATACAGTACATAGATGACATTTTGGTTTGCAGCACAAAAGAAGATGAGTGCAGACAAGATTCAGTTCTGTTAATGGGTATCCTATCAGATACGGGATATAAGGTAGACAAAGAGAAGTTGCAATATTGTCGAGAAGAAGTGTAATATATAGGCCAGTTGAGTTATTTCACAAGAGGGAAAGAGCTGAAAGAGCTGCAAGAGCTGAAAGAGCTGAAAGAGCTGAAAGAGCTGAAAGAGCTGAAAGAGCGGAAAGAGCTGAGGCGATTATGAAAACAGCAAAACCGCACACGGTAAAACACATGCAACATTATGCAACTATGTTAGAGCGTGGGTGTTTGATTATAGTTCATACACCAGACCCCTTTTGCAGGCTCTGAAGAAAGCACAAGTAAATAAGGAAAATATAGAATGGACTAAAGAAATGGAGGGAGGGTTTGAAGAACTGAAGAAAGCAATTTGTACAGCTCCAGTTTTAGGAATTCCCAATTATGACGAGGAGTTATTTTTATTTTCACACGAATGGGACAGTCATGACAGCAGTACTTACACAGAGGACTACGTTAGGGTATAAACCTCTGGCATATTATAGTGGCATTCATGATCCAGTTATGAGAGGGCACTTTCCTGGCATAAGCCGCGTTCGCAATGGAGAAGTCTAACAGTATTGTGATGGGGTGTTCTATGACATTGTTGAGCATGCTTTGTTTGCCATTTTAGAAAATCCTAAGGCTACATTGACATCTCAGAGAGCTTCTGCATATGGGGTGGTTATATCGAATCCAGTAATCAAAATAGTCAGGTGTAAAATAGTGAACCCTGCCACGTTTGTAGCTGAGCCTGTGGTAGTGGGTGAGCATGTGCATCATTGCGCCAACTACAAGGAATTCTATGATGACATCCCGCGCGTAAAGGAAAATATGTTAGCAGGGGGGAGATTCTCTTTATTGATGGTTTGTCAAAAATCTATCAGATTAGTGGAGAAAGGCATTAAGGTTCAGCTGTGGTAAGACACAGAGCCAATGGTAAATTTGAGGTGGTTGCAAGTGCAAGACTAAGGCCCTCATTACAACTGAGGTGCTAAGTGCACCAACTTTACCACCATGGTGTAAACTACGTTTACACCATGGTGGATGGCGGATTTACCGCCTCATTACAAGGTGAGTGGGGCGGTAAATCCCCATTTCCCATTTTCCCTTCCCCATTCCCATTTTTGCCCCATAGGGCATAATGGGAGTGGGGAAGGCGCTAATTACGGCACCGTAAATTACGGTGCCGTAATTAGCACCAAGGTGCCTTAGCACCATGGAACTTAACGCCTGCAAAAAGCAGGCGTTAAGGTGGGAATCAGGCGTTAAGGGTTAACGGTGGCGTTAACCCTTAACGCCTGAGTTGTAATGAGGGCCTAAGTCTCACTTTTCAGCGCAAGCAGCAGAATTGGTGGCGCTTATTGTCGTGCTTGAGAAACACGCAGAGCGGGAAGTAACAGTGTACAGTGACTCCGTCTATTTGACGTCAACCGTGCACGCAGGACTAGTACATTGGAAAAGTAGGAGCTACTTCTGAGCGGATGGCACTCCAGTGCAACATGCAGCATTATTGGGCAGGCTTATTAGGGCACTACAACTCTCAGTAGCCACTGTAATAGTTAAATGTGCAGCACATACTAAGCAAACTGACTTTATGTCTTGCGGGAATGAAGTTGCGGATGAAAAGGCCAAGAGGGTTGCATATTCGCCAGATATTTCAAGTTTTGATTCTCCAGATGTAGAGAAAAAAGTAGTCACGATTATGACAGCAAATGAAGGGTTTAATCATTTATCGAGAACACAGTTGACGGAGGTTCAAGGCCGTGCGCCACATTAGGAGCAGTAATTGTGGAAACGAGATGTTCATTGTCCCCCTCTGAAGCATTGTGGCGACAGGACAGCACTGGAAAGTCAGTGAAGCCAGTAGCATTGTTAAGGATAGCGCTTGAACAGCTGCACTACTCCACAAGCCTTTGCAGCAGCTATTGCGGAGGACTGGTTCGCACCGAACACGTTGCATTTTATGTACTAAATTGCATCGTACGTCAAATGTTTACCACTGGGCATACCCTGTGAATGATCAGAGGAGTGATTCCATGACCGAATGGTCCGTTTCAGCATTTACATATCGATTATGTTGATATGCTGCAAGTATGTAGTGGATACAGGTATATGATAGTGGTGGTGTGTTACTTTTCTAGGTGGATCAAAGCAGGCCCTTGTACATACCCTGATTCCACTTGTGCAGCAAAGTTTTTAGTCTGAGAAGTCTTTCCCAGATGGGGAGTATGTGAGGTGCTGGGATCCGACAATGGGCCTCATTTTGTTAATTAAGTATTTGAACAGATTAGTCTATTACTAAGAATAAAACACAAGTTTTCTTCTGCTTATCAACCACAAGTCAACGGGATATGTGAGAGTCTCCATAAAGAGAGAATTGCAAAATGAAAATTGACACTGAAGAAGGGATGGCTGTACTGCCTGCCCCTTGCATTATAAGCATTAAGGAATCAGCATGGGTTGGACCACCACCTTACACCCCACGAGCTAGTAACAGGGAGGTGAATGAGAACACCTTTATTTTCATCCATTGAGGAGCAGAAGTGATGCCCAGAAGACTGCAGAAATGTTAGGAAATTAGTTATGTGCTTATTTGACATGTATGACCGCTAGTATCTCTGTCATTTCAGATTAAATCCAATGCAAGGGGGGGAGGGGTCAGTCTCAGGACACAGATGAAGCCCATTCAGCAACCAGAATTCAAGAGCTACTTCCTGTACCTAGACTTTTGATTGGAGATTCAGTTCTAGTGCATAACTTCACCCAGAAGCCACGCTTTAGTGGTCCCTACGTAGTAGAAAATGTTACTCCCTCAGCAGTAAAAGTCCAAGAGAGACGTGTCTGGATCCAGTGGAGTGACATAAAGCCATACACTGGTGAGACCGAAGCACTGCCAACTATCGATTCGGAAGCAAGACAAGAAGAAGAGGTTCCGCATGTGCAGACCCGATCGATGACAAGGAAGAAGGATGCTAAGTTTGCTGACTAAAGAAATGGAAGTGTGCATTTGGGCTGTGGCTCAGCCCAGACACTCTTTATAGATATTATAGCAGGAGTGCAAACGCAGTTCTTGAGTCACAGGAATCTTTGAATTGGACCTTAGAAGTGTTGCTGTACTAATTATGCCAAACCTGGAGTTTGAATTTGACAACTGGAAACGTGAGCACTTTCCAGACTCGTTCCTCTCATAGGCTATTTCTCGCTGTTTTTGTTTACATACTTCAAGCTTATCCTGCTCTTGTTGGGCGCAGTGCTAATATACACAATTTTCTGCATGATCCTAAAAATGGCCCTGCAATCAGGAGGCTGCTTGTGGCAATAGTTGAACAGATCCTACAATTACCTGACCATCTAACAGAGATGCCTGATTAAAAAGGTTTTTTCCTTACTTAAAGCAGTGCACAGACACAATGAGGAATGTCGAGAATGGTACAGTTTTGGAAAGTGAGCAAACTCAACGAGGTGTGGAGAATTGTAAATGGTGGGGATTGATGTATTGGTGCATAAAATATGCCTGCTCAGCATTTATTGTTGTTTTTCTGATTTTGTTGATCCATACTGTTTACTTCATTTGTACAAGCAAAATAGAACTCCCTTTGATTCTTCCCACTCCAGTGACTCTCACAGGATTGTCTATTACTGAAAGTCCAAGACCATTTGGGATTTTCCCCACACCAGCGGCGTGTGTGAGGCCTCCTATTTTTATGACAAGTGTTCCTATGATTCCCTCTTTAGGAAGGACCCTTATTGATATACTTCATGCGCATTCTGCATGCACCCTCCTTATGAGAGGAAGACACAAGAGAAGCACAAGGGAAGATGATTATGAATTAAATAATGATCTACACAGCACAGCACACTTCAGTAATAACATATGGTATCAGCACATGAAAAAGGTGGGCAAGAGACGTCCAAGGAGTGTTTCTATGTTTGTGCTCTCATACCTTATGCCTTGGGGAATTCCAAGATTTTCATAGCTATAGAAGTAGCAGTCCAGAAAACTCAATGCCTGACGCACCTTGCATTCTGCCATATGAGAGGTCAGTTCCAGGGTTGAACAGCATCCTCGGTATGGGTCACCGAGAAGACAGGCCCCAAGAAGATGACTATGTACAAGATTTAAAGACAAGAGAGAGACCCCATACCAGAGATCACATGATACAATATGAACAGCATGAAATGGAGCCCGAATCAGATGAGAAGTAAACAAAAACCTCAATTGTCAAGGAAAGAACTACAAAGAAATACGAAGATGCAAGGAGAGAGGTCAGCTGCAAATCAAGGCAACAGTTCTTACTCCAACTGGATGGGCTGAAGGCCTGATTATATGTAACGCATTAGCACTTACAGGACACTCTGAGCCAGTTCTAGATACTGCGAAGAATGAATGGAAACATCATTGGTCAAATATTGCAAATGTGCTGACATGGGTCCATGATAAAGGAGGACCTTTTCAGATAGTACCTCTAGCGAATGCATCCTTATGTTTCAGATAAAATGCCACAAGAAAAGTGGGAATGAATCAGCAGTGCAGCTGAATTTTCGATGTACCATGCATGAAGGATGGAACAGTAGTGATAATGGACCACTTCTGGGCCTGTGGATCCAGAGCGTATATGGAGTTGCCCAAAGACTGGGAAGGGCTGTGTTCCATAGTTTTCATTCATGTTCCAGCATTGGTGATTCCGAAGAGTCACTTGAATATTGGAGAGCTTCTAAAAGCTGATGCCCACATGAGGAAGAGAAGATCAGTTGGATTTCTTAATCGAACAAAGAGGCAGAACTACTTTCAGCTAAGTCCATAGAAGCCTTTGATTCTATTCCGTATGAACATATGTTGTTCAGTCAAACTGCTGCAGTATTCATAACTATCTTCATGCCAGGGATCCAGATGGTTACAGATTACCAGATGGGAACTCCTGCAGATGATTAATACTACCTTAAAGGGATTCAATGCTATCAAGGAAGAATTGAGAGCCATTAGACAAATGACTCTGCAGAATAGATATGTCCTTGACATGATTACAGCTATGGATGGAAGTGTTTGTGCCACAATAAGATAATCATATTGCACATTCATACCTTCTCACGATGATGAGAATGGGACCTTGACAGAGGTCATAACAATGCTGATGAACTTGCACATCAAAATGGAAGATGAAACAGAAGATATTGCAGATGACAGCTAGTTTACAGCGATCTTCTCATGGGTCCCTCTATGGATGGTGAATATTTTCAAGTTTCTTGGAGCACTATTGGTGAAGATCATGTTTGGATTCTGTGTGATCAGAATAATAATCACACAGTGCAAGATGACGACAAAGAAAGCAGTAGGATTGAAGATCATGATCGATGTTGAGTCTGGGTTTGGACCCAAAGAGTTGATGAATGAATAAATCAGAAAATATATAGAAGCAAGCTTCTAGCACCTGAGGGAAAAAAGTGCCTGTATCCAAGAAACCACAAGAAGTATGCGGGTAGATGGATCTAAACTGCAGTCTGAACAGACAATGTAGTCACATGACCCGGAGTGTTGATGAACATGTAAAATCAGCAGGATCTCTGAAAGGAGTAATGAAGATATGGACTCCAAAGAAACACGTTTTCAGGCGAGGATGTCTGGATGTGAAGACTGATGGGAGAGTGGACGATGAATCAACCAGAGGGGGGAGTGTAGAGGAGGAACCAAATGACTCTACCGGAAGTCCCATCCCTATTTTGCCTATGTGTTGGAAGCTGGAAGTTGTGACATGGACAATGCCGATAATGGTACCTATCCCACGAAGAATTCTCGAAACAAGGTATACATTGAGAAAGCCCTACATGATGTACCCGTGAGAAATGACAGTCTCTTAAAGGAGGTCCCTGAAGAAGTGTGAAGTGACAAGGGCAAGAGACTGGTGATGTCACATGGAGCAGAGGTGACGCACCAAGAAGAAAGGCCAAGGAAGAGAGTATATAACACAAGACGATTCAGCATCTTACGGTTACTGTTCTTCAGAGATAGATAACCAGTTCTTGGCTACTTCATCATTTGACACCAGACCAAACAGCTCTTCCAAGCCTTTCCATGCTCTTAACTGCATGTTGCTCCGACACAGCTTTCTGATTCTTCCTTCTCCGTGGCTCTGAGCATACTGAATATGTGACACAGATGTCCATCTTCTATATAATGGTGGCACTGCCTACAGTCTATTCGCTACATATAGCTAGCCTTTAAGATCACTATATCTACTTGTGTTGCTGCATGTGTAGAGTTATTAAACTGCTTGCATTTTCTATAGTGCTAGTCATACATGCATTCTTTATTCCACCTATGAAAGTTTACTCAATTCTTTATTTCATCATCAGATTCAATATGGTCCATACATCCTTTTCTTAAGCCACTCTTTTCAGTGCATCATGCTTCATCAGCAACTTCTCTTTCTCTCATCTTCATATTCCTTTGAGGATCTCCTCCAAGAGATTGTCATCTCTACGGAGATACATCATATAAGGTTTTCTCAATGAATATCTTTTCTCGAAGGCTCTCCGTGGAATAGGCATGATCACTGCTGTCGTGCATGCTTCAATTTCTGGCTTCTAGCTTATAGGAAGCATGGGGGCTGGACATCCTGAAGAGGTATTCAGCTGCTCCTCTACACTAGTGAACTGTCATGTCTGGGCCTGCGTGTTTACAGTAGGCCACCCCAGTAGGGGAACCCCACCATTCAAAAGGTGCGAGATTGTGGTTTTCAGGAGCCAGAGAGTCTAGTCTTGCTGCAGCTTCAAGTTAGACCTGCCGCTTTAATCAGGAACCATAGACAGATCCATTAACCAGAGAGACTCTTTCACTGTGTAGGCCAGCCTGCAGCCATTCATCCAGCTTTGCTCGCCGAACTGTCTTGCTCCCGTCTTCACCTCTGCCACAGTAGCCTGCAAAGTGCCCTGAAGCTGACTTGACCCTGTCGAGCACCAAGAACACCTACAGCACAAGGTACATTGTGGTTCTGTCTCCCTGGTCCTTCCCAGAAGGCTCCTACAGAAATATTAAGACCCTTTCCTCCCTTTGTGCTGAAGCCAAGTAACGTTAAACTGTTGTGGCTCCTAACCATATGGACTACCCTCCTGTCAGTATCCAGAGTGATCTCTGTTCTTTCTTTGAAACTGTCTGTCCTCTGCATTCCTTTACAGGGTGGGTTGTATTTCGTAGCCTTACTAGAACTGTCTGTTGTGATATAAATAAAGTAGATATTGTTGATACAACCTTGACTGGACAGTCTCTTTTATCATTGGGTAATAATTGTATTTTCGCTGTGTTGCAACTAACCAACGATACACAACCTTTCGGAGATAAGCCTGCAGTCCATCCACGTTGCCAAAATTGGACAAGGAGGTTTATAATTTGCTTGTTATTCCAATCTGTTCAGATTCCTTCTGGTGTATTAGATTTTTGGGGCTGATTGATGGTTTAGAAACCGATATTCACCCCTGGACCACTGGCACCCCCGGAAGTTGATTCGTCACACTGATAAACAAGCAAGCCACTGGCTAATTATTCATTAGAATCAGTGCTGCACAGTGAAGTGTAGCCATTTCAGAAGGATTGCCAAAGCACAGCTGCAGTCAAATGACTGCTGTGATGTCAGTGGTGTGTCCGAGACCTGTTGTCACAGCAACTACTGAAATAACACATGTATTTTGCCTAATAACTAAGCAGATTGATACAGGGACAAGACATGACAGCAATTCCTGCAAGAGTACTTTTCCCACTCGCACTGCAATAGCATTGCAGATATGTGCTCATTGATCGCATGCCAAAACATCAGCTGAGATGACAACAGAGTGCTATCCTGTGAATTGCCCAAAAAATGCCAGATGTCCTCCTTGCAGGTCTGGTCACCAATGATGTCGGTCAATAAAAGGTAATCAAATTACCTTCACACTTGACACCACTCTGTTCCCAGAAGTGAAGCCCCTGAAATTGGTCAAGGCCTAAACGACATGAAGGGGACAGCAGATGCCATCAAGAAGTGGAATCACGATGTTTCAGATTATAAAATATGTCAAAGCTTCCGCACTCTCTCTTAGATCTCACTGTTAGGGTCTCCCACGTTACCTAGGCAACACTGCACCAATAGTGCGCCCCAGTGCTTTAAATGGAAAAAAAAGTACAAGTACTCACCAGGCTAGAAAGCCGTACGTTCCGGCGTAGTGCTTTCGGCGCGGCGACTTGGGCACAGGTCCCTTGTATTTTATTTATTTTAAAATGTTTTTATTGGCATTTCTTGTAAAGCAACACATTGGGCCTCATTACGACCCAGGCGGTAAGTTACCGCCTGGGCCGTGACTTTACCACCATGGCGTAAACTTCGTTTACGCCATGGTGGTTGGCGGACTTACCGCCCCATTCCGACCTTGGCGGGGCGGTAAGTCCCCAATCCCCATTTACCCTTCCCCATTCCCATTTTTGCCCCATAGGGTATAATGGGAGTGGGGAAGGCGTTAATTACGCCACCGTAAATTACGGTGGCGTAATTAACTCCATGGTCCCTTAGCGCCATGGATTTTAACACCTGCTAAAAGCAGGTGTTAAAAGCGCCATGGCGCTAAGGGACCTCGTACTCAGGCGGTAAGGGACGGCGCTGTTAACGCTGCCGTTAACCCCTTACCGCCTGGGTCGTAATGAGGCCCATTGAGTTACATCATCATGGTCTTGCGCCACAAAATTATGTTCAACCAAGAAGGAGAAAGAAAAACATACAAAACAAAACAACAGTAACTGTCTCCGTGTGAGTTACATCGACATATTCAGGCTCTGTGGAGGGGGGTGATGATAGTAGGTCGTGTCTGTACAAAGGTTGGTTGGGTACTTGGTCTCGGCACGCTGCATCGAGATCTTATTTGCAGTTTTTTTATTCTTTCCTTTTATTTTTTATTTTTTTAGTGGGGTATGACTGTTCAGGGGGGTTTATCATCCGAGGGATGAAACATGTCCCACACCAGAGCTTTCCATGCTTCGAACGCCACACTCATCCCGTCTTCCGATCTGGATACTCCCTCTCCCCATGTTTTGTTTTTTTCGCTTCTGTCCATCGCTCCATTTGCCTATACTATGCACCGCACGGAGGTCCCTGTGTTTGATTCCAAGACATTGCTATGGTTCTCTTAGCTAACATGCAAGCCATGTCCATGAGCTTGACTATGTGTTTCATCTCAGTTATCCTGGGGTAAGTTCCCAAGAGGCACTCCTTAGGGGACCAATTGTATTGTGTTATGCCTATTCTTCTGCAGGACTGTTCCACCTTGGCCCATAGACATTGTGATTCTGGGCATTGCCAGAATATGTGTATTAATCCAGCACTGTCCATCCCACACCATGTACATCGGGGTTGGATTTGCTTGCTGAATTTGGCCACCCTGCTGGGTGTCATCTAGGTGCGGTATAATACATTCAGTTACATCAGTCTGAACCTAGCATTCCTAGACACTTCTTTAGTCAGTGCTAGTGCCTTCGCCCATTCCTGCTCATGAATATCTACCCCGAGATCGTCCTCCCATTTCATCTTGAGGCCACCACTGCGAGGGTTAAGTTTGTCAGCTAATTGTTTATATATCCTAGATACTGGTCTCCAGCCATCGCCCCGGGTGTATAGTAGTGTTATCGTTGGGTGCGCTGCTGGTTCGCCTGGCCATTCCACCCATTTCTTCTTGGCCGTCCGTCTCTCCCTTTGATAGCACAAGAATTGCCCGCCAGGTAGTCCTTCTTTGGATTGCAAGGAGTTGAAGTCCCTGAAAACCTCTTCCTTGTATAAGTCTCCCCACGTGTACATCCCCATCTCTCCCAGTGCCTGACTATCGAGAGGTCCGTACTAACTTGGCACACATATGCAGCCAGTGGGATGTCTGGTGAGTAAGAGAGTTCAAGGTGTAGGAGTGTTCTCGTCCTGTTCCAGATACGCCACCCCAGGGCCACTATCATGGGGATGTTTTCCAGGCATCCAGGAGGTACCCAGATCAATTCCTTCAGTTGTATTGGGAAGCCAAGTGCCTCAGCAGTGCAGTTTCAAATGTGGCCTCATCCGATAGCCAACGGGCAACAAAACTGAGTTGGGCAGCAAGATAATATTTTTCTAAGTCTAGTAGTTGTATGCCCCCCCTCAATTTAGGGCAGGGTCAGTGTGGTCAGGGATAGCTTATGCGGTCCTTTGCCCCAAAGGAATTCCCTGATCAGTGTTTCTAGTAAGCATAAAAAAGAGGCCTTAATGTAATAACATATGTTTTGGAAGTGATATAAAAATATCGGAAGAATTATCATTTTGACGATTGACGCCCTACCAATCATTGACAATGGCAGTTTCAACCAGAATTTTATGGATGTACGCAGACCGTTGACCACCGCCGCAGTGTTATTTGCATGCATTGACTCGGGTGTATGGCAAATGTTGACCCCGAGGTACCTGAACAAACTCAGCTGCCATTGAATTCCGACCTCGGGTAGATCCTCAACACCCTTGCCTTTCAGGCCTGCTAATAGGAACAAGCAGGACTTCTGCAAACTAAAGTAAATCCCAGAGACCCTAGCATAGTTTTCCAGCACTTCTAGCATAACTGGCACATTCTGGCGTGGATCCCTCACATACAGCAAGACATCGTCCACATACAGTGAAATGATGTGGTCCTCCCCGCCCACCCGTATACCTGCATCAAAAAAGTGTTTCCTAAAGTAGATGGCAATTGGTTGCAGACCAGGTATGTACAGATAAAGGGCATCCCTGTTGTGTGCCTCTGCATATATCCCAGGTTGAGGACACCACTCTCCCAGACTTTACCATGGCTGCTGGATTGGTGTATAGAACAGTCACCCATCTAATTAACCTCTCTCCAAACCCGAATTCCCTCAGGACCGCCAGAAGCCACACCCAGTATATGGAGTCAAACGCTTTAATTGCATCGAGCGATAGCAACGCAAGAGGTTAATTATCAGCCTCTGTCTGGGCCATAACATGTTGGAGCCTACGGAGGTTTGCGGCATGGAACGAAGCCATTTTGGTGACCATGAACCAGCCCACCCACCACCCTGGACGGACGCCCGGCCAATATGGTAGTCAATATCTTGACATCGTAGTTAAGCATCGCAAGCGGGCGGTACGAATCACATTCGTCCGTTGGTTTCCTGGGTTTAGGTATTGGTACCAGTAATGTTTCCCTCATGCTTCCCGGGAGTGTCCCCAACTCGTACACATCTTTATATATCTCATGAAGCAGTGGTGTGAGTGACTCTTGGTATGGTTTATAAAATTCAGGGGGTAACGCATCGCTTCCAGGGGTTTTACTAGTGGCTAGGGATTTTATTGCCTCGTGGATGTCATCAACAGTGATCTCTGCTTCTAACATTTCACGTTGTGCCGGGGTCAGCGCGGGCAATCCAATCTCTTCCAATGTGTTTTGTACGTCCTCTTGGGGTACCGGGGTATCGTGTGCGTATAGGTGGGCATAAAATTATTTAAATGTGTCATTGATTGCCTGTTGAGTCTGGTGTATCAAGCCCTCACTGTCCTTGAGTGTAGTTGTTAGGTGTCTGGGGTTCTCTCTCCTGCAAAGCCATGCTAAGAGCCGACTTGGTTTGTCCCCTTCCTTATGTGCCCGGGTAGATCTTGTTGTATAATCAAACTTGGCCAACCGCCCCCATGTCTCTTTGCATTTAATTCTCATCTGATTCAGTGCATCCTCCTCCTCTTTCGTCCATTGGGCTGTGGTCTCCAGCAGTCTTATTTCTTCCTCCCACTGTTCAAGGTCCTCGTGCAAGGTTCTCCTTACACCCCCTGCCTTGGCTATGATCTCCCTGCGCACCACAACCTTTAATGTCTCCCCTCTGGTGCTCCAGTTTTTCACACTACCCACATTCTCTTCTATGTATCGTTCTAGACTATCTCTGAGGTCTTCCCTGAAGGCCAGATCGGTGAGTGCTTCTGTAGGCATTCGCCATAATGGAATAGGGGGTCTAGGCCCAGTGATCTTCCATTCCATCATTAGAGGGGAATGATCCCAGATCGATCTGCCCAAGTACTGTATTGCCTCTATCTGCATAAATTGGTTTCTACCTATAAATATGTAGTCAATCCTGGTGTATAAACCGTGTGGTGAGGAGTAGTACGAGTATCTCCTCTCTGTCGGATACAGTTCTCGCCAAACATCCACAAGGTCTAACTGGTCTAAAGTTGCGTTTAATGCCTTGGAGGTCCCTGTCTGGGTTAATGGCGGGCGGACCTATCTAGGTCTAAATCTCTCATGCTGTTGAAATCTCCCCCCCAAATAAAGAAGCTACCTCTGTATTGAGTTACCTCAGTGCTTAGGTTTGCAGGTGCGAAGGAATATTATGGTTAGGAAAGTAGGAGTTGATTATACATATTTCAATCTGTTTGATATGGCCACACAATATCAGGTATCTGCCTCCCGCATCCACCTCCACTTTCAGTAGTTTAAAGGGTATCTGGGGGCTTATCCAAGTGAACACACCTCTCGCATACTTGGAGTACGTAGCTTCATACCCCTGCCCGCCCCAACACTCGTCAATTTGGACATTGACTCCTTGGTCAAATGGGTTTCCTGTAGTAGGGCTATGGAAACCCTTTTTCTGTTCAAGTAGGACTTTACTCGATTTCTGCGGAGGTAGGCACCCATGCCCCTCACATTCCACGTCAACACTTTAATTTGTGTGGCCATCGTCGTTTAAAATGCTTCACCAGTGTCACCCCTATTTGCTTATGTTGTACCCACCATGGGGCCACAGCCCAGGGATCACTGCGCTTACAGACCCACAACAGTACCTGACTTTGCATAACATGTATGACCAGTATTGAACCCCCCCCCCTGTATATATGGAGACTTCACAAATAACAATGCAACAAGCAAAACAAACAATTTAGGTCAGAGAAACAAAGAACTGCTCCCAGCCGCTGCAGTGGTCTTGCAGCGCTCTGGTGCCCCTACTACTTCCAGACCCATCCGGGCCATCGGGCGCAAGTGTGGTGCTAGCAATGGGCCTGCACCTCTCAGTCCTCAGGCCGGATCTGTGAGCCCAGTTCGTGTGGCCCAGCAGTCTCTCCGCCCAGATCAGCTTTCATCACTGTTTCGCAGCGGATTCAAAGTGTGATTAATTTGACTTATCACAGCTGTAACCTCAGTCCCATGTTTCCAGTGCTCACCCTCCTCCCCCCTGTGTAACGTTGCTCATGTGACTGGTTCTTCCCCACCAGCCAGATTGTTGTGCTCTAGCCACATATTGGCTGCTGCCGGGGTTTCCAAGAATACTGCCTTCCCTTTGTAGAGTACCTTCAGGCGGGATGGATACATCAACATGTACTTCAGGTTTAGTTGCCAAAGCCTAGCTTTTATCAGTACAAAAGAGTTCCTTGCTCGCTGTAACATGGGTGTGTAGTCTGGATAGATTGCAATCCTGGAGGCATCTCTCTTGATCTCTCCCCCTTCCCTCGAGTACCTGAGTATTATCTCTCTGTCTTGAAAGTTTAAGGTCTTCGCGATCATCGGGCGGGGGTGCAAACCTGGAGGTGGTCTCTTTTGTAGGGATCTGTGGGCTCTCTCCACTGTGAAGCCCTATGACAGCTGACCAGCACCAATTTCTTGTTGTAGCAGCATTTCAACGAACCCGGTCGGGTTCGAGCCTTCCAGTCCCTCCGGAATCCCCAGTAAACGAATGTTGTTACGACGAGCCCTTCCTTCCTCGTCTTCCGACCTCACCTCAAGGGTTGCTACCTTCATCTCCAGCTCCCGTGCTCTTGCCTTCAAGTCAGCTGTAGTTTCTGCCATTTCTTGGAGACCGGTTTCCGCCGTGGCAATCCTATTCGCCAGGTTTCACGCATCTTGCCTCATTAATGACATGTCCGACTTAACCTCCTCTATCTTTGGGTCTATAAATGTTTGGAGTGCAGCTATGGCCTGCAGCACCTGCCTGTCTTTGGAGCCATCTTCAAGTGCCTGTAGTTCAGTGCTGGAGATCGTGTCAGTTTGCACTGGAGTGCCTTGTTTAGTCACGGCAAAGGAATCCATTATTGTTGATTTAGCCTTATTCATGCTAGGGGACATGTCTGCTCAGTATGTATGACAGTTGGTTGCCAGTTCAAAGCCGGTCTGCAAGGACGTGTTTCAGCCAGTCTGCATCCCACACTGATCTTGACTGTCCAACCGGGCAGCTCAATGAGTTGCGCAAGTTGTGGTGATCGGGGAAAGGCCACCAGTGCCACCCTGGGGGGGGGCATTGCATTGTAGTGCTTAGTTCAGTGGCAGGCTCATGTGACAACTCCAGGTCCCACGCAAGTGATACAGTCGTTGGTGTTTGGTGGTGCTTATCTAGGGCAGGGGCCCGTTTCCCTCTGAACCAAAAGTCAGGCACTCCGGTCAAGACAGGCCAACCCCCACAGTGCCGCGGTCAGCCCATTGTGTCAGGATAAGCACAGCTATGTTGCGGATCCCAGTGTTGCTTTCACTGCCCCCACTGAGTGAGAGTTGGGTCACCGTCTTGCCAGTTATTAGTCCCAGTCTGCTCTCCTATTGCTGTGGTGTATGGCAGGTTGGACCCGCTCACGATGTGCAAGTGTCCGTTACTGTTGAGTCAGGTGCAGGTCTGGCCTGTGGAGCGTAAGGAACCCGTGTTGTGTGTGGGCACACTGTCAGCAACCGTTGTGGAGAGAAGCGCACCTAGTCACAGTGCAGCAGTGACCAAGTGTCTCTGTGGTGTGTCTCCCTTCCCCAGACCCCGAGTGGGCTCTCCTCCCTAGATTCCACCTCAGCAATCCCCGAATGTTGAGTCCAACAAGGACGTCCGGTATCCACAGGTGCGCGTGAGTATCCACTCCGGATGCGCCCACCGGCTCAGTATAGCTTTCCCCCAGTGCCAATGCCGTGGCCGAAAATCCCCCGGTAATCGCCTCAGGTTGTTTGCAACATGCAGGGATGGTGCGTGTGTTGCAGTTTCGGGAAGTGATTCCGTTGCAGCCCGGTCTCCCGAGGATTAGCGATGCGATGTCCCCAGTGGGAGCCACCAGGGTCCGTAGCACCGCGCTCCATGCTCAGGCATTCAGTGTTCAGTTGATGCTGTCAGCGACACCGTAATGATCATCTTCGCCTAGAGTCTTCCTGGCTGGGAGCGTGCTGCTTTCATTGAATGTGGTAACCTCCTCTCGCCGTAGCTTGTAGTGCAGTGAGCGAGCTCCAGCCACAGGCGCCATTTTGGGTGTTGCAGGGGCACTAGCACAAACCCTCTTTTCCAGGCTATACAGGCTCCGATTTTTGACAGACTTGGTTTTGGGAGTGGGAGGGAGAGTTTGTCCCCAGTCAGCTGTGGTTTCTTCTCCGTTTTGGTGCGTTTGTCCGATGTAATAGAATCATAGTTAGGATCGCGGGCGGGAGCTCTACGAGGCAACTTCATCATGCCATGCGCTCAGGCCACGCCCCCCTCCCGGGCACAGGTCCCTTGTAAGCACACCGTATTGTTTGCAGGCAATGCCCAGTGAGATTAAATAATGTGCCAAGGAGCACACAGCTTGGTAAAGCAGTGTATCTGAGATCGTTTCAGACAAACTTCCAGTTTGTTGTTATGCATTGTGTTAAGAAAGTTTGAATATCTATATTAAACGAGATTTTCTTTTTTGCATATCAAACTAGCAGATGTCATAGCTGTAAACTAAGCTTTAGAAGGGGAGTTTTAGTATTGCTCGTTTTCATTGCATAATAAGGAATTCGGTAGGTAACTGGAGCTCTGTGGGAGTTTTCAGTCGAAAACTCCAATTACTTAAACATGTTGGCACTGCTAATAACAAAGAATCATTTTAAAAAGTAATTTTCCAGGCTTTCTAAATCAATCCCTGCCCATTGAAGGACACTAATGGGAAACAGTGAAGCCCAATTAGCAAAGCAGTAGTAGATGCAAGTTTGTCTTTCTTTTTGTTGTGCAGGGTGGGTCCTGAAGGAGATGTTATGGTCACTGCAGTTGGTGAAGAGGGGAGGGGGCGATGCTTTCCCTAGACTGCAGACACAGTCCTTTAAATTGCGACAAAGTGAAGTGAAACGCTTTCATTTTCACCTCACAAAATAGTTGTGTACGGTACTCTCTTTCGGGCGTTGAGAAGTGCAGGTACCCACATTCTAAAAAATAAGAAGTGTATCTACTGAGGGCCGGGTAGGACCCGCCCATTTAAAGCACTGGTGCGCCCCATCAAAGAGCACGAGACACATTGTACCTATTTCGAGAAGAGCAGCAAATAAAGTGAAATAATGCTGTGTTCCTTTGTAGGTCTTCTGGTTGACCTCATTGTTCTATTTTCAAGCTCCACTTTCCTTTTGTCGGTGCAGTGTAGTAAGGGCTGTTCCACGTAGCACAGTCTGTCTAGCGCCTCTCTTTTAACCTTACTTTCGATTTAGCTGGAAAAACACATCTGTGCTCTATGTTGGGTAGGGTTTAATTTCACTGCAGCGATGATGTGCTTTTTCATAAAGTTATAGCAACGTGGACTGGAAGGTTTTAAGCCTGTCCCTATAATCCAAGGAAAGTAGCTCCCAGAAGACCTGCCGCCGCGATCTGCATTGCGCAGCAGTCACGAAGACCAATGTAAAAAAGACACCGCATTCCTGTGCTCCACGAGGCTGCTGTACTCACAAAGACCAGCACCCAGGGGTCAGTGCTTGGCCTGAATGAAAACACTGATGTCTCGCGGCTTTTGTTTATCTGACAAAGGCGTCGTTAACAATCATCTGCAATGTTGCTTCTGATTCCTCCTGAAGAAGGATGTTTGTTTCTAAAGGCCACTTATCTCCATAGCTCCAGGTCACTCAAAGACCTCGTCTGGGATGAATGCACAAGCCAGACTCGCTGGCACATCACAGCGCCGGGGAAGCAAGCTGTGTCAATGGGCGACCGTAAAATGAAAGAAAGGGGTGGTGGGGGGCACTAGCTGCAGAAAAGCCGTTCAAGTGAACAGCCCAAGTAGAACAGGCCCTGCCGGGCTTGAATGGGCCAATTCCCCAACCAAGAGGGGACAAAGGGAGATGAAAGCAGCAGAAATAGGCCCAGTACCTAGTTCTGCAACATTGCTAATTGCAGCTTAGTTTATGGTGAAATCTTAAAACGTTCCCCTAGGTTGAATGTTCTGATTGGTTGTTAGGGCTGGGGCGGGCCCATTCCAGCCCTACAGGTGTGACAGTGGTCTCAACCTTCTGGGCCGTTGGGAGTTATCTCTATCCACTAGTCTGAGATGAAAAGCACCAGCTCCTGAGCTACTTATGTTATGCGTATATGCTTCATTAGTTCACATTCGGCCTCCCAGCCACTCAGGAGGCTCAGAACAGGGTTTTACCACATGGCAAAACCACTGCTCCGAGCCTCCTTGGAGCTTGAGGCCACCATCTTCCCCTGCTGGTACTGAGGTAAGTGTGACCCACACTCTCCTGCACCCCCTGCCCCCCACTCTCCGCTCTCCTTTTCAACATATTTAACTCCCCCCACCCGATTTAGCTGGAGTTCCCTTGTCCCTCGCAGTCGCCAGGAACACTTACACTAGTGTTCCCGCCAGGAACACTTACACTAGTGTTCCCGGTACATATCTGACGCGACAGCGGTCCCCCTGGAAAGAGAGAAGGGACTACGTGTAGTTCCCTTCTCCCTGGTCCATGGTGGCCATCTGGTTTTGTCTTTTTTTTTTCAAGTTGAGAAATGGCAAACACGCTGTTTCTCAACTTGAAAAAAAGCTATTAGTTTCCTGGTGCAACGTGCCAGGATACTGTTAGCAAAAAAAAAACTCTGGGCAGGGTCATTACCGGGGCAGGTAATGCAGCGGGCTAACGTTAAAGCCCTCGCTTCACTCGGGTTTCTAACGGGGCATAAACCGTCAGGTTTTATTGCTTAAATAATGCCCCAGATTATCACTGTATAGTGGCTATTCCCCACTTCTTTCGACTATCAAACTAGTTAAATCACTTTTTCCACATTTTGTTTACTTGAAAAGAGATGGATGATGGGCTGGGAATCCGGGGATTATATTTATAGAACGGGCGCGAGGGGATAGCTCAGAGGGAATGGGAGGTCGCCCCTCACATTTTACGGTTAAAATAATAAGTGGAAAAAGCAATTTGTACCATTCAATTTTGGTCAAACTTCATAGATCTGAATGGTGTACTATGCCACTGCCAGGGGTATCTGCTGGAGGAAAGAACATGAGCGAGGGGAAGATAAGGTACCTCATGAGGAGTACATTTACAGGACATGGTTGGAATAAAAGGTTCACACGTTTCATTCTCTCAAAGCCAGCAGCTCTTCGCAATGCAATACATTATAACAGAATGATTATAACGGTAAGGGTAGTAACTGCGTAGCAAAGAAATGTAGGCTGTGGCCTTGTGTTTGAGCCGTGTAGGCACTCGTTGATGCTTTGAAAGGACTTTTTTTTAAATCAATGAAAAAACAGCACTGGGAATACATTAAATAAAAGAGGAACCCGTCAAAGTTGAAACAACAAATGGCAAAAGAAGGTGGGGGATAAAACTTCTCTAGTAAATACCAAGAAAAGTAAAGGAGAAAAATGTATAAAAAAGCAAAAGAAGAAAAATAGAGCTAGGCGGCGTGCAACGTCATTGAGCTGATCGGGCTAAAGACCCTACCCTGAAATGTTAGCTGAGGGGGGCGCTTCTGTGCCAGTTAACACATCAGAGGATCAGGAACATGCTTCTGGGCGCATTTTGTTTCTTCCGAGGCAAATTGCTCGGCTGATCAAGCACTACCCATTCCCCAGAGCCCCCCTGAGACACAGAGCCTGCGTCCCTGGTTCTGTAGCCAGTGCCATAAGGAACTGACAATAGGTTTCTTTTGTCATCAGTAGCACAGCCTTTCTTATGCATGATGGTGAATTTCCCACTGAAAGACCACCAGTCACCTTGCAAATATGTGACAGTTAAAGCGAGCAACACAATAAAGCACCATTTGAAAATGTGTTCATACACACAACCTCTAATAGCTTGATATGCTAAAAAGTGAAGTTTGCTTTGATGTCCTTAGTTCAATGTTCTTAAGCCATACATACATAACACGCTGGAGGTTTGTGATGAATCGCCAAACCTAAGTGAGTTGATGATACAACTTGTGTGTCTTAAAGGTAGGGTGACCAGGCGTCCCGGTTTTCCGGGGACAGTCCCAGGGACGTCATTTCACCAAAATGCCAGTGGTAACGGAAGTGACATCACATGACCCTTGACCCCCTGGTGACATCACAGGAAGTGATGTCATTTGACCAGACCCCAAAGTGATATTGCGGGAAGCGATGGAACACGACCTTTCACCCATTGAAAAAACAGGAAGTGGCATCACACAGCATTGTACACTACGAAAAATATGGTTACAATATCACTATAATGTGATGTACATTTCATACAAGAATGGATCGCCATATGTAGCGTTAAGATCAGTGTGTATAGGCCCATATTACCAAATTTCTGTGATTGCAAGCAGAAGTCCATGACCAAATGATAATTATGTGTCATTATATAGCACTTAACCTTCAGCGCTTTACATAGAAGAAATATACACCCAATATCACCCAACTTGTATTGGTACCCATTTATCGACCTCATAAGGATGAAAGGCTGTGTTGAGGTGTTTGAGAACAGACTTAATCAGTGACTCACCCCCTGAAGTGTGCCTGAAATAAACCTTTAATGAGTCTAGCAATTATTGTATAGAATTCCAGAAAGACCCATTTTTTGGCATTCCTATTCTTTCTTATTTAGGTTCAGTGCTGAAAGTGTTAGACGTGTGGCCCTCATGTTCTTATTTTTCTTCTTTCTTTAAGGGGCCTGAACAAGAAAGCCAGCCACTCCAGAATTAAAGAGCCACATGCTGCTGGTCACAACCCAGGAGCTTGCATTGCAAAATAGAGGTCGCAAGGGAGACCACAGAGGTCGCAAGGGAGACCTCAGAGGTCGCACTTCCGACCTCTGGCGACCCCCAAATGACGTCCATGGACAGTCCCGGGAAATCACCTTGTGTCCCGTCCAGGATTGGAAGGGTGGGTGGCTGTGCTCCCGGTTTTTGCTGGGACCCGATTTCTAAATCCCCAAAATAGGGCACGGCGTAACTCTTCCTGCATGTGAATGGGTGTGTGAATGATTTTCAGGCTCCCATTCCCTCCCCTTGCCCGGCCGCCCTCCTCCAATGAGAGGAGTGGGCCTGTGAGCACCCCCCCACAACAGGGCAGCAACATAAAAGCAGTGTTATTTGTGTTTACTGTAGTCCTACATCTATGTCCAATGGCCTGTCCCATTTTTTTTGTTTTTGTTGTTAAAATCTGGTCACCCTACTTAAAGCGCTGAAAATAAAGTGGGTAGATATTTTGCCTTTTGCATCTTATAGTTTTCCATTCAAGATGTGGAAAATAAAGGTACACTTATATTATTTTGTCCCATCAAGCTGCAATTACATGTTGTCAAGATGTTTATACTCTACAGGACAAAATTATTGTACATCTTGACACCCAAAACTTAAATATTTGTTCCAAGTAAAGCGTGGAAGAAGGTGGTCATGCCCAAATTGAAAGATTGGGTTAAAATCCCTGCTTCGCTGTTTAGCGTAAGTGTGTGATCCTGGGCAAAGAATGTAATGTCAGCCTGACTTCAACTTCAAAAATTGGAGTGCTTATAAGTGATTACGTTTACACACTTACAATAGCACAGTTTTATTAAGTGTAGGGGCAAATTGGTGTACACTGGTGCTCCTCTGCTAGTAGCTCCAATACTGTCACATAGAATTGCATTATTGCTGCACTGGCCCTCCCCCAGACTCGTATCACTTGATTTGACAGGCAGCCATAGTCTCACCAGCCAGTCTGTGCACCAGTGATTCTAGTATAGTAGACTAAGGGCCCGAATCGTGGAATTATTTGCACGTTTCAAAGTGACTTTGTGCTGCTGAAAAGTGATTTTGCACTGCCGACACAGACCGTGATTCATAGAACTGTGCAAAATGTATTGTTGCAGGGCAAAGGTAGTGCAAGGTCATTTTGGCAGTACAAAAGGAACTTTTCACTGACTTTGTAGTGCAAAAATACACTTTGCGCAGTGCTATGAATCAGGGTCTCTGTCGGCAGTGCAAAGTCACTTTTCAGCAGTGCCAAGTCAGTGTGAACCGTGTACAAAATTCCATGAATCGGCCCTAACTGTGGTAGAACCAACATTACGTTTTCTCCTCTGTTGCTGGCAGCAACGGAAGTTGCTTGGGCCATCCAGAGTACTGCCCCACACTCTGCAATGCCCTGTAATGCTGCGATATTGAGTCTTTCATTGCACACCATCTGCCATTTTAACACTTTCTAGGACCATCAGGATCTGCAAGAAGTGAGTGTTTCAGACTTAAAGGAGAGAGTTCACTGATTGTAAAATTGAAGCTGCACTAGAATAGTCTAATTCCACTGAGTAATGAAGTTCGAAGCCTCTACACAAGTAAGTCTGCCACTCCTCCACCATCTCTGAAGTTAGCGCCTCTCCCAACCATGAAGGGTTGGCCCCTGTCTACATGTTAGCCTAGCTGCACCCCTGGATGTGCGCACTTGAATTTTGTTAGGCATAGAGGTGAGGGAAGCCTTTCCCGAAACTGTGTTAAAGTTTTACTGTGTTTGTTCAGAAAAATGTACTTGAACAAACGCAGTAAAACTTTAAAGCTGCTACTTTCAAGAAATACTTCCATCGCCTCTCTGCATATTGTGCTTTCAAATATACTATTTGATAGTTGGTCCCCACACCACACCATGTGGTGTAGGGGGTGGGGAGGACAGTGGGGGCGAAGCCTCCAAGCTTGCCCACCCTATTTCCTGAAGTGGCCCCTCCCATCACCACTTAGCCACCCCCCTGTCCCTCCAGGACCCCGAAATGTAGGTTTCCTTGCGCTCCTGGAGCTAGGTGTCGAAGTACCTGAGATAATTATGCAAGTCTCAGTGATGCTCCTGGACTGCATGAGAATATAAGTGTTGGGCCAGTCCATGTGGGGAAAGCCATGTCATTTCAGTCTCTTCTCCTGGGAACACACTGTAAAATATGATAGGGAGCAATGCATTGTGACACTTCAATCGTGCTTCTAAAAGCCTTACATTTAAAGGAAGGAAGGTCTGCCGGGCGAGGGAGCACACAAATCGGTGTACTCAGGACAGCCAGATAACCTTACAGAGAATGGGCTCACAGTGCATAAAAAATGCACGAAGCCGGCAGCGTTCAGTCAAACCTTGCAGGCAAGTCTCGTCTGTCATTCACCGCATTGTGCAAATAGACTCTTGTTTGTACCTCAGCACACAGACTACGGGATTATCTGGATTAAACATCGGCTCGCCTAGAGGCTAATCTCTGGAAAACATACACAGGGGGTTCCTCAAGACTGATTGTTGTGGTAAATACGTGAATCACAGTAAAGGGTTTGAGGGTAGACAGTGCGGTGTGTGCCAGAGGCTCTGCGGCCTTAGGAGAGAGTTGTACATATTTACTGTGAAATTAAAAGTTGAAATACACCAACAATCGACAGTGTTTGAGTAAAATCTGTTGCGAATTCTGCATTTAAAAGCATATTTGTTCAGTAACACCTGTTAAAACTACTAGCTACACAGTGAAATAGCTCATCAAACCGGCTCACTTTGGACAAAAAATGTCCCGCGTTGACCAAAAAAAGGCTCCCACACTAGCATGTTGGGCCCACAGTTCGGGCATTGCCCCATAGGCCAGTCCGAGCCTGATCACCCCTACCACTACCCCCCAAAGGCACTCCTATTCTACTACTCCCAGTAGTCGAAGTGGGCGGAGCGGTTGCGGGAACCATCGGGAGCGGTGCTCCTCTACTTCTTTTAATTAGGTTTTACTGTTTCTATACTTTTATTTTAAAAAGAAACCGTTCCGGAACGGTTTCGTTTTAAAATAAAATTGTAGGAAGAAGTTGAAATTTGCACTTTCAGTGCACTGCACAGGACGTTTCCTTAAAGAGCAGGCACATGTTTTTTGGGGGATTTATTGTGCATGGGAGGGGGCGCGGCAATGGGGACTGTGGGGAGCGGTGCCAGCCAGTAGGGAACATAGTTCCACTACTTCTTTTTGTACACTTCGACCACTGACTACTCCTTCCCAGTTATATGTGAATTGCACATTGCAATTGGGGCAACGACTCCCCAGCTACATAACTGTTAAACCTTTGTTTTAAAACTTTTATTTTCGACTTTGACACACGCGCGCGCGCGCGCGCTCTCTCTCTCTCTCTCTCTCTCTCTCTCTCTCTCTCTCTCTCTCTCTCTCTCTCTCTCTCTCTCTCTCTCTCTCTCTCTCTCTCTCTCTCTCTCTCTCTCTCTCTCTCTCTCTCTCTCTCTCTCTCTCTCTCTCTCTCTCTCTCTCTCTCTCTCTCTCTCTCTCTCTCTCTCTCTCTCTCTCTCTCTCTCTCTCTCTCTCTCTCTCTCTCTCTCTCCCTATTGTATCTTGCCCATTGCTATTTGTACAGGGTAAATGGCAGCCGTGCCTCGTTTGGGTAGCCACGCGAACAGGTTAGTGAATATCCTACATACGCCTACCTATTTATATCATAGTTGTATAACATTCACACGTGTTCTATTGGGGACACATTGTAGCCCTGTTGGTGGACTGATTTTCTTCTCGTGGACAGCTGCACCGATATTCGCTGCCCAGTGTTGATCCATTTCAGATGGTCAATGGTCAGTTCCATCTCAGGCGGTGAGACAAAGGGATGGTCTATTTCAGGAGGCAGGCCCACCCCCATGCTAGTGGGTGAGGTAGTTCATGAGGTCGAGTTTGCACATGGGGGTGTTTTGCATGAAGTTCACGTGGTCTGTGGCAATGAAAAGAGAACCCTGGTGGTTTGCAAGAGAGAGGATGAGGGAGGTGCTTTCCAGTTATCTGTGACCCACATAGCAAGTTGAGGTGGGCAGGCTCCTCTGATGAGAAGTTTCTGGTTTTACTTTTAAGCAGGAAGGTGGGCAGGCTCCTCTGATGAGAAGTTTCTGGTTTTACTTTTAAGCAGAAAGGTGGGCAGGCTCCTCTGATGAGAAGTTTCTGGTTTTACCTTTAAGCAGGAAGGCTGGGTGCAGATCTCCGTTTTGGTGCCAACTTGTTCCAGAGGCGAGAGCCTACTGCTGCGATTGATGTTCCTCTTTGACATTGCATGCCGCATGCTTTATGAGGCCCGTTAACTCACTGGTTGGCACGTGATGTGTACATTTTGGCCAGCATTTAGTGGTAGCCTGGCCGGGAGGAGTTTGGTGTCCTGTTTCTGGGTTATGGTAGCAGAGGTGCCGCATCAGGGGCTTTATCAGTTCCGCGTGGGAAGCCAGCAGTGTGCGCTGATGCCTAAGTCCCATTTGATGTTGTGTTGAGCGGCTTTGCTTTTACTCAGCTGGTTCCCTTGTCTCTCCCTGCTGTCTTTCTGGATTCTGTTTTTGCCCGTTCCTTCTTCCCAATTATTCCTGCCTTACCTGATTGCTTCTCTTCCTTCTTGTATCCTGCTCTGACAATCCACGGACATCCATTTTTCCCAGAAATTTGGATGCGTTCCTGGGAGTCACCTGAAGTCCGTATTACAGGTTTCTTTCGCCCGCTGTTTTTTTTTTCCTGAACTTGGAGCTCTGTCTTTGGGAGTCACCTCCTCGGTCACAACTACAGACAGAGTGGCTTGCTCGGATGGACGACCATATTTCTCTAGGACCAAGCGCCAGCATCTCACATCACACATACATAACTATCAATCTCTCTTTTCCTCCAGCATTTGTAACAATGCCATGTTATGTTATGCTATGATACTTTGCATTTATATAGCGCCTTGTGTATCATTGGTATGATCTCAAAGCGCTGGTAGGTTGAACTCCCTCGGGAACTGTAGTTCAAGTCAGTAGAGAGAGAGAGAGAGAGAGAGAGTCATAAGGTGCGTGGGTGCACCGGATATGTGTGCAGCTGGTGTGGCACATGCAACATACCGACCAGCATAACGTCGTATATTCTCATTGCAATGATGCCTCGGGCCTAATTTCCCCCTGTTCTCCATTTACAAAGACAAGAAAGAGAAATAATAAGAATAAAACAAAAAAGAAATGAAAATATTAAGGGTAACCGTAGAAAGAAAAAAAGTCCTTAACTAATGGCAACAGGAAGACAGAAGTGAAAAACAGCTGAGACGGTATTGGGGAGGTGGGGGGTGGGGGATCACCTGCCAAAGCCAATGTAGACCCAATCACTCACCAACACATTTCGTTTCCGTACAACTGTATGGCTTTTCATAGACCCTGGTCCATATGATCTTCTTTGAGGGCTTTAGCTAGCTCCTCTAGGTCTGTAAACCAAGATTCCATATTTGACTTATCATTTTCCATCACCACATTATCACACATTTTTCACGTTATTGCTCTTAAAACCTATTTCACGGGCTCATTGTCTAGTTACTGTAAGTAGAACTTTGAAACTAGTGCAGCCATGTTAATGTCTATTTGAATAGACTTTGCAATCACCAGGTTGATCCTTAGTGACACTTCCCGTAAAAAATCAGTTGTCAGAGTCTTTAATCTGAATTTAAAACAACGTTGTTTGTGTCCAATACACTTTGAAAAGGTTTTTCTGTTGCATAAGCCTAATTTTGAGACCTCTCAAGCTTCTTCCAACATTAGCAAGGATGTGTTTCCATTCTTTCTGCCATACTGCATTCCCTAGTTCAGTTACCCATATTGACTTTAACGGAAAGTGGTTCTCCTCCAACTGCTCTGTAATATGAATGTAAATCCAACAAAGATGGTATCAACTGTGGTAGTCCATAGCTGTGCCTCATAAGGTCACCCATATCTGTCTTGGTACACCACTTCGCTAGTTCAGGTACCATTCGTTTTCAGTTGCGGCCAAATTGTAATTTGTTCTTATTTTCTCCTGAACTGTCAAATGAGTTCCATTGAGAATTTTGCTAATTCTTTCTTGATTTTGCTGCTATTAGTAGTTGAGTCTGTGGCGTGTGGCTCATTCTTATTCTCGGGTTTCCCGGAATAAGAGCATCCTCAGGACAGAAAGGATCCTGCCCAAATGCTTTTACTAGCACTCTCCATTCATTGCGGGTCAAGGGAATGTGTCCTATTCCCAATTCTTTGCCTCCCCATTTGTTGACTTGCGTTGAGGGTCTGTCTTCTTCTTAGACTTCCCACCATGTAGCCCATCACCAGCACCCAAGTTGGTGCCTCAGTCTCCTCATCTCTTTTCCTCCAGCAGGCTTGATGCAGCACAACAGCAATGTGATAAGTCTATATGCTTCTGAGATTGAAGCCTCACATTTCCACTGGCAATGACACCTTTCTAATCCACAACAGTAGCCTTCATCCATCTCCCCACTGGAGCATAGCAACATGCAAGTGTAGGAGGTAGCTGCCACCCATGGAGCCCTACCCATGCCCCAGTGGATCCCCCTGCCATCGCTGGGCGGTTGCTTGGTTGTGATACGCACATTTCACACAGGAGTGAGATGCACCAGTATGTAGTAGCATACTGGTAGTATTTACTGCAGTCCTTAGATTTCTGCTGATACACAAACAACATTGTATTCACAGCCCAAGGCATGTGCCCCACATATTGTTCTTTCTTTTTCGTGCTGCCATGGATAGAGAATCCTGCTGCCTCTATGCACCGCCGAACTGTAGAGAACATGAATACTGAAACAGCAGATTGTGCATATATAAAGGTACGTTTTAAAGGTATCCAGTGATGTCACAGAATTCAAAATAACAGAAAAGAATTTGAACGAAACGTTTTAAACAAAAAAAAAACAATTTCTTTTTTTAATTTACATATGGGGTTAAAACAAGTGGGAAGGGGGTTTGGGTGGGGTTATGAACAAAGGGAAATGGGGGGTGGGAGTGGAAAGAATCCAGGCAGCAGGTAACAGATGTTTGGTATCTTTATTCAAGTTTAGGTGTGAGCCCTCTGGCTTACTCAGCATAGTTATTGTAACTTCCCCAAGAGCCTTTATCTAATGCATTTTTCTTCTCCTATTCCACACCCCACACTCTACATTCTATGTTCACCTCATCATGGAATGCAGATGGTAGAGCATGGAATACTACACATCACCCTTTCTTACACTATAGCAATACAAAGTTTAATATGGACAGAAAACAATATAGAATTTTATTTACTCAATAGTGAGTAATTTGTAAATCCATTGAGAACAGCCACAGGAATTATACTTAAAACCATATATGTAATTAGAACAAACCAAGGAAAGAACATACAATTATGGATTTACATTATAGATTTACATATGTACATATAATGGCAATGTAAGCAACCTGATGGAAGGATCTCAGTGAATAATTTGGATGTATGCATTTAGGTGCATACATCTCTCCATCTTTAGTCTTAGTCTACATAGTCTTTCACGTATGAAGGTCTACCACAAACACATATGACACAAGTCACACATTTCTTCCTTTCACCTTTCCCTTCATTTCCATCACTGATACACTTTTTCCCCTTATCAATGTTTTGTCCTATGGAACTTGCACTATTGCATTTACCATTCCCACCCCTGAATACCCTATTAACATTCTACACTCTACCATCTGAAACTCTAACTGCGCCAAGAAATCTTTCTGCAACTTCCCTAGGTTCAGACCAATCAACTCCCTTCTTTGGTCTCACATGGGAAAACTTTATGCGTACCCAGTCACCTTCCTTCACCAAGCATTTCTCAGCTGCCTTCCTAATCTCAAAATTAATCTTGTTGTTGACTTAATTTCTGGTGATATTCTCCTTAATAAGATTAAAATCAATACCTTTCTGGCACACTCTTCCCAACCAGGGTGGACAAACTCTAGTGTTGAGTTTTCTCCCTCTCCACACTTCAAAGGGAGAAACTCCCGTAGTGGCATGAGCTGTAAACCTATGTGCCACTACAGTGTCCTCCGCTGCCTTTCTCCCATCTCCATTTTCTGAAATGTCACACCTAATGCAATTCTTGATGACTCTATTTAATCTCTCAATGATTCCATTTGTCTATGGGTGATAGATTGAGCTGGTTTTATGCTCTATGCCATTCCTCTTTAGAAACGCCTCAATTTCTTCAGACACAAGTTGGACCCATTACCTGTGACAATGGTTGTGGGATAACCCTATCTGCTGAAAATATCTTCCAAAAATATAATTATATCCTTAGAACAGACATTTTGTACCCATACGATCTCCACCCATCGAGATAATATGTCTATTAGAACTATGCAAAAATGTAAAGTTCCTTGGCTCCTTACAGGTCCCACAATGTCCAACCCAACAGGTTCCCAGGGTACAGACGGAATAGACATAATTGTCATTGGTTTTACTCTTGCAATAATGCCTTTAGCAGAATCTTCACAAATGTGGCAATCTCTGATTAATCACTCTACCTGCAAATCCATTCCAGACCACCAGTAGTCTTGTCTTATGAGTTGTTGGGTTTTTGTGATTCCTTGGTATCCCTCCTGTGAAATCTCTACAATATTCTTTCTCACATCGGTGGGTAGAAACACCTTGTCCGCTCTCAAAATCATGCCTTTGTATATTAGTAACTCATCAAAAACCTGCTTAATTTCTTCTGGCATGGTTCCTTTCCTACTCCCACTACTTTTAATGCCATGTTATATATGCCACCTGTATATTTTGTATACCTGTATATTTTGTTTACTTCCCTACCATGTAAATACTTGTAAAATGTGTATCTATCATTATGTATTTTACTGTATCCTATTCTGTACCCTGTAAAATGTACTGTAACCATGTACCTAAGTAATGCGCCCAGATACCTTTGGGTTTGGTGTGATATACAAGCAAATAAAACAAACAAACAAATGTTCGATACAGTCTTTGACATTCCTAAGTACTTCATCAGCTGACATAGCTTCCTCCCATTCTTTCTCTGACACAATTTCTTGATTCACACTTAAAACTTGATCTTCTTCACTGAAATCATCATTTCAACAGCATTGGTCAAACGTGACAGACAATGAGCTGCCTTGTTCCTCACTCCGGGTACATATTCTATCTCCCAACTATAATGTTGCATACTTGCAACACACTTGCATATTCTTGAGGATTCTTTATCCAAACCTTTTGTCATCAACATTTCTTTCAAAGGTTTGTGATCTGACCTGACCACGAATCTCATGCCCCAAAGAAAGGGACAGAATTTACCTATCGCCCACTTAATGGCTAGTAGTTCTTTTTCTATGGTGGAACAATTATGTCCCGCCTCCCTTAAAACTCTGAATGCAAAAGCAATGAGATACTGTTTCCCTTCATTGCTTTGAGATAGCTCTGCCCCCAGACCATGATTACCTGCATCTGTTGTAAGAATATGTTTCTTATTGAGGTCACAATTCTTCAAAGTGGGTGCATTAGTCAAGGCTACCTTTATATCTTCAAATTACTGCTCACATTCATCATTCCACTGAAATCTCACTCCTTTCTTCACAAGTTTCCTCATGTAAAATGTTTTATATGCCAACCCAGGAATACATTTTGCATAGTACTCAGCCATTCCTAAAAAATATATTATCTTCTCCTTGTTATTGGGTCTAGGAAAATTTAAAATGGTATTCACTAAATCTTTCTTTGGAAGTCAATTGCTAATCCTGGAGCGTCGGAAGCAGCCAGTTCTGTGCTCGGTTGACGCGAGAGTTTGAACGTGGTGCAGCGTGATGGGTTTTGATACTGAAACAGGTCCGTTACTCTAATCGGCAAGGCTGCGGGAGAGAACATCGTTGCCGCTGTGTGTATGTCCACCGCCCCTCGTATATTGATTGCCAGCATCTGCGGCCCCGTACTTTTTCCAGGGACCGGAGTCGCGGCGGGCACACTGCTGATACACGGTGGTGACACTGCGGCCCGTGAATACGGCGGTCCTGCGCCTGGAGCCGCAGCTGCAGAGGGCCCCGCGGGCTGCGCACGGATCAGCAAGAAGCTGAGGGCAGCCGGTGCAGTGAGCTCTGCCTACCAGCAGAAGCGCCTACGCTAGGGCTTGGCAAGAACTTGGTAAGACCTATTGATTCTTGAAACCCGGCCACTTTTTTTTTCTGGGTCTCTGTTTTGGTCCCTGCTAGGATCAACTTTGGAAGGACCAAGTTTTCACATTGTTTTGGGGTTCGGAGGTCTAGTCATACACTGACCTTACCGGGAGACTGTGGGTTACTCCTTGAATCCTGGTTTTACACATTAGGCACAATCAGCAGTTTCTTGTGAGCACTTGATTTCCATTCAGATAAGTCTATAGCTTATAGACTGTGGTCTGGTGTCTGCAATCGAGCTTGTAGGCACATTTAGCTCAGGGAATTGCCATTACACTGCTCTAAACAGTGACTCTATACACGTGATATTGAGTTGCCAGAGATTATTAATTTGAGAAGTGTCTCAAGACTCAACATGCTTTCAGTCAGGAAATGCTCTGCGACGAGATATAATCTACGTAATCAGAAGAGCGGAACTCCGACAATAAAAACAAATAGAAGTAAAGGACCCAAAGAAGCACCTGTGGAGAAAGGAGCAATCACTGATTTTTTCTCGCTCCCCGACACCAATAATACTACAATACCAATACTCCCTGTGGAAAAATCTACGGGGGGCTCCTGTATGAATGCTTCCACAGAGGTACTTGGTGAAAGTGTAATAGATAACAACTCGCTATTGGACCTGTGTTTATCTATGCAGAGATCTATGACTCCTTACCCAGGAAGCAATCTGGCTATCCAGAATGATAGCTATCAACATCTGCCTACTCACACACAGTGTGAAACGTATAATAGTCTATCTGCCTCTCCAAACTTGGATGTACATCTGGAATCATCAGAACCTGATTGCAGTAGGGATCAAGGAGAAAGTCAAATAACCTTGGTTGACTTGCAATCTTCGGTTGCATCCCTGCAATTTGCTTTAAATATCCTACTAAAGATGTGTGGGAGGATATTGAAAGTCACTCTTACTTTACCATCAGGAAATACAACAAATAACAGTAATATGGATCTGCCTCCCAAGGAAGAGAAGACCATCTCGCCAGATTGCCCGGAGACCGAAGACATCGACTCAAACATCACAACGAATGTGGATGTTTTCTACTCACGAAAACATCGACGACTGGTTAAAAGAGCCCTTGCGAAAAAAAAAGCACCAAATGGCAACTTTAAGACCACCGGACACAGTGGAGCAGGAAGAAGAAATCTCCACTCCTACTAAAGGCAGGACCCCTAAACAAGACAAGAGAAAATCTAAACGCATGGCACCTCGAGTGAATAAAGGCATTGCTAGTAGGGAGAGCAAACTGACTAGTTGGCTCATTCTCGAGAAGAGCACCATCAATAATTCAGTTGTGGAGATTGAATCTAATAAAAGTATTATTTCACTTCAAGTGGAGGAGAGAGATTCAAATCATTCACCATGTTCAGATGAGCTGAAGGATAACCCCACAGTTGATATCACTAATACCGTACCAATCAATCCAGCTCGAACAGACATAGTATCTGCGCCATTAGGGGAACTCCCAAATGACGTTAAAGGTAATAATATACCATATCAAGGTGGAAGGATATGTATTATCAAAAACCTGTACCAAAACAGCGATCATGATTGGCTCTCTAGATCGGCGCTGATGACTAGACTGTATTCTATACCACAGCTTAGAGTGCTGAGATCAGAAGACTTTGAATACGTGGAGCCCTTGAAAGTGAAGAATTCTAATACCTCGGCACTACACTGTAAATTTTTAGCGACTGCTAACCTTATTCGCAGCTTCAAAGCAAGTCTGTGGGAAGTGGATATTGAAGTAGACGCCGACCCCAACACAATCGATCCACAATGGCCAATACATATACCAAGCACCAAAGCTGTTGCAACTATAGTTCCGAAGCTACCTAAAGGCAATGCAGTACAACTAGCTGATGTGCAGAATGTCCTTAAATGGCTTGCCGAGTCCCTACCGAAGCTTTCCTTAACCCAATGAGATCAAAGTTTAATTACATGGAACTGTCGGGGATTTAGCCACTTATTATCGGCAGTGGGCTCATCTTCTTTGCTAGTAGGGAAAACATGCATTTGTCTACAGGAGACGTGGCTCACCACTCGGGCCCTTCTCAATGGCTATTCAATTCATCAGGAATTAGCCAAAAAGGGTCCCAAAGGAAGACTGTATGGGGGCCTTATAACTGGAGTCATACACCCATTAAAATCCTCGAGGATCCACTTGAATTTAGACAAATTTGTACTAGCTGTTGAGATAGAACTCACTGGCAAAGATAAAGTGGAGAAGATGTTAGTGATCAACCTCTACAATCCACCTGAATCTCCATATAGAGATCTCATCCAGGAAGCTTGCCATTCTCTGCTGATCGATTGGATGGTCGATTCTGACCACAATCTGGTAACAATCGTAGGTGACTTCAACTGCCATATTATGGGACCGATGAGTAAGACTAATAATCCCTTGTTGAAGAACATTGGCATGATGTGGCACAAAGAGGCGAACGCGGAAGGACTGCTGTGGTTCAATTTTTTCAACGCTTGGGATTTTGAAATCTTGAATGGTAGAACTCCTAGTGACTATCCAGGTCAATCTATATGGAGAAATACCAGAGCCTGTAGTACACTAGATTACATCTTTGTAAGTCCCTCAATGGCGAATTTGACTGAGGATATGAAGGTCAGTGACAATGACTGGAGCGACCATTCCTCTCTATTGTTAACATTCAATTTTGTTCTTCAACATACTTGCCCTCGACCGATTGGCGATTTGAGAACGAACCACACTTCTTCAAATATTCGCTGGTCAGATAAAAATATCACAAAAGCCGTAGAAGCTATGAATGAAATGACAGCTATAGGCCATGCTGCCCTTCTCAGTATGTCCGGCAATGATATTGAAAAGTGGATAACTTCCTTCTCACACAACCACACCGCTGTGAATATTAACATAATCGCTCCTGATGCCAAAATAACTAACACATTTGATGTTGAAATCAGAGATGCTAAAAGAATTTTAAGAGCAGAACTCAAGATGTTACATAAAAACTCTACCACCTGGGATAGCTACCTGATTTCCAGTAAGAAATGCAAAAATGCCTTTAGATGTTGGTTTAGACAAAAACGCTACGCGTTTAAGTTATCTAAATGGCAAAAGACAGTTCAAATATTATGCACAGGAAACTCCCGCTCTATATGGAGTTTACTGAGTCAGGCCAGAGGCGAAACAAATAGTAGTCTTAACAATCCTATCGACAAGGGCCACTGGGAGGAATTTCTGAGAAGTCGCAATACCCAGTCACCTGGTTTGTCTATGGTGACGATGGTCTGGAACAGCCCCGCTCCGGTGTCGGTCGATTCACTGATAATCATGATTAAAAAACTTAAATCAGCGAGAGCGCCTGGGCCCAATGGCCTAGCGAATGTTATACTAAAAAGCAATCCTGAATATTGGGCAGAGGTTCTGAAAATACTGTTTGAAAAAACTTTGAAAGATGGTCTTACACCGGACTCATGGCGAACAGCAACCTTGGTCCCCATATACAAGAGGGGAAGTCATACAGATCCCTTAAACTATCGTTTATTATCTATGTTGGATTCCACGGGCAAATTATTTGCGACATATTTACTTCAAGAGCTCCATATATGGATGGACAGAGAAAAGATCTTGGATCAATTCCAATGTGGTTTCGGGAGTGGATATTCTACGATGCACAACTTGACCATAATGGGTATACTTCGTAACAAGGCCAGATCTCCCGGCAGTCCACCACTATATATATTATTCATTGATTTCAAGGCTGCCTTTGATCTAGTGACGAGAGACTTGTTGTGGACCAAATTAGAAAACCTGGGATGCCCGAAGGGAATACTATATTACCTTAAACAGCTACATTGGGATACCACAGTCTTTTTAAATTTAGACGCAAAGGGTAATATGACCAATAAGATCGATCAATCGCGAGGCGTAAAGCAAGGCTGTGTGACAGCACCAACACTATATAATCTCTTTGTTCATGATATTCCAAAAGCCTTATCTGAAGTCCATAACTGTCCACCTAAGATTGGCCCCGCTCACTGTCCAGTTCTAGCCTATGCGGACGACTTAGTCATTATGGACCATACAATCAGGTCAAAAAGGACTTCGAAACAATGCAGAGGCACTATGGAGCTACGCCAATAGAAATGGCCTTACTATTAACCTAGACAAAACCCAGATGATGGTCATCAGCAATAAGAAAATCGCCAAAGTGAGTCTACAAATACAAGTGTCTAGAATTCAATATACTCCCTTCTATAGATACTTGGGAATTGAATTAGAGCCTAAGGGTCAATACATGATCTGTAAGCAAGTCCGTATTACGAGAGCGGCACAAATCAGTGCTCTAATATATCGTTTTGCCACTTCTCACTGCGGATACACAGTTTGGGCTGCACGACAACTATATCTACAGGTTTTAACCCCTATGATTATTTACGGATTAGAAGCCCTACAGCTCCTGGACCTGGGGTGGCTCCAGACATTAGAAGGAAAATTCTGGAAGAAATTACTTGGCCTCCCAAATTGTATACCAATGTCTATCCTAAGACTTGAATTGGGTCTGATATCTTTGAAAGCGCAAGTCCTCAGAAAAAGAGCTGAACTTTATTTAAAGATGTCACCATCTACAGAAAACCTTCTCCTGAATACATTGTACAATGAAATTAATAAATCTTCTTCATTCCCTCTCATGAAAAAACAAATGGAGGAATATCTGGATAAGATTGGCTGGTCAAATAGGCTCAATGGCATTCGAACCTCTACTTTGTGTGCTTTATCTAAAAAATCTGAACTAGATGATTGGATTGAAAACTATGCACACTTGGAAGAGTTGAAACGTTATAAATTTGTCCAACATATGAGATACACTTTTAAAAAACCTGCTTCCTATCTATCTCTGTGCCCCTCCCCGCGGTTAAGACGATTTATTCTATTGTTGCGAATGGACCAACTCCCGGTATTGGCTATAAGTGGGATTATGAGTAATCTTACCAAGATAGAACGATCCTGCCGGCTTTGCATGAACAATATGGTGACTGAATCAGGTAAACATGTATTAACCAGATGTCCGGCCATGCTAAAAACCTATGCAACTTGTTATGGGGACTTCGTCCACCATTTGGACCACATCTGCAGTGAAAGCTTTGGTTTAGGGCGCTTAATGGTTCAGGAATGAAGCCCTATATTGCTTTATATAACGTATGGCTAGCAATTGAAAAATTATTAGAAATAGCTATATAGAGATATTCTACCTATTTTCCATTACTGTGACTATAACTAGTCATACGGTTGTTTGCATTAGTTAAGGTTTATACGAGCTGTTGACATGTAAGTCTTATAATACAGTCTGAATGCCTATTTTATATAATTTACACTGTAATTAGATACATAAAGCATAAATGCTGAAAGAGGGTTTAAATGTAACTCAGTGTAAATCTTACACTCAACATTTTTTCTTTATTATTTTGATATAAGGTCACTTGTTTTAACTTATTTAATGTTGTTAATATTTCTTATCTCAACTCTTCGTTTTTTTTCATTGATTATATTGTTAAAACAGCTTCTTTGAAAGTGTCTAACACTTTCTTATGTCTACTGTTGTGCTCTTCCTGTGTTCTCCCATGCAATAACACATCGACCTGTAAACACAATACTCCTTCCATATGGTGGAACAACTGGTATATTATGTGCTGAAATACAGCCACTGCTGATACAAGGCTGAAGGGCATGTGCTTACATTGCAACAGCCCTTCAGGGGTAATAAAAGCTGTTACCGTTCTAGAACAAGGGTGTACAATAATTTGGTGGTATGCAGACTTTAAGTCCAAGGTGTTCACCACTCTTGCATCCTTAATCGTGCCTAACATCTCTGTCATACTAGGTAAGGGATGTCTTTCTTGTATCACACATTGATTTACACATATCAAATCTATGCACAATCTAAGTTTCCCATTTTGTTTGTGAACAATCACCAATGGTGAAACCCACTCAGAGGTTTCAACCCTTTCTATCCTTGTTTCTCCATTTTATCAGGTTCTTCATTTACAGCAGACCGGATGGCTAAAGGTATAGTTCTTACTTTTTGTACAACTGGAACGGCATTGGTATTCATGCAAATTTCATGCATGAAGTTTTTTAAACGTCCCAATTCTTCTCAGAAAACTGAGTGTTGGCCAATTAGTTCCAGTGACCTATCACAATCTATGGCATAGACTGTTTCCTCAGCATTCGGATCAAGTTTTATTTTGAGTCTCTTTTGGTGTGACCAACTAAGTAGTGGATATGAACCTTTTCTGGAAATGTAGAATTTTTCTCTTGATGACCTGTCTTTAAATCGCATGATAGACCAATACCAACCTTTTAAGTCATTGCGTTTGCCTCCATAAGCTACTGGCTTAACGTCTACTTCATTTAGTCTGATATTTTTTCCCATCTTTTCTTCAAAAATGGCTGTGGGTAGTAAGATATACTTGGCTCCAGAGTCGATTACTATGTCCATATTTATGCCACCAATTCCTATATTGGACATGGGTTTTTCTACATTGGCGTCTTCATCATCCACGGTGCTTATTTCACAGTCAATGACAAATGTACACTCCTCTAATTCCTCACACAATTCATCAACACAGTCAATGTTTTCAGCCTTTGTCTTACAGCAATTAGTGAAGTGTACTTTTCTGTTGCATCTTTTGCACATTGCTTTAATACCAAGACATGTGTCATTACTGGCTAAATGATACAAACTATTGCAATGAAAACATCTTCTTCTTTCGTGGCCATCTTTTCTTTCTTTGAACTTTCCTACTTTTTTCTTTGGGATGTTCTCCCTTCCAATTCCTTGTTTCTTTCTAGTCGTGTTTCTGTCTTGTACAGGCAAGATACAAAAAGTAGGTGCCTCAAAGACGAGGTACAAGCAAGGACACACACAAACTACAACAACGTTGTAATGATTCCTACGTTTTTCAAAGAAAATCACATACTATTTCATAAAAAGCTTTTTTATAATAAGTGCAATAGGGTTAAATTGGAGTTTTTTGCAAATGTGTATAGCAGGAATGTTTTCTCTTGAGTTCTTATGAAGGAAACTCTACCTTTGATGTATACTAAGTAATGTTAATAATTGCTATGTAAAGAATTGATCCATGTAAAAACAAATTGTATTCCAATTTAACCAAATTGCACTTACTATAAAAAAGCTTTTTATGAAATAGTTTGTGATTTTCTTTGAAAAACGTAGGAATCATTACAACGTTGTTGTTTGTGTGTGCCCTTGCTTGTGTCTCGTCTTTGAGGCACCTACTTTTTGTTTCACTATATGGATCCGGTAGCACAGGTCTAACAAGGAGCACCTGTAAGTTGACATAATTGAAATAACAATATCACTCATACCTATTATGAAAATCGAAGGAAACTGAGTGCACCTCTGCCTCTTACTACAGCTTTTGTACAGCCAAGATGTCTGTTGCTAGTGGGGTTTCTTCTTTCTTCATTTCTGTCTCAGCCTGTTTTACTAACTCTTTAACACACTTGTTGGTATGTTCAACTTCCTTGACCACTTTGATTACTTCATCAATAGGCGGATTGCTTTTCGACCATAATGCTTCTCTCACCTTTCCATTGCTGCATTCTAACATAAACTGATCTCGTAGCCTCTCATTAAGGGTGGTGACGAATTTGCACGAGGCAGCTAAACCCATGAGAGCTGTAATGTACTGCTCAACTGTCTCCCCGATCTCTTGCTTCCTTTTCCCAAAGTGATATCTCTCAAGTATAATCCTCACTGATTTGTCGTGGTGCTTGTCCAGCATTCTGATACATTTTTAATATTCTGTGAGATTTTCTGATTCTACATCTGAGAGAGGAGGGAGATTCTCAAATTGTTTGTGACCATTATTCCCTAGACAGTACATTAATAAAAACTTCTTCCGCTCAGTGGCAAAATGTATGCTGTGTGCTGCGAACACGTAGTGATCAAAATGCTTCTTCCAGCGTTTCCAGGATATATTTGGTTTTCCTCTGGTGTCTACAAAGTAATTAGGTGGAGGTATTCCTTGCATGGTGGAAGTGCTTTTGTGATAATGGAGATCAGGTTGCTCTATATGTGCAAGTGAAGGTCACTTCAATTTCTTTTTGTGTGTGTGGCTCTCTTGTTTTACAAAGGTCTGTTTTGTTTTTGTATCTTTATTGTAGTGGAGGTTATTTATTTTTACTCCTTGGAATGCTGATGTGGATCTTTTGAAAGTCCAGATTGATGAGGTATGTAGTAAAGGTGGCGCTTTGAAAGTCTTTACAGTAGCAGTGCCGGTGAAGCATAATGTATAATGCTTCACTCTGAATGTTAATGATGCCAGCGCTCATTCTGCTCTGGTGATGTATAATGTTGATATGGTTTTCTTGGAAACCAAAATGGAGCCACATAGGGCGACGCTACAGGGTCCTTTACTCTGAATGTTAACGAAGCAGGCACTTGTGCGGCTCTCGCATCCGTCTTGCTGTATTAATGGGCCTTTGCGTTGCACTGCTCGCGCCCCCGCTCCTGCCATTTCAAAGGTGCCTTTTGCCTCCCTTGTGGTTGACTTCTACAGGGCCTTTGTTACCCCTGGGGAGGGAAGCTCGCTCTGTGCCTAGGGTCACAGTCGGTCCTTATGGTATTGTGGCATCGGGATGTGGCTGCGCTGCCCACTTACTTCTGGTATTGCAGCAACGGCTCCAGCCGCCTCAACTCTGGTTCTGCAGGGGATGGAATGGAAATAAAAATGTTTAAATGTCATTAAAGTTTTGTTTAAAGGTTTTCCTATTATTTCTTTCGTTAATATCACATGGAACAGTTTTAAAGAGTTTGTTCATGTGTTTGCTTGCAAATTCCAATTGTTATGAAATGTGTGTGTGTGTGTCTGCATATGGTTGAATGAGTAGGTGCATGTATGTGTATGTGGGTGTGAGCATTAGTACACAAGTTTGTGGATTTTTCGATGAGTGTGACTGAGTGTGTCTGGGTGTAAGTGCGATCTTCAGCATGTGTTTTGTTTGGTGGGGATGGAGCCACACAAGTATCATGAAAGTACATGTCTTGCATAAACTCCGGATGCAACTTCATAAAAGTGATTTACACTTATGGTTGCTCAAACGCATTGGGGAATAGCTTCATGAAAGTGATTTATCCTGACAATGCTTGCATGTGTTGTGGGTGCAGCATAATACAAGTGATTTACGGTGGGAATGCTGGCATACATTATGGGTATCATATCAAAGTTATTTACAGTGACAATGCTGGTATATATTGTAGGTGAAACATCATCAAAGTGATTCACAGTATGAATGCTGGCATATATTGTGGGAACATCATCGTGGATGTGTTTTACAGTGCTAGGAAGCACAGCACTCAAAGAAGCCTTACTGTTGTCGACCTGGACACTGGAGTTGTATGCCTCTGGTGGTGTAAGGGACCAGCTTTGACCAGCTGGCCTACTCCTTGCACCAATTACATTCTACCTGCTGGTCCCCCTCTGTACAGTGGGATGTTGTCATCCAGTCCCTGTAGTCTTTGATGATGGTTGTCTGTAAACTTGTAGTCAAGTGGCACTGGTCACATGGCATGCTAGAAAGAACTTGCCAGCTCTGCACAGTGCTCAGGCAAGCCTTCTGCTACTGTAGACCTGGAGGATGCTGTTGGGTACCTCCTGGGCTCCTGGAGGACCTGCTGTGATCACTTGGGGACAATGCCTGGATCATGCATCAATTACAATCTGACCACCCCGCCCTCATAATGGGAGGTTGTCATCTAATTCCTGTGGTCTCTGGAGGTGTGTACAAACTCCTGGAATCATGTGACTTTGGTCGCGTGCCCTGCTACACAGACCTTACCTGCTCAGCACTACACTTGAGGAAGCCTTGCACTGCTGTGGACCTGGTGCTAGGATTGTGTGCTTCTGGTGGTGTGGGGCACTGGCTGTGACCAGCTTACCTCGGCCCTACACCAATTACATTTTGCTCGCCCCACCCTTCTCCTTAGCACGGGACACTTTCATCCAGTCTCAGCTGTCTTTGAGGGCCTGCCTGGACTCTTGGAATCATGTGACTGTGGTCATGGGTCCTGCCAGGAAGACCTTGCAAGCTCAGCACACACATGAAGGAGCCTTGTGCTGTTGTGGACCTAGACATTACGGTTGTGTGCCTCTGGCGGTGCGGGGAGCTAGCTGTGACAAGCTTGCCTGTACTCTGCACCAATCACATTCTTCCTGCCCCACCCTCCTCCTTCAGTGAGACATTTTCACCCAGTCCCATGGTCTTTGAGGACGTGTCCAGACTCCTGGAGTCACATGAATGTGGTTACATGTCCACGTCTTTATTTTAACTACGGTTGGGGCATCCTTGCCCTGGTGGCCTTGTAGAAGGTGCAAAAGATAAGGGCATATACGTAGATGTGCCTGTTATAAGAGAATTGGACGTCTGTTCGCAAGTCGTACACATTTTATTTCAGGTTTGAAAATTATTAATTTTGCAACACGTGCTGTCGCTCATCATGCATCCCTGCGCATGCTTCTATTCGCCTGCCAACAAGAACTAAGCGGGTTCAAAGAGCTTTAGTTAGAATCCCTGTTCCTTGTGCTTCTGATTCTGTTAACACTTTTCCTTCGCTTAACTCTCTGTTGCATTTTCTACTGCTGAATGTCTGTTCTGCAGTTTCCAATGCTTTAGCTATTCACAATTTTAATCTGTATCCACAACTAGATCTGTGTATTACAGAAATTTGGTTAAAACATTCCTCTAATTCACTTTTAGATTTGCTCATGCCTAATGATGATTCTTGTTTTTTTTTTTGTATCTGGCTCGTCCTAGTCAAGTAAGTGGCAGTGTAGCCCTAATTTTTAATCGAGCATTGCAGATTCGTCCTATAGAGTCTGCAATTTCTTTATGTCTTGAATGTTTTTCCTTTTCTCTTACATTTTCTGGCACTGTGTCTCTGCGTTTTCAAATTTTCTATGTTCTCCCTCCTTTTTTAAAAACACCATTTGATTTCATTTGCGAAATTGTTGCCTCTAAATCTGTGTTGTATCCTAACAACATTTTCCTTGATGATTTTAATCTACACCGGAATAATAGCACTGATTCCTTGCACATGTTTGAACATATTTCTATTAAATTAGCTCTTAAACAATGCACTACCTTGCTGACTCACTCTATGAGTACTATTTCTTATTTAATTATTGCTGCTGTATCTATTCTGCATTGTGCTCGACCAATTCCGCTTGATTGGAGTGATCATCTATTTCTTTTTCTTTGTCTGTTTCTTCTACATTTCATTAGCTCCTGACTCTTCTAAGTCCTTTCCGGTCTATTTTTCCAAGAAGGTTTCCTATGCTTCCTTCACTGACGCTTTCAATCCTGCTTCTTATAATTGTTCCTTTTTTTCTTGTTTTGATGTTAATGTTCTCTTATTATTTCTGTGTCCTGACTACAGCAAATGCTTTAATTCCACTTCGATTTGTAAAAACTAAAACCATACCCTTAAGCTCCTCGATATTCACCTCAGCTTAAAATAGAAAACCAACCTATTCATCACCTCCAGACGAAATGGCATAAGATCCTACCAATCTTCCTTTTTCTCAACTTCGAAATCTTTGATATCTCACTGGCTAACTCCTCTATCAGCTTCAAATACATGCTTCTTTGAATTGCCTGAGTGCATGAGCTGTTCCTTCAATTGCTGCTGCTTTTAGGCCTGTTCAAGCGAGCACCACAAATATTTACTTTATTGATGAAGTCATAAGCATTCAATTCTACTCAATCTAAATCTTTAAATTCACCTTTTCTTCCTTTATCTGTTATTCCTCATTCTTTCCCCACTTGGGACGCCTTTACCACTTTATCTAAATCTGTTTTATTGACATTATATTGTTTTTAACCTTATTTGTTTGTTATCATCTAGCCTGGTTTTCATTTGTCCCCTTTGCCTGCCTGTGATTAATGCCTCTTTTAATCAGAGTATTTTTCTGGCTCTTTGAATCAGGGTACTTTTCTAGATTCTTTGAAAAGTCCCCAATTGCTTCCTCTGCTGAAGGAATCTAGCCCCACACCCACGAAATGTGTGAATTATCATTAGATCATCAATGTGTCTTTATTTGGGAAACCCCTTGAGTGCTATGCAGCACTTCAGCTTTCCCAGCACCTATCCACTGAACTCTATGTGTGGGACTATCAGTCTTTATTCAGACCCTGGTGCAGCACTAAAAAAGCCACACTTGTTGGTGAATGGATCCGTTTTCATGCTGGATTCCAAGGGTATCTATTTAATGGTCCTTTTGATCTCTCAGTTGTGTTTGAGGTTTTAAGTAATATCTGATCTACCTTAATAGGCTTGAGCAGGTCTGTTTTTGCGTGGTTCTCCTCTTTTCCGTCCCATCATACTAGGTTTGTGCAGGTTGTTTGCAAAGGGGGACACAGAGGTACAGTGTGTGGTGGTGGTGCGCTCATCAAGATGAGACCCTTATGGGTAACTGGCAACCTGTAGACATTAAATGGAGGGCTTGAGCGGGTCTGTTCTGGTGTGATTCTCCTCCTTTCTGACCCATCATACTAAGGTTGGCTCATCCAGATCAGGCCCCATACCCCTATGTTGTGGAGTACCTCATGGTCCTATCCTGTCAACCGTGTTATTTAACATATACATGGGACCACTAGGCGATCTGGTGACTGGAATGGGTATCAAGATACACCAGTATACCAGAATACACAATTATATCTTAAGTCATCTTCAGCAGATATTCTCCACCATAGGGACTTTCTCAGTGCCATCATGGACATGACGTCTCTGCTTTTTCTGGAACGATATCCTTCCAAAATAGAGGTTACGTTGGCTTCTAGCTCTTGGTCCCCTTCTTGGTCCCCTTGTGCACATTTACAGGATCGTCTTGCTCTACTCCCTTCATTGGGAAGCACTCCTACACTGGTCCTACTCTTGATTCTAACCTAAACTTTAAAACACACACTTCTGTTTTGCAGAGTAAAAACTCCATTCAGGCTTTAGTTCTTTCTTGCCATGACATTGACAATGCTGGCTTTTTGGGTGTTTCTGCTTCCACCTTAGCCCCTCTAATGACAGTGTGACATTCAGACATGCAAGCCTGAGAATTGTTGCTACTTGGGTATATTGGACTGCATTTCTGCAGCCTGCCTCTTTATGCTTTATGTCTGTGGCATTGGATTTATTTTATTGGCCATCATAGTCATAGCAAACATGATATCATGGTTACTTTAACATTGATACCCAGTAAAAAAATTAACTTTCTCCCCTGCATCCCCAAATCAGAGGCCCGCTCACCATAGTGAGCAGGCTTCTGATTTCAGGGTGTGGGGGAAGGACATACCCTAAATTAGAAGGCCGCTCATCAGCATAGTGAGAGACACTCACTGTGCTGGAGAGTGGGCATCTGATTAATCCCCAAATCAAAGGCCACCAGCACAATGAGTGATATTAAAAGCGCTGGTGAGCAGGCCTCTGATGTGGGTACACCCCATTCCCCTGGCCCCAAATCAGAGACCGACTCACTGTGCTGTGGAGTGGGCCTTTGATATGAGGGAGCGCAGTGAGGTGGAGAATTGTTCACACATTCATACTGTGATGAATCCGGTGGTATCATCACTCCTTTCCCAAGGGGTGACCTCTCCCCATGTAGCCAGGGGATGGCAGCCGGTATCTGATCCTGATCCTGTGGGTGGCTATATGAGGGAGGATCACAATGGGGAGGCAGTGAGGGAGGATCACAATGGGGAGGCAGCCCTCAAGGCAGTGGCATGACATCATCAGACAAGACATGGTATCTCCCTTTTTCTTTTGAGGATACCTTGTCCATTCCCCATGCCTTAATGGCATATTGTAATACCTCACCCACCTTGGAAGGTTACTGGAAACACCTTCCCATACTCTGCATACAAGAACTGACTTGCTTTCAAGATCACTGAGAGCACTGTCCCAGACTTTGTATACAAGTTATCAAGAACTGACTTCCATTTCTTTAAATATGAAACTACTATGACCAAGAAGATGAGCCCAGTAATGAATACCAATGGAGGCCAAGAGCACAAGCTGCGCTCTTTTTGTTGCAGGAACATGCTTGATGCTGGGAGAGCTAAACAGCCAGACGTTGGCTGGAGAACTCTAGTCCTCTGGGTGTTGACCAAGGGACTTCGGGGCTGGTGTGTGGTCTGTGGAGCCATCCGGCTCACCAAAGGGTCTCAAGAGACCTGACTGCAGGGTACATTATGCTGTGAGACTGCCCAAAGCAGGAGAAAGGGTTCAGAGCATTTGCAGGTCCCGAAAGGCAGCCTGCGCACCACCCGAGCCCGGAGCGGGGCTGAGCAAATGAGCAGGCGCACCGACAGACATAGACGCTATGGTGCAGAAGCGGTGAGAGGGAGTGGAGTGGCAAAGAGCCACCACAGGCTTGCTGCGGCAGAGCCTACACACACCATCAAGACCCGAGGAGTCCACCCAAGGAAAGCAGGGACACTCGGACTCATTGGCGACCCTGCCGAAAGAAAATAATGGTGAATGCAGTATTTGAGAAAGGACGAACAAGTGAATATCACTTAAAGAGAAAGAACAAAATAAATGTAAGAGACTGTCACATTTGTGAGTGTATGCCATATACCTTTAAGGAAAGCCCTGGCAGGATAGTAAACCAGGTAGAGTAAAGACAGCACAGAATAAATATAAGAGGCTATTAAGTAAGTGTGACCAGTGCACATATAAAGGAAGACCTGGCAGGAGAGTATACCAGGCAGATTCAAGTCACAAGAGCATACATATGAGAAAAGCCCTGCAAGGAGAGTATACAAAGAAGATGCATGTTGCAAGTGTGTTCATATATGAAAGTCCTGGCAGGAGAGTATACCAGGCAGATGCAAGCTGCAGGCATATTCATATAAGAAAGCCCTGGAAGGAAGCATACCAGGCAAGATAAAGTTGAACAGTGTGTAAAATACATCACCGAAGGACTAGCAAAAGGCTATGTTTGAACATATGGAAGATGAGTGAAAAGGAGTGAAAACCTGCAGGAGAGTACACATGATATCCTACCAATATCCTACCAAGATAAAGACAAACAGCCAAGTTGTTTTGTGTAACAGTTGTGTTGTTGATCAAGAGAAACCTAAGGCACTAATATTTTTGAAAGTATATAACAGAGTGAAGAGATATCCAGGGCAAGGGAACCACCATCTGGAACAAGTAACTCTATCTTTCTAGAACCTTTGTGTTGTAGTTACATGTTTCCTTTTCAACATTTGTACACTACTTAAAGTCAAAGACATTTTTCCCTTTCACCTTAGAGTTTATTTTTAGAATGTGAGGGCCAGAATAGTACTTTAGACACAGGACGTTTTGCTTTGGACATTCTGACATTTGATATACCCTCAGTTTTGTTTTAAATAGGGAAACACATCTTAGAGAAAGACAGAGAGGCATCTCCCAACCCTCTTTTCTTTTGCCAATAAAGGTTTTTGGCCAAAACCATGAACCACCTGTGTACGCCTCTTATTCCTGGCTCCTCACAACACACAATCATTGATGCACCCATACAAATTCACTCAAGCACCATGCACATTAACAGCATTCCTTACTCTTTCGCCCATGCACCCATCACATATACTCTCGCATTCACCATCACCCGCACAACATACATGCTTTCATTCACATGTGCACCCAAACCTACACTCATTCCAACACACATTCAGATACACATTTGTTTCTTACCTGCAGCCCAAGTGCACAATATGCTCCATCCAGGTCCCGGAATGGTGCTACAGCTCCTGCATAACAAGAAGATCAGGGATAGCTTCTTGATTGCTGCACATATATATGCACAGGAGCCCAGGCCCCCCCCCCTGGGGTATGCCCCCACATGACTATTGTCAAGACTTGATGGTCATGTAGCCGATGAAACCTCCGTCCCCAAGTACCACTCGAGCAAACAAGAAATTACTGCCCGAGCAGTCTTTGAGGCCACAGGTGGTGATCTACGTCCGCCGCAACCAGGAATGCCTGAGGATGCCGGAAGGTGCCCCCTATGACCACTGTAAGGTAAACACGAAGTTAGGTCAAAAACACAGAACCCCAGACTTGTATATGAATGTGTAATAAGTCTAGAATAAGGCTTACCCTTAGGAGTTGGTCGGGACTTAATAATGGGGTAAAGATGTTTGTCGGAGGCAGCCGGCAAGGGTGACGACCAGATGACAGGTTGGTAAAGCACTTAGTATGAATGAAATCACCACCTTACGTAGAAGCCAGAAAACGTAAGTCAATCAGTTGAAAAGTGCGTAATCCAAGAACATAGTTCATAACAAAAGGGCAATCCAAATAGCAATCCAGGGACAGAAATGTGGTCGAAATCCTTAGAAAATAATTCCAAACAACGGTACCGTGAAGGAAGAAGCCAAAATCAGAGTCCAAAAACAATCCGAGGTCAGTGGTAGTAATCTGAGTCCGTAGTCCGTAATGCGCCCAACAGGATCAGCTGTGAAGTGCTGAAGGGCAGTCAGCGCGTCCCTTTTGAACGCTGGCTAATGATCACATGACTCTCATCATCCGTCACGTGATCGAACGTGCTGAAGGAGGAGCTCTCAGGTGCCGGCAACGGAGACGTTGTAGAATGCCCGTGGCGCATCTCCATGGCAACTGCCACCGCCGGAATGGAAACCAACGCTGAGATGGCAAGAACCGGGGTTGTTGACCTTGTCCCATTCTTTGCCTGCAGGCCTGCAGGGGAGAGTGTTTTTTGGCATGTATTTTGGTGGAGATAGTGGGAGCTGTATTGTGAGATGTGTTCATGGAACGTAGGGGCGTGACAGAGCCCCCCCTCAAAAGCCCACGACCCCGTGGGCTAGAAGGATTCTCCCGATGGAACCTGGACACCAATAACGGGGCATGTACATCAGACGATGGGACCCAGGACCTCTCCTCAGGACCATAACCCAACCAGTCCACCAAGTATTGTAACCTCCCTCTAACAACCCGGGATCCCAGAATAGCGCTAACTTCATAATCCTCCTGGGAAATCACAGGGACAGGACCAGGAGCGGGAGCAATGCGTGTATCATCAGGACAAGGCTTGAGGAGGATGTGTGAAAAACAGGGTGTAATTTCCATGAAGCGGGGACGGCGAGTCTATAGTCCACCGGGTTCAGGACCTTGGAAACCCTATACGGGCCGACAAAACGGGGCAGCAGTTTACGACAACCCGGAATATGGAGATGCCGTGTAGACAACCATACCCGGTCGCCTAGCTTATATGACGGGGCCTCTTTCCTTTTTTTGTTAGCGGCAGTACTCATAGACATCTGGGCCTCCTGGAGATGGACAAGGGTTTGAGCATGGACGGATGCGAAATCTCTGACACAGTCATTTGCCGCAGGGGTACTGGTACTCAATACAGGGGCATTGGCAGGATTCGAATCAGAAAAGGGTAAAGTACGTGGATGTTGGCCATAGAGCGAAAAAAACGGAGAAAACCCAGTGGACGAGTGCAGGGCGTTGTTATATGCAAATTCCGCAAAATGAAGAGACTCAAGCCAGGTATTCTGGAATTGCAAAGTTAAACACCTCAAGTACTGTTCCAAGACCTGGTTTACTCTCTCAGTTTGGCCGTCGCTTTCTGGATGGTAAGCTGAAGAAAAACGGGCATCTATACCTAGTAGTTTGGTAAGAGCCAACCAGAAACGTGAGGTGAACTGAGACCCCCTGTCTGACACAATGACACTCGGCAAACCGAACAGACAGAAAACAGATTAAAAAAACATACGAGCCAATGAGGGAGCAGTAGGAATGCCTTTACATGGTAAAAAACGGGCCATTTTTGTGTATGAGTCTACTACCACCCAAATCGTGTCATAGCCTTGTATTCGTGGTAGATCAGTTATCAGGTCCATGGATACCGTATGATATGGTTTCGGGGGTATGGGCAATGAATGTAGCAATCCTAGTGGACGACCCTTCTGAGTCTTGCATTGTGCGCATATAAAGCAGGTGTTAACATATGTCTCCACGTCTCGCCGCATCGATGGCCACCAGCACCAGCGTTTCAACAACTCTAGAGTACGTCGCTGACCTGGGTGGCCATTGATAGGAGCATTGTGGGACCACTCTAAGGCCTGGTTGCGAGAGTCACTGGTGGGGAGGAACAGTTTCCTTGAACAAAAGGCAACCCATCCTGCATAACGGTATCCCAATCATCCAATACTTGGGGATGTTGTATAACCTATTGGCGTATAGCCGTAATCATAGGAGGAGATGGAGTACAGGTACAAACAACATGGCCTTTACCTAAGAGAGTTTTGGGATATGAAGGGAGAGGTATTCCCCCAGGTGAACGGGACAAAGCATCCGCTTTACCATGTGACAAACCCGGTCTGTGTTTGACAAGGAAATCGTATGCAGCAAAAAAAGATGCCAACAAACTTGTCTACTATTGGCGCATTTCAGAGACGCTAGGTCCTGTAAGTTTTTATGGTCTGTGTAGACGATAGTCTGATGTCTTGCCCCCAGAAGATGGTGTCTTCAGACCAACAATGCGTCTCTGATGGCCAGGAGCTCTTTTTCAGTGACCATGTAGTGAGTTTCGGTTGGTGTGAATTTCCTGGAATGGTAGGCCACCGGGTGTAGTGCTCCGGTGGTAGGACAAGGCTGGGATAGGACGGCCCCTAAGGCAAAGGAAGAAGCATCTTCTTCTACGATATACGGAAGCTCTGGGTCAGGATGCTGTAGGACTGGGGCCGTGGTGAATGAGGTTATAAGGGAGTCGAAGGCTGCTTGATGTGCATCGGTCCAGATAAATGGTACTGCAGGACTGGTCAATGCGGTTAATGGTGCTACAATGGAAGAAAAATTCTCAATGAACCTCCGGTAAAAATTTGCGAACCCTAGAAAGGATTGTAATTGTTTCAATGTAACAGGTACTGGCCAATTTGTGATAGCCTGGACTTTGGATCGGTTCATTGTTAGCCCCCCAGGTGAAATATGGAAACCCAGGAATTCAACTTCAGCTGTATGAAACAGACATTTCTCAGGTTTAGCGTATAGTGAGTTCTTCCTGAGTCTTGTGAGTACCTCTCTGACATGAATGACATGTTCGGCCAATGTTTGGGAGAATATCAGTATGTCGTCCAGGTACGCCACGACATAAACATCCAGAATATCACTAAATATATCGTTTACCAATCGTTGGAAAATGGCAGGGGCATTACAGAGGCCAAAAGGCATCACCATGTATTCATACAATCCTTGGCGAGAGCAGAAAGCAGTCTTCCACTCATCCCCAGGTCGCATGCGGACTAAATTGTATGCCCCCCGGAGATCTAGTTTGGTATAGATGGAGGCATTGGTTAACTTGTCTAACAGGGTAGAGATGAGTGGAATAGGGTAGCGGTTCTTTATGGTAATCGCATTCAGGCGTCTGTAATCTACACAGGGGCGGAGATCGCCTTCTTTTTTCGGGACAAAAAAAATGGGACTGGCCACGGGTGATGAAGAAGGCCTGATATGTCCTAACTGTAGGGCGTGGCGGATGTATTCTTTAAGGGATGTTTCTTCAGATGGTGATAGTGAATATATGCGTCCCTTGGGAAGCAATGCCCCATCAATTAGGTCAATAGAACAATCATACGGTCTGTGAGGGGGCAGTATCTCGGCAGATGTTTTATCAAAAACTGAATGGGAATCATGGTATTCTGGGGGTACTCCTGACAAAGTGGCTCCCACCGTGTGGGTTGTTTCGGGTGGGTCGTTCTCCCCTACAGAGGCTAAGCGTAGGGCCCCAAGTGCCCTCGCAGGGATGTTGAAATCATCTTCCAGTAAACAAAAGTGTTGGCAAATGTCTGATTCAAAAGAAACCTGCCCCGTACCCCAGTCGATGAGTGGGTTATGCTTCTTTAACCAGGGAAGGCATAGGATTATTCCAAACTGTGATGTGGATATCAAATCAAAAGACAACTGTTCTTTAAGGTTACCCTGAATAATCACGTCCATCTGGGCGGTCTGTTGTTTAATCGGACCAGAAATGAGAGAGGACCTGTCCACAGTTTGGACTGGTTCGGGATGTGTCTTGGTCACTAGTGGAAGGTTCAATGCTTTGGCCAGAGGTATATCAATAAAACAAACAGTAGCCCCTGAATCAATAACTATATGTACTGTGTGTGAACACTCCCTATCAGGATGAAGCACTGCCTGAACGACCACTGGTCTTACTGGGCCGAAGGTAGGAACCCTGGGGTTGTGAATCGAGCTCGTCTTGTCCCCCATACTCAAGGACGAGCTTTCTGAAAACCCGAAGACTTGTTCTTCGGGCGTCTTGGGCACTCTTTGACGAAGTGACCACTGAGTCCACAGTAGAAGCATGCATTGTCGGTTCTCCGACGCTCCCTTTCGGTCTGAGTGATGGGACTTCGTAGACCACCTATTTGCAAGGGTTCACTTGCACCATCTAGTGGAGAGGGTAAGGGTTTACCTGAAAAACCAGATTCCGCCCGACGTTCGGTCTTCCGAGCGTCTACCTGAAGAGTTAGGTCTACTAGTTCGGGATATGCATCAGGAAGGGAAGGAATGACAGAAAGAGCGTCCTTCATAGTGTTACACAGACCTTTGTAAAATACCACAGCTTTCTTGTTTTCAGGCCATGAAGTCTCAGCTGACAATTGGTTAAAGCATGTGATGTATTCTATTAAGGTTTGTCTGCCTTGTGATAGTTCTAGGAGCTCCAGATCCCGAGACTGGGCTTTGTACCTGGTATCGAATACTTTGGCCAACTCGCTCACCAGAAGATCGAAATCGTAAAGGGCTGGGTGGTTGTTCTCAAGAAAAGGATTAGCCCAGGTAGCTGCAACCCCGGTCAAATGGGATAACAAAAAGGCAGCTTTTGTGGTGGAATCATGGAACACCAGTGGTCGGCAAAGAAAATGAAGTTTACACTGATTAATAAAAGTGTGATATTTTCTAGGATCACCCTGAAACTTCTCAGGAGGTGCCAATGGAAACTGAGTAGGTAACACCACGGGAGTAGGTGGTGTAGGAGGTACAGAGGGAACCGGTGGTGGTGTTGCCTGATCGCCAAACTCAGCATCTGCCGGTAAAGGGTTGCGGGTACTTTGGATATTATCTAAGCGATGATATATCGCGGTTGTGGCAGCCGCTACTTCGGTTCTAAGGGATGCAACAGCTTGCATTAGAGCAGCCACAGGGTCCCCGTCAGCAGGTTCCATCGTCTGAACGACCAAAAAAAATGGCTTCACAGTCTGTCAAGACTTGGTGGTCGTGTAGCCGATGAAACCTCCGTCCCCAAGTACCACTCGAGCAAACAAGAAATTACTGCCCGAGCAGTCTTTGAGGCCACAGGTGGTGATCTTCGTCAGCCGCAACCAGGAATTCCTGAGGATGCCGGAAGGTGCCCCCTATGACCACTGTAAGTTAAACACGAAGTTAGGTCAAAAACACAGAACCCCAGACTTGTATATGAATGTGTAATAAGTCTAGAATAAGGCTAAAGATGTTTGTCGGAGGCAGCCAGCAAGGGTGACGACCAGATGACAGGTTGGTAAAGCACTTAGTATGAATGAAATCACCACCTTACGTAGAAGCCAGAAAACGTAAGTCAATCAGTTGAAAAGTGCGTAATCCAAGAACATAGTTCATAACAAAAGGGCAATCCAAATAGCAATCCAGGGACAGAAATGTGGTCGAATCCAGTAGAAAATAATTCCAAACAACGGTACCGCGAAGGAAGAAGCCAAAATCAGAGTCCAAAAACAATCCGAGGTCAGTGGTAGTAATCTGAGTCCGTAGTCCGTAATGCGCCCAACAGGATCAGCTGTGAAGCGCTGAAGGGCAGTCAGCGCGTCCCTTTTGAACGCTGACTAATGATCACATGACTCTCATCATCCGTCACGTGATTGAACGTGCTGAAGGAGGAGCTCTCAGGTGCCGGCAACGGAGACGTTGTAGAATGCCCGTGACGCATCTCCATGGAAACTGCCACCGCCGGAATGGAAACCAACGATGAGATGGCAAGAACCGGGGTTGTTGACCTTGTCCCATTCCTTGCCGGCAGGCCTGCAGGGGAGAGTGTTTTTTGGCATGTATTCTGGTGGAGATAGTGGGAGCTGTATTGTGAGATGTGTTCATGGAACGTAGGGGCGTGACAACTATATAGGGAGGCAGAGGAGCACCGCCTTACACGTTCAGAGCTGAAGCACCCCAGTATGCAACTGCAATGGGCCATGCAAGACTGGGGAAGTAAAACACTCATGGCCTTGCAAGGCCCATTGTACATGCGCTCTGTGATACAAACTGTCAAAGGGAAATCAGGTTTCCCTTTGACAGATCAAGCCAGCCCAGGAGGGCTCCCTCAGCTGCAAAAAGATTTTTCACTGGGTGGACTTGGAATCCCCCCAAAAGGGGTGGGCTGATGCCCTGTCACCCATTATGGATGAACTGTCCCTGATGATCAGTTATGGAACTTTGCTGTTAAAAGTAAAGAAAGAGATTTAATTGTGAGTAGGAAGAACTCTGCCGTTCAGACTTCCTTTTCCATCTCACAACCTGGATCCCCTGTGAGATCTGCCCCTGTGATATCCGTCCAAGCCAGTGCAACTGCCCAGGAGTCTTCTTCATCCAAAGATGTGAACACTGGTGGAAGGGTCACTCCACCCCCAAAAGCTGGTGGTAGGAAAAGTCAAACTCCCAAGGAAGTTACACCCGTTTACTCCCTAAAAAGCCTGTTTGCAGACCCTAAGGTTGCCTGTCCATATGATGCACCTGTGGGCCCGGCCAGCGTTGTAGGGCCTCCGCCATTGTTTTCGGTGGGGAAACCTACTGGCCCGCCCCTCTGAAGGATGATACAAACTGTTCCTTGGGCACCCCTGTGAGGGCACTATTAATTAGAAGCCTTTTTTTTTCGGAAAGATCAATCTCACTATCTAAATCGAGCCCAAATCCTGGAGTTATTTCATTCCATCTTACCAATTCACTCAATTGGCAGCAACAACATCAAGGTGGTCTCGCAGTCTGAGGGGGCGGAGTACGTCTCTTCATATGTATATTTCTCCATTGACTCTATGATTGATTCTGTGGTGGATCATTCTCCGCAGTTGTTTAAGGCTGGCTATGAAACTACATCCCTGATGTGTAACCCCCTCCCACATTTGAACTTCAGGGCTGGCTTGACAGCTGGGCATAGATTTACATCTGTGGGCTCACTTAACGAACCTATCCCTTTCATGCCATCGGCAGAGGCAGTCCTTCCACTTCATCATATGCACAAAGTGATGTCAACCCAGTCATGGGAGAAGCAGCCAGTGGTGTGGATGATAATGGCCATTGGGAGTGGCTGGCTGGAATGGTGAGGCAGAGAAACCTGAGGTGTCCCTAACCATTCCCTGTACTTCTTTAGTTGGAACACAAGAGGGCATAAACACCTTTTTGATGATTAGGGGCTGTTTGAGAAAGTGGATTACTTTGGCATATTGGCCCTCCAGGAGACATGGATCGTTGACCCATTGGTATTAGATGGCTGGGCAATCGTCCAGAAGCCAGCGCTAAAAGGAACCCTGGGCAGACCTAGAGGTGGACTGATCTTGGGTGTAAAATAACCTTTCCGCCTGATGGAGATTCTGTGTGACTCTCCAAATATTCTGATTGGGAAAGTGTTGGGCTGGGTTCCCCAGGGCCTGAGGATATATTGGTCATTAACATCTATGACCCTCCCAATGCCATCCCCCATCGTGCCCTGATAGGAGATTTGGAAAGGTGGCTAGACTCTCAGAACAATGCCATAACAACCATCCTGGTTGGAGACCTTAATTCAAGGATCTCCACTGACCAAGAATATCTACATGGGCAGTCAGAAATTATGGCCAGTGCCCCAAAGGGTGAATCCAGATTAGACTGTAACTGTCCTATGAGTGTGTGTTGGGCAACCCTTCTTTATTTAAGGGGTTTCTCCATGGTGAATGGGGCACAACCCTCGGACTGTCCCCCACGGGTCAGTAGGTGTGCCCCTCTAAGCTCCAGTATTATGATTATGCCTTTGTGAATAACATCGACCCTATAGTCATCAACATGGGCATTCAATCTCATGAGGAGATTGATCATCTTCCTATCATCTTGTTACTAGATCTGATGTCACCCACCCATGTGTCATGCGCTACTCACAGCTGCCTACATGGCGTCCTTAGGGTCTCTGGAGACTCTGCCACCATTAGGTGGTTTCATTCTGCCTTGCTTACTTCCTGTTTTCGCGTTCTAATCTTTCTTTCTTCCTATGTCTGGTTCCGCATTTAACCCGGCCCATATGTCGGCTCTTCGCATTGCAACCCCTTAGTTTCACGCTGGGTGAAGATGCTAGTGCTTTTGTTTGTGCTTCTGTCTACACCTTTTTATTCTTCCTTTGCTTCCATCTTTGCCGCTGCGGGTCTCGCCCGCTTCCTTTGCCTTGATTTCCTTGCCAAGCTTTCTCTTTAGGGATCTAACTCGTAGTTTTGTTTCAGGCTCTTCCGCCTAATTCCACCTGTGGCTCCGCTTCGGCTGAGTCTGCTTTCCTTATTCCCTTTCCTCTCTTGGCTTCCTTTCTTGCTTGTATTCTTTCCCCTTTCCTTTCCTCTACTCTGTGTTTTCGTTCTTCCCGGGTCTCGTATCCCTTGGTATTTTTCCTTTCCCTTCTTTGCTTCGGTTGCGGCTGCATTCTGCCATCTTCGCAGTCGCACTTACTTTTCGTCCTCTGTTGTCTTTCCTTTTTCTCTTTTTTGTGATTCCGGCCCCGCTCTTGGAAGGAGCTTTCTTTTTCAGTCCTACCTTCTTTCAAGACGTGGACTTGTGTTTTCCACTGCATTGAAGTATCCGAGTATTGGTCTTCCGATCCCGTCTCCATCTTCATTGATCTACGTGAGACTGAGAACTTTACTTATTCTTTACACCTGGATACAGAGAGTGCATCTTACTTTGGAATTTTCACCACAAAGAATCTCCGTGACCTCATTTGGAGAGAGGTTTTTTTTTAAGCTTCGTGCTTTTTTTCCTCTCATTTGGCGCTCTCGGAAGGGGGTCCTCTGTATCCCTTTTCTAGTAAGCGGTCAGAGTGGCTTCCCCACGAGGAAGGCCGTATCACTCCACAAAAAAGAAATCTAAAGGTCAGAAGAAGAAAGGCCGAAAGCAGGAATCAACGCCCGAAGATTCAGGTGAAGAGGTGGAGGGGTTTTGGGATGTTAGATGTTCTCAAGCCGATGCAGTCGTAATTGACACCATGGTGTTAGTGACACTGGGTCCCTAAGGGTGAATAGTAATGGAACCAGGGTCAGCTGGAACCCCTCAGGCATAGAAGCTGCACAGGCCACCGCCCAAAGGGATCTTCCACTCACTATCAGGGGTGGTCTGGCAGAGGCCCTGAAAGCAATTAAACAATTTGGGGGAGTAATTGTGGAAATCCTGGCGATTGTTCCAGCAGCCAAGCCTCTTTCCACATAGCCATTCCTATGACAAGTTAATTCATGATATAAAAAAGATCTTTGCGAAAAGAACTGCATTCCCTCTTAAAATAAATAGTTGACCCTGAGGCCCTTGCCATTGCATCTAGAAGCAGGGAGATTAAGTGCCTCATTACACGGTAGGTGATAACCATTCCGCTATTAGTGCCTTAGTTGCTGCCGGTACCGTACCCAGTCTGCCATGGTGAATGGCGGAACTACCGCCGCATTCCAAGCTGAGTGGGGGCGGTAATTCCCCATTCACCATGGCACTTCCCCATTCCCATTTGAGCCCCCATAGGGCTCAATGGGAATAGGGAAGGCGGCAATTACGTTACGGCAAATTGCCGTACCGTAATTGCCTCCGATGTCCCTTTGCGGGTCCGTTCCTTAACGGCTGGTAAAACAAGCCGTTGAGGTCGGGTCCCACAAAGGGACCTCGTAGTAAGGCGGTAGGGCATTACTGGCACCAGTGCCCTTACCGGTGCCGGTAATCCCCTATCGCATTCCGTGTAATAAGGCCCTAAGTCTTTCTATTCTAGGTGGCTTCGACTGCACAAATATTGAAAAGAATGCCAAAAGTGGCGTGATCTAGTACTATTCTCCGGCAGAAATTAAATTTAAAAATTCAAATTCTGGGAGATAGTGAATGGCCGCTGTACCCCTAAGATAGATCTCAATGGAGTACAGGAATCGGAATGGATTGCCTACATTGCTACCACCCTGGGAAACTCCGAGTGGACTTTTCCTACACCCCCACGTGTTTTGGCCCACTGGTTGTTTGAGAAAAGTGCACAGGAGTTAGCAAGGATTGTTGGTGCCAGTAAACGCTCTAGAGCCCCTGGGCCTGATGGGCTATGTAATCTTGAATTTAAGGTGGATGCAGCCTTGTGGACTAGGGCCCTCCACCAGTTATTCAGCTGCATTTCGGTTTCCCAGGTGGTTCCCTGTTCTTGGCAGGATAGCATTGTCGTCCCAGTACCGACTCTCTTCAACCGCTATTTCTCAGACATGGGCCGCGCTTTGGTTGACACGAAAACTCTTCCGCCAAAACTGGGTGATACGGTTGTCCTCTGGATGGGTTATGCGGACGACATTGTCATCCAGGATTTGACGCCAGGTGGTCTGCAGTCCTCCATGGAGGACCTTAAGTCTTACTCAATCCTGAACTCTTTATTTAAAAGTAAACATCAATAAAACCAAGATCGTGGTCTTTGAAACATCTCAGAGGCATGCAGTTAGAGTGAAGTGGAACATGAAGGGCGTGACTATTGAGGTGGTATCCCAATATGTATACTTGGGTGTTGTTTTTGAAACTAGTCCTAGAGGCATGTCACATCTCTGCAGTCTCAAGGTGGGTTTGGCATAAATTGTAGGGGCCCTTTTCTCTTTTGCATTACGGGGTGGAGGCTACTCCTTGGGGATACTGCTCAAGCTGTTTGCTGCAACGGTTGTGACTATCCAGTGTTATGCAGGGAAGGTCTGGGGTCTGTGCAATCTGGAAGCAATAACTAAGTTTGAAGTCAGGTTGCTAAAGCGCCTGCTAAGATTACGATCTTATGTCTCGGGAGAGATGCTAGCTCTGGAAATGGATCTTATCATGATACACAAGCGTATTGTGTTGAGCAGCCTGATGCTGTATTGGAAACTCGCGAACGCACAAGCTAACACCCTGATGGGGATACTGTTTAAGTCCCTGGTTACAAAGGCTGCTTTCATGAAGAACTCAATATTGGGTAGAATGCTGAGTATGGTTGACCAGTGGGTTGGGAGTAACTGGGAGGTCATACTGATGTTAAATCCAATCAAGTACAAAAATGTGATGAGAAGGAAATTGATCTCCTTCAGACGTGAGCAAATGGTGGTCTCTCTGGCTGCTAAATCCACCCCAGCCAGTTTCTTTCCATATATACTTGAAAGACAACGGAAGCCCACCTACATCAGTAACTTCTTGGGAGACTCTTTTGTGTGGGATTATCTCCGCCTTAAGTTCAATGCAGTAACCACTCTTGAAATTGTCGGTCGAAGGTCTAATGCTCCTGGTGGGTGGGTGGGCGCGTAGATTCTGTAGGCTTTGTCGTGCTGATGAGGTAGAGACCGTGCAACATCTTCTGACAAACTGTGAAGCACTGGTTGTGCTACGTAGCAGAGCCCTTAGGGCATCAGGTCTGGACTCTCGAATTTCACCTATGGCCTTATGGGGCCTTTTTATGCCTGGCTCCCATGAGGGACTGATTGTGTTTCTAAGATGTGGAGAGAGGTATATGGGATATTCAACATTGAAGCCGTTGGAATGTATTTTTCTTACATGTTTTCTTCTGTGGATTGATTTGGTTTGGTTTGACTTTTTCTCTTTTGTTCTCTCTCCCTCTTCTTTTCTTTACTCTTCTTTTTTCCCTTCTTTTTGGATGTTATGTATCAAAAGTTACTTGTAACTGTACGATACTTATAATACATTTTTTTTTAAAAGAATGAAAATTAGTCGAAAGGGCGCATGTGGCAAGACTGTTAGGAAGCCAGAAGACACCACTAGAAACAGAGTGAACAGTGCGGTTTGACTGCCTTATAAGACAATACAACTTGTAAATAAAAGGTGACTAAGTAGTACATATAACCTGTATAGACACTGTACAACATTTTACTGGCTGCTGTCCAGCAAAGATACCTGCAGATAACCAAAAGTGATGGCTTCCTCTGGAGTCAGGATGTGAGTTCACAGAGGGTTTAAAGACACAGGCGGATCTGCACTTTGTTAAATAGCGTGAAAAATGATAGGTTGTCAGCCCACAGGACCCCCATGTAGTTAATTAGTGAATCTGTAGCTCTGTATTTTGCTGTTGAAATGACATGATATACACCACTGTGGAACACTGTCCCATTGACTGCGGAGGGAGATGACAGTGGCAGAGCATACTGACCTTTTCTGTGCCATTCAGTCTTAATTCCTGTTGTTGTTATATTTTGGACCCCCACCATAGCTGTACCACTTTTGGGGAAATCCCCTGTTTTAGTTGTCTTATTTAACTGTTGCCGGTCATGACATCAGAAAGCAAACTCAAGTTAAAACTTTAGGATTGCTCATGGGCTCCTCCCTTTCATCTAGCGCCCATATGAATAATCAGTTCCTCTACTTTCCAATTGATGACTTTGAGACAGATTCGCCCACTCCTCTCAGAAAAACACTCTGCGACTATTACATGTGAGTTAATGCCCATCTGGACTCTTGCCACGCTTTATGTGAAGGGGCAATGAAATGAGTGCTACAAAAACATCAAATGATCCAGAATACAGCTGCTCATATTTTTACAGGCTTTCTTAGGTGAGATCACATGACCCCATTCTTCAATAAATCCTGCTGCCTCCATGTTAAATTCCGAATCAAGTTTAAGCTCTTGACTATAGCCCTTGAAACCCTATCTGATCGTGCTCCTCTTTACATCAAGAAGTACTCAAATGGTTCTCTTCCTCTAGGCCTTTTAGTCTGTTCAGTTCTGTAGGGCTCAGAGTCTACTCGGTCCAGGGGCTTAGCACTATTACCCATGCTCGTTGATGGCATTGCCTAACTCGGATTGCTACCGATCAAGAAAAATAGAAAAAATAGAAGGAAATACTACCCAAAACCGGATTTTTTTAATCATTTGTTTACTGCACCACCAAACTTGTAAAGAGGCCCAGAATGCTTTGCTCTGATGACAGATCCAATTCTTGGGGGAGTGCCTCTTTAAAAACTAGCTGCGTGGAGTACATACGTAATGGCAATGAATCAGCATAGGTACGCAAGGAATTAGCTCCTGAAGGTCTCGCCTTTCTAAAAATGAGACCACAGACTCGTGCAGAATCGTATTATTAGGCACTCAGGCTAATATGCCTGTCTCTAGGGCTCTGAACCGTCAATGTTTCAAGAGACTCTGTATGACATATTTTGTGCATTGTGCAATTCATGCGAATCACCAGTTCATAATTAAATAAAGTACACTACAATTCAGAAAAAGCAAATACAGGTGAACATTTTATATAGCTTCTCCCTCTCGAGGGCTTTGCAGCCAATAGTACACCATCTACTTGTCTCTATTCTTCCAACTCTTGCTGTTGCTCTCATTGGGAGATATTGTAGCCCATAGCACACTCCAGAATGTTTCGTTTTTCCTGTATTTTGGACCTTTTGGCGGTACTGGCACCGGAGCCCGGGGCAGGCCCACTTTCTGCCAGAATATGGATGCGCGTAGTGGGTCCGTTTTAAGTGTTATTTACGGTGGCAGCATTTACGTCTATTATTGTTTCCCATGATACAGGGTTTGTAACCAGGGTGGTGGAAAGAATGCTCTGCCCTGGGATGCATGCAGTGGTTGCTTCCACCACTGTAACATGGCTCCCTCCCAGACTGGAGGGGAACTCCAGAGTCGTAGCTCCCCTGCAATTTGTTTGACTTTGTTTGACTGTCGCACAGAGCCATGGGAGGCACACTTCTCTTATTTAACATCTTTTAACTACAAATATACAAAATAATGACAATAAAAGATAAATAATTAAACCTGCGTTTTACGTGTACGTAGAAAAAGTGATAATTTGCTGTTCAAGCATCGTGAAAGAATGAGGGGTTACTGGAGCATACAACTTTGCGAGTGAAAGGTCGAGCCAGCTGGAGACCCTTCCCGAAAATGCTCCCCGGTGTGAAATGCTTCTTGCACAGCTATTCATCTCTTCAGTGCTTAATTTGTAAAAAAAAATAAGTGCCAGTGCCCAAAGAATCCTGGATAACTAAAGCCAGCCCCGGCAGCGCCGCGGTGCCAGCGGCCCGGCTCGGTGCTAGATCGGTCCACAACCACCCCATCACACTGCTACTGTTCCATGTCACATGCTTAGCGCTGCAGCATATGCTGGCACAGGCTAGTAGTGGGATGGATGCGGAGGGAGCACTCACATATATCTTTGTTTATTTCACAACTTATTTTATTACATGTTTTAAATCCCTGAAAGTACTGTGGGATTAACTAGATTTTTCAGGTTGGCATTATCTTGCATTCTGGGAGTTATAGTTTAACATTAAAACCACAATGATATTCTTTTGACTTAAGATGTTGCTATACAGATTTACATGCTGTCATGTGGCTATGATTAGAAATTTGTGTTTTTTGTAAGTAAATTCTACTAGACATTATTACTGTAGACCTTGAAATCCAACTATTTGAGCCAAGGTTTGTGATCCTGGTCAGACCCCTTCCCCCCTCGACATCCCCTGCTATGACCTAGGATATGGCTACTGGCCACTACATGTCTTTTCTATGTAGGTTTCCTATTCATATTGAAGTGGAGGTTATGTTCGGGATAGCCCCCTTATCTTCTGCCTCAGCACCCGTAGTGCTGCCTTGCACATAAAGCAGGACAGGCACCATGCACACTTCACTGCATGAAAATAAAGGTCCCGCTGCTACGTAGACTTTCAATGTTAATGTTAATGTTAAAGGACATTTGTACCGCGCACTATAACCGCTCTGGCGGTTCTGAAAGAGGAGGGGAGGTTGAGTTAATGGGAGGAAGCAGGAAAAGTGCAAGAGAGCAGTGATGTGCTGTTGGCCTGGGGTGTTTGCGGCCGGTAGTCGTCGTGTACTGTTGTGCAAGGCTATGTGTGTTTTTGTTTTGTTGATGCAATGTAGTGAAGTTTGTGCAGTTTGTTGTGCTGTAGGTTTTGGTTGTGTTTGGTTTGGAGTTTGAGAGGTGTATGCAGAAAGGGAAATTGTTAGTAGGGTTGGTTAGTTTGTGTCTCTATCCTGCATTGAAGCGTAGTCTCCCTGTTGCGGCTCTGTCCTGATCTGGGTCTGACTGGCATACAGGTTCCATACTCCTGTAGTCCCCCCCTCTAACATGCTCTCTGATAGCTCCCCTTATCCTCCATTTAGACTCTAGTGGCCAGTGCATCTGCCAATGACATGCTAACTTCACAAATCTATCCAGACGCGACGTAGGCTAATGTTCGCAGTTCTATCTAAGTGTGGACATGCTAGTATTCACAGTTCTATCTAAGTGTGGACATGCTAGTATTCACAGTTCTATCTAAGTGTGGACATGCTAACATTCACAATTCCATCTAGACGCAACACAGGCTAATGTTCACAGTTCTATCTAAGTGTGGACATGCTAATAAGGGAGGTAAGATAGAGTGACAGGGGTTTTCTGGAGTAGAGTGATTGCTCTACTCCCCACCCATGTCACACTCACAGTTTTTGTTGGTGTCTGTTAGCTGCTGGCTTCCTTGGCGTCCCCTGCGGACACCTGCAGACACATCTTGGGGCCGTCCTTTGCCTCGGGGTCCTTCGCCGCAGGGCTGCCGGGCAGAGGGCTGCCCTTGGATGTGCTTGACAGAAACTACAGCTTCTGGGCATTTGATTGGCAGCTCCATAAACAACCCATTACCTACAATTATTTTAGCGGCCACAAGTGTTCCAGTGTTTCCCCGTGCTGAGTAGTACCTTATGTAACATCTTCTTTCTGCTTTGCACTCAGTTTCCATATGGGCCCATCAATTTACATGCTAGCATTGTCACAGAGAGCTAGGTGAGCTTTGCCCCATGGGTAAAAATCACTGGCAACGCCAACAGTTTGGGCTTTTGTGTAGGCATGGGAAAGGCACCTGCCATGCACTGCCATATTGGTATTACCTGGCTATAGATGGTAGCAGGTGCAAAATGGCGCAAATACCTGGGCATCTAATAGTAGTGTCTGGCAAATGTAATACTTATACAAAAGCCAAAACTGTTAGCTTTGCCATTACTTGTTTTTAACAGGACTTCAGTGAGGGACATGCATAGTGCTTATAAATCAAGTGGCTGAAGGCAAACCTGGTTAACACATTTTTATTACACCAGTAGCACGCCTACAGTGCCAATTAAGTCATTAACTCTAAGAAGTACTGGCAGGCGCTTCAAGTGCAAAGTTCAATGGTAAGGCTCCATGAAAGCAAGCTCAAAGAGTTCCAATGAGGTGGTGTTTTTGGCGAGCAGGGATGCCAACCCACTGAGTTATCACACTTGCCATGGAATCTCATCATTTACATCCATAGAAGGTTACGGGGGCAATCCAGTGTCAGCATCTATTCTAGACCGAGTGCATGTTGCATTTCGACATCAGCTCAATGTTTTAAAGAAAAGAAAACATTGCATGTTTTGTTCCCATTTCTCCCTAAAGCATGTCTGCGTACATAATATTCATGCGTTTGAGGTTGAGAACGTACTTGGCACAATGGTATTCAATTAACATATTTCTGTTTATTTGTTTATTGCTATTCTCATCCGTGCATATTTTTGTTTAAGAAATGCTGCGAAACCCCAGCAAGACAAGCAGCATTCCATTTCCACAGCATGCAATTACGCCACTATGCCACACAGGGAACACACAGATGGCTGCTGATATATAGTGAGTTGGATAGCAAATTCTCACTATAAGTCTGGAAAACGTAATAAAATGACCGACTGCGGGGCAAGGCAAACCTACCTCCTCACATAGATGGGCTCCCAATGCCCAGGCTCCTTCATGAAGCAGGGCTGCAGCCTGCTCAACTTGGCGCTGACTTTCTCTTCATGTCTCTCTGCAGCTCTGTGCCAATGGCGGGCGAGCGGTTGCAGAATGTTACTTTTTTACAAAACACTTGGAGCGGGGCCAGCTGAGGCCCGCTCCCAGTGTTTTGTAAAAAAGTAACATCTTCCTTCACTATCAGTTCACCTGGCGCCCTGGTGTCTCGCGCCGACTCGCTGCCTGCAGGCCCTGATCATGCAGAGCAGATCAGAGTAGAAAGGGCCTGCAGGCAGCCATGAGCTGCGTGAGACCGTCCCAGTTATGGGCTTGAAACCCGACCCCTCGCTCACCTCAGTCCTCTCCCTCATGAATGTTTCACTTACCGCAGCCTGTTCCAGCCACAGGCGTAGGTTAGTCGATGGAAGCGCCGTGTACCAGGCCCCGTGGGGATCCCCAGCCACACTCTGCTTCCATGGCCATTCCTGTGCGCCTGTGCCTGCAAATTGTTCCCTTGCAGCACTGCGCAAACAGAGCAGCAGGTATTGGGGTGGGGCTGGCTTGGGGGAGGCTGTCGGCCCAGTCTTCGTTCGTAGTTGGCCTCCTGTCAGTCATGGAGTGCACCCATTCGCACCAGTCAGTGCCAAAGTGTGGCACGCACGGGTGACGTATGGTCACACACACCCACCACATTAAAAAAACAGGCGGCATGACCCGGCCGTGACCTGTCACCTGACCTGCAGGCTGCATGCAGCACGTCAGCAGTCTGCAGGCCAGGCAACAAAATAAAAAGAATAAGCTTGTGTCCGCGCTGCCGTGCGCAGGCAGGCTGGAGTTTTGAACTCAACTGTGCCGGTGCCCAAACGGTGCCCAAAAAAGAGTGCCGGTGTTGGCCACCGCCAAACACCGGCACAAATTAAGCACTGCATCTCTTCAGCTTTCTGCCACCCCCGGCAGTTTATTGTCCTCCTGCATGCAATGCTTCCTGAGCAGGCCCTTAGCCCTCAGATACAACCTTTTATGGCATTTTGGAAAGAATAGGCCACCTACTCACATCACCAAAAGAAGTTGGGAAGTCAAGGCTGAATGCACCCCCCTCCCCTTTTGTTGAAACAGGAGGAAGTCTGAAAGTGGGTGACTGCCCCACCACAGGTTTTGGGTCAATCCTTTGAATTCCAGATCTTCTAGGTCTGTCTTTGTGTCTGCTCACGTGTGTGCACTGGCTACCTGGTTGCAGCAGCCACCTTGGGGCTCATGTTGGTCAGTGGTTTAACCTGATTGAGAGGTGTAAATGCCTTGGGTAAGCCTTTAACGCCTTTCTATCATGCCACGCCACCTTTCCTGCATTTGTATGGCCTATAGCAGGGGCGGAATGCAACTTGCGTTTCCACTGCCTCCCTTCCTCTTTGAATTGCAAATGCTCCAGCATTTGCGCTGGTTTGGATTTCCATGCCTGCGCAAATGTTGGATATTCCTATGGGGTCTGCCAGCTTTATGCACCAGCATATAGCAGGCTGACCCCATAGGGATCCATTATACATGTTGCATGCTCGCATGGCAGGCAGCCTGCACAATTACATTTAAAATCTGTCTGACATGCTCGCAAGTTGGATAGGGCTTAATTGTGCGCACCGCTTTCAATGCCTGCATGGCAAGTGGCGCTCACAATTAAAAGTAAAAGCTGCCTGGCATGTGAGCATGCCAGGCAGCGATTACTCACTTTGCATGGCGAAGGCAAATGTGCAGGGCAAAAGGTGGTGTAGGCACGTGTACGCCACCTTTTACCCTGAACATTTGCACTCCGTCGTGCAAATGAGGAAAATCTGGTGGCAGGGTACCGCCCACATGTATGTCAACACATAATGGCTCCCCGACGTGAAATAACATTTTTAACGCACATGAACACCCTTGTGTTGCACTGGCTGCATATCTTTAAGAATTCTGCACATATTGCTTTAATCACAATTTTACCTTGCTGGTGATGAGTGTGTTAGAATGCAAGGCAGTGTTTTTGGTGAGCAAGCTTCAACATGCAATCAGGGTGTGTACCCATGTAGACTTTGTGTATTGTCTGGTGCACAAGAATATACCTTTAGCTTGTGGTTCTATAGGATGTTGTACACACATTTCTATGCAAAAATTATGATTTCAGGTTCCTTGGACTAAATGCCCAGGCCCTTGTTTCTTTTTTCTCTTACTAGGTTAACTTTGATGTAAGACAGAGAACACATAGAATAACAAAGGGCTCCTGGCTTGGCCCTGATCTACCCAGGTAGGTTTGAAACTATAAAACAAAATCATCAGGGTGACTGAACTCATGTACACTCATAACATTGACCCTACATCAAACAACATTGCTCTAGTTTTAAGTGTGGACAATGTATTCAATTATTTTAATGAATAAAACATCATTATCAAAATTGGTCTTCAGAGCAGGACACAAATCGATAACAAAACAATATCTGTAAACAATACATTGATATTTCGTCAAGTTACATTAGCTGGATTCGAGTGTGGATAAACATGTAGAATCCCTTACAGAATCCAGGGATTTCAGTGAACAAGTAACATGTGAATATAGTACACAACAGTACACAATTGACAGTATTCACATTACAAAACTGGGGAAAGAGGAGTCGACACTACTGTGTTTCGGCCATTCATCACCTGATCCTTAAAGCTCGCAAGTGGTTGGCCTTCATCAGGATGGAAAATAAGTTGGATTGAAGGTGTCCTACTGCTCCCTGTCAGAGAATGACAAGAGATGTGTGATTTAGAGTGTATAGTAGTTCAGTGATTGGTGAAAATTAATTCAAGGATGCATTTACATGCTAGTTGATTAGAGTAATAAAGCGCCCTATTTTTCACCCGAAATTGGTTGCTGGTCTTACCAAGTAGTCGATTTGCCACAGCGTGATCGAAAAATGGTCAAGGACTCCAGTAAAATCTAGAAGATTAAGGCTAGGTTCCTGGAGTTACTATGTACCCAGATTCCTGTGGGTGATAAGAGATAGTATTGCTTGGGATGCTATACTGCCCCATATATGTTCTATGTAGATACTGCATGGAGTGCACATAGTAGTAAGCATACTAGTCTTACCATGTAAGGAAGTTTCCTGCGCTGCAGATGTCGATGTCCCATTGCTGGAGGTTTTGGATACAAATCTGCGGTGTCTGTTATTCCGCTAGAGTGGATCGCAATACTGTAAGGAAACAGAAGTAATTGAGGTCCCACTGAGCCTCGCTGCCAGATCCAGCCTAAATAGGGGCCTATACATGACCCTGTTGCCCTTCAAGGTGGTTACAGGTGGCCCTAGACCGATACTGTCTCAGTATTACCGACCCATCCGCCCCGGTATGCTAGTAGGAGTGGAGGGCCTTTCAGTCCATGGTTAGTGATTTACATTTGGGTGCTCTCATATACTCATCGTTGTAATTATTGGGCATGGATAAATGTGCAGCAGATATACAAATGCTACTGGCCTCCCCCAAACCATCCGGTGTGCTACAGCAATATGGGGTCCTACGGGGCTTTTGGTATACCCTAGTCAATTCTGTAGTGTTAACAGTGTGATATACTCATTGCTAGATGCCCACGGTCATAGTTAAAACGCTGGTATCTACGCATTGTATAGAGCGTTCCCCGGCACTGCCCACGTGTGCTCATGCCGCGCCTCAAAAATTTAGCCAATTGCGATAGATTCCTTACCTATGATTGTTTGGAAATCGGTGTGAGTAAATGCCCTGATGCGAAGTTTGTAGGGTCCGTGCAGTGCTACTTCGGAGATGTGGCAAGGAAGTGGGGAGAAGCCCCGCTGGCCACTCAAGCAGACCCGGGCCCTGCAGGTGGTGAAATTGCTGTGCTCCATGTCAGAGCAAGAAATAATTAACAAAAGGTGCTGTGCTTTCCCCCGCCCGGCAGTGGAAAGTAAAATGCCCATGATCGGAGCTTGAAAGAAAAAAAAAACGGATAGTGGGTGCGCAGTGGCCCACAGGTATTTAACAAACTGCTCTCGGTTTCAAAGCGAATGGGGGAGAGGAAAGAGCGGCCCACATGGCAGCTTAAATGATTGAATATCTCCCGCCGGAGGAGGAAATGAAGTTGCACAGCTGCCCGCAGTGGAGTAACTTTGCTGAAAATGTTGGGGGGGGCAGGGGTGGGGTGGTGGGAGGGCGGATGGTGGCTCTTAGGGATTGTTTCAGCCTAATTGTTCAAGAAAATGTGGTCGAATGGTAGATATGACTGAATTCGGTCACCACCATTAGTTCGAAGCCGAAGATACCGAACATGAAGAGCTGGGGTTGCAGGGGTGTCCCACGCTCCCCATGTTAGGTATTTTTGGCTTCAGTGGTTGCTAGAGTGTCCCCTGCTTTCTCAGCATTGGTGGCAGGGGACCCAACAAAAAAAAAAGAAGAAAAAGGGACCCTTCAGCATCAGATCCGACCCGCGTTAGATGGATGGATTTGATGCTACAGGGTACAGGAGAGGTGGCAGATGGAGAAAAGCTAAGTAGGGGGGTTATGGGTGAACTGGCAGTTTGGGGGGGACATGGGTTTGGTTTTTTGTACCGAGGTAAAAACGTATTTGCAGCAAAAATGACTACGGTCAATTCTGCTGTGATTTTGTACCCCGGTCAAACAACCTAAATCACTGAGGGATAACACTAGACTACTACTCCACAAGAGTCCATTGCTGACGCTCTGTTATGACTTTCATAATAAGACTTGTGGCATTTCTTTAAAATTCAATTGGGCCCCCACACATCTTCAGCCGGCCTGCCATGCATCCAGTGACACAACATAACATTCACAAACTTAATTCCAATAGAACATCCAAACAATGCATTATTTATCTTTCATTCAGACACAAAAGTCAACACACATATTCCTGCATACACTCTCACTCACACACAAATGCACCCAGCACCTCTATTGGCATACACTGTGTGCACACAACATTTATATGTACATATACAATAACACATTGAAAGGTGTCATGCTGGCAGGACACCTTACCCGTTCTGAATGGTAGAAGTGTCCCGCTGCCAGGACAATGTCCCAACGAGCTCCGGGCAGCAGAGTGTCCTCACGTTGCTTTGTATCAACAGAGCATTACAATGTGAGCCATTAGGCACTGATGGGAGGGTGGGGAATACTATTAGCAAGGACGTTTGTCCCTTTAGAAATGTGAATGGGAGGGAGTGATGAGAAGTGAGAAGGGTGCATAATGTTGCATGATTTATGAAATAATGACTATGGGCCTCATTCCGAGTACGGCGCTAACCAATGGCGCTATTAACGCCTTGGTTGACGCCGTACCCGGACCGGCAGCGCCTTGGTGGATGGCGGAATTACCGCCCCATTCCAAGGGTGGCGGGGCGGTAATTCCCCAATCCCCATTTACCCTTCCCCATTCCCATTTTTGCCCCATAGGGCATAATGGGAGTGGGGAAGGCGTTAATTACGCCACCGTAAATTACGGTGGCGTAATTAACATCAAGGTCCCTTAGCGCCATGGTTTTTAACACCTGCTAAAAGCAGGTGTTAAAACCTCCATGGCGCAAAGGGAACTTGGAGTATGGCGGTAAGGGATTACCGCCACTGCTCTCGTTAGCGGTGGCCGCTATCCCTTACCGCCATACTCGGAATGAGGCCCTATGGCTTTAAAACCCAATGGGGATTTGTTAAGCTCACATTAATCTACATGATGCTATTTTGACTTTGTATGCAGAATGGGGAGAATAAAACTAAAGCCATACTCTCATTGCTCAACATAGTTCTATGACAATGTATATAGTGTATGGTTAGTTTACTATGAAAGGCTAGTTTATTATGTAATGTGGTTTGCTTCCAAGGCATTGGTGTAAATAATTAAAGCACATGAAATGTAAAGCAAAACTTTAATAAATATCTATATCAGCTAAACCTGTCAAGATGTGCGCGGTCGCTTAAATTGTCCACATCCCAGTGTCACCATTTAATCAAGTGTGTGATCCTGAGCAAACCATTTAATCACAATGGGGGTCATTCCGAGGTTGGCGGTAAGTATTGGTTTTTACCTGCATGGCGGAAAGAGCGAGTCCGATCAGTTACCACGCCGCTATTTACAGGCTATTCCGACCTCGCGGGCACGAGCTTTCCGCCATGCCGGTAAATCCCCTAGCGGCATACCGCTAAAGGGCCCGTTAAACCCCTTACCGGCATGAAGCGAGACGTTCTTAACAACACCGCCATCGAAGCTTCGCCGTCCGCAATTAGTTGTGACCGTAATTAACAGATACGGAAATTACGTCATCGCACAGGAACGGGAAGGAGCGCGGCGGCCATCTTTAAAAACACAATCCATTGCCATCCTCTTCATACAGGACCCGGAGTTATATTTGGATCGGAAAAATAGCCATTAGAGACCAGCATCATGCCGAAAGCACTGAAAAAGGGTGCCGCCCGCATAAGGAAGGAGCGCTTTACACAGGACGAGCTCCAGGTACTGGTGGACACTCTGCACGAACATGCAGAGATAGTATTCAGCAGTGAAATGCGTAGGCCCACCGTTGTCAGGAAGAAGGAGATCTGGGACTTGGTTGCACAGAGGGTGAGCGCCGTAGGAAACACCCCCCACACCACGAAGGACTGCAGGAAACGGTGGGATGACCTCCGTCTCAGGGTGCGGGCCATCCTATTGGCCAACCGAAGTCAGGCCCTGGAGACAGGAGGAGGCCCAGCTTCTCCCATCAAAATGATGCCCTGGGAGGAAACGTGTGCAGACATGATGGGCACAGAAGCCATAGAAGGGGTTGGCGAAATGGAGTGCGGTGCTCCGTCATCCGCTGATGGAGGTGAGTGTCATGAGTCAAGACAGTAAATGCATTCCTAATGTAAGGCACCGCCAAGGGCTGGACAAGCTGTCACATCATGTATGGGAACCCTCCACCCCCAATGAAATCATGCCGTAACAAGTGGGACCCAGGCTGATGTCAGGTGCAAGGCTGCAACCCATATTGGCCATACCACACAAAGAGGCTGTCAATGTGAGTCACCACAGTACTCCGCCAACATGAGTGACCCAGACATCTGCATGCATTTTCCATCCAAGCCCAGATCACTGTCCCACTCACCACCCACATGTCAACAAAACGCTGCAATCCCATTGTGATACCATAGGCTTGAAGAAATGCTGACCCCCAAATCATTGCTCATGCCGTCTCTCTCTTCCCCCTCACAGGCAGCGGGCATGAAAGTGAGGACCAGGAAGCCACCCGGCCCAGTACCTCCAGGGGCAGAGCCAGGGGACACCGTATACCTGCAAGCAGGAAGAAAACACATGCAACACCACCTGCTCCAGCAACCCCCATGGAGGGTGCACAACCCCCACCCGCACCCCTACCCATGCCTGCAGTGCCGCCGGACACATGCCCCATGGTGCACTCTGAGGAGTCCAGTGTGGCAGTGGAGAATGCTGCTGTGTGCCTCCTCGATGTGGCAGACAGCCCCACATCAATTTCCGTGGCCAAAGTGGAGGACCCCAATGACATTGGACTTAGCCCAGACACTCCATAATACAGCCAGGTGGCACACAGCGACTCCGGGGAGAGCGACACCCCAGGGCTCACAGGCCAAGCAGTACCACCTGCCTGTCCTGGATCCACTTCCCCTGCAGAAAGTCCCGAAAGGGCTGCAGGCTCAATACCGAGCCTGCCAAGCACATCGGCCACACCGGCCATGGATGCAGTGCGCTCCCAGCACCTCACGGGCCTGATTGAGGAGTTCATCCGGGACAACCACGATTCAAGGTTGGAGTGGCACAATGACCTTCAGGCTCTGGGCGAGCTGATCACTGCGAGCACAAACCGGCTCTGTGAGGTGCTGGGCCAGATCGCCGATGCCCAGGAGGCAGCACCCCCCAGACCACAGCCCCAGTGGGAGTACCCACCCTCCCAAAGCTCCTCCACGCAGACCAGCCCTGTCCGTCGGTCACTGCGTACATTGCGCCGTCACGACATGGATCCCCCTGGCTCTGGGAGTGCACATTGACCATACTGCCACACACATGTGGCCTATGTTGCACTGATGGGACTATTGTGGGGTTGTTGTGGGGGGAGGTGAAGGGGGTGAGGGTGTGTGTGGGAGTTGGGGGGGAGGGGGATCGGGGTGAGTTTGTGTGCGGGAGTTGGGGAGGCGGGGGGAGGGGGGTGAGGGTGTGTGTGGCAGTTGGGGGGGAGGGGGGTGAGGGTGTGTGTGGGAGTTGGGGGGGAGGGGGAGGGGGGTGAGGGTGGAGGTTTTGTTGTACACGTTTCTACATTATTATTCAATACACTGGTTGATCATCCCTAAAAAACAGAGTGGACATTGATCATTGTGCATGTGTCTTTTAATGTCTCACAGTGCATGGTGTACATGTATCCCCACACCCAGTGCCCAATGTCCTGTCATCCTCACACCCTCAGCTGACTTGTGAGCCAGAAATATTGTCCGATCAATGATTGCCGCACGGAACGTCCCTCCTGTGCATCGGCACCGTGATGCTGTCCTGCCATTCCTTCCTCCTCCCCCTCATCACCATCTGGTGGTAGCAGTTCCACGTCAGGGGGCAGTGACACGTTCCGACGGATGCACATGTTGTGCAGCATTACACATGCCATGGTGATCTTGGACACCTTCTCGTGGCTGTAGATGAGTGCCCCACACGACCGGCTGAGGCAAAGAAAATCGTGCCTTCAACAGGCCGAAGGTCTGCTCTATCACCACCCGTGTACGGGTATGGGATCTATTGTAGTCCTCCTCGTGCCTGTTCTGTGGGTTGCGGACCGGGGTCATGAGCCACGGCTTCAAAGGGTAGCCAGCATCACCTGCATGAGAGTGGAATGAAGGTAAGTGTTTGTGCATTCATGGTGGAGAATTGTACTAGTCTTACATGGCCGCAGGTGATTGCTGGCCATACACACATGTCCCAGGATACAGTCACCCCATTACTGGCCCGGCTACGTGTCATGTGCAATGGAATGATGGAGGGGGTAGCTTCTCCCTGATGGGTCATGGTGTGCACTCACGTCTTGTTGCATGTGCATCGTATATGAATGCTGCAGTGTTGGACTGCATTCATTGATGTCTTGCGCGAGACTTGGTGAAAGGGGGTGTTGGCTGTAGTTGGTAGCATACTCGTCATTCTGCATGGATCCCTACCATGGTGACTTGCAGCAATCCTATGGGGGTGCAGGACCAGTGACACGCTGTAGGATCCCTGTTAGACTCACTTCTATGCACTCCCAGGGATGACTGTCCTGTGTGTTGAGATGCAGGAGTCAGCGACATGGTGCTATTGCACTGCATGGTGCAAGATGCCCCTATGGTGTGTAAGGGCCGCCGATGAGTGGTGCATGTGTTGTGGTATCTGGCCAGGTTTCCTGTTAGTCATGTAGTGTTAGGTGTCGGCTCGAATTCATCACTGTGTGGTTATGTGTTCATGTGCCGTGTCACTTGCCTTGGGGCACAGTGTGCTGTGAGGTGCACATTGTGCACTGGCGTGAACATTCCCACCCAGGTGGAGTATGCATCCCCCCCTTTCCCACCCAGGTGGAGTATGCATCTCCCCCCCCTTTCCCACCCAGGTGGAGTATGCAGACAACCTACTCACAGCCCCAATGCACTGCCATGGCCCATTCAGGTTACTCACCAAGCAGCCAGGCACGTCGTCCAGCATGTCGCTCCATGTAGCGTGGTAGTGTTGAGTTCCGCAAGACCAAGGAGTCATGCGTTGATCTGGGGTATCGGGCATTGCAATGTGTGATGGCTTTACTGGCATTACACACCATCTGGACGTTGATGGAGTGTTATTGCTTGCGGTGCGATACGGCACCTCCATGGCATGCGGGACCACCAATTCAACGTGGGTGCAGTCGAGGGCACCTATGCAATTTGCCATGCCTGCAAGTGCATGGAAGGCAACTTTGGTGTCATATATCTCCTGGGGAGTCCGGGGTAGGGATATGTAGTCCCTTGTGTGGTTGAGGAGGGCATCCAGCACTTGGTTGAGTATCCGGGAAAATATGGGCTGTGAAATGCCATGCATGTGCCCCACTGTATGCTGGTAGGTGCCTGTGGCAAGGAAGTGGAGCACAGACACTACCTTCAGTAGAGGGGGGATGGCAGTGCTGATTTCTATGCGGCTCACTTTATCGTCATGTATCAGGTCCACTATGGTGGTAATGGTGTCCCGGTCAAGCCGGTACAGAGTGTGGATCTGCTCTGGTGTGAGGTTGAAGGGGGTGGCTCTGATGCGGGGGATTGGAGGCTGCCGGCATGGTAATGGTGGCTGCACCAGTAGGGCATGCTGGGCCTGTCTCACCCTCCTTCTCCTCCTGTGTATCCTCTGTGTTGGGGGCTGTGGTTGTTGTTGTTGCTGTTGTTGTAGTTGCTGCCTTGCAAGCAGGGCCTCCAGCTCCAGCAATGCTGCTACAATTGGTATCATCTTGGTGTGGGAGGGGGTGTGGTGTGTGGGTGTGCTCCTTTTGTGCTGTGCCAGACTCCATTGCCTCCATCTGTGCTGATTGAGTGCACCTGTTCCTCTTGGAAACACTGCTCAGGGTTCTTAACACCTTCTCGGCGATGCCGGTATTTACTCCATGGCGGTAAGGTACTTTGCGGTCTTGTGGAGGCCGTTTTTTCCATGTCCGCTTTACTTGGGATCAGCTCCGGTTTACGCCATGCCGCTAATTTCGGCATGGCGTGTCGGGCGCGCGCCACTAAACCGCTATTTACGGCCTCGTACTTTACGGCGCCGTAAATAACGGTCTGGTGGGTCCGAATGGGCCGTAACGGGAAACGATGCCGGTAGTCCTTTACCGTCATCGTTTTTCCCTTACCACCCAACTTGGAATGACCCCCAATGTGCCTTAACTTTAACTCTGCAAGTGACTCTGATTCACTTCAAAGCTTACTGTAATGTGTCATGGTATTATAATGGAACAGCCTAATGACTATAGAGTTGCTCCACATATAACAATAGTGCAGTTTAGGTATTTTGCACCACAAAGTTATTTGTCACTCGGCTTATTTATGGCAACTTATTCTAAAGTCACTTCCATGGTGCCTCCAAGTATCATAGACTGATGATGAGCCTTGCAATGTTCTTTTTCTGTGAAGTCATTTCTGTTGGTGCAATCCATATAATAATTAGGATGTTTGCATGTATTTTGCCTCACTGGACTTGGACTAATAGATGAGTTTCCTGCATCTGGAATGATCCTGCAGTTTTTGTTGTGTGTTAAAATGCCATCTTCCAGTAATGTTACCAAAAAAGTAGATGGGGGCAGGGGTTGGTGGTTTGGGGGCGCCAATGAGACCATGTGGAATTCCACACATTGCATTTGATTGCTCAAACTCAACCTCCTCCCTCTCACACTCTTACAATGCTGGATACTCCCCTGCTTAGTTTGGTAAGTGAAGCAGTTTTTGGTGGCCTGTAACCTGAACCATGACACACATTTACTAATTTGCACCAGACCGTCCTGAAAAAGTGTCTGCAAAACTCAAAATATTTGTTGCCAGTTTGGTGAAGATTAGTTTTGGTGGCAGAGGGAAAAGTTATACAGGGCTCGTAAAAGTGTGCTTTTAACACAAAATCCCATACGGTTCCTTCTGCACACCTAGAGCAAAAACTGCTTACCAAAAGTTCACCATGTTTGCAAGGTGTAAAGTACGACAGTTTTGGGTAACAGATTTTCTCAGTTGGACTCTTTCCACTCTACTTAGGGAGGGCGCACCTTCCGCCAACTATATTTTGAAATTAGGATGGTGGTGCTTTAGTAGCATCTGAAAAGTGGCAAGACTGATTTTAGAAGCGTTGCAGAGCTGTGGCTTGCCACAGAGAATGCACCATTTGTTATTGTTAGTGTGTCTTCATACCTGGGGCCTTAAGGTGTACTGTGAGTTCTGCTCACATTGTCCAAATGTGACACGCGCCCTCACTAGGGTCAGGCCGCAGCCCAGCCCTCCAACAAACATACACAAACACAATTAAAAATTATATTTAAAATAAAGTACCTGTGCTCTGCTTTCAAATGATGCCCGGGCCACGTCTCATGTTACACCAACCTAACGTCTTCACACTTATGCACCTCCAGACAGAAACCAGCAAGCTGAATGAGCTTCCTTGTTCCTGTCTGTGTTGTTGCACGAACACAAAGCCGCAAAGCGATTCTCTGCGCCGCAACCCCTGGAAGTGCTGCTGCTAGCGTGGCAGCACAGGCGCCAGGCCTTGCAACACCCAGTTCAGCAACCTGGCTGCTGACTGAGTCAGGCTAGCCAGGGTGAGGGACTGAGCCAAAAGATGGGGGGACAAAAAGGCATGCCACAGAAGTTGGGGGGACAAAACCCCCTTTCCCCCCCTATAATTACGCCCATGGCTGCCCGCACTTGTGTGCTACAAACAGCCTATTATGTTCCCGGCTCGGGCGGTGAGTTTTTTCAAAAGCTCTGAGTTCGAAATTTGCATGAAGAAAAAAGAGTAAGCGCTCCGTGCCGGCGTTCCCCTCATGTTCCATGATGGCGCTGGGGAAATACATTAAATGGGCCGCTCCTCTATATCCCGGGCCAATCGGCGGTGCGTTGTAGGGAATTCAGCAGCATCTCCACGTCGGAGCACAGGAAAAAGAAACAATGTAAATGAGCTTGAGGATGTTTCCTGGGCGGCCCGGTGGTGGAAAGGAGAAGCGTTTCACGATAGCGCTGCAAAGAGAAAATGAACACGGCTCCTCCAGATCTTGGGCCCTGCAGGCGGCGAAATTGGGTGCAGTGAAAGATGCACAGTGCCTTGTGTAGCATGCAATTTGCCCACTGGAGCATCCTGGACCCAAGACGTAGTGAATTGAACAATATAAATGCCAGTGGCTGATAGGCATATGAGATTTGCAGCTCTCATGAGTGCTTGTCCGCCCTCCCATGGCAATGGAACACTCGTTCTGAGGGGAAGAAATGCAGTAGTGCAGCCGCCCATGCTCATTTCATAACATGCAGCCCAATCAGTGGATGCTGGGGGTGTATGTAATCTGCAAGAGGAGCTGTAAAAGGAGGATGAAAAGAAAAACAATGAAAAGAGAAGGGAAATGGCAAACAAGGGTGCGCCTCCCACGAGTGCCTGTGCACTTTGGCGCCAACAGCCCCTGCCTGGGAGGGGGTGTGAAATGTGTGGCCTGTCACCCTGCCACCAGTGTTGCTGCCTGCCCCCATCATCGATGGACTGGGCAGGTGTGGCTTTGCCGGACCCTAAACAGTGAACTGAACTGTCCTGAACAGATGCTAACAGAAGTTGGACTTGTTTCCTGAAGCCCTGCAATTGCTTAATGTGGAGTAGCTATCACTGTGAAGGCTGGGAGCCTGGAGGCCCTGGGTATGCTTTAATTTCCCCCAGCCAAATTGCTGTGTGAAACTGTGATCCTGCGTATTGTGGACATGCTTTAAATGGTGCCAGGTGCTAACAATGGTGTAATTCAGTGGTTTAAGTTCCACTCACCTAGTTTAAAAAAGGGTTTGTTTAAATGTGGAATTTCCAATGTGTCACCAGCAATCCACCAACCCTGACTGTCACCCCAAATGTGTACCAATGCTCAGTATATGTGTTATGTTTTCCGAGGTAGTGATTGTCCCAACCTAAGTTCCCATGTATGTGAATATTATTTGCACCTTGATTCCAAGCATTATCGTTTGTGACTGTTAATTGATGTAATGTCCAGTGGTGTTTCCCATGTGTCTATTCGTTATGGAAAAGGAGGAGTGTGGTGTGCCACCCCTACTGGGAGAATGGTCCCTCCCAAGGCTAGTGCCAAGGTCACATGTTGTGACAATAAAAGAGATGGGCCGTTTCCAGCTCGTCATTTGATGTAAATGGAACCCTGTCTGCGGTGGGTGTTTGTACTGCAGCGCGATGCTGGCGCTGCGTAGTGGGCAGAGGGCCTGCTGCCTCAGGACCCTCACATCGGACAGTGCTGCTGCTGGGCAATGCTCTCTATGGTGCCCACCATATCCGCAGAGCCCCAGATGGGCAAATCTGCATCCGCATGGTCCCAGAGTCTCTGCCGGGCAACTCTGTAACGAGTTGCCGATGCCCCTGGTGGGTGTTGGGGTCCTGCCCTGGACCACCGGGCAGGTCCCTATACGCGTCGGGAGCACCCGACACAGTCCCTCGGTACGACGATCATGCCGCAGGCAAATGAGTGGGGGTCACCCCACCTGCTCCAGATCACTGGAGCGATCTACGTGGCTGGGGGCACCCCGCGCACTGCGGCCCCGGCCCTGGGGGCTCCCAGGCCGGGGTCGCCAGGACAGCCATGATCACATGGCGGCGGAAGCCCCGTCCTCGGGCCCACAGCATGCGGTGTGGCACCAGCATGGTGCCGGACAATAACTACACCGGAGCCTTTGTTGGTATGACTCCCGAGCCGGAAACAGCTCGTTGTTTTAATTAACTTGGTCACATGGTTCCCCCATGTGACCAAGACAACACACTGGGAGCTACCATGTCTCCCAACAGGGGTGACCTGCAACAGTGGGAAACTCCATTGCCGTCCTGGTGTTTGCCTGGGTGCCCCCAGGCCATGGAAGTGACCATGTGCTCACGGTATGACTGGGTGGCCCCTGTCCAGAGATGCCGGCTGGGTGCCCCCAGCATGTCGGCTGGGTACCCCTCAGCATTGGTCATCCTGTTAATCATGACCGCAAGCCAGGACGTAACAACTTCCAATCAGGCAAATAATGAACAAAGCAGTAAAAATACATGCCCTGTCCAATCCTGTGCCTCTGGGCTAATTGGAAACTGGTTCGTCCAATCCATGACCTAAGTGAGAGAATTAAAACCTACCAGACAGTATAAAATGTGAGAGAAGTCAGGCAATGTGGGGGCTCAGATGGAGTTTCAGAGCGGTATTGAATTGTAGTTCAGTCCCTGTTCAGATTGATGCAGGAGGGAAAGCACATTGCCAATATCCTGCTGGGGGTGATTTCCTAGACCGTGGTAAGGGTAAAAATAAACCTGAAGAAGGCATAAGTTGCAGTGTCAGCTTGTCCGTAATATGTAACAGAGTAATGAAGTGCTATCCATTAAAGAGGAGTGGAAGCTGGCCCAGTGAAAACCTGATCACTCTCTCGGATACACAGATAAGTTGAGTAATAACTTCTGGGCTGACTGTGTTGTGGGGGAAAAATAGTGCCCTCTGGTTTCATGAGCCGTGCACAGTCTGGTGCTGTTTTGCTTCCTCTGCCTGGCATGGTCGATTGACCATGCTGACTGGGGTACTGCAGGGCAAAAACGTTGCAGGAGGAGACACTGCCCATGGTGTGAGTCCAGAGATGAGGCACCAGTGATGTGTGTGTTTGTGTGTGTGTGTGTGTGTAAAGTGTGTGCAGGCCAGGGGAGGAGGGTCAGTGAATTCGGTCAGGCCAGGTAGGCAGTTGGGTGAACTGGGAGGGGAAATAGTGTCATTGAGGTGCCAGAGTGAGAAGGCATGCTTCACATATATTGAAACACACAGTGTGGACATGTTATCTTAAAGGAGCATGTGCCAGAACGCTATCTGCGCTGGTGGAATAGCCTGAGCTTTTCTGTTTTTTAATAATAAAATTATAAATGTCTATTTCTGAAAGTTAGAACTGCTAATCAGATCCCACTTTCATAAGGCTCCATGTCAAAAAGCATAATGCACATATGTACCTTGGTATGACAGTCTGAAGTGGTGGTAGGTAGTGGTAGGGCAGGCTCAAAGGTAAAATGTGTATTCCTGAACACAGCTGCTGTCAGGCAGAGGAGGCTTTTTAACTATCTGTGCCGCTGTTTGAAAACATAATTGTGTAATCCAGCTACCTGGTAGCAGTTATTTATAGCAAAATATAAGCCATGTCCCGTTTTGATATAGTGGTTCCTGAGATTACACAATTATGCAGCCATATCATTTGATGGAATCTATTGTGAACTTGGTGAACAGTGACTCATTCATGATGGTGCTTGGTGCGTACAAGCGGTCTGGGCTGAGTGTACCCACAATAACCATGTTGGGTCCAGCACAGGAAAGCTCTCTTTGATCCTCCTGTGGTGGGTCCACACCTTCCTTCAGCAAAGAGGATCTCTCCATGGAAGATCCCTTTGCATGATTATTGGAGACCTTCTGATGTAGGTAGAAAAGAAAGGGGTCAGAATTAGAGTAGCTCAGAGGAGAGGTTCAGTCCACAGAGGAGTCTCCCCATTTTGGATTTTTCTATGCCTCCTCAATTTCCTGTTCCCTTTGCTCACTTTCTGCAGAGACCACACTCTGGGTATGAAATCACCAGGCAAAGGACACTTGTTACAGCAGACTGTAACAACAGGCTTGCTTTGGACCAACCCACTGTAGCATGTTGCCTATATAAGGGAGGGGATATCTCTCTTTATTTGATTCATCTTTAGAATGGTTTTGAAGAAGGACTCACCTGGAACTCTGTTGGGTGTACATGCTGCTCCACAAAAACGCTGACATAGAAAGACAGCAAGCATCAAGGAAGAGGAAAGCTCATCTTCCTAACTATCCCAGGACCCAATTTGGGATGATCAGCTTGCTGCAAAGGCCTACTGCAACTGTGACATGGGTATTCAGGAGCTTGCTCACCGGAGGTAACAGAACTGTACACGTACCCTCTACAAACCTTTCTGGTCTGGAGAGGCAGCAGAAAGGACTGACCCTACCTCTGAGACTCTGGTTTGGATCTCTCCACAGCCACAGAACCAAGGAAGGTACACCTTGCTCCCCTTCCCCACTTGCATCTCTGAACTGCCTCAACACCAGTTTGGACACATTCAATGCTATTGAAGCTGCTGCCAGGGGAGTGATGGACTCATTATCGACCTCAACGCACGACCGCCTCCAAACCTCTGAGTTTGATTCAATGCCAATGCCAAAGCTCTGACATGTCCACACCAGAGATCCTTCTAGCATTCCTAACTCCACACTGCCTGCCTGGTTACTAGCGTCTTCGAGGTTCAAGCTGTCACCTCTGCAGTACCCCAGCACCATGTGGAGCCAATCAAGTCTGCTCACTGTCCAAAAGTAAGTCTCCATTTCTATGCAATGGCAGAATAGAGAACAGAGTCAAAGGCTACCCTTGTCATTTACGCACTGGAGGTCGCCCTGTGTTGGCAGTGTAGCTAGATTAGTATAAACTCGCTAATGGAGATCACCAAGAGTAGAGTTATCTTAAAACAAAGTTTAATTTCTTCCATTGACATACATTGGGGTATGCGTAACACAAAGGAATATATATATATGCATATCTGTAGGTTAGTAGACAAAGTAAAAAGTGACTGTCATTTCATGCACTGCTGCATCAGCTAGCAATGCGCAGTTATTGTCGACACACAGAATCAATGTCCTGATGACAGTTTGGTGCCATAACAGCGCTGTTCAACCGATGCAGCTACTGCTACTGCTCCAAACCTCACTGAACTAGAAACACCATAAATTCTCTGTGTCGACAATAACTGTGCATTGCTAGCTGATGCAGCAGTGCATGAAATGACAGTCACGTTTTACTTTGTCTACTAACCCACAGATATGCATATATATATATTCCTTTGTGTTACGCATTCCCCACGTGCCACCTAATGGCATATATGTATTTATTTTATTGTTTTGTTTTTTTTAAAACAATTTTTATTATTTTTATAACAAACACACCAAACATGGTAACTTTTTAGGACATACATAATCAATGTCAAAACATCACATTATACAGTGTAATTTTCTGTCCTCCCCCCTCGCTCCCCACAAACTCCCGCCATCTCAGCCACATCATCTACATGAGCATTTTCAGGAATCTCTGTGTTTGTTGACTCATCTGAGTCTTCTGTATCATGATTGACCTGCTGGGGGTTTGCCATTGAGGTCACCAGCTGCCTCCAGGCTATCAGGGGGCCCGCTTCCTCCTCTCCCCCTTTGGTGACAGCTTCAAACCATACCACAGTTTCTGCTTACGCCCATCTCAAGAGGTCCACCCACCATATCTCTACTCTGGGCCTGTGGGCTGCTTTCCAACACATTGCGATTCTGCGTTAAGCCAAAGTATAGGCCAGGTCCTTCATCTTACTGATATGCTTTGAATGACGTGGCCTGGGAAAATTCCCAAGCATGCAAGCCCATGCAGACCCTACGTCCAGTACCACTCCCCCACCAGCCATTTTCATCTTTATTTCCTCCCAGAATCTGTGCACCTCAGGGCAAGCCCAGAACATGTGCAGTAGTCCTGCCTCCTCCTCCCCGCACCTGGGGCATTTTTGTACAGCCGAGCCTCCAAACCTAGTTATTCTACTGGGAGTCAGATAAGCTCTATGGGTGACATACAACTGAATCTGCTGGAGTCTAGCATTCTGGGACACCTTTTATGGTACCTTTGGGCTCTATCCCTGCATGCATCCAAGCCCTACCAAAAATACTGGGCAGTACTGGCATGGAAAACATCATGATGGCCAGAACTCCCCAGAGAATGCACAGGGAAAACATGAAGAATAGGCTGCCACCCATTTTTGCCTATGCTGTGAGCACAGGAGGGCACTGCCTAAAACCACCATTGGGCTACACACACAGTAGCCTGAAACCATTGGGAATGACAATGCTGATTGCCAAAAAGCAACTCAGAACTGTGGGGAATTCATTTTCTTAATCCCAAAAATGGTTGCAATACCGGTACTGTTTTAAAACCACCAGACATTTGTGTAAAACTGAACAGAGGAACCCAAACCAGACAAAGGAAAGACTTGCTAAGAGGTGGATACAATGTAAAACTATATTCTGAAATGACTTGAAGGAAGTAATTATTTAATGTATAGGTAAAAATTGTAAGTTTGATTTAAACTGGGAACTAAAGTGACATTTAGCTGAATTCTGCCTGACAACTACCCCCGACAGGAGAAACCTGCTCAGCCACTCTTCCCAGGCCTAGCTGCATCCTGCTTCCCCACCAAAAGGAGTTGACACCTCTCTGATTAGATTAGGGGAGGGGCACCGGCAGGAGGTTGCACAAAGCCTTGTCCTGGACTCAGGCAAATGTTATATTGGGGGGGCCGTAAAGTGGCTTCCTCTTGGGAGAAGTGGGAGGAGAAGTGCCTCTGGGAGCCACCCGAGCTGGAGGCGGGGGCAGACAGAAGCTTCCCCCATGTGCTTTGGAACCTAAACCACACCCATCTGGGCCAGAGCATAATTTTAAAAAAGATGGATAATTCATAGTACGGACTTGTCAGAATTATATAAGTAATATCATTATAATATCATTATTATATAAGTAATATCATTATTCTTGTGATTTTTCTGTGCACGTTTTAAGAGGTGTTAGGACCCTGAACTTTACTTCAGAATTTAAAGCAAGGGCCTGAACCCACAAACTGAGAACTCTTCTCAGCAGGCCTCAGCAGCCTTAAAATCATTCGCAAACTATTCCACAGCCGGGCGAGCTGTCTGAATTCTTTTGCCAAAAACTTTTGCCAGTACCCAGAAAGCAGTGTTACATCCAGAATCCACTTGATCCGGACCGGAAAGCAGAGCAGTATCCAGAACCAGAGGCCGCTGTATCGAGAGAGGCTAGACCAGCAGAGCAGACCAGACCCAGACCGCTTTGAGCAGAACCAGAGATCCGGATCGCTGTGAGCAGAACCGGTGCCTGATTGACCCGCCAAGTAGAGAGAACCGCCGCCGGACGTGTTGACCAGATCCGTGACGAGGCCTAGTTCAAATTTATATTGTGAGTACCTAGGAGAACTGTGCAGAACCAATCTCTTAGTTAAAATAATCTAATTCAAGCTATTTTAACCTAAGTAGAACTGCCTCCTAGAAATCGTGTCATCTGTCATTTCTAAAGCTGCACAACTGTCACCTGTCAATTCTGCAGCTGCAAGCTGTCACCTGTCATTTTGAGTTTTACTTTAAATCCGAAAATCTACCTTTATTAAATCGTCCGTATCTCTGGAACCGTTTGGGCTAGGAACGAAATTTAACTTTCGATTTACGCACTCGCGAAATTTACCGCGATTTGCGATTTGGCTCAATTTCTCCACTTGTCAAAATAGCAGCTCCATTCTTTCCTTTGTTAAAATCCGTTTGCAACCTGGTAATAACTTATAGAGCATTGCTAAAGTGAGCCTGAACCAATACCAACAAGCATCTCTCACTCACCCTGAATCTCTAGAGGGAATTAATATCAGTTAGCACATTTTCCCATCCATTGCCATCACATTTAAAAGCATTTTGGGCCTGTGTTTCAAACTTCTACCTGTTTCCTCTAAGCTTGCTGGGGGGGAACTGAGTTCCGTATTGTATTTGATTGTATTGACTTAGCTGTAGTGTTGAATGAATATCGCTTACATCCCACTGTCCCTCTGTCATGGGTTCCCCCACCTCCTCCTCCCAGTCATGCCTCAATTGGAGCAACTCCTTCCCCGACATCATACATCGTTTCTAGGGAGGCATCGGGTTCTTCCTCTAGCACAGTCTCAGGCCACCTCTCTCTCACCCGTTTCATGAGCCTGGTATAAGTAATGAATTGGCCTCTATGCACCCCTGTCTCCTCCTGCAGCCTCTGGAATCCCACTGCCTCCCCTTCCTGCCATATTTCTCCAAGGGTGGCCAATCCCACTGGTTCCCAGTATTTACGGACTGCTTCAAACAATTGGGAGTCGTCCACGCATAGCACCGCCAGCGGGGCCTGCTGAGAAAGCGGATCTGGGTCACCCACCGTTCTCCATGTCCTGCGCCATACTTCCCAGCCCAGCTTCAATAGTCTCCCCATCCTCGCTATTTTAGTTTTATGCAGCCACACTGTCTCCCTCAAAAAGTAGGGAGCTGATTCACCTTGCAAAAGCCTAGCTTCTGCCAAGTCTTCTGCAGACAACCACCTAGCCACATACAACAGCCTTCCCGCTAGGCAATACAGCTCGAAATTCGATAGGTTTATGCCCCCCTTATCGCATGTGTTCTGTAGTTTCCACAGGGCCACCCTATTCCTGGAGTTGCCCCATATGAAGCCCCTGCACATGCCATGAAGTTTTACAAAAAAGCGTCTGTGGATCAAGTACGGGACATTCACAAAAAAGTGCAAGAGTCTGGGCAAGACCACCATTTTGAGTAGAGCTGCTCTCCCCATCATAGCTAGGGGTAATCTAGACCAGAACACCATGCTATTCTTAACTCCCTCCATCGCTTTCTCTACATTATGTTTGTGCTCTGTCTCTATTTTGTGGTAAACGTTTACACCCAGATACCTGAATGTCACGGTCTGCCAGGGTATCTGCAAGATGGGCAGCTTCTCCAGTGGGGTACTCCTATACCTTCCCAGGGGGAACAAACTAGACTTCCCGGGGTTCACCGATATGCCCGAGAGGGTGGCGTAACGATCCATCACTTCCAACACATATTGCAGGTTCTCCTCCGGGTAGCGCAAGTGGAGGAGCACATCATCCGCGTACAATGATATCAGGTGTGTGCCCCCTGTCGTGCGGATCCCCACCTCCCCGTATTGTTGCCGCAGGCATAATGCCAGCGGCTCTAATGCCAGGATGTATAACATGGGTGACCAGGGGCCTCCCTGTCTGGTCCCCCTGCTAAATTGCCATTTATCTGAGATTGTGGTTCTGGTTTTAACTCTCGCCATCAGGGTACTATATAGCATCTAGACCCATCTAATATACCCTGGTCCCATCCCGTATCCTTTCAGAGTTGCTTTCAACCACGGCCACCGCACTGAATCAAAAGCTTTAACCGTGTCCAGCGACACGATAGCAAGCTCGCCCCGGTCTCCCTCAGTTTGATCAATGATATGATGTAGCCTCCTGTGGCTGTCTGTGATATTTTTACCGGGGCCATAACCCGTTTGGTCTGGGTGTATCAACTTGCCAATTACCCTCTTTAACCTATTGGCCAGCACTGCCGTGAGAATCTTGCTGTCCTGATTGAGCATAGACAAGGGCCTATAGGATCCGCATTTGGCGTCCGGTTTGCCTGGTTTCAGGAGCGGGATGATCACCGCCTTGCGGAGGGACGCCGGCTGTTCCCCCCGCTCTTAGGCTTCATTAAACATGGCCAGCAGTGGCTGGAGTAGCTCCTGCTTATACGTTTTATAAAACTTGCTGGGTAACCCATCCGACCCGGGCGCTTTACATGTAGGTAGGTGTTGGATCACCACCTCCAGTTTGTCCACGGTGATGGGGGCGTCTAGGTCTGCTCGTTCTAAATTATCTAAGGTGGGCAGCCCTATATCCTCTATCGTATCTAGTATTTCTTGACTCATATCCTCTCCTGTGTCCTCGTATAATCGTCTATAATACTTGAGGAACTCCTCATTTACCCTCTCCTGGGCATTATGGATTTGACTTTCTGCGTCCCTGACCTCTCTGATCACCGTGCAGGGGGTCTCATTCTTGTATAACCAAGCCAATAACCTACCCGGTTTATCCCCCCCTGCATGCAGCCTCTCTGTGTATTTCTTATAGTTTAGTTTGCATAATCTGTCCCAGAGTTCACTACAGGTTAACGGTAAGTCCTTTATTTTAACGCTGTTCGCACGGGTGGTCCCCTCAATTTGTATCAGGCCCTCTACCTCTCTTTCTGTCTCTTGCAGTTCCCGCTGAATACCCCCTTGTAGCCCTTTGGATTTAGATATAGCTACTCCCCGCACCACTACCTTAAATGCCTCCCATACTGTCCCCACAGAATGTACACTGCCCGTGTTAATTTCAAAGTATTCCTCAATGGCCTCCCTACCTAATGGCACATATGTATTCTTAAATGTATGTCAATGAAAGAAATGAAACTTTGTTTTAGGATATCTCTACTCTTGGTGATCTATATTAGCTAGTATATACTAATCTAGCTACACTGCCAACACAGGACGAACTCCAGTGCGACAATGACAAGGGTAGCCTTTGACTCTGTTCTCTGTTCTGCTATTGCCACCTAACCCTCTAGAGTCAGGTCCCCTTCCAAAAAAGAGGGTTCCTGGCCCTTCCTTTTCTCATCCATTTCTATGCATCCAAAACCGCAGAATCTTCCATCACCGCTGAAAAAACATCACCTGCCAACTGTCTGAAATGACCGTAGTGGGTTTTAAGCCCTCTTTGCTACCTTTTTCATGACATATTCAAAAACATTGTCATTTTTCAGCTGAAGTCTTTGCCTAATCACCACTGTCTAGAAACCCATTGTGCGCCTTTATTTCAAAGTCTGCTTTCTCTGTGTTTTCCCTTGCAGGGGTGGGCCAGTAGTGCTTTTATTAGTTATGTGCGTTTTGTTACTTTAATGAAATTTTTTTTTTTTAAGGCTTTGGTTCAACATTGTTTTATTTTGGTATCATCATGTTATTGTTGTTTGGATTTTTTCTGTATCAGCTCACACCCCTCCTGCAGAATATTGACTGACCCTGGCCCAGGTTACCAAAAGCGAGAAAGGAGGTATAACTGTCAGGCTGTGACTGTTTCTACTTTGTGGTTGGAAACACTGCTGGTTTGTAGTAGTGTGGGTCTGATTAAACACGCTAATCACTACTCATCCCTGTACGTCTGCATAGTTTAGTCATTTTGTCATAGGGTTTTATTAACATTATGGGTCAAGGGAACGAGTTCATAATTGTGTAGTTATACTGCACCATATTGACTCAGCCACCATGGCCATGTTTTGTTACAGTGGCATTACTGGCATAAGGGGAAAAACCAACATGAGGGTGTTCTAACATGGGAATACTGGCTTATAGTGCGACAGCCAGGATGGACATGTTTTCTAAAAGTGTTATTACTGGCATTATGGGCAAATCAAATATGAAGGTGTTCTTAATTGGGAATACTAACACATATTGGTGCAGCCAGTATGGACATATTTTGCAACAGTTCCATTACTGATATTGTGACCATGGAGACTATTGTATGACTATGATCATAATGGGTGGATATGATATGATATGATAAGGTATTCATTACACGCCTGTACACAAGTGTTTCTAGGTGCCACAAGACAATTGAGGGGAGACAAGACAAACAATCCTACTAGGCCTTGTGACATTGGGATTGTGCAAGGGCGACAATGAGAAGTGCGCAGCTCTGGGTAAGTGCAAAGCAGGCAGGGGGGCTGTATGGGTTACAGTTACAGCCCCTAAGTGTGCGGTAGGGTAGGAGGTAGTGAAAGAAAGACTGGTTATTGAGGGAGCCTGGTACCAAGTGAGACTCTTAGGGTAACAAGCAACCAGTCGGCGCCTCAGACAGGTAAGATAGTAAGGAAGTGAGAGAGAGAAGTCAGAGGAGAAAGGGAAGATCTTGAACCACTTTCAGAACTTCAGGTGGTCCGGCTCAAGTTTGAGAGGGACAGGGAGGACGTTCCAGAGGGAGACACCTGTAGAGGAGAGAGATGTATCCCCCACTCTATGCTTGGAGAAGAGTCTGACCCACAGAGAGTTAGAGGTCGCTGAGCGGAGGGCTCTAGAAGGAAGGTATTTAGGCAGAGAGAGTTGGATTTAGTGAGGGCCCCATCCCCAGAAAGCCTTGTGGATGATGTAGAGGGTCTTGAACTTGATCCTTGCTGCCACCGGAAGCCAGTGGAGAGATTGCAGGGGAGGAGAGATGCAGTCCCTGGGCTTGAGGTCAAGGATAAGTCTTGCAGTCCTGTTCTGGATTAGTTGCAGAGGGCAAAGAGATGTCTGTGATGTGAGGAAAGGAGACAGTGGAGTTGAAGATGACACTAAGGTTTTTTGCCTCACAGGACGGCGAGGGAAGAGGGCCCAAGGAGGGAGGCCAGAGTGAGAGAGGGAAAGCAGGAGCAGGGTTCCCAAAGAGGAGGATCTCAGTCTTAATGGCATTAAGGCAGAGATAGTTGGAGGCACACCAATCCTGAATCACGGATAGACAATCAGGAATGAGCGAGGAAGGAGAGGAGGCTGAGGGAAGCCTGAAAGAGAGCTGAGTGTCATCCGCATAACACTGAAAGTTAGAAGAGAAGGTGGAGATCAGGTGCGCCAAAGGGGCCATATAGACATTGAAGAGCAAGGGTGAGAGCATAGAGTCCTGGGAGACACCAAATGTGGAGAGGCAGATGGTGGAGAGAAACGACCCAAGTTGGTCCTGGGAGTGTCGGTCCAGAAGGAAGGAGGTCAGCCATGCCATGCCCAGATCAGTGATACCCAGGTTCTCACAGAGCTGAATGATCAGGGTGGCGTGATTGACCGTATCAAAAGCAAAGGAAATGTTAAGGAGGATGAGGACAGAGGGAGAGCTGGAATCAAGATTAGAGAGCAGATCTTCACAGGTGTTCAGGAGAGCAGTTTTCATGCCTCTGGCTGCTTTGAAGCCAGACTGATGGTCATGGAGACTACCAACAGATTCAGTGTGTAGAGTAAGCTGGGAGATGGCCAGCTGTTCCAGGAGTTTGGCCAGGAAAGGAGTGATATAAATTGGGCGATAGTTTGCAGAACAGTTAGGATCGGCAGAAGGCTTTTTAGGAGGGGGCGCATAAGGGAGTGTTTGAGGTGAGAGGGGAAAGATCCAGTTGCGAAAAAATTATTACAGAAATCAGCCAATGCTGGTGCAAGGGTGGCAACATGGTTCTTAATAGTTCTGGAGGAACAGGGGATTATCTGTTTGGACGATACTTTCATAGATCGGACTTGTCTGGGAACATCGTCCGGTGTTGTCAGAGAGAGGAGGAGAAAGGAAGAGGAGAGGGAGAGGCGGCGAATGGGGTTCTGGGATAGGTGGAGGGTGAGCAGAGGAAGAAAATGAGGACAAGATCTCCTGAGTTTTAGTGATGAAGTGAGATTCCCAGGCCGTACAGAGGGCCTGGTAGGGAACAGGAGCGGTGGCGACTGCAGTAGTATTGGCCAGCTCCTTGCAGATTTGAAAGATTTCTGCTGTGTTGTTTGAGGCCGGAAAGACATGGGTTTGGATATGCACCCTCTTCTTGGAGAAGACATAGACTCTGTATTGCTTTTGGAGCAGGCGGCCGGCTAGTTGATCAGAGGATGCGCCCAAAGCCATCCACTTCCTCTCAGCCATGCTACACTTGCGTTTCTGGGTGGCTAGGTCAGAGCCATACCAAGAGTTGCACTTGACGGTAGGCTTCAGGTGGATTCTCATGACAGGGGCAAGGATGTCAAGGTGTTGGAGATGCATGTTAGAGAGGGCTGTGTCAGGGTGGGAGTCAGCCGCAGGGGTAGGCAGAGCAGAGAAGTTGAGGCAAAGGTGACAACTGAGATTTGCTTCATGGGCCAAATGACTGAGAAGGAGGGTGGCAGTGCAGATGAGGGTCTTACCTGGGGACACGAAGTTTGAGATGGGAGGAGAGCAGAAAGTGTCCAGTCCAAGATAAAAGGAGTAGTAAGAGAGTTAAAGAGGGGATGTCTGAGGAGATGAGAACATCCAAGGTGTATTTGGCAGAGTGTGTCGGACCAGAGGGTAAAATAGAGAGGGAGAGAGAGTCGCAAAGGTTGTGGAACAGCCCAGAGGAGGGATTAGACACATCCAGGTGGATATTGAGGTCTACAAGGAGAAGTTGAGAGGTAGAGGCAAGGAGAGAAGAGGAGAGGTCAGCCCATTCTGAGAGGAAGAGGGTGATCTGGCCAGGTGGACTGTAGATGGGGGCCACAGTCAGACTGAGGCCAGGAGAGATGGAGAGCCTGCAGACCAGGCATTCAAAGGAGGAATAGGCCTGTGTAGGAATGACAGAGGCAGGGACTCACTCAGGAAAGATCAGGGCCACTCCACCTCTGGGCTGGTAGGTTCTGGGCTCAGCAAGGATTTTTTAGCCTTCAGGTAGTAGAGTGTCAAAATTCGTGACAGAGCTTGCCGTGAACCAAGTCTCGGTGAGTGCGAGCACATCCAGGTCATGGTCTTCGAGGATGCAGCAGATGTCTGAGGAGTGTTTGACAGCAGAGCTAGAGTTGAGAGTAGCGATGTGGAGCAGCTTGCCACTTTCGAAACACTTTCTGGGTGAGGTACAGGGGTGAGGAACACCCAACGGAAGTGGCAGAGGTGCCCAAGAGTGGGCAGAGGCAGTAGATGGAGGTGGCATAGGGGCCAGAGAGGGGGGTCCAGAGCAGAGGCAGAGGAGGAAGGAGGTGGAAGAGGAGCCAGAGGAGTAGTAGAAGGAGTAGCAGGAGAAGGGAGGAAGTTGATAAGATGCGGAAGACTCCTATCAAGAAGGAGGATTATGATGATTATGACTGGTTATTTATAATGAATACTCGGAGGTTTCTAAGCGCGGACCCCGGGGATTGAACCTGTGTTGCTCTATGTCATCTTGCTTCCAAGGCAAGCGCGTTGCCCCTGAGCTATCCTCCCGTGAGGAGATTGGGCTGGACCATGACTGTACCATTTAGATAGACATTGATGATGTTCTTAGAGGATTGGAAGTTGTCCAAGAGGGCCTCCCACCGGGTGCCACCATTAATGGGAGAGGAGGAGAAAGGAGAGAGAACAGAAACCATAGGAGGGGTCCATCGCGCCTTGAAACACTTGTGTATAGGCGCGTTACAAATGCCATATCATATCATATCATCAGATCATATCATATCATAGGTTGGGAGAGCAAAGAGTATGTTGGTGAGGGTCTGTCTGGAGGAAGCGCTGGTGCAGGTTTCAGCGATAGGAAGGATTTGGAGACCAGGCTATCCCTCTTGAACTTTTTTGTTTCAGACTTAGTGATAGTGATAGGATAGGAGATAGAGTACCATGATAGGGCAGAGGCCTGGGAACAGTGATCTATATCTACAGTATCATAAATATGTGTGCGCCCAAGAGTTTCTTATTTTTCTTTTTAGTGACAGACATTGGATAGGGTTATTCCAATCTCTTGGCTGTTGGCAATAATTGCACAAAGAGCTTTCACTAAAACAGACATGCGCTAACAGATTGCAGTGGCAGTGCTTTTTCAAGTGCTCGGGTGCGCTGGGTTCAGGTCACCTGTACCTCCATCTTTGATTGTACTGGCCTAAACTTGCTTGGACAATGAGGTACTATTGTCGACCAGATATGCATCAGGGGGCATTGGCCCTACACCCCTCACCTAAGGAGGAAGACAACGGATATCATCAGATTGGAGCCAGTGACCCAGACGTGAAGAGCCACACGATCCCAGCAGGATAGACGGAAACCAAAGAAGGACTATGATTGATTACAAAGTGAAAGGGTGCAGGGATACCTAAACGGATGTACGACCAATGTAAGGGGACAAGACCATGAGGGAACTTATGGGAAATCAAACCTGAGGCGGGCTGGGTTATTAATTTGGGCAGGGGAATGATAGGATGCTATCTGTTATAATGGTTGCAACCAGATAATAAACTTAGTCTTGCTTAATCCATATCCAACACGACTCCTGAGTCAATTTGTATGATTGGTTTTGCTCATAAATATGAATGTGTTCTGGCATCTTTGGCAAAGAAAACATGACGGTGCTCTCATGTGGGAATACTGGTCTATATGGGTGCAGCCAGCATGCACATATTTTGTTATAGCTGTTGCATTGCTGGTATCATTTGGCAAACACAAAGGTAGTCTTCATTGTGGATATTGGCATTTATTGGTGCATCCAGCAAGGACATGTTTTCTTATAGTGGCATTATGGGTGTTATGTTATGGGCAAAGCCAACTTGAAGGTGTTATTATGTGGCAATAGTGGCATGTACTGAAACATAAATCTCTTCTTACAGTGCCAAAACTGTCCTTTTGCGGAACAGCCAGAATGAAAATGGCTTCTAACACTGGCAGAATGCTGGGATATATTGTGGGAAACTACATCATTAGGTTTGTTGAGATATTCTCATCTGTACTTTTGTTGACCAGGCATCTATGGGATTTTTTCATGTGTGACTCTGAGTATGATGCACGCTGCACACCCTAAGTAAGATCGTTTAATTAGACTTCCTCAGGATGATATTAAAACTATATAAGGTGCGCAGAAGAAAAAAATCCCCTGGCACATGAGCAGTGTGAATACAGATTAAAGAATTTGTCGTTTAGCCCTAGACAGTTTGCAGGGGACGGGAGTTACCTGTCTTGGGAACTCCTGTCCCCTGCAAACTGGGGCTAAACACCAAATTCTTGAATGTGTATGTTTGCGTATACATATACAGAAATTGCTTTAAATGCTTCGGAAAAAGGTACACAATCGTTTTTTTTTGTTGAAATTACAGATTTTAAATGATAGAATAAGAATGTTCCAATGAACAATAATGATTTGTATATACAGAGTATTTGTAATCATCAAATCTCAATTAAAATGAAAAGGGAAAACAAAAGAGAGAAACTCTCTTCAAAATATTCGAGAAACAATCCAGAAAAACATTGAGTGATAATTTGTCTCATAAATGGTACATTCAAACCCTATTACATCGTGTGCATCAAACATTATACTGCTAAATACAAATGGCGGCCATTTTAGAAGGAGCGTTAATCGCTTCCTTACACACAGAATGGCAGACAGATGTCAGACTTTTGCAGACTAAGCATTGGTAAGCTTACCAGACTTAGGAACTTTCCTGTTATATTTAGAATTGGCCACTAATTATTGATTCAATTTTTTGTCGTATATTTTGGAATGCACATCCGCAAGTGGGAGAGACTACAGTCCTCCAAACAACAGATCTCCGTAGTTTACCCTCGAGTTGGGGTGAGTGGCTAGATCACTAGATTTCTCAACCGTTCAATGTTAATAGAGTATTTTACATCCCTTTGATGACAAAATCACTTAGATTTATCTTTATCCCATACCAGCCAAATAGACCAAGGTCTACTGTCTTCTTCTAGACTCGACAAGTCGTAATCTGAAGATGAACACATTAAGAACAGCCTAGGCATCAAGAGAAAAGGCAGGTGGGACTGAGATTCTCAAATCTCTGTCTAGTCAATTTAAGTTGTTGTGAATCTTTATGTGGTTGGTGTGTTTACACTAGGAAGGACAGCCGTATTGAGGAAGGAGTAGGATCTCTATGCTACTAAATTTCGCAACAAATCTGAAATTAAGAGGTATTTAGCAGTATACTCTTTGATGCACATGATGTACATAGGGGTGGAATGCACCATTTATGAGTTGACAAATGACAAATTATCACTAAAACATTTTTCTGGATTGTTTCTAGAATATTTTGAAGCAAAGTTCCCCTGATAAAGAGAGTTTATCTCGAAAAGCGTTGGTCCAAAAAACCTTGGCGTTTAGCCCTAGATAGTGTGCAGGGTGCAGGGGACGGGAGTGTTACCATACAAACCCGATTGTAAATTGTACATCTGTGTACCCAAAGATTCACAAAAAGGGTGCTGCAAAAAACACCACTTTAACCCTGCAATAAAAGAATTCACCAGCCATCATAATTTGTTTGCAAACATTCCGGGAGCTAGTGTTGAGAGCCTGACTGGATCCACCAGAACTTGCAGAAGAAAGAGGCCAACCCGTCCTGTTGAAAAGCACGTGCAGGTTGGACAAATTCCTGCTGGTAACGGTTTTGGGTGTCCCATAAAACAAGGGGTAATCATAGGTTCTTACTGGTAGGCTAGTGCTGTGTCTACATTCCTGGTGCCTAGAAAGGTGACATGTGGTCAGAAGGTCCTATTAACCAAGCCGAGATGCAGCCCAAGGAAATAGCTCAGCTAGGGAAAATCCAAGAAAGTGTGCTGGCCTGCAATAAAGTCCTTGTAACTGTGAGGAACTGAAGATAGCCTGCATGGGGCTATATTCCCAGAACTGTGTTTTTTCACACCAATGAATCATACCTGGACTTGGGCACTAGGTTTTCTTAGACTATGCCCTTCCACATGTTTTGTTATGCCTCAATCCTGACAACATAAGCCAAAGCTGCATTGCTCCTGTGTTCTAGTTATTTATTTACTATTGATTCATACAGTGCCAACTTCAAAACAAAGATACTTAATGGCACATACGAATTGCATCTTTTGGCCCCTGAAGGTTTTCGTCCAGCCAAGAGGTCTGCAACCTTTGGCTTTCCGTATGTTTTGGACTACAACTCCCATCATACCTAGCCAGTATACGTAAGGCTGAGGAATCATGGATGTTGTAGTCCATAACATCTGGTTAGCGACAGGTGACAGAAACTAGGTCCAGCCCCTACCTCTGAAGCCCAATCCTCAAGGGTTCGAGGGTAACTCAATGGACTGATAAGCAATCCCTACACTGATGTTTTTATTCCACCACATCCTGCTCACTTACTGTTTTCAGAGTTCGACCAAGTTGTCCATTTAAATCTGCTCTAATTGGCTAAATAAAGGTGTTGTGCATCAGTGTGTTCATTTGACAGGCTCCACTTTAAGCGAACTGTTGCAACATCATTTTCTTGGCAGGAGGCCAGCTGAGAAATTCCTTGATATGTAAGGAAGGCAGAGGAAACGATTTCAGAAGCCACTTCTTCTGATCCAACTGGTGGCAGGCCCTATATGATTCCTCGTTACCACACAGCAGCACCACAGTCAGTAGGTACAACAACCCCAGGCACTGTATTATTTGTCAGGAATCCAGCAGTTGGACAGTTTATCATGAACAACCACTTGCGGCAAGAGGCAACCAACCGGTGACTATCACAACCAAATTTGAAAGTGCTTTGGCAATATCTGTAGAAAAGGAACTGGAACTTGTTTTTTTCGTTGCCTGTTTGTGGATATTGACAGCTGGTTATCTTGAACACATTCAACGTGGGAAACACCCTGGTTTCTTGGAATTGCAAAATAGCTCTGTATTTCTCAGTTTGAACATTTTATTTGGCAAACAAGTGTTTTGAAAGGGATGATTTGGCAGTATTTATTTAAAAACCTTGTTTTGGGTGGTAACCAGCCCCAAACTCCTCCTTTGAAACTGTTGGTTCACTTGCTGCTATGACTTGCAGGTGACTTAGAAACTGATTCCAGACCCCTCGAATCTTCGTAGAATTGCTCCAGTGATTTTAATGTAGTGACGTCTCACAATAGGACCCTGCCCTGTGTATCTCTTCTGTACTAGTGAAGTTTGAAATACGTTTTACTGTCGTTTTTTTGTTGATTGTCAGTGAAAAGTGTTCAAATGTGTTGATAATCTGGTTACGTGCCAATGTGACCATAGCCTACGCTTTCAGCTTCTCAGAATGTTTTAACAGTTACAACGGTAAAGGCCATCTTTTTGCCTACCGTCCTGCTCCCCACCCCAATCTGATTTTGGTAGAGGGGTTGGAGAACTCGGTGGTACAGGGGGGGGGGGTGCATGCATGCTACTGTCCACACCTGCCCCCTTCAGCACTGCCACCTATGGACCTTTCGCCAACGACAGAGAGGTCAGAGAAATTGGAGGAAGAGGTCCCAGGGGTGCAGTTGTAGAATGGCAACTCTGTGCTAATCTCCCACGGCTGTCTTCTCTACAGCAGGAATTAGGCATGGCTGTATAGCAAAGGGAGCTGCAGTCAGTGCCCTGTGAATCTCTCACCAGCCAATTACCAGTGCATATGATGACAACACTTGCACTGATGAGAGAATCATGGCTTCGGAAGGAAAATACTGGCAATGATATGCCTATCTGGGCAATTGATGCGAATAACTGACAGTGGAGTACTTCACTTTTGATGATGGATACCTGGCTAAGGTGTACATTCCAGGGCAAATTATTGCCAAATGGTTTGAGATGTGGCTTGTCTGGGAGCGCTGTATGACCCAGACTAGGTGTGAAGATGGAAAGAGGGTGTGGTTGTAGTGCACCCTAGATGTGCATGAGGACCAGAGATCTGCCCTGCGTGTGGTGGTGTGTTCTTGTCCATGCATCTAAGGTGTGGCGGTGTAGCTCTGTCAGATAGATTATGCCTGCTTGTTATTGTGTGGTGTAACAGTTGGTGAGAAATAGCCTGTGTGGCTTGTTGATTTGGCCAATGATGGCCAAGACCACTGACTAGATGGTGATACGCTACGGAGGATGAATAGCTTTTCATTACTCTTCTAAAATCAAGTGTTCCCGTAAGTCGTCAACGCGAACTGGAGGAGCGCTCTAAAGCATAGTGATTTTGAACAAAAAAGAAGCAAGACCCGCGTGGGAATTTGAGAGTTTGCAGATTTTGGAGGAAGTTGATTGTAGGTGCTAAGTAGCGGTCCACGTCTGGGTCCTTTGCTGCTCTGGTTTGCCTGTGCCCGGTCACCAGTTCAAGTGGCCACAGTGGAATGGTAGAGGAAGCAGAAATGCGCCACTTCTGTCAAAAGGTCTGTCTTGCCTGCATTTATTTTCATATTGTTAAGGGCTGTCAATTAGTCAGTTTCAAGTTGGAAAAAGTGGTGATTGACAGCATATGATTCAGGGATGGATTTGAAGTTTGAGGATGACATAGATGTTTTAGGTTTAGTAAGTGGTGCCAAAGGAATAGATCAAGAGTCGAGGCACGCTTAAATAGAGTTTGAACAGAACAGAAGAGGAGAGGCTGTTGCCTTGGGAAATCCAGCTAGGCGTATGGCAAGGGGTAAAGTGAAAAGAGGAGATCTTATTTGAACTAGATCTGAAAGAAACAAAGATGCCCAGTCCAAAGCTCGACGTTTGATCGCTAACCTGGGTCTCTCTATTGTGTTTTGATCCAGTGGCAGCTGTAATCAAATTTTTAAAGTGGTGGGGCGTAAATCTATTTTCCAGCGAAGCGCGAGCTAGCACAGCGAGCAAGCTTAACTTAGAAAAGGGGGCGACCCGGGGGGAGTTCTCCACTGTCAAAATGTGTTTAAATGAGGAGTGGAAACGGTGCATTCTAAAGAACATTGGGTCAGAATTTAACTTGGACCCCAGTTTCACCTTTCACTGAGAGATATCAAAGTGGCCCCATTGGTTATCAGCCCATAAAATGGGTACAGACTGCCCAGTCAGGATGTCTTATTTTGTGCTGTATGCAAGCATGTTGTAGTTCAGAAGCAGGCACAGACTGGCCTGAAGGTCAATAGAACTGCTTGTCCTGTTGCCTTTCAGGCCACCCCATGCCTGCTTCTGGACTACAACCAGAGATGGAAGTGTAATATGAATAATTGGTACGCCTGCCACTAGATTGTTTGCTTTTTACAGAACGTATCTTTATTTCAAATGCTCAAGAAACAAATCCTGGACTCTTTCTTTCGCCTGAACCAAATATAGAATCGGCTCAGTCTGGTCATCCAAGCACTGCCAGTTTCACAAGTCACAGCCAGGCACGGGGACACACACACACAGCATCTGTGGCAATGCCGCCTGAGCACCGTAACGCCCTGCAAACACATTTCTTTTTTCAGTGGTAGAGCATTTCATATGCATGATGGAACATTTCCAACTGAAGGATCTCACAAAGCCTTTACCTTGTAAATGCGTGATAGTTAAAAGTGAGCAACACAAAGCACCCATTTAAAGATGCATTTATATCCATGATGTCTACTAGCTTGACATGCACAAAAATAAAGTTGCTTTACGTCACTAATGTATTCAACATCATGGATAACAAAAAGCTGGAGGTTTGTGACAAATAATCTCCATAACTTTCTGAGATCATCACACAACCTCTCTTCTTGCATGTCTCAAATTACTGAAAGTACAGCGCGGTTATCTAGCTTTTTCAGGTTGGCATTATCTTGCATTCTGGGACTTACAGTTTATCATTCAAGACCTGAAAAGTAAAGCCACAATAGTATTCTTTTGGCTGAACATGTTGATATAAGGATGTACATGTTGTCAAGGGGCTTTACTATGCAATTCATTTTTTTAAAAGAAAACTCTATAGGACATTGGGCCTCATTACAAGTTTGCAGGTCCGGGAACTACGGTCGTGGTAAACTTGACGGGACCATAGTTCCTGGACCGGCAAACTACGAGTTGTGCTTGCGGGTGCCTTTCTGCCTACCAGGTGGGACCTGGCGGGCAAAAAGGCACCCGAGAGCACCGTATGTCGGATGCACCGGCACCATTATTAAAGGTGCCGTTGCATCTGATCTCCCCATAGGGCTGAATGGGAATGGAGAGCATCTTTTTTCTGGCGCCCGCAAATGGGCAATTACCGGGTCCGGCCAGGTCATAATGACCTGGTAATTGCCCATTTGCGGGTGCTGGAAAATATTGCAAGTTTGACGGCAACCTGTCGGTTTTACTGGCAAGGCTACCACCAAACTTGTAATGAGGCCCATTATTACTGAAGGCCTTGAAATACAAACTATTTGTGATCCTGGTCCCCCCACCCTCCCAACACCACCCCCACCTACCCCACACGCACACTGTTTGGCCAATCCCTCCTTTTTGGATGCAGCCAGAGTACCACTGGTTCCTTTTTTCCACTTCCACCAGAGGTTTGTGTGTAGACAGTTTGCAAGCATGTTGTAGTTAGTGGCACTCACAACAACACGCGTGCAGCCATACTGCACAAAAACACCTGCAGTGTGGGACACCCTACCCACGAGGGGAAACTGGAAAGAGAGGAGCTAATGGCGAGCACAGGAAACGGACACTGGTGGCACTGGAAGTAAAGCCTGTGATTTTTAGCATGTGCCACACCTAGACGTAATCGTGAACATGAGCCGGCGTCACATCTGGATAGGATCATGAAAGTCAGCATGTGCCACACTTAGATGGAATTGTAAATATTAGCATGTGCCGCACTCTGATGGAATTGTGAATCTTAGCATGTGCCACACTTAGACAGAATTGTGAATATTAGCATGTGCCACATTCAGAAGGAATTATGCTTATTAGCATATGCCACACTTAAATGGAAATGTGAATGTTAGCATGTGCCATATCTAGACGTAATCATGAACATTAGCCTGCGTCGCACCTGGATAGGATCGTGAATGTCAGCATGTGCCACACTTAGATGGAATTGTGAATATTAGCATGTGCCACACTCAGATGGAATTGTGATTATTAGCATATGCCACAATCAGATGGAATGGTGATTGTTAGCATATGCCAAACTTAAATAGAATTATAATTGTTACCATATGCCACTGGTACGCTCACCTGGCTCCCACAGAGGCTTCGGCCTGAACTGGACAGCTGCGGTCTCCACCAATGTGATGCGTAGGGCCGAGATGGCGGACTGGACTGGCCCACCTAGCTTCGTTTGCTTGGCCCGTAGGAATATTGTTCTGTAAATGGAGAAAGGGAATTAACCACCCGTGGGGTTGAGCGTAAATCCCCCAACCCTCACTGTTCTCCCCACAGATCACCTTTGATGTCCCCTCTTATAGTCTCACCTGTTGGTTTGAAAAGATGAGCTCTCCATCCTGCATTGAGCTCAGGGGCGCATTGATAACCAGTTGCTTCACTGGCTCGAAGGAATTGGTGAGTTCCAGAACAATATTGACTCCGAAAAATATGTAGTTCGTAAGAGTTCACATTTCTGACTTTCACTATTGTCCGATTCCTTGCAGTTTGCAGCTTGACCCCAGCGAAGAGTTCCTCGTGGTAGCTGACGAAGTTCAGGTAAGGATTTGGCTTATCCTACACAGTTCAATAAAATAAGGCCAGAATGTAACCTGTGGCTTGCTCCCTTATTCAGGTGTGGAGAGAAAATATGAAGTTCGGGGAATAATGCCTCTGCCGGTAAAATTAGGTAAGTCTATTGTGTTGAGAAGAGTTCCCCTTGTTTGTCCCTTCGTCTCACCTTGTTGTCCTTTTGTTCCCCTTAGGGGCCGGGGTACGGTGAGAATGCAATGGAGACTGCGCTGACCCGTGAGGAGGAATAGTACCCCCGGCGGTAATCAGGTAAGTCTATGGAGGTAGTTACTATTGCCTCTGTTTATTCCCTTGGCTCACCTTTGCTGTTCTTTTGTTAACCTTGGTGCCAGGTTGCGGCGGGAACGTGCAGAAGGATGCGGTGGATCGTGAGGATGATGCGAAGGCCGGTGAGTTCAGCGCGGCGCTGCAGCAGGCGAGGCGGCGCGTGTAAAATGCTTCTTTCTTCCAGCTCGAAGGCACGGTGGATCCAGAATTCAGGTAAGGATTGAAGGTTTTGCTCTTATTCTAACCTCTTCTCCTTCTGTTCCTCCCTTTTTCTAGGAGCTGCAGACTCGAGGCGGGCGTGGCAGAAGACTGGATGCAGGCTTGCAGACACGGTGAGCGTTACGCTGCTGGATGCAGAATAACGCAAAGCGTGTGCTGCTCTTTGGACGTGGTTTATATAGCGTTCCAAAGTAGTCCCAGGTAAGTATTCCTACCCAGCCCCACCTGAGTAAAAAATAGTCCCTAGGTAAAATAGTCCCTTCCAAGCCTCATTTGGCTTGGAGCTCTGCAGCATGGTCTGCATCAGGTAAGCTTGCAGCATGGTCTGCATCAGGTAAGTTCTACTCTATGAGCCTGGTGCCTATGGCGCCAGGACTGACTCTCCATATGAGCCTGGTGCCAAAGGTGCCAGGACCGCACCCAAACAGCCCCTAGCAGGGCTTTTTGGGCTTGCTCAAAATAACTTGATGCCTGCTTTTGGGGTTGCTGGACCTGGTCTGGTTCCCCGGGGGTAGGCATCATGACAGCACTCCCCCCCCCAAGGCCCCTCCTAAAGTCGTTCTTCCCTGTGGTATTGGTTTGTCTGGGAAATGTCGGTGGAATCTTTTCCCCAATCAAGGTGCATGGAAGACCGTTCCTGTGGTCCGTAACCCTTCCAGTCGATTAAATTAAATAGTTTTGGCTTCACCATCTTGGAGTCCAGGATGTTCTTAACTTCAAAAATGGGTTCCCCGTCTATAAGGATGGGGTCTGGTGGCTTGGTTAGTCTTGTCCCTGGTTGCACTGGCTTCAAAAGTGACACATGAAAGACGGGGTGAATTCGCATATTAGCAGGTAAGTCCAACCTGACGGCCACCGGGTTGATAATGGCCTTAATAGAGTAAGGTCCCAAATATCTAGGGTTAAAGGTCCGCGTTCCCTTGAGAGGTATGTGTTTTGTGGCCAACCATACTTGGTCCCCTATCTGCTGGTACTGTGCAGTATCACTTCTATGCCGATCAGCATCTTTCTTATATTTCTCCTTCGCCTGTTTTAAATGTGCAGTTGCTTCCTTAAAGGCTTGTGTAATCGTAGCGTGTAGATGGTCCACTGCGGGCATTTCTAAGTGTTGGGGTGAGTCCAGGTCTGAGGTTCGAGGGTGGTGCCCATAGAGGGTATAAAAGGGGCTTTGTCCAGTTCCAGAATGTACTGAATTATTGTATGCATATTCGGCGATCCAAAGAATGTTCTTCCAATTGCTCTCAGTCTGATGTAACATCCAACGCAGGTATTGTTCAAGAGTCTGGTTGGTCCTCTCCGTTTGACCATCGGTCTGGGGGTGGTGACTGGTCGATAATCTCACGTCGATTTGCGCCAATTGACCACATCTCTTCCAGAAATGTGAAATGAATTGACTGCCCCGGTCAGAGACCAACACGGACGGAAATCCATGTATACGAACAATGTTTTCGAGGAATTCTTTGGCCAGGATTGAGGCTGAAGGTAGTCCTTTTAAAGGAATAAAGTGGGCCATCTTGGAAAAAAGATCCACAATAACTAGAATGGTGTTAAACCCATTACAAGGAGGTAGATCGGTAATAAAGTCTAACGATAAGGTGTGCCATGGTGTAGGCGGAATGTCTAAAGGTTGTAAGAATCCAGCTGGTTTTTTCTTTTGACTTTTGTTTTGGGCGCAAATGCCACAAGACATCACAAATGATATAATATCCTTTCGCCAGGTGGGCCACCAGAATTGTCTTTTAATTTGAGCTTCAGTTTTTGCAATACCTGGGTGCCCCTACATTAGGGTATCATGATAACGGGAAATGACTAGCTCTTGTAGTTCCTTGTGTGGCAGAAATTGCCGCCATTGGTAATAAGGCAGATCATTGGTGACAGAGTAGTTCGGGCCTTTCTTTACCCAGTCCTGCAGGGCTGTAGGATCAAAGAGTTGCTGGATCTTTACCTGAATGTCCTCTAGTGTCTGTAAAGTAGTCATGCCAAGAATCCTTTGTTCGGATATTATAGGTACTGGTTCTGGGTTCACTTCTGTCTCTCCCATCCCTATTTGGGATAAGGCGTCTGCTTTACCATTCTTACAACCTGGTCGATAGATTATCACGAAATGGAACTCGGCAAAGAACAATGCGCATCAGAGTTGACGTGACGATTGGGCCTTGGCTGTTTTTAAATACTGTAAGTTCCGGTGATCGGTGATCACAGTAATGGTATGCCTGGCACCGAGAAGATAGTGCCGCCAAGCCTTGAAGGCGGATTTAATGGCTAATAACTCCTTGTCGGTAACCGCATAGTTTAACTCGGGTGCCGAGAACTTTCTGGACCAAAATGCTACTGGGTGAAGCTGGCCAGTTTCAGGGTCCTTTTGAGACAGGACAGCTCCCATGGCCAGACTGGATGCATCAGTTTCCACTATGTATGGAAGTTCAGGGCGCGGGTGCTTTAACACAGGTGCAGACATGAATTTCGCTTTCAGCTCTTGGAAGGCATTTTCAGCTTCTTCAGTCCACATAAAGCGTTTATTTTTTCGCAAGAGTGCTGTGATGGGATGTACGACATGTGAAAAATCTGGGATGAATCTGCGGTAGAAATTGGCAAAGCCGAGCATGCTTTGTACTCCTTTAACTGGACTTGGTTATGGGCACTTAAGGATTGCGTCCACCTTTCGTGAGTCCATTCGGACTCCCTTTGGGGTCAGGATAAACCCAAGGAATTCAACTTCTGTGGCATGAAAAACGCATTTTTCTAGTTTTGCATATAGTTTGTGCTGGCGCAATTTCTCAAGGACTGCTCAGACGTGCTTCACATGGTCAGATTCTGAAGAGGAGTATACTAGAATATCATCGATATACACGAAAACACAAACGTCAATGAGTTCACGAAGGACATCGTTCATGAAGTATTGGAAGGCTGCTGGTGCATTGCACAACCCGAAAGGCATCACCTGGTATTCGAATAAACCATATAGTGCGGGAAGCAGTCTTCCATTCGTCGCCCTCTTTTACACGTACCAGATGGTATGCACCCCGGAGATCTAATTTAGTGTATATACAAGCGTCCTTCACTTGGTCTAGTAGTTCAGGGATCGGAGGCAACGGGCATCGGTTCTTAACGGTTATCTGGTTCAATGCGCGGTATTCTATGCACGTTCTGAGGTCACCTTCCTTTTTGGGTACGAAGAACAAAGCTGAAGATGCAGGGGACTTGGATGGGCGAATAAAGCCATTGGCAAGGTACTGGTCTAAGTATTGTCGTAGGTGAAGGTTCATAGGTTCCGTAAGGGCATAGATCCTGCTACAAGGGGTTGTGCACCGGGTATGAGATTGATTTGACAATCGTACGATCTGTGAGGAGGTAAGGTGTTTGTCTGTTCCTTTTGGAAGACATCCTGGAATTCTTGGTATTCTGGAGGTAGTTGCATGACTGCTGTGGTTACTGTGGCCAGGCCTGCGTTCAGATTTTTCTTTGGGTAACAGGTTTGTGCACAATCCGGGAAGGTTATTCTCTTCTCTCGCCGATCAATACAAGGATTATGTGTTTCCAACCAAGGTATCCCCAGTATTGTTTGGAACTGTGGGGCTTTGATTAGATCAAACACAATAGTCTCTCGATGCCCATCCTGACCCAATAGTGTCATCTCTGCGGTAGAATGAGTCACAGGCCCAGAGGCAATTTCAGTCCCATCGACTGTGGTGATGACATCTGAGGTGGTTTTTCGGCAGAGAGGTAGATTCATCCTTGAAGCCAATTCATAGTCCACATAGTTTCCTATGGCCCCGCTATCAATGTATGCCCTTACTGCGTGCATACGCGATGGCTGCCCTGGATCTAGGGAGGACCATTGGTATGATGAAATGCAAGGTCTGAGTATCCCTCTTCAAGCTTGGCAAGCGGACCTCTGCGCTTGTTGGGTGTGGTCGTTTCCCGAGTCTGACTCCATATGGCTTTTATCAGCAGCTCCTACCACCTTCTTGGGTAGTTTTACAGGGCAATCCCGTAGAAAATGTCTAGAGGTTCCACAATATAGACACAATTGCATTTGCCGTCTCCTTTCTATTTCCTTCTGGGTTAAGGGTCCTTTAACCCCTCCGATTTGCATGGGTTCTGAAGCATCTGCTCCTTTGGGGTTAGCGTGGGTTTTGACCAACACCCGATTCTCAAACTTGGCTCGATCAGCCTTTCTGTTCTGAAGTCTGTGATCTAACTGGACCACTAAGTCTATATATTCAGCGCAGTCTTGAGGTGGGTTCACGACTTGAGCCAAGACATCCTTGAGTTCTCCTCGGAGCCCTCGATGAAATAACGTGATTCGTTTTACCTCAGGCCATCCAGTTTCCACTAGTAACCTATTAAAGGTCGCGATGTAGGATAGAAGGTCCTGGTTACCCTGTCGTAAGGACAAAAGTTTGTTATCCAGGGCCTGTCCTTGGGAGTGCCGGGCAAATAGTCTTTCCATGCTAGTTTGAAAGCCCTGAAAATCCCGAAGAATTGGGTCATCCTGAGTAACTAGTGGAATTGACCAATCAGCTGCACTGCCGCTGAGATATGACAATACAAAGGCTACCTTGGCTTGATCGTTTGGGAAGGCTCCAGGTCTGCATAAAAAGTGCAAGCGGCATTGGTTCATAAACACGGCGAACCTTTTGGGATCTCCGGCAAAGCGTTCGGGTGGGGCTAATGGAATATTTCCTGGTAGGTTTATTTGCACAGGGTTACTCAATAACACAGGAGCTGGATTTCCCCCGGAACCAGGTAGGGGTGCTTGTCCAGCCTGGCTTTGCAATAGTTGCCTAGCAAGGTCATCAGTTTGTTCCTTTGACAAAATCAGTTCTCTCCTAAGAGCATTGGTTTCTTGACGGGTGGAATGCACTTCAGCCCTCAGTTCCCCTAGTAATTGGGTCAATTGGTCAGTCTCTGAGGTATCCATAACGCCTGGGTGGGAATTTGTGGGTAGGCTTTGCGTTCTGTTATGCTCACCTGGCTCCCACAGAGGTGTCGGTCTGAACTGGACAGCTGCGGTCTCTACCAATGTGACGCGTAGGGCCGAGATGACGGTCTGGACTGGCCCACCTAGCTTCGTTTGGCCCGTAGGAATATTCTTCTGTAAATGGAGAAAGGGAATTAACCACCCGTGGGGTTGAGCGTAAATCCCCCCACCATCACTGTTCTCCCCACAGATCACCTTTGATGTCCCCTCTTATAGACTCACCTGATGGTTTGAAAAGATGAGCTCTCCAGCCTGCATTGAGTGCAGGGGCGCGTTGATAACCAGTTGCTTCACTGGCTCGAAGGAATTGGTGAGTTCCAGATCAATATTGACTCCGAAAAGTATGTATTCCTAAAAAGTTCACATGTCTGACTTTCACTCTTGTCCAATTCCTTGCAGTTTGCAGCTTGACCCCAGTGAAGAGTTCCTCGTGGTAGCTGACGAAGTTCAGGTAAGGATTTGGCTTATCCTACACAGTTCAATAAAATAAGGCCAGAATGTAACCTGTGGCTTGCTCCCTTATTCAGGTGTGGAGAGAAAATATGAAGTTCGGGGAATAATGTCTCCGGCGGTAAAATTAGTTAAGTCTATTGTGGTGAGAAGAGTTCCCCTTGTTTGTCCCTTCGTCTCACCTTGTTGTCCTTTTGTTCCCCTTAGGGGCCGGGGTACGGCGAGGATGCAATGGAGATTGCGCCGACCCGTGAAGAGGAATAGTACCCCGGGCGGTAATCAGGTAAATCTATGGGGGTAGTTACTATTGCCTCTGTTTATTCCCTTGGCTCACCTTTGCTGTTCTTGTGTTGCCCTTAGGTGCCAGAGTGCGGCAGGAACATGCAGAAGGATGCGGTGGATCGTGAGGATGCTGCGAAGGCCGGTGAGTTTAGCGCGGCGCTGCAGCAGGCGAGGCGGCGCGCGTAAAATGCTTCTTTCTTCCAGCTCGAAGGCGCGGTGGATCCGGAATTCAGATAAGGATCGAAGGTTTTGCTCTTATTCTAACCTCTTCTCCTTCTGTTCCTCCCTTTTTCTAGGAGCTGCAGACTCGAGGCGGGCGTGGCAGAAGACTGGATGCAGGCTTGCAGACACGGTGAGCGTTACGCTGCTGGATGCAGAATAATGCAAAGCGTGTGCTGCTCTTCGGGCGTGGTTTAAATAGCCTCCAAAGTAGGCCCAGGTAAGTATTCCTCCCCAGCCCCACCCCAGTAAAAAATAGTCCCGAGGTAAAATAGTCCCTTCCAAGCCTCATTTGGCTTGGAGCTCTGCAGCATGGTCTGCATCAGGTAAGTTCAACTCTATGAGCCTGGCGCCTATGGCGCCAGGACTGACTCTCCATATGAGCCTGGCGCCTTAGGCGCCAGGACCGCACCCAAACAGCCCCTAACAGGGGTTTTTGGGCTTGCTCAAAATAACTTGATGCCTGCTTCCGGGGTTGCTGGACCTGGTCTGGTTCCCCGGGGGTAGGCATCATGACAGCCACACTCAGATGGAATTTGTAAATGCCAACATGTGCCACACTTAGATAGAATTGTGACTGTTAGCATATGCCACAATTAGATGGAATTGTGATTATTAACATATGCCACACTTAGATGGAATTGTGAATGTTAGCATGTGCCACACCTAGACGTAATCGTGAATATTAGCCGGCGTCGCATCTAGACGTAATCGTGAACATTAGCCAGCATTGCATGTAGATGGGATCGTGAACATTAGCCTGCGTCGCATCTAGATAGGATCGTACATGTCAGCATATAACACACTTAGAATTGTGAATGTTAGCATTTGTCCAATTAACCAATCCACTAACAATTTCACCCTTCTGCATACACCTCTCAAACTCTAACCAAACACAACCACAAGCCTATAACGCAACAATCTGCACAAAATTCACTACACTGCAACAACAAAACAAACCACACATAGGGCCTCATTACAACCCAGGCGTTAAGGGTTTAACGGCGCCGTCGGCGCCGTTAACCCTTAACGCCTGATTACCATTTTAACGCCTGCTTTTAGCAGGCTTTAAAATGCAAGGCGCTAACCCGCCTTGGTGCTAATTACGGCACCGTAATTTACGGTGCCGTAATTAGCGCCTTCCCCACTCCCATTATGCCCTATGGGGCAAAAATGGGAATGGGGAAGAGTAAATGGGGAATGGGGATTTACCGCCCCACTCACCTTGGAATGGGGCGGTAAATCCGCCATCCACCATGGTGTAAACAGAGTTTACACCATGGTGGTAAAGCAGGGAACTTACCGCCTGGGTTGTAATGAGGCCCATAGACTTGCACAACAGCACACAAAGACTACTGACCGGAAAACATCCCAAGCCCAGCCAACCGAGTTAACAAGGTTGCGGCTGCCAACAGCACATCAGTGCTCTCTTGAACTTTTGCAGCTAATTCACACTAACTTACCCCCCTTCCATTTTTCAGAGCACCAGGGGACCACTCTGGTGGTGATAGTGCGCGGTACAAATATCCTTTAACATTAACATGACGCACAGGGCTTACTTCCAGCACATGCAGCATCTGTTTTCTGTGTGATCGTCTGCTTATGTATTCTGAATAGCAGACGTTCTGCTATACAGACGATCACACAAGGACCCGGCCCCTCTCACACAGCCTGGAGTGGCCAACGCCGGGTCCCGAGCCTGCAGTGCAGAGTCCGCACTGCAAGACTCAGGTAAACATTTATTTTTAAATTAAAAAAAAAATTAACTTACATTTATCACGACGGCTACCAGCAAGCCCTGCACCTCCTTCATCTGGTCCAGACAGCTCCTCACAGTGTGTTACTGTGGAGCCCCACCCACGTGTAGGAACTTAATTGGTGACAACACCTAGTACATTGCACGAGTACCTGGACTTTTGATGGCAAACCCCAGTAAAGGGTGTGAGCACCTAGCCATATGAGAGAATACCTTACAAATGGTATTGATAGCACCCATATGCTGTGAGCAATTGGCCATGTGATGTCAGATTCTGTGCTATCGTAAATGGCATATGTGAGTACCTGGGCATATGATGGCATTACCTGGCAAGTGATGGAACTTCCTAGTCTTATCTTCTGTTGTATCAGGAGGATAGCTCAGCTACAACGTGCTCACCTTGGAAACGAGACAAGGCGGCGCAACACGTTTGATCCCCTGGTCTGCGCTTAGAAACCTCTAAGTATTAAGCACGTTATAAATAACCAATTACAATTAAGAGTTTTTATATTGTGCCAAACACCAGAAAATTGATAATAAAAGAACAGTCTTTTTAAGAATAGTGGTAAACTGGTGTCTTTGCCAATTCTTGTTTGGAAGGTGGTGGAAGAGAGCAGAATATTGGCTTGATGAATGAATGTCTTATTTTAGTAAGTAAAGATGGAATGGTTCCAGTTCTTCTCAATCTTACCTAAGAGGTTGTTATTCCTGTTTTTATTTATTTATGTATTTATTTAATTTATAAGGCGCTCCAGAGCCAGGGGCATCAGGGCGCAGGCAATAAGGATACGTTCAGCTCTGTTACATAGGTACAAGAAATACAAGCCATAGATAGGTGCACGAGACACGAAGGTATAAATACAATGTGCATTGCATGAGCGGCTAGATACAGAGTTATCGCAATACAACACAGCATAGAGCGGGTGTCCAGAGAGGACTAACACACAGTAAGTGACTCAATGTATCCACCGTCGGTTGGATAACTCTGGGTCAAACACTTGCTCTGACATCGGAGAAGCCTCCACTTTGCAAATTCGAACCCCATTGCTGCCGATGTTGATTACTTTGCGTTATAATAACAGTTATTACTTCAGCGCTTGTAAGAGGAAGGAATCGGGAATGAAGCACTATTTAAAAAACTAATATTATTGTTATTCTCAGACAGGGTCGAACTGGGGCATTGTCCCACAGTTGCACATGGGAATTCATTCTTTTTTGTAGACGGAGAGCTTCACTAGTACCCAAGCTGTTTTTGTGTGGATAAAATGTGATGCAATTTGGGCAATTTAAAGAATATGTATTCAGCAACAATGGTCCAAACTACTGGCCACATAGTGATGTAACTCATCACACTTTGACCAAATAAACTGGGAGTTGATAGGTCTGGAAAAGAGCAAGGGCTACGCTAATGTCGGGACCGTGAGGATTCGGGGCTAGCTGCCTATTGCTTGTAGTCCCTGAGCTTCTATCTGGGGCTACAACCAAAAGACCTGGGGCTATAGCCTCCTCGGCTCCCCCCTAGCGACAACTCTGCCCACACTAGCATTTTGCGTATTTGGTTCGGGCATTACCCTATTTCCACATAGGCCAGACCGAACCTGTTCTCATACTCATATGAAAAAAGTGATGTACTGTTCTTTTTATGGTTAATCTCCGAAGCAGGGCCAAGAAACTTGTCAAATGCTATTTTTTTCACAAGTTCTCGAGTCAAAGCTTCTGAAAACGCATTAATGGGTTAGGTGACAGTGATACAATTTTACATTAAAGAACTCTTGTTATCCACCTGTTCAGCTACAGATCGACCCGAGTTGATTACCTTTAACAGGAACCCCTCTAGACTGTTCGGCAGAGGTTTATGGATGCATTTTTGTTACCCAGCTGCTCAGAAAACAACCTTTCTCTTTGTGTGCCCAAGACAGCAAAGTGCCCCGCCAGCGCGGTTTATGTCCTCTCAGCTTGAACATGAGCGCTGGAGCCTGCCAGCTGTCTGGCAAGGCTTTCCCAGGCTGACTTGGCCTGAGAGCTGCCAGGCCTGGGAGCCTAGCCCCGTCCATTCTCTTCCTCCGACCCCAGCCCCCCCGGCAGGGATCAGAGCCCGCACACTGAAGGCCCTCACTTCTTTTCTGATCCCACTATTGAGGTGTGTGTGTGTGTGTCTGGAGATCTGTCACTTTAAATGGCGGCCCGGGCCATACACACAATGGCCTTGCCTCTTTTCTCGGGCTTAAGCATTTTGTTCACGCTGTTTCTGAAAGGAGTGGAAGCTTAGCTGGGACTTAACTTTTCATTAAATGTTAAGGAATTGGGTCTGGCCAGAGACTGAGACCTGGGCGGGGGAGAGATGGGGTCGAAAGGGGGAAGTATTAGGGGGGCGTCTATGAATTCCTTTTCCGCCTTACCCTCCTCGGTGGCTTTGCTCCATTGCTCCATTGCGCATGCTAAGAGGAGTGCCCTTTATCCAGTGACTGGGAGCACATTTATTGTGTAAGTCTCCCATTGGAAGCCATTCACAACTATTTCCCTTTCTGAATGCTGTATCCTCCTGCTGTGATGTCATGGCAGAGGATTATGACATTCATAATCAACTGCTATGACGTCATGTTAGGGGGCTGCAGCATTTTTTTGACACATTTTTTTTGTCTTGCTTTAGGGTGCTGTGTGCTACGGGAAGAGGGAACTTATTTTTTTAAAAAATATTTTGCATATAGTTCCCTCATGCCTCCACTTAGAGCCAGCTCAAGGGGCAATCAAGTGGTGCAGTGGCACAGGAGTGCTGCAGATAAAATACCTGCAGTGCCCCGATGTAAAGTGTCAGTCAATGACTTTTGGGCATTGATGACACTTTACATGACAGTGAGTGACAGAGGCACGGTGCCTGCACCTATTCAAGAATCCCACCTAGCCTTTGCATTCTGGTATTTGTTTGTAGTCTAGGGGTAGGGCGGGGATGGGGGCGTGCCAAAAATCGCGCTCAGGGTGCGGGTAGACCTGGGGCCTGCACTGCCTCCACTCCACGCCCACTGCAATGATGGTCCATTAGGGACAGCTCAGGGGGCGAAAAGCGATACTGGGGGTACACAGAACATATCATTAGAAAAGTATGGCTCTCAACTACGAAGTGTATTCCACACTCGGAAGTGACATCATAAACAAGGCGGGCGTCACTCTTGTTATCTATTATTTCCATTCGAAATCCCTTGGTTGAATATATCTGTGTAGTTGATAGCTACCCATTTATCATTCTATTTGTAAATCTTAACTCCTTGCTTATTCTTCAGACTACTTTTACTCTTGTTCAGGGCAATGAAAAGACAGTGCAAACATCTATGTAAGCTGTCTGAGTGGCTGTGGAGGCCTCCCCTTCTCTCCCAACACTCTAGTCCATTCTCATTGAAAAACATATCCCTATCCTTCTTTTGCCCTCTTCTCTAGCTAGGGATTTAAGATCACACCTGCACACCATTAGTTGAAAAGCACTGGATGTAATTTACCCCCATCATATACCCCTACAGGTAATGTTAGTCAGCATAGATGAATGTAATGCAAGTGGTTATGTACAGCGCCCTTTTTCCCCTTTTAGTGGCCTTGATGCACATTAATCTTTAAAAAGAGTATCGGGGCTCGTTAGTGAGATGGCGCGACCGAAAGATGCGAAACCTGTGGTGTTGATGGGTGCAGATCGGAAGTTCCCAGTTCCCGTGTGCCAATCTGCTTTCTGTGGGTTTGGCAGAGAGACTACTAAGTGTGCTATCCATAGGGAAGAGGGCGGAGTCTGCTGCAGAGTCTTTTGGACAGTGTTGAGCAGAGACTCTACAGCGTTTACTCCAGTATCCAGTATCCAGTCAGGGTGGACATATCCTCTGTCCTCTTTCTAGCTCTATTCTACGAGGACTCAAATTACCCAGCAAGCCGCGGAGCGGCCGCGGAGTCTGCTGCAGAGTCTTTTGGACAGTGTTGAGCAGAGACTCTACAGCGTTTACTCCAGTATCCAGTACCCAGTCAGGGTGGACATACCCTGTGTCCTCTTTCTAGCTCTATTCTACGAGGACTCAAATTACCCAGCAAGCCGCGGAGCGGCCGCGGAGTCTGCTGCAGAGTCTTTTGGACAGTGTTGAGCAGAGACTCTACAGCGTTTACTCCAGTATCCAGTATCCAGTCAGGGTGGACATACCCTCTGTCCTCTTTCTAGCTCTATTCTACGAGGACTCAAATTACCCAGCAAGCCGCGGAGCGGCCGCGGAGTCTGCTGCAGAGTCTTTTGGTCTTTGGGCTCTGCGGGCTCCGCGGCGCCTACCTTCCACCTCTGAAGGATCCTCTGGACTGCTCCCTAAGCCGAGGTAACCTGTACTTAACCCACACCTTCACCCTACTCACTTGTCTGTTCGAAACCCCCCCCTGCTCTCACTTTCGTCAGCTCCCTAACCTTTCCCTTGGCGGTTTCGCCATTCTTCTTGAAATCCTTTGCTGTCGCCACTCAGTCCGTCTTCCGCGTTCTTCCACCTTTCACCTCCGTCCCCGTTCTCGCTCTCCTGTCCCCCCCCCCCGCACCCACTGAGCTCTCCGTCCTCCCCCCTCTCCCCCCCCTCGGGCCGCCCGCCCGACTGCCATCTACACCTTTTGTTGACCCACGCTCCTATGCTGCACCGTTGCACGAACCAAGCCTCTGCTGCACTTATCGCAGTCTCCTAAGCCCTCTGAGACTCCGCTCACACAGCCACATAGCGATTCTACTGAAGTTAGAACCAGGTTGCCCCGCCGTTGTCCAAACTTCTTCTCCTCTGGCTGACGACGAAAACTTCTTCTCAGCTTCCCCGTTCACCCAATAGCTCAGTGAATCTGAGAATTAGCAGTCCCATACATCCCCCACTGATACCGACGCCACTGAGTTCAGGTTTTCCAGGATACCTGATGCAAGCGAAACTTCAAGAGCACCCTTAAGTACTCTATAGTCTCTTCTGGTAGATCTCACAGCGTAAGGATCGAAAGACCTCTACCTCTTTTAACCCTCTTCTGCCAACCGATCCTCATCCTTACTCTTACTAACGGAGCTACCCTTCCGGAATTCTCAACCTTTTACCCCACAAGAGACTGATAGTGCCAGTCCCCTAGATCATGTGGTGAACAACACTACTAATCAACGGAGACGCCATCTCGGGATCCTCAACCTCTCACCCCGCAAGAGACCGTATGGGCTAGACCCTTGGATCTTGTGGTGAATAACACTACCAACTAACAAAGGTGCCATCCCGAGACTCACAGTCTATCGCTCCACAAGAGACCGAAAGGGCTTGACCCTTGGATCTTGTGGTGAACAACACTAGCCGGAAGTAACCATAACTAACAAGAGCTTGCAAGAACACTTCCAATACGATTGCAATCGCCAGCTTCAATTACCTCCACTGGAGACCGAAAGGGCTTGTCCCTTGGATCCAGTGGATACTAGCTTTACGTCAACCACCTCATCCACAAGAGACCAGAAGAGCTTTGACTCCCGAATCCTGCGGCTGGCTCCAACATCAACGGAGCTCATCTTCCCCTGGAATCAGCAAGTACCGCTGAGTGACTGATAGACTACTATCCCACGATAGTCAAAAAGGAGACCGAAAGGACTAGTCCCCTGGACCCTCTACCCAGTAGCATCATCAACGGAGACAAAACCTCTCTGAAAGAACTCCTAACCCGGGAGACCAGAAAAGCAAACTCCTTGCATTCCAACCGTGCAAGCCTGATCTAACTGCCCTCCTTCAAACCTTTCACTTACAGGAGACCGAAAGGAGTGTTCCTTGGATCCTGCATTGTCCCTTCAACCTTAAATTAACATTTCACAGGCATCCCGCGAAGACAACTGTATCATTCACCCAGAACCAGGCAGTATACTTCTTACGTCCTGCTAGCAACTCTGCTACCCCCAACACAGAATTTCATTCCTCTCGCGGGTCACTTACTTAAAGAAGAAATGACATCAACTAGACCTAAGCAACAACCAGCTGTGCGGCCAAAAACAAGACTAAGAACCAAATTAAGCACAGCAGCCTTGTCTGTCCTCGACGCATCACAGCTGACGCTAGAACAATCACTTTTGAGAGTCCAGCCAGCAAAACTCACACGGAACCATCAGATACAGAATACCACTCATGATACTGAATATCACCCTATGGAAGATGACCTGTTTGAAGCAGAAACTGCTACAACAACCCAAACAAACGCTTACCCAACCCCTCAAGCACAAACCAACCCAAAAGCACATCTTCATCACAGCGCGCTGACACCAGAATATTCTACTCACGACTCTGACAACAATTATGATGAAGGGTCAAGCGCGGCCCAAGCAGAAACCGTCCCAATCAAACCCCTAAAGGAAACCTACTTAACTGAACCTAAAATCTCTGACGAACCAGCCCTGTCAGAGCCCATCTATAATACATCACACTACCCAGGATCGTCAAATATGCCTGAAACTTCAGTAAATGAAAACATAGCGCCTAAAAAAAATACACCTGACAGTGCAGATAATGCCAGAAAAGCGCTAAGAACGAACATCAGTCCGCCCATGGAAAACACAAACCAAACCGACGAAGAACATTTCGATGGAAAAGAACTAAAAAAAAACCGCGTTGAGCAGTTAAACGAAACACATGATCCTTTGAACATGAGCTTAAGACAAGGCCAATCTGAGGATCTAAATAAATCACCTCAAGCGTCAACTGGCGACCGACACCATGAACTGCCTATGGCTCCCCAACGGCAGACGCACAACAAAGAACCACACACACTTACCACGAACGCTGCCTCTAATCATCAGTCCACCATAGAATATACGCAAGCTGCAGATGATGAAAAGAAAAGCCAAGAGGCTCCAAGTTCCACAACAAAAGGACAACAAGCAAACAAAGCCACTCAATATGCGCTTCAAGGAAAGGAATACACAAGAGAGCCCAATCCAAGAACAGACGAGGCACAGGCTATTACCACAGTCCATTCAGATCTAACCCCCATTGGAATTGGACCACATGAACCTCTCAACGGAAGTGGACCTCACAAACCTTTTAACTTGCAACTAGATGAACAATGGATTTCTACAACATCACGTAAATCACAAACAAATGCAACTCAACAAGCGAAAAAGGAGAAAGCAAGACTAGCTAAGCTTGCATGGCTGCAAACTCACAATTCAAGCAAATATCCACAAGTGTCTGAAAACACCAACAAACAAACTATAACCAAGGCAAAAAGATTATCAATGGATATAACAGAAATCGAATCCATCATGCAAAATCTCGACAAACGAAAGGAAATATTCGGCACAACAATAGGAACCCAAAACTCGCAGCTGACCTCAACGCCTTGTCTATTACAAGAACCTGGAAACAGAATAATTAAAAAAGAACACGAGAAGCTCCAACCAGGAAACCAGAAATTTCCCAACCACTTTAACTACGATACAGATGAATCATTCTACACGCCTGACACTTTCAACAAAAATGAGCAGCCAAAACAGGCAGCATATGTTTCAGAAACCAAACCTCCAATCCCACCACCTGAGCATAACGAACAGGATGAAAACATCATCCCCAGGATTCCAACCACGATGCTCGACCTGCAAAACACGTTGATTGCAGTGCTCTCGCAAACAATGATACCTTTCATTAAGATCCAAGAATCAATGAAGGATAACATAAAGGACCAAGCAACTTTGTTAGCCATGATCCATTCAAAGCAGATTTACATCAAGAATTTCATTAATACAATAGAAGTCCGACTGAACTCAGAAGCGGAGCAATCAATTCGCTGGCAACAACGACCAGCAGATATGGCTAGAAGCGATCGACAGGAAAAAACAAACTTAAACTCCGAACTACTAACCCTCCTTAAAGCACAGCGGGAACAACAACAAAACCAACTGGTGGACATAAGAAACAACCAAACACTAGTTCAACAATCAAATGAAAACCTCAGACAAAGTACGGCACAACTACAAAAACCTGGTGTAAACACTAACCAACAGAGCACCGCGTCTGTTGCAACTCTACACCCAGAGACACAAGGCGACGGTCATCAAAAAGAGAATAAGACCGAACAATATAAGATCTTCTCGAAACAAAAAGAAATTAATGCTGTAAAATCAACACAGCCAAAAGCTATCAAAAAACGACAAACAGGCTCTAGAGCGTTTCTCAGAGCAATCAGACCCACTGAACTAATCCCACAACCAAGAACAGTGGACCTGTTGGAAAATACCCAGGCAAGAACCGCTGAGAAGAAATCAGCAGGTACGATCAATGCTACTGCTAAGCAGTTACAGAACGGAACACCACCATTATGCCCTCAATTCACATCAGACTCCGCTTCGCAAGAGGATGACCTACTAAACTGCACAACTCACGAAGATCATGTACCAAACGATACGCCTCCAGATATACAACATGCAACATCCTCAAGTTACATAATAATTGATGAATATAATAGTAACCGAGACCAGCAGACAAGACTACCATACGAAGATATCTCAGAAAGTTCACTACAGGAAAATTCAATCACATCGTCTGTTAGCGATGGCTCCTTATCAGTGGAATACTATGATCAAGTCATGGATAATTCTTGCACCTCACACACAGCAACCACATCTGACTGCAATTTGCTTACGCTTATAAACCCACTACAACAAAGTCAAATCTATGAAATCCATATTGAAAACCGAATAAACAGAAAAGAACCCCCTATACTGAACAGAACAAACACTCTCCGCCTGTGAGGAGCAATACCTCAACTACAACATATAACAACAACTGAGATTGACTTAATCAGCTTCAGAGATCATAAGTACCTAGACAAAATTGTCGCTGAAATCTCGAATCAGGATGACCAGGAACTGATTGCATCAAAAGGCGCCCAATTTCTCAACCTTGGATTCAAGTGCTGGGCCACCACAACAACAAAGAAACACTCAGCAAGAAACCATAGGCCCGCTCGCACAAATAATCATCACGTTAATAACGAAAAAACGATCCGAGATAAAAGAGCAGAACAATGGGAAAATCAGGATCGACCCTTCCAAAGGATATACGATCTAGAGTCTTCAACTACAGAAACCATCTCTTCAAGAAGCTCAGTTTACTCATATTCATAACAATTAACCAACACAAATTTTACATGGTCACTTTGTTCATGGAACTCAAGAGGGAATCTTCATTTATACACCCAGCCATCAGCTGACCTTGAGAACTTTCAAATTATATGCCTACAAGAGACCTGGATCACTGATACACCAGCATGCGACGGTTTCCTTGCATTTCTAAATCCTGCCATCAAAAAAAAACAGGGAAGGCCAGCATCAGGTCTCCTTACCCTAATCAAAATAAATCCCTATTGGCGGGTTCTGACCACCGAAAACATAAACCCTTGGATTCAGATGACCATAATAACAACAAAGACCCATCAAGACCAAAAAGATAACGATGAAACAACAATCGCCATACTGAATCTCTACTGGAACCCTGCAGCCATCACAACTAACGAATTCATTGACGCTGTATTCATCACAGTCGACAAACTAGCTGACAATCATCGAAACTTGGAACTAATACTCTGTGGAGACCTAAACATCAATCTCATCACACAAACCGGTACTCCACGATCACCTGAACACCTATCGGCTAAAGCGTCAAGATGGATGAAAGAAATCCATATTCGAGATCTCAGCCTGCTAAATCATGCAAAAGACAACTCTACGCCCTTTATGCCAACATGGAGTAGAGCCTCCTCTGTAGCAATTATCGACTATATTTTTCTCTCTCAAACTCTGCAAGATTCGGTCGACATTGCTCAAACCATAGTTTGCGACGACAGTGATCACAACAAGCTAACAGTTCAGTCATATTGTACCAGACAAGAAGAAGCATCTCTGGCTCAACCTTTACTTGAACTGGATGGTACATCATCAAGACTCCGCATTCCACAAACAGCACTACCATCGCTTCCAAAGAAACTATCAACCTCGCAAAAAGCAGACCTGGAAAAATTGAATTATGAATGGATTCTGCTCCTGTTCCAGCAAACAGTCGGAAATCGCCCACATAAAACTCATCTACACAGTTACAATGAGGAAATAGCAGCAAAAAAAAAGGAGCTAGCGAAACGGATAAGACAGCTCAAGAAAAATAGACAACCTGAAAACATCAGTCAGATTGCTAAACTAAAACAAACCTACAACAACTGGAAAAAATCTCAAAAGGCAATATTACTACAAACAGACGCAGAAACAATATTGAAAGCATATCGGACAAATAATACCAAAGAACTCTGGAATCTCTTGAATGAAAACCATCAAAAACAACAAAAGCTAACAGCCAATGTAACAAAGGAGACATGGGTCAGTCATTTTTCAAACATCTACGCAGCTCCTCCTGGCTCAGCTAAACAAGAGGAAACTAAAGATAACACAAAATGGTCAGTACCTATCTCATATGAAGATCTTCTATTCATGATCAACCGACTTAACACCTCAAGAGCTCCGGGCCCTGACGGACTTTCGAATGCCATGCTCAAACAAGACCCCTCGGCATGGGCAAGCTTTCTGCACAAGATAATTGACATTATAAATTTACACAATCAAATTCCTACTACCTGGAAAACGGCAACAATAGTCCCTATACACAAGCAAGGCTCGCGCGACAATCCACAAAACTTTCGCCCCATCGCCTTACTGGACCCTTTAGGGAAACTCTTTGCATCAGTCCTATTAAAACAACTTACTGCCTGGGCTACCTTGACCGGCAGATTCTCAACACGACAAACTGGATTCACTCCTAATCTTGGAACGAACATCAATCTCCTTCTACTCCATCTCATTAAACATGAAGCGATTAACAGCAAGACCAAGATATACGCCGCGTTCATCGATTTAAAGATGGCCTTCGACGCGATATCTCGACAAAAACTATGGGCGAAGCTTAAGGCATGGAACTGCCCTCCGAATATTCTTGAGCCCATCAAATTACTCTACTCAGACACTTCAATCAAAGTCAGGCTCACAAAACAAGGATTAACCACTGAAGCAATTCCAACATTTAACGGACTAAAGCAAGGATGTCCCCTAGCAGCGACTCTTTATAACCTCTATACATCAGATATTGAACACCATCTGGAAAACACTAAAGTAAACCCCCCAAAAATCAATTCAAACCCTGTCTCCATAATGGCATACGCAGACGATATCGTCTTAATGGACAAAACTCCATCTGGCCTGCAACTTTCACTCACAGCCCTGTGCAACTATATGACCCAAAATGATCTCACAATCAATATCACTAAAACAAAATCTATGCAACTGACGAAACCACAATTTAAACCAAAACATCAACCTACCTTCAACATCAATGGAAACAAGTTGGAAAATGTGACAACATTCAAGTACCTTGGTATCACGATCAACCAATCAAATACAGAAGCAGAATGGTTGGACAAAATTGAACAGAAGGCGCAAGCATTGGCACGCCAAGGCTGCATCCTACACAGAAAATTTGGAAAGTTTTCATTTAAACCGATAATTGCATACTACAGGCAAAAATACATCCCAATAATAACTTATGGCTCTGAAACAATGTTGAACGCACAAGAAGTAAACTGGATGAAATTTGAGTCCATATTCTGGCGCAAGATCCTATCCTTACCGAAATCGTACCCTATGCCACGAATAAGGTACGAACTCGCAACTCAATCCATCGGCTCCATGGTACGATGGAAACGTCTGGACATTTATCGCAAACTCCTGTCCGATGATAAGACACCGGCAATCCAAATTCTCAAAACTAAACCAGCGAGCTTAAATAACACAGTTCTATCAAAATGGAAAAAATCTATTACCAAGGAAATGGAACAAGAAGTAATATCTCAAGAACTTTTAACGAAGCGTCCCCAATACGCCAAAGCCAAACTCTTGCAAAATGACTGGATCAAAACCATTGAACAGAAAAATTCCTATAAACGGACGCTACACTGTAACAAGGACAACAGAAAACTAAATGAACCACAACCATACCTGCGATTATTTCCTGACCCAGTGATCAGAGCAACATTTCTGAGAATTAGATTGAATATCCTGCCGACAAACTCCTACTTAGCCACAACAAACCGGATCCCTAAAACAAAGAACTACTGCCGTTTCTGCGAAATTGAAACCATACCGGAGACCATATTCCACCTAGTCATGGAATGTCCGGTGCTGGCAGCTCAACGCACGCAATTTGGTTCCCATTTCGATCTGGCCTCACAACAAATGAACACAGAGGAAAGATGGAATACTATCCTCAGCGGAAACATCAACAAATACATATTCACAGTTGTTCTTTTCCTGACTAACATTCTTGACCTCAAGCGAAGAAAATTGTAAAGCCCTTTTTTACATCCGCTCCACTCTCGTACAAGATACACAATGATGTAAAAGTTTACCACTAAACTAAAACATCAAAAAAAAAAAAAAAATAAAAAAATAAAAAAAATAAAAATAGGGAAGAGCCAAAGGTCTGTTAGACTGCAGCATGTTGGGTCTGGTTAGCTGCTGATGTGGGAGAGTGTGAAAGGGCTGAAGAGCTTAGTCATGGCTCCATTAGTGTTGATGTGCTAACAGCTAGGCCTGTGGCAGCCGCGTGCGTGGGTGATTTGTGCATCTAGTTTTAGGCGGTATGTGATCTTAGAGGGGAGCCAATTAGACGGGAAGAGGGGAACATTCCTCTTTGTATATAATTCACTTAGGATATCTGTGCATTGGGGTTGAGCACAGGCACACACACACACATACAGTCATACAGCCCCACACACACACACATATATCCGCACCATGAGACCTGGATTCCCCTTTCAGCTCCTTCCTTCCTATTCTAAAATTCAGTAACTGCCAAACCCAGGCTGTGCCATGCTGGGTTTGGGGATAGGAAGGAAATTGGAAGCAGGAGAGCCCTCCAGCTCTGATGAAGTAACAACCGTCGCTGCGATTTTACCCTTGCATCTTGAATTTGTTCAAATGAGTATACATGCTTTGTGGTTATAGGCACTGTTAGGGTACGTGTTATGAAAAATGAAATAGACACCAAGCTCAGTGCGTTTTATGTACTTAGTGAGTCAAGCATATAGCCCGGTTATCACAGACATCTTTGTCAGGAATCCTCATTGGTGCTATTTGTAACCATGTCCTTATCTGTAGAGGTATTACACAAGAGTACAATCGGAGTGTGTCAGTCTGCCTGTCTTGGAATCATACTTTTTAGTAAGAGAAGAGCTAGAGAGAGACATAAACAGAAGGAGAGAGAGATAGAAGGTGAGAAGAGAGAGATACAAAGGGAGTGAGAGAGGGTCAAAGAAAAGGAAGAGAGACATACACAGTGTGAGAGAGAGAGGGTGTGAGAGGAAGTGAGAGAGAAAGAGAGAGGGAACAAGAAAGAGAGATAGAGGGGGCAGAGGGAGAGGTACTGAGAGAGGGAGGAGAATATGGAGATGGAGATACAGACCATACTGGGAGAGAAAGTGAACTTGTGCCACACTTCACTAGAGAGGGGGGGACAGAAAGAGGGCGGGAGAAAATAGAGCCCATCTGACTACACTAACAGGGGAGGAAGAAGAGGGAGAGAAGAGAGAGTCAGACCGCATTGACCCAGAGAAAGGAGAAACAAACCACACCCATAGAGATAGAGAGCATACCAGACTGTGCTGACGGAGAGAAAAGATGCACAGCATGATTCTTGCCCACAGAGAGGGAGAAAAATACAAGTGGAAGAGAAAGAGAGAGGTAAAGAGAAAGCGAGAGTGGGAGAAAATGATGTGTTATTATATAGCACTTACGCTTAAGGGTTTTATGTAGAACACATATACATACAATATCACCAAACCTGTGTTGATACTCATTTAGCAACCTCAGAAAGATGAAAGGCTGAGTTGTCCTTGATGGGATTCGAACCTGCAGATCACACACACATAGCAGCAGTGAGCGCTCAATCCACTGAGCTATCTTACTGGCTATAGCTATCTTATCAGCTATAATAAAATGAGCAATTACATGTCTGAATGTTCTCAAAGTCAGAAAGCAAATTACACTCTGTACTGCATGCCATTAAACTGGTAACTGAGATTTAACAGCAGGACAGTTCGTCTGCAGGTCTGGTGCAAAGTTTGCCACATGTCAAGCCTGCGTGGCTTCACAGGTTGGTAAAATACATACCATTGGGAAGGTTCATAACTGTGTATTAAAGAATTTAGTGTGGCGCGGGGAAAGCAGCGCACTCACACAACATCCCCTACTCTGGGCACTCGTTACCTCATACATGCAAACAAACATCCTGTGCATCATGCCAATGACATTGGAAAGATATACACATTACAACAAAGCATTCATTGTGGCACAATGAAATCAAGGGCCTCTTTATGTGCTATGGTCAAACATTTCTACACTGTACGCAAGCTTTAAGGCACAAGTATTTTGTCAAGTGACCGAGGACACTGCTTTTTGGAGGTTTTTGTCTGCATTGTGAATATGAGGTGTTTAAGAACAGACTAAATCAGTGTCTCACCACCTGAAGTGTGCCTGAAATAAACCTTTAATGAGTCTAGCAATTACTGTATAGAATTCCGGAAAGACAAGTTATTTGTTATTTCTATTCTTTCTTATTTAGTGTCACACCCCCAAGTGTTACACTTGTGACACCCCCTGTTTATTTTTTAAAAAGGCCTGAACAAGAAAGCCAGCACTCAGAAACAAAGAGCCACATGGCACTGGCCACAGCCGAGGAGCTTAAAAATAAAAATAAGTAAAATGTAATTGAACTTTTCTTTTGAGGGGTATCAAGGGAGATCGCAGGGGTAGCAAGGGAGACCTCAGAGGTTGCAGGTGCAACCCAGGGTGACCCCCAAATGATGTCCCTGCCAGTGGGTCCTTTATTAGGGCCCTGATTGGCCAATTTATGTTCACAGACCTGCAAAATATTCTTAATTTAGTAAAATGCAACCAGATCAACAAATTGAAAAACATGTAATCTGATTAGTTTGGGGCTCAAAAGCTTTTTCCAAAAGAGCTCCACTGTTACAAGTAGACCTTTTGTGGGGTCATGCAATTGCCACTCTGCACAGCTTTTCAAAAGGGGCATGTTGCAGCCCCATGGTCTTTACCCCAACAATAAGCAAGGTCAGGAGTGGTGCAATATTATCCCAAAATGGCAAAAACTGTTTGGTGGCTTATTTATTTATTTTAATTATTTTAATTTGTGTATAAGACGCTACACACCCAGTAGTCTCATGGTGCCTGGACTAACAAACACATATCAAGAGCGAGAGAAAGATCAATCAAGGCCCTAGTTAAAGGAAAGTGTTCAGGTCTTTTTTAAATTTCTTTCCGCAGGAAAGGTTCCAAAGATGAGCTGGAAGAAGGTGGCACATTTTTGGGGCCCAGGTGTCAAAGCTGGAACCTCCGAACTTAGTTTATATCCTGATTGATGCAAAAGAATACTTGAATTAGAACGAAGAGTTCTGTTAATGGGGTTCACTTGCAGACTGGCACTAAGGTAGCCAGGGGCACTGCCTTGAATACATTTCTGAGTCAATGACATCACCTTATAGTCGATGCGATGCATCACTGGAGCCAATGGAGAGCTTGCCTAAACCGCTTGATATGCTCAGCCTTGCCTAGTCTGTAAACAGACCGGACTACTTAATTTTGAATAACTTTCAACGTATTACGTTTTTTGGGGAAATGCCTGAAACTACATAATCAAATCTAGAATTTATAAGAGCAGTAGCTAATAGGGCTCTATTTTCCAAAGAGAGATATGGGTGGATTTGATGTAACAATTAATTGATGGAACTGCACGTGGAGCTCAGGTCTTACACAGGCTGCACCCTTGATCTGACAGTCAGCAATAGCGACGTGCTCATACCTGCAGTCCAGTTTGCTCAAACGTGGACCAGAGCCAACAATGAGTAACTCCGTCTTGCTATCATTTAACGCCAGGGAGATTTTTGCCACCCACACCTGGATGAGATTGCAAATCTTGTAAAGGATCTACGAGTTTTGCTTATAATCATTTAGAGAGTTCCAGTAAGATCCATGATTCATCGGCAAAGTTGGTATACAATATGCCGACGCTATCCGGAATGTCAAACAGAGGTGGTAAAAGACAAGCACCTTGTGGTAATCCACACTAAAGATCCACTGGGGCTGCATGTGAATCACCTACTGCTACTCTGACTGTGCATGCCCACAGAAAGGATTTGATCCAGGTGACTGCACTATCCGAACAATGAATAACCTTCCCTAGTCTCTTTGTCAGCAATGAGTGATCAACCAGGTCAAAGGCTGCAGACAAATCCAGCAGCATGAGGACTGCGGTGTGCCCCTTGTCAATGAACTTACTCATGTTAGCTTTTAAATCTAACAATGCTGACTCTCTGCTATGTCTAGACCTAAAACCGGACTGGGGAGCACCTAGGATATTATTTTCCTCAGTATGTTCTTAGAGTTGAAGATAGGCAATCCTATCGACAATCTTCATGAGGAAAGGGGAGTTTGATATTGGTCTGCAATTATTCAGCAAAGTAGGAGCCAGATTTTCATTTTTGAGCAATGGTGTGATCCAGGCTTGTTTTATAGAAATTAGAGGTTGACAATTTGAGTGATTCCTGGGAGAAAATAATTCAGACAGTCCATTAAGGTCTTTGATGGCCAACTATCCCCCAAACAGACTGTGGGTTTGAGCTTTTCGACAATAAATCTAACTTTGTCCTCCGTGGCTTGAGGAAATGAAAAACAAGGGGGATCCCATTGGGTTTTTCAGGGGATTACCACCATCAAATGGTTTAAGATCGAGGTAGCATTTATTTGAAGCAATTGCCTGTTGATGCTTGTAATTTTGTTCATGAATTCATTCTGTATGTTCTGATAACATTCATTAGAGACAGTCAAGGGTGTCTTAGAGTCAACCTTTCCTTCAAGATCTTTGAGGATGAAAAATAGTTCTCTGGAATTAGATTTGGCATTTGAAATTCTTTTATCATAGACTGTTTGTTTAGCATCAAGAATAGCCTGTTTCAACTCAGTGGCTGTTTTTTTGTAGACTGATAGATTCTCAGCACAAGGATTGTTGCGCCATAGTCTTTCAAGACATCTTTTCTCTTTCCTGGTTTTTTTCATATTATCATCCAGCCATGTATTTTTGGTAGTTTTGATTTTAGTTGTTTAGTGCAACTGGGGGTAAGTGTGTTAATTGCGTCATGCAGAGTTTGTTGGAAGTGTTGTACTAAGTCATTGACATTATTGAGGTTAGATAGGCTCGTCAGGTTGGACAAGACTAAAGGTTCAATGGCTGTAGTAGACAATTATTTTAGGTTCCTAGTTTTATCAAGATTATGAGGATTGTTGTCTACACGATGCACTGAAGTGGGTAATATCAAGTTAGAAGATATTACATGATGATCTAACCATCGACAAGGTTTGATATTGAGAGAGTCAATATGAAGTTTATTTGTGAAGATCCATTCTAAAATATTGCCGTCTTCATGCGTTTCGAATTTGACATGTTACTCAAAGTCAGTTGCTTGAAGGGCATTCATTAATGAGGTGCCCTGAATATTAGTTTGATCATGAAACCAGAAAGTAAAATCTCCCAAAAGATGAAAATGGGAGTTAGGGTTCAAGTTCTCTGTCAAAGGGGCGAGCAGTTGTTCTTCAAGGCCAGAAGCTAAGGCCAGAGGCCTGTAAATCAGGCAAAAGCTAATAGATGATTTACAATCAAGATTAAGCTGAACTAGGTGTACTTCACAACCATCAATGGCTAGCACATTTGATTGATGGATTTTCAATGAATTCCTGTGTGTGATCGAGGATCCCCACCTTGTGATGCAACAAAATCTATTCTGATACATTTGTAGCCAGATGGGGTATCAAGAGCTGTTTTCTGGTGCGTCTGGCTTGTTTGTTGTTTATTTGTTTCTATTGCGTCTTACTCCAAGGTGCTGTTCAAAATTAATGAGATGGTATAATAAATGAAATGATAGTAAATGATAGTAAATACAAGATACAAGAGAGAGAAAATAGAACAAGAATGAGGAAATACCAACAGCGACAGGGACGAGTTAAGCAGTCCTTACAACAGTAGAAATCAAATTCAAGCTACATGATATGGAGTTGCAAGACAAAGACCAGACCATCCCCCACCAAATACCATTGAACGGGATAGGCTAAAATCTAAAAATATCTAACAATGCTCCACTGCCAACTTAGGCGTAGCGCCAGCTGGTAACTATGGGACAAAAGATAAAGCAGGAAAGAAAATAATGCTCTGGAAAGCCCCAGATGAAAGCCTTGTGGACCAGTCTCATGGCTCCACAGGCTGGCCTGCAGGTCTGCGGGCGATCCTGTGGGTCCATGATCCATGCCAGGAGTCAGACCTGGAATGAGCCCATTCCAGAAATGCAGACTCTGCTCTATCACACACTTTGATTGCATGGGTTAGTACTGGCCCTCGGACCATTGAGGCCATTGGGGTGTCTGTCCACTGGGTTTGGCCACTGACCATGGTCCCTTGTTACTTCTACTTCAGGTGATATAATGGGCCTGCAGGGCAAATGGTAGTCTGCAGAATCACCATGGATACTATTACAATCACAGAGCAAACGACCTCAAGGCCCCTATTATTTTAAAAGTAGGTGACATAAATGCGTGAAGAACCAGCTGGAAAGGAAAGTTTTCTAAAGCTTAATTAGTTAGCTTCAGATCTGAGCTCAGGAGGAAGACTGTTCTAGAGTTGCTGACTCTTGACCCTACAGCAGCACTTACCACAATGGCCTCTCAGAAAAAAACAGGGCTGGCCCAGATGGTCCTGATCTTCTGTGTGTCGTGACCGGGTGGAGGAAAGGAAATATCTGGCTAACTTCATCTGAAGCTAATTCAAGGTTGTCCCCTGAATATCCCTATGGGTGAGGCAGCTGATCTGACGGTTGCTGAGACACAGCCAGTGACGATAACCTATAAGGTCTGAAATGTGATCTCTTTTCCTCACATCCTTAACAGCAGCATTCCAAACAACATGTAACTGCTCACTCAGTTTGCTCTAAAGTCCACAATAGAGCACAGTGCAGCAGTTCAAACAGGATTTATACAGGGCCCCACCTAAAGTAGCTCTAACCCTAGAAGATACAGGGCAAAGAATGGATCTCCTTTTTCCCGGTGAAAATAGACTCCTCTAATAGTTTTGTTAATGTGTGCTTTCTGAGGGTGGCACGGAAGTTCCACCACATTCCACATTTCTTTAGTTTCAATTTGGGGATCATGGGAGGAGGGTAAAAAGAAGGAAAGACACATCAAAATGGAAATGCCTTACAGGCTTGGGAGCCACCAAGGAAGAGCACTACGTTTTCAGAGTAATATGTTTCAGCCAGGTCACATTCATCCACAAACTGACTACCTCTGGACACCAAGCTGCAGTAGTAAATTGGTCTGGGCTTTCATGCAAAGTGAGCTAGATCAGAATATCATCATAGTGGGAAAGGCAAGCCAGCCTGTGGGAGGCAATAAGGTGTATCAGCAGGATCATACAAATGTGGAAGTGAGCGAAAGAAAAAGACAAGCCCTGTTTTGCTCAGCAAGTTGACATTTTGGAAGAGGCCACATGCCTATCCTTAAGGAATGAGTTGAACTACCTTTGGCAGGTTGGAATAAAGACTGGAAAAGTCAACCAAGTGAAAGGCTGAAGGGAAGTTCAACAGCACTATTAGATGATTTTACCCATGCCAGCCGGCTAACGGCCTGGCACAAAGCTCTAGTAGGGCTGATTTCATGCCTGAGCAGATTCTACATCAAGACTGGATTTGGAGGAGCAGACCTTGGGTGTCTAAGAAGGACAGGAGTTCAGAAACTACAATACTCATCCTGCTTTTAGCAATGGCTGTCAAGATGGCACTGAAGGCCCCCATAGTGGAAGCATCAGACAAATTGGCTACTCACCACGGCCAATGGCCTGCAGACCCCGAAATGAGGGCAAAAGGGAAATTAGTCTTGGCCTGACATAGTGGCCATTTCAGGTGACTTGGTGGCCCTGGGCATGGTTGAAGGCCATGGCTAGTGAACCAAGGAGCTGCATAATCTGGCTTCAGGCGAGGGTCATTGATCACTTTGAATAGAGTATCAATACCATGGCCAGTGGCCTGTGGATCTGTAATTGGGGCAAAGTGCTCACTGAATCCTGGCCGCAGGCCAGACCCCGCGGTGACTTCATGAGGCATAGGAGCAGCAGGAGCATGGCCAAATGCCTTGTTTTGGGTAGACTGGACACTGACCATGGCCCAGAAGGTGCCCAGTGACCCGCAAACCCACAACGGAGGCAACGTGGCACTGGGCCTGGCTTCAGGTCATACCCACTGACCACTTCTAGGGGCATGGTGGGGTGCAATTGGGATCTTCATGTGGCATGGCAGGGTTCGGCAAAGAGGTCATGGGCTGTGAACCCACTATCAGGGCAAAATGGTCCTGGGCCTGGTTACAGCTCAGGCTTTGTGGCTTGACGAAATGTTATGATTAAATGTAACTTAACAAAACCATTGAAATTCACTGAAAACAAATTGCTAAAGGAACGTTATGGTCGCAGAATAAAGTCACCCTTTATGGTCCTTGAATCAACCATAATGGGCTTTTACCATCCTAACGTCCCCCACAATGCCTTGCTCATGACACCACATATGCTACCAGGAAGGGCACCCACACAGTCACAGTTCTTATAAGATATAAAGACCAAAAAGGGACAACAGTAATACACCACATTGCTTGGGGCCAATTTTAAATTGATTTTGGTGCAAACATTAAACAAATCCTAAATAAACTGTAAAGATTATTTGGTATTACCCCAAAAAGCCAAATGAGAAAATAACGAGGTGGAAAAGACATTGATATTTTTGGTCAAACTTTTACGAGATTTTCGCACATTTTTATTAGAAAATACATGGGGGTTGGGGTAAGGGTATAACTTAAGGTAGGAGGGAGAGGGGATGTGCAAAATGTTTTGTAATTCAACCAAAAACCTCGTTATTTTCTTGTTTTCACATAGATCCGAATTTTTGAAAGACATAAGACACCATGAATAGTATTTATGTAAGCTACATCATATTTAAAGGCAGTAACTTTAAGCACTGATGTAGTGTGAGTTAAGGTTCAATTTGTAGTCGGATGGACTGTATTTTGTTACTATAGGTAGTAACTTAAAATAAAAGTTAACACGGGCCACGTTTCGGGGCAGGTCTGGAATGAGTGCCCTACTCCTCCGCCATTCCTCCCCCCCCCCCCCCGTCAGAAAAACAGTTAGAAACAGAGACTTGGTTATATAACACGTTTGATTAGCAATGGAAGCTAATTAGTCAGAGGCTAAATCTGATATATATTTTTGAAAGATTTTCTTTCAATCTTGTCAACAATAGAAATTAAGGGGAACTATCTGCAGGGCTCCGAAGGGTTCTAACAGGAGTACCTTTTCACAAGGAATGTAATGGCGGGGTTTACAGTTGTTAAACAGGCGCTGCTGGCGGAGAAAATCTAAACAAATGCTTGTTTTGATTAATTTAAACTTGCTGAGGTGGTGAAATGAAATAAGAACAGACGCTTGGCTTGCTTAACAAACGACCATGGCTATTTTGCTTAACAAGCGGCCATAACAAAAGCTAAAAATGTGCTTAACAAACTACCATCATAAAAGCTAATAATGCATCGGGGAAAATTAATATGAGAAAATCTGGCAAATGAGTCCCATTGACACACAAGGAGCATACATCCCCAAGGATAAAAAACCTGTATTTGAATCATCATGCCTCCCAAGAGACTATCTACATTTGGAAAGCCGTCTGATGCTCGGCGGAAAGAGGCAGCCAGGGCAGCAGAGACAGTTGAACAGCGCCATCAAAGGCGCCATCAAAGACATCACCCACAAGAAAGCAGACTTGCCGCACTGAGAAAGCAAGATACAATAGAACTGAGACAAGCCAGTCAACAGGCTTATGTAGTTTGTCTGATGCTCAGTGTAAAGAGGGAGCCAGGGCAGCAGTGAAAAACTATCTGAAATGTGTGGTTACTTTGAAGACCGGGCAACGGCAGGTAAATCTGCGAATATGCCTCTATAGTCTGCCTAGGAGTTAGGAATGAAGTAAAATATCTATTGGCCGCACTGGCAGATAGACCTCTGAGGGCCTGACAGCTCAGTGTTACAAGTAGATAATTAAGAGAAAGAAAGTTAGAGAAAAGAATATTTGAATGCAAATTTCCAAAAAGTTAAACATCATCAATGCAGAATATTGTCAAACCCAGTGAAGCGCCTGGTCCCAACATGATGCAAAATCAAACCAAATAAAGGACCCAGCCCAGTAGGGAATAAGACCAGGAGATAGATTGCAAGTTGAACAAAGTTTATATCACGAAAGATGTGCACGCAGCGAACTCTGCTGCCCTGAGAGTACTCTACCGGACAATACATGGGCAGCAGATTATGAACCAAAACATTGGCATGAGTGACATAATAACATACAGTACAATATAGCAGTTTCGATTATTTGGCCCCCACGGCGCAGAATGGGCTGTTGGTGATGTCATGCTCCAATTGGTTGCTGCGGCTGGGCCGTTCAGTTGGCACGTGGGTCAGCTGAGCTCATCTTCACAGTGTGAATGTCAGGCTTAGTTCAGAACTTGTCACAATCCTAACTAATCTAAGCTACACAATGACCATTGACATGCAAAGAATAATGTTGAACATGAAATCATTACTTAAATGGAGGAGGTTATAAAATGTGGACCGATATATATATATATATATATATATATATATATGTATATATATATATATATATATATATATATATATACATTCTAACCCATGCTTTTATGAGGGCAAGGGTACATTTGGCCCTGCTCCCAGGAGCCTTATCTTATGGGGCCTGATCTGTGATTTATTCTCCCTGGTGCCTCACGATTCAAACGAAATGGATGCATGGATGGTAGTCTAAAGGATGATATACGATCACACGGGATTAAATATATAGCAGGCAATTTAGGGTGGTCCAGGGGGGGTGGGTCTTCCAGCAATGACGTTCAACAAGAGTGGGGAATGCGGGCATAGGGTCTGCAAGCAGTAACTTTCAAAGATGGGGGAGTCGAGGTGGCACAGGCAGGTGTGTGGAGACGGATGGGCACACATGACAGGGCTTGCTCCGCTCACACGCAGGGCAAATGAGCTCGGAGGAAGAGAGAAGGATTCTCAGTATTTGCAACACTACACTGCCAAGCGTTTCCGTGAGCAATGGGTTTGTGCGGACCTGCCAGGTGGAGGGGGAGGCTGGGCGCTGTGCGCGGCACTGGACAGATGAAGAGATGGCTTTTGAGAAATCATGACAAAGCCTAGGAAAAGATGGAGTTTTAGGGTGGCACAAAATGGAGTCTGTACGTCTCAACAAATGCCTTTGATTACCGTCTTTTTTGGGATTATGTTAAGGCCAAATTATTGGAATTGCCAAACAAACGTGGGGACGTCTTCCTCCATTTGGGTAAACACGAGATCCATTTCACGTGGGAATGTCGGGGGGGGGGTCCTGAAAAGACCTTTCCTCCCTTACACCAGTACTTCCACTCATGGGTTAATTGTACAGAATTTACTGAAAAGCAATATTTAGGTAGAACATATCCCCAATATGAAATAGAACCCACTGAAATCACACTCATAGAGAGTTATTTTGACTATTTGGATGTGTTTATTGATGCTGATAATTAACCATGCACTTTGAATGTGATGTGATTTTAATAATTGACTTAAAACCTGGGTCCTCCATTCCCTGTAGTCGAATATTTGATATAACTCTAAAAGAAAATCAACATCTCAAGGTGTAAACAGATAAATATCTGCCAAATGGCTTGACACGCCTCTCCAAATCCCCTTTTTTTCTTCTTAAGACGATTTGAACCGTTCTTTTAAGATAGGGCATTCAATAGCATCACAGCAAAATATCAACACCAACTGTCACTCATACTTGCCATGCCAGACAAGATTCAGCATGCAACCATTTTTACCAAATTAGATTTCCATGGAGCTTATTAAATCATAATTGTAGCCAGGAGAAAGAGTGGAAGAAATACTTGCCAACAAATTCCAGTTTGAATAGCAAGCAACGCCTAGCGGGCTTTGCAACTTACTACTCACCTTACAACAGTTCATAAACAAGACATGTGAGAAAACCTAGACACCGTTGTTGTAGTTTATATTGACGACATTTTCATTTTTTTCTAATTGATGTCATAGCAGTTCTACAAAAACGGTTTGCAGGCCAATTTGATCGAATCCTGGTTCACCGATCACAGCGCTGCGAGGAAACAATGTTTCCCTTGTGCTCCCCTTCAACCCCATCCACGTATGTGGGGGACACCACCCGCTGCATTTTCCCAAAGACATTCATGCAGTGGCTTTTCCTTCATTAGCACCCTGCGAGGGACCGCTGTCCAATCAAGATGCTCGGAACACGGGCTGTATTCTATAGCACAAGCCTGCGTTCCGTGCAGCCTTGGTGGGCAGCGCCACCGCCCTTCTCTTACCCGCTCCCTCTTCACCACTTAGCACCTGTGTAATTTTCGAGATGGGTGCCAATGGTGACTTTATTTTGTAAAAAAGAAAATACATAAAGAAACGTACCTTTCTTGCATGGTCCAGTGTGGCAGCAGTGTTGCTCTCAGAAAGTCTGTTATCATGTCGATGACGTCACAGTCATCAACATGGAAAACGGACTTCCTGTCAGCAGCACTTCTGCAGTGCCGGGCAGCTCAAGAAAGGTACTTTTTTTTTTATAGCCACCATTAGCACCCATGTAGGACGCTACGTGGGTGCTAATGACGATATGCCCCTTGCTGCATTCCGACCCTTTTGGGAATCGCACCACCACTCTCGTTAAGGGACCCTGGCAGCGCTCTGGCCATTAACATTGGCAGTGGGCCATTACCTACAGGCTTGGCCCCCAACCTCGGCGAATATGGCCGCAAGATATCACAGATCAGCATACATTAATTAATTATTGTTTAGGAATTATTGGCCATGAAAGCTGTGCTTTAAGAGGGTACACGGTGCTTGCATGGAATTCAACCAATGGTATTCTACTCAGACCAAAGAAACTGACAAGTCTTAACATCCACTATGGAATTAACTACTGGGAAACTGAGGTGGTCCCTTTTATTTTCCAACTATAATGTTTCAATCACATACCGATCTGGGGCCCAAAACAAAAGAGCCGATAATCTTTCTCAATAGGTGGAACCAGGAAGTGGATACACTGAGGAAGACCTGCCATTCATTCCATCATTCCATGCAGTCAGTTAACTGAGTAACTAAGGATGTCAGGGTCACAGAGAAATACAGTGCATGCACCAATGCACCAGGGGGGCTGTGCACCCAGATGCCACCTCTTCTTGCATTAAACAACATCCAAAGCGTTCAGAAGCAGTAGACGGCGTGCTGTGTGCTCTTCACAAGCGTTGCGCTATGACTCTCTCCTGAGACCTAGGAATCCCAGCGGGGCCTAATATATATATAAACAGGAAATAGCGAGAGAGAGATGTGTGTTTGCCAATCAACTGTAATCAACACTTCCCATATAGATAGACCCATTGGATGGATAGATAGATAAATAGATATGATAGATAAAGAGCGGAGGATGAAAAAGCACGAGTGAGAAAGAGTTCAGGTGAAGAACATTGGGAATTATAGCTTTAGTTTCCAGAACCTTTTTTGGTTTTGTTTCCTAACCCGGTGGATGGGGGAGAACGTGAAAACTATAACCTGTATCTGTAGAAGGACAGGCGTTGGTGCTGCTCTTGCTTTTTGCAAATAGACAAAGGCTCTTTGCATTGAGTGGAGTCTGCGTGTGAAATTTCACAACGTAGATTAAAGAGGAATGTAAACTGCGAGTCACACCTGCGCGGCATGAACATGTGCACACACTGGAGGCCGGTTTCCACTGGGCGCCTCGGGTATGCTTGGAATCCTGAATCTCGCTCTGGCCCGTGACTCACCTCTTAAAGTTTGGCTTGTTAAACTGCCACAGTCATTGTTTAGCAAAACATGCCACCAGTGGGATAACACAAAATGTGGGGGGCATCCTGCGAGCCATGCTGAGGGCCACCCCCCCCCAACTCGGCAACAAACACGGGTCACGCCACACTCTGGACCAGCCTAGATTGTCACGCTTGCGCAATATACACGAATGTGCTGCTGAAGGCGTATGCCACACACTGCACTGGAATAAAGATATAAATATGTATTTTAATGCAATATACAGCACACTTTCTGAGAAAAATTGGCTATAAAGCCACAGTGTTTGCAATTGTTTTGTAGGGTAACACCAATCCAATACATGTAAGTCACCAGCAGTGCACATGATCATTAATGCTTTGCTATTAAAAATGCCATGCCACAATGAAAACATGTCCAACTGGCTGCACAATGTAGACCAGTGTAGACACGTAATAACATTACAGCAAAGCATGCCAGGCCATATTTAGACATACCTGGACCGGTTGCACCAAAATGCCAGTCAACGCAATAACACTCATCAAGAAGAGAGCACATATTAAATCCTGTGTCTCCGCGGCCTCTAACAACATGGCCAAACTCTTAAAAATCTGCGAGGAACTGGTCGATCCTGTTGCGGTCTCTACCTCTCCTGTTCCCTACAAGGCCCTCTGTACGGCACTGGCCACTCACTTCTCCGTTAAATCAAAGGACATCCTGTCCTCTATCTCCTCTTCCCCTCCCTCTTCCTCTCTCGCCCCGCTTTGGCCATATCTACCTCTCCCCCTCCTTTTTCTTTTTTCTCTCTGACAACACCTGACAAGGTTTCTAGACAAGTCCGATCTATGACAGCGTCGTCCAAACAGGTGCTCCCCTGCTCTTCCAGAACCATCAAGGGCCATATTGACACCATCGCTCCAACCTTGGCTGATTTCTGTAATCACTCTTTAGCCACTGGAACGTTCCCTTCACCCCTTAAGCACTCCCTTATGCACCCACTCCTCAAGAAGCCATCTGCTGATCCTACCTGCCCGGAAAACTATTGCCCAATCTCCATCACCCCTTTCCTGGGCAAACTCTTGGAAAAGCTTGCCATCTCCCAGCTTACTCTCTACACTGAATATGTTGATTATCTCCATGACCATCAGTCTGGCTTCAGAGCTGCCAGAGGCATTGAAACTGCTCTCCTAGACAACCGTGAAGATCTGCTCTCTAACATTGATTGCAGAATTCCTTCTGTCCTCACCCTCCTTCTTTTCTCTGTTTTGGACACGGTCAGCAGCGCCATCCTGATCAATTGACTCCGTGAGAACTTGGGCATCACGGATCAGGCCCTTGAGTGTCCGACCTCCTTCCTCTTGGACGCCCCCCACCCTCCCAGGTTCAACCTGGTCCCAATCTCTTTGCCACCTCTCTCTACCTGTGGCGTTCCAGAGGGCTCTATACTCTCACCCTGGTTTTTCAACCTCTACTTGGCCCCTTTGGCCCACCTGTTCTCTACCTTCTCCTCTAACTTTCAGTGTTATGCAGATGACTCAGCTTTCCTTCAGGCTCCCCTCAGCCTCCTCTCCTCTCTCGCTCATTCCTGACTGTCTATCCGTGATTCAGGATTGGTGCGCCTCCAACGATCTCTGCCTTAATGCCAGTAAGACGGAGATCCTTCTCATTGGGACCCTGGCACCAGCTTTCCCTCTCTCACTCTGGCCGTCTGCCTTGGGCCCTCTTCCTTCACCTTCCTGCAAGGCAAAAAACCTTTGTGTCATCTTCTATGCCACTCTCTCTTTCTCTCCTCACATCTCGGATGTCACCAACAAGTTCCACTACCAGCTGCTCCTCCTCAAAGGGACGCTTCCCTTCCCACCAGAAGCTCACTGTCTCCAGAGCCCTGGTTCTCTCTAGGCTGGACTACTGAAATAACCTCTTTCTCATTCTGCCTTCCTCTTCATTCTGTCATCTGCAACTAAATACTGAACGGGACTGCAAGACTTATCCTTGGCCTAAAGCCCAGGGATCATATCTCTCCAGCCCTGAAATCTCTCCACTGGCTCCCAGTGGCTGCAAGGATCAAGTTCAAGATCCTTTGTATTGTCCACAAGGCTTTCTGGTGCCGGGTCCCGCACTACATCCAATGCTCTCTTCCAAAATACCTTCCTTCTCAAGCCCTTCCGTCAGCTACCTCCAACTCTCTGAGAGTTAGACGCTTCACCAGGCAGAAAGTTGGGGGTAGATCTCTCTCCTCTGCTGGTGCCTCCCTCTGGAATGGCCTCCCTGCCCCTTCAAACTTGAGCCGGACCATCTGAAGTTTCGGAAGCAGCTCAAAACTTTCCTTTTCTCCTCTGCTTTCTCTCTCTCCCTCCCCGACTGGTTGCTTGGATACCCTCAGAGTCTCTCTGATTCCAGGCTCTTTCTTCATCAGTCCGCCTTTTACTGTCTCCATGCCTACCATGCACTTAGGGGCTGTAACTGTAACCCTGCAGCCCCTTGTTCTCCTTGCACTACCCATAGCTGCGCTGCCCTGGCCGCACTTACTCAGAGCATTGAAGCCCTGTTTTCCCCTCCCTTCTCCCTTGCACTTCCCCATCCCTTTCAACTTGAACCTCTCGTTCTCACAATGACCCAAGGCCTAGTGGGATCGTTTGTCTTGTCCTCCCTCTATCTTCCCTCCCTTGTCTTATCGCACATAGAAACACTTGTGTACCGGCGTGTTATAAATTACTTTTATCATATCATTTTATCACAGATGCCCAGAAAAATATAAAATGCCGCAGTAAGAAATGGCTAGATTGGCAGCACCCAAATGCCAATCTAGCCAGGTAATTACACTTAGCAGGACTGCTTTATCAGAAATGCTCACTTAAAAGAAAGTCATACCAAACTGAGGAATGACTAGACTGGCTGCACCAAATGCCTCTCTAGCCACTAATACCACATATTATGCCTGCTTAGCCTGGACATGGACAACCATTATGATTTATCGCACAATCCCGCCCCCCACACATCCCCTCTGCCTCCCACCCCCTACCCCAACCTCCAAAAGCAGCTCCTTTGCCAAGAATTACTTCCACGTCCCCTCTTTCTTGTCCCAGAGCTTCATTATGAGGATCCTTGCCTCATAGGTAAGTACTGGGATGAGGAAGAGTGGGACTAGGAGTAATGAAGATTACAGGTAGCTAAATCAGGCATTACATCCATGTACCTCTACCTCATCCCAGTACTTGTGTATGAGGCAGAGTACACAAGTATTTCCTTATACATAAGTACTGGGACATGGAAGAATAGGGCTACAAGTAATCAAGGCATTAAACACAAGTAGTGGCGCAACACCATTGAGTTGACTGGGCTTCAGCACTCCCCCCCTTACATTTTGGGCTATGTTGACCCGACCTGGCTGACCTTTAGAGCAGTTGCCGGACAGAACAGGACACAGATGTTAGACGGCACCTGGGTTTTGCTGTTAATAAGGGCCCAGCAATTACCAACGTAAAGCATTTCACTGTTAGTACCTGCATTCAAATGCCACATTTTTTAGGCAATTGAAATCGCGATGTGGGTCTAGTACTTGCATGCCAGGGGAGTGATTGGAAGGGTATAGAGGGAATAGGAGACTTAAAGGAGAGAGTTAACTGCTTGTGACATTGAAGCTGCACTAGAATAGTCTCATTAAAATGCGTAAAGAAGTTAGATGCCCCCACACAAATAAGTATTCTCCCTACCACCCGTGAGGTTAGCGCCTCTCCAAACATTTGAAGGGTTAGCCCCCGAAATGTAGGTTTTGTTGTGCCCCTGTACACAAGAACACACACCATTCACCATATACACACCCAGCCATCCATACATTTAAGTGTGCACTCTTTCACTATTCACGCAATTCCAGGCAGCCATCCATACATTTAAGTGTGCACACTTTCACCATATAGGCACACTCAGGCAGCCACCCGTACATTTAAGTGTGCAGTCTTTCACCATACAGCACACCCAGGCAGCCACCCATGCATTTAAGTGTGCACCCTTTCACCGTACAAACACGCACACCCATCGACCCATACATTTGTGTGTACCCTTTCACCATACACTCACACAGGTAGCCACCTAACATTTAAGTGACCCTTTCACCATACACTCACACACGCACATGTCATGGGGTTGACGGGATCCCTATTACTTCAAAAAGAAATTGGGGCTCATTATGGGTCCAGCGGTAACTGTGCCGGCAGCATTTTAACGGCGAGGGTGCTTCCGTGACGGGTCTGCCTAACATGGCTGCTGTGCCAGGCAAGGTCAGACCTGTCGGGAACAGCGGCCCCAGCAGGTAGACCTGTAATTTGCCGGTCTGGAAACAATGGTGCCGGTAAGATTACCAGCACCATTGTTTCCGGGGCGGCATGGTCACAATGAGCCCCATTGTTTCTTTTTGAAGTCACTCTAACAAAATTATTCAGTTAAGGACTGAACCATAACGGAAATAATTTCTTTATGAAGGCAGAGTGACCCCCGACCCCATGACATGTAGCCCTCCAGCCTAGGGCCTTCCATGTCATGGGTTGGGGGAAGCCCTCAGCCTTCAAAAAGAAAGTTTCTTTTTGTAGTCACTCTGCCTTCCTAAATAAATGATTTATGTTACATAAATTATTTCTTTATTTATGCAGACTGAATTCAAAACGAATCGTTTTTTTTTCTTCAAGTGGGCCCCCTCCCAGGCCCCTGTTACGCCAGTGCGTGCGACATGTCTTTTGGCCGGCACGGGCTGTCGCTTTGGAAATATCTGCTGGAGGCTGGTCCTCAGATCTGGAGCATCTAATGAGTGGCCACGAGATCCAGCTGTGAGCTGCCTTCTCTTTCGGGTCATAACCCAGAAACTCTGGTCTGAGGTGGCAGGAAAGCTGCTGTTTGGATATCACCAGTGTGACTCGTCTGCTGTCAGCCGGGAATCCACCTATTCCTTGAAGCTCTAAAAATCCTTGCTGATCTCAGGACACTTTTGTGCCCCAAGGCATCCAGAGGCCTTCCTTTTCCAATACAGAATACAAACTGACGCAAGCCATGTAAGGTTATGTTATTGGTGTTTATGTAGTTTCGAACTGCTGATTATGTGGTTTACCAGTGATGTAGGCTTGTCTTAGCAGAGGCAAGATTTTGGGGGTTAACAAACTGCTGTATCCACTTTAATTTCCCCTTTAACATCACCTTCCCCATTACACTTTTACAGATTACATGGATTCTGTTTTTTTAAAATAAATACATATTTTATCTGCCATTACATAGTACATTTTAACACTGTAGCAATAAAAATGTACTTGAATATAATCCTAACATCTTAATCTTTTCTCTTTTTTCACTTCTAGGAATCTAAAGCCTAAATCTAGTGAACAATGTGTTTAGCGATATACAATCGGGCACATTATAACTAAGGATAAACTCACAGCAGGGCTGTTGGGACCGGCAGGCCAGTTGTTATGAGATGTTATTTCAGTCACTGTAGACGCACTACATGCAAAAGCTGAAACCATAAACCTGTGGCTACTATAGGCAATGTCCTAAAAGAAATCTAAAATCATGGATCCAAATATAGTTAAAACAGTACAAGCCAGGTGTTGGAATCCTCTTTCTCATTCACGAATGCACACACGAGTCTGCTTATCCTGGCAAGAGGAAGTACAAAGAGAGCAAAGGTTTCGAAATATGCTACGGCTAATGTGTACCACACACCAGTTAGTTCATTATCCAAACATCAGTGAAAGGTCAAGAACGAAACCTGAAAACAAGACAGCATGGCTATTTTCTTATGTTGTAGAAAAGCTTTCAGCTAAATCAGACCCCAAACTATAGGAACAAGAATAGAATTGGAATTTGGAAAACATCGTTTAGAACCATAGTGCAGCTTTAAAATCTAAAAAGGCCCTTTTGCTTCATCTCGGCTTCTGCCTGCTCTGTGTGACAGCTTCCGCCTGCCTGCACCTGCCTGCTTTGGTTTAGGTCTTGAGTCACCAGATAACCAGGAACCTCTGCCTCACACAGGAACCTTGTCTTGGGAGGATAGCTTAGGGGCAACGTGCTCGCCTTGGAAGCAATACGTCTGCGCTTAGAAACCTCTGGGTATTAAACGCGTTTTAAATAACCCATCATATCATATCATCCCCTGTTGGAGTGTTTTATAGAGAAGGTAATCAGGCCTTCTGTTCATCATATCATAGCTAACAGCCAATCCTGGCGTCCTTCTTTTTCGCTGTCACTGGGGGTCATGTTTTAATGGGTAGAGCGATAAACCAGGGTATAAAAGCTAGGCGTAATGCATTTATTCCTTGCTTTACCACTCTGGGACATTTTTATTTACTTTGAAGTTGGAGTAGGTGGAGTAGGGGCACACAGCGGGATTAGGATTTCCGTCAGGCTTTCTCCTCTGTCTTGAAAAAGCACTTCATTTTACGCTTCCATGAGAATTTCATGCAGGCACAAAGTAAATGCATTTCCATAGAATCTGACTCCATTCAATTAAGGCTGCTAAAAGAAGGCAGATTCTACAGAAATCCACTGTAAATGTCCCTTGACAAGCATATTTTACAGGCATCACATATAGATATATATAGACTACAACATGGAGTATAAAACCAAAGAGTCCAGGCAATTTCATCTGTTTTTAACTCTGTTTTACAAAATATCAAAATTACATGCAGGGGCCACAACGAATCCAAGTGATTTGACCGAATGTCAAATTATCGAAAATGAAATGACCGAAAACAAAGTGTTCGAATGACCAAAAGTTCGAACACTTTGTTTTCGGTCATTTCAGGCCCGATAATTTGAAAAAACACACATTCACACACACACACACAACACACACCCATAACAACCCCCCACCCACACCCTCAGCACACCCCCACCCACACCACCAACATAAACAAACCCCACTTACCTTGTCTTCACGCTGGGTTCCTGCAGCGCCAGTTCCCTTTCACTTCTGTGAATGTGAAAGGGAACCAGCGCTGCAGGGTCCTTTTCTTTTTCTTTTTTAACACAGAAGGTTGCGGGGGTGTCCCCCGCAGCCCCCGCTCACTATACCATAAAGTATAGTGACCGGGGCAAAGCGGGGGACACCCCCGCAACCCCTGTTTCATTTTGATTATTATTTTTTTTTTTTGACCACGGACGGCTGCAGGGCTGTCCCCCACAGCCCCCGCTCACTATACCATAAAGTATAGTGAGCGGGGGAATGCGGGGGACACCCCCGCAGCCCCTGTTTTTTTTCCAATGCTACCACCAAAGGATCGAACTTTTGGTGTTCGATCCTTTGGTGGTAGCATTTTTAGAACATTTGGTCGTTTCGACCATTTGTTTTCGGTCAAATTGACCTAAACCGGCCACAACGTCACATAAATGCTTATGTCGGTGGTCTCCTGCAAGTAATGTTCACACTTTGTGTAATGAACCAGATTGTGTCATAGTGCAGTTGAGGGTTCAGAGTGTCTTGCGGCATGACCCAAATAGACCCTGTCTGGGGAAGCTTGTGGTCTCGTGCAAAAGGGATGTGACCTAGCAGTTCGGGCTGGACTGCCCCTTTTGGGGTAGGACCAAGCCTGATTTGCATATGGTTTTTTCACCTTCTGTAATGGCTTGGCAGGCTGAAAAACGATGGTCTGGAGGGTTGCCCAGAGCTTTGCCAAATAGACCCTTCAACAGGCTCATGCACTCTCAACCCGGAGCAGTTTAAACTATATCATTTTCTATGCTTTTCAATGGGCAATTATTCTTTATCAGAATGTGGCATTCTGCTCTTCAGCTGATGTTTACATTATGCCAGGGACATCTTCTCATAACTTAAAATGTGATAACGCTCAATGCATACTTAGCTGAAGTCATTTTGTACTTATTGAAATGTAGGCTTTTTTTTAAAAGCGAAAACCTTACTCGTTATATCACTGTAATGCAAAAATGCATTGTGTGTTAAGCAGGCCCGACCAAGCTTCGGTTATGCCTCACAATTCAGACCCCAAAAATATAAAAATTAACATTTTAAAATAGTACTCCTACATTATTTGTTTGTTCAATAATATCATGACATTTTAGTATAGAGTGATAACTGAAAGCAGCTGGCGCAGATAGCAAGGTTTACAGCGATTTGATTCTGGTATAGCAAGCCATAGTCCTCATGCGTGCATTTGTTGAATGTTACAACACAACAAAGCCGGTTTGTTTGTTACAGAAAATGAAACAACACATTCTATGAATATATAATGTATGTAATGTGTCCACATAGTGACCTGGCGTTAGCTATGCGCTGGCTGTTCACCAATATTTTTCAAACATTCATGACATGGAAATAGCTGGCCAGGCTACCCGTGCATGTGCTCTTAGATAATCAGAGGGAGGGACTTCTTATGATGGTGCACACTTTACATGCATGTCATTCCCCCTTACAAGTAGTATTACAAATAACAAATGAGTAAGCAAGCAGGCATTTATAGTATGGCTATACTGTAACCAGGAGAAAGGGTAGAAAGGATACTGCGTGTTTATGGAGCGTTCCGTTGGATTTGGTGGGGAGCATGATAGAAAGAGACATCATGTTTCCTGTTATAGTTGTCATAGCAACCCTAACTAAGCCACTGCCGTGTACTTGCCATGGCGCCATGTTTGTTAATCTTAAAGCTGTCCTCCAATGCTCCAGGTTTCCATTATAAAACATATGTTTTGCTGTCTTATAGGTGTGTGGAGTAAAATCATTGAAATAACTGTAAACAAAGAGCTAGAACAGTTAGCTTACACACAACTAAATGCGTGTAGACTTATTATATGGAAAGGATCGGGAGATCCAACAATTCAGTACACATGAATATGCATTCAGTGATTAATACTGCAGTTGGGAATTATTGGATTTCTGACAATATGGACCAATGTTTCAAAATGTCCAGTATTATATTTTGGCTCATGAATGCATGAACGCATGCACCAAATACCAGGGAGTTGGTTGATGTCATTTTCCAAATATCCAGTACACCAGGGTGGACATGGCTGTGGTGCAATCTATGGTAATCTGATGTGGCATGCATTGTATTGGGTTAAAGTGGGGCAATACATTTTTAGTGGCCCAGTCCACTTGAGTAAGGAAAAGCTGCCGTGAGTGGAGCATGGATGCACCGGCACCGTTGATAACAGTGCAAGTGAAATTACGAGTCATGCTTGCGGGTGCCGCACAGCCCTCCTGGTCAGACCTGGCAGGCTGTCTTGCACCCACAAGCAGAACTCGTAATTCGGCTGTACGTTATGAACGGTACCGGCACCATTCACACTGTACTGCCAACATTGTAATGAGGCCCACTTTTCAGTTTTTTTATCGTTCGTAACCACCTAACTTCACATCAGTAGTATTTAGGTTTCTTCCCTTTTCTGTTGCTGCTGCTTTTTCTAGTTAACTGACCCAATTCCAGTGAGTTACCACCCACCCCATAAAAAAGGTTAAACTTTGGGCCTTGCCATCGGTCCATCTGCTGCTAACATAACAGAGGATACTTTTTCACCCTTTCCCTTCTTCCCCCCTTAGCCTCTTCCCCCACTTTCCCCCACCCCATCCTCACCTCACCCCTTCCTTTCCCTCCTCCTCCTCCTACCCTCCCTCCTCCACCTAGCTCTACCCCTCTTCTCTCCTTCCCCCCTCTGTCGAATTGCTCTACATGCTGTTTTGGTGAATGAGTCAAGATTGTAATTTGCTTCTGTTGTTACTGTTATTGTTATGTTAAATGTATCCTGTTGTTGTAAATGTGCAGCGCTTTGGTATAAAGCGCTATATAAGACTAATAAATACAAATACAATACAATACTGTCCGTATTGACAGGTCGGAACCACTTTGTGGTTGCCTTTTTCACAGCCCACTTCTTATTTTGGTCAGTTAAAAATCCTCAAAATCTAACATAGAGATTTTTAAAAAATGTCTATCCCTTCTCTATCTGAGACTTTTAAATCCAGCATCCGTTTCAGAGAGCTGGTGAGTCTGATGCCAATGCGGTCTTTCAAATTTGTAATTCTTTAACTGTCAAATGTATGAATTTCTCTAAAAAAAACGACCAACCCACAAACTGCACCATGGTATTACAAAATGTTAAATCAGAACAAACAGCTGGTATCAAAACTTAAAAAGCTCTGGCTTGATTACAATTAGAGACTTCCCTGTTGAATGCACGCTAAGCACTTCTCCATCATCGAATAATGGTTGTTGAAGCAAAGGCCTCTTATAGCTGCACTTTATTTGAGTGGCTTGCCAGTGCGCAAACCAAATTCCACCACCAGCTATTGTTTTCTCCTTGGATCATTGTACTACTATTAACTAATATTCAACAGCAACATTCATTTGATTCACAAAGAAACGTCAGTGCAACAATTAGCATTGACAACTCTTTTCTGGCCCAGTCGTATCAAAGCATGGGATTCCTTCACTGCTGTTTCCATGTCAGGTTTTGCCTCTACCGCAGGTTCTCTTAAATCCATGTCTTATTCCGACAACGCTATCCCAGTCCATTTTCTAAAAGGTTTCCCAACAGAAGCTCTCTCACCTCTGTAATACGTTATAAGTCCCTACCTAACCAAAAGGCTATTTCCTGAACTAAAAGTAGGTATTATTCCTCCTCTCTTGAAAAATAATCTTCTTTGGATCCCACTATTCTAAGTAATTATAGACCAATCATCACTCTTCCATTTCCTGCTAAAACCCTTGAGAAGGCATTTTCAGTACATCTCCAAACTCACGTTGATATCCATCAATGCCTATGTTCTTATCAGTCCGGATTCCATCCTCAATGTAGCACTGAAACCACTATCCTTCAGGTTGTAGACGACATTCTCCAATCTATTGATAATTGTTGTGTCTGCTTGCTCGTGCTGCCTGAACTCTCTTCAGCCTTTGACACAGTATGCCATCAGGTTCTCTTAGCAATTCTATTTGCTTGAATGAGCTTGGGAGGTAGAGTGTTGAGATGGTTTAAATCTTGTCTCTCTGGCAAACCTCAAGCTGTTCAGAACTTTTCCATCTCGTATTAGCCGTACAATATTGTGTGGCACAAGAGTCTATCTTATCACCTATTTTGTTTATTAATCTTTACATGGAGCTGCTAGGGGGTCTGGCAACTGAGGATGGTGTAGGCATTTACCAATAATCAATGGTATCCAATTAATTTGAAGATCTCCGCTGCTGAGGATGTTACTCACCTGAAGGGGTGCCTGGGAAATATAGAATCATGGATACTGCCTGCTAATTTACAAAATCTAAAACATAATTTCTTCAGTGATCACGTTGGAATCAAAATACAGTCGTTCAAGAGTGGTTGTCTATTCTTAGGGAAGGCACACCCCTAAACGCTCACCCCGGAAAAAAATCAGCCTGCTAGGGAAAAAGTCCCAAGAAACTCTTGCAAGGATAACAAGTGTTTATTTATACCAAAATAGGTGCATCAGCAAAGATCTCTGCTGCCATGAAATGTTCTGCCAAAAAGTGTACAAGCAGAAGCATAAAATGAGGCACACCGGCATAGGTGACGTCATTGTATATGGTGGAAACCCACATGGCTGGTTGGTTGACCCTATACATGGTCAGCCTGCTCCATAGGGGATGCCAAGTCATTGGTCCCAGTTTAGTCTGTCTGTCTTCCATCACATGGGTTCTGTTGGGCTCATGGTCTCCTGGGTACCGAGGCCGAAGAAACAATTAGCTACATTTGTGAACAGTGCTACTCTATCATTACACAGTGCACCTGGCAGGCTCAAAGACTGGCAAAAGGGGAGTCGTGAAGTCACACCGACCCACACATACTTCACTCAATCCTCATCGCGTCATCCGCTCCCAAGACTTTGTAAGGAAGGCATGATCTCAAACAGTGAAGACAGACACAAGTGATCACAGTTCAAGAGTGTTTATTGAACTTCAGTGGGTTGGTTGAATCCCTATATAAACTTAAATCTAAGGATGGGAGCAAGCTACGACCATCAAATAATAATAACAGTCGAGTCTGTCAAAATAAAAGGCCCCATACTAGTAAACCTATTGCCAATCCTTACTTATAAATACAAAATGGTGTGGGACAATAGTGTATGCAAAACGAAAAGTGTTGAAGAAATAATATGTCAGGATAGTTGAGCAGTTAGCTTCCCTTCCCCACGTTTTCAGCACAGGGCAAGGCGACACGTCTGACACACAATACAGGATTCTTCAGTTTGGTTTCCGGGCCTTGTGCTTTCTAATTTTAAGGGGTCTGGAAAGTAACAGTTTCTTGCTGAAAAGGTCAAGGGTATCTCCCTCCTTGTGTACTGTTCTTCATTTGCCGTCTTTCTTCCTCGTTCAGCTACAGTTGGAAAAGTACTGTTCTTTTGTGTGCTTTGCTCGCTCAGAGTGTGCTCTCGGGCTCCACCTTTTATCCATGTGGGGAAGTTACATAGAAGTCAGGTGTGAGTGATTACCAGTAATTGCCTGACCTTGCCTGACTGTAGTAATGGGACATGTCAGGTACACTGCTCGAGTGAGAATCTGTTTTCTCCCAGAGCGGGCTGTCCGTGTGAAAGTGTTCATGAAGGGAAAGGGGAGGCTTAAGTTCCTAAATATCCTAGTGGGAAGGATGGGTAAAGGTTTTACAGGGAGGCGGATACCGCGTCTTGCCATCAGGCGTCCCACTCGCACTACCTGAAGAGCCCTTACCCAAGTGATCCTCCCACACTGGTCCACCCCCAGGGTCTGGATCCAAAGGCTATGGCCGTGCCATGGCCACTTGAGAGAGAGAGACCCCCGGGGACCAGTGGGTGAGACACCTTCTGGTTTCTCATAGCTTCCACCCTCGCTTTTGAACTATCATTTATCCCTGCCTGTACCTCGCATTGCAAAACATGTCATTGTGAAATAAAGGTAGAACAACCATACTCTCAGATTCTTTATGGTTGATTTGTTTATGGTCGGTGGTCTGGGGTCAACTGGTATCATGGAATTCTGGGGTCTTGGAACTCAGGCAGTTGTAGGGGCCATAACTCGTAGTTAGCTGGGTGGGGGTCAGAGGCCTGCTTCGGCCTGCTTGTAATAACACATACATCAAGGCACCTAGTACTGTATCGTGGCCTTGCAGGGCACATTCTTTGTAGAGCAAACATATTGGCAACAATCTTAGAACAAAGAATGCTTTCTGTTGAAGTCAGCGGCGTGGGCCTCTCTCATCAGCGCTTGGGCCTAACCAGATTACCTCTTCAGGATCGTGGCCTGCGTCTAACACACTAAATACTGCATGGCCTTGCAGTCCCTGTGCTTAGGCTATGGCTGCTAGTATATAAAATGGCGTTTACTTACTTATGTGCTCTATGTCTAATATGTGTAAACCGCATGCAATATTATGATCGTGTGGGGACTTTTAGAACACTCCCCTTCCCCTGGTCTCTTATCGTTCTTCCAATGGGGCTTGCCTCACCTTAAAGTGCCTAAGGGGGTGGTATGGACTTGCTCTCTTCCCAAAATGAGCTAGAATGGTATTTCACGATTGGTTGTAACTTCGGCTCACTCTTGTGTGAGAAACCTGAAGGTGTCTCCCTGTCTAAAATTCGAGGATCTGTCATCTAGGTGGCCAGGACATGGCCATCGCTATTGGATGCTGTTCCTGTGGGTGGACCAGTGAGGGAGGATCACCTGAATAGGGGGTCCTCTGGGAATGGGACACTGACAGGTGAGACGCAGATTTCGCCTTCCTTTAACAACTTTTCCCCATTCCATCACCTAGGACATTCCAAACCATTACTCCCCCTTTTCCAACTCTAACACTTTCTCACAACACAAAGGACAACGCGCTCAGACCAAAGCCGTTTACCTGACATGTCCCAATACAAGGGTCAGGCAAAGTCAGTCAATTGATCAGAATCACACACACCTGATGGCCCTTTCCTTTCCCCACAGGGATAAAAGGTAGAGCCAGAGAGCACAGAGGGAGCAAGGCGAGTATAGCAGACAGCACGACGCGAAGCATACCACATGGCAGTTCAAGAGAAGGATAAAGGTGGCTGGAATCGAGAGGGTGGCGAGTAAAGAAGTGACCTTGCCCTTTTCGTCTCAGGCCCGCAGAACCTTTGTGGAAGAGAGCTTAAGGCTGTGAAAAATAGCACAAGTGTCCTGCAGCAGATGTCAACGGTACACGGAGCAAGTCTATGCCGGTAAGCAAGACTGAAGGAAGCTCCCATGCTCATGGTACCTCCTTGACTCCAGAGAAGCCAAAAGCCAAGTGGTTCCTCATAGCCGGTGAGTTGAGGGAAGAACTGATAAGAACCAGGCTGTGTTGAGTGAGAATCGCAAAGTGGCAAGTTTTGAACCAAAGCTGATTAACTTTGCATGAACTGTAAAAAGTGTGAAGGGGAGACCAACTGCAGAGGGAAACTGGCACCACGTGGGTGCTAACACAAGAGATTCTGGTCAAGCCCCATATGAGAGAAACTACAGATACCAGAAGGCCGTAGGAGGGCCGGCAAAATTGGTCAAAGTGGTCATACAGAGAGTCAAGCAAAATCCCCATGCAATCGAAAGACTTTGATCTGAAAGCACTGTGAAAGAAAAAGGAAGTGAATCCTGAAACTGTTCAATTGTGTAAAAAGGGAACATTGAAATTAGAGAAGGGGTCAGCGCCCAGAAGAGGGGGACCCAGAGGTGAGCTACTATTACCTTAATCGAGAACCATAGTAAACCCGGTGAAGGGAGGCTGAGAATCGAAAGGGGCCCAAGCTCGCCAGAGGGAGATCCAGAGATAAAACTATCACCCAAGTACTAGCAGTCAAAAGAGGTCTGAGCCCGTCCGAGGGAGATCCAGAGGTGAAGCCATCACCCAAGTACTGACAGTCAAGAGAGGTCCGAGCCCGACCGAGGGAGATCCAGGGGGAAGCTATTATCCAAACATCAAGTAAGAAAAGAACTGATAAACATATTAAGGAACACGATACGTGCAGGGTCAGTGCCCAGAAGAGAGGTACCCACGGGTGAAACTATCACCCTATCTGAACTGTGGTTTACAATTGAGAAGGGTCAGCGCCCAGAAGAGGGGGACCCAGAGGTGAGACCATCACCATGTGGGAACTGTGGGTTACAATTGAAAAGGTGTCAGCGCCCAGAAGAAGGGGACCAAGGGGTCAATCATTTTCAGCCTAACAAACTTTCATTTTGGTTGAATGGACTTTTGTTTTTGTTATTTGAATACATCAGGCTCTGAAGGCAAGAGGCTTTCTTAGGAAAAGAGTCTTGACCATCGACGTTCCTGAGAACAGCCATTGAAACTGTCATCTCGTGCTGGAAAAGCCTGAGACTGTACTGTGCTCCCAGCTTCCATCTTGCCCGTGCTCGAAACGTGCGGAAGGAAAGCCCAGGCTACCACATCTTGACACATTATTTGACAACACTTGAAACTATCCCACACCCCCTTTTTGTATTAGTTGTGACATTTAGTAATAGGTTTCTTGGTATAGGCCCTTTTTATTTTGACACGATGCCACTAGGACTGCTTTGTTTTCATTTGATGTTTAACGCTTGCTCCCATCATAGATTTAGGTTTAAAGTAGCCGTTTTTCCAACCTACACACAGCATTCATTGTTCAATAAACACCCTTGAACTGTGATCACTTGTTTCTGTTTTACTTGTTGTCACCATGAGTTCCTCACACTTGTCTTCTGGCTAGATTCTTGACTTCCTACAAAATATCATGGGTCTGAGAAGAGTAAAGCTATTAGAAAACCAGATCTTTTTATTGCACCCAAGCAAGTCATTCTACAGATGTCTTTATAGGAGAGCAACAAGGGCACGTACCCCAGGTTCCCACCTCTGGTGGGAAGCCTACATGGCTGCCTGATGCAAAGAAATCTTTGCCCATTTTTTTAAAGCACAAATAACAAGTCAGGATATTTTATAGTGCAGGTGAGCCTAGAAACCTGCTGCCTGGCTGTTGTTTACAAGTGCATTCCATTCAGATAAATTGCTCATGTAATGCGTCCTGTGTTCACTGTGATACTTAAAGTTTGTGCATTCACTATACCAATACTCCTGTACCGTGTTCATCTTTTTGTGGGCAATATTTTGATCACTTGCGATAACCAAGGTTGAAGTGCATATTTACATATTTGAGCACCACTATGGTTCAGAGTATGAATCAGTGTGTTAAGAGATCTTTGTTCATATGCAAGATCACAATTCCACATTCTGGCAAGGCCTACTCTGCCTTTCCTATGTTCAAGGTTGACAACCTTGCCGTGTATATATGTTGGGGATTGTAACACCTACTGTCCTATGAAACAACCTACCTGAATTATATCATAATACCAACAGAAACTAAAATAGCATCACAATAGTGAATTTCCAGAACTCCTTTACTTCTGAAAGGGGTTCTACAAATTGGACGCAGCCTCCAATAAAGAGCATAAAGTGTTAGGCGAGGTGATTAGATAGCGAAATTCTAGACTGTCAAACCTGAGTGCTGAAGCTCATAGTCCAGCTTTACCACCGGATGGTACCGTGATCTGGGACAACTGATCTTATCCCTCTATACAGTCCAGTGCTGTGTTCTATGAAAATGGTTGTCCTCTCACATTCTGGTGAAATTATTAAGGCCATTTCCTGCGTGTTCCTTTAATGTGGGCCATTTGAGTGGAAAGGTTCCTAGACCGAAAAAAGCCGACCCAATGTCAGATGCCTGGGAAAGCTAATTTTCAGGCCTGATTATTTGTCACAAACAAGCTTTTCTTTTTTACGCAATTTCAAATTTACTTCTGCGTGTAATGAATAACCAACCATCAACAAGATTGTGCGTTGGGTGTATTTAAAGCTTTAAAATAAAATGCAATGAAAAATCCGGAAGAGAATTTTAGGCTTGCATCAATTAGTGTTCTTGTACTTGTGTACTTTCCCTGATCATGGATACAATTAAGCTAAAATCATTCACCTTCAGAATACAACTCAGTGAAGTTATTTTGCAATTGTTGGATTATTATGTGATTTGTGTACTTTCCAAGTACACTCTACACAGCAGGGTGGTGTTCTTTTAGTTCATGAAAGTCAAATATCCACAAATATTTGCACCTGGCTATATGACAAGAAATGGAAAACAGTATGATGAAGTGCAAACAATGCACACTGGGCTCAAATCCCAGCCTTCACCTTTTGACTAACGTCTGTGATCCTGGGCAACTCAATTAACCTGTCACAATTACCAGTCCTTAAATATTTCAAAATAGTCAGCTCTGAACATGTATTTAAATCTCGGGGTACTCTTAAAAAACCCACTCATGTTTTAACTCGCTATAGCGTTGCTTCATATATAATAATAGTGACCATTGATCTATCGCACACCACAAATTCATTTGCTTCTTTGCTCACTAACAGCAACACCACTTGAAAACATTGGCCCTCATCTAATCTTAGTCTATGTCCTGGCATGTGCTTCTTACTTGAAGTTTCCAGTGAAGTGCTTCCAGTCTATCTCCTTTATCCATACCTGAACACTTTTATATTCGATGATGCTGCTATGCTGGAGTAGGGGTTCCATTTCATACAGCTATCGGTCTGTGTCCTGCATCTATACTATAGCCAGTATGTCTTCCTTTTGGCTGCTATTGTTAAAATGTGCCATGCACCTATGTTAGAACGCAATTACTGTGGTCAAAGAATTGGTCATGTTTCCATTAAAATGCCATGTGTTCATTATTCTGCTTCCAGTAGGGATGAAGAGGGTAAGGGGTGCTTTAAGGAAGTACTGTTGCTTATGGTGAGACTAGAGATACTGGATACATTCATTTCTTTGGTTTGATAGGGGGTGGGGGGTTGGGGGGGTGGGGTTAGGGGTCTAAAGGTGTCTGTGCCCTGGGCTTCAACATTAGTTGAAATGGGCTGGAGTCATTACTGCCTTCTACGCTCTTTGGCGCTTTCACGCGCGATGGAGGAAATGCTTTTGTTTCTGATCACACAAAAACGATCACCCCTTACTTAAAGTATGCATTTCACAATGCAGCTCTACCTATTGTCAGCGCAAAAATCTTTGATCACACTTACCCCATTTTAAAATCACTTCACTGGTTTCCTTTTGAAGCTAGGGTTCAATTGACGCGTTTGCTGGATGGTTCCTAGAGCCATTCAGTATCCTTTGTATCTGTCTAAGGAACGGATTATTTCTGGCTAACAATGTTCTTTTAGACACAAAGTTCTTTTGCCACCTTGAAAATCCTGCTGTTAAATGAAATAGCATTGAGAATGTACCCTTCTCTGCAGCTTCTCCTCGGTTTCCAGTGCATTACTGGATTCTCATCACCTTGCACCTTCTCTATCTGTCGCTTAACAATTTTAAAACCATTTTGTTTTCTCCAACCATGCTTTAAGAAGAAATACATAGGCTTATTTTGTCTTTTTAAATGTTGTAATGTATTATTATTTTTTTAAAATCTTTTTGTACTATGTTGCTTTTTTAAATGCAAAGTGATCTGAATGCCTTTGGCAGGGTTCCAGCTTTATCAACATCCTGGAATAAAATACAAAATACAATTGCTAAAATCACTTGAGTTTTATGTCGTTTTATTTACAGTTGTTTATGGTATCACATTTATGTGAGATATACCTAAGGGACCATATAGATGTTCACAAGGATTCACATTTATAGGATTGGATGAAATATGATACGATATGATATGGCATTTATAACGCACCTATACACAAGTGTTTCAAGGCATCTACAATATGCCTAAGGGACCATGTAGATGTTAACAAGTATTCACATTTATGGGATTGGATGAGATATGCCTAAGGGAACATGCGGATGTTCAAAAGGATTGGCAATAATGTTGATCAATGCTAAAGATGTGAGGTGTTACTTGGCGTGCTCTGTTGTCCAATAAGATGGAGAATCCTTTTAGGGCTGTGCCACTCTTTTCTGCATCTTCGGCAAAACAAGCTAATCAGATATGTTGGCCTACTCTGTCAAATGTGGTGGAGAGGCCAAGTAATGGCCATATGTCCGATTATTGGTGGCTCTCCTGTTGTTGTTAGCAATGTTAGTTTGGTCTCCCCAACAGGGATAGAAGCACTTGCTTGCTTTCCAGGTGGTTTGAGAGTTGACTAATATGTTCCACCTCAGTGGGCCTCATTATAAGTTGGCCGGTACACGGTAAAGGTGCCAGTGATAAAGTGTATCTGCATTTTTACCGGACCGGCCAACTGAAACTTTGCCATTAGGGATTAAGGATTTACCTCCGGCTTTGTGCTGAAGGAAAATCTGTCCCCTACTGGCAAAATACTGCCAGCATTGCCCACACAGTAATACTGTTGCTGGTAATACAGTCGAAATCCCCCCATGGGGTCGGACTCCATGGAATGGGGATTTACCATTTAATCCGGCACTTGTGATCTGCCGCTAATACTGGCAGACGAGTGCCGGTAACCGTATTAGCGTTTACCAGTCTCCCACCAGAAATACCAGCAGGATACCGGCAAACTTGTAATGAGGCCCAATGTTTTTTGGTATGAAGGCTATACTACGTATGGGCTCCTAGTTGAACAAGATGTCAGGGTCTGCAATTGATTTCTTTAGAATGTGTGTTTTGACTGCTTGCTGGGGCTCCTGGAGTATCATTGGATAGAGAAACATTGCTAATGCTCACCACATTCATGTTACACAATGCTTTTTTTTAAAGATGAGGAAAAGAAACCTGGAAGCTTGTTTTAACAAAACATAGCCTTCCCTTCTGGCAGCCCTCTACAACCAGTGATCAGTGAGGTGTTAAGGTCTCAGACGAGCTCCTTTTGTGTTTCAAAGCCTTTTGGTTAAATCCTGCCATGGCAGCAGAGGAGGTGGCAAGGCCCATACTCAGTGGACCCAGCAAGGATCCATTTAAACTCTTGCTGGGCCCGCAGCCCACCTAAAGCCATAGCTTCTAAAATGTAACGCCATGTGTCCCAGCACGGTGCTCTTTCTCAGAACAGGACTTTCCTTGGACCGCTCTTCGAATCAGCCTTGGACTCTAACACAGTCCAACCACTCCATCAGAGACGCCAGCCTGTCCTTATATTTCAATAGGCCAGTCTGCCTCTGTCAGCATTTTTTATCATTCGGCACCCGAGTGCTTCAGTAATGCTCTTTCGGCACTGCACCTTACCAGCACAGGATGGCAAACAATTGCTTAAATGAGGTCAGATGTTGGGACAAACTGAAATTACATCACTGTGAAAGCCCCACTACAACATACTGGCATTCACAGGAGCTCTGCCGTCACAGCGGGTGGGGCCGGTAGGCTGCCCTGCTTTTGATACATGACAAAAGCCTATGTGGTAAGTAGGGCAATTACCCTGTTCAGCTGGCACAGAGCCACTGGGACAGGTTTGTCCTGTTCAAGGTATGCACTTATTGCATTTCAAATGCCTTTGTGATATGAGATTCGAAAGTTCTTGGGTGAAGCAGGAATGTATTTAACAAGCCCCGTGGAATGACCATACATTTCCAGTAAGGTCATTCCCAGAGTGGGACAATTGGAAGAACATCTCTTGAGTCACACAACGTTTGCCACGAGAGTCCGCACAGTGCATACGTCACCTCATTTAGAAATATGACCTGCCCGTTTTGGGGAGGTGGGCGGGCAATGAAACCACGTACCAGCAATCTCCCCTGAAACTCTTAGTACAGGTATGTGCAGCCGAGACACAGAGATTCATGGGTGGAAGGCTGGGGATTGCGCGCGTCAGCAGGTCCAGGCCCCATGCTTTTGAGGGGCCCTCTATCATATGGAATTCCAATTAAAAAGAAATACATTTCTGCTCCATAAAAATGGTGTATTTGGGATGTTTTGTGCGACCATGTGCAGAGCCACCTCAACCAACATAAACGAGGCATTTCCACCATACGTTAACCACTTTCTGTCTCCACACTTAGCACATACTCCTGCATCTGGAAAGTGGGTTCAGCCTAAGATCTTGCCGATCCCATAAAGACCCACAGGGAAAAGGGTTGTGCCGAAGGCATTGCATCTGAACACTCTCTGGAAACATCATTTCCTAGTAGATATTGTACGCACGCACGCGCGCGCTGTCTATCTCTTTAACTCTCTAACTCTCTCTCACTCTCTCTCTCTCCAAACTCTGTTACAAACTAAAAAGACCAGGATAGGGCACTAGAATGTGAAGACCACTGCGCTGATCAACAGATGCTTGTGCAGAGACCCTGCTGCATGTGACGGGGTTCAAGGGAGACGGTGCCCTTCTGTCCAAATAGGGTTCAACAGACAACAAGGGAATAACCCTAGTCACAACGGCGCAGGGGCGAGCAACCCCTCGTTTTCTGTTACAAACTACACTCTTCTATGACCTCCATTCACATCAACCCAGCACTCTGCAGATGAACAGACTACACCCCATTGGAGGTGTTAAGAATGGCATCAAAACCCTTACCTCCAAGGAGAGCATTCCAAATGATACAGCGCCATATCCTTCTGAGCACATCAACCTACGCATCTTAGTGGCATACAGCATACCACACCCACACATGGTAACTTGTAGACTTCATGCAAGAACACACAGACAGCACAGCGACAATGTAATGAAATTCACAGGGACGAAAGGGAAGCCTCTATGGTAGCAATGCCAAATCTTGCCCACCCCAACACACACTCAAACACTAAGCCATATCTGGCAACAACCAGCTGAGCACTCCACCCACAGCAGCAAAAACATAAACTTACTTGTGCCTTGATGCACAGTGCCTGACACACACAGTCCTCGAGTACATAGTTATAGTGTCAGCCATTTACAGAAGCCATGTGCTCCTGTGTAAGGTGGAGAGAGAATGTCATTTTCAGACGATGCTTTTAAGAGCTTTTTGTGAAGCGCTGTTGTCAAAGGCTGTCTACGGCTGGTCTCGCTGCTGCTTGTAGTGCTGTATCTCATGATTCCAGTGATCGTCTGTGAACGTGTCAAGATTGAAAGGGTACGCCTGCAACAGTTATAACATAGACATCATCTGGTTGTCACTGACCTCTCTCTTTCTACAGAAAGTAGAAGGCAAAAAAGGACTAAAGTGGATTTTTCTACGTGCTTTGTTGGTCCCGCCCTTTCCACCCACAATCCATTTAACCTGGAAATCTCGCGCTTTATGCGCGCACGCTTTTTGTGAAGCGCTGTTGTTAAGGGCTGTCTACGGCTAGTCTTGCTCCTGCTTGGAGTGCTGTATCCCGTGATTCCAGTGATCGTCTGTGAATGTGTCAAGATTAAAAGGAAAGGAAAAGTCAGAAAAGGACTAAAGTGGATTTTTCTACGTGCTTTGTTGGTCCCGCCCTCTAAACCCACAATCCATTTAACCTGGAAATCTCGCGCTTTATGCGCGCACGCTTTTTGTGAAGCGCTGTTGTTAAGGGCTGTCTACGGCTGGTCTCGCTGCTGCTTGTAGTGCTGTATCTCATGATTCCAGTGATCGTCTGTGAACGTGTCAAGATTGAAAGGGTACGCCTGCAACAGTTATAACATAGACATCATCTGGTTGTCACTGACCTCTCTCTTTCTACAGAAAGTAGAAGGCAAAAAAGGACTAAAGTGGATTTTTCTACGTGCTTTGTTGGTCCCGCCCTTTCCACCCACAATCCATTTAACCTGGAAATCTCGCGCTTTATGCGCGCACGCTTTTTGTGAAGCGCTGTTGTTAAGGGCTGTCTACGGCTAGTCTTGCTCCTGCTTGGAGTGCTGTATCCCGTGATTCCAGTGATCGTCTGTGAATGTGTCAAGATTAAAAGGAAAGGAAAAGTCAGAAAAGGACTAAAGTGGATTTTTCTACGTGCTTTGTTGGTCCCGCCCTCTAAACCCACAATCCATTTAACCTGGAAATCTCGCGCTTTATGCGCGCACGCTTTTTGTGAAGCGCTGTTGTTAAGGGCTGTCTACGGCTGGTCTCGCTGCTGCTTGTAGTGCTGTATCTCATGATTCCAGTGATCGTCTGTGAACGTGTCAAGATTGAAAGGGTACGCCTGCAACAGTTATAACATAGACATCATCTGGTTGTCACTGACCTCTCTCTTTCTACAGAAAGTAGAAGGCAAAAAAGGACTAAAGTGGATTTTTCTACGTGCTTTGTTGGTCCCGCCCTTTCCACCCACAATCCATTTAACCTGGAAATCTCGCGCTTTATGCGCGCACGCTTTTTGTGAAGCGCTGTTGTTAAGGGCTGTCTACGGCTAGTCTTGCTCCTGCTTGGAGTGCTGTATCCCGTGATTCCAGTGATCGTCTGTGAATGTGTCAAGATTAAAAGGAAAGGAAAAGTCAGAAAAGGACTAAAGTGGATTTTTCTACGTGCTTTGTTGGTCCCGCCCTCTAAACCCACAATCCATTTAACCTGGAAATCTCGCGCTTTATGCGCGCACGCTTTTTGTGAAGCGCTGTTGTTAAGGGCTGTCTACGGCTGGTCTCGCTGCTGCTTGTAGTGCTGTATCTCATGATTCCAGTGATCGTCTGTGAACGTGTCAAGATTGAAAGGGTACGCCTGCAACAGTTATAACATAGACATCATCTGGTTGTCACTGACCTCTCTCTTTCTACAGAAAGTAGAAGGAAAAAAAGGACTAAAGTGGATTTTTCTACGTGCTTTGTTGGTCCCGCCCTTTCCACCCACAATCCATTTAACCTTGAAATCTCGCGCTTTATGGGCGTGCGCTTTTTGTGAAGTGCTGTTGTTAAGGGATGTCTACGGCTGTCCACGGGTGTCGAGGTCGGCGTGGGCCATTGTTTCTCTGGCATTTCAGCTTAAAGCAGAAGCAAAGTGGATACTTTATATTAGGTTGGTGTCTTGACCTTAGTGAATCCACTAAGCGTGTCCTTGTGTATGCACAAGAAAATACTTTTCTGCTTTCCTTCTCTGACAGTTTCTGTTAATGTGTTTTTTGTTCTGTTCTTTTCTCCTTTTTCCTTTTTTAGTTTCAAGTAGTACTTGTGCATTTTGAAATTGACTTAGGGTTTTACGCCATTGGTGCAAGTTTTAGTTGGTGAAAACAAGACAACTGGGAACTGTATGTATCAAATTGGGTACACGCTAAAAACCAACATGCCAGACACGATAACTGTCCCCAATATGGCGATGGGCCTTAGTGAACACGCCCAAAGGAGAGTTTCCCAAAAAAATATTATACTGACTCCGGCACCCAAAATTTTTTTATTTAGGAATGATATTCGGGACAACTGTGCCGCCCTTGCAATGTTTCCCATATATCAGTGTCTGAGTCATCCACGGTGGATGAGAGTAACAACTTCTCTACACCAATGACGACTAGTGTGGCGCCGCTACTCGACCTGGTTCAAACTTCTCTATTTGATCTTTCACTACATGCTAGCTTTTCAAACAGGCTACACAGAGGCTACACAAAGATAAGTTATTAAGCTCTTCTCGGGTGCATGTCGAGCCGGAATCTCCTTCTACGTGTGCTTCTGTCTCGTTTGTTGCTCCAACCCCAAGACGGCCTATTCCTATGCCACAGGTGCAAGAACTCATTCCTCAACCACCATTATTAATAATTATTATTAGAAATTACACTAGCTGCTATCAATATAGCAGTAGTTAGTTTAAGGCGGTTATTTGAAAAGCTTGATCTTAAGGTATCTCAAATCAACCAACTAGCTGAATGGATCAAAAAAGAAAAATCTTTAACAACAAGTATGTCACAAGGTGAATTGAAAGAACGGCATCACAACATCAGTTCTGTGTCACAGGTGATCCCCGGTGACACAAACACAGCTGCCATACCAGTGTTACCAATTTTCAGGAAAGGGATTCGCTCTCCTAGTGCGTCTGATTCGAATATGGACTCAGGGGCTAACCAAGAGCCCGCGAATATGAGAACAGGCGCCACTATTCAGAAAATGTATGACATATTTCAGCCAAAGAATGGAATTAAAAAGGTTCTTAAGACATATTCCAAAAAAGCATTGAGTGCAACCAAAATAAAAGAAGTGAAGAAATCAAAAAACATCAAAAACATAGAGGTAGCTTCTAGTTCATCTGCCAGACAATTTATTAAGAAATCATGGGTATCACGACATCAGAATGTGAGTTCTGCAATTATAAATAAATATAAACTAATGCAAAAGAACAATAAGGCTCTGGAAGGTACTAATAAGGTAGTCGGATTGGTCCCATCTCATCAGCCGTTGGACGAACTGGTGGAGGAAATAACCAAAGCTCGAACCCCTGGTCAGGAAGTCATAAATGGGGAGGAAAGAGTACTCACAAATACAAAAGATGCGCAATCTAAAAGGACGATGATGGCAGAAAATGAGGAAAAGACTTTAGAATTGCACAGAAAAGAGATTTGCGAAGCTGTAGACGCATATTTGGACTTGCAAGCACAGAATCATAGCCAACAGAGTCCGCAGTTTATCGAGTGTACTGATGGAAACCAAAGAGGAACTGTAGATAATCCAGATGAAGTGAAAAGCTTGTCGCTGGTGAAACTCATGGTATGTAGATGCCTGCAGAGTCAGAGTGCAGCCATCCCAATGCAACAAGGTTGAGGAGATACTTACTCAACAGCGCTGTTAAAATCTCAGCACACGAGAGTACAAGACCTACCTTCTAAAATCAGTGATAGGAATAAGAGTCAAAATCGAGCTGACCCAAGACCCAAAACAGACCACTATACATTTATCATCAAGTGCCGTCCTGCACCCTTCAAGCAATATACGTTGTGTCGGGCAAACATTCTAAACATTTTCAAAGACACTTCCTTGCTTACTGACCTCACCACAGTTGATGTGGCATAGGTCGAATTTCGCAACCTATACCAACTAGAGATGGTTAGACTTTGGATCCATTCAGGACTGGTGGCTCAGACGATCTGGGAGGCCAAAGACGAGCTGTTTGATCTAGGTTTCATCATCACACAAGAGCAAGCGACTTCTAAGACCTCTGATCACACTAAAACGTTAATAAACAAGTATATTAGTGGGGCTTGTCTGGACTCCGCAGGGTCGCATTGCCTGGCTCATCATACATAACTTCAGAGCAATAGGGGGAAAGAGCACAAGGAGGCAGCTGCCATCACACTTGCTAGTTGGAACACCAGAAGCCATTCTCATTTAACGGGTTCATTAGAAAAACATTTGAGAGGATTTGATATATTGGTGTTCCAAGAAACGTGGTTGATGAACCCGCCCGTTTGGAATGACTATGATCTCTTATTGGTCCCAGCTTTGTTGGCCTCTAAGGGTCGACCTACTTCAGGATTGATGGTGGCTTCCAAACTGACCTCAGCCTGTAATTTACGTCCCTGGGCATCAGTCAACAACTTCACACAACTAGTCAGGATTACGGTGATGGACCAGGTTATTGCCTTGATAAATATTTATCGAAATCCATTGGCTATTAGTGATGACAAGTTTTTGAAGGGAATAATGGATACCCTTGATCTATTTGCCACCTCGGCCAACGTGGTCAAGAGGGTCGATGAAAAGTACCATTGATTTTATATATACTGACAGACTGCTATTCAATCGAATAAATTGCTTTGAGGTGGTTAAGCAACTGTTCAGTGATCATGACATTTTAGCGTTGTCATGGTCTTGGAAATCAAAGCTCGTAGTCCCTCGAAGAGAGCATTATTGCCACAACCTGGAAATTAATAACAACAAAACGAGGTTCCGCTGGAATGAGGACAAGTTAGCCCATTTGGGCGAAATGTTGAGGCGGAATGTGGTGAATTTCAAGGATTCCCTCTACACAAGTGCCTTATTGGCTTTCAAATGCAGTAATGGGCCGAACACTAGCAAAAGACCAAAAACTCATTGCTTTGACCAAGAGCAAAGAGAGAAAAAGGCTGAAATGCGCCATGAAAAGAATGCATTAAAACATATACCTAAAGAAGAAAGAAATGCTGCACTTTGTGCAATCAAATGTCGATATAGAAATTGGACTCGAGCACGAAGAGCCAGTAAATATCAGCGGGATGGTGAGACCATGTTCAGAAACTGGACCTCGAAAAACTCAGCCGACATGTGGTCACTGTTGAATAATATGCTGGGAAAGAAACAACTGACAGCTCAAATCAATGGGGTCAATGAGGAACAATGGCTGACTCATTTCAAGGAGCTATATAATCTGTCGCAATGGTCAATTCAAACACCTCCAATAATCAAATGTGACAAGTGGCAGTTAAGCATTGAAAAAGAAGACATTGAGGGGTACATCAAAAAATCCTCTTGTTCACGAGCTCCAGGGCCAGATGGACTGACCAATGCCATCTTGAAAGCCCATCCGCATGAATGGGCAATGATTTTGCACATGATCTTTCTGAGTATTGTTAAAAGAAAAGAAATCCCGCTGTCATGGCGGAAAGCAGTGGTTATTCCAATTTACAAAAGTGGGAACCGTACAGTGCCTCAAACTTACAGGCCCATATAACTGCTTGACGTCATAGGGAAAATCTTCTCCCAATGTGTTTTGCGAGATTTCAATCTATGGACTGCAAAACAGCATAAGAGAGACCTGTGCCAAACAGGCTTTGTCTGAGGGATGGGGACAAGTGTCAATTTGATGACATTGTATGCAATTCAACAACATGCCCTTATTGACAAGCAAACTCTGCATTTTGCCTACATTGATTTTCATGCAGCGTTTGATTCAGTGTCACGTGAGCTACTGATTCAGAAATTGCAAAGAGCCAAGTGTCCAGCTACTACCATTGACATAATAAATAAATTACACACTAAAACATCTCTGCAAGTGAGACTGAATGTGGAGGGATTGCTATCATCTTCTGTTTCCACTAACAAGGGGCTGAGACAGGGATGCATTCTTGCATCTGCCCTGTTCAACTTCTTTATTCATGACATCCCAGAAATCTTTCAAAATCTGACTTGTGATCCTCCTGCTTTGGGCAGAGTGAAGGTGCCGGCATTATTATATGCAGATGATTTTATTTTGATTTAAAAAAACCCTAGTGGTTTACAAAAATCACTGCATGCATTGGCAGATTACATCTCTCTTAACCAGCTAACGATCAACATCAAAAAAACAAAAATCATGATATGTAATGCTCGAAAAAAGAAGTTGAACAAATTCAGATGGTTGTTGCAAGGGGTGGAGTTAGAAGTGGTTCAGCAGTACACTTATCTAGGGATGCAAATTGACTCAAAGCAGTTCACTCAAGCTCATATGGCACAACTGAACCTAAGAGTAATGACAGCAATTTCGCAATCAAAAATTATCTTGTTTAAATATGTCAAATTTTCCATAAACCCGATAATTACTTATTATAATCAAAAGACTGTGCCCGTCCTATTGTATGACCTAGAAACTTGGCAAACAATGAAGGGATCTACTTTAGAGAGATTGGAAGGTAAATTTTGGAGGGGGGTTTTAAACCTACCACAGTGTACGCCAATCACACTTTTTCGGCATGAAATAGGATTGTTGTCATTGCTTGCTAGGCTTCAGTGGCGCCAGTGTGCTTTGTTTAGAAAATGCATGCTAGCAGAGAAATATGACAAATTGTTATCGGTGTTAGCAGGGTATATTTTAAAAGCAAAACATCCATTTGCAGTGAAGTGGTGTGATTGTGTGTTTGCCATCATGTTAGCGGCAGACATAACCTTGGAAACCCTTCTGGAAAATCCAGACAGAGCAAAAAAGAAATTGTATTTATAGGATTGGATCCAAACTCTAGAAACATGTATGGTGTATAAAGCTTTTGGAGATAATACGCGAGGAAAAAGTATGGAGAATGCAAGCAATATTTGCTCCGATATCCGAACACAGTTTTTTGTTCTGCAATATTACGCTTTCGATTTAATTTGTGGAATACAGGAGAAGTATTGATCAAACGAAAGGTTCTTGATAACTCATTAGATTTTTGTCGACTATGTAGAAACAAACAAAAAAGAGAATCATTGTGGCATTTGTTTATGGTTTTCCCGGGGGCATCGAAAGAACGAGAGTCATTGTTACTTAAATACTGTCAATATCAAACACTTGATCTGAAGGAAAAATGGGACCTGTTCTTTTCAACAAAGCGGATGCCTGTGTATATTGCTATTAAGAGATTTTTGGATGCAATCTTTGTCAAATTAAGTTGAAATAATGTGTTTATTTTCGAATCAGTTATAGGATTAGATAAATATTAGATGAAGTTTGGATCATTTGTATCTTTATTTTTATTTTTGTTTTTTATTTTGGTTATTTTAAAGCTTGATTTTGTTATTTGTTTTGCTTTGTTTATTTTAAAACTATTTTAAGAAATGTTTTATTGTATACATTTATTGTATTTTCTTATGGTGTTGTAAAGTTGATTAAAATCAGCTAAATCAACTAAATAAAAAAGAAAGAGCTTCTTTTGTTTTCCTACTGCTTGGCACCTTGATGTGTTGTCCACTTTTGCTCTGCAATCCAGACATAGTGTGGCGAAAGACTGTGAAACCAGACCCACAATCCATAGCAATTAGCCGCATCGTGATTGTATTTAACTACGCTACTTCCTGTTAACTATTAGAATGGCAGGACGCAGCTGACAATGTCAGTGTTTGCTTCGCATGTCAGCCGCGGGATAATGTTTGCACTCAGTGTGTGCTTTTCTTGCATGTGAAAGATTTGAGCTGTGGAATGGGACAATAGGTGAATGAATGCCTGCTTTTTATTTAATAACTGTGTGCATTTTCCTTCTTTGTTACATTGTTGAGCGGCAGCATTCAATGTTACAATGCATTTAAGTGAATGCATCTCTGTACTGTTTTAGAGGAGAATATTTTCACTTATAGGTACCACATTACAAGATTGCCATCGCCTTCCCGTTACCGGTGCCCGTTATCACAGGTATTACCGGGATATTATGGGTGCCTGCAACGGCAGTAAGTTCCCATTCCATGGAGTTCCATAGGATTCCATGGAATGAGATTGCCCCAATCACCGGCACTGGTAGTACCGTTGCCAGTGATTGAGGCAATTCTTTGCCGGTAGGGACATGAACTCATTGCACGTCAGGCTTGCCGGTAGTTCATTGCCCCTACCGGCAAACTCAGAGTGTACCAGTCTGGTAAAAATGCCAGATCCGGTGTTACCAGCCATTTTACCGGTATTTGTACCATACTGGCAAACTCATAATGTGGCCCATTTTAACCGTTTACATGAAGTGCTGTGGTATGCATGCTGCCCACGACATACGTCAGCACAGCCACTCTAAATGACAGACCCATGATGCCTGTGTCCAGAAGATATTTCCATGCAAAACACTTTTAAATGAAACCGGATCAGACATATATGTCATTGCCACTGTAAAATGCTGGTGTAATGGAGTCTAGCCAAGGCAGCATTTCCCTGTAAAGAACATCATGGTGGCAGTGCAGCCCCCGCCTCCACTAAAAACACAAACGCATCATGATCCCAAACACACTGAGACATAAATGAGCACAGACTCACTCACTCATGCTCACCCAAACACACACACACACTTTTTTCTACACGAGGTTAGGGGTGGAGTCCCGTCTCCTGAGTCCCTGGCCCGAGTATCCTCTGGGGCACAACATGTGCCCCAAAGAAGCAGGGTCACTTTGGATTCTGCCTTCCTGCTCCTCTGGCATGCATGCTTCTGCAAGCTCATGCCTTCCGGCTCTGAAAGTGTTTCATGTGTTGCTAAGGAGACACTGCGTAACAAGCCCTCCTACTCAAACTTGCTTCCCTCCTAAAAAGCATGGCCAAGTGGGTGGCAGTGCGGTGCACCGGAATGTGGGAGTCAGGCCCAGGGGGGCACCGCCCCATCCTGGGACCACTCAGCTCAGCCACTGGAGACTATGGATGGGAGGTTATGAAGGAGTGGGTGACAAAGTGACAGAACAAAATTAGATCATCTATCTGCTTTGCATAACGGGACAGGAGCCTACACGTTAGCAGACTGCATCCTGGCAACATCTGGGAACAACCATGTAGAACAACCATATCTAACAGGACGACAATACCACCACCCATATCTGTGCATTGTCCCCATGCTGACGTGGGAATCCAGGGCAAGAATGACAGTATCTTTCTTACCAATGCACAATGCAAATGAATGTTGTTCGCTGGCAATTTTCTTAGGCAATATGCTCTGAGACGGCCAGCCATTACCGCATAAGGTCATGCCCCTGGGGCCCATAGTTACATGCAAGGGCCTTAACAAAGGCCCTGGGGGCATGACCTTGTGCTTTAATGTCCACAGTCTTGGGCCATATTTCCGTTAGTACCCACGCCCGTTAGACCGGCATACTAATGTTTTTTTTCGCTATTCATCCCTTTTGGGACACTGTTTGAATAGTACCCAGGGGGGAGTGTTTTGATAAAATGTGATGCAAATTGTGCATTTGAAAGAATATGTATTAAGCAACACTGGTCAAAATTACAAGCCGCATAGTGAAGTAACTCATCAAACTGTCCGAGACTGGGCAAAAAGGTGGCCCACTTTGACCGAAAAAACTGGCCCACCCCAGCATTTAGCGTTTTTTGCTTCGGCCATGGGCCTATTACCCTGTAGGCCAGTCCAAGGCTGCTCTTCCCCAGCCAATGCATGTAGCCTTTACTAAACACCCTATTTCCAATGTGTCCAGCTCCTTCTGCATCCTCCTGCAATGCTCTTCTGGGGCTGCACCTATGTTTCCCCAACCTCCTAAACTAATTACTGGTCCTGCTACCAATGCTGAGTACCGACGTCCAGAAAACCATACAGAGACTAAAGTTCACAAAGTCCAATTCTTTTCTGAATCCATATTAGGATCATCGACAAGCCCTAACTGAGCTCCAATCGTAGTGTACTCCTTTAGCCAGTCTGCATATGAACTCCTCTTGAGTCCCTGACACGCATCTACTGCTCCTCCAGGTCCATTCTCTACGGTCCCCTCCAGAGCCTCAATGCCAGGGTCTGAATGGAACGCTGCGATCACTCTTTACGAATGTGATAGTGGGTTAACCTCTGAATTCGAGGAGCTGATCTCGGTAGAACTGGTAACCTGAGCCCCCAGCTATAGTCCAGATTTCAAACAACTCTTGTCTGCTACCCGATTCCACGCTGGTTTCACCTGGTGTACACTCTGCTCTTCAGCTCCCTCTTTGCTCCTCTCAGCTCGTTACTGCAGTTAAAGGTCTGTGTCTCAGGCATCATACATACAGGGATTCCTCTCTCTCTCTCTCTCTCTCTATCTCTCTCTCTCTCTCTCTCTCTCTCTCTCTCTCTCTCTCTCTCTCTCACTCTCTCTCTCTCTCTCCCTCCCTCCCTCCCTCCAGTTCTCCAATGGTTCCTGATGAAATATTCATCGATTATTTACATCGATTATTTAACCTACAGCACGGACTCATTTGTGTCGTGGTGTACATGCTAAACGCACAGGCATTGTGTTAAACACCATATCTCTGCTCCCTGAAAAACAAAGCACACCCTCCTTTTTAGCAACAGCCTTTCTGCCTTGTCACAGGTTCTGGGATCCAAGGCATGTCAGTAGGTCACTATTATCACCAAAAAAGCACAGAAACCAATTTAGACACATCGGTCATTACCGTTCATTATAGCCAATTGCACAACCACATACAGTGTACACAATATTTCTTGCATTGCCAGGCCTGGTGCAACTGCATTTGTGCTGGTTAAGGCGAGGAGACATTTAGTGTGCTCCTCTACGGGATGCGCCCTAGCCTCTGTCCTACCGACCTATGCCGGTGGAGCAATTTCCTACTGCACCTATTGCCTACTGCAGGGGCACATGATAGCATGACTCTAGTGTGTTATGTAGGAAAGACCGCTTGCTGCCTTTGCTGGCTTTTTCAGCACCTAACGGTGACGTTGTTACTTCGTTTTAGACAAGCTTCTTCTTTCACCGACATCCCCCTTGAAATTTTACAATCATGCCTAGTGTTTGAGTAAGTGTGTGTGGGGGAGGTGTGGAGCGAGGGTGTGCGCACGTGTGCAAGTACGCGTGTGTGCGCCTTCGTGTGGTTGCACTCTGTTGTGCAATTTTATCTAACCAGGTTAAAAAACAACAACTCAACAGGACACGAAACCCATTAAAACTCATAATGAAACCTTTCCGCACACTAGGCTTCAAACTGAGGTTAAGCAACAGGAAATGCACCTACATAAAAAGAAGTGGGGCCGCCAGCTGCGTAGGGGGCCTATTTTAGGGCACATAACTTGATTCCGAAGGTTCCCTTGCACCTGTAAGAGATTCGGGAAATGTCATTTTGCTAATGGTTATTAATATTATTCTTATTGTCAGGTTAATGTCTTGAGCTAAAAGTCATTGGATGAGAAGATTTACACACACAGTCCCACAGATGCACTTTCCAGTGAGACAGATTCACAAACGTAAGGAATTGTAAGCATAACATATGCATGTATCCATTGCTCTTACCTGTGGTCATACATTTCAACTGCTCACGGCATTTATAGTAAATGTTTTGATGTATGTTTGCTGCTGGCTAAGAATACTCTCACCATAATTGTTGTCGCGTCTTCCCACATTCTGGAGGAATTGCAGGAATTGGGGCACTTCCCCACCTGCATTGCACCACATTTGCTCAATTCATTCTCGTTGTAAGTTAGTTGCGCAGATAAGCGTCGGAAATAAATTTGAAATTGTGCATGAACACCCATGACATTTTTCCCTATGTAGGCGTTTACCAATAATTGAATTGCCTCTGGAGGGCAAGATAGCTGCACGCTGAACCCCCAGTGTGCAAGGCTTGGAGGCTGCCTGGTGCATGGGGGGGACAGCATCAGGGATCCAGGTCCATGATGAAGTTTGGTTAGGATAATAATAAATTCAAATAGGTTCACAAAACACAGCTCCTTCGGGGGAGACACATTAATGTAGATACAATAAAGAGATAGATGATATAAATTACACTAGTACTTTCATCCGACAGATCCAAAAGGACAACTGACCCGTGATTTTTTGGGCGCGAGTACACTGGCAGACTAACGAAATGGCTGGTGTACAGTTGTTGTTGAACACAAATCATCATTGCTGAATGAATAACCTGGGACCACGTTTGGATTTGGGTCTTCAGTACCGTTTGATGTGTGACTTTAATAAGGAAATTGCAGTGATTTAAGAATTCCATGGCGATTGTTTAGCCAATATGACATTTGTATGTGCCTGATTGAATGGGCATTGTGCGGAATGTATATGAGGAACATCGCCATTCATGACGTATCATTTTGAGGTTTTATTGGCATCTCAGTTGTGATGTGCTATGACCCCCGACTGCATGGTGTTGAAGAAATCTACGTTTTATAACTTTCCTCTGAAGAATGTTTACCTATTGTAGGGCATGTAGAACAGAAACATGTTGGGAATATATTTTTATGACACGTTTAGAGTGTATTATGTTGATATGTTTTGTCATCTGTGTCTGTTATTGATTTAATGTTGGTCTTTTATGAATTACAAAGTGATTATTATGTATAATACATATCCACTGTGTATAGTGTAAGGGTCTACTTTTTAGGCATTTAAACAAATATCAATACATTGAAATTGATGATTTTTCTAAATAATTAGCACTGAGTCTATTTTTTCAAGACATTAAGGTCCGGGTAATCAGTTGTCTTTTTGGATTTGTCGGATGGAAGTCTGGTTAGAGCCATCTGCCAAAGAATAACTGCACCTGACCGAAACTATACATTCATGGGGGCTCCTAACTGTTGGTTGGTATTCCATACTATATTGGCCAACACTCTGCTCCTGTTCGCTTAAGGTGTGGTGTAGTGCACCTGCTGATGCCTGGCCCATCAGTCTGTGGCGTGTATCATTGTTTGGTCTTTCACATGGCTGTTTGGGCTGGGATCTTGAGGACCTACAGATGGACAGAGGCTGTGGGCAGGGGAGAGTGTTGTCCATACAGATCCCAGCCACAGGAGGGAAAGCTGCTCTGGAGGAAATTCACCCTGAAGTACCATTGCTGGTGGTTGCCTTGGCGCTCTGGGAATTACTGCTGGGCTGGTGCATTATGAGGAAGAGAGGCAAGGCTGGGTAAGGCCTTGATGGCCCTTGAGGCCCTTGGTGGATCAATTGGTGGGCTCAAATGTGCACCATTCACACTACACATAGCTACCTTGTTACCTAAAGCCTAGGCAACACAAATACAAGGCACTGGAAGTCAAAGGGCCTAGATATAAATACTGTAGGGAAGTCAAGCAGTGACACATACAATGCCAACAAAGTCTGGTTACACAGGTGGTTTAAATAAGATATATTTCAAGGCAGGGGTTGGACCAAATGCTTATAAGAACTTGAGGAAGTCTATACAAATTGAAAAGAATGTCCGGAGATAAGCAGCATCAGGAAGGGAGTAGCACAAAGTGAGGTGTTCTTCCAGTGGCATTGTTCTAAATCATGAAGCTTAACCTAATCTTGCAAGTCCCTGTTCCTCCAGGGACTCTCTAGTTTCAAACACAATGACCAAAGGATTTAGTCATAAGAAAGTTCCAAACCTATAGTTAGCAACTCCTTAGACTTCATACTTGCCCCCAAGCTAAAACACAAATGTTTCTGGTCTTGGCCAGTAGAAGAGTCCCAAATCCTGATTTATAGAGTTGATCGCTACTATAAAGCACAAAAGAAAGAAGCTTTTCCCGTGAAGGCTCTTCCATGATGTAGTCACAGTCTGGATTCTCCTTCGCCTTTCTGCTGTCACGCTCTTCCTTCAGTCCTCTCACAGGTCCTCCGCCTTTCAGACTGCTCTTCGGGCCCTGTTGCAGCCTCTTTGTCTTCCAGCTCTTGCTGATTCCTTGGGTACGTCTCTCACCTCTGCTGCTCATCAAAACGGTTTTGCTTCAGCCTTTCACATTCAAACTCACACTTCCCTCAGTTCTCACATTGTCGCTAGTTCAGGTCTCTACACAAGCCTTGGTTTTCCGTATGCACTTGAACAGCTCTCACCACAAACTTCCAGCCTTTACAGAGATAGATCTCGCTGCAGCCTCCATTATCAGCCTTCATTTGGGCAGGCCTCCTCTTGGAGCTTTGTGTGAATCATACCCTTGTCTCTGGGTAGTCTGGGTAGTCATCAATTCCTCCAGCAGTTACCAGCGTGTACTAATTGGTGTCCTCTTTGCAGGAGGCAGTGAGAAAAACGATTTCTGGATCCGAGTTCCCAGTCTACTGTAAATCCTACACCAGCTGCTACCCTGGCTGGGCTCACCCACCCCTTTTTGTAGTGCTCAAAGGTTCTCCTTCTCTGGGTCAACCTGCTAATTTGTAGGGTCTGTTATTGTTTTGTCTAATGGCTCGGGTTTGGGTGTCCCCCAACATAATTAATTTCTCTAAATAAGCAAATACATGTAAATAGCACATTTCTTTACCAGTTTTTTCAATGGCTTCACAGGTTCGCCTTTTGGAGATTTTCTACACCTGCAGGAAGTTGCCATGCTCTGTGGTACCTCCTTCTGACTACCAGGAGGTCAAAGCGTACAAGAAAGTAGCAGAACTATTTTCTCCTCTGTCCCCGTCCTGCACCAACCGCAAATAACCTCACTCTCCCTGGCCCTAAATACAAACCCCATACCTGGGTCCTTCCTTTCCTCCACTCCACCCTCCAACACTCTGTTAAACAACTGTTCTATCAATGCTGAAAGAAAAACAGTGAATGAAAATGCATTTTACACGAGCATCATTGTGTTCAGTCATTGTCTCCCACAGCATGCAGTGTTATGCACACTCTCCTCCCTAATCACCCACCATTCACACCTTTTCAGGGATATGCCAACAGCTATAGCAACCCAAACACCCACACATCCATTACCTGCACGAACATGTGTGTCTGCAATAATTAGGTTAGTCTGATTGTGCTAAAATATAGAATACACACGCTGATCAATGTCGTGCAGTGCAGGGTTATGTGGCTGCTCGGGAATGGGTGTCATGTCCCCAGAAGGCTACAAAAATAAACATATCTAAACAAGTACCTGCAAGATCAGCAAGATGTGGCCCTACCACGTTCCCTGCCTCACCCAGGTTCAAAGGATGTGAGCGCTTTAAGAGCTTAGAGGCAGACTTTAATGCACTTTTGGTGTGAGACGCCATGAATGCACCGAAGAACTGGTTGCATGGAGGGGTCAGAAGAGTGATGGGCCAACCAAATTAAGTAAGCCCTTACTTGGCATAAAACGAACATCAATACTATACGTTGCTGCAATGAGAGGGGATTGTTTTTTTTCGCAGGGGGGGGGTCTTGAGATTGAGGAAAAGTGGAAGAAGACCCCATGAACAACAGGCACCAGGCAAGGTTGATATAATTATTTATTGCCATACAGCAAGTAACAGGAAAGTAAGCATCTAAAGGTAAGTACTATAGTATTCTAATAGAGAGACCGACTGGTGCATCCAGTCAACAGCTGCTGCTCTTCCACCTGTTAACCTTAGAGCAATCACACACGTATGATCTCACAACTCCAGACACCAGACCCAGACTAACCACTCTTAAACGAAACAGAGCTAGCATTACTAGCTACTGCAGAGGTAGACAAAACCTATACTGGCGAAGAGAAGACCTCTGTCAAGTCAATGAACGACATCTGCTACCTGCAGCCATCACAGCAATATGTAGCCCCTGTTGGCTCGGAAACGACTGCAGATAAATACTCATAGGGGGCCTAGCAGAGGCGCCCCACAATCAGGAGCTGGCACAATGGATATAATCCAGAAGGAAGGTAACATACACCACCTTTCAGTCTTGACTGATGACTCTAGAGGCGATACAGCATCTGCTATGATATCTGGCCATGCAGGGTGCAAACTCTGCAATAAAGTAAAGCAGAAATAACCTTTTGAAACTGACGTTTTACACAATGAGTTCCACGAGGGCTGATGCAAGCAAGGAAGACTGCCCCAGTATGTTCAAACATATGATTATATAGACGCCAGGTCATGCCTTTGAGGAGAGCTGGCGATTTGCTGATTAAGTTTCCCTTATCCGGCTTTGGGTCGCTAGGGTTTCCAGGTTCCAAGGAGAGACCAAACAGGCAGCAATCATTCTATCAAGAGCTTAAAGGCACATTTATTACACATTGATGAGTGATCACCCTGCAGAGGTGTGGAAAGAAGCCTTGGAAAGAGGGACTTCTACTGCCACCTTCCAGCCCATCAATATTGACTAAGGATATGTAGGGCACCCTTGGAAATAATTCAGGCACTCTTTGCACAGGCTCTACTGAGGACACATGGACGATAGCAGATACAGCTGCAAGCACAGAACATTATTCTTCAGATATTTTGGGTATGGAAAGACATTTAACCAACACACTCTCCCCAGAAGGCTCATAGGCACAAGAGCAACCTTGGAAGGTAGCCAAGGGAACACTAGCGCTAGACCAATGTGTTGTAGACCAAGCATGAAAGATGCAAACAAACACACACAACGACATGTGGTGAGGGTGCAATGGTTTTGTAAGTGGTGAGAAAAAGATTGGGGGACCTGACCCAAAGGAGCCTGATCTTCTAATGTTCTTGCTTGAGCATTGTGTGTAAGTGTGTTGCTCGTGTCTGAGAGGCTGAGCTGAAAGCAACCCTTTCCATAGGAAGGTAACTCGGATGCACGGTCAATAGGATAATGGATTTTCTTCATGAACTAGGAATGGGAACACAACAAAAAGCGATAGATAAAGGGTACCGGAGAATCAAATCCTGCTTTTTGGACTACCTGTTGACACTGATAGAGAAATGGCCAGAAAAGTTGAAAGTTCAGGTACAGTACAAATTTTATTAACCCTGGATTCTCTTCTCATGGCCAAGAAACTATTTTACCGTACTAACTTGAAGAAGTAACATTTCTACGCTGTAATGCATCTTTATTTAACACCAGCCATATGATAAACCATGGACAGTGCAAAGACCATACAGTTGTGTGCCAGGTGTGGCCTCACTTAAGCAAATGATCGCCCCATGTTTTGCCACTACCTGGAATTCCTAGAATAATGCTGACACATAAGTATCAGTAGGTCCATATACTCAGCCATTAGCCACATTTTTTAGGTCAACCCATCAATGATATTTGTATATGTGCGCAAGGTCCTGCTGCCATTCTGAGTGCTGCAGCCCCAGTTGGATTTCTGTAAAGTCTATACACTAGTCGAAACGAGATTCGTGTTTCATGTATTAGGTGTGGTGTGCTTACTGACTGCAAAAGGAAATTCCCTCTAGTGAGGTTCCAGCAGGACTTCAATGATTGGTGTAAGTGACCTGGGCATCATTGTAAGATCTAGAGAAACGTGGGAGAATCCGGGCACAATTTGTTATCCCAGCTGCAATATAATATGGCCTAAGATTAACACTAGTACTTATAATAGAAAAAGAATATAAGAAACAAATAATAATGAACAGTAAAATGCAATAATGAAACGGTAAATAAACATAAACAAAAAAAAACCTCATTATTAGTATTTCTAACAAGGGGGATACAAGAAATTAGAAAATTAAATGTGCATTGCCCCATTGGTTGTTTCCTAAATTTGTATGCTCCTAGGCATAAGATCTAGATAAGAATTATAACTGCATAATCTACACATTCATAGATACATTAGTAATTTACACTTACGCCCATGGCATTACACTTTTTTGGATCATGCTTAATCTAGTCATTTTTTTGACTGCTACTTTTTCCAGGCGTAAATCGCACACCTGAAAAAAAAAAACGTTTTGAAGCAGCACCATAGAGTTGCCTCATATATTCCACAAACCTTATGATTGATTGGTAGTTGGCGACCCTTCACACTTAATTTTCCTCACTCTGATAAGCCCCAAAACATGCTGAAAGGTACTTGTGATTGTCAACCATCTTAGAGAAATGTTTATATTTGGCTAAAATACATGTTCAATGTGGCAATTCCTTTAGATTGTGAAGTTATTATGAGCTTTTGGTTGGTATCATGGATTCCAAATAGTGTGTGTCCTCTGTGAAAATATGCTTACAAACAATTTCTAACTGAGCCTTCTTTGCATGCTAAAAACGCTAACAAACAATGTGGGCGAGAGGAAAGGTAAGTGACTGTGTGGGTTCTGTTATTAGGCCAAATGAATTTGATCAATTACAAATTGGTTGCATTTTGTAACCAAATATTTTACCACAAAATTCAGGGGTCCACCACCCAACACACAACCTCACCTACCCCACACCGACCTTTCTATATACCTAACTCCAAACCAACATCTACATTTTGGCGGTAAAAAAGAAATTGGTAATAAATGTGGTTCAAAAGAAATTCAACCAATTTGTATTCAACCAAAGTGGTGAATACCTATTGGGTGTAAGAGGGTTCTCCATGATTATGGACTTACTTTGGCACAGATAGTCTGCAAAGTCCTGCTGCCATCCTGGGTGCTGCAGCCCCAGTCATGCCCCTAACAGAAGCAGTCTTGCGGCAATGTTGGAATCATCTTTATGTAAGAGATGAAAGTATTGTGGCACCTGTAGAAATTATTTGACCATATCTGTGTTTAATTAAACAAGGGGTATTTTGAATGTTTTTTTTATTTAAGTATCATGTAAACAGATGTTAAATACAACAAGAACAAGTTTTACATTTCAAAAGTAAATTAGCTACTGCAAAGAGTTTCTCTGTTTATTCAGCCATGTTGCATTAAGAATATATGAGTACCACACTGTGTACTCATATTTTAGTATTGTGTAAAGAAATGATAAACAGAATGTGTAGTACATGTTATACTGCATTTTATATGATAGATTGAGTTACATTTGTTGATAAACCTACATTTTCTCAGATTATCATTACTAGTAAGAATTACACACACACAACATTTTTCTTTAACATGTAATCTCACAATGGTTCACTTAGTTTGTACTCTGGTTAAACCTAAATTGTATGTTTGTGCAGTGCTTTCTTGAAGCCAGAAATGCAAGTGCCAATTTTCCTTAAATCATTCATCAATGACTGTGACCCATGATCTTAGTCATCAGCCCAGGAAGGAGACTTCTTGGGAAAAAAGCATCTCCAGACCTTCTGCCAGCAGACAGGGACACTTTATATATGACACATTCTATTTGTTCACTAAATAATATGCACTGATAACTCAATAAATAAACGCAAATACAAACAGGCAACACAATAAACACACCACAACAGAAGCAATATTGATCCTTCAGCAAAGAAAACCCCTGCTCCAAATCCAGTACAAATTGAAACAGTCAATAGGTACTAAACTTTACTTTGTGTGCAATTTAAACAGAAGCTACTCAGTTTAAGATTTATTTTGTTTGCACATAATGGACCTCATTGCAATACTTCACTAAAAGATACTGAATGCTACAAAAATACTTCATACCAAGGCTTCTAAACAAACGTATTGCTGCCTTTCTCACCCACCAGCACTTTGTTGTATAAAGGCTTTAGTCTGGAACAACATAGTATGGAAAAGAGACAACACTGATATTAGTTGTGAATGTTGAGTTTGTAATCAGACACTCACAGAAAAAAGATCAGGAAAATGTCTACAGTTGGGTGCAGGCATTCTCCCTTAGCACCATGGAGGTGGGGTGCATGATGCACACTTTGAATTTCAGGCCTTATGTGAAAATTGTCCAGAGCATCCTCCCGGGCTTCTGAGAACAGCTTGGTGACAAAACATTCCAATGTCAGCTACAAAACCATCAATGCCTTCTGGCACACTGAAAATCTAGGGTCAAGCCCAAGCCTAAAATAGGTTGGAATCTCACATGAGAGCATTGGTGCAAAAGCACATCAGGTGTCGGGGGGAAATTCTCCCGGGGTCGGCTGGGCCGTCCGCGGACCTCCGGGCAGGGAGGCCCCAACTCCTCCCGTATATCCCAAAAAATTGAGTATGAGACACACGCAAGAAGCAAGGTGATTCTGCTGTTTATTAAACAAAATGGCAGGGATGGGTCAAGGATTGTACGCGTCCGTCCTGACACTCTCTCTCAATCGTGGGGCTTGCAGGCCCTTTTTACCTTAGTATGACACGCTACTTGCGTCACCTGGGAAAGTTAGCAAAAAACCTATCGCCACTCTGGATTGGCTCCTCGAGTGGTAGGGTTAGTATAGCATACGTATAGAGAGCATTATTAGTGGTCGAGGATTAGTCAGGTGGTATACTTGGGTTGTCCCTTCAATTTGATACATGAAAATTGTTACATGAAGACCCCTGAGGATTGGTCAATGTTAATGCCGTCAGTGATAAGAGCCCCATGTTCTGATTGGTCCACTCGCGAGCCCCCCAGTCTGGGACCATCGCTGTTCCCAGCTCGCGGTGCACCTGTCATTTGCAACAATGTTTCACTATGGGTATGTGCAGACAATGTGAGGATTTATTCATATGCTGGAAGGCTGACTACTCCCACCGCCGCAGATGTCCATTGAGTCGCTTAATTGTATCTGCCTGTGTCTTGAAACGGGGGATCCAGGCGCCTCCCTCCTCCTGGGCCTGGCACCCTGTCAGGTTCGGTTTGGTCACGTGAGGTGGGACCGTGGTTGAGGCAGAATTCTGCACAATTAATATTGCATTTTCCACTGTGTGCCTGGCTTAATTTGCAGGTGTGACCTTGACGTCGGCTTGCGGCATGCGAGTTTGCAACATTGTGCCCTTGACTGTCTGCTTTCGCCGGGCTCATTCTGCAGGGTCAGCAACTGAACTCTTGCTCATTCAATGTTCATGGAAGCTCTTGCTTGCGGCCTACTTGGGCCTGGTGCATAGGTGGAGCCGTTTGATACACAGGCGCTTTAGGTTATGGTATCATATTGCTTTATCCCCAGTATCGTGTCTTCGTTATATTTCTCATTATGGCGCATGGTTTAGGAGAAGCGTGAGCAAGCTTTTTAGATGAGTTCATTGTGCGTCTTGCGTTTCTGCATTTTGAAAAGCCTATGTGAAAAATAATAAAGATGCGCGTCCGTGGGTGTGTCCGTCACCTACGTCATAGCACTGAGTATGTTCTTCGTGTGGATTGGTGTGGGAGTGTCCAGTGTGCATGTTTGCACGGGTGTGCTGACCGTTGGCTAGGTCATCATGGCATCTCTAACGATGTGTTGATTTAGTGCTGGATGGTTCAGTCGAGTCCATCCATGCCGCAGGTGTCGGCATGGGCAGGGCAGGCTGGTGGGCAGGCGGGTGGGCACATCCGTATGTTCCTGTACCAGGGTATTTGGTCGTCTGGTAAATGGGCAAACTCCTCTCGTGGCGGGTGCCTGGGTCGTGATCCTCTAGGCCAGGGGTGAGAGGGGATTGGTGGGAGCCTTTTGTTCCATTCTTCCACTTCAGTCCCTCCTCTGGTCGACTTGTCGACCACAAACATATCCTTTTCCTTATCTCCTCTCACTCTCCATATTTCAGTTACTCCTCCCAAATGTCCATAGTGGTTAACATGGTCTTCAAATGACCAATACATATATACACAGGTTCCTCCAGGTGTGCAGTATACCCATTTCCCTATGTAGCTCCTTGGGTTTCTTGGGTTTTCGAGCTTCACAGATGGTGGGTCCAGGTGGTTGGTGATGATCTGGTTGCGCAACTTCTCTCTCTCTTTTATTATTGTGCCTGTGTGTTGGCCGTCATCTGCTGGCATCAAGAGGTGCATACCAACCATTTCGATCATCTCGTCTGTGGTGCGTGCCTTCCGGGCCTTTCAAAATCTTATTATGATCAGTGCAGCTCCAGCTAAAATAATGCATCCAACTATAATCTTCAGTCCATCTGACAGCCAAGATGGCATCCATGACCATAATATCGAAAACCAGCTCTCATCCTTTTTCACACCTTTACTTTCATCCATCATTTTGGAGTGCATCTGGGCCAATTGTGACACTGCTTCTGTCAGTGTACCATTGTCAGCATCGTTACCAGGAATGAATGTGCAGCATGATTGTCCTATCTTTGCGCAAACTCCTCCTTCCATTGCTGTGAGGAGGTCCAGTACATATCTGTTCTGTAGTGCTACCATCCTCACTGCTCGCAGTTCCTCTTTTATTGCGTTGAATCCATTTACTGTAGAATTAATTGTCATCATTGGTTCCCATCTAGTTATCTGGAGCCATTTTGCGTTTGCGTAAGCCTGTAGTCCCGGATGTATTATTGAGGAGAAGAACATTGCTGCTCTGCTGAATAGTCTGTGTTCTGGCGGGATTGAAGTGAGTGCTGCTTCTGACCTTCCCCATAGGTAATTTCCTGTCAGAGGTTCTCCTTGTCTTTTCTTTCTATTCAGGACAGTGTTGTTGCCGTTGTTTTGGTTCTCTGGCCCCTTCTGAAGTTGTACAGATCTCTTCTTCCTCTTGTTTCCTTCATCCATTTTGGGGAAGTTCGCCACATTCACATGTTTCTGGGGCACCACTAGTGATGGTACATTAACGTGTACCATTGTGCATATACCATTCCACAGAGGGGGCAGTGTGTGGTATGCCTTGTCTCAGCAGGCCCAGTAATGGTCCATTACCACTGCTGTTCCTGCTCCCCCCTCAGGTAACTCCGTCATGCTTTCACAGTTGGTGTTGTATCCCACGTCCACTTCTCCTTTATGTTGGTAGCATACCTTAGGTGCAGTCAGCGGCAGTATTGTTATTGGGTCTTCATCCTTCTCTATCCACGTTAGCATGGGTACGTACTTGACCCAAGTCATCCAACATCTGTTGTTGTGTTCAGCAATAGTTGTAGTATCCTCTCTCGTTACCATGTTGCTGCCAACCACTCCTATGTCCCATTTGTCACCCAGGTACACCTTCCCTGTTATTATTATCAGTGGTCTTTCCCAACATCCTTGTTTACCAGGAACTTCAGTGGCGTACCAATCACATGGTAGATACTGTAGTGTTACTTTCTTTGTTTCTCTTTTTTCAGGGCCATTTGTTATGTATCTGAATGCTTCAGCATGCAAACTGGCCTTGTGGTAACTCAAATAAACCTTGAGGAAGTTATTTTCGTACGGGTACGTGTCTCGTGTTTTCCGTACCAGGTGCACCGTGTTCCCTTGAAATCTCCCTTGCATTTGGAACAGTGCCAGGTATATTATACATCGTGCTGTCTTTTCATCTATTTCCGTGGCAACGAAAGTTCGGGAAGCGCTCATGGCGTATGGGATCAATGAGCAGACGTAGCAGCTGTCTTCTGTTGTTTGCTTACCTATTTGAGTCATGTGTTGGTACCACATGTTGTTCGAGACGTGTGCTGAATCTTGTATGTAGTTGTCAATACCTTTATTGTTTGAGTATGTGCTGCGTTTATCTCTATTTCCTTTGTGTGGAATTTTGCTAGTACCACCTGACGTAACACCTGTTGCAGCCGGGGGTGGGGGTATATTAGGTTTGGGTACAGCCAAAATATTGATAGCATAACTGTTCTGCCATACAGAGGCAGCCAAGAACCCGGTGATCATCAAAATCCCTATCATCTTTATTACAGAGGCTAATCTCACCGGCATTTTGCTCTTACCTTGCTGCAGTCCGGCAGCTAATTCTTGCGACGTTAAAGTTGCCCGCCTGAAAATTCTCAATATGCTTGTTATTAGTGTTAGTTGTTGTTTTCAAGCTCTCCCTATCAAGTAGTCGTTCAGTGCCCAGGCGAAGAGCTGTTCCCACGCCAATCTAAGCGATCTATCTCTTAGGACAGGCAAGTATGGGTGGAGGTGGGGCATTGATTGTTCTATGGCCAAGAGAAATTCTGTGTAGTAGACACGTACCCTCCTCCTTTTCAGGTACTTTGGCCTTTTTATGTGATAGACAAATTGGTGTGATAATTCTTCAGGGTAGTTATCGTCTGAGGGTAGCATCTACTCCTGGGCAGTGAACCTTGTTAGTTATCTGCTTTCTTAGCAGTACAATAATACACGGTACCTGCATGTGCGAGAGAAAAAGAAAGAGAACATTCAAGTGTTTACATGTGTATATGTGCAAGATAATGTCCTTCAGTTGGGTTATTACTGCAGTGGGAGGGATGTCGATAGGCAGAGGGTTTAGGGCTCAACTGGCGGAAGTCTCTTTACTCTTTGATCGTGTGACCATGGGGTGGGCGGTATGGGAATTACCCTTCTCTATTTCAGTAGTTGTCTCTGGGGAATCTGGGGGGTGGTAGGCTAGGGAGACACTTAGGCCGTTAGCTGTGGTAGAAGTCTCTTCCTCCGTTGGTGACGCTGTTGCTGTTCTTCCAATGGCCCTGTCGGTGACGCTAGGGCGGGTCTGGAGTTTGCAGATCTTTACGTCGTGTAGGTGATTCCAGGCACGTTTGTCCTGTAGCTTTACTGCTCTCGTTGATAATTCCTCTACCAGGTGGGGGCCAGTGAAGCGTGGGCTGTTCCACTTTCTGTTGAAATTGCGGAGTAGTACGTGGTCACCTTTAGCAATTTTGCACAGTTTTTCTTTTTCCAATTCTTTATCCGCGTCTTCTTGTTGATCACTCTTAGACCCGCCCCGCGTGCGCTCGAGCTGTTGAGACACAAACACTACATTAGTAATCAAAGAAGACACATATTGGTACATTTCATCACCAAGAACAGTTGCAGTGTTTTCATAATCAGTGAATGCTCTTGATGTTGGCATCAGAGGAAGGCGCATTTGACGTCCGGTCACCACCTCGTGAGGGGTGAGGTGGTGGTCGGAGCCGGGTCTATTCCTTAGCTCAAATAGGGCTAGCAGAAGGCAGTACAACAAACTCTTCTTTGTTGTTTGCTGTATTTTTGCAATTGCCTCCTTTAGTAGGCCATTCAGGCGTTCGCATAGACCGTTGGCCTGCGGGTGATATGCACATGCAAATTTATGCTTGATATTCAGTAAGGATGTGATGTGCTGGAACATTTCATTGGCGAAATGCGGGCCATTATCTGACCGCAGTACCTCGCACACTCCCCACCTGGGGAAGACCTCCCTCACTAGAAATGTAGCTGCTCTGAATGCATCTGGGTGTGAGCAGGGCTCTGCCTCAATCCACCTGGAGAATGGGCATACTACTACAATCATATACCTATTTCCTTGACATACGTTGATCATATCAACATAGTCAATATGGATATGTAGGAAGGGTCCCTCTGGCCGGGGTATAATACCTTTTATCACCTTCAGCGTGTGACCGGCCGTGAACTGTTGACATGTGAGACAATTGCTGATAAAATTTGTCACATGGGGATTTAACTCGGGGCAGAACCAATCTTCCCTAATTCGTGCTGCAATGACTTCCTTGCCTGTGTGGGCTGGGTGGTGTAGTTGGCTCAGGGCGGTGTTCAATAGTGCCAGTGGCATTACCATCTTTCCAGTGTTACCCTGGCGCCATAGTGCGTCAGTTGGTGACATTGTACATCCTCTTTTTACCCATATTTCTTTTTCTGCCATTGGTGCAGCTGCTTGTAGCTCCATTATCTGTGTGGCTGGGAGATGGGTGTACCCTTCTCTTATCAACATCTCCTTAGCTATTCCCCTCCCTCTCCCTCTCTCTGACTCTGCGGGGTTCCATATCTCACCAAAATATGCAGCATACTTTGCATGTGCGTCTGCTGCTGCATTCCCTTTTGAGATATGATCTTCTCCATTAGTGTGTGCGGTACATTTGACCAAGGCTAATTCTTGGGGGTCATTTATTACTTCAATTAGTTCAGCCAACAAGAGAGCATGTTGCACTGGAGTGCCGTCAGCTCTCCTAAACCCTCTTCTCCTCCATTTGGACAACCCTGAGTGGACAGTAGACGTGACATATGCGCTGTCAGAATATATGGTCACTCGTTTGTCAAAGCTTTCCTTCAACGCCAAGATCAGTGCAACTAATTCAGCTGCTTGAGCAGAGTAATGCTGTGGTAATTGTACGCATTTCATCACCACACACACCGGTACCTCCGTCATTTTTACCACTGCTGCCCCAGTTCTCCTTATCCCATCACTTTGGTCAATTGTTGATGACCCATCAATGAACAAGAGCTCACCTTCATCTATTGCGTTCTCTTCAACCTTTCTAGTACATGAGTACATTTCAGTAGTCTGCGTACAATCGTGTGCATAGTCTCCTTCCTCAATTACTTCTGCTATAAACCTTGCAGGGTTAACCGTGCTGCATCTACCAATTGATGGTTCTGGTCTAGATAAGATGATCTCATAACCTGACGCCCTCTGCGTGGTTAGTGTGGACTTAGGCTTGTTCAATATTGCAAATAGTGCATGTTCCACAAATAGTGTGGTTGGGCACCCCATGGTGATTGCTGATGCTTTCTCTACCGCAAAGGCAGCTGCGGCGAGACCTTGTTCGCAAGGGAAATGACCTAACATCACAGGATCCAAGTGGCCGCTGTAAAACGCTACTGGTTTGTAGCCCATGCTTGTTTTTTGAGCCAACATTGCTTTCATTACTGCTGAGTCGCAATGTGAAAATATAAAGAATTGTCGTTCATAATCTGGGGTGGCCAGTACCGGAGCAGTTGATATTGCATCTTTCAGTTCATCAAAAGCCTCTTTCATTTCCATTGTCCACCCCAACTTTTTCTCCCCTTTGTTAACTTCTTTTAACGCCTCAAGTAGGGGTCCTATGTATGAGCTGTAATCAAATACCCATGCTCTACAGTAGTTGCACAGACCCAGGAACTGCTGCTGTTTACTGCTCACTGTTTGTGGCAATGGCGTTTTTGAAATGGCCTGTGCTCTTTGTGGTGCAATCTTTCTTCCATATTGGGATATGAGCTGACCAATGTAAAGTACCTGTTCCTGACAGTACTGTAACTTTTCCTTGTCTACCTTGTAACCTTTTTCAGCCAATATTGTCAGCATCTTTAATGAGTCCTCTCTGCATCTTCTTTCGCTTGTGCTGCAAATTATTATGTCATCAACATACTGCAACACTGTGCTTTCCACTTCAATGTTACCCAAATCCATCTGTATTACTCTGTTGAAGATTGAGGGTGACTCGCAGTACCCTTGTGGCAATCTGGTGTGTTTCCACTTTGTGTTTCTGTAGGTGAAGCTTGTCAGATCTTGTGAGTCTGGGTGCAGGGGTATTGAGAAAAAGGCATTTTTGAGGTCTATCACTGTAAATCGTGATGCCTCTGCTGGAATGCTGCACAATATTGTGGCCGGGTTTGCTGCTATGGGGTATTATGCTTCCACTATGTTGTTCAAAGGCCTGAGGTCCAGTATGAAGCGTCAAGACCCCCCTTTAGCCTTGCGCACTGGGTATACAGCTGTGTTGCATGGTGATTCTGATGGGACCAATATGCCATTATTTATAAGGGCCGTTATTGTTTCAAATATGCCCTCATCTGCCTCTTTTGATAGTGGGTACTGTTTCACTCTGGGGAGTATTGCACCTTTTTTCAATTTTATTCTTACTCCCCCTATGCTTTTTATGCACCCCACGTCATACGGGCTAGTAGTCCATAATGATGTGGGTACTTTTGCCATATCCTCCTCAAAGAAGGGAACTGGGGTGGATATGGGTGCCTCAAGTGCCATTGCAATTTTCTGTGCCACTTGTTTGTACGTCACTCTTAGCCATATTTCCACACTCATCATAAACACCATTTCACCTTCTTACTTTTCTTCTGAGAAGAGCTCCTCATCTGACACCTGGGTGAGTCTACATCCCTCTGCTAGTGCTATCACTGCCCTCCATGCTCTTCCTTCTCTGTCTTGGGCATGTACTGCAATGTAATCAGCGGTTGCTATAATGCTCTCTAAGTTCACTGAAATCACCTTTCCTTCTGGTTCATTGGCTGGTGTTTCTGGTCTAAACAAATAGGCTGCTGGCCTCCTCCAGATCTTTCCTTCTATCCCTGGCATCCATGCAAATGCCATGTCTGTCCCGTACTGGAACAGTTCACCATCTACTGGCTCAGCCCTAATCACTGTCTGTCCACAGTATGCTTGCATAATTTGTCGTGCAGTGAGCATGTTAATTCCTGGAGTGGAGCAAATTATGCCGTCCTCCGTAAAGGAGATCGTCATATTCAACCTGCTCATTATGTCTCTCCCCAGTATATTTACTGGTGAGGCCCTAGAATATAAAAGTGGGACTGACATGTCATAATCCCCTATTGATAAGGGAATGTTATCAGTAAAGGGAACCAACCCCCTAGCCCCAGAGAATCCTTAGGTGTTCATGGCTTCACCTGACATCTTAAATTTACCTTCCCTTATGCAAGACCGAGTCGCCCCGGTGTCAACAAGGAATGATAATTTTTTGTCACCTATCGTTACCTCTATGCATGGTTCCTCCGCACTATTAGGTGTTACCGACAGGATGGGACACACCAAGGCCGTCTGTGGGCTGTCCTATTGAGGGTATAATGATTGACCACTTCCTGTGTAAGGGTTGTGTCCCAGGACCGTCACCCTACCCAGTTGTGTTTGCTGTAGTTGTGTATTGGTAGAGGTTATGTTATGGTCTTGGATTTGTGCAGGTTGCTGTACTTGCTGTACTTGGGGTTGTTGTGTTATCGCTACCTGTTGTTGTGGCAGTGAATATGTCTGTGGCTGTTGTTGTGTTACTAGTTGTTGCTGTCCATTTCCCTGTTGCAATGTCTGCTGTTGCTGGATGCCCTGCTGTTCCTGTGTGGGCCCTTGTTGTCCCTGTTCACTCCATGATGGTGTGCCTGGTCTCACTCTACACGTGCGTGACATGTGCCCTACTAATCCACAAATCCAACACACCGGTGGTTCCCTGTTCTGCCATGGAAAGCTTCCTGTGTTGTCCTGGTATACTGGTTGCCCGGTGGGGTAGGAATTTCTAAGTCCTCCCACCTGCTGTTGTGTGTTATATCCGTATCCTCTGCCTCTCATTATTGCTCCCCTTCCCCTGTTGTAATTATAATACCCAGCTCCTGGCGTTGAGTATCCTCCTCCCATGTTAGTCGTGTATGGTTGGAGTGGCGGCAGCTGTTGTGTTACAGTCTGTGATGATTGTATTTGGGAGGGATCTTGTGCAGCCACTACTTGTGTGGGGCTTTGAGTCATTGTTGCAGGTGTAGTTATTAGTGCGCCTTCCATCGTGTATTTAGTAAGTTTTTTCTGTACTAGTTTAGCCTCTTCCGTTTTTCTATCCTCTTCCTTTTGTTTCATTTTTTCTTGCCATGTCCTACAATGATGCACTATTGTCAGTTGTATTTCTGGCCATGCTTTTGCTTCAATCCCCACTACTTTCTTCAGTTGTTTCTGAACTGCTTCTGGGAGCCCTTGTACTAGTATATGGTAGAATATTGCTGGTGTCTTGTCCCATTGTTCTCTAGTTTCCATGCGCCACTTCTCTTGAATTTCCTGGATATAATCAACAGGATCTTCGTTCTCACGCATCTTGCGCGAGGTAATTGCTCCTATGTCTGATGTGTCTGGATACTGTACCCTCAGTGCTTGCCATAATGCATGTCTGCAGTTTGCGAATGGTGCTCCATCGTGTGATGTGTTTGTTATTGTGACCCCGGGGAAGCCCGCTCTCTTCCAGATGTCATCCGCTGCATCCCCTAATATTGATATTAGAAGGCCCTTTACATCCCCCACTGCCAATTTCTGTCCTGCGGTGCGTTTTTCCATTTCATATATCCATTTACCCGCACCTCAACTTAATGATGGGAGCCTGCACTTTATATTTTCCTTGTCTGCATGCTTCCAGGGGACGTATTGTGGTCTAACCCCTCCCCTCTCCAGAAGTGGCATTAGGTTGTGTCCTTGTTGGCCCTTTGGGTCCCACACAATCGAATCCGTACACCCCTGCTCTTCTTCCCTGTCTTCTACGTCGTCAATGGGGTCCACATTGCTCGTAACTTTTTCTCCTCCCTCTCTTCCCTTTCTATTATCATTTCCTCTATTTAATGTGGGCGTGTGTATTCGTTCTCCCTGCCTGCGTCCAGGGAGGTCTCTAAGCCTACCTGCATAGGGTGTCAGTTCGTTTGGGAAGGGCGCAAGTTTAGATGGGCATGTTGCACGTAATGAGCGTGAGGTAGTGGAGCATGTAGGACGGGATGGTGACGGTGTGGCTGCACGTGTCTGCCTTTCCGCTATTCCTTGCTCTTACTCCTCACTTCCCTCCAGTTCTTCCTTTCTCCTGCAGATCCATGGTGATTCTCCGTTTGTCCGGGTGATGTATAATTTATCTAAGCTTTCCCTTTCACTGTCTCTCCCTTCCTTCTCTATCCCTTCTCCTTCCTCACTAAAAAAGTCCTCCATTAATGGCAACACCCAATCTGTCTTTTTCACCCTAATCGTTACTGTTTTTAAGTCTATTAGATCCGTTCCTCCATTGTCTTCTTTGCCAATTGCTCCCCTTTGTGCTGATGTGGTTGCTACTTCTTTGTCTCTGTATACATACCTCCTTACTTCACTCCCCCCTCTCCTTCCTTCTCTTTCCCCTTCATTTTCTCCGCTATTTCTCTACCAATTTCCTCTCTTTTCTTTTTCAATTCCTCCATTACTTCAATACTCATCTTTTCCATTATCCTTTCTTCTTCTTTCTTCTTTTCCCATTTTGCTCTTTCCCGCTCTAATATACCCTCTATCATCCTTCTTTCTTCGTATTTCTTTGTCGTTTCTGATAGTAATCTCCTTCTCCACATTTCCATTTCCTTTTCTTCCTCTTCTTCTTCCCTTTTCTTGTCACGCAGTGCTGCTCTGGATACCCTTTCTGCTACTGCTTTCACCCTTTCTGCTTCTCTCTTTTTCTCCTCAGTTCGTTCCCTCATTTTGTCCAACTCATCCTTGCCTTCTTTCCTTTTCCGTGCTCTCTCTCTTTCCTCTCTCTCGAGCCGCTTGATCAGTGTATTCTGCTCATCCCTTAATTCTGCTAATAGTTCTTCCAAAATCTCTTCCTTCTGTCGTAACAGCTCTTCTCCCTTTCTTTTCCCCTCTTCCCCTTTCCTTTCACTCTTCCTGGTGTCGTCCTCGTCTATTTTCCTTACTACCTCCTCCTCTTCTTCTGTTAATGAACCTCGTAATTTTAATAATACCTGCGCAGCTACCCACTCATCCTGTCCTATTCCTGCGATCCGTTCCTCGCCAATCCCCCCTTCCCCTGTGGGCATTTTCGTGCAGGCTGATCCAGTCGTGCTACTCTGCTCCCTTCCTGTGTGGCTACCTGTGGCTGTATATGGTGGCGGGCTGTATGCCGGGTTCGAGTACCCCTCAGCCGCCCTTAATTGAACCATGTCTCGTAGTTCTGTTAAAGGATATAACCCCCCTTCCTCCTTTTTCACTACCTTTGCTAGGGATATATCGCCGTTCTGTCCCTTTTTTATTTCCTTTTCGCTTATGTTGTTACTCTTCTCTCCTCCCTCTTCTCCGTTCCCTGTGTTCTGTGTGCCTTCACTCTCTTTCTCCCCATTCTCTCCTTCCTCCTTAATCTTCTCTTCCTCCGTTGTTCCCCCCATAATAAACATTCCGTTTGGTCCTGGTCGGGACCCTTGGAACATCCTCCATAAGTTAAACACCTCCACGTGGTGCGTCAACTTCTTCCCCTTGTATGTGTTATGTGGGATGTATTTACCCATGCATCCTAGCCCTACCTCAAAACTGTGCAGTACTGACATGGAAAACATCATGATGGCCAGAGCTTCCCAGAAAATGCACAGGGAAATGCATGAAGAATAGGCTGCCACTCATTTTCGCCGATGTTATGGGCACAGAAGGACACTGCCTAAAACCACCATTGGACTACCCACACAGTAGTCTGAAACCATTGGGAATGGCAATGCTGATTGCCAAATGCAACCTAGAATTGTTGGGAATTCATTTTCTTAAATCCCAAAAATGGGTGCAGTACCAGTACTCACCACTATCCAAAAGCCGGCGTTTTAAAACCACTCTGTTTCCCTGAAGGCAAGTCAAAATGCCTATTTTCAAACATTGCAATATGTGCAAAATATTTACTGAACACCAGCAGACATTTGGCAGAATGGAGTTTTGTGTGCCTACAAAATCTGGGAAATGAAGATCATAAGACAAGGTTTATAACAAGACTGGCTGCGCTGTGGATTTCAGCAGTTTAAGTTGCACTGGATTGAAAGACACTAAAAAAAAAAATCTAAATGTTTAAATTGACTGAGTGACCTACTTTTGAGTGTCACATAGGTTGCAATTGTTTAAATGTCATAGTTTTGCACTTAGAATCAGCATTCTAGCTGCATGTGTAAAATTGCAAGTTAATTTAAAAAGCAACAAATAACATGACAGTAGCTGAAAACCTGGCTTAAGGAATTTGATTTTGCTTGGCAGCTACCCCCATCAGCAGTGAAACTTGAGTCACCACTGTGTTCCCAGGCCAACCTTCCTTTTGCTGCCCCCACTAAGGATATGCCATCTATCTGATAATTGAATTACCTGGGCTCTGCAGGAGAGTGAACAAAGCCCTCTTCACTCAGGCAAAGGTTTTTATTACCGCAGTCGTAAAATGTAGCTTCCTCTTGGCAAGAGCTGGGAGGGGCACTGCCTGTGAGAGCAAGCTGGCTTGGCAGAAACTGGAAAGACTGGTTTCTATACCATGTGACCTGGGAAACCACACCCCTTTGGAGCCAGAACATAACTTTAAAAAGATGAATAACTCATAGAGCGGACATGTGAACATTTTATAAATGATACCATAATTCTTGTGATTTTTCTGCCCACAGTTTAAGAGGTTTTTAGAACCGGTGGCATGTTCAGGGGGGTTTTAGCGGAAAAATGGATATTACTCTAAATGTATGCATGTTAAAAATCTGAAACTTCATCAGTTAATGTCCCTACTCCCTGCACACATGTATGTAAAGTTGGGTCAATGTCAGAAATTGCAAAATCAGTTAAAAAGTGAAATATGTGCCATTTCTGAATGTAAGCTCCCAGGAAGAGCAGAGTTTGAACAGGGGATACCTCCTGTAATGCATGATGGGTGCATATGATTTTAAAACAATATGTACCTCTGCAAATATGTATTTGTTTCAAATCTAGATTTGTGTGTAAGTTGACAGGAGGAGTGGACTTTCTGCAGGCTGTAAAATGACATCACTCTGACTCACAGTTCATTCCCCAATCAAATGATAAATGGAAGTTTGACCAATTAGAAGCTGAGAGAGAGGTAGGGTCAGTGATGCTAGAACACACCCACATTCTAAACACATAAAAGCAGACACATAAGGACAGATAGGGACCTTCCAAATCCATCTGCAGCGGGACGCTCTGCCGGAAAAATCCATACGTACCTCCATCAACCTCCAGAAAGCCAAACTAGAGACTTCAATCTATCCAGAACTAAGAGAACCAGAGAGAAAGCAGTGCTGTACCCAGAGAGACCCAGACCAGCAGAGAGAGCTGACCCAGATCACTGTGAAGTGCAGAGGCCAGACCAGACCAGACCAGAGTCCAGTCTAAAACCCTGACCAGATCCATGGCGAGGCCCATTTCACTCAAGAATATAGTGTGAGTACCTAGAAAACTGTGCAGAACCAATCTCTTAGTTAAAATAATATAATTCAATCCTATTTTAATCTAAGTAGAACTGTCTCCTAACTGTCACCTGTCACTTGTAAAGCTGTCACCTGTGATTTGCTAGTTGCAAGCTGCACTTGTCATTTTGAGCTTTTGAAATTTGCAAACCCAAAAACGACCTTTATTAAATCGCTCATATCTCCGCGACCGTTTGGGCTAGAGACTTGCAGTAACTTTCTTCTGATAGCTTAGAATCGTAGCTTTGAATCGCACCAAGAACCGCATTCCTACCCCTTATAGTTTTACCGCAATCGCGGAACACGCATCCGCGAATTTTACCGCGATTTGCAATTTCTTCACATGTAAAAACTGCTGCTGTTTGCCTTCCATTTGCCAGAAATTCATTTTAACCTGCTAACTATCCCTGCATCATTGCTAGTGTGAGCCTGGACTAACATTAACTAGATACCACTCACCCTGAACCTCTGAAAAGGGAATTAAAAGCATTTTAGCATATTTTTTTAATTCATTGCCAGCACATATCAAAGCAATTTGGGCCTGTGTTTTCAAACTTCTGTAGTCTAAGCTTGCTGGGGTGAACTGAATTACATTGATTGCATTTCTGAGAACTGTGTGTTTCCTTCCATTTCCTTGCCTTGCATCAAGGGGGGGGGAGGGAATTGCCAGAGAAAAGTGATTACATTGTTTTGTTGAAATCATATTGAGTATTTCTATACTGCATTTCATTCATTGAATATTGCATCCATTTGAACTCTATAAAGCATTTTCTACCACATTATAATTCTGTACCTATTTACCAGTGTGCTACCTTATCCATTTCATCTCAACTCATTAGTGATTATAAGAAGTGTGCTAGTGCCAGATTCTCCGTTGTTGATCTTTATCATATCAGATTAAGTGTGCTATTCAATTATTAATTTATTATAAAGTGTCATATATATATCTATTGTTTAAATTATCAAATAAACCTTTTAAACTTGCAAAACAGAACTACTTCTTGGCTCAGTGGGGTCAGGGGGATTCCAAGAGAGGGGTGTTATACAGGGGTAGTCATCCAGAACGCATGAACTGGACCTTAAGATATATCAATAAGGGTTTTCATTCAGTATTATAGACTAGGCGTTGACTTAGCTGTAGTGTTGAATTGAATCCTCTTACAAATTGGGGGCTCGAGCCGAGACGTTGGGTTAGATTTACCACTTGTGCAGCTTAATACAGTGTGCTAACTGACGGGATACATACATCCGGTCGGATCACCACGCTGCATTACGCTGTGAAGCATTCCTCAAAAGGGACACTCCAAGAAAAGTTCTGTTCTGCAAAAATAAAATACAAACTTCTGTAAGTCAGGACAGAGACCAATCTCTAGAATGACGACCTTAGTAGACATGAAAATAGCCAGAGAGCACCTCTTGCATAAGCTATTTGTGAGAGGTGAATGGACCGAACAGGGCCAGGATGCCTGGTTGCAGGCCATCACGCGACAGGTCACTGAAACAGGGTCAGATATATATAGAGATCAGGGTCCCTTACATGTGGCCCTGAGTGAACTATATATGGCTCCTAAAGCCAAAGAGGAACACAATAAGATTGCCAGGATAGCAGCATACCTGTACCTATATATGGGAGACATGCAGGATAGATGTGCTGAAAGCCAAAATCTGGCAAATAGGCAACAGATGGTGTTAGAGAAGGTCCAATCTGACCTGGTCTCTTCTGAGCAGAGGCTGCAGAGGAGCCAGGAGTCAGAAAATGACAGCAGACTGTACATCACTAAAATAAAGGAGGATATGGATGTGCTGCAAAAGGAAAAGTCAGAACAGGATACCAGATTTCTGGCCTTGCAGAAGGAACACCAAGAAGGTTTGGACTCCCTACTGCAAAGCCAGAAAAAGCTGGAGCAACAGCTAGACTTCAATAGGGCATGTGCTGAGCAGGTAGTCACCCTGCAAAGTCACCTAGATAGAGAGAAGGCAGAGAGCAACAAACTAATTCTGAAAGACCTGGATACCCAGGCAGAGTTTGATGAGGAGCGCCAAAAAGCTGGTGCCCTTCAACGGCAAAGGGACGACCTGGCGGCACAAATGCAGGCTCTTAGTCAGGAAAGAGACGCCTTAGGCCAGGAAGTCTGCCATTTAAAAAGAAAAATGGAAGAAAATCACCTGGCCCACCAGGGACTGGGTGACCTCCAAAAAGAACACCAGAACTTGCTAGAGCACACCAGGAGGGTGGAGGATGCTCTAGCAAGAAAGGAGCAGGCCAATAGGGACACAGCTCAGGAGGTAACCCTCCTGCAGCAAAGACTGGCCCAGTTCTCCAGGACCAACCAGGAAGCACAGAGGGAAAATGAGGCTCTCTGCCAGCACAATGATAGGCTCCAACAACAGGTAGCGATGCAGGAGAGACTGATAGAGTCGAGTAAGGCCTTAACAGAGGAACTGAAAGCACAAATGCAGGCTCTTGCATTGCAACAGGGAGCAGGGGCGGATAGAGATGAGGTCCGCTGGGAAAGAGAGACTCCTGACCATAACCGCAGGAGCCCTAACCCCGGGGGCCTTCATCTCCCCCAGTCCCTGGACTCTACCACCCCCATGTCCCCTGGCGCACATGAGCACAGGGCCGAAGGGATGGCAGATTACTATCCAGCTAAGAGTATGGGGCTCATAGGCCAGTACCACTCAGGAATGGAGGGGTGGGCATCCGGGTATGGGCACCCAAGTACAGTACAGTTCAATGGGGAACCCCAGGAGAGTAGGCCCATTAAGGGCATCCTGAAAACCTCTGCCCAGTTAGGTCAGTGGAGGGGGTACCCATCAAATCCTGGCAGCAAGGAGGAATCTGAAGACTCCTCTGAACTGCGCAGGACACAGGAGACCAGGTCCCCACATTCTGCCAGCCATTCCCAGGCTCGCAGAATCCGGGAAAACCTGGAAGAACAGACGGGAACCTCTGGGAGCAGTGCCTCTGAGTCCGAGGAAGAATGGACAAGGGTTACCCGAACCAAAAAGGCCAATAAGGCAAAAAGGGCCTTGCTTAAGGACCCCTTAAAGCAGATTAAGGCGATCAGGAGCGTCATCACGCCTTACCATAAGAACGCTAAGTATTCTGTTTGGGAGCACTTAGAGTTGTTTGAACAAATGATGGAGACTTTCCATTTGAAGGACAGCCAAAGCTGTATTCAATATGTAAAGTGGACATTCTCCCCGGAATACTCCAGTTTCTTTGCGGGGCTGGAGGACCAAAATCATTTAAGATGGTCCACATATAAGGCGGCCATCCTGAAACATTTTTCTGTTCACAGAAATCCTCAAGAGGCTCGCAAGGCGGCCTACAATTTGCAATGTGGGGAGGATCAGGCCCCACGAGAATTTGTGCAGGAGTTAAAGCGTGCTTTTGCGCAAACCACCAGAAGGGTGCGCACAGATAGTAGAGAGTTTGTCAATACATTTTTCCATGCCTTGCCCAAATATATAATGACCCAGCTCGTGAGAGATTTTCATGAGAAAAGATCTTTAGACTGGGTCATTGAACAGGCTACCCGGATCTATGAGGTGCAGAAGCCCATAGAAAATAAAAGCAATGCCCAGAAAAACCCCAAAGCCAACAGCACCCCTGCTGCTGTCAAGGTGGCAGAGGTAAAGGTCACCCCCGTTTTGGATCTGGAGATGGGGGGGCCTAAAAACCTACCTGCACCTAATAATGCTAGGCCCAGAAGGTCCTCGGGCCAGTCACAGACAGGGAGCCAGGGAGGCAGCCCCACAAATGGGGTCCCTCGCTCTCCTGACTATGTAAGTCCTCGCTACAAAGGTAACAGACCCATCCTGGGTTATGTGTGGACTCCTCCAGCCCAAGGGGGGGGATCCAGCCAAGCACCTAACCTTGGGAACTTCCCTCCAAACTTCCCACCGGAGGGCAGAAATTTACCAAACCCTGGGCAGAACTTTTTCCCCAGATATCCACCCGACTTTCAGCCCCAAAACCATCCATCCTTCTTTCCCCAATTCCCTGAGCCCAGATCACTGAATCCGGGAGAGGGGAGGCCAAGGGTGGAGGGGTACCCAAATCTTCCCAACCCGGGGTATTACCAGAGGAGGGACAGCTACCCTTCCCGGGATCAGCCCAGGGGAGAAAACAGGGCCCCGTATCAGCCTGAGCGGGTTTCCCAGTTAGAGCGCCAGGTTCAAAACATGGCGCGGGATATGGGTCATATACTGAGGGCGCAGCAGAACCCTCAGATGGGCGTGCCGGCGCAGAACGCACCCAACTCTGGACCTGGTGCTCCAGAACAATGACGGGGGCAGCACCCCGATAACTCACCGGTTCCCAGGGAGGAGGCACAAAGGGGAGGGGGGTGTAAAGCCTTGGAGGAAGCTTCCTTCCTCACTTGTAAACAGCCCCTGGAAACCCAGGAACCGGAAACAAAATCTCTTGCCCCTGAAAGTCTGCCTCCTAAGGAGCAGAGGGGGGGTAGGAGAAACAAAAGACCCAAACAGACTCAGTTTGAGGAGGAGGTACAGATCTTCCAATTTGAGGGAGAGGGATCCTCAGAGGATCCTGGGAAAAGGATCTTCTCCTTCAGAGAGGGGGGAACTCCTCCCAAAGAAAAATGGGTCCCTAGGGATGCCAATCCAGACTGGGGAGATGTGGAGACTGAGCTACCGCCGCCCACCATCTCATCCCAGAACCAACAGCAAGAAAATCCCCTGGTTCAAACCCATCCTGGGGACTGCCTCCAAAAAGGGGGGGGCGGCCCAGAAACGGAGCCAGGGGAACCCACAATGGCTCTGATCTCCAGTTGCCAACTTTTTCTTTCAGATTCCCAAGACTCTCCACAGAATTCTGCCCAAATCTCTTCGCTAGCGATGTCCAAAACCAGAAAATTAGCCCACCAGTTGTCCAAAAATGTACATTATCTGTGCCCCCTTGAGGAGAAGGAGGGAAGATATTATGCCCCGGTACAAGTACAGGGGCAGGGTACAATCTCAGCGCTGGTGGACACTGGATCTCAAGCTACCCTTCTGTCCAGAAGGGCCTTTGATGAACTGAATGCAGGAAGGGGAGAGAATTACCAAATTCCTCTCACCTCACTTCCTGGACAACTCCAGAACTTTGACGGGAAGGAAATTCCCGTTGAGGGGACTGCAGACTTGGACATTAAGATCGGGCGACACAAGTTGAAACACCCGGTCATAATTGTGACCCCAGAGGGCACCCCTTGTTTACTAGGGAATGACCTCCTGAGAAGGTTGTCACCCCTAATAGATTGCGTAAACAAGGTCCTCTGGACCCAGACTAGCCGACCAATAAAATTAAAACAGAGTGTTAACCATGTTAGTTTAAACGGCACCTGCCACCTGGTTGAACAAAAACCTGACCAAGTAGAATTTCACTTCCAGAATAACCAGATTCCAGACGTGACAGTAATAGCAGTAGGACAACAGACTGGTGATGGGGGGTCCTCTCTATTTCTGAAAATCAACCTTCCTTCCAGTCTAAAGTGGTATTCCACGCTGGAAGGAAACACTCTGAAATTCTATACCAATCCACAATCTGAAACTCCCACTCCTATAGTCCAGAAAGATGTGAAATCAGCTCAGAGCCTGGCTGAGATTCAGCAAATTGGAGAGCAGTTGTTCATCCCTGTTCAGTTAAATGATGGGAAGGACTCTGTTCTCGCTCGAGTGTGTGTGAACAACGGTAAGAGCTTCATCAGCGAAGCCATGTTCCGCCAACTCCCAAAAGATCCAGCCATTCCCACCTTCAAACTGATAGACAAATGGGAAATGGACCTGGAAGCACCCAATTCAAAACATCTCCTGCCAAGCAGGTGTATGCTCAAAATCTCCATTGGCAACAAGAGCATAGTCCACAATTGTTGGGTCGTGCGAGACGTCCCTGCCGCCTTTTACTTAGGCAGTGACATTCTCAATCGCTTTGCCATTAGTTTGGACCTAATAAACTTCAAAGCTTGGTCCCGATTAGCGGATAATCCCATGACCTTTGATGATCCAGAAAAAGCATTTAGGTCAGCTCAATTGCTACCTTATGCAGTTGAAATTCAGGTTAAAGAGGAAGTCACCATCCCAGAAAGGACCCGACAATTCTCCCTGGAAGTGAAAGTTAAAAGGGGACAAGAGTTGAAAAACCCTGATGCTTACATACATCTAAATGCTTCTTTCCAACAGCAAGGGTTGGGGGTAAACCCAACACCATTAGTCAACATAGAACATGACACCATTCCAATAGAGGTGGATAACAGCGACTTAAAGAGTATTACTCTAGCCGCAGGCACCATTATTGGAATGGCGGTTGATGACCGACATTTTTCCATGGATTTAGGTAACGAACTGTTAGGACCAATCCCCAAGGACTGTTTTGACAGTGACAGTGATGACAATACAACACCAGACAGGATTTTTACCCGGCATGGGGGGAACTTCCTGGTGTACACTTCCTGCCCCTATGGTAAGGAAGATGTGACTTGTGACTTCAGGAGGGATGAGGTGATTTTCCAGGTACATGAGGGCTGCCTTTCCCACCTGAAGCCTCCGGTCCAAATCAGCACTCTGACCAGGGACTTCTCCACCCAGTTGGAGGAGGCCGCTGAGATAGCCAAACCAGAAGTCTTTCCAGGCTTCAGGCATTTGGTGGAAGAGAGAGTCAACCTAGCTGATGCCTGTGTGACTCTGGAACAAAGGCAAAAGTTGAAACAAGTTTTCTTGGATTTCCAAGATCTCTTTGCGGTAGACTCATATGACTGTGGTCGCACCGACATCCACACAACATCAATCCCCACGGACCCTGGCATGACTCCTGTGTTTGTGAAGCAATATCGCTTGCCTCTCGCATCAATGGAGTCCCTTACTGAAATAATTAAGAACCTTGAGTCCCGGGGAATAATCCGTCCCGTCCACAGCACCTTCAATAATCCGGTGCTGGGAATATTGAAGCCAAACGGCCAGTGGAGACTCTGTGCCGACCTCAGGGAGCTCAACAAACGGGTCCATACTTCCCGATGGCCTCTTCCCTACATTGACCAAGGGCTGGCCCAGATTCAGGGGTCACAGGTATTCACTGCAATAGACCTGACCAATGGATACTGGACCGTGCCTGTCAGTAGGGAGGATCAATACAAACTGGCTTTTACCTTTGGGGGCCAGCAATACACATGGACCCGGACTCCCTTCGGGTACCTCAACTCCGGTAATGAGTTCAACATATTTCTACACAAGGCCATGCCCGACTTGGGTGCGAGGGGTAACCTGGCTTATGTAGATGATGTCCTCATCAAAAGTTCATCTGTGGAGGAACACATAGCAGAGATCCGTTATGTTCTGACACAGTTGAGGGCCGCCGGAGCAAAACTTTCCTTTCAGAAAGCACAGTGGTGTAGAACCCATGTTAATTTCTTGGGGCATGAGATTACTCCTCAGGGTCTCTGTCCCCAGGAAAAGAAAGTGGAAGCACTTCAGAAACTGAAAGACCCCACAACTCTGCGGGAACTAAGGAGCCTCCTTGGACTGACTAATTACAGCAGAAAGTTCATTGAGGGCTACGCAGAGATCACCAGACCCCTGATTCATCTCCTGAAGGGGGGGGTCAAGTGGGAATGGGGTCCAGAACAAGCCGAGGCAGTAAAACAACTCAAAAGAAGCCTCTCACAAGCACCTTGCCTAGCTTACCCTGTCAGAAACAAGGAGTTCTTCCTGGAGACGGGGTTCTCTTATACGTGCTTGACGGCAGTATTATATCAAAAGCATGACAAGGTCAATAAAGTAATCTCCTATGCGAGCAAAACTTTATCCTCTGTGGAGGAAAAATTCAACGATTGTGAGAAGGCACTCCTGGCAACGGTGTGGGCATTGAAGAATTACCGCCCGTTTATCCAGGGGGAACACATCATAGTGGAGACTCCCCACCAGCCTCTGCAATATCTCCAAAGTGACAGAATCCGGGCCGGAAATGTGAGTAATTCCCGAATTACTTCCTGGATTCTGTCAATGCAAGGCTTTCCTGTGGAGGTCCGATATGGCCAAAACAAGAAGAGTCCCCTCGCGCAAGGTCTGGCTGACTTGCATGATTGTGCCAGAGAAAACTGTCTCGAGGACGAAAGTCTAAAAATAAAGGACAACATGGAGGCATACCTTAATTCCCCCCACAAAGTCTTTGAAGAAGACAAGTGTGAGGGAATGCCCACTGTGTATGTGGATGGATGCTCTTACCATGTTGACAACAACGGGGAGAAAGAACTGGTGGCCGGCGTAGGGAATGCATGGGTGAATGAGTCCCCAGAACCCTCCGCTGGATACAAAATTGGTCCCCGAAGTAGTCAGGTGGCAGAATTGATGGCTGTGCATCAGGCCATCCTCACTGCTGTCCAGCATCAACTCCCCGAACTGGTCATAATCACAGATTCGGATTATGTACGGAATGGGTTCGTGGAGCACCTGGTGAATTGGAAAACCAGAGGCATGTTATGTGCTAACAACAAACCCTTGAAACATGGGAAGTTGATCCAAAACATTGATGATCTGGTCACATCGAATGGGATGACCATCTATTGGAAAAAGATCAAGGGTCATTCCAAAGTAGAGGGACCAGACAAAACTGGAAATGACTTAGCTGATCAGCTGGCCAAAACCGGGGCCATCCAAGGGGATCTAATTGAGATTGAGTCCCTGTTGGGGGAAATCCAGGTCACTGCTATCACTAGGTCCCAGACAAATGCTCACAACGACCTTTCAATTGCACAATGGAGTAAGGAGACCCCTGATGCTGATTTGATTACCGCTCAGAAGGGGGATCCCATTATTGGTAAATTTTACCAGCACCTTGAGGACCCTGAGAACTTTCCCCTGACGGATACCGATTACATTGGGAAAGAGGACCTAAGAGTGTTGATGAAATGTCCAAAAATGTTCCGAATCCAAGACGGTTTGCTGGTAAGGAAATCCAAAGCTGGCCACGATCAGTGGGTGGTTCCTACCTCATTCCGAAGCCTGATGTTAAGTCACGCCCATGATGCGGCCACCGCCGGTCATAGGGGGTTTCACACAACATTGGAAATCTTAAGAGAGGTTGCATACTGGCCACACATGGGGCAGGACCTCGACCAGTACCTGAAGGGTTGTCTTGTGTGTGCACAATTTCAGCCATCATCCCTCACGCACCGGGCGCCTTTACAAAAGAGGGGAATGACACTCCCATGGTCAGATTTACAAATCGACTTTGTAGGCCCTGTGATTCGCTCGGCTAGGGGGAATAAGTACATGTTGACTGTGACATGCTTGTTTACCAAGTGGGTGGAATGTCTCCCAGCCCCAAATTGCAAGGCAGAAACTGCAGCTGCCTTGATGATTAACCACATCTTTTCCCGTTTTGGTCTACCTCAAAGGATTGAGTCAGACAGAGGTAGCCACTTCACCAGTGAAGTAATGACAAAGATGTGGGAGATACTGGGGGTCAAAAGGAAGTTGCATATTGCTTATCGGCCAGCTTCTTCTGGGGCAGTAGAGAGATATAACCGAACCATTGTGAGCATATTAAAGAAGTTTGTGGCAGATTCTGGGCCAAGTTGGGATATCCGATTACCTCTGGTCCTAATGGCTATCAGATCTACCCCTTCATCTGCAACCAAAATGTCACCATTTGAGTTGATGACTGGGCGCAAGATGGTGCTTCCTCAGCATTTGCTCTACAGGACCCAGGAGCAGACACTGATAAATGCCTCCACTACTCATGAGTATGTAGAGAATTTAAGGAAACACCTCCAACATGCTTTTGCTTATGCTCAGCGGAATCTAGAAAGATCGGCTGATAGCATGAAGACCCACTATGACCTGAAGACTTCCAGGAAGGAATATCAGGTGGGAGACCGGGTCTATCTATACAACTTCCAAAGGAACCAGGCCAAGCAGCGCAAATTTTTGCAGACATGGAAGGGACCCTTTGAGATCGTCGATAAGATCTCCCCTGTGGCCTACAAGATCCGCATCCCCAAAGGCGGTTCGGCAGAGGGGGAAGACAAGTGGGTCCACATAAACCAGTTGAAATGTTGCCATCCCAGGCACACTCTGCAACAACTGGAGGAATCCTCTGGAATCCTAGCGGGTACTGTCTCAGACTAATTCAGTTCCAATCATAAAACATACCACATCTAGTCTCTAAAATATTGTGATTTGCATGAAACTGTCTCTTAGTTATACTGTTTTTTTTTTTCAAAATAAGAATGTAATGTTTCGTGATGATGAAATGCATATGCTGCCCCACTATCTCAACGGTGGTGGAAAAACGTCTATGAATAGGTATTGCCGCTCTTCCTTTGTCGTCCTAGGAGAAAGAAAACCTGAAGACGGGCCAAGGAGGATGATACGGAGACCGGGAACGAAGATCCAATGGGCCCAGTGGACCGCCCAATATTCCCATCAGGACCGGCGAGGAGAACTGATCGATCAGTACCGGATGGAGGAAAAGATGCTGAACTGTGCCATCTATTGGAAGAAGATGAGGAAACATCCCAGATCTTGCGAGTCCCATTCGTGAAATAGAATGGCCATCGCAAGAGGGGGGCTTGTGGGATGTATTTACCCATGCATCCTAGCCCTACCTCAAAACTGTGCAGTACTGACATGGAAAACATCATGATGGCCAGAGCTTCCCAGAAAATGCACAGGGAAATGCATGAAGAATAGGCTGCCACTCATTTTCGCCGATGTTATGGGCACAGAAGGACACTGCCTAAAACCACCATTGGACTACCCACACAGTAGTCTGAAACCATTGGGAATGGCAATGCTGATTGCCAAATGCAACCTAGAATTGTTGGGAATTCATTTTCTTAAATCCCAAAAATGGGTGCAGTACCAGTACTCACCACTATCCAAAAGCCGGCGTTTTAAAACCACTCTGTTTCCCTGAAGGCAAGTCAAAATGCCTATTTTCAAACATTGCAATATGTGCAAAATATTTACTGAACACCAGCAGACATTTGGCAGAATGGAGTTTTGTGTGCCTACAAAATCTGGGAAATGAAGATCATAAGACAAGGTTTATAACAAGACTGGCTGCGCTGTGGATTTCAGCAGTTTAAGTTGCACTGGATTGAAAGACACTAAAAAAAAAAATCTAAATGTTTAAATTGACTGAGTGACCTACTTTTGAGTGTCACATAGGTTGCAATTGTTTAAATGTCATAGTTTTGCACTTAGAATCAGCATTCTAGCTGCATGTGTAAAATTGCAAGTTAATTTAAAAAGCAACAAATAACATGACAGTAGCTGAAAACCTGGCTTAAGGAATTTGATTTTGCTTGGCAGCTACCCCCATCAGCAGTGAAACTTGAGTCACCACTGTGTTCCCAGGCCAACCTTCCTTTTGCTGCCCCCACTAAGGATATGCCATCTATCTGATAATTGAATTACCTGGGCTCTGCAGGAGAGTGAACAAAGCCCTCTTCACTCAGGCAAAGGTTTTTATTACCGCAGTCGTAAAATGTAGCTTCCTCTTGGCAAGAGCTGGGAGGGGCACTGCCTGTGAGAGCAAGCTGGCTTGGCAGAAACTGGAAAGACTGGTTTCTATACCATGTGACCTGGGAAACCACACCCCTTTGGAGCCAGAACATAACTTTAAAAAGATGAATAACTCATAGAGCGGACATGTGAAAATTTTATAAATGATACCATAATTCTTGTGATTTTTCTGCCCACAGTTTAAGAGGTTTTTAGAACCGGTGGCATGTTCAGGGGGGTTTTAGCGGAAAAATGGATATTACTCTAAATGTATGCATGTTAAAAATCTGAAACTTCATCAGTTAATGTCCCTACTCCCTGCACACATGTATGTAAAGTTGGGTCAATGTCAGAAATTGCAAAATCAGTTAAAAAGTGAAATATGTGCCATTTCTGAATGCAAGCTCCCAGGAAGAGCAGAGTTTGAACAGGGGATACCTCCTGTAATGCATGATGGGTGCATATGATTTTAAAACAATATGTACCTCTGCAAATATGTATTTGTTTCAAATCTAGATTTGTGTGTAAGTTGACAGGAGGAGTGGACTTTCTGCAGGCTGTAAAATGACATCACTCTGACTCACAGTTCATTCCCCAATCAAATGATAAATGGAAGTTTGACCAATTAGAAGCTGAGAGAGAGGTAGGGTCAGTGATGCTAGAACACACCCACATTCTAAACACATAAAAGCAGACACATAAGGACAGATAGGGACCTTCCAAATCCATCTGCAGCGGGACGCTCTGCCGGAAAAATCCATACTTACCTCCATCAACCTCCAGAAAGCCAAACTAGAGACTTCAATCTATCCAGAACTAAGAGAACCAGAGAGAAAGCAGTGCTGTACCCAGAGAGACCCAGACCAGCAGAGAGAGCTGACCCAGATCACTGTGAAGTGCAGAGGCCAGACCAGACCAGACCAGAGTCCAGTCTAAAACCCTGACCAGATCCATGGCGAGGCCCATTTCACTCAAGAATATAGTGTGAGTACCTAGAAAACTGTGCAGAACCAATCTCTTAGTTAAAATAATATAATTCAATCCTATTTTAATCTAAGTAGAACTGTCTCCTAACTGTCACCTGTCACTTGTAAAGCTGTCACCTGTGATTTGCTAGTTGCAAGCTGCACTTGTCATTTTGAGCTTTTGAAATTTGCAAACCCAAAAACGACCTTTATTAAATCGCTCATATCTCCGCGACCGTTTGGGCTAGAGACTTGCAGTAACTTTCCTCTGATAGCTTAGAATCGTAGCTTTGAATCGCACCAAGAACCGCATTCCTACCCCTTATAGTTTTGCCGCAATCGCGGAACACGCATCCGCGAATTTTACCGCGATTTGCAATTTCTTCACATGTAAAAACTGCTGCTGTTTGCCTTCCATTTGCCAGAAATTCGTTTTAACCTGCTAACTATCCCTGCATCATTGCTAGTGTGAGCCTGGACTAACATTAACTAGATACCACTCACCCTGAACCTCTGAAAAGGGAATTAAAAGCATTTTAGCATATTTTTTAATTCATTGCCAGCACATATCAAAGCAATTTGGGCCTGTGTTTTCAAACTTCTGTAGTCTAAGCTTGCTGGGGTGAACTGAATTACATTGATTGCATTTCTGAGAACTGTGTGTTTCCTTCCATTTCCTTGCCTTGCATCAAGGGGGGGGGAGGGAATTGCCAGAGAAAAGTGATTACATTGTTTTGTTGAAATCATATTGAGTATTTCTATACTGCATTTCATTCATTGAATATTGCATCCATTTGAACTCTATAAAGCATTTTCTACCACATTATAATTCTGTACCTATTTACCAGTGTGCTACCTTATCCATTTCATCTCAACTCATTAGTGATTATAAGAAGTGTGCTAGTGCCAGATTCTCCGTTGTTGATCTTTATCATATCAGATTAAGTGTGCTATTCAATTATTAATTTATTATAAAGTGTCATATATATATCTATTGTTTAAATTATCAAATAAACCTTTTAAACTTGCAAAACAGAACTACTTCTTGGCTCAGTGGGGTCAGGGGGATTCCAAGAGAGGGGTGTTATACAGGGGTAGTCATCCAGAACGCATGAACTGGACCTAAAGATATATCAATAAGGGTTTTCATTCAGTATTATAGACTAGGCGTTGACTTAGCTGTAGTGTTGAATTGAATCCTCTTACAGTTATGCAGATGGTTTAATAGTGAATGTTGGGTATATGTATCGAAGCTACCATTAGGCGGCCATGGTGTCGTCATTTTGTTGTCCGTCCCCTGTGTCCATTCTATGCTATACTTGATCAGTTTCTCCCTATGGGGTGACAGTGTTTTACATATGTGTTGTAGCGGGGTAGTGAGGGTGTTCCCCCACCCTCCCGGTCCTGCCCCGTATGACATAGTAGCGCTCCACTTGTTATCCTTCCCCTATTTGGCAGCGGTTATCTTACTGACGGTTTACAATATACAGCCTTATATCTTTACCTGGCCCCGTAAGTTTGGGGACTTGTGATAGTCCGCTAAGGAAAATTAGTAAAATATAGCATTTACATTTGTATATTCTTTTCTTTCTTTTCTTCCTTTACAGAACACCCTTACGGCCCCCTGCGGCCGAGGCGCACGTAGCCCCCTGCGGCTGCGTGCCCCTTGTGACGTTCTTATACAGCCGTCCCACTTTCACTTGCTCCTCCTCCCTCTTCTACACTTGCCGTGGCCGGCGTTCTCCGTGCGCAGCCACGTCCCCCTTTTCGCCTTCCCCCCGATCAACTCATTACCCTTTACCTCCGTTTCCACTCCCTTACCACAACTCTCCTCCCCACCACTCTCAAAAATAAAGATGCCTTGTGCTCGAGATATCCTATGAAAGCCCTACTGGTGACGTCACCGATCTCTTCAAACTACTGGTAAGTTCTTCATATGTTTTTAAAGTTCAAAATACACTTGCAATCTACCCCCGTTAACTCCACAGCTGTCTTCCTGTCACGCCTGGAACAAGGTAATCAACAATATAATCGGACTGCGCACGCTGTGTCGCCTTGCGTGTGATACGCCCCTCGACAGGAGGGCTTAACCAGCCAATTATCTTCCGTATTGGGCAACCAGCTAGCTACCGCCTACAGGGAAACGTCATCTATCTATCGAGTTTCCTGCTCGATCAATAGGGATCCTCATCTACTCATTGATCAATAATTACCAAATCGTAGGAAACCGTGCACACACAAACCCTTACACGTGGTCGTGACCTAGGCCAATCAGTGTCTCCGAGCTGCCGCACGTGATGTTTTCGTGCTCCGCCCCCTTCTCTCCCGTAACGTAGCGGACTGCTCTCGCACTTGTCCGGCTACCATTCATTTCATTGCCAACACTAATTTATCAAACCTTCGCCGCGCACCTGTGCAACACCTCCCGCCTCCCTTATTCAATTCCTCCCCCCTCCCTCACAATTTCACATTGCTTGTTGTGCGTGGCATACTCACCAGGTAAGTGCTCTTGATGCGGCTTGCCACCTCCCCTCGTCTGGACCACGTCTGGACACTCGCCAACCGCGGGCGGGATACTTCTCAACCGGCTCCCGAAGGCCAATATCCGGATTGCGCTGTCCGGTCTTCTCGCAGTTCCGCGATGGTCCTGTAGTCCTCAAAAGGGGGCAGCGGCAGAGGGGGCCGCGCCGCCGGGCCTCCTCGCAACGGGAGTACTCGGAAAAATAAAATAAAAGCAGACCTCAAACAGATCTCAGCAGTGCCTCCAACTTGTTGGGGGGAAATTCTCCCGGGGTCGGCTGGGCCGTCCGCGGACCTCCGGGCAGGGAGGCCCCAACTCCTCCCGTATATCCCAAAAAATTGAGTATGAGACACACGCAAGAAGCAAGGTGGTTCTGCTGTTTATTAAACAAAACGGCAGGGATGGGTCAAGGATCGTACGCATCCGTCCTGACACTCTCTCTCAATCGTGCGGCTCGCAGGCCCTTTTTACCTTAGAATGACGCGCTACTTGCGTCACCTGGGAAAGTTAGCAAAAAACCTATCGCCACTCTGGATTGGCTCCTCGAGTGGTAGGGTTAGTATAGCATACGTATAGAGAGCATTATTAGTGGTCGAGGGTTAGTCAGGTGGTATACTTGGGTTGTCCCTTCAATTTGATACATGAAAATTGTTACATGAAGACCCCTGAGGATTGGTCAATGTTAATGGCGTCAGTGATAAGAGCCCCATGTTCTGATTGGTCCACTTGCGAGCCCCCCAGTCTGGGACCATCGCTGTTCCCAGCTCGCGGTGCACCTGTCATTTGCAACAATGTTTCACTATGGGTATGTGCAGACAATGTGAGTATTTATTCATATGCTGGAATGCCGACTACTCCCACCGCCACAGATGTCCATTGAGTCACTTAATTGTATCTGCCTGTGTCTTGAAACGGGGGATCCAGGCGCCTCCCTCTTCCTGGGCCTGGCACCCTGTCAGGTTTGGCTTGGTCACGTGAGGTGGGACCGTGGTTGAGGCAGAATTCTGCACAATTAATATTGTATTTTCCACTGTGTGCCTGGCTTAATTTGCAGGTGTGACCTTGGCGTCGGCTTGCGGCATGCAAGTTTGCAACATTGTGCCCTTGACTGTCTGCTTTCGCCGGGCTCATTCTGCAGGGTCAGCAACTGAACTCTTGCTCATTCAATGTTCATGGAAGCTCCTGCTTGCGGCCTACTTGGGCCTGGTGCATAGGTGGAGCCGTTTGATACACAGGCGCTTTAGGTTATGGTATCATATTGCTTTATCCCCAGTATCGTGTCTTCGTTATATTTCTCATTATGGCGCATGGTTTAGGAGAAGCGTGAGCAAGCTTTTTAGATGAGTTCATTGTGCGTCTTGCGTTTCTGCATTTTGAAAAGCCTATGTGAAAAATAATAAAGATGCGCGTCCGTGGGTGTGTCTGTCACCTACGTCATAGCACTGAGTATGTTCTTCGTGTGGATTGGTGTGGGAGTGTCCAGTGTGCATGTTTGCACGGGTGTGCTGACCGTTGGCTAGGTCGTCATGGCATCTCTAACGATGTGTTGATTTAGTGCTGGATGGTTCAGTCGAGTCCATCCATGCCGCAGGTGTCGGCATGGGCAGGGCAGGCTGGTGGGCAGGCGGGTGGGCACATCCGTATGTTCCTGTACCAGGGTATTTGGTCGTCTGGTAAATGGGCAAACTCCTCTCGTGGCGGGTGCCTGGGCCGTGATCCTCTAGGCCAGGGGTGAGAGGGGATTGGTGGGAGCCTTTTGTTCCATTCTCCCACTTCAAGGTGTATCAGTGCTCAGGTTTCCTGGGAGAATGTGTAGAATCAGCTCTTAGCTTTTTACGGCAGATCTCGAACTGCTTTACAACTCCAAATTGGCCCTTTTTCAGTCACAGATGAATAAACACTATGAGCTGTAATATATCAGGAGTAGGACTCGGACACAGAGACATTGTAATAGTTGTTATAAACTTTTATTAAAGTAAAAGAAGGGTTGAAGAAAAACCTATCTCGCCCTAACACTATGAGGGGTTTCCCCGCCTCAACGAAACTAAAGGATGTCAGTGTCAGAATGTCCAAAAATATAAAGAGTTCTTCGTCCTGTATCCTAAAGCCGACCTTGACCCTTAAAAGCTAAACCTAAGAAAAAGTGCAAAGGAAAAAAGTCTTTGAACTGGCCATCTGTAGTCTTCTTTAATGTTCCAACATAAAGTTCTAAAAGGTGCACAACTAAACAAATGATAAAAGTTCCCCAAGGTTTCACAGCACTTAGAACTATGGGAGGAAGATCTTCCCTACCCTTGAGTTTTCGGCTTCTCTTCAGCTCTCTACTACAGTTCTTTTCTTTGGCAAAAGAAAACTTTCCAATGGAGGGGGTATGATCCCCTTCCCCTAGCATCACACACTCAAGGGTTCTTTGGCACCCCTCGACTTACTCCACAGTTCACAGCTCTTTACAGTTCACAGTTCTTTTTACTATTTCTTTTTGTATGTATATGCATTCAGGGGATATGGTTCCCTTCAACTAGATTTCACACTCTTAAAATGTGAGTCTCCAAACTCGCATTCACTTGGCTTGGTTTGATCTTCTGCCAGGACTCCATTATACTTGCACATTCAGTTTAGACTGGTATACTCTCTTTCCAGGTCTTCATGATATTTGGTTTACATTCAGACTTCACAACAAGTCACTTTCCCTTTCAGGTGCCGCTGTCAATATATATTTGAGTGCAGGTGCCAAATTTGCACAGTGCCTGGTTTACTCTCCTGCCAGGACTTTTCACACTGTCTTTCACAACATAGATGTTTTCCAGGCTTGCACACTTTACTAGGCAACAGCCTTGTCCATGCCCTTTTCATCACTTGGGTCAGCGACCCTCCACCTTTTCGTTTGTTACTTTTACTCTTTGTTTCAGGGTGTTCTGTCTACTTTTAGCAGACTACTTAACCATCCCCACAGTGTGTGGCATCTGCCCTGAAGTGCTCCAGTGTCCTGCTTTTCCGTTTTGGGTTCACTAGTTTGTTTTGCCTGCTCTGGCATTCTTTGAATCGTCCCATGGTTTTAGTGGCTTGCCGGTGGCTCAGTACAGCATTCTTCCCCGTCTCCACTTTTTGCCTGGTCTACTACATCTCCTGACCATCTCGCACTGCGGTCGACCTCACTACGGTGGGTCTCTGGCTTCTCAGCTTCGTCTGGACAACATTTCTAGAAGCCTTCCAGCATCGGGAGCACTCCACTTGCTTTCCAGCTTCCAACCGGCTTTGCGTGCAGTGTGATTCTCTCTGCAGCAGCTCTCTTCGCATGGCTCTCCCTATTTGCACAGCTGACGGGTACTTAAACATCCCGCTAATATGTAGTTCCCGCCAACAACTTCAACATAGTGTAGGCCTCCTGGTTATAAGAATCTTCATCACTCTGGTGTTCTTTCTCATCTCACTTCTTTGGTATAATTTGTCAGAATGAACCCTGATATCAGTGTAAGATGGTTGGATGGGTTCAATATCACAATAAGTCCGTGAACCTGGCGGGGTAATACACAGAATAGAAAGGTGGGTGCCGTGTTTCTTGTGAACAGTCTCTCTCCTTCTCATGAGGGTCCTCTCCTCCCATATGATACTCCCTCAGGTACCCACCCCCAGGGTCGGGATCAGGTAGCGGCTGCCCTTTCTTAGCCATATGGGAAGAGAATTTCCCCAGACAGGGAGTGATGATATCGCTGGTTTCATCACAGAGCTGAGTGAGAAGATTCGGAAATGCTTGGCATATGTTGTTAAGCAGTAATCGTCTGCCAGTGATATCACCCAGTGGAGCAGTCTGTTATTCATTGCTATACTGGAGAGGAGCCAGCTGTTATAATCTCCCAGCAAAACGAAGCGGAGCGGAGCGGAGTGGACAGAGTGTTTCCTGTGTGGAGCAGTCTGTTATTCATTGCTATACTGGAGAGGAGGAGCCAGCTTTTATAATCTCCCAGCAAAACGAAGCGGAGCGGAGCGGAGTGGACAGAGTGTTTCCTGTGTGGAGCAGTCTGTTATTCATTGCTATACTAGAGAGGAGGAGCCAGCTGTTATAATCTCCCAGCAAAACGAAGCGGAGCGGAGTGGACAGAGTGTTTCCTGTGTTCCCTGGTGTTCCGTGGAGGTCCGGAGAGGCTTGGGAACTCGCCAGTAGAAGGAAGAAGGAACGGGTAAGAGTAGCTGCGCGTGCGTGCCCTCCTCATAGTCCCCTCTTTTTCATTTCAACCGCTCTGCCCTGCGCTCTCTACGAGTGAGCCCCGAGCGAGCCCGGATATAAAAAAAAAAAAAAAAGACACGAAGCGTGCGAAGTGTGCCCCTCGTGCTGCAGGTGCGATCTAGAAGTCGCAAGGATGAGAACGGGGGACATGGCCCCCCCGAACACGCGAGCACACGCAAAAAGAGAGAGAGTAACGTTAAGTGCCCCGATGAAGGGCGTTCATACCACCCTAACAGCGATGCATGGGAAGCCAGCAACCGAAGGGAGAGAAGAAAGAGGAGTGGGTGCAGACGTTTCTCACGTAATGAGCTCATCCTCAACACACCACTGTGCTGACGCGTTGAGACCAAGAAACGAGAGGAAAGATGACTTATCACTAACCCGAGAGGGCAATGTCTCCAACTTAGCCATTGAGGAGTTGAGCACTTCAAGTGATTGTGATGGTGACGGTGAGGGGATAAGTGAGACAGAGTACCAAGATGGTAAGGACGATTCCATGGAGGGGGACACTGGTTGCCCAGAGGAGTGGTTACATCAGAATGAGGGGCGAGAGAGAGATACAAAAGAACAGATTTCCCCCTCCCCCCCAACGCGCTAACGCAATTTGAAGAAACTACTGACACGATGAGAGCTGAAATAGTCGTGTCGCAAACACAATTGGAAGAGGAGAGAATGACGGGGGTCGAGGCGAGACTGAAGATCTGTACTGCTATGATACACTCCGACTCTGCCACGACAACATCTAATGATGGAATTCCACGCACCAGGTCCATGAGGGAAAAATGTACAACAAGGACAGAGAGAGAAAATTCCATGAAGGCAACCTCGAACCCTACACACATGGTCGCTCAAACGAGTAGTAGCGCCCAGTCCGATAAAGTTAAGGGGAGTGTGGACCTAACGAAACATGATTCACAAGCCAACAAGCAGAAGAAAGAAATGAATGAAACAACTTGTGTGCCAGTAGAAGAGACAGCAGCAGAGATGCTTGATCTAACAAACGTGACAACTCCAGGGAGTGTGAGAGGACAAAGTGTGTCCCCATTAGATTGCTCGGATGGTCCCCACGAGTCCCTGTTGAAACCAACACACACTGGCGCTTCTCTAAAGCTACTGGCATGGACAAGAGTGGCCACAATGCACAACAAGGATCGCAAGGATCACAAAGTCTTAAATTTACACACTCAAGAGGAAAAAGATCATGCGGTAAGAAACAACAAAAAAAGAACATCGGAGTCAAGCGTGGAAACGAGTATCGCTACGACAGAAGAAAACCCCTTAGAGACGCGGGCCCGCGACGTGAGATGGAAAGAAAGATTTACAAAGGATAGAGCTGCCGAGACACCAAGTAGAAGGGATTCAGTAGAGCTCGCTGAGCAGGTTCTGAGAGGCCTAGTAGAAATGAATTCCAATTTAGCGAAACGACGAAGGAATTCAGAAACACTCTCATGTGGAAGGACAACTCCACAAGTAGAGTGGCAAAGAGCGAAGGAAAAGAGCCTACACGATGTGATGGCATTAGAAGCGAATACTCCTTTCTTCGAATCTAGAAACGAAGAAATTGCAGTATCTCAAAAAAGATGCAGAAGAAAACTAAGCTCTGATCTAGAACTTGAAGGCGGACATAAAAGATTTAAAAGTAATACGAGACAGAGTTTGACACCTACACCAAAGAGAGTAAGGGAGCAAACTCGGAGTCAAGCCTCATCTGATCCTGAAGATGAAGTAGAGTCTCTCCATTCAAAAAAGAAGAGACAACAGTTTGAGGCAACTCCGAGGGCTCCGCAAAACTCTGACGAAGTTACAACACTTGTCGAGACGACAATTGGAAGGCTGAGCCCTGTCTTAATGTCCGCCACGACGATAGCGGTGGCTCCGCTGTTGAAACTTTACGAAAATCTAAATGAGAGCCTTCGCGACCAAACAACACTCGTCGCCATGCTGAATTCGAAAATTATAAAGCTAGAAATAGACTTGTTGGACATGACGACACAAGTCGTGGAAACTAGAAGAAGCAATGACATATCTTTAACAGCGCTAAAAGAGTCCTTGAAAGCAACAATAGAAGACAAAAGACTCTTGGCAGAAGTGACCAAACAAGCCCTGACTCTACTACAAAAAGATCGTGAACATAGAGCAGATGTAAAAGAGAACCGATCCCCAGCAAAAATCCAAATGAATCCAGAGATAACACATGCCACGATCACAATTGACAGCGATGTTGTATCTCTGACAAATGAGGAAACATTAAAACTAAAATCTGCGCCCATAGGAACAAGGAAGAACAAAAGTAGTTGTTCCGTGACAGACTTGGAAATGTCAATTGTGATGAGAGATAGCGCAGAGAAATCAAAAAATACAAAGGACTCCTTGGATGGAGTAAGTGAAAGAAGCAACATAGAGAAAAACAATAAGAAAGAGGATCCCTCTAAAGAGGGTAAAGATGGGGGCAAAGACATGAATGAAAACTCACTCAAAACTCCAACAAAAAAAAGAGGCCCCAAGAAACGGACCTAATTGAGATTATACAAACTGAAAATGAGGAAGAAGGGTGCCAGAGTGAAGTCTCAGATGACACAAGGACGATTCCGAAAGGAAAAGAAGTGAGACAGACGGCGTTAAATAAAAAAGTCAATGACACAGCTGAAAAGAAGAACGATGTGGAATGGTTTGACATCTTTGAGCCTAGAAATGCAAAAAAGAGCTCCAGTTCAAGCCTACACAGTAAGTCTGTCGTCTCAAAGCAGAGCAAACAGAAAATGAAATCTAAAAATCAACAAGTGCAGAAGGTCAAAAACCCACGAAGCGCTGCAAACTTCTTCCGAAACATCAAAGCGCTAACTATTACAGTAAACAACACAGAGCCTATGGGCACGATTAACAAAAAAAGCAGCCCAGACTCCAGTGAGGCCAGAATAACGACGGCCACAGAAGAACTACCTAAAGATAAGTCCAGACAGACAGAGAAAACCAAAGAGGAAAGAAAAACAAAAACATCAGTGACAATCGAGGAGGAAGTCGAAAACGACGAAAATCTACTAGACATGTCAACCTACAGTTTACAGACTGAAGGAGAAGATGATGAAGATCACGCCATTGAGACAACTGACGAGTGCGAATCGAAAATCCAGCAAGACAAAAGGAGAGGAGTACCAATCTTGACATGCAAGATTCCTACAGAACCTGAAAAAGAGGGAGCGACAAGGCAAGTAGGAAAAAGAGTCATCCAATGGCCGGCGACCCCAAGGAAAGCAGACGCAACGTTAAAAATCAAAGAGCCCACAGACGGAAACGGCAAAAACTTCTGTAAGTTGGAGGAGAAACGTTTAAGGAGCACACAACAACAAAAAAAAATTAACGTGACATGTAGACCATGTGGGGTATCACCTAATTCAACATTCAAAGACACGAAGCGCCAAACGAAGAGTGGGATACAATCAAACATAGTACCTTCTCCGAAAAATAAAAAAAAAGCAGACAAAGCAATCGAGCATAGCTGGAAATCGAAGAAAGATGAGAACTCCACACGATATAGAATACTAGTGGAAAAAATTGACCCCAAACAGAGTGACTCCGCTTTAAATAGATACTCGATACTGCAGATATTCCAAAAGATCCCGGTGTTAAGAACTTTAAAGAGTCCACAAATTGACAGGGTGGAAATTATAGCAGACTCAAATCAGAAATTTGTATTGCTTCATATTGCAGAGAGAAAAGTTGTCGAACGGATAATGATGGGTGAGAGACAATTGTTGAACGCAGGTTATCAAGTGTACGAGGTAGACAATGCACTGGGAGGAAATGACCGTGAAAATTACAACGAAAAAGGTGCCCAGCTGATAACCGAAAAAGAAACACAAATGAAAAGCCAACAGGAGAAAAGACTAATAAATGAAGCACAGGAAAACATAAACGAAGAAGACGAGGAAGGTGGCGGTACACAACTCTCGCTGGAGGAGATAAAGCAGAGAAAAATCAGTATAACAGTAGAGAACATCCAGGACCCAAAAAGGACACAGTGCAAAAAGATACTGAATACTAAGGAAGCGTCCCAATCATGGAGATGGATAGCAAAATCCTTAAATGGGTCACCCATGAGCTAATGCCAAAAGGGAAAATTGGTAATAACCTCCTGGAATACGAGGGGGTTTAACCACTTACTGAACTCAATACCAGAGGACTTGAGGAAAGCTGACATTGTCTGTATGCAAGAAACATGGCTATCATGTATACCGTACATAGAAGGATATGAAATAGCTTTTAATCCGGCAATCTGTAATGGAAAAGGTCGCCCAATGTCAGGACAACTAACTCTAATTAAAAGGAAAAGGGGTCTGAGAATTAAAGAAATGTGGAATCTATCGTCCCATTTACAAAAAACCAGCATTGAATCAGTGTGTCCGACAAAAACTAACAATCAGACTATCTACGTTTTAAATGTGTATTGGAATACAACAGTGAATTCGCATCTACAATTTGAGGATGACATCCTAGATGCAATCGACAGCACACTAGAAGGCGACCCAAACGCACTACTAATATTATGTGGTGATTTTAATATGAAGCTGATTGAGATCTTGCAAGCTAAGGTACTAGTGAATCACAGAGAAAAAACAAACTGTGAACGCTGGCTTAACGAAATGTCCTTAAGAAATCTAGTAATGCTGAACGGAGCAATAAATGGTGACATTCCAGCTAAACCAACCTGGACACGAGGAACACAAAAGTCAATAATAGACTACATTTTTGTCTCTGACAATATATTCCAGGAAATCGACTCCTTCCAAGTGGTCATGACTAACTATAGCGACCACAACATAGTAGCAGCCGAATGGAACAAGAACATCTTAGAGGAACGTAAGCAATGGAGACAAGATCCATCTGTAGTGCCTGGCCGAAACAGATTGCGCCTGAAACAACGCGACATTGTGGCAATCACCGAATTACTAGGAAAATCTCAAGAACAGAATTGTCCGACGGCTATAGAATACCAACAATTCCTTGAAATTTATAAAGTCAAAAAGGGAACGTCGGCGTTGAGACCGGAACACAGAAACCATCAGTTTGACCCGGAAGTTGCACGAAGAAAAAGAGAATCAAGGAAACTAATACGGAAAATCAGGGCCTTTCAGGCAACAGACACAGTAACACAGATAAAAAAGATAAAAAACCGGTACAACAACTGGTATAAACAGCGCAGAGCAATAGTAGAACAAAGAGATGCAGAGTCAATGTTGAAGGCGCTAAATCGTAAGAATACCAGAGGATTTTGGGACATCATCAACGATACACAGAACTCCGATAAGGCGCTGCTATCAAGCATGGTGCAAGAAAAAGAGTGGGTAAGGCACTACACAAGGTTATTTCAAAGGAGAAAATCATTCGAGTCACTAAAGGAAGACACGAGACAGCCGTGGGAAATTGAGATGGAAAGAGATGAAATCAGAGCGACCATCAAAAGATGTAACGCTTCCCGTGCGGCAGGACCTGATGGCCTGTCAAATGCAGACCTAAAAGAAAACATTGAAGAATGGTCAAATTTTTGCTATACACTATTTAAAGCAATAAAAAAGGAAGGGAAAATCCCTGGGACATGGAAAGCGGGGATTATAGTTCCAATTTACAAGAAGGGCGTTCGTACTGACCCCGCGGACTATCGCCCAATAGCCCTACTTGATGTAGTGGGAAAAGTGTTCGCATCAATGTTACAAGTCCAGCTGACCAAGTGGATCCAGCAAAACAAAGTATACCACGAACGCCAATCGGGCTTTGTCAAAGGTATAGGCTGTAGTTTAAATCTGCTGATACTGAACCTGTTAAAAATCGATTCCATCAGATCAGGAAGAAAAATATACCTCGCCTTTATCGACATGGCAAATGCATTTGACGGTGTGGATAGAGAAATATTATGGGAGAAACTTAAAGAAAGAGGATGTAATGCGAGCCTCATCCATGCCATCAAAGAGCTATACTCCGACACCTATATACAGGTGAGATTAGATCGTGAAGGAAACCTCACCAACCCCATACCAACTGAGAGGGGCGTGAAACAAGGGTGCCCGTTAGGAGCGACCCTGTTCAACTTCTACATATCGGAAGTTGGATCAGTATTCTCCTCTGTGGTCGCATTCCCGCCACTAATAAATGGAGTCCCAATAAACCACATCATGTATGCGGATGACATGGTAATCATAGACCAGACTCTCATAGGGCTCCAACGAAAACTTACAGTTCTAAGAACCTTTGTTGAAGCATTAGGTCTCGAGATCAATGTGGCTAAATCGGAGATCCTAGTACTAGAAAACCAAAGGGGAAGATGTCCAAATAAAAAAAAATCAACATGGTACATAGGAACAAATAAATTAAACAAAGTACTGCACACAAAATATTTGGGGACAATAATCAACTCGAGTATAAATGATACCCCAATGACAAAAAAGCTCTTAAATAGCTGTAAATTGCTAACAGCACAAGGCGCCATTTTACAGCAAAAATATGGCAAATTTTCTTATGAAGCGGTAAGAAGATTCTACCAAAGTAAAGTATGCCAAATTCTCACTTACGGTGCCGAGAATATGTTTGGGTGCGACTACAAAATATGGGCCCGTTGCGAAAGCATCTTCTGGAAAAGGATTCTGCAGATCCCACTAAGTACACCCACAGCATGTGTACTATTTGAGATGGGTCTTCCCACTCTGAACGCGAGGATCACCTGGAACAAACTGGCGCTATTTAGGAAAACCCATGAAGCAGCAAACTTACCCCCCGTCAAATTCTTGACTGATGATAAAAGACAAAGAAAATCAGCATTATGGGAGTGGAAACAACAATGCAAAGAAATCTTAACGCAGTTGGGTTCAGATGAAGACACCTTATGGCAGAATCCAGAGCTAGTAAAACGAAAAAAACTACTAGACTGGGACTGGATAGAAACCAACGAAAAAAGATCTTCGCATAAATGCATGCGGAATACTCCACCTGAAGTAAAAGGACGTAACACACTAGCGAAATACCTAACGTTATCACCATGTAAACGACTACGAAGACTATACCTGAAATTTCGCTTAAACATCTATGAAACGAAAGAGATTTTAATCCATCGAAGGAAGATCGCGGCAAGAAACTCGAAATACAGGTTATGCGCAGAGGAAGATGAAAATCTAAAACACCTGGTCCTGCAATGTCCTGAACTCAAGGTTCAACGAGAAAAATGCTTAAAGAAAGAAAGATGTCGAGTCTTGTCATATAGTCTGGAAGAATGGTGGACGCACCTCCACATCGGCGAAAGCAAATCCCTACTGATCGCAATGACGCGATTCCTCGACCAAATGCAAATTCGGTTAGAGGAGACTTCTCCATACGATGAGGATAAGACAATCACAAACGAAGGATCAGGCGAACAGTGGAGACAAGGATCAAGAATGTCATCAATTTCATTCACATAGTTGCGAAAATAGAAGGCACGAAGAGAATAGAACAAAAAGAGAACTAGAAAAATCGCCTGAGCAGAGTTACACTAAAGTTTAGGCGCGACAAGCCAAGGGAAAAATTGTCTTCCAGTCGTAATGTTCTCGGCTGCTTTTAGATGCAATTGGTACATTTTAAAAAAAAAAGTGTTTTATTCTTGTGTAAAAAGTAAGTGTTTAAAAAAAAAGTTTTCAAAAAGTTTGTAAAAACTGAATGAAAAAGAAAAAAAAAAAAAAAAAAAAAAAATAATGAGTATCAACAGTAGTCTGTATTCTCGGAAAGGGTATTGCTCAAGCTGAATTTGAAAACGTGTATGTATATCTTTGTCACCAAGAGGAATATGCCCCCCTCGAGTGGATCAATGCATTCCTTTTGGGGCTTAATTTACAGACCTTGCCAGCGATTAGTGAGATTTGCTTAAACTACCTGTTACTCATGGCAGGTCTGTCGAGCCTCAAAATTTCTTCCTAGGGTTCAGTCAGCCAATGAGGATGGTCTTCCAGTGACACTTGCAATTTATATCAATTCTTTCTCTTACTTGGGTGTTTGTATAAATCTGGGATTCGAGGCCCCCCTTCAACATCTTGGCAGAAAACGAATATAGCTGTGGTGTTAAAGAAGGGAAAAGATTCCAATAACGGTTTCTATTATCATTTTATCACTGTGATTATTGAAGACAATAATATTTTCTGTAAAAGCATAGCCAATCATTTGGTTAGTGTGTGATACAGACCGACAAACAAGGGTTCATGTCTAGGCTCTCTACGGTAGAACATACGAACTTGGCTTAAGTAAAAATAGATGTTGCTGTACAGGATAACTATACTTGTCTGGATGCAGATAAAAACATTTGACAGTGTAGGCTGGCAGCACCCGTGGTGTAAGATGTAGGCTATGAAATTCCTTGTCAAATTGGTGAGGTTGAATGAATGCTCTTATCTTTCTTTGAAAACCGCAGTGCTAACTGCCGGCCAGCAATCTAAATGGTTCCCAATAAAATGAAGAACAAGGCAATGTTTCCCCAAGTCAATACAGCTGTTTGCACTGTACCTTGATACGTTGACCCATCTTATCAGACAGAATAATAGTGTGATCCCATTCTGTGTCCTGAGTTTGGTGAGGTTTACCTTGCTCTCTTTGCAATTCATCTAAACCCGATGATGCAACTCCATGGCTTTGAGAGCTGGATGCACATTGTCTCATACTATAGTTTGAATATGGAAACATTAACTCTGTCATCTACAATTGTCCGAATGTAAGGGTCTGTTGTTAAGTGTATCTATTGAGTTTTGGATAATCCCACTATGCTTGCAAATTAAACTTCAAGGGAGCTTTCCAAAATACTGTCAAGATATTGAACCACTGAAGGTCATTTCCCATTTTAGTTTTGGGAAGATTTAATCAGATGAAAATGATAATTTTCCAGCATCTTCCACATGTTATATAGATCTTTTGATCCATTCCTATCCACATCCAGAGTAAGTCCATGAAAAATCTGTACTCGTTGATATGTTGCTTTATCTGAAATGGGAAGGGGCCTCTGCAGAGTGTTTCTAGGTCTAAGAGGTTCAGTAAGTTGTAAGGGTTGTCCTTCCCAAATTACCAGGCCTATATATGGGCTGCCTAAATAAACAGGCTTTGTAGGCTGTTCATTGATAGGATGAATGCCCCTGTATTCACCCATTTACTGTGTTTTCATGAGCACATCGGGGATACCAAATTTAGTGACACTGAGTTACTCAAAATGATTTGTCTAAAAAACAATGGAGAGTTTTTCTTACAGTCTGCGGCTAGTAAAACAGGCATTGGCAGTTCTTCTGATTCATGCATGGACTCCGCAATGGTTCACATTGGGTATTTTCCACGTGATGCTGGATGTAGGTGGGCTCAGCCCTATGATTTTAAGAGTGGCAGCTTTTCAAAGATGAGAAAATAAGGGAAGACTATCTGATTCCCAGATTAGCCTTCTTCAAGTATCTACATTTGAGAGATTTGATGTTACCTTTGAAGGTTCATCCTTATATCTTGCACTTTTTGAATCATTTATTTGCGGGTGGCTTTCTGGGGAAGTGTGCTATTACAATTTACTACAATCTGTTACATAGCACCCTTGATTAGTAAAGGGTCTCATAGTTAAGAACTGAGATTAAATGGGTAATATTGATTTCAGTATCACAGTGAGGGATAGCCTGCACTTGCAGAGTGATATTAACGCTTGGCATAGGTTGCAGCATTGAAGGCCGTTGACCACCTATCATTGGTATGACCACCTATCTTGGTATGAATCCAACTTCGCTGCTCTGAAATGCAAGTGCAGAGTTGCTGTGTGGAAGTGACATGCCTCTGGCACATCCCCAGACAAACTGGTCTACTGCCTGCTCCAAAGGCAATATCGACCCTCCATCCACTCTAAGAAGAGGGATCATGTCCAAGCCCACATTTCTGGGGCCACCAATAACATAGCAGAACTTTTCCAAATCTGCAAGGAACTTGCTAATCCTACTGCATTCTCCTCTACTCCTCCCTCCTCCCAGGCCCTCTGCACTGCACTGGCCTCACACCTCACCACCAAAACTCAGGACATCTTGTCCCAACACGCCTCTGCTCCCTTCCCCACCCCCCTCTGCTCTCGCCCTCCCCAATTCTCCCCTCAACTCCCATTTCACCTGATGAGGTCACTAGAGCAGTCTGCTCTATGAAAGTCTTCTCCAAACAGGTGCTCCCCTGCTCTTCCAGACCTATCAAGGAGAACATCTCCTCTCTCACCTCTGCATTCGCGGACTTCTGTAACCATTCCTTTGCCACAGGCTCCTTCCTACAACTCCTGAAGCACTCCCGTGTGCACTCTCTCCTAAAAAAGCCATCTCCGAACCCTTCCTGCCTGCCTACCTAATGCCCTATCTCCATCACCCCTTTCCTGGCAAGTGCCTGGAGGAGTTGGTTATCTTCCAGCTAACCAACCACACCAAATCTGCTGGGTGTCTCCTCGATCACCAGTCTGGCTTCAGAGAAGTGAGAGGCATGGAAACTGCTCTTCTGAATTCTTGATTCCAACTCTTGCTCTGTTCTGATCCTTCTCAATCTTTCTTCTGCCTTTGACACCGTAAATCATGCCATCCTCATAAATCGGCTCTGTGATACCCCAGGCATCACGGACAGGGCACTGGCCTGGCTGACCTCTTTCCTTTCTAACCAACCTTCCCAAGTGTAACTTGGCCCTTTCCTCTGCCCACCACACTATCTACCTGCAGCATTCCACAGGGCTCTATCTTATCACCATTAATTATCAATATTTATCTTGCCCCTATTGCCCACTTGATCTCCACCTTATCTCCTCACTTCTAGTGTTATGCTGATGACACTCATCCCTCCTTAAGCTTCCCTTCTCTACCTCCTCTTCTTCCTCTCTCGTACCTGACTGACTGACTGCTATCCTTGCTTGGTGCTCTACAAATGATCTCTGCCTCAATGCCAGTAAGAATGAGATCCTTCTTATTGGTATGCCTTCTCCCTGTTTCCCTCCCACTCCCTGGCCACACTCCTTAGGCCCCCTCCTGTCACCCTCTTGTGAGGCAAATAACCTTGGGATCATCTTCGACTCCTCCATCTCCTTATCCCCTCATATCTCGGACCTTGCCAAGAAGTCCAACTTTCTGCTCCACCTCCTCAGGGGAATCCCCCCTTTCCTCAGCTTTCCCCAGAAGCTTAATGTCACCAGGGCTCTGGTTCTCTCTAAACTGGACTACTGTAACATCCTCTTCCTCAATCTGCCTCTTGACTCCCTTCGCCCTCTTCAAATAATAGGGCTGCAAGACTTATATTTTGCCTCAAACCCAGGAACCGCATCTCTCCAGCTCTAAAATCTCTTCACTGGCTCCTGGTGGTTACAAGGATCAAATTCAAGATGCTTTGTGCGTCATCCACAAGGATATCTGGGGCCTTGGACGCAGTTACATCCAACTTTCTCTCCCTAAATACCTCCCTGCTACAGCCTCTTCGGTCCTCTAGCTCCAACTCTCTGCAGATCAGACGTTTATCCGAGCAGATAGTTAGGGGTAGATCTCTTTCTTCCGCAGGAGTCTCTCTCTGGAATGGCCTTCCTGCCCCTCTTAGAATTGAGCTGGATCTCCTTTAGTTCTGGAAACTCCTCAGACTTTCCTTTTCTCCTCCTCATTCTCTCTCCCCCTCACTTGCTAATGTCTCACTGCTGCTGTGACTTGGCTCCCCTCAGCACTTGTCCAGCCCTTGGGCCCCTGCCTTCTGCACTTCTCCCTCCCACCCCCACTTTTTTCCCTCATCCCATCCTTTCCTCCCTGACCTGCCCCCTTCACTTACTGTCACTGCACTTGCTCATACCAACTGTCACAAGGCCTAGTAGGACTATACTGTTTTTTCTCCTCTGTTATCCCTCCTCCCTCCTCCCCTCATTGTCTTGTGGCACATTGAAACACTTGTGTATAGGCACCATACAAATGTCCAATAAATACATGATTATATTGGGCATAAACTGTCCTAGTTTTATTCTGTTAAAGCATTTGCATGTTCCTGATTCGACCATTCCTTGGCAGATTTCTTTGGGCTTTCATATTTGAAAAACAGATGATTGCAATTATGCAAATACCTATACAGTCCATTCTGGATCACCTGGTTTTTGCCTAACAACTACATTTTGAAATATTTATTAGGCAGGCAGTCTATTATAAGTATTTTATTAATGCCCAAATCTAAGTTTCCCTCCATTTAAAGACATGTTCCCCACCATGAGGTCATTGTTGGCACTGTACTTTACCAGAGGCTTATTACACAGAACCAAGTATTTTGATCAGTCAACAGCAAAGGGCCTATTTTATTAATTGTGGGGTGTTTTGTCTAAATGTTCCCAATGTTTGGATTGTTATTGTTTGCTCCCACCCCCCTCACCTCCCCACCCCCAACCCTCTGTGGCTTAAACATCATGTAATTGTATTGTATTGTAGCAGGACTTGTAGAGCGCGAACTAAGGCCCAAGGGCACCTAGGTGCTAAAACCCCAGGCAAGAGTTATGGGAGTGCCAGGGGAGATACACAGTGCACCAGTGCTTAGTTGAAAAAATGTGTTTTAGTGCTTTCTGGAATGGAAGGTATTCCTCTGTTACATGCAGAGGGAACGGAAGCAGGTTGCAGAGAGTCAGGGCAAGGTCTGAAAAGGAACAGCCCCTAGTCAGAGCCCGATGGTACCTAGGAACTTTAAGAAGACCCAGTGCAGAAGAATGAAAGGCTCTGGTAGGACAATATCTTTCGATCTTGCTTATTGGGTAGCTTACCCCACCCTCGTAGATAGCACAGTGGGTTACGCAAAGAGTATTAAACTTATCTATGGCAGCAACCTGCAAACAAACTAGTTGCAGTAATCCTACAGAGGCGGTCAGCGTGGGGGCATTTAGGGCCAGCCTGGCTGCCACATTCTCAGTCTTTGAAGCCTTTGCAGCAGGCGCTTGGGTTGTCCTAAGTAGATTCAATTACAGTAGTCAAGCAAGGCCATTATTGCTGAGGTGACTATCTGTGCATGATGAATAGGAGGCAACAGTGGTAGGATCTTTTTCAGGACTCTCAGTTTGCCGAATCCGGCACTATAGACGGCTGTAACCTGGGCTTCTATGGAACCATTATGCAAGAGCCTCACACCTAGGCTTTTTACAGATGAACTGGGTGTAGGACAAGGCCCAAGGGAGTCTGGCCAGAACTGAGAACCCCAAGCACTCGCATCGTTCTGTGAGCCATCAGTACTTCCGTTTTTCCCCCATTCAGTTTAAGCCAGTTTGTGGCCATCCACTTGCCAATGGCAGAGAGGCAGTTTCTGAGCTTAGTGGGGGGATTGGTAGATGGAGAATCAAGCCGAAACACCAGCTGGGTGTCATCGGCATAGGTGTAAAAGAGAACACCAAACTTCACAATAAGATTTGCCAAAGGCCACAAGTAGAGATTGAACAGGAGGGGGGACAAAGCCGATCCTTGAGGGACCCCGTAAGGGAGAGTGTGAGGAGGGGAGTGGCATCTGTTCCGGGGGGACATCAAAATACCATGATCAACAGTATCAAACGCTACGGAGAGATCGAGTTGAATCAGCACCCCAACCTCTCCACGATCCTGGAGAAGAGCCAGGTCATCAAGGAGAGTAACCATCACAGAGTATGTGCCCATTAAGGGGCAGAACCCGACTGAAATGAGTACAGACAATTATTAGTCTCCAGAATATGTGAAATGCAGGTGTGATCACAGCCTCCATCAACTTCATCACAACCGGGAGTACAGATATAGGGCGATAATTTTCCGCCACACTAGGTCTGAGATTAGGTTTTTTCAGAAGTGGAGAGGCCGAGGCATGCTTCAACTGAGCGCGGATTTCACCTGAAGAAAAGGAGTGTTGTAAGGCTGCCGAGAACAAAGTAGTAGCCTTAGAAAGAAGTGCTTTCAAGAGATGTAGGGCTATAGGGTCAGTGGGCATCGCTGATTTAAGAGATTTGAGAGCTTTGCTGTGATTGTATCATCAATCAGCCCTAGTTGAAAAACATCTGTGGGGTCAGTGGGCCTGGCTTCCATCGAGTGATTAGACAATAGCGTCGGTTCCCAGTTAGATAGGTTTTGTCCCTCAATAGCCTGTCGAATCCCATCGATCTTCTCTGAGAAAAAGACACCAATGGCATCAAACTGGGTTTGAGGAGCAAAACTTGGTTATCCTTGCAATGAAATGCTGCCCTAAATATGAACAATAATTGTTTTCTTTATAAACTCATTTTAAAATATAAGAAAAGCAACCAGCTGGTTAATGGGAAGACTTACACATGATGTTCATGTTAGTTGTTTACATAATGCTCCATTAAACTCTATGAAAGAGCAACCCGTGTGTTTGTGGAAGGGGATTAGATAGCAGGTTATGGCATTCTAGTGATTCTCCATCATCGTTTACATAACAGGCCCATTCTACAGCAGAGGGAAAGCAAACAAGAGTCCAATGGGGAAAATGCACTATGATACCGTAGATAAGGATTGACTGATAGAAGCCATGTGATATTAGAGAAGGCCTAGTTCAACCGTATTTAGTAAACTCTGAAATGGGTGTGGTTACACAAATACTCCTGTACTGCTGGCAGGCAGATCCATATGGGGGAACACTTTGTATCTAGCTGGTAGTGTAAGTGCACATCCTTCGTATAGGTAAATGTAAAAATATTCTTAACTGTAAAGATAATTTGGGTGCAGAGGCGGTAACACAACCTGCCGCAAGGTTGGAAACACAAGAGACAGAAGAAAGTATCCAAAATGACAGATATTCCCGTCCCATGCACACCTTAATCAGCCAGATTTTATATTAAAAGTTTATAGTTTCTTAAACCACATGTAGAGGTTTCATTAATATAATTAAATTTGATGACAATACAATTTGATAAAGAGATGCTTCTTCATGCTCGCTGATGTCAGCACAACGCATATCGGTATTAAATTCCCTTAATCTGGTGCAAATTCACAATTCTACAATGTAATTAACAGTCCATCAAAATCATATGTGTACATATTTGGAAATTCTTACAGGTTACATAATACATAATGTGATAGATGACATTTCCATAGAAGATGAGTGTATGTATCATCAGTTCATTAAGCATATTACAAGTCATAAAGCATATCTCATATATTAATCAATAATCTCGAGATAATAAACATTGCATAGACAAAGATCCAGAATGGTAAACACTCTCTATTCAAAAGGAATAAGGGATAGAAATCCAACCAGAAAAAAGGGGGATGAAGATACAAATTTGGCGAAATTAATGTATATCTCATAATGTGTCTTCATGTGGTGTATAACGTGCACAAGGACATATAGTGCTAAACCCATATCCAGTAGAGGTGTTGGAGAAACAGTATAGGTCTGTCTCAAGAAGTATTTGAAATTATAAGGGGCACTATTCCTTACGTGCTTGTTCTCGCGTGGTACAGAAACTGTTGCAGAGTATCTAGAACGTGATAGTAAGTATGTAACACAGGTTTTGTGCACGCTATAGTCATAAACTAGTATGCAGTGATTTTTCCGAATGTAAAACAACAAACAAAATAATTTACAAGTGTTCCCAGCGCGTCCGCTCCCGAAAAAAAAGAAGCAGAAGGTAAGTGGGGTTGGGAGGGCGGGAGGAAGGCGAAGGGGGGAGGAAAAAAAAACAAAAAAAAACGTACCTTCGTCCCTGCCAGGGGATGATGGAAGCCTCCAGCTGTGTGGAGGTGCGGAGTCTCCACACTGCTGGAGGCTGCCATCGTCCCCCACCAGGGACGCAGGAGCAAGAAGGTAAGTGGAGTGGGGTAAAAGCTTACCTGAGGCCCCAGCGGGGGGCCGAGGCAGCCTCTCAGCCTCTCAGCCGTGGGGAGGCTCGGAGCGGGGATGGCCCCGCTTCAGGCCTCCTCATTGGCTGAGGGGCTGCCACGCCCCCCGCCAAGGACAAGGCAGCTGGAGTGTTGCATTCTGCTTGACTCTCGCCGGGTACTAATATATAATCAACAGTAAATGCAGATATCATCGTACCACTATAATGTACACATGTGAAGCAGGTGATATGGCAAATAGACTCTATGCGAACATGTAGAAATAAAAGTACTATGAGGATGGTCTCCAAATCTGTTATCCATGCAGGAGAATGGGAAATGTAGTTGGAGCCAGAATGCTCAGTTAGTTGGTAATAGAAATGAAAGTCTACAGAGAGAGGGAAAGCGTCTTGAATAAGAAAAGAATCAACATAACGTGCAATAAAAATAATAATGACCAAAGTATGATGTGCCTATTTAACAATATATAAAGAGGTGTTATGGAGAATTCTCAGAAATGTGCGAATTCCTCTCTAACTTAGAGACCCCCAGCAACTTTGCTAGATTTTGAGGACTTGGATTCTTAACCTGGAGAGAGTGAGAACCTTTTTTCCCCACTCTCTCGTGTATTTTAATGTGATTTTGAACTCTGTGTTTTTTTCATGACTGAGGCCCGGGAACACCAGGATTTGCAGAGCTGCACAGGAACAGAAGCCATCTGCTGCACAATTCTTCATCCTAAAGGCCCTGCACAGTCTAAGAAAACTTACCTCTTGTTGTGTAACCTCAGTTGTCCTCGGAGGAGACTTGTCTGGGTTGCTATCAGCTTCTTTACCTGACAAGCCTAATCAGCTTGTGGCCCTACTTTCATATCTTTTATCCTACAAAAGACTTTTTAAACATTGTGCAAGACTTTCTACTTACCTGCAAGAAGTGCTTCAGCTCACCTTCACTTTTGCTAACTTAACATTGGCTGGCCTGGCACTCTGAATTACTCTTTTCTCTTCTGCTTATGTGTTTTGCATTCCTTCCAGGAAAGGGTTAACTGACTTTGCATTGGGGGTCATTTTGAAAGTAATTACCTGCTTAAGAATATTTGTGTGAATACTTGTCTATTTGGAACCCTCTTTTCCTTGACACCCCTCTCAAGAATATTCTAATTGCAACAGTGATATATTAATGTCCCCAGCACCGTAATTATTGAAGACACCTTAGGGTGTAGGTAGTGTCTGTGGGCCATCCCGAAAGGGTACTTACTGATTTAGAAAACTAAGAGTGTGTATTTTTGTAAGTGTATTTGTGTGTTGCTTTATATTGCCCCCTTCTGAAGAAGGCTTACACTGACTGTTAAATAAATAAATAATTGTTTAATCAAGAAACCTTGTGTGTAAGAGTTTATTTAAATACTTGTCACTGTGAAACTCTGTGTAATTCCCCTACAGCTCACATTGACCCCTCTTGAGATAAGCCTGGCTACTCGACCACACTACCAACCAGTGTAGTATAGACATATCAAAGGATGGGTTCCTATTGCCAGGAGGTCAAGGTTATTGTAGTGCACCGAAAAGGTACTGCATACAATCTTGCCCAACAAGGGGGAAACAATGTTTAAAGGGAGAAACAAACATGAATGACAACAAGATAGACATCACATTAGGCAACAATAGTAGATAGTTATCCAATAGCAATAACCATTGTCTGGTATGTCTATTGAACAATGTTTGTGAATTGCCTATGGATAACCACACAATCTCAGTGCTTACAATATCTAGGGACGACATATGGCACAATTTCAACATGTCCCCTTCTATATCGAAGACTTGTTTTTCTATGCATTACATATTTAGTGATAAGAGACTCTCGATATTCAGTTGCTCCCTTATTATTATACAGCGCCAGATTACAGAAACTTTGCACTGGTGCAAGTGCAAACTTGCATGTTATTAGCTTTCGTGCAAAGTTTGCCCCAGTGCAAAACACACTGGGACCACAAAAATTGCCCTAATGCAAAAAACATAGAGCCCGATTCACAGAAGTATTTTGTAATGGGTCAATCCCATTGGAAAATGCTCTGCGACCTTCAAAGCATTTTTTCAACAGGGCAAACTGCGCCCTGGTGCAAAAATGCATTGAAAGAATAGGTTTCTGACCAAGGGCAAACTTTGCCGTAGTGTAAATACCATGCAAAATTGCACTAATGCAAAGGTTTTGTAATCTGACCCGCAGGGAAACATGACCCTTTAAACGGATGACTCGAGCTGGCGCATCAGGTGTTACAGAATGTGGTTCTTTCTAAACTAGAACAATGACATCTAGGTCACACATGGTATTTGTTTATCCTATCGTATTTATGGTGTTTTATATAACGCCAGCAGTTCTGTTCACTACATGATTAATCACATAAACTATGCAGGGTGCTGCACATTAAGATTGTTGTTTTGAAGGTGGGTGTAATTCTGCTCCACTGTTTCTAAATTGTACACCGTTCTACTGCACGTGGTGGTTTTAAATTTCATCAGGTAATATGTTCCACGAGCCACGTGCGTTTTTTTTTAACCTTTCTTCTTATTAATGTGCAGTCGAATTGAGGTAATTAGCTCCAGTTTCAAAGAAGAAAACTCACATGAGAAGTGGCACGCACCACTCACTACTGCAGTGTTTAGTCTATCATGTGCTGCGTGACCCAGTGAACTTCAGCAGCACTGGAGCTAAATAGCACATAGGACCTGAACATTCGTTTCTCAGTCTTGGCTCCTGAAATACTGTGGTAGAAGTGTACCGAAAAAAGTAGTGGGACTGTGGTCTCGGCAGGGGAGAGAGCAGGGGGAAGCATAGTGCAACATGTGACAAGGCGTTGCAGCTGGACCATTGCAGTAGTCTTAAGTGATTAGTAGCTAAGGCTCCTATTACAACTTTACACTTGCACAAGGACGTGCAGGGACACATCCTCTACATTAGTAACTAAGGCTCCTATTACAACTTTACACTTGCACAAGGACGTGCAGGGACACATCCTCTACATTAGTAACTAAGGCTCCTATTACAACTTTACACTTGCACAAGGACGTGCAGGGAAACATCCTCTACATTAGTAACTAAGGCTCCTATTACAACTTTACACTTGCACAAGGACGTGCAGGGACACATCCTTTACATTAGTAACTAAGGCTCCTATTACAACTTTACACTTGCACTAGGACGTGCAGGGACACATGCTCTACATTAGTAACTAAGGCTCCTATTAAAACTTTACACTTGCACAAGGACGTGCAGGGACACATCCTCTACATTAGTAACTAAGGCTCCTATTACAACTTTACACTTGCACAAGGACGTGCATGGACACATGCTCTACATTAGTAACTAAGGCTCCTATTACAACTTTACACTTGCACTAGGACGTGCAGGGACACATCCTCTACATTAGTAACTAAGGCTCCTATTACAACTTTACACTTGCACAAGGACGTGCAGGGACACATCCTCTACATTAGTAACTAAGGCTCCTATTACAACTTTACACTTGCACTAGGACGTGCAGGGACACATCCTCTACATTAGTAACTAAGGCGCCTATTACAACTTTACACTTGCACTAGGACGTGCAGGGACACATCCTCTACATTAGTAACTAAGGCTCCTATTACAACTTTACACTTGCACTAGGACATGCAGGGACACATCCTCTACATTAGTAACTAAGGCGCCTATTACAACTTTACACTTGCACAAGGACATGCAGGGACACATCCTCTATATAAAATGGAGAATATGGTCATAAAAAGTGGAGGAATGGTAAACAGAAAAAAGTAGTGGAACACCGCTCCCGACCATCTCCACTCACTTTGATCACTGCTGAAATACCACCAAAACAGAACGCCCATTAGCGCATGCAGTAATTTAAAGGGCCCGTATGAGTCTAATTCCTGCAGACACTCTAGTTAATCCCTGTTCTAGGACTCGCCTGCGAAATGACGTATTGCCACATGCGTATTGCCACGTGCTGTAATATTGCTTTAATTCATGCTTTTGTATGGTGGTAATATCCTGCACAGAAAAGAGTTTCACATTTGAAACTCGGAATTTCGCGAAGCGGTAAAACATGCTGTATTGCCAAATAATGCACATTTGACCTTTATGTGAAATTTATAATCTGTCCTAGCAATTCTTAATTTGGACCACACAGTGCATTGTTTGCAATGCTGCCACTTTGCGATCATTTTCGTGAAGGTTCTCACACACTTTTACTCACTGCTAAATAATTAACTAAGCTTGAGTTTCCCCGTTACATTCTCGCTACCTGTCACCTTGGGGACGTGATTTGAGTAGGAGGACAGGAAGATTGGCGCAGAAAGGGGGGCTGGCGCTGGGGAGGTAGAGGAACAGAGAAGCGAACTTCCCCCTGGCAATATCCTTTGTGACAGCCGTAGGGCGTCCTGGTTGGGGTTCCCTGGTCCTTGCATACACAGCTGCACTTCCCACAGGCCTCATTGTATGTTTTCAATTAAGGGGAAAGAGGCCGTCTGCTAAGGCACTTGCAAATTCACTCCGACATGTGGCTCGCTTTATGTTGCACCGGCACGAATGATGGATGGAAACGGTATCGCCAACCACGCCACGCATTCCTGGAACGGCAATAATTAACCCCTCTTAATACGCTTTACGGGACTAGCTCTGCCAGCTAGTCATTTGTTTTCTAGCTTATCATTTGCTGATATTTTTTTCTTTCCTAGAGGTATCTGGGACTACTACTCTTATTGTGATTTATGGGTACCTAAGATTATATACTTGTAGATTGGTTGACGTTTTCATGATGTGTTTTGCAAGCTCATACTTTTACTACTATTAAACCATAAATTGTATTTCGAGAACTGTTCATTGCATGTGTGCCTTTCGCAGCTCGCGCCCTCCCTTCCACCTCAGGGTCCAATGTTCAATTACCTTTAAATTGAACTGCAAGGGATCTGTCAGAAGTCTGTTTTGGTTTGGGCGAGCTGGTTTTCAAACGTGGCTTTGAACTATTGGCCTTCATTCTTTCCGACTCATTCAAAGCTCTGGGAAATATCCCCATGGAAGGGCGCGTGCTGCGGAATGTCAGCCATTGCCAGGGGGATATTGCAGGCCCTCTCTGGTCCCTGCCGGCACGAGTCACCGTGTCCGTGTGGGAGCCCCCTGTATTTCGAGCCCGTCACCAGGCTCGGACTAGCCGATAGGCCAGTGAGACAATGCCTGAACCAGGAACGGAGACTGCGAGTGTGGGGCCGTTTTTTTGGTCAAAGTGGGCCACTTTTTTGGCCAATGTGGGCCAGTTTGACGAGTTGCTTCACCATGCGGCAAGTAGTTTTGACCATTGTTGCTGAACAAATATTCTTTAAATTACACAATGTGTATCGCATTTTATCAAAAAACTCGCCCTTGGGTACTATTCAAACAGTCGGTCACAAAAGGAATGGATTACCATTTGCATCTGTGGGGCCCTTTTTCAATGGTGCCTGAGACAATGTTATGCCCCAGTCCGACCGTGCCTGTCACCGCACTGATGCTGTGACTCCTTATCAGGGGAGGACTGACACCTTTTGGCCTGGCAGGGGGTAAGTATAATGATCTATCCCATGGTGCAGTGCAGTGGTCAAAGAACAGAATGCAGTGGCCCAGAATGCAGTGGACCCAACCTCTCCCCCTCCCACGCATTCTCAAGCAGCATATATAGTAGACATTATTGACATCATTTTCTTCGTATGCACCATAAATGGCAAATATGTTTGTTTCTAAGAGACTCTGACCCCAGGAAACTCTCCCACATACCAAAGATAGTAGAGCTTAACCAGGATAAGATTAATGGTGAAATGCGAAAGCTGGGATTTAAGCCCAGTTGTCCCTGTATCCCAGTTAACAATTTGACAGCAGGCTACATTTCCATCCATCCCATCCAATTCCATTTTAATGTAAGACCAATGTAAAGAGGTAGGAAAGCTAGAGGATTCATTGGTAAAGCTCGGCCTTTGCTAAACCAGGGGGTCTTAGTTCTTTCTGAGAGCCAAACACGAGTTGGCTTGGCAAAAGACCCATACCTGGCTTCCTGCTCCCAAGCCCACACCACAAAACCCATACTTGGCACCCTTTCCGCCCTACCCCCCAGACAACATAAGACCCTCTCTTGGCAAAGTAGTACTATAAAATATGTGTGATACTTTTCCTATAGATTATTAAGGTAAAAAAGGCGCAGTGATGAAAAGGGATTTGCTCAGGATCACATAAGTGTGGAAGATGGGAATTTGAGCTCTGTTTTCCTGGTTCCACAGTTTCCAATGTCCAATTCAGAGAGCAGAGGAGACTTCATCTTCTCCCCTTCCATCTTCACTATTAGCACCATGACTACGTTTTTTGAAAAGTTTTAATGAACGGGCTAAACTACTATACTGTTCAATACATCTAGCTTTCAAAACACCACTGCATCTCCAAGAGGGAAGCCTCTTAATCGTCTGTATCCTGAATTGAAAACATCTGAAAGTACACACATTGTACATTCTCTTATTATAATTATAATGGAAACTCACTATAATCTTAATAACTATTGCGTCAACTTTCAATGCACCAAGTCCAATAAGAAAGCAACCTGAAAAAGGCTAAGAGAAGTCTTAATAGAAACATACGTTCATAAATCAAGTATGTATCATTTAGTCAGTAAAAACAAAGCAGTTGAGCCAGTGCCACAATTGGTTGCCGTGGCAGGCCAGGAACAGATCACACCAACAATCAACCTTTTGACCTACTTTTCCAGATTCAGACCTGTCTCGTGTACCCAATTCTACTTACCCATCATCCCCTGATGTCCTTCGCCTGTGGCACAGCCTTGATGCCCCTTCACCATCCCCCTTCTTTACAATGAACTTTCAGACGTTCATACAACCTTTTTCTTCATTCTTTAACCCTAACCTCAGTCCCCATCCCTTCCCTTGGTCTCACCCTTTCCCCTTGCCCACATTGCTCAGTCACCAATTCTTTGTCATTCAACCCCTTCTATTTACATTACCCCTAACTCATTCCTTGCCCCTCAACACCTTCCATTGCAATGACTCACATGTAGACAGTACACCACCTTGCTTTGCCAGTCAACGTCTGCCTCACACAACAAGAAGCTGTGGTCAGGGTCTTGCCGGTAATCTTAGATATGGGTCCTGCACTTGGACAATGCAGAGCAAAAGATGCTGAGGGGTCTTGGCTTTCATTGTGCTCCCAAGTTACACTTTCTTGGAATGTTGGCTGCATATTTCAAATCTTGTACGAAGGGGCAACTGTGAGGGGAGCCTGTCTGGAATCTAGTGTTGGAGATGGTGGAAAAATGACCTATTATATTTAATTGTGTTCTCGAGGAATTTTGACTGTGTGTCTGTCGGTCTGTATGTATTTATGTTTCAGTTTCTGTGACTGTGCTGCGTGCGTATGTGACTGTGTAAATTATAGGTGGAAGAATGTACGTGTGTTCATGTGACTTTGTATATCTATATCAGAAAAAGTAGTTGATTTGCATGTTTGTCTTTTGTTGGCCACATAAGAGTGTTCTGGACCAGACAATGAAATATGAACATAGACTTAGGAAGTCAGTTAGAAATGGGTAGTAATGGTAACATCAGCAGTGATTGGCAAATATTGCACATTTTAGGGTTTGATCAAATACCACCAGTGGTATTCTATGGGAATACCGACAGTGGTGTTTTTGGCAGACTTTGTACAGAAAATACACCAACTGTTACCTCCCCCTAACAGGCAGTGGAACAAAATCTAAATTTACCCAAAATGGAATACGCTTTTTGTTACTGGACACGCGTTTCCCTTCAATACAGTGAAACAGTATTTTCAAGGGGCCCTGCTGCCACGGTTTTATAACACAGCACACTCCAGCATGGACTCCTTCCCCGACAACGAACATGGTAGACAATAAAAAAGCTTTTTTTAATTTTTAATAAACCACAAATTCGTTTTGAGTAGGCCTCCATCCCATCTCGCACCCACCTTCACCAACACCCAGTGTCACAATGGACTAGGAATCAGGCCGGTGTGTATCAATAAGATATTTATTAATTTATTGTTTAATGAAAACGGAAAAATATTCAAAATACAATTTTACAACAGCCACCAATGTTGTGGCAACACAAAGGCAATCGTTCCTACAGAACAATGGGTTCAAAATCCTAGCATAGTTCACATGGATCTTTAATGACAAGACAGGAAAACATTTTTTAAAGCATGTGATTGCACTAAGGTTAAGCACTCCCCCTGCAACACTCACCCCCAGACATCAGCCAACTTAATTCCCTTTGGAGCGAAGGCAGCGGCAAGGAGTAAGGATAAAGAGAGAAAAATCATATTTGGAATACAGCCCCCCATCCCAAGAAGGGCAGTCAGAAGAGAAAATGAAAACGCGTTTTTAGATCAAAACGACAGAATCGGATTTTGCTTATTACTCGCACGGCGACTCACAACCGCGGTGGGACAGCTAGAAAGGAAATTTGTGCTGCTAAACTTGAGGAGATAGGGAAGCTTATAGACTACTACTCAGCCCACCAGGGCAACGTGGAAACAACGTAGGAAAATCGATTTTTGGGAGAAATCAAATGCAAAACAAAAATACACACAGCAAATCAAAATTCGTTTAACATGGGATTTGTAATGACAGGTAGCTAAGAAAAGGGGCTTAGCTGTCAAAATCGGAAATCAGTTTTAAGGACAAGGACAGAGGAACATAACAGATAGGATTCTAACAGAAAGGGATTGCTCTCAATGGGACTACGGTTTGGGTTTTTCAATGGGACAGATGCAATTTAGGAATTTGTTGGAATGCACACAATACACAGACAAATTCGTTTTTCAGTGATAAGGAGACTTACTCTGTTGCGGCCATACTTTAATGACTATAATTAGTAAAAACACTCGACAAAATCGTTGATTTCGAATGGCAACAATATTGAACATGAATTTCAATGGGGAATTAATTGATTTATTTCCAAATGATACTAAGGATTTATACAGCCACCTGAAAGATTTATCAAAGGAATATGTTAACATACACAAGCTAATACAGATTCTTCTATGGAAAGTTGAATGAATTATACTGGCAATTTGGGACTTTCCATGGGATTTATGTTACAAAAGGACAGCAAGGCAAGGGTCTGGTTTCTGCACTCTCTTGGATGGGATCAGCTAGGCGAGGGTCTGGTCTCTGCACTCTCTTGGATGGGATCAGCTGGGCAAGGGTCTGGTCTCTGGACTCTCTTCGATGGGATCAGCTGCCTCTGTCCTCTTTCTCCTGTCTCCCTGGATTCTTCTGTGTCTAGTACAGTCCCCACTTATATAGCCCAAATGACATCATTTATTTTACAATCTGGGGGAAATACCCTAGAATTACTCCTACCCTAGGATAGAACAGCCTACCATTACTTTCCCCACCCCCTGGTGTCATTGGTTCAAGAAGAGAGCATAACCGGTCTGTTTGGCATTTATGACAGTTCTATGTTCTCTTGGCCAGCTTTTTAGCAAAACTGAGTTGTGTATCATAACTTCCAATTTATACTAGACACCACCATAAGAAATAGATATGCGGTTTCAGTGGGGCAGAGGGAAATAGACAAGCTGATTGCTGACTCTGTGTGAGGTTGCATGGCCCCTTGGCACCTTTTCATCCTTTCATCCTTTTTCATAAAATGTATAATAGTTATCACTCTGCAAATGATTAAGCATTTTCACAATGGGCCTCATTACACGGTAGGCGGTAAGGGTTTACTGGTACCGGTATTTTACCGGTACCAGTAAATCCTTACCGCCTTACTACGAGGTCCCTTTGCGGGTTGGGGAATTTAACACCTGCTTTTTGCAGGCGTTAAAAACCAACCCGCAAAGGGACCCAGGGAGCTAATTACGGTACCGCAATTTGCGGTGCCGTAATTAGCGCCATCCCCATTCCCATTATGCCCTATGGGGCAAAAATGGGAATGGGGAAGGGCAATGGTGGAAGGGGGAATTACCGCCCCGCCAACCTTGGAATGGGGCGGTAATTCCCCTTTCCACCAAGGCGGTGCCGGTATTTTACCGGCATGAACCATGGCGCTAATAGCGCCATGGTTCTCCGCCTACCGTGTAATGAGGCCCAATGTACATCTCCATCTTTCCACCAATTATTAAATTTGTCCCATTTAAAAATCAGCTCGAAACAAGTCTTGACTGGCTATTTCAATTTACAAAGTCCTAGAAACAAGCACTTAGTCTCAAAATATCCACCTGGAAATCACATTGAAAAATATAATAAAACAAAATTATTTCTTATTCTGAGTGCTGGGGAAAAATGACTAAAATGCATACATCCTTTAATGTCAATTTGGAGGATCTGTCACATATGGCAGGGCGGTGCTTCATTCTCCTCAGCCAAATGCCACCCACTGGCTCAGCTTGCAACCAAGGATTTTTATTAGTGTGGTGATAGTGCGAGGTACAAATATTCTTTAACATGAACATTAATATTAACATTGTACTCTTTGAAATTTGTCAGTTTGTCCTTGGAAGTAGGTGCAAAAGGAACTCGCACCTCTTGGTCAAGCACTAGCCACACTTGCTTTCTTTTTCTTTCCTGCCAGTACTGCCTTCTAGTCTGGCAGAGCAGAGGATCATCATGCCCTCCGCCACATTACATGTCATTGCAGCATGGTTCACTTATTAATGTGACTTCCAGTGGGTGGCCAGGCTTTCAATTGAGCCCAAAACTGGTTTTACTGGTATTCTCAGTCTCAGGGTGATTGAACTCTTGTGGGGGAGAACATACAGTATATGTGTAGCAAACCCCCACACCCACCAACAATGACATTTTTGTGCAAGCAAAAGCTACCGTCTCACATTGGCTTTCAAATGTCATTTTTTCCTTATGTTCTTTCACACGTGTGCATGCCGTATTCCATTTAATGTTTGAAATGCGGTTCAGTAGGTCATGGGATTTTCTTTCGGTTTGACCTTTTGAATGGGTATGCAATTACTGTTGTTCATGGACACGGATGGGTACGGCACAGGGTTTTTTGATGTGATATGAAATCAAAAGAAAAAGCCAAGCCGTTTATTTCTCCATTTGCAGTGTTTTGAGTGCTGCGGTTGACATGAAAGGGCAAGCAAAAGCCTTGTCGAGTTGCATTTTGATGAAAATCTTGCCCCTAATATGAATTCACAGTCGGACAAGGCCGTTTCCTGGATGGAGTGCATACATTTTGACATTCAGATGGAATAAAGCAGACAGATGGCCATTCTTCAGTGCAGTGCATACTTCTTGTTATGCAGATGAAAGATAAGCAAACACTCAGATGAAATACGGCAAACACAGGGTCGTTTTTTAATGCATGGTTCAAATGCTTGCCACACATGTTCCAGGGAACAAAGCACAGCCGTTTTTAGTGGCAATATTTAATGTCATTTTTCAGGTGACAGGGACTTCTGTTAGGGCCTGTAAATGCACCCCACAGATTCCCCCTGCTCTTCCATGACTTTTCGCTGGGGAAGAGTAGGGCAGAGTGGGGTTTCCTTCGGCGGAATTCTCCTTCATATATTACACACACAAATCCCCCAAAGACGGCTAACACAGTCCTAGCGATCAGCATGTCAACACTGGCCAAGCCATGACTAAGCTCTCCTCTTTTGCCCTGTTGCACGCTCCAACATCAGCAGCCATTCAGACCCAAAGCACTGCAGTCTGTCAAATCCTGTGCTCTTCCCTGTGGATAACATATTCCCAAATATCACCGCCAAACCCTTAGAAAGCAGATTGGCATTCAGGAACCGGGTACTTCCAACCTGGACCCATCAACACCACACATTCTGCACCTGGCTTTGCCACTGTCCCACTAATGAATCCCACCCCCCTTTTTTCTTACAGAGCCAAGCGCAGCAAGGCCACCATCAGTGGCAGACGGGTGCTATACAAGATCACTTACATTACATAATACATATACAAAACCCAAAACGGTTGCCTTTGTTAGTACCTGTTTTTAACATAAGGCATTCAATCTCAGAAGACTGCTTACAAATACCACTGGCAGGCCCTACACAACACAAACATTGATGTTTCTACATGATAGAAGTATCTAGACATCAAGGAATAGTCATTTCCCAAACACTGCCATAATAGACCTGGATATAACATGGCAACAGCTGGAAAATAGTGCAAGTACCCAATCATATGATGTCAGTGGCTCACACGTGCCTGTATATTACCTACACAAAAGCTTAAATAATAGCCTTTGTTAGTTCTTTTAGTTCTTGTTTTTAAGGGAACCGAAGTGCAAGGAACAGATACAAAAGATCATATCTGTCTTACTTTAATTACAACAGGAACTCATTAAGGCATCAACACTCAGAATACTGCTGGAAAATTACACTGGCAGGTAATACACAATACAAATGTTGATGTTACTGCATGATATGCTAAGCTTTACACTGATGAGCCCTTCAACCATATATCCTCATTTATGTATTAGACTTTGATGACATGGTTTTCATATGATATGTTTCAGTATGATATTTCAGGATACTGTTACCTTGTCATTCCCACTGATATGTTGCTATTTATACATATCTTCATGTGAAAGAGTGATTGACCTACTGAGTATACCTGAGGGTCCACCTGATGAGTGGGCATGCATTGCAATGTGTCACGGATGTGACTGCCAAGTGTGCATGCTGATTTTGTGTTGCCATTATGCTTGTGGTTCAGCATTATGCTTGTAGTGGTGTAAGGGGGATTGCAAGGTCCCAGTAGGAACATTACACTTCACTTGAATTCCCACAAGCCCAAGGTCAGGCACACTGGACTCCTCTGGGATGGGAAATGGGCATTCACATACTAGGGTGGGGACGAGTCGTCAATGGTCTTTCCCAGGAGCACTGGGATTCTTGAAGATTAGTGATGTCATGGAGGACAAGGTTGTATTTTTCTTTAGAGGTGGCTATGTATTACCGCCATCACATTTATATCCAATGTAAAACATTTCTACTGCACTAACCCAATGGTACAGACAAGAGGACATGCATTGACTGCATCCTTGGCACATCTGACAATTGTGTGTGTAATTTGCATGTGACTGCATGTTTGGCAGTGTGCATGTGTTCTGCATGTATAGCATAGCAGATCCCTCAACTGTAGACAGTTGTCCTAGGGTGTGATAGACTATTTATAATACCCATTCCCCCTCTTGCATTTCAACCCATAGAATACAGCTGAGTCCCATGAAAGATCTGGTCCAGCTGACACATAGTCAATAACATAGCAGTCATCTCTGAGTCTGAACACAATGGGCCTCATTACAAGTGTGCCGTTCCGGTAACAACGGTGCCAATAAGCTACCGACACTGTTGTTACCGGACCGGCACACTCTGAGGTCTGCAAGCGGGTGCCCTTCAGCCCACCAGATCTGACCTGGCGGGCGGAATGCACCCGCTCGCAGACCTTGACGGATGCACGGGCACCATTCATGAATGGTGCTGGTGCATCCGTCCTCCCTATTCACATTGAGTGCAATTGGACTCGAATGGGAATGGGGAGTTTTTTTTCCAGCGCCTGGCAATAGGGAATAATCGGGATTTCCCCCAAATTGACTCGATCTCAAGGAGATCCCCCTGTATGGCTGCGGTTTAGGCCAACTGCTCAGCCAGGTCAATTCTGGTTTTGTCTGGTCCCTCTATTCTGGAATGACCCGTGATCTTTTTCCAGTAGATGGTCATCCCATTAGAGGTGACCATATCATCAATGGATTGTATTAGTTTGCCATACTTCAGAGGTTTATTGTTTACACACAGCATGCCTCTGGCAGTGAGGATGGCCTGGTGAACTGCCATCAACTCTGCCACCTGACTACTTCGGGGACCGATCTTATTCCCAGCGGAGGGCTCCGCGGGTCACAATCAGCAACTGCCTAACCCAGACCTAATTTGTAAATATCTGTACAATTTTGTACATTTTATCTCGTATTCTTCTTACCATCTCTACTGTCTATCGTTGTGAATAACCTATAATCATGGCAAAGTTATGTTTGTAACTAGCCTCTATTTATGCATGTATTTCTGTTACTGTATGTAATTCTCCACAAGCCTGAAGCACCTAGCTACCTCCGGGTTCAGCGCGCTATGTAAGCAAATAAAACAAACAAACAAAACAAACAAACAAACAAATCATTCACCCAGGCATTCCTAACTCTGGCCACCAGTTCCTTTTCCCCATTGTTATCAACATGGTAGGAGTACTCGTCCACATAAACTGTGGGCATCCCCTTGCACGTGACATTGTGTGGGGAATTCAGGTACACCTCCATGTTGTCTTGTGTTTTGAGACTTTCGTCCTCGAGACAGTTTTCTCGGGCACAATCATGCAAGTCAGCCAAACCTTGCGGGAGGGGACTCTTCATGTTTTGGCCATATCTAACCTCCACAGGAAAGCCATGCATGGACAGAATCCAGGAAGTAATCCTGGATTTACTCACATTCACTGCCCGGATTCTGTCACTTTGGAGATATTCCAAAGGCTGTTGAGGAGTCTCAACAATGATGTGCTCCCCCTGGATCAACAGGCGCTAATTTTTCAATGCCCACACCATTGCCAGGTGTGCCTTCTCACAATCGTTGAATTTTTCCTCCACAGAGGATAAAGTCTTACTCGCATAGGAGATGACTTTATTGACCTTGTCATGCTTCTGGTATGATACTGCTGTTAAGCACCTATTCGAGAACCCCGTCTCCAAGAAGAACTCCTTGTTTTTGATGGGGTAAACTGGACAAGGCACTTGTGAGAGGCTTCTCTTCAGTTGTTTCACTGCCTCGGCTTCTTCAGGACCCCACTCCCACTTGACTCCGGCCTTTAACAAATGGACCAGGGATCTTGTGACCTCTGTGTAGTCCTCTATGAACTTTCAACAGTAATTAGTAGTCCAAGAAGGCTCCTCAGTTCAAGCAGAGTTGTGGGGTCTTTCAATTTTAATAGTGCTTCCACTTTTTTCACCTGGGGACAGAGACCCTCAGGGGTGATTTCATGTCCTAAGACGTTTACACGGGTCCAACACCACTGTGTCTTCTGGAAGCACAGTTTCTCTCTGGCAACCTTCAACTGTGTCAGATCATAGCGGAGTTCCACTTTGTGTTCCTCCACAGTTGAGCTTTCAATTAGGAAATCATCCACATAGGCCAGGTCATCCCCTTCACCCAAGTTGGGCATGGCCTTATGGAGAAAGATATTAAATTCATTGCCGGAGTTCATATATCCGAAGGGAGTTCGGTTCCATGTGTACTGCTGCCTCCCCAAGGTGAAGGCCAACTTGTACTGGTCTTCCCTACTTACAGGTACTGTCCAGTATCCATTGTTCAGGTCAATGGCGGTGTACACATTTGACCCCTGGATCTGGGCCAGTCCCTGGTCAATGTATAGAAGAGACCATCAGGACATGTGGACCCGTTTGTTCAGCTCCATAAGGTCTGAGCATAAACTTCATTGGCCATTAGGTTTTAGAATCCCCAGAACCGGATTGTTAAAGGTAGTGTGGACTCCCCAGTACCGGATAGTTAAAGGTACTGTGGATTGGACAAATTATCCCATGGGACACAAGGTTCTTTATGATTTCTGTAAGGGACTCCATAGACGCGAGAGGCTACCGATATTGCTTCACGAATATGAGAGTCATCCCAGGGTCTGTGGGAATGGAGGTAGAATGTATCTCGGTGTGACCATAGTCGTACGAGTCAACAGCAAAGATTTCTTGAAACTTTAAAAACACCTGCTTCAGCTTTTGCTTTTGCTCATCGGTCTCACAGGCATCAGCAAGGTTAACCCGTTCCTCAACTATCTGTCTGAAGCCTGGAAAGACTTCGGGTTTTGCAATCTCAGCGGTATCCTCCAGCTGCGTGGAGAGATCTCTGGTTATAGTATTGGCCTGCACAGGAGGTTTCAGGTAGGAGAGGCAGTCACTGTGGACCTGGAATATCACCTCATCCTTCCAGATGTCACCTCTTCCCTCCCGTAAGGGCAGGAAGAGTACACCAATAAATTCCCCCCTTGCTAGGTCATTGGGGATCGGTCCTGTGATTTCATTCCCTAAATCCATGGAGAAATGCTGGTCATCAACCGCCATTCCAATAAAGGGGTCTGCACCCAGAGTGATACTCCTAGGGCCGCTGTTATCCACCCCTAATGGAATGGTGTCGTGTTGTAAGTCAACTAATGGTGTCGCGTTCAAACCCAACCCCTGCTGTTGGAGATGGTGATTTAAATGTACATAAGCAACTGGGTTTTGGAGTTTCTGTCCTCTCTTTATTTTTAGGGAAATTGGGAATTGTCGGGTCCATCCTCTCCAACTTGAATTTCAACTGCATACGGTAGTAATTGAGCTGACCAAAATGCCTTTTCAGGATTGTCAAAGCCCATGGGGTTGCCCCCCAGCCGGGACCAGGCTTTGCAAGTAATGAGGTCCAAATTAATTGCGAACCGATTGCTTTTATCACCAATAGATATTTTTAGCATGCACCTGCTAGGCAGGAGATGTTTGGAATTTCCCACTTATCAATCGATTTAAATGTGGGAATGGTCTGATCTTTTGGGAGTTTCCTGGATAACACTTTGCTGATGAAGCTGTTTCCATTGTTCAGGCCTACTCTGGCGAGAACAGGCTCCCTCCCCTCATTTACCTGAATGGGGAGGAACAGCTGTGCACCCTTTTTCTGAATATCAGCCAAGTTTTGAGTTGGCTTTTCATCACTTTTTATCATGGGACTTGGGTTTTCAAATTGTGGATCGGTATAACATTTCAGGGTATTTCCTTCCAGTGTGGAATGCCACTTGGAACTGGAAGGAAGGTTGATTTTCGGGCATAGAGAAGATTTCCCATCACCAGTATGTTGTCCTACAGCAATTACAGTAATGTCGGAGACTTTATTGTTCTGAAAATCGAACTCAACTTTTTAAAATTCTATTGGCCGGTTAGCCTCTGTCCAGAGGACCTTGTTCACACAGCCTATTAGTGGAGACAACCTCTGAAGGAGGTCATTCCCTAAGAGACAGGGGGTCCCCTCTGGAGTTACGACTGTAACCGGGTGTTTCACCTTGTGTCGCCCAATTTTGATCTCCAGTTCCGCAGTCCCCTCAACGGGAATGTCATTCCTGTTGAAGTTCTGGAGTTGTCCAGGAAGAGGTGTGAGGGGAATTTGGTGACTCTCCCCCTTCCTGAATTAAGTTGCTCAAATGCCCTTTTGGACAGAAGAGTGGCTTGGGATCCGGTGTCCACCAGCACTGAAATTGCACACTGCCCTTGCACCTGGACGGGGGCATAAAACCTACCTTCTTTCTCCTCCAGGGAGCTAGGTAAATGGGCATTTTGGGCTGGCTGGGATGTTAATTTCTTTATTTTGGATGCTGGGGAATCTTGTGCAGTTTTCTGTGTTTGAGTTCGGGAATCTGTAAATAAAATCTGGCATCCTGAGATTGGTGGGTTTTTGGAATCCCCTTTTTCCTTTGATTCTGTGCTGTCACCCTTGTCTCAGAGACAGTCACGTGAACCGGTTTGTGGGGAGAATCCCTCAGTTCTTTCTAAGTTCTCAGGATGACATTTCTAGGGTTTAGTGATAGGAAGTTCTAGGTCAGTCCCCATATCTACCCAATCTGAGTTATGGTCTTTTGGGACCCATTTTTCTTTGGAAGGAATCCCCCCTCCTTGAAAAAGAAGACTTTCTTCCCAGAATTCTCCAAGGATTCTTCACCTTCAAACTGGAGGACACGGACCTCCTCCACAAAATGGGTCTTCTTTGTTTCTCCTACTTACCTTCTGTTCCCTAGGTTGCAGCATTTCGGGAGTAGGGGTTTTGAGTTCAGTTTCAAAGGTTTCTAGGGGCTTTTCATGGGTGAGGAACAAAGCTTCCTCTAGAGCTATGCATTCCCTTCCTCTGGAGCCTCCTCCTCTGGAACCTGCTTGTTGTCTGGGTTCTCTCCCCGGTATTGCTCAGGGGGTGCCAGACCCTGGATTCGAGCTGTTCTGAGCAGCCATGTTCATCTGAGGGTTCTTCTGAGCCCTCAACATATGACTCAGATCTTGGGTCAAGTTCTGGACCTGGCATTCCAGTTGTGACACCCTCTCGGGCTGGTATGAGGGTCTTGAGTCAACTCTTTGCTGCTCTCGGGAAGGGTAACTGTCCCTTCTCTCTGAGTAGCCTTGATATGGAAGGTTTCCGGGTAACCCTCTATTCTGGGCCTTCCTTCTCCCTGATTTGCTGGTCTAGACTCCTGAAAGCGGGGAGATAAAGGGGGGTTGTTCCGAACAGTGGGGTTTTGAGGGTACCTGGGGAAGAAACATAATGAGGGTGGAAGATCACTGCCCTCCTGAGGGAAGTTTGGCGGGAAGTTTCCTGGGGCAGTACTCACCTGATTGGACCCCCCCTGGCCAAAGATGGGTCTGTTTCCCTTATACCTGTGGCTAATGTAGGTGGCAGGATCAGGTGACACATTTGTGGGGTACCCTGCCAGGCTACCACCTGCTTGAGACTGGTCAGAGGGTCTTCCTTCTCTGCCTCTGGTTTGATTGGTTAGTGGGAGGTGTATTTTTAGGCCCCCCCCCATTTCTAGGTCCAAATTGGGGGTAACCTTCACCACTGCCACCTTGGCAGCAGCGGAGGTGTTGGTTTGTTTGGGGTTTTTGGGAGGATTCTTATTTTCTACTGGCTTTTGGACCTCATAGATCCGGGTAGCTTGCTCTATTACCCAGTCCAGGGTCTTTTCTTCGTGGCAATCCCTAACCAATTGCATCATAATGTATTTAGGAAGTGCATGGAAATAGGTAGTGATGTACTCCCTACTGTTCGTGCGCACCCGCCTAGTGGTTTGTGCAAATGCCTGCTTCAATTCCTGAACAACTTCTCTCGGGACCCGATCCTCTCCACACTGCAGGTTGTAGGCCGCCTTGCAAGCCTCCTGGGGGTTTCGGTGCACAGAGAAGTGCTTCAAAATGGCAATCTTGTAGGTAGACCACCTTGAGTGATTCTGATCCTCCAGCCCAGCAAAGAAGCTGGAGTATTCTGGGGAAAATGTCCATTCGGCAAACTCCATAGAATTCTGATCATTTTTAATGGCAAGTGACATCATCTGGTCATACAGCTCAAGATTCTCCCAGACTGAGTACTTGGCATTTTTATGGTACAAGTTCATGAAGTTTCTAATGTCTTTTATTTGTCTAATGGAATATTTTCCCAAAGTTATTCTTTGTTTGGCAGCCTTCTTTTTCCGCTGCACCTGAGATCATTCGCCCTCAGATTCAGAGCTGCTGCTATTTGAGGTCCCATCCCTATCCTCTAGGCGCTCCCTGATTCATTGAGCCTGGGAGTCTATCCCAGAATGACAGGGCCTAGTCTCTTCTCCCCTGTTATATGGTGGGCTCTCTGGGTCACTTCCCGTGGATTCTCTCATTTGCACAGGGGAGTACTCACCTTACTCCTCCCTTCTTGCGGGGTTGGTGGAGAACTCCACCGACCTCCCTGATTGGGTGGAGGTTTTCAAGATGCTCTTTTGGGACCTAAATTCTGACTCCTTTTTATCTGCAAAGTGGACCAGGTGGTTCCTTTGTAGCTGATGTTTCTGCCAGTCTAAATCCCTGATTTTCTCTTCATAGGAGTCTTCCTGGTCAGATACATTGGCCACGCTATTTTTGAACCTAAACAGGGATGCACGGCTATCAATATCTGATGGAAGCTGGCCTGCTGGCTCAATCATACTGGGCCTAATTAAGTCTGGCTGCCTCATGGTTCCCGGTTCTTGTGAACCTGTGGACATGAAGTTAGCAGCACTTTGCACCTACAGGGTGTTAAATTGGTTTGAGGCCCCTGGTACAGAGGGCCCTACACCATGATTAGGGATTGCCCTGTCACTCTCTAACTGTTTGGGGTTCCTCAAGTCCTTATTAAACCTAGCATACTCTTTTTCGAACCTCTCAAATTTCTCTTTCTCAGACCCTATTTCTTGATATTATGCAATGGCTTGGGCCTTGTTCTCTGCTATCAGGCCTTGACTGGCTTCTCTGACCTTCCCTTGTGCTACTACTTGGTTCTGGAGTCCCCTGTTCTCATCACAAAGGGCCTCATTTTCTTTCTGTGCTTCTTGTATTGGCTCAGAATACTCAGACCATTTCTGTTGCAAGAGATGCATCTACTCACTCTGCGCATTTCTGGTCTGTATTGTGTTCTCTAGATCACCTTCTACTTGTCTTATGTGCCCCATTCATTTTTCATTCTCTAATTTTTTTGTTAGTCAGTTCCTGAAAACATGATTCACTTCTCTCCAGGTCTGTTTTAAATGTGCACACTTCCTGGCTTACGGCATCCTTTTCCTGATACAGTGTGCTATTTAGTTGACTAAAGTTATCTCTCTGCTGTTTCATAGCACTTGACTTCTAGCGCTCTTGGTCAAAATATGCTTGCAAATGGACCTCCTTTATAGCCGACTGATTATTTTCCTCTTTCAATTGCTTAATCTGTTTTTGCAAAGGGCATATATCCTCTAAGCAAATTCTATTGTACGTCACCTGTTTACTCAATTTTAGCTGACTCTCTTGCAGAGAGTCAACCTTTTCTTGGCACTCCTGTTTTAGTGCAGATAATTGGGCCTCCAGCTCTGAATTAGTTTGTTGCTGAACTGCCAACATCTCCTTTAGCTGCTTGATGAGATTTCCTAACTGTAACTCCGAATGTTGTCCCTTTCACCTTTTTTTCTCTACCTGCCTTAACTCACTCTCTGTTTGATTTAAAAGCTGAGACTGATTTTGCACAGCGGTTACACTTTTTTGGTACCTTTCTTCCATGACTATCATATGGAATTACAGGTATGCAGTGAGTTGGACCATTTTAATTTGTTAATCTTTGATGCTCTGCATCATATAGAAGTTAGTCAGGGATTGATGTAACAGGTCACTGTCCTGCCACACCTCCATAAAGGTCACCTGTTGCATCATACTAGATAGCCAGGTTTCATGTTTTTGTTCTGCCCATTCCCCTCTAATGAATAATTTGGACAGACGGTGCTGCCTAGCCATGTTAATTTCCACAGTTCTCATTATGAAAAGTGTTCTACTAAAGGTAGGTTATCTATGCAAGGACAAAATCTCCACCCTGCTCCTGCCTAGTTTATGGTTACAATATTTTTATTTTGAGACACAGCCCTGATACCTAGGGTGCACGTTTTTGGATGGCACGTGTACAGTGTAACAGTTTTCTAGCCACTGAAAGTAACATTACCTTCAATGGGGTAGCCTGCTGTGTTGCACTGTCACAGGTGAAAACTCTAACCTCAATCACTCCACGAGCCCCCACTTTGTCATGGTTTTATTACACAGCACACTCCAGCCAGGGACTCCTTCCCCGACAATGAATGTGGCAAACAATAATGCGCTGTTTATTTCTAATAAACCACAGGTTCTTTTAATTTGTGTAGGCCTCCAACCCGTCTCGCACCCAACCTCCACAAACACCCCATGTCACAATGGAACAGGAATCCAGCCGGTGAGTATCAATAAGATATTTATTAATTTATTATTTAATGGAAAAGGAAAATCAAACAATTTTACAGCCACTATGGTTGTGGTACACAATTGCACTAATCTCTACAAAACAATTCAGTGAAGATATACTGTTACAATTCTCACAATCTTTAATGGCAACGCAGAAAAAAGAACAATTTTTAGAAAGCGATAACCCCAATGGTTTAGCACCCTCCCCTGCAAACCTCCCCCCAAACATTAGCTAACTTGATTTCTTTGAATGGAAGGCAGTGGTAAGGAGTAGGGATAGAGAGAGAAAATCGGATTTTGAGTAAAGCCTACCACACCAGGATGGGAAGCCTGCTAAGAAAGTCAAAACCTGTTTTTGGAGCAAAACGGCCAAATCAAATTTTTATTATTGCTCACATAGCTACTCACAACTGCTATGGGACAGAATGAAAGGAAATTTGTGTTGCTACACGTGAGGAGATAGGGAAGCTTAGAGACTACTAATCAGTACACCAGGGCAATGTGGAAATAAAGTAAGAAAATCGATTTTGAGGAGAAAGCAAATGCAAAAGGAAAAATACAAACAGCAAATGGAAATTTGTTTTACACTGGATTTACAATGACAGGCAGTTCAGGGAAGGAGTATAGCTCAGAATAGGCAAATCAGTATTCATTGACATGGACAGAGACACGTGACAGATAGACCTGTAGGCAAAAGGGATTGCTCTCAATGGGACTACAGTTTGGGGTTTTTATAGGACAGATGTAAATAGGAATTTGTGGGGTAATGCACACAATACACAGGCAAATTCGGTGTTTAGTTACCAGGAGACTCATTCTTTTGAGGCAACACTTTAATGACTATAATTATTAAATGAAAGACACTAGGGACAAGAGGGTTAATTTCTAATTTTAACCAACTTGTACCATGAATTTCAATCGGGAATTAATTTATTTACTTGAGAATATGCTAAAGATTTACACAGAAACTGAGAGGTTTACCAAATGGAATATGCTAACATACACAGGCTAAACAGAGATTCTTCTATGGGAAGGTGACTGAATTACACTAGCAATTTGAGGTTTTCAATGGGGGGTTCAATGGGTTGTTAATGGGGTCTTAATTGGGGTTCAATGGGTTTTCAATGGGTGCAAAAAGGAAGGGTTTATGCAATTTAGGGCAGGCGTTATTTGCTACTTACACTGTAAGCCTTGGTTTGGGATTCTGGAAAGTCAGCTGGGCAGCTAGGCAAGGGGTCTGGTTACTGCACTCCTCTTGGTATTGTTCAGCTGCCTCCTCTCCGTCCTCCTTCTACTGTCTCCCCGGATTTCTGTGTGTCCCCCTGACTTAGTACAGCCCCCCCTATATAGCGCAAATTCCATGTCTCACTTTACAATCTAGGGGGAGTACGCTATAATTACCCCTACCACTCGAATAGGACAGTTTACCATTCCTCTCTCCGCCCCCTGGCATGATTGGTCCAAAGTAACAGAGCACCATCTGTCTATTGGCATTTTATTACCCTTCTTTGTTCTCTTGGCCACTTTTTGACAAAAACGCAGTTATGTCTCATAACTTCATATTTCTATTAGCCCCTAACATATGCATTAGATATGCGGTTTGATGGGGGTCATAGGGAATAAGCGAAGCCAATCGCCAACTCTGTAAGAGGTAGCATGGCCTTTGGCACATTTTTGTTGTTTTCATCAAATATATAACAGTTATGATTTAGCAAATTATCAAGCATATACCTAATTTCACCTTCAATTTCTCCATCAAATCTCATAATTATCACATCTTCTGAGCAGCCAGAAACTAGTTTTAACTGGCCATTTCAGTCCCCAAAGTCCTAGAAAAATGCATTTTAGCTCTTAAAAACCACCTGGAAATTATATAAAAACATAGCATAAAGCAAAATTATTTCTCATTCTAATTGTTACAAAAATGTCTAAAAATGTACCTAGTCCTTTAATGTCAATTTGGAGGATCCCTGTGGGAGGGATGCTTTATCCCCCACAGTCGATGACCAGAGATTTTGATTACCCCCTTTGAAGTGGCAGTTTGTCCTTGGTAGTGGGTGCAGGAGGAACTGAGACCTCCCAGTCAGATTTTTAGCCACACTTGCTTTCATTGAAGTCCCTGAGCCCCTGCCTTCAAGTCTGGCAGAGCAGGGAATTATAACACCCTCAGTACATGACATGTAATTGCAGGCTGATTCACTAGTAGGTGCGACTTTCAGTGGAGGGTGAGGCTTTTAATTAAGAAGTTTCCTGCCTGAGCCCAAAAACAGTTTTGTCTGCTATTGTGAGACTCTTCCAAGGTGTTTCAGGTCTTGTGGGTGGGAACATAATGTACATTGCTTTGTCAACCCCTCCCCACACCGTTTTTCACTGACATTTCTGTGCGAGCAAAGCTATCCTTTCACAGTGGCTTTTTAAAGTCATATCATTATTTATTTTTTACATGTGTGCAAGTCGTTTCTGCATCTGATGTTTGAACTCCTATCTTGTATGACAGGGGATTCTTTAATTTGTCCTTTTTGAGTGAGTTGGCATTTGCTGTTGGTCCATTCACAATGAGGGGTAGGCCCCCTTCCACAGGGTTCTTTGATTTGACACTGAATAGAGAAAAAGCCAAGCCGTTTTTCATTTGCAATGTTTTAAAGGGCAGATCATTCAAGTGAAATAAAATCAATGCAGGGCTGTTTTTGGATTGCAAGCTTCAACTGCTTGCCACTCAAGTGACAGGGAAAGCAAAGCACTGCCATTTGTGGTGCAGAGTTTCAATGCGGTTTTTCAAATGAAAGAGATCTCTGTTTAGGGCCTTTAAATGCACCCCACAGCAGCATATATGTACTTCCATATGATGATCATGGAAGAAAGATACCAGGATAGTGTAGCCACTGGGCAAAGCCAGTCTGAGCTTTTAGATCAAGCAAAGAGAGAGTTGAAACAATTACAGGAAAAAGTGCAACAGACCCAAAATTAGAAAACATTATTCAGCAGCTAAAAGATGAGTTAGTGACACAACAGGCTCCATTTTCTGCACTGAAAGGAGAGTATCAAGAAGGTGTTGAAAACCTGAGCGGGAGTCAACACAAATTAAGTGAGCAGGTTGTTCACAATAGAGCCTGCTTAGAGGTCATTTTCGCATTTCAAACTCAGATTAAACAACTGAAAGTGAAAATAGCCAGTTGGTCATTAGGGATGTCAATTCCCAGGGTGAATTTGATCACCAAGATCTGAACACTCTGAAACAACAGAGAGAGCAGTTCAGGGAACATAATAGCAAATTGTGTCAGGAGAAAAGTACCCTGTTTCAAGAAGTGCGCCAGTTAAGGATGGACATGGAGAAAAGGGAGTTATGTTCTCAGGAACTTATTGGCATGCGGCTACAAAATGAAAAGTTAAGGGAACATGTGAGACAAGCAGAGTTGGATGCAAAGCAGGCAACACAGGCCAAAATTGCACAAGGGGAGGAGATTAGTCTCCTGAAAAAGAAGCGGTCTGAATATGCATAGACAAAACAAGCCTCACAGAAGGGAATTGAGTCCCTTTGTGAGGAGAACAAGGGACTCAGAGGCCGCGTATTGGCATAAAATAAAGTGCTAGAAGCTATTCAAGCACTGGTATCAGAGTTGAAACCTCAGACCTCTATATATCACCAAGAGATAGTGGCAGAGATCAAAACAAATCTGAGAGGTTGGAGGAGGAGTTAGCCTTTGTTCCCATTGTGCTCTGACCCAAACAAAAAAAGCACAGCCTGTTCTTTTTAGATGTGGCCAAACAAATGTACCCATTGTTTTGCTTTCCCTCATATTGCTTCTGTAGTAATAGGGGCAAAATGATTTTTCGCCTTGAATCCTTTTTCCAAAGAGTGCATTTTTATCAGAAGCCCAAAAATTTTTTCCCATTGTGTTCTCACTCTCTGCCACTTGCCTTCAATTCAGAGGGGTCACGTCTAATTGATGTTTGGAGGGTGGAGGTTGCTGGGAGAAAAAGTATTATAACCAAATCAGCAATCACTGTGTGCATTGAATTATTCTTTTTCTGTATTGGGAGTGATTTGAAAAGAAAGCTGCAGGAAATTGTGACTGCATATCTTGGTATTATCTCTGTGCTAGTACCATTACAGAAGTCATTTTTGTTCTTGTGTTGCCACAGCATTGGTGGCTGCTGTTAGTCAAATTTGATTTAAATAAATTAATAAATCTATATTCTTACTACACAATGGCCTGGATCCGAGTCCGTTGTGGCACCGGGTATTTTTTGGGATTGGGTGCGAGATGGGTTGGAGGCCTTACCAAACTGAACCTTAACAAAATAATAGTGCTTTGTTGTGCGCCACCTTTATTGCGGGGAAAGGAACTCCCTGATTTGAGTGTGACTGCATAATAAACTGCGACACATGATCCGCCCATCCCCAGCCGACCACAAGTTTTAGCCCATACAACTGACTAAACCCCAAGATACTTGAATTCCATGGATGGCACCAGGTGCCCTTTGACCAACAAACCCAAAGTAACAAGTCCTGAAATGTTCAAATAGGACAGTAAATACAATACATTCTAATCTACACACCCTAATTCTTGCCCACCATCAGAGGACAGATGTAACTGTTTCTTATTGTAAATATCCCTGTACTAAAATGTAACCATAAGTCTGTTCATGTTAATCTGACTGTTTTGTAACCATAATGTATTTTTTATTTTTCTTAGTATCCTTTTTGCTACCTTTATAACCAGCAAGTGCTGTAACCTATGCTGTGATACCTCAGGGTTTGGGCGTATTAACAAATGCAATAAATAAAATAAATAAATAAAATAAATGAAAACATTGTACGTCTTTGAGCTACAATCATATTATTTGTATTGCGAGGTGCTGGAGGGATCAATTATAGTTCAACACAAGGGTGGTGACCTTGGGGTCGGATGGCGCAGAAGGGATTGAGTGAAATTTTTGTGTGAAGATTACAGTGCCCCGTGTGGAATACATTGACCCACTCAGCAGAATTCCCACCCATAACAAGCAAAATGGCTACACTGGCTCCTTTGAGCACCATTGCCCCACATCAAAACTGTGTTTTCAGCTACAAAATGATGGCTGCACTGTCTTGTCAAGCACCTATTGGGCAAGTTGGAACAGGGAGCGCACCGAGAAAGGCTGCCAGAGTATTTCTTGTGTGCACCAAAGAAGCAAAATGAAAAGCAGTGCTGATCTGCTGCTTGCTAAAAGGTTCCCATTGAAAAGGGAATATTTTACATTGAAAAAGATGCTGCCTTGATGCTCTTTTCATCTGCCCAACATCACACTGCTTTTATCAATAAGACCCCGCCATGCCCATCCATATTCAGATTGTGCTCCAGCAGAAGAGAGTATTATTCCTGAATGACAGACTGTGTCTGACCAGATCTGGGAAATCCACAGAAACTTTACTTTCAGACGCACAGAAAAATGCTTGCCTTTTGGGCTACAAAATGTCACAAATCAATGCTTCAAAAGAAATCCTAGAGCTATCGGCATATATCAATTTCAGTGGACCTGTGTCTTGAACAGACTGCTGCATAAGAGAAACTGACTAGTGCTGCAAAACAACGTTGGGAATTCAGATGGAAGAGAAAACCTTTTGAAAGGGACATCCCAGCAGAATTCACCACGTGTTAAAATGTGCTTTTGCAAATAAGGAGAAATACCTGTTTTAAAAGTGTAATGCTGAATAAGGCCTTGTCCTTGCCTAGCAATGTAAAGGGGTTTTGCTGGGAAACATATATGGGATGTTTTCTTTCAACAGGCTTGCTTTTGATTCAGAACAAAATAAAATAAAATAAAGAAATACATGTCTTGGCTGTACTGGGAAATCAGCCCTAACATGTTTTCTGCCATGGCTCAAGGGAAATGTGGGTGTTTGACAACAGGAGTGGCCTACCCCCAAGAGAAGCCACAATGGATTTCTGGGACGCCTACGTGTTAATTGTGCCCTTTGAAACTCTGAATGGAGCAGGAGGCAGAATATCACACGCTCGTCAGACTTCTGTCTGTGCTCCAGGTTGACAAAATAGATTCTGGGACGCCTACGTGTGACATTTGGAAAATCACCTCCCCTCAACTTCTACTGCAGAGCTTCAAAGCCAACTCCAGAGCAGCCTTGCAAGTTATGGCCTAATTTGGTAGACAATGCAGGCCATCTGGCTCCAAAGGCTATTTTATTTATAAATTTAAAGACTTTTTGTCTCCGAAATTGGACAGCGTAGTAATGTGAAAGTTTCACAATCTAGATGCAATTTTGGTGGCTTTAATTTAAGAAGTGGTAGCATTCACTGGCATATTGAGGACAGAACTGGCAGAGAATTTGATATTCTGAGGAAAGTGTATATAATGCCACTTTGAAATTCAATACTTGCATGCCTTATGATAATATATACAGATGTATAAAGTTATAGAATTTTAGGTAAAATAATTTCATTGAAAATTACGAGAAATTATTAGATGGACAAAACAAAGTCCTACAAATGTCAGAATTGGACTGCCATGCTTTGTGTGAAATATGTAATCTGCTTATGTAATTTGCGAAAGTACCACAACTGTACAAATGTGTGATTTATGTTAAGATTGATTATTAGCAAAAAGGACTGTGGGATGGCTTTGCACCTCATAAAATACAAACCTCCGGGAAGAGGTGACCCACTTAGGCTGACCTATTCGGTGCTTGGGGGTAGGTCTAGCTTAGTTCTGCCCAACAATATACCCGGTGATGTCACCTGCTTTATATAAGGGTGGGAGCTCCTAGGGATGGGACTCTCACCTAAATTTCCAGCGCCTGCGTATCCAGACATTCCAGATCCACCTTTGCAAGATCCCCGACTCTACTGCCAGGCCAAAGCATAGCTGATCCGATCCCAGCAAGGCCATTGATCCAGATACCCCACTAAAATCCCAATAACAATGGGGAAAAGTGGTTTACCCTTTGGGGTGCATCCTGTGATCAGACCGGCTTTTTGCCCACTACCTGCATGCCCGCTGTACCCTTGCCATCCAGTTACCAGACTTGCCCAGCTGTTTGCTGTAAGGGGCACCCGCTGTGTGGTGACCAGAGCCCTTTGAGTCCAGAACCCGGTTGGCTGTCCCAAATCCCAAACTCAAGTACAGATTGTGAGTATTTCCCCATCCGATAGCAACACATAGCCTATCTCATCTTGACCCTTTGTCTTTGTCCTATGTTCTAAGTAATCGTATTCATACCCTGGTAACTTGTTCAAAACTGTTAGAATTCTCTGTGCATCCTGTCCTTGATTTCCTAGCGTTAGCGCCCTCCTTTCATTCACCCGATCGTGTAACTCCTCAGCAATATTTTGAATAATTTAATAAAAGACACATGGCGTGAAGGGGGTTAATGCGGCCGCTTAACCTTTTTCATGGGCAGCGCTATTTTCTTGATAATCTAGTTTAAGTAAAATGTGTCTTTTTTCTTTCCAAACCGATTTTCTCTTTTTAACTGCTTTATTTTACCAAAACTGATTTTCTTCCCCTTGAAAATCTCATCCAATTATTCAACTATAGTCACACTTTCACTTCTATATGATCCCTGTAATATGTATCTATCATGCAGCCTAAAAACCGCATTCCAAGTCGGTACATTACACCCGTTTAAAAAAAAAAACTTTTTGAGATTTAAAACTGCACAAAGTGTAAATTGCCACTTTTCCACGTGAGATTTTGACTGCACTATGTTCTCCATTTCAAGTTGCTTTTGAACTGTATGCCTTTTGTGATACCTTACCTTATAGTTGCTAGTGATATAATATCCCTGATATTGTGATAAAACATATATACATCATTATTTAACCACACATATAATTATTTGTCAAATTACGAGTGTCATTTTATGCCATTGCAAAGGGTTTTAAAATCTTATCTTATTTTGTGAGGGAAGGTGAGGGAAGGTGGGATTTTGATTCTGTTTGCTGCCTCATATCCCTGGTTCCCTGGCTCCCTGCTGCTTCGTTCGATCCACTCAGAATTCGATTAATTGGGGTTTGAGGGAACATTGCAAGGGGAAAACTAAACTCGGGTGCTACATAGAAAAAGTGATCCTATTCGTGTGTGCTTTGTATATGTTCTTGTAGTAGGTTACCCAAGTGTATTTCAGTGGTTTTCATTGTAATTGTCACCCCATTGGTGATTACTGCCCAATATAAAAATTGTGCGATTTCCTTTGAAAATAAAATGAATAAATATTGTATTATCACCCACCGGCCTGGTTCATGGTCCATTGTGACCCGGGGTGTTTGTAAAAGGGGGTGTGAGATGGGTTGAGTATCGGCTCAATTTGAATTCGTAGATAATAAAGAAAAATTATTCTCATTGAGCGCCACATACTTGTCTAAGACCAAGGGTCCTGGTCCAGTGTGTGATGCCCGATTGGAATCCTTCACAAATTGGGGGCTTGTCCGGGATTTGGGTTGATTTATTCACCCGTGACTTGCTTAACACAGCAGGCTAACCTTCAAGGTAGTGATACTTTGTGTGGTTGGAACACTGTGTTATGCTGTAGAAGCACCTCCCCAAAACAAAAATCCAAAGTATCAGGCCTGTGTATAAAATTAAAGCTAGATCAACCCCAAAAATAGACAAAAAGCAACAGAATACAGATTACCCTTACATAAATAAAGTATTAACGAAAGGACACTTTCCAAAATGGCCACAGTAGAGATCAATATGTCTAGGGAGCATAGACATATTGATAATCAATGTATTATTTTCCTCTTCCACTTTCTCAATCTTCTTCTGCACAAATTATTTGTCAGGGGGCAATGGCCAGAGCAAGATAAAAAAGTCTGACTAGAAGAAATGATGCAACAGGTAAACTGCCATGGACACGTGGCAGGACGGTGGCCTATTACATCAAGCTTTGAGCGAGTTGTACATAACTCCGGAAATTAAAGAGGAGCATGATAAAATTGTCAGAATCACAGCCTACGTGGATCTCCATATGGGAGTGATGTGAGAAAAGCATGAAGAAAATACAACTCTTGCGCAAAATCAATCTGAACTCGTAACTAAAATCCAGACTGAACTAAAATTAGCAGAACAAAAATTCAAAAGAGCCAAGATTCAGAGGCGGAATCTGGAAATTACATTAAACAGCTAAAAGAGGACTTGGCACTACAACGACAGAATACATCAGACAATGAGGCCCAATTAAATGCCTTAAGAATGGAGTGTCAGGAAAAGGGTGACTCTCTGGAAGCGAGTCAACAGAAACTAAACCAACAACTAAAATATAATAAAGTTTGCTCAGAACAAATAATTGTGTTACAGAAGAAGATTGAGAAAGTGGAAGAGGAAAATAATACATTGATTATGAGAGAACTATACTCTCAATCAGAATTTGATGACAAGCACCAGAAATTAGGCGCCATAACACAACAAAGGGATGACCTGACTGAACAAAGGGGTGCTCTGTATCAGGAGAAAGAGGCTCTATACCAGGAAATGTGCAATTTAAAAACCAACCTGGAGAGAAGGGAGTCAGACCTTCAGGTACTGACTGGCATAAAAGAAGAATGTGATCAATTAATGGGAAATAGGAGACACATGTAACTCGATTTAGAGCAGGCCATAGAGGCTCTATGTTTGCAGAAAAAGGAGGTTTACCTCCGGCAACAGAAATTGTCTCATTGTTCCCAAACCATAGAGGCAGCGCAAAGAGACAATGAGGCCCTCAGTGAGCAGAAAGAGGGGCTCCACCAGTGGGTGGTAGCTCAAGAGCGGGTCATAGAGGCCAGTGAAGCCCTGATAGCTGAGCAAAATGCTCAGATCTTTGGCTATTATCAAGAGGTAGTGGCTGGGAAGGAGAAACTAGCGAGGTTGGAAAAAGAGGGTGCTAGATTTAATCCAAACTGGAGGGACCCCGAACAAGTATAGGGGGTCAGGGCAACCCCTGATCATAGTATGATGACCTCTGTACTAAGGGACTCAAACCCATTTAATACTTTGTGCACTGCTGACTTCATGTCTACTGGTTCACATGAGCCAGAAACCATGAGGCCGTCAGAATTGAATAGTCCTAGCATGATGGATGTGACAGGTCAGCTCCCCCAGAAATGGATGGACGGGAGTCCCTGTATAGATACAAAAATATTAAGGCTGATGTCTCTGACAAGGCAGTTTCCTATGAGGAGAAAGTCAAGGAATTAGACCTGCAGAAACACTACCTCCAAAGGGACCAGTTGGTTCAATGTGTAGAAAAACAGAATGCAACGAGGCCCAAAAAGAGCATTCTGAAGCCCTCCACCCAATCAGGGCAGTGGGGGGGGGGTGTGGTCTCGAGCCAAGCCTGGACCACAGGGGAGAAGAAACTCGGCCCCACCATTCTGCAAGCCCCTCTCAAGCTCACAGAATCAGGGAGCACCTAGAAGATCATGTGGGGTCCTCAAGCAGTAGCGCTTCTGAGTCTGAGGGCGAGTGGACTCAGGTGACACGGCCAAAGAAGGCAAATAAACTAAAGAGAGTTATGGCGAAAGATCCCATTAGGCAGATCAAGGCCATTTGGAATTGTATAGCCCCGTACCACAACAATGCAAAGTATTCTGTTTGGGAACATCTGGAACTCTATGAACAAATGATAGACACTTTTCACCTTAAAGAAAGCCAGAACTGTATAGAGTATGCAAAACGGACGTTCTCTCCAGAGTACTCCAGCTTCTTTGCTGGACTGTAAGACCAAAAACATTCAAGATGGTCCAACCACAGGGTGGCCATTTTGAAACACTTTTCCACCCACAGAAACCCCCAAGATGCTCGCAAAGCGCCCTATAATCTGCAATGCAGAGAAGATCAGGCCCCACGAGAATTTGTGCAGGAGCTAAAACGCGCCTTCGCACAAACCACTAGGAGGGTGCGCAGAGAGTTTATAACTACCTAATTTCATGCGCTCCCAAAAAATATCATGACCCAGCTGGTGAGGGATTTTCATGATAAAAGATCCCTGGACTGGGTAATAGAGCAGGCTACCTGCATTTATGAGGTCCAAAACCCTGCAGAAAATAAAAACCAGATGAAAAACCCCAAACCAGCCAACACCCCTGCTGCTGCTAAGGAGGCGGAAGTGAGGGTTGTCCCCATTTTGGACCTAGAAATGGGGGGGGGCTAAAAATGAACCTACCCAAAACCAGCAAAATCTGGCCAATCAGCATCAGGTGGCAGTCAAGGAGGTAATCCCACGAGTGGGACCCCTAACTCTCCTGATTTTGTAAGTCCCAGATACAAGGGCAACCGGCTGATCTTGGGGTATGTATGAACTCCCCGGTGCCAAGGGGGGGCCCAATCAGGTAAGTACCACCCAAGGAAACTTCCCTCCTAACTTCCCTCCTAACTTCCCAATCCTGGCCTGAGTTTCTTTCCCCGGTATCTACAAACCCCAACCTGCAATACAACCCTCCTTTCTTTCCCCGGTTTCAGGAGCCCAGACAACCCAATCCAGGAGAGGGGAGGCCAAGGGTGGAGGGTTACCAAAATCCCCAGTACCCATGGTACTCTGAGAGAAGGGATAGTTGCCCTTTCCGTGAACCCCGTAGGTACGAACAAAGACCCCTATACCAGCCGGAATGGGTGTCCCAACTGGAGCGCCAGGTCCAGAACCTCACACAGGATCTGGTTCACATGTTGAGGGCTCAGCAGAACCCTCAGATGAACATACTGGCTCGGAACCCTGCAAACTCAGGGTCTGGCACCCCAGAACAAGGACAGGGAGATAACCCTGACAACTCACCAGTTCCCAAGGAGGAGGCACAGGGCAAGGGGGTTATAAAGCCTTAGAGGAAGCTTCCTTCCTCACCTGTGAAAAGCCCCTGGACACCACAAACAAGAACTAAAATCTATTGCCCCCGAAAATCTGCAACCCAGGGAACAGAGGGTGGTTAGGAGAAAGAAAAACCTCAAAAAGGCCCATTTTGTGGAGGAAGTTAGTGTTCTCCAATTTGAAGGGGAAGAATCCTTAGAGGATTCTGGGAAAACAATCTTCCACTTCAGGGATGGGGGAATTCCTCCCAAAGAAAAATGGGTCCCAAGTGATCTGAGTGAAGACTGGGTGGGTGTGGGGACTGATTCAGTCACCCATCCCAGAATTCCAGAGTTGCCATTCTGAGAAAAAAATAGTAAAAATGGCTCCTCCCCACAAACTGGTCCTAGTGACTGTCTCCAGGTAAAAGGGGGCAGCACAAAACCAGGGGAAAAAGGGGATTCCGAAATCCCATCTATTTCAGGATGTCACATTTTTATTACAGATTCACAGACTCTGGCACAGAAAATTGTCCAAAACGCCACTGTGTCGGAGTCCAAAACAAAGAAATTGACCACACAGCTTGCCCAAAATGCCCATTACCTTTGCCCAGTTGAGGAGAACGAGGGGAGATTTTATGCCCCCGTCCCGGTGCAAGGGAAATTGGCAATTTCAGCACTTGTGGAGACAGGATCCTAAGCCACTCTTCTGTCAAAAAAGGGCTTTTGAGCAGCTAAATTCAGGAAGGAGGGAGAGACACCAGATCCCTCTTACCCCTCTTCCTGGACAACTCCAGAACTTCGACGGCAATTAAATTCCTGTCGAGGGGACTGCGGATTTGGAAATAAAAATTGGGTGACACAAGGTGAAATACCCAGTCATAGTCGTGGCTCCAGAGGGAACGCCCTGTCTACTAGGAAATTACATCCTCCACAGGTTGTCTCCCCTAATAGACTGGGGGCCTCATTCTGAGTTGGGCGGTAAGGCTTAATGGTCACCGGTAAGGAGAGCGGTGCCGTTAAACCTTTACCGCCCAATTCCGAGGTCCTTTAGCGGGAGCCGCAAAGAACGTGTGGTCTGACCACACGTCCTCTACGGGTCCTGCTAAGGGACCAGGGCGCTAATAACGGGCCTGCTATTCGCGGCCCGTAATTAGCACCTTCCCCATTCCCATTGAGCCCTATGGGGGCTCAAATGGGAATGGGGAATGGTTGGTTGAATGTGGACTTACTGGGTCCGCACAGGTCGAATGTCCCGGTAAGTCCCCATTCAACAAGACCGGACCCGGACCCGGTATTGGAGGCAGCCATGGCGCTAAGCCCTGTGTGAACAAGGTACTCTGTACTCAGACTAACAGGCCAATAAAATTAAAACAGAGTGTCAACCATGTTAGTTTAAATGGCACATGCCACATGGTTGAACAGAAATCTGATCATATTGAGTTTCATTTCCAAAACAATCAAATACCTGACGTTACAGTAATTGCTGTAGGACAACAAACTGGTGATGCAAACCTCTCTACATTCCTGAAAATCAACCTTCCTTCCAGTCTTAAGTGACATTCCAAACTGGATGGAAATACTTTGAATTTTTATACTGATTTACAATCTGAAAATCTCAATTCTATAGTTAAAAGTGATGAGAAACCAGCTCAAAGTTTAGCTGACATTCAGAAAATTAGAGAACAGTTGTTCCTCCCTATTCAGTTAAATGAGGGGAAGGAGTTTGTTCTCACTGTGTGTGCGTGAACAACGGAAAGAGCTTCATCAGCGAAGCCATATTCAAAACAATCCCAAAATATCCGCCAATTCCCACATTTAAATTGATCGATAAGTGGGAAATGGGCCTGGAAACTCCCAATTCTAAACATCTCCTGCCTAGCAGGTGTATGCTCAAAATTTCTATAGGTAACAAAAGCATAGAACATAATTGTTGGGTCGTGCCAGATGTCCCTGCTGCATTCTGAATCGGTTTGCGATTAATTTGGACCTGATAAATTACAACGCCTGGTCCCGACTACGGGGCAATCCCAGGGGCTTTGATGATTCAGAAAAAAGCATTTCAGTCAGCCCAATTGCTGCCGTATGCAGTTGAAGTTTAAATTGGAGAGGAGGTCACCATCCCAGGACAGACACGACTATTCCCACTTGAGTTAAAAATTAAAAGAGGACAGAAACTGCAAAATCCTGATGCATATGTACACCTCAATGCCCACCTCCAACAGCAGAAGTTGGGGTTAAACCCAACATCATTAGTCAATGTAGAACACAATCCCATTCCAATATTGATGGATAACAGCGACCTTAGGAATATCACTCTGGGCGCAGGCACCATTATTGGAATGGTGGTTGATGACTGATATGTTTCCATGGATCTAGGAAACAAACTGATAGGACCAATCCCCAATGACTGCTTTGACAATGACAGTGACAATGACATACCACCTGACAGGATCTTCACCCGGCAAGGGGGGAATTTCCTGGTGTATTCTTCCTGCCCTTACTGGGAGGAAGAGGTGGCTTGTAACATCAGGCAGGATGAGGTGATATTCCAGATCCACAATGACTGCCTCTTCTACCTGAAACCCTCTGTCCAGTTCAATACTCTAACCAGAGACCACTCCACCCAATTGGAGGAGGCCGAAGTCTTCCCAGCCTTCAGGCAAATAGTTGAAGAGCGGGTCAACCTAGCTGATGCCTGTGGGACTCCGGAGCAAAAGCACATTTTGAAGCAGGAGTTCTTAGATATCCAAGATACTTTGCTGTGGACTCGTACTACTGTGGTCGCACCGAGATCCATACTACAACAATTCCCACGGACCCTGGAGTCCAGTATTTGTGAAGCAATGTTGCTTGCCTCTCGCATCTATGGAGTCTCTGACTGAAATATTCAAAAACCTTTAGTCCAATGGGATAATTCGTCCAGTTCACAGAACCTTTAGTAATCTGGTGCTGGAGATTTTAAAACCAAATGGCCAATGGAGACTCTGCGCAGACCTTAGGGAGCTTAATAAACAGGTGCACGTGTCCCGATGGCCTCTCCCCTACATTGACCAAGGGCTGACCCAGATCCAGGGGTCAAAGGTATACACTGCAATTGACCTCACAAATAGATACTGGACCGTGCCCGTCAGCAGAGAGGACCAATACAAGCTGGCTTTTACCTTCGGGGGCAGCAGGACACGTGGACCCGGACTCCCTTCGGATACATAAACTCTGGCAATGAATTCAACATCTTCCTACACAAGGCCATGCCCGACTTGGGTGAAAGGGGTAACCTGGCCTATGTGGATGATGTCTTGATAAAAAGCTCAACTGTGGAGGAACACATAGCGGATATCTGTTAGGTTCTGACTCAGTTGAGGGTTGCCAGAGCAAAACAGTCCTTCCAAAAGCCACAGTGGTGTAGGACCTGTGTCAACCTCTTGGGACATGAAATAACTCTTGAGTGTCTCTGTCCCCAGGAGAAGAAAGTGGAAGCACTCCTAAAACTAAGAGACCCCACAACTCTGCGTGAGCTAAGAAGCCTCCTTGGACTGACTAATTACAGTAGGAAGTTCATTGAGGATTACGCAGAGATCATAAGACCCCTGATCCATCTGTTGAAGGGCGGGTCAAGTGTGAGTGGGGTCCCGAACAAGCCAAGGCAGTAAAACAACTCAAAAGAAGTCTCTCACAAGCGCCTTGTCTAGCTTACCCTGTCAAAAAAAAGGAGTTCTTCTTGGAGACAGGGTTCTCAAATACATGCTTGACAGTAGTATTATATCAAAAGCATGACAAGGTCAATAAAGTAATCTCCTATGCAAACAGACTTTATCCCCTGTGGAGGAAAAATTCAACGATTGTGAGAAGGCACTCCTGGCAATGGTGTGGGCATTGAAAAATTACCGCCCGTTCATATACGGGAACACATCATAGTGGATACTCCACACCAGCCTTTGCAATGCCTCCAAAGTGACAGAATCCGGGCCGGAAATGTGAGTAACTCCAGAATTACTTCCTGGATTCTGTCAATGCAAGGCTTCCCTGTAGAGGTCAGATATGGCCAAAAAAAGAAGATTCCCCTCGCGCAACGTCTCGCTGACTTGAATGATTGTGCCAGAGAAAACTGTCTTGAGGACGAAAGTCTAAAAACCCAGGACAACATGGAGGCGTACCCGAATTCCCTGCATGAAGTCTATGAAGAAGACAAGTGCCGGGGAATGCCCACTGTTTATGTGGACGGGTGCTCCTACCATGTTCACAACAACAGGGAAAAGGAACTGGTGGTCGGCGTTGGGAATGCCTGGGTGAATGATGCCCAGGAACACTCCGCTGGGTACAAAATCGGTCCCCGCAGTAGTCAGGTGGCGGAGTTGATGGCAGTTCATCAAGCCATCCTCACTGCCGTCCAACACCAACTCCACGAACAGGTCATAATCACCGATTCAGATTATGTCCGGAACAGGTTCGTGGAGCACCTGGTTAATTGGAAAAGCAGAGTCATGCTATGTTCTAATAACAAACCGCTTAAACATGGCAAGCTAATACAAAATATTGATGATCTGGTCACCTCTAATGGGATGACCATCTATTGGAAAAAGATCAAGGGTCATTCCAGAATAGAGGGGCCAGACAAAACTAGAAATGACCTAGCTGATCAGCTGGCCAAAACCGCAGCCATCCAGGGGAATCTCCTTGAGATTGATTCTGTGTTGGTGGGAAATCCGGGTCACTGCGGTCACTAGGCCCCAGACAAATGCTCACAATGAACTCTCAACAGCCCAGTGGAGTAAGGAGAAACCAGATGCTGATTTTATCACGGCACAAAAAGGGATCCAATTATTGGGAAATGTTATCAACACATTGAGGACTCTGAAGACTTTCTTCTGATGGATACCAATTACATTGGGAAAAAGGACCTCAGAGTGTTGATGAAGTGTCCAAAAATGTTCAGAATCCAAGACGGTTTGATGGTAAGGAGATCCATCTCTGGTTGTGACCAGTGATGGTACCTACCTCATTCCAAAGCCTGATGCTTAGTCACGCCCATGACGCGGCCACAGCCGGTCATTGGGGGTTTCATACTACTCTACAAATCTTGCGGGAGGTTGCATACTGGCCACACATGGGGCAGGACCTCGACAAATATTTGAAGGGGTGTCTTGTGTGTGCACAATTTCAGTCAACTTCACTCACACACCGAGCTCCCCTCCAAAAGAGGGGGATGACACTGCTCTGGTGAGATTTACAAGTAGATTTCATTAGTCCTCTGATTCGCTCTTCTAGGGGGAACAAATACATGTTAACATCAACATTCTTGCTTACCAAATGGGCGGAATGTCTCCCGGCCCCAAACTGCAAGGCAGAAACAGCAGCTGCCCTGATGATCAACCACATGTTCTCGTGTTTTAGACTACCCCAAAGGATTGAGTCAGACCGGGGTAGTCACTTCACAAACGAAGTGATGACAAAGGTATGGCAGATACTTGGGGTAAAAAGGAAATGTCACATTGCATACCACCGGTCCTCTAGAGAGGGAGGTGAGAGGTACAATAAAACCATTGTGAGCATTCTAAAAAGGCTTGCGGCAGATTCTGGGCCAAGTTGGGACATCCAATTACCGCTTGTCCTGATGGCCATTAGATCTACACCAGCTTCTGCGACCAAGATGTCTCCATTTCAGCTAATGACTGGACGATGGATGGTGCTACCTCAGCATCTGCTCTATAGAACACAAGAGCAGACACTGATAAATGCCTCCACAACTCTTGAGTATGTTGAGAATCCAAGAAAACACCTTCAACATGCTTTTGCGTACGGTCAGCGGAATCTGGAAAAATCTGCAGAGGGGATGAAGACTCAATATGACTTAAAAACAACCAAAAAGGAATACCAAGTATGAGACAGGGTCTACTTGTACAATTTCCAAAGGAACCAGACCAAGGAGTGGGATTTTCTCCCCAGCTGTTGAGGTCCTATTGAAATTGTAGATAAAATGTCACCTGTCGCCTATAGAATCTGCATCCCCAAAGGAGAGTTGGCAGAAGAGAAATGGGTCCATATTAATCAGTTAAAGGGTTGTCACCCCAGACATAATTTGCTGTGGATTGAGGAGCCAGGAGAAAGTCAAAGATAGGAGACATCTGGGGAAAAAGAACAAGAAAAAGAAGAACCAGAAAGGAACAGGTAGGTTTATAGGTATAATTATTTAACAGGGAGTATTTTTCTTCATTGTCAGTATGAAAGGGATCACCACATGTTCTAGCAAAATCAATAGTTATCTGTGTCTTGTGAGTAATTATTTGTCTTTATCATCTAAGTACTGCAATGATCGCAATGCATGTGTGTTCCACTTCTGTCAACCTTCCAGGAAGGCAGTCAGTGGGAAAATGTAGTAACTGGTTCTTATTTATTCACTAGATTTGTACTGGTTTTGCCTCTTCATAGACCAATGAGGACCTCCCGGGGACCTGGAAAGGAAAGATCAAAGAAAAATCTCGGGGTGTCACTCCACGACACAGAGAAAAACTTAACGAGAAGCTGTGGTTGTCCCTCCACACTCCGATGAGAGACAACGGGAGAATCGTGGCGTACTGCTCCCTGATGGAAGAAGGACTCCACCTGATGAACCCCACTTTGCCCTATTGATGAACCCCACTTTGCCCTACTCTCCCTCGGCAAGAATTCTCAGAGGAGTCAGGCAGGGGATCTGTGGGATATATTGACCCACTCAGCTGAATTCCCATCCATAATCAAGCTGCACTTCAGCAGTTAACAGCAAAATGGCTGTGCTGGCTCCTTTGAGCACCATTGCCATGCATCACAACGGTGTTTGCAGCTAGAAAATGATGGCTGTACTGTCTTGCCAAGCACCTATTGGGCAAGTTGGAACAGGGGGCACACAGAGAAAGGCTCCCAGTGTATTTCTTGTGTGCACCTATGAAGCGAATTGAAAAGCAGCGCTGTTCTGCTGCTTGCTAAAAAGTTCCCATTGAAAAGGGAATATTTTACATTCAAAAAGATGCTGCCCTGATGATCTTTTCATCTGTCCAACATTCAACTGCTTTTATCAATGAGACCCTGCCATGCCCATCCATATTCAGATTGGGCTCCAGCAGAAGAGTGCATTATTCCTGAATGACAGGCTGTGTCTGACAAGATCTGGGAAATCCAGAGAAACTTTACTTTCAGCCGAATGGAAAAACGCTTGCCTTTTGGGCTACAAAATGTCAAAAATCAATGCTTCAAAAGAAACCTTAGCTCTATGGGCATATGTCAATTTCAGTGGGCCTGTGTCTTGAACAGACTGCTGCATAAGAGAAACTGACTAGGGCTGCAAAACAACATTGGGAATTCAGATGGAAGAGAAAACTTTTGGAAGGGACATCCCAGCAGCCTTCACCACGTGTTAAAATGTGCTTTTGCAAATAAGAAAAAATACCTGTTTTAAAAGTGTGATGTTGAATAAGGCCCTGTCCTTGCTTAGCAATGTAAAGGGGGTTTTGCTGGGGAACATGTATGGAATGTTTTAGTTGAACAGGCTTGCTTTTGATTCAGAACAAAATAAAATAAAATAAAGACATATATGTCTTGGCTGTACTTGGAAATCAGCCCAAACAGGTTTTCTGCATGGCTCAAAGGACATTTGGGTGTTGACAACAGGAGTGGCCTACCCCAAGAGAAGCCCCAATGGATTTCTGGGAAGCCTGCATGTTAATTGTGTCACGATTTGCTTCCTTTGCTCCCGTTCCCACCAATTGGGGGTATGATTTGGGGTTTATTCCCTACTGGACTTTCCTTCCGAACCTTATGCTACAGTGCTGTGATGAATTGGGAGCGCTAAATCCTTATTTGCCAAACTACTTCCCTTCCGGATCCATTCCAGGTTTTTGCCATCCAGTATGCTGCTTTAATCAAATGACTATGCTTCCCAGAATGCCTGGCCCACTGCTTCATCTCCATCCTTGCAGGACAAGGCTGGGTGGAGGATAGCCAACACATGTGGCTGCAGGTGCAGCAAGCAGCACACCTGCGGCGTGTGCTGGTTAAGCAGGTTTAAAAGCCTCAGTTTGCTTCAGTCCAGCGCTGGTCATTGTTGCAGTGTTCCTGTTGTGACTGGCCTCTTTTTCCTGGTTCTTAGCCTTGTGAATAGTTCAAAATTTCCATTGCTTGTTCCTTATCCTTGGATTGTGAATTTATGTGCTTAATTGAATTCTGCTTCCCAGATTTCCCTTCTGTCTTCCCCTGTTTGCAGGCAGCATTTCTCAGTGCTTTCCCTTTTGGTGCAGCCCAGTTTGCCTGTGTTCTCTATTTCTCTGACTTGTCCTTTGCTGCTGTATACTTGATGCCTTGTCTTTCCTCCTTTTTAGATTAGCTTTCTGCCTTTTTCCTTGGATGGGTGGGGATAGTTTGCCCTTGTAAATTCGTTTTCCCTGTCCTGTTCCTTTACTTTTCTTTGAATCCATTCCATGGTTTCCCTTGCACCTCTGCAATTACTTTCCATTGATCATTAGGTGTGGTGTGCGGTTGTAGCTAGCTCCTGTGTGAATGCCTATGTTTTCCTCACTATTCTGTAATCACTATTCCTACTTGCCCCTTCTCTTGAGTCTTATGTATTTATGTATTTAGTTATCCTCCCATTGCTGTTACAGCCTTTCGGGGTCCCTGTTTGATCAACAGGGTTCGTGGGCTCGCTGACATTCAAGTGGTATTTCTCGTCCTCGTGTTTTTAAGTTTCCTTATTTAATATCATCAAGAGTGTTAGATCACAGATCCTGTCGTTGCTTGCCCTCTACGTGGGCTTAGCGCTGTCAGTATCTGTAATAGCAATTGTGGGTAGGAGCTTGCCGACTTTCCTTACAGTCATAAGGAGTATTCTAAGTGCTTACCCCACATCCCTTTTCATATATTTGTATTGTTGTCACACTTTGTTTGCAGTCCTGGGTTTTAGTATACCTGAGTCTTGGTTCCTGTGTGTATGTTGTTTGACTCAAACCATTCACTGTGTGATAGTGTGCACATTTCCCTTGCCATATTCACTGCCTTTGTCCTTACTTGACAGGTTACTGGAAAATTGTGCCCTTTGAAACTCTGAATGGACCAGGAGGCAGAATATCACATGCTCGTCAGACTTCTGTCTGTGCTCGAGTTTGACACAATAGATTCCGGGATGCCTACGTGTGACTTTTGGAAAATCACCTCCCCTCAACTTCTACTGGGGAGCTTCAAAACCAACTCCAGAGCAGCCTTGCAAGTTATGGCCTAATTTGGTAGACAATGCTGTCCATCTGGCTCCAAAGGCTATTTTATTGATACATTTCAAGACTTTTTATTTCTGAAATTGGACAACGGAGTAATGCAAAAGCTTCACAATCTAGATATAATTTTGGTGGCTTTAATTTAAGACGTGGAAGCCTTCGATGGCCTATTGAGGACAGAAATGGCAGAGAATTGGATATTCTGAGGAAAGTGTATATGATGCCACTTTGAAAGTCAATACTCACATGCCTTATGGTAATATATACACATATATAAAGTTATAGAATTTTAAGTAAAATAATTTCATTGAAAATGATGACAAATTATTAGATGGACGAAACGAAGTGCTTCAAACGTGAGAATTGGACTGCCATGCTCTGTGTGAAATATGTAATCTGCTTACGTAATTTGCAAAAGTGCCACAACTGTACACATGTGTGATTTATTTTAAGAAAGATTTTTGGCAAAAATGACTGTGGGGTGGCTTTGCACCTCATAAAATACAAACACATAAACTGAGTCCCCTCCTGGAGGAGGAGACCCACTTAGGCTGACCTATTCGGTTCTTGGGGGTAGGTCTAGCTTAGTTCTGCCCAACAATATACACAGTGATGTCACCCACTTTATATAAGGGGTGAGAACTCACAGGGACAGGACTCTCTCCTGAATTTCCAGCGCCTGCGTATCCAGACATTCCAGATCCACCTTTGCATGATCCCAGACTCTACTGCCAGGCCAAAGCATAGCTGATCCTATCGCAGCAAGGCCATTGATCCAGAAACCCCACTAAAAAAATAACAAGTGGGGAAAGCTGTGGTATCCTTTGGAGAGCATCCTGTGACCAGACCGGCTTTTTGCCCACTACGTGCATGCCGGCTGTACCCTTGCCATCCAGTGACCAGACTTGCCCAGCTGTTTGCTGCAAGGGGCGCCAGCCGTGCTGTGACCACAGCCCATTGAGTCCAGAACCAGGTTGGCTGTCCCAAATCCTAAACTCAAGTGTGGTTTGTGAGTATTTCCCCATCCCATAGCAACACATAACCTCTCTCATGTTGAGCCTTTGTCTTTGTCCTATGTTCTAAGTAATTGTATTCATACCCTGGTAACTTGTTTAACACTGTTTGAATTCTCTGTGCAGCCTGTCCTTGATTTCCTAGCGTTAGCGCCCTCCTTTCATTCACCCCATCTTGTAACTCCTTAGCAATATTTTGAATAATTAAATTAATTTCCACATAAAGAGACACGCGGCGTGACGTGGGTTAATGCGGCCGCTTAACCTTTTTCATGGGCAGCGCTCTCTTTTTGATAATCTAATTCAAGTAAAATGTGTTCTTTTTCTTTCCAAACCGATTTTCTCTTTTTAACTGCTTTATTTTACCAAAACCAAATTTCTTTCCCCTTGAAAATCTCATTCAATTATTCAGCTATAGTCACACTTTCACTTCTATATGATCCCTGCATTGTGTATCTATCACCCAGCCTAAAAACCGCATTCTGATTCAGTACATTTCACCCGTTTAAAAAAAAAAAACGTTTTGACATTTAAAACTGCAAAAAGTGTAAATTGCCACTTTTCCATGTGTGATTTTGACTGCACTATGTTCTCCATTTCAAGTTGCTTTTGAACTGTATGCCTTTTGTGATACCTTACCATATAGTTGCTAGTGATATACCATGTCTGATACTGTGATAAAACATATGTACATCATTATTTAGCCTAAAATATAATTAAATATTTGTCAAATTCCGAGTGTCATTTTATGCCATTGCAAAAAGGTTTTAAAATCCGTTTTTGCCTCTTATTTTGTGAGGGAAGGTTAGATTTTGATTAATTGGGGTTTGATGGAACACTGCAGGGGGAAACCTTAACTCAGGTGCTACCTACCCAAATAGAAAAAGTGATCCTATTCATGTGTGCTTTGGATATGTTCTTGCAGAAGGTTACCCAAGTGTATTTCATTGGTTTTCATTGCAATTATCACCCCATTGGTGATTGCTGCCCAATATAAAAATTGTGTACTTTCCTTTGAAAATAAAATAAATAAATATTGTATTACCACCCACTGGCCTGGTTGGTCCATTGTGACCTGGGGTATATGTAAAAGGGTATGTGAGACTGGTTGGGTATCGGCCAATTCGAATTCGTAGAAAATAAAGAAAAAGTCTTCTTATTGAGCGCTACATCCTATGCTAAAACCAAGGGTCCTGGTCCGGTGTGTGATGCCCAATTGGAATCCTTCACACCCAGAGCCTCCTTTGTGCCAGTCTTAAAGCCTGCCAGGTGCACAGTATAATGATAAGGTAGCATTATGTTAGGATTGTAGTTAATTTGTTCTTTGACCTTTGTCTGTGAGAAGAAGATGATCTCTGCAGCACCTATGTGATGGAAGAGAGACGGACTGGGCTAGAACTAATGACCTGGCATCCCTTATGGGGCAGGCGGATCTGTATAGGCGTACACCAACCAGCCGCGTGGGTTTTTACTGTATGTATTGCGTCACGATGATGATATGTCTCCTCTTTAGCCTCTGCTTGTACCCTTTATCAGCAGAACGTTCTTGGCAGCAGAGTTATTTGCTGTTGCTCTCATCTGTGTGTGAGATTAAAACTTGTTATCCTTACAAGATCAATTTGGCCTATTTTCCCTAACGGGTTGTATTTGTTCTGGTGTGAGCGTTCAGGGCGTGCCTTCACGTGCCCTCCAATCTCATTCTTTGTGGAGACCCATGTTCATGCAGTATCACGGGAGAGCTTCACCGGGAGCGAGTCTCCCTCCCTCCACCAGTCTACGGGTGATTTTCTTACTCATGCATCTCCTGAAACATACTGGCTAATGAAAGCACGGTGACCAACAGGAACAGAGACCATTTCTACATACTTACTCCTGATCATTACACATTTAGTGAAACAATCTGCCAATGGTTTATGTCATGAAAAAAGCAAGAAATAACAGACAGTCCTTTGGTCGAAGCATATCACAAGCATTGCCATTTACCATACCAGCTAAAGATTACTCTCAACTCCCCTTTACTTCCCTTCATCCCTGTATCATTGTTATGTCCTCAGAGTGGTACTAAAGTGCCTCCACATGCACCAAAACCAAAAAGGCATATCCAGCCAAAAAGGTGCAATCATAGTAAAATAGAATGACACTGCTGAGAACTAAATATAAACTGTTACCTTGTCAATGGCATATACAGGAAATGGACTGGAAGTTCTTATCTGTCATCTGCATCATTCACCTATGTCTATTTCATTTTGAGTGTGTCCCCTTGGATTCTGTAGTTCTCTCGCTGTATCTCTGTGTGGGTGGGCAGGCAACCTTCCGGTGCTGTCTTGTTTTAAGTGGTTGTATTTCTATGTCTCACATGTTACCTGTGAGGGATGGTGAAAAGTCCTGAAAGTAGCTGTGTGGGAGTGAGGGGTCGTTTGGGCCCCCCTCACACATTCAGCACAAAATAACCCACTTGCTTACGCATTAGCGAGGGAAGCCTCCATTGCCCGTATGCTAACATTAGCATAAGTGGGGCTATCACGGGATACACTTGGCTTCCATTTTGTGTGCTCTCGACTCCATCTTTGGACTAGGCCTCGCTTCGATAATACGAAAAGGCTTCTCTTCCCTCTGCAGTGCCGAGCACAGCGTGCTCATGCCCCCCACCCTTTTCTCCACTGTCTGAAAGCCTCACAAATCCCTTTCTCACGGATGCACCGGGGATAATTAAAACAAATAATAGAATGTATCATATCATCCTTCCTCTGTGATCACTGCCCTGTGTGTGAACCAGCTTGAACCATGCCTTGCAGCTCATCCATCTCCACAAAACCCGCTCCTGCCCTCTTACCCCTGCTGTTGGAAAATGACTGCCAATGTAAACTTGTGCCCTCCTAAGGTATTCTTTTGATGTACCAGAAGTGTGACCCTGCTGTGCAGCCCACCCCAGAGTGCCCCCAATAAACCCAGACCTCTGTCACAGTATATTGTGCCCTAAAACTAACATAAATCATTACACTCCCCACTTGCCTTGATGTGCTAAGAACCCCCCAGTCACTCAGGTTATCACAGAAGATCCCCTGATCCCTTTACCCCATAAAAGTCCCAATGAAAGATTCTGTAATCACATATATGCAATTTATAGGTTTTCAAGATTTATTCAAATATATACTAATGATTGTTGTTTATTATATGTCTAGTGATAGTTACTCATGCCAGTTTAGTTAGTGTCAACTCAATCTCGCCATGACCCAACCCTCAGCTGTCCTGGAGACAGGCAGCTGGACCTTGTGACGCTCACTCTCCCACCAACTGGGCAACGATATATGTGCCATCACTCCTCAGCCAATCCTGCACTGTAGTAATACCCTATATTAGTTGCATCATTTATGACGCTGTTTTCCTTTATAATCCTTTGTAACTGTATTGTTTGCCAAAGCGCTCTCGAGGCAGCAGAGTTCTCTGGATGCCAACTTTATATAAACTTACTAAATGATGCAACCTGTTCTCCTAGTCGCATTCCCCACTGGGGTGTGTTATATTTTATAATTCTGCAATGGTAAGTCGGGGAGTGAGCCTTTACATTTGGTGACCCCCGAGACGTGATCGAGACAGGTGCGCCGAGATCCAGGACGCCCCCAGCAAAACCATCGCCTCCGCAGTTGAACAGTGTGTGCACAAAAAAAAAAGGTTCCCAGGGTCCCCATCATTTTTGCAAATACCCAACTGCTCGCCGAGACGGGTCATGGCTTGGTTGGGGTGCGGCCCCGATTGTGGATAGACTGTAAATGCAGGTTCTTAAATGAGGGGCAAAATTGAGAAATAATGGTGTAAAAGATAAGGGTGACGAAATAGTGGGAAATTGGGAATTGGAAGTTTGGGTTTAGGGCCTATGTGAGTGAAACCGTGAGGCTTTTCTTATCTATCCTTTATATGACCATTAGGTTGTTGTGGAACAAGAGATAAAAAGGAATACAGGATCCTAGCTGTGAAGGGGGGTAGAAGGCAGCGCCGCGTCTCATTGTCTCGACCAGTGCAGGATAAAAAGTAGAAGTAAGAAAAAACGTAGGAGCCTCATATATTTAGTAGTAATTTAGAATATTCTTTTTCCGTGTGAATAGAATTCTTCAAGGAGGTAGCCTAAGGGGGCTCAGGGGTGGGGAGTGAATGAGAAAATAAGAGTAAGGGGTAAGAAACCAGAATAAATAAGGGTGCGATCTAAAGCAGAAGATAGTACATGTTACATGTTCAATGTTGTTGAAGTACTTTGTGTTGGTCTGTCGACAAAGCATAGATGTGTCTATGGTGTCTATGCAATAAGTATTGATAAAACGTGTTTTGTGGTTCCTGAAAAAGGTGTAAGTAAAAAAGAGTATTGACATTTAATGTGGTACGATTGAGAAAGTGTTGATAAAAGAAAGGAAAAAGTTGTCAAAGTTGCATTGTATAACATACACAGTAGAGTGGTGAAAATGGAAGAACACAGGGAGAAAAGATGATGGGAGGGAGTAAACCACTAGCACACATTTGGCAACACCTCCCTTTGTACAGTGAAAAAATACAAAAGTATCATGAACAGTGGCTCAGAGAAATAAAAGAGACATGAAGTACTAGATTTGTGGAGAATGTTTGAGGAAGCAGCCCCAAGCAGTGATGTAAATAAGGAAAGGCCCTCAGAAGGGCAGGCAGCCCCGACGGAGGGAGAGGGAGTAACGGTGGAGGAATATTCAGTAAAAACAGGAGAAAATGATCTCACTAAGCTTTACCCATTGTTATCGAGGCCCGCAGTAGGGTACAGTGAGCCCAGGTATGTGCCTGCGCTGAGTGACAACACGGCACCGCCAATTTATGATACAAGAGGATTATACGGGTTCACTAGCGCCCCTCCGGTAGACCTAGCATGGCTTACTGGGTATATAGAAAGACAACTTGCTAATACGCAAATGGAAATAACTCGACTAAGAGCACTGTGTGATAGGGGACAGATGCTGCTGGGGGGGAGGTGAGGCACCACCCAGTGTAGCGAGTGACTTAACACCTCCACCCAGCGTAGTGGGGGGGGTCTACACCATCTCTGCCACCACAGGGAAATGTGCTAAAGGAACCAGTACGTGAGTGGCAATCAGGGGAGTTTTTCTTCCAATTAAACGACAAGCCAATAAGAATAGTACGAGCAGAAGCTGCAGATGACAAAGGAGGAGAGGGACAGGGAGAAAGAGAGTCAGAAGAGGAGATAGATGAGGTATGGAGTGATTTGGATGAGTTTGAGGAGGGGGCGGCAGTGGCAGGATTTTCGCTCCTATTATGGATGGACCCGGAGGATGGGGGAGGGCTCCCAAGGTGGCAAGGGAGGCTGAGGCAAAGAGTAGGAAATATGTTGGTAAGTAAAACAAAGAAGGGAACAGTAAGTAAAAAAGGAGGTAAGGCAAAATTACAGATGCCTTTGATACATAAGGGAGCAGGAAGACCTCACTACATACCATGGGCACAGATGGACAAAAATAACCTGTTGAAACTCCTCCCTCCTCCCTCCACTTTCGGGTGGGGCGGGGAAGTAGATACATGCAATGAACTGTGACCGCCACGATGGGTCGTCATTCATCATATATAGAGCACAAGTATGGGATGCATTGCGAAAGAGCTTCCCAGACACGTCAGACTTACATTTAGTAATGCAGTATACTATGGGAGAAGAGGAAGAGGTTACACAATTCATCCTTCAGGTGCAAGACGTGTGGAGATCAGAAACGGGCACGGCGTGGGACCAATCCACCGCCCCATTTTACTTCATAATTAAAATGGGGCTCCCGAACGAGATACAGAAGGCCTTAGATAAAATAGCTGGGATAGAAGCCAAGGGCTGGCGTGAGATTCAGAGCATAATAGTACACCATTGTAGGAGGATCAAAGAAAGAGAAAAAGAGATAGCACAGACAAGGTTGGCAGACAAAGCAAAATTGGTTCAGAATAAATTAGTGAAGGTTGCGGCAATGAATTCAGCACTACCCACTGACAGGCAGGGGAAAGGAGAGGAGGGGTCAGGAAATACACCAGCGAGGATGGCAGCAACTTGGTCTGCAAACGCACAGGAGCAATGGGAAGGAGAGGAGCAGTACGAAGGCCCCCAATGGCAGGGCAGACCCGCAAGAGGACGAGGTGGGTACCAGGGATAGAGAGGGGGATTCACGGGAATGGGAAATAGAGGATTAGGGTGGCAAGGAATGAGGGGTAAACCTGAAGGATCATGTTGGAATTGCGGAAGGTGAAGACATTTTTCTAGAGAATGTTGAATGCGACCAATGGGATATTACCAAGGGCCGCCTCCCATGGGGAACGAACATCAGTGTGGTCACCCACATCCAGGCAGTCTCTATGGGTTACCAATGGGTGCGAGTGGGTAGAACGAGAAGAGAGTACAGCAAATGCCACGCAGACAGCAACCCCAACAGCAAGGTATGCAACAACAGGTAGCACGTCAGAACACAATGGGAAACGCAAACACTAACATTTTTGCAACAGCTGCAAATGGTGCACCAGCACCTTCCCGCGGCGCAGCTGTGGTGGAGGACAATGTCTTTTCTGTCCCCGGAACAGAAACATACCTAGATTAGGACAGCCCACAGAAAGCACTTGCGTGTCCAGTCCTATCAACTACCCTACGTGCAGAAGAGGAACCACTGGTGGGGGCGGAGATAGGCAACAAACATTTTATCTTTATAGTGGACTCGGGACTGAAAAATCGTGCCTCATGGAAGGCCGGTTCCCGCTCTCGGGAAAAAATTTGGAAATGCAGGTGTTCTCTGGGGCTATTTTAAAAGTTCCTTACAAAGTTCCTTAGCCTGCATCACATCTAGATAGGATTATGAATGCCAGCATGTCCCACACTTAGATGGAACTCTTAACTTTAGCCAGCATTGCACCCAGATAGAAATGTGAATGTTAGCATGCGCTACACTTAGATGGAAACTTTATCTTTAGCCTACCTTGCATCTAGATAGGATATTGAAGACTAGCAAGTACCACACTCATATGGAATAGTGAATGATAGTAAGCATCACACCCAGACATAATCGCAATGACAGCAATGCCAATTAACCAATCCACTAACAATTTCAACCCTCTGATTACACCTCTCAAACTCTAACCAAACACAACCACAAACCTACAACACAACAATCCACACAACTTTACTACACTGCAACAACAAAACAAATCACACATAGACTTGCACAACAGCACACAATGACTACCGACCGTTATACATCCCAAGCCCATCCAACAGACCCACCGGGCTGAGGCTGCCAACAGCACATCACTGCTCTCTTGCACTTTTCCAGCCTATTCCCACTATCTCACCCCCCCTTCCCTTTTTCAGAGCCGCCAGAGTGCCAGGGGACCACTCCGGTGGTGATAGTGCACGGTACAAATATCCTTTAACATTAACATTAACAAAAGACCTAGACATAACGGTGGGGGGAAAGACAGTGCAAGCACCCCTACTATATCATGAAGACTCGCCAATAAATTTGTTGGGTTAGGACCTCCTGAGCGAATTGAATAGGACCATTTCCCTTACAGAATGGGGGATAGTGTGCTCCACTCCAGGTGTGTGCCCAGTAAGAGCAATGTTGATGATAAGCGCTATGACAAATAAAATTGCAACAAGAGGGGTGCCCATAGATATATAGATATGGACATGTTCATTTATGGAATATGGGTACTTGCTAGAGTGGTGTCCGAGACAAGACACAAAGAATGGAGAGTGCCATCTGATTTTGTTTTTCGCCCAATTGTAAACTCAGATATTGTGCCAGGTACAATAATGTCTATTGATTTGGAAGGGGTACAAGTTTCAAGCAAACGTATTGCGGTAATAGGGCTGGACACACATGGATGCGAATGGAGAACAGTGTTGTGTATAGACTCGAATGTAGCTTTGCATGATTTGACTGATGAGGAATTGTTCACTGACAATGATACTGATGGTGAAATTATAATGGAAATAGGTGTACCTTGTGACATAATGATCCAGCATACAGAAATACATAACCCTCTCATGGCTAGCGTTAGTGCACCACCCATTATATTTGATGAAGATATGGATAAAGTACTGCCAGAATTATGGACTACAGGCCCACATGATGTAGGGCTATTGCAAGAGGTCACGCCCATAAAAATAAAATTGAAACCAGGTGCAATTCCGCCTAGAGTAAAACAGTACCCATTGCCAAGAGAAGCAGAGGAGGAAATAAAAGAAACTATAACCGCATTATTACAACAAGGTATGATAGTGGCATCAAATTCACCTTGTAACACAGCAATTTACCCAATCAAAAAAGCAAGGGGCGGGGCTTGGAGGATGATACAGGACCTACGCCCACTTAATGACGTCATACAGAAAGAGTTCCCACTAGGGCCTAATCCCACATCCATTTTGTGTAGCATACCTAAAGAAGCCACTTGTTTCACGGTTGTAGATTTGAAGAACGCCTTTTTCTCAGTGCCACTTGACACCAGTTGTCAGTATCTCACAGCATTTACATTGGGGGCAACAGATATGAACATTGTAGATTGCTACAAGGGCACTGTGAGAGCCTAAGCATCTTTAATAGGATTTTGCATGAAGACCTTGGTAATGTGGATGTAGAGAGCATGATTATCCAGTATGTGGATGATCTCCTCATCTGCAGTAAGAGTGAAGAACAGTGCAGAGAGGATTTGATTTCATTACTAAATTTACTGGCCACAAAAGGATACAAGGAGGACAAAGGTAAACTGCAATACTGCCTAGCGGAAGTGTTATACTTAGGACAGTTGATTTCAAAAGATGGTAAAAGAATTATACCAGACAGAGCAGCAGCAATATGTCACACAATAATACCAAAAACAGTGAAGGACATGCAGACATTTCTTGGCATTTGTAATTATTGTTGTGCATGGTTACTGAACTATGCAGCACATACACGCCCATTATTGCAAGGATTAAAAGAAGCACAAAAGAACAGTGCCCCCATAAAATGGCCACAAGAAATGATGATGCAATATTTCAAACTAAAAGACCTCATCGCACACGCACCAGTGTTAGCGAACCCTGATTATGACCGGAAGTTCTACTCATTTTCACACTGTAATGGAATACTGATGACTGCAGTTCTAACACAGAAAACATCATTAGGCGACAAGCCATTGGCCTACTAAAGCAGCACATTAGACTCAGTGATGCAGGGCCATTTCGCATGCGAACAAGCTCTCGCAGCAGCGGCCTTCGCAATAGAGAAAAGCGCCACCATTGCAATGGGCTGTTCCGTGACATTGTATGCGGAGCACTCACTGTTTGCCATTTTAGAAAGGTCAAAATCAACTCTCACAACACAAAGGGACACAGGATACGAGATCATAATATCCAGTCCAAATGGTCAGGTGTAAGACAGTGAACCCAGCAACATTCATTGCTGAACCATGCACAGTAGAAGACATGCAGGCACATGATTGCGCCACATATGAAGGAGAAGAGGACGACATTCCAAAAGCGAGTGAAAATGCCCTCGAGGAGGGTGAAATATACTTTGTAGATGGGTCAGCATCAATAGACATTGAGACAGGAGAAAAACATGTAGGGGCAGCAGTGGTCAGAATTGAATTGGAAGAGTATGAAGTTATTGTGCAGAAACGCCTCCCCTCACATTATTCAGCGCAGGCAGCAGAACTAACAGCGCTCATTGAAGCATTACATACAGCGAAAGGATGTGCAGTAACAATCTATTCTGACTCGGCATATGTGACAACGACGGTACATTCAGGGTTGTCACGATGGCGACAGAGAGGGTTCAGGAGGGCAGATGGCTCACCAGCACATCATGCAGCACTATTAAATGACCTAATTAAAGCACTAGCAGAATCATCAGTGGTAGCATTGGTAAAGTGCCAAGCCCGTACCAATAACACAGACGCATTCTCGCTCGGGAACGCAGCAGCGGACGCTGCTGCAAAAGAAGCAGCATATTTTAATGTCCCACAACCACTAGAGTGCATAGTGAAAACAACAAGTTCAGAAGTGCAGGAGAAAGGACACAACTGCACACCCATTCTGCAAGTTATAGAATTGCAAAAACGTGCACCCTTAGAAGAACAGGAATTATGGGGGAAAAGAGGATGCAAACAATCACCAACAGATATGTGGGATGTATTTACCCATGCATCCTAGCCCTACCTCAAAACTGTGCAGTACTGACATGAAAACATCATGATGACCAGAGCTTCCCAGAAAATGCACCGGGAAATGCAGGAAGAATAGGCTGCCACCCATTTTTGCCGATGTTATGGGCACAGAAGGACGCTGCCTAAAACCACCATTGGACTACCCGCACAGTAGTCTGAAACCATTGTTTTGACCCATGTGGAATCATTAGACGGGGTAAATATGGGGATTAAGCTGTCGCTGCCCATCATTTTGCCCCAGAACAAAAATAAATAATTGGAGTGGGTAAAGATGGGGATGCGCTGTCGCCGCCCATCATTTCATCCCAGAATCCAGGACAGCTGCGCAGTTGTGCGCACACCAAAATGGTTACCTAACTTGCCACCCACCAGTGTAAAGAAAGGTCTTTGTTGACAAAATCCACTTTTACTGATGTCAAAAAGTTGCTGAAATCGTGACTCATTGGACCACTTTAAAGATTCAACCCTTTTTGTGTGTGTTTAGAATGCATTAATCCAAGAAAATCCCAAAGTTGCATGCAGTGCCAACAAAATCCTCTAGGCGGCACTAGCGGTCTAAACTCTGACTGGAGAACTGAGTGCAGTTGCTGTACAAAGGGATTTGACTCAGCTGACTTCAAAGGCTGCATTTTAATTAAAAAATTAGCCACATGCTGTTCCCAGAGGCCTGAAGCCTGGGAAACCCTCTCACCTCCAGAAGCTTCACACCAGGAGTTAGAATCTCACATGACCTCTTGATTGATAGAAGGCAGACTGGCTGGGAGCTTCCCAGAGACCACACAAAGGACCCTTTCCTCTGAAAGGAATATGTTAATTCTGAACTGTTTAATGTCAACAAAGCCCTGCCTGCCCAGAGGACTGACCCACCCAAGTCTTGGAGGCGGACCTCAACACTCTGAGGATTGAATTGAAAAGAAAATATATATTTTACAAAAACACTGATAACTCTTTGTAATCAAATGACAGAAATGTATAACTTTGAGAGCTTTAATTAAGAAAATGTACCTTTCATTCAAGGCCAAACTCGAATTTGAGTGATGTTCTGGGGCAAAACCCCATTGTTTATTAATATTACAGACTCCCTGTTTCAGCTAGACAAACGAAAATGCATTGGTATGTGGGTAGATATGTGAGGAACAGTTGTGTAAAATTTAATGAAGATCCAATGTTGTGCAGCACATGAATAAGTGCTAGAAGTGGCCGTTTTTGAATGCAAGCTCCGAGGATGAACACATTTGGACAGAGACATGGCTAAATTCAGCCACACCATGTATATGTGATTTTAATCAAATGTGTACCTGTGCAAATATGTTTTTAGGTCAGATATAGATTGTGTATAAAGTTGAAAGGGGTGGGTTCTCTGTATCATAAACAGACCTCATCATGATGACACTTCATTTCATTCCCCCAATCAAGTAAGGGATGAAAGCTGGACCAATGGAAAGTGGAGAGGGGCAAGGCTAGTGATGCGACACACACACCCACTTGGAGAACATATAAATGGACCACTGAAACTTAGGTAGGGACCTAAAATTCCATTTGCTGCAGCGCACTTTGCTGGACCAGACAACATCCCGAGATCCAGACTTCAAATTCATCAACCTCCTGAAAGCCAAACTAGAGACTTCAAAACCCAGACCAGAGGGAAAGCAGTGCTGTGCCTAGCTGTGAGCAGAACCCAGAGAGAAAGCAGTGCTGTGCCTAGCAGAGAGACCAGACCAGGCGCTGTGAGCAGAACCCGGAAAGACCTGACCAGACTGTTGACCAGATCGTGACAAGTCGCTTTCCTGTTCAAAATCTCTTGTGAGTACTTAGCAAACTCAGAACACATCTCTTAGTTGAATTCATCTAATTCAATTTATTTAACCCAAGTAGAACTGCCTCCTAGCTGTCACCTGTCATTCTAGCTGCAAAAATTTGTCACTTGTCATTTTGAAAAAGTGTGCGTTTAAAATTTACAAAACCAAAAACGACCTTTACTAAATTGCTCATATCTCCGCAACCGTTTGGGTTAGAGACTTGCAATAACTTTTATTTGGAAGCTGAGATCCCAGACCACATCCCTACCCCTTATAGTTTTACCGCAATCGCGGAACACGCACCCGCGAATTTTGCCGCGATTTGCAATCTCTTCACATGTAAAAAAACTGCTGATGCTGATTTCCATTTGCTAGAAATTCGTTTGACCTGATAATCATTCCGGCATCATTGCTAGTGTGAGCCTGGACTAATATTAACTAGATACCACTCATCCTGAACCTCTAAAGGGGAATTAAAAGCAAATTTAGCATATTTCTCATTCATTGCCAGCACATATCAAAGCAGTTTGGGCCTGTGATTTCAAAACTCCTATCTGTTTTCTGTTGTTTAAGCTTGCTGGGGTGAACTGAATTACAGTTGATTGCATTTCTGAGAACTGTGTGCTTCCTTCCATTCCTTGCATTGCATAAAAAGGGGGGGAAGGGCTTGCCAGAGAAAAGTGATTACATTGTCTGTTGAAATCATATTGAGTATTTTCTGTATTGCATTTTTATTCAACATTATATCCATTTGAACTACATAAAGCATTCTTTACCACCTTTTTCTGTTGTACCATTTACCAGTGTGCTACCTTATTCATTTCATGTCCACTCATTAGTCATTATAAAGAAGTGTGCTAGTGCCAGATTCTCCGTTGTTAATATTTCCCATATCAGATAAAGTGTGATATTCAATTATTAATTTATTATAAAGTGTGATATCTATATTTGAATTTATCAAATAAACCTTTTAAACTTGCAAAACAGAACTACTTCTTGGCTCAGTGGGGTCAGGGGGATTCCAAGAGAGGGGTGTTATACAAGGGTAGTCATCCAGAACGCATGAACTGGACCTAAAGATATATCAATAAGGGTTTTCATTCAGTATCATAGACTAGGCGTTAACTTGGCTGTAGTGCTGAATTGAATCCTCTTACAAATTGGGGGCTCGTATCCGGGATTCTGGGTTAGATTTACCAGTTGTGCAGCTTAATACAGTGTGCTAACTGACGGGATACATACATCCGGTCGGATCACCACGCTGCATTACGCTGTGAAGCATTCCTCAAAAGGGACACTCCAAGAAAAGTTCTGTTCTGCAAAAATAAAATACTAACTTCTGTAAGTCAGGACAGAGACCAATCTCTAGAATGACGGCCTTAGTAGACATGAAAATAGCCAGAGAGCACTTCTTACATAAGTTATTTGTGAGAGGTGAGTGGACTCACCAGGACCAAACAGTCTGGTTGCAGGCCATCATGCAACAGGTCACGGAAACAGGGTCAGACCTATGGAGAGATCAGGGTCCATTACATGAGGCCCTGAGTGAACTATATATGGCTCCTAAAGCCAAAGAGGAACACAATAAGATTGCCAGGATAGCAGCATACCTGTACCTATATATGGGAGACATGCAGGATAGATGTGCTGAAAGCCAAAATCTGGCAAATAGGCAACAGATGGAATTACAGAAGGTCCAATCTGATCTGGACTCTTCTGAGCAGAGGCTGCAGAGGAGCCAGGAGTCAGAAAATGACAGCAGACTGTACATTACTAAAATAAAGGAGGATATGGATGTACTGCAAAAGGAAAAGTCAGAACAGGATACCAGATTTCTGGCCTTGCAGAAGGAACACCAAGAAGGTTTGGACTCCCTACTGCAAAGCCAGAAAAAGCTGGAGCAACAGCTAGACTTCAACAGGGTATGTGCTGAGCAGGTAGTCACCCTGCAAGGCCACCTAGATAGAGTGAAGGCAGAGAGCAACAAACTAATTCTGAAAGACCTGGATACCCAGGCAGAGTTTGATGAGGAGCGCCAGAAAGCTGGTGCCTTTCAACGGCAAAGGGACGACCTGGCGGCACAAATGCAGGCTCTTAGTCAGGAAAGAGACGCCATAGGCCAGGAAGTCTGCCATTTAAAAAGAAAAATGGAAGAAAATCACCTGGCCCACCAGGGACTGGGTGACCTCCAAAAAGAAAACCAGAACTTGGTAGAGCACACCAGAAGGGTGGAGGATGCTCTAGCAAGAAAGGAGCAGGCCAATAGGGACATTGCCCAGGAGGTAACCCTCCTGCAGCAAAGACTGGCCCAGTTCTCCAGGACCAACCAGGAAGCACAGAGGGAAAATGAGGCCCTCTGCCAACACAATGATAGGCTCCAACAGCAGGTAGCGATGCAGGAGAAACTGATAGAGTCGAGTAAGGCCTTAACAGAGGAACTGAAAGCACAAATGCAGGCTCTTGCATTGCAACAGGGAGCAGGGGCGGATAGAGATGAGGTCCGCTGGGAAAGAGAGACTCCTGACCATAACCGCAGGAGCCCTAACACCAGGGGCCTTCATCTTCCCCAGTCCCTGAACTCTGCCACCCCCATGTCCCCTGGCGCACATGAGCACAGGGCCACAGGGATGGCAGATTACTATCCAGCCAGAAGCATGGGGCTCATAGGCCAGGACCACTCAGGAATGGAGGGGTGGGCATCCGGGTATGGGCACCCAAGTACAATACAGTTCAGTGGGGAACCCCAGGAGAGTAGGCCCATTAAGGGCATCCTGAAAACCTCTGCCCAGTTAGGTCAGTGGAGGGGGTACCCATCCAATCCTGGCAGCAAGGAGGAATCTGAAGACTCCTCTGAACTGCGCAGGACACAGGAGACCAGGTCCCCACATTCTGCCAGCCATTCCCAGGCTCGCAGAATCCGGGAAAACCTGGAAGAACAGACGGGAACCTCTGGGAGCAGTGCCTCTGAGTCCGACGAAGAATGGACAAGGGTTACCCGAACCAAAAAGGCCAATAAGGCAAAAAGGGCCTTGCTTAAGGACCCCTTAAAGCAGATTAAGGCGATCAGGAGCGTCATCACGCCTTACCATAAGAACGCTAAGTATTCTGTTTGGGAGCACTTAGAGTTGTTTGAACAAATGATGGAGACTTTCCATTTGAAGGACAGCCAAAGCTGTATTCAATATGTAAAGTGGACCTTCTCCCCGGAATACTCCAGTTTCTTTGCGGGGCTGGAGGATCAAAATCATTTAAGATGGTCCACATATAAGGCGGCCATCCTGAAACATTTTTCTGTTCACAGAAATCCTCAAGAGGCTCGCAAGGCAGCCTACAATTTGCAATGTGGGGAGGATCAGGCCCCACAAGAATTTGTGCAGGAGTTAAAGCGGGCTTTTGCACAGACCACAAGAAGGGTGCGCACGGATAGCCGTGAATTTATAAACACGTTTTTCCATGCCTTGCCCAAATACATCATGACCCAGCTCGTGAGGGATTTTCATGAGAAAAGATCTTTAGACTGGGTCATTGAACAGGCTACCCGCATCTATGAGGTGCAGAAGCCCATAGAAAATAAAAGCAATGCCCAGAAAAACCCCAAAGCCAACAGCACCCCTGCTGCTGCCAAGGTGGCAGAGGTAAAGGTCACCCCCGTTTTGGATTTGGAGATGGGGGGGCCTAAAAACCTACCTGCACCGAATAATGCTAGGCCCAGAAGGTCCTCGGGCCAGTCACAGACAGGGAGCCAGGGAGGCAGCCCCACAAATGGGGTCCCTCGCTCTCCTGACTATGTAAGTCCTCGCTACAAAGGTAACAGACCCATCCTGGGTTATGTGTGGACTCCTCCAGCCCAAGGGGGGGGATCCAGCCAAGCACCAAACCCAGGGAACTTCCCTCCAAACTTCCCACAGGAGGGCAGAAATGTACCAAACCCTGGGCAGAACTTTTTCCCCAGATATCCACCCGACTTCCAACCCCAAAATCATCCATCCTTCTTTCCTCAATTCCCTGAGCCCAGACCACTGAATCCGGGAGAGGGGAGGCCAAGGGTGGAGGGGTACCAAAATCTTCCCAACCCGGGGTATTACCAAAGGAGGGATAGCTACCCTTCCCGGGATCAGCCCAGGGGAGAAAACAGGGCCCCGTATCAGCCTGAGCGGGTTTCCCAGTTAGAGCGCCAGGTTCAAAACATGGCGCGGGATATGGGTCATATACTGAGGGCGCAGCAGAACCCTCAGATCGGCGTGCCAGCGCAGAACGCACCCAACTCTGGACCTGGTGCTCCAGAACAATGACGGGGGCAGCACCCCGATAAATCACCGGTTCCCAGGGAGGAGGCACAAAGGGAAGGGGGGTGTAAAGCCTTGGAGGAAGCTTCCTTCCTCACTTGTAAACAGCCCCTGGAAACCCAGGAACCGGAAACAAAATCTCTTGCCCCTGAAAGTCTGCCTCCTAAGGAGCAGAGGGGGGGTAGGAGAAACAAAAGACCCAAACAGACTCAGTTTGAGGAGGAGGTACAGATCTTCCAATTTGAGGGAGAGGGATCCTCAGAGGATCCTGGGAAAAGGATTTTCTCCTTCAGAGAGGGGGGAACTCCTCCCAAAGAAAAATGGGTCCCTAGGGATGCAAATCATGACTGGGGAGATGTGGAGAGTGAGCTACCGCCGCCCACCATCTCATCCCAGAACCAACAGCAAGAAAATCCCCTGGTTCAAACCCATCCTGGGGATTGCCTCCAAAAAGGGGGGGGCGGCCCAGAAATGGAGCCAGGGGAACCCACAATGGCTCTGATCTCCAGTTGCAAAATTTTTCTTCCAGATTCCCAAGGCTCTCCACAAGATTCTGCCCAAATCTCTTCGCTAGCGATGTCCAAAACCAGAAAATTAGCCCACCAGTTGTCCAAAAATGTACATTATCTGTGCCCCCTTGAGGAGAAGGAGGGAAGATATTATGCCCCGGTACAAGTACAGGGGCAGGGTACAATCTCAGCACTGGTGGACACTGGATCTCAAGCTACCCTTCTGTCCAGAAGGGCCTTTGACGAACTGAATGCAGGAAGGGGAGAGAATTACCAAATTCCTCTCACCTCTCTTCCTGGACAACTGCAGAACTTTGACGGGAAGGAAATTCCCGTCGAGGGGACGGCAGACTTGGACATTAAGATCGGGCGACATAAGTTGAAACACCCGGTCATAGTTGTGACCCCAGAGGGCACCCCTTGTTTACTAGGGAATGACCTCCTGAGAAGGTTGTCACCCCTAATAGATTGCGTAAACAAGGTCCTCTGGACTCAGACTAGCCGACCCATAAAATTAAAACAGAGTGTCAACCATGTTAGTTTAAACGGCACATGCCACATGGTTGAACAAAAATCTGACCAAGTAGAATTTCACTTCCAGAACAACCAAATTCCAGACGTGACAGTAATAGCAGTAGGACAACAGACTGGTGATGGGGGGTCCTCTCTATTTCTGAAAATCAACCTTCCTTCCAGTCTAAAGTGGTATTCCATGCTGGAAGGAAACACTCTGAAATTCTATACCAATCCACAATCAGAAACTCCCACTCCTATAGTCCAGGAAGATGTGAAATCAGCTCAAAGCCTGACTGATGTTCAGCAAATTGGAGAGCAGTTGTTCATCCCTGTTCAGTTAAATGATGGGAAGGACTCTGTTCTCGCTCGAGTGTGTGTGAACAACGGTAAGAGCTTCATCAGCGAAGCCATGTTCCGCCAACTCCCAAAAGATCCAACCATTCCCACCTTCAAACTGATAGACAAATGGGAAATGGACCTGGAAGCACCCAATTCAAAACATCTCCTGCCAAGCAGGTGTATGCTCAAAATCTCCATTGGCAACAAGAGCATAGTCCATAATTGTTGGGTCGTGCGAGACGTCCCTGCCGCCTTTTACTTAGGCAGTGACATTCTCAATCGCTTTGCCATTAGTTTGGACCTAATAAACTTCAAAGCTTGGTCCCGATTAGCGGATAATCCCATGGGCTTTGATGATCCAGAAAAAGCATTTAGGTCAGCTCAATTGCTACCTTATGCGGTTGAAATTCAGGTTAAAGAGGAAGTCACCATCCCAGAAAGGACCCGACAATTCTCCCTGGAAGTGAAAGTTAAAAGGGGACAAGAGTTGAAAAACCCTGATGCTTACATACATCTAAATGCTTCTCTCCAACCGCAAGGGTTGGGGGTAAACCCGACTCCATTAGTCAACATAGAACATGACCCCATTCTAATAGAGGTGGATAACAGCGACTTAAAGAGTATTACTCTAGCCGCAGGCACCATTATTGGAATGGCGGTTGATGACCGACATTTCTCCATTGATCTTGTAAATGAACTGTTAGGACCCATCCCCAAGGACTGTTTTGACAGTGACAGTGATGACAACGCAACACCAGACAGGATTTTTACCCGGCATGGGGGGAACTTCCTGGTGTACACTTCCTGCCCCTATGGTAAGGAAGATGTGACCTGTGACTTCAGGAGGGATGAGGTGATTTTCCAGGTCCATGAGGGCTGTCTTTCCCACCTGAAGCCTCCGGTGCAAATCAGCACTCTGACCAGGGACTTCTCCACCCAGCTGGAGGAGGCCGCGGAGATAGCCAAACCAGAAGTCTTTCCAGGCTTCAGGCAGATGGTGGAAGAGAGAGTCAACCTAGCTGATGCCTGTGTGACTCTGGAACAAAAGCAAAAGTTGAAACAAGTTTTCTTGGATTTCCAAGATCTCTTTGCGGTAGACTCATATGACTGTGGTCGCACCGACATCCACACCACAACAATCCCCACGGACCCTGGCATGACTCCAGTGTTTGTGAAGCAATATCGCTTGCCTCTCGCATCAATGGAGTCCCTTACTGAAATAATTAAGAACCTTGAGTCCCGGGGAATAATCCGTCCCGTCCACAGCACTTTCAATAATCCGGTGCTGGGAATATTGAAGCCAAACGGCCAGTGGAGACTCTGTGCCGACCTCAGGGAGCTCAACAAACGGGTCCATACTTCCCGATGGCCTCTGCCCTACATTGACCAAGGGCTGGCCCAGATCCAGGGGTCACAGGTATTCACTGCAATAGACCTGACCAATGGATACTGGACTGTGCCTGTCAGTAAGGAGGACCAATACAAGCTGGCTTTTACCTTTGGGGGCCAGCAGTACACATGGACCCGGACTCCCTTCGGATACCTTAACTCCGGTAATGAGTTCAATATTTTCCTACATAAGGCCATGCCCGACCTGGGTGCAAGGGGTAACTTGGCTTATGTAGATGATGTCCTCATCAAAAGTTCATCTGTGGAGGAACACATAGCAGAGATCCGTTATGTTCTGACACAGTTGAGGGCCGCCGGAGCAAAACTTTCCTTTCAGAAAGCACAGTGGTGTAGAACCCGTGTTAATTTCTTGGGGCATGAGATTACTCCTCAGGGCCTCTGTCCCCAGGAAAAGAAAGTGGAAGCACTTCAGAAACTGAAAGACCCCACAACTCTGCGGGAACTAAGGAGCCTCCTTGGACTGACTAATTACAGCAGAAAGTTCATTGAGGGCTATGCAGAGATCACCAGACCCCTGATTCATCTCCTGAAGGGGGGGGTCAAGTGGGAATGGGGTCCAGAACAAGCCGAGGCGGTAAAACAACTCAAAAGAAGCCTCTCACAAGCGCCTTGCCTAGCTTACCCTGTCAGAAACAAGGAGTTCTTCCTGGAGACGGGGTTCTCTAATACGTGCTTGACGGCAGTATTATACCAAAAGCATGACAGGGTCAATAAAGTAATCTCCTATGCGAGCAAAACTTTATCCTCTGTGGAGGAAAAATTCAACGATTGTGAGAAGGCACTCCTGGCAACGGTGTGGGCATTGAAGAATTACCGCCCGTTTATCCAGGGGGAACACATCATAGTGGAGACTCCACACCAGCCTCTGCAATATCTCCAAAGTGACAGAATCCGGGCCGGAAATGTGAGTAATTCCCGAATTACTTCCTGGATTCTGTCAATGCAAGGCTTTCCTGTGGAGGTCAGATATGGCCAAAACAAGAAGAGTCCACTCGCGCAAGGTCTGGCTGACTTGCATGATTGTGCCAGAGAAAACTGTCTCGAGGACGAAAGTCTAAAAATAAAGGACAACATGGAGGCATACCTTAATTCCCCCCACAAAGTCTTTGAAGAAGACAAGTGTGAGGGAATGCCCACTGTGTATGTGGATGGATGCTCTTACCATGTTGACAACAACGGGGAGAAAGAACTGGTGGCTGGCGTAGGGAATGCATGGGTGAATGAGTCCCCAGGACCCTCCGCTGGATACAAAATTGGTCCCCGAAGTAGTCAGGTGGCAGAATTGATGGCTGTGCATCAGGCCATCCTCACTGCTGTCCAGCATCAACTCCACGAACTGGTCATAATCACAGATTCGGATTATGTACGGAACGGGTTCGTGGAGCACCTGGTTAATTGGAAAACCAGAGGCATGTTATGTGCTAACAACAAACCCTTGAAACATGGGAAGTTGATCCAAAACATTGATGATCTGGTCACCTCGAATGAGATGACCATCTATTGGAAAAAGATCAAGGGTCATTCCAAAGTAGAGGGACCAGACAAAACTGGAAATGACTTAGCTGATCAGCTGGCCAAAACCGGGGCCATCCAAGGGGATCTAATTGAGATTGAGTCCCTGTTGGGGGAAATCCAGGTCACTGCTATCACTAGGTCCCAGACAAATGCTCACAACGACCTCTCAATTGCACAATGGAGTAAGGAGACCCCTGATGCTGATTTGATTACTGCTCAGAAGGGGGATCCAATAATTGGTAAATTTTACCAGCACCTTGAGGACCCTGAGAACTTTCCCCTGACGGATACCGATTACATTGGGAAAGAGGACCTAAGAGTGTTGATGAAATGTCCAAAAATGTTCCGGATCCAAGACGGTTTGTTGGTAAGGAAATCCAAAGCTGGCCATGATCAGTGGGTGGTTCCTACCTCATTCCGAAGCCTGATGTTAAGTCACGCCCATGATGCGGCCACCGCCGGTCATAGGGGGTTTCACACAACATTGGAAATCTTAAGAGAGGTTGCATACTGGCCACACATGGGGCAGGACCTCGACCAGTACTTGAAGGGTTGTCTTGTGTGTGCACAATTTCAGCCGACATCACTCACGCACCGGGCGCCTTTACAAAAGAGGGGAATGACACTGCCATGGTCAGATTTACAAATCGACTTTGTAGGCCCTGTGATTCGCTCGGCTAGGGGGAATAAGTACATGTTGACTGTGACATGCTTGTTTACCAAGTGGGTGGAATGTCTCCCAGCCCCAAATTGCAAGGCAGAAACTGCAGCTGCCTTGATGATTAACCACATCTTTTCCCGTTTTGGTCTACCTCAAAGGATTGAGTCAGACAGAGGTAGCCACTTCACCAGTGAAGTAATGACAAAGATGTGGGAGATACTGGGGGTCAAGAGAAAGCTGCATATTGCTTACAGACCAGCTTCTTCTGGGGCAGTAGAGAGATATAACCGGACAATTGTGAGCATATTAAAGAAGTTTGTGGCAGATTCTGGGCCAAGTTGGGATATCCGATTACCTCTGGTCCTAATGGCCATCAGATCTACCCCTTCATCTGCAACCAAAATGTCACCATTTGAGTTGATGACTGGGCGCAAGATGGTGCTTCCGCAGCATTTGCTCTACAGGACCCAAGAGCAGACACTGATAAATGCCTCCACTACTCATGAGTATGTAGAGAATTTAAGGAAACACCTCCAACATGCTTTTGCTTATGCTCAGCGGAATCTAGAAAGATCGACTGATAGCATGAAGACCCATTATGACCTGAAAACTTCCAGGAAGGAATATCAGGTGGGAGACCGGGTCTATCTATACAACTTCCAAAGGAACCAGGCCAAGCAGCGCAAATTTTTGCCTACATGGAAGGGACCCTTTGAGATCGTCGATAAGATCTCTCCGGTGGCCTACAAGATCCGCATCCCCAAAGGTGGTTCGGCAGAGGGGGAAGACAAGTGGGTCCACATAAACCAGTTGAAGTGTTGCCATCCCAGGCACACTCTGCAACAACTGGAGGAATCCTCTGGAATCCTAGCGGGTACTGTATCAGACTAATTCAGTTCCAATCATAAAACATACCACATCTAGTCTCTAAAATATTGTGATTTGCATGAAACTGTCTCTTAGTTATACTGTTTTCTTTATCAAAATAAGAATGTAATGTTTTGTCATGATGAAATGCATATGCTGTCCCACCATCTCAACAGTGGTGGAAAAACGTCTATGAGTAGGTATTGCCGCTCTTCCTTTGTCGTCCTAGGAGAAAGAAAACCTTGAGACGGGCCAAGGAGGACGATCCGGAGACCGGGAGCTGAGACGCAACGGGCTCGGGGTACCGCCCAATATTCCCATCAGGACCGGCGAGGAGAACCGATCGATCAGTACCGGATGGAGGAAAAGATGCTGAACTATGCCATCTATTGGAAGAAGATGAGGAAACATCCCAGATCTTGCGAGTCCCATTCGTGAAATAGGATGGCCATCGCAAGAGGGGGGCTTGTGGGATGTATTTACCCATGCATCCTAGCCCTACCTCAAAACTGTGCAGTACTGACATGAAAACATCATGATGACCAGAGCTTCCCAGAAAATGCACCGGGAAATGCAGGAAGAATAGGCTGCCACCCATTTTTGCCGATGTTATGGGCACAGAAGGACGCTGCCTAAAACCACCATTGGACTACCCGCACAGTAGTCTGAAACCATTGTTTTGACCCATGTGGAATCATTAGACGGGGTAAATATGGGGATTAAGCTGTCGCTGCCCATCATTTTGCCCCAGAACAAAAATAAATAATTGGAGTGGGTAAAGATGGGGATGCGCTGTCGCCGCCCATCATTTCATCCCAGAATCCAGGACAGCTGCGCAGTTGTGCGCACACCAAAATGGTTACCTAACTTGCCACCCACCAGTGTAAAGAAAGGTCTTTGTTGACAAAATCCACTTTTACTGATGTCAAAAAGTTGCTGAAATCGTGACTCATTGGACCACTTTAAAGATTCAACCCTTTTTGTGTGTGTTTAGAATGCATTAATCCAAGAAAATCCCAAAGTTGCATGCAGTGCCAACAAAATCCTCTAGGCGGCACTAGCGGTCTAAACTCTGACTGGAGAACTGAGTGCAGTTGCTGTACAAAGGGATTTGACTCAGCTGACTTCAAAGGCTGCATTTTAATTAAAAAATTAGCCACATGCTGTTCCCAGAGGCCTGAAGCCTGGGAAACCCTCTCACCTCCAGAAGCTTCACACCAGGAGTTAGAATCTCACATGACCTCTTGATTGATAGAAGGCAGACTGGCTGGGAGCTTCCCAGAGACCACACAAAGGACCCTTTCCTCTGAAAGGAATATGTTAATTCTGAACTGTTTAATGTCAACAAAGCCCTGCCTGCCCAGAGGACTGACCCACCCAAGTCTTGGAGGCGGACCTCAACACTCTGAGGATTGAATTGAAAAGAAAATATATATTTTACAAAAACACTGATAACTCTTTGTAATCAAATGACAGAAATGTATAACTTTGAGAGCTTTAATTAAGAAAATGTACCTTTCATTCAATGCCAAACTCGAATTTGAGTGATGTTCTGGGGCAAAACCCCATTGTTTATTAATATTACAGACTCCCTGTTTCAGCTAGACAAACGAAAATGCATTGGTATGTGGGTAGATATGTGAGGAACAGTTGTGTAAAATTTAATGAAGATCCAATGTTGTGCAGCACATGAATAAGTGCTAGAAGTGGCCGTTTTTGAATGCAAGCTCCGAGGATGAACACATTTGGACAGAGACATGGCTAAATTCAGCCACACCATGTATATGTGATTTTAATCAAATGTGTACCTGTGCAAATATGTTTTTAGGTCAGATATAGATTGTGTATAAAGTTGAAAGGGGTGGGTTCTCTGTATCATAAACAGACCTCATCATGATGACACTTCATTTCATTCCCCCAATCAAGTAAGGGATGAAAGCTGGACCAATGGAAAGTGGAGAGGGGCAAGGCTAGTGATGCGACACACACACCCACTTGGAGAACATATAAATGGACCACTGAAACTTAGGTAGGGACCTAAAATTCCATTTGCTGCAGCGCACTTTGCTGGACCAGACAACATCCCGAGATCCAGACTTCAAATTCATCAACCTCCTGAAAGCCAAACTAGAGACTTCAAAACCCAGACCAGAGGGAAAGCAGTGCTGTGCCTAGCTGTGAGCAGAACCCAGAGAGAAAGCAGTGCTGTGCCTAGCAGAGAGACCAGACCAGGCGCTGTGAGCAGAACCCGGAAAGACCTGACCAGACTGTTGACCAGATCGTGACAAGTCGCTTTCCTGTTCAAAATCTCTTGTGAGTACTTAGCAAACTCAGAACACATCTCTTAGTTGAATTCATCTAATTCAATTTATTTAACCCAAGTAGAACTGCCTCCTAGCTGTCACCTGTCATTCTAGCTGCAAAAATTTGTCACTTGTCATTTTGAAAAAGTGTGCGTTTAAAATTTACAAAACCAAAAACGACCTTTACTAAATTGCTCATATCTCCGCAACCGTTTGGGTTAGAGACTTGCAATAACTTTTATTTGGAAGCTGAGATCCCAGGCTTTCCTAGGAACCTAGAACCACATCCCTACCCCTTATAGTTTTACCGCAATCGCGGAACACGCACCCGCGAATTTTGCCGCGATTTGCAATCTCTTCACATGTAAAAAAACTGCTGATGCTGATTTCCATTTGCTAGAAATTCGTTTGACCTGATAATCATTCCGGCATCATTGCTAGTGTGAGCCTGGACTAATATTAACTAGATACCACTCATCCTGAACCTCTAAAGGGGAATTAAAAGCAAATTTAGCATATTTCTCATTCATTGCCAGCACATATCAAAGCAGTTTGGGCCTGTGATTTCAAAACTCCTATCTGTTTTCTGTTGTTTAAGCTTGCTGGGGTGAACTGAATTACAGTTGATTGCATTTCTGAGAACTGTGTGCTTCCTTCCATTCCTTGCATTGCATAAAAAGGGGGGGAAGGGCTTGCCAGAGAAAAGTGATTACATTGTCTGTTGAAATCATATTGAGTATTTTCTGTATTGCATTTTTATTCAACATTATATCCATTTGAACTACATAAAGCATTCTTTACCACCTTTTTCTGTTGTACCATTTACCAGTGTGCTACCTTATTCATTTCATGTCCACTCATTAGTCATTATAAAGAAGTGTGCTAGTGCCAGATTCTCCGTTGTTAATATTTCCCATATCAGATAAAGTGTGATATTCAATTATTAATTTATTATAAAGTGTGATATCTATATTTGAATTTATCAAATAAACCTTTTAAACTTGCAAAACAGAACTACTTCTTGGCTCAGTGGGGTCAGGGGGATTCCAAGAGAGGGGTGTTATACAAGGGTAGTCATCCAGAACGCATGAACTGGACCTAAAGATATATCAATAAGGGTTTTCATTCAGTATCATAGACTAGGCGTTAACTTGGCTGTAGTGCTGAATTGAATCCTCTTACAGATATAATATGGCAACAAGAACTGACAGGGAAGGTAGTAATGCCAGTAGAATTGTTACTGATAGCATTCCAACAACTACACTTCCCAACACATGTAACAAAACAACACATTGCGGCAGAAATTCAGGAAGAATGGTTTGTCCTCAATTTACAGGAACATCTTTTTAAATTAACAATTGAATGCACTGCATGCCAAACATATAATTTGGGGATGACTCTCAGAACACTACGAGGAACACTGCCACGTCCTGTGGGGCCTTTTAGAGAGCTCCACATTGACTATGCAGACATGGGAGAAAGATGTAATGCAGCGAGGTACCTCATTGTAATAATTTGTTCCTTCTCACGGTGGGTGGAAGCTGGGCCATGTCTCCACCCAGACGCGAATTGTGCAGCAATGTTTTGGTATGAGAGGTTTTCTCCGGGTGGGGTATATGCGATGTGATCAGGTCAGACAACAGCACAACAGCACCCATTTTGTAAATGATCTCTTCAAGGAGTTGACCACCTTGTTAGGTGTAAAGCACAAATTATGTTTGATTTATCCCCCACAAGCAAATGGGATGGTGGAAAAAATCAATGGCCTGCTCAAAAGTAAACTGTCCAAGTTGTGTAATACACTCAAGAAGAACTGGGTGTATTGCTTACCTCTGTTCCAGCTCAGAACACAACCGAGTAAAGAGCACAATTTGAGCCTGCACGAAATAGTGACAAGACGGCGCATTTATATGCCACTATCACCAGTAAGGAGAGCATCAGACGCTCAGAGAGCTGCCACAGTGCTAGGGGATGAATTTAAGGAATACCTCACCCAGCTGACACATGCAGTACGCAGCATAGCAAGGAAAATAGCACCAAGATTTACACAGGCTAATGAGGCAGACACAACAACACCAGCACAAGACAGCCCCACAGGACAGTTAATGCCAAGAGAAAATCAGTATGTGCGTAGTTTCGTGCTGAGATGGAACTCCCCACGATTTCATGGCCCATGCGAATGTATTTACTGCATGCCCACTGCAGTGAAGGTTAAGGGGTTGAAGTAACACCTCGGAGTGAGCAACAACGGAGCAAAGAAGTTGCAAGTGGTTAAAATAGAGGTATGAAACATGAAATAAAATAGGTAAAGAATTTTAACAAGCATGCAACCATAAAGAAAAATGTATAGAGAATTGTGTTAAGTTTACAGCATATATCTCTCTCTCTCTCCATCTTTCTATCTCTTGCTATTTCTTCATGTCTTTTTACTGAGCTCATCTTTTCCAAGAATACTTATGAAGTTTAATAGAAGTTAAAGAAATACACATGGAAAGAGTGAATATCTGAAAAATGTGGTATTTTCGTACTAAACAGTTTTTTAATTACTCAAAATAAGATAAGGATTATGAGCGGATTTGTAAATAAGAATGTGCTAATTTTTGGAAATAAAATGTGTCTAGAAGAATATAATGTTTTTCAAGATGTACTTTACCCTTTTATATCACCCATTTAGGTGGAAATATGATGGAGAGGAGGGCCCTCACTAACAACGACTCCAATTTAGATAGTGATAGGGCAGATAATAGAGTGAATAGATACTATCATTATGTCTGTGGCCTATATGTTGCCGCAATAGTGTTTTCTGTAATGTTATTTTGCCTTGGAATGTACTGGAGCGTGTCTTTCATAATTGGGGATATGAAAGAGGGGGGAGTGCGGTAAACCTAATACGAGAAGGATCAAGCCTTATATGGACTGGAGTTAAGGTCATTTGGTCACATAACGCCTCCCTAAATGATAATGTTACAAAATTGCATAAAAACCGAACTGTCAAAACCCCCGTCCCTACCTATGCTGCTATGGGGTTTGATAATGATGATGAAATTAATGAATATGATGGTGATTATTCCCTGTTCGGTACGCCTGACCTGACATTCGCAAACATACATGAAACCGCAGAACCTACCTCATATGGCACTGATATGCACTTCAGTACAAATGCCCCAACCACCCAAGATCCCTTGGTATCACAGTCCTGGCAAAATGATATTGCACAAGATGATGCATCATGGGCGAGCATTTTTCCTATAAAGTATCAAAGAGTAAAAATGCTATATAATGATCAGGGGGGAGCAGGAGATGGAAAAGGGGGGCGGGAGGGAAGAATTCTGATGCATACCATGGCCTGGGATTAGACAAAATTGAAGACCCCGCCACTCCGACCAATCCAACAAATGGTGCTCAGACATGAGCGCCACCGCCAAACAAGCAACGAACGAGAGCTGTTACGTTTGCTCTCTTGTCCCTCATGCCTCTGGCACACCCAAAATTCTTATACCTCAAGAAGTACCCTTGTCGGATGCCCAATGTTTAGTTCATCTAGTATTGTGTAGGATTCAAAGCACCTTCCAGGCACACACAGTTACAAGAGAAATGCTGCAGAACGAAAAAACCTGCACAAGTAAACCACAAGGAGTGATTTGCATCGAAGAACCCTTTTTTGTTATCCGAGGGACACGGTTCACAGAAAACAAGTGGCATGACGAGACTATCACATGCAAAGCTGAGGCACTGCGAGGCCTAACAGAAGAAAACTATCAGTGGGTCAATGAGATCTGCACTCCAGTCTGGTCACAGCACATCGTGAAAGTCACGTGGGTTACAGCTCTCGAGAAGCCCATTAAAACACAGAAAGAAATTGGACATGAACTTTGTTTCCATGTCGAAGGGAAGGTACAGATGGGCTCTAACAGACAATGCAACAAAATGATCATCATTCCAGATATGAAAAAGGGTACAGCAGCACTCATGGACATGTATTGGGTATGTGGCAAGCAATCATACCTGCATCTCCCACCATCGTGGAGGGGTACCTGTGCCCTGGCCACACTGCATTCAGCACTAATGGTGATTCCAGAAAGCCATATCTAAGAGGGGAAAAATTTGTCTGACATGTCGGCAGCACCCCAGCCAGCAACAACAGAGCCTTCAACATACGACATTCTGTCTGAAAACAAACTACAAGACAGGGTGTCTTGCAAACGATGTTCATCCAACTATATCTCCAGCAAGCCATCAGACCTCCTGGCTGAGATTCCAGATAAATACAAGCTCTTCAACTCTGCCAAAACATTTTTTGCCTCCCTCTTGGTGCCAGGACTTCAGGCATGAACAAACGCCAAATGGCTGCAGATTGTGCGCTGGGAGCTGATCCAACTGGCCAACAACACTGAAGAAGGGTTCAAAGTGATGAAGGTGGAACTTCGCGCCTTGTGCCAAATGACGACGTAGAACCGATACGTCCTGGATCTCCTCACAGCAATGGACAACGGTGTTTGCTGAAAAATCAGGAGTGCCTGCTGTACATTCGCACCTTCTGAAGATGCGGACCCTTTCCCACGTCATCTCAGAGGTACATAGTTTGGGGCAAAGAATGCAGAAGGAAGGAGGAATAGAGCCGAGCAACTGGTTCAACAACATTTTTAATTGGATAGCAGCCTGGTTCAGTGTGATGATGAACATTTTTGTCCCAGTCATAGTTTTTCTTTTGCTATTTTTCTGTGTGTGTCAGATGGGCATTCGATGTTGTGCAAAATCAATGCCTAGTTCTGCAATGATGATGGTAACAATGGGCAAATAGACAACGGTAGCAAATGTGAAAGATGCTCAAATGCAAACAGGGGAATCAAACCCCCCTAAGTATCGCCTGACAGCCATATATCATCAGTGTGTGGATAGGGGGGATACCTTATACCATACCACCATTAAAGAGCTACGTGAATTACAATGGTACAGGGAGGTGCGGGTGGACCTGGATGGGGATGGGGAAATATACATGACATGTACACCTGATGAATACGCTAGGAGAGGCTAAAGCTTACGAAGTGTTTGCAGGGCTTGGATGCCAATAAAAGGGACTCCCGCATGGGATGAGGCAGTGCTCTGCTCCAGCGGAGTATTATCGGAATGAAAATAGTAATAAGGATTAGTTTGTTACTTCAGATGTAATGAAAGGGGGGGAATGTGTGGGAATAAGGGGTCGTTTGGGCCCCCCTCACACATTCAGCATGAAATAACCCACTTGCTCACGCATTAGCGAGGGACACCTCCGTTGCCCGTATGCTAACATTAGCATAAGTGGGGCTATTGCAGGATACACTTGGCTTTCATTTTGTGTGCCCTCGACTCCATCCTCGGACTAGGCCTTGCTTCGATAATACGAAAAGGCTTCTCTCCCCTCTGCAGTGCCACACACAGCGCGCTCATGGCCCCACCTTTTTCTCCACTGTCTGAAAGCCTCACAAATCCCCTTCTCACGGATGCGCCGGCGATAATTGAAACAAATAATAGAATGTATCATATCACCCTTCCTCTGTGATCACTGCCCTGTGTGTGAACCAGCTTGAACCATGCCTTGTAGCTCATCCATCTCCACAAAACCTGCTCCTGCCCGCTGACCCCTGCTGTTGGAAAATGACTCCCAATGTAACCCTGTGCCCTCCTAAGGTATTCTCTTGATGTACCAGAAGTGTGACTCTGCTGTGCAGCCCGCCCCAGAGTGCCCCCAATAAACCCAGACCTCTGTCATAGTATATTGTGCCCTAAAACTAACATATGTCATTACACTCTGTTATCACAGAGGACAAGACCTCTAATCCCTGTACCCCATAAAAGTCCCAATGAAAGATGCTGTAATCACATGTACCAAATGTATAGGTATTCAAGATTTATTCAAAGGTATACTAATGATTGTTATTTATTATATGTCTAGTGGTAGTTACTCATGCCAGCTTAGTTAGTGTCAACTCTATCTCACCGTGACCTAACCCTCACCCCTCCCAGACACAGGCAGCTGGACCTCGTGACGCTCACCCTCCCTCCAACTTGGCAACCTATTCGGAAGAAGTAGAGCCTACAACGATATATGTGCCATCACTCCTCAGCCAATCCTACACTGTAGTAGAACCCTATGTTAGTTCCGTCATGTATGATGCTGTTTTCCTTTATAATCCTTTGTAACTGTATTGTTTGCCAGAGCACGCTCGAGGCAGCAGAGTTCTCTGGATGCCAACTTTATATAAACGTACTAAATCTTGCAACCTGTTCTCCTAGTCTCATTCCCCACTGGGGTGTGTTATATTGTATAATTCTGCATTGGTAAGTTGGGGAATGAGTCTTTACATAGCCCATTCCCCTTTGCACTGGTTTTGGAGACATTTTATGCATTTATTTGTTGTTTTGTGAGACGCCAGCCATGAGCTACACCATTGCTTGCCTTTCTGTGCGTCTATCATCTGGTGTCCCGGGGCTGAGGGACCGGCTGCAATCTAAAGAGTAGTACTGGCCACAGACTGGCCACTCACTCGCACAAATTACTACCACCAGAGATTGGTGGAGCGGTTTAACGACGCATGGATTCTGCTCCAACATGCTCACTCGCAGTTCTTATGCTCTTTTAACTCTTCCCCATTGGGCCAGGACTCCACGCTTAACTACTCTCTTGGCTGAGAGTGCCCAAATGTTGTACTACCCAATGTTTTGGGGTTTAACAGAAGCCGACACAGCGTGCATCTTCGCCTGTAATCGGAATAGAACGTAGCATTTGACGTGCTCTGAAACGTCACATGTTCACTCTTTTTCATTCTAGTTTGTACACCTTTTTTTAATACCGCGATTGCTTAGATTACACACAATCGGAATGACCAGTTTGTGTACAATGTCAGTAATCACCAAGTGTTGTGTAGAAAGGTACGTTGGTGATGAACGAGCAGAGTATGGTTGTGCTGTAATTGGACTCGCACAGCAGCAACTCCATGCGTCATGATGACCGAGACCTGCAATTAAAAGAGCCATAGATTGGGAGAGATGGAGGTGGTAGAGGCAACTGCTGAGCAGCACAAACTCAACCCTTCTATGCATGCAAAGCTCGGTCTATGCTCATTTTACTGCCAAAGTTGACAAGACGAGATTGGGGGGAAATGATACCGCACTGCACAAGTGGACCTTAAACCACGGCGGCAAAATATCACCAATGATATGATATGATATTTTATTTTATTTATATCGTGCTCATACACAAGTGTTTCAGAGCGCGACTGCTCATACACAAGTGTTTCAGAGCGCGACAAGACAAAGGGAGGGGAACAAGGGAGTACCCAAACAGCGATCTTACTAGGCCCAGTGACATTAAGAACGCGTGAGTGCACGGAAAAGGAACAAAGGGGAGAAGTGCATGGAAGGGGGGAGACGTGAAAAGTGCAGAACAGAGGAGAGAACAGAATAAATAATAAGTTAAATAAATAAATAAAGGCGATAAGAAGTGGACGTGCAGCCAGCAAGTGGCAAGTGCTAGATTAGTCAGATAGGGCACATCTGATAAGTGCAAATGCAGCTCAGCAGTTCTGAGTTCGCGCATACAAGTGTCTTGCAAACATCTGCCTGTTGCCGTCTGGCGAAGAGGGGCTTTGGGACTTCCGAACGCTAATGCACTTTCCATCACAGCATAATTCTCTCACTTCAATGAACGGTATCGGCACTCGAAACGTTGGGATTTTCTATTAGAACCTGGAGAAACGGGGCAACACAATTGTCCACAAGTCAATAATAAGTCCTGTGGCCTTCGCTTGAACTGATTTGTAATGGAACCAGGCCGGCCCAAACGTGCAAGATTCTACAGTGTGTGCACTGAGAATGTTGAAATTCGCAGCACTCGCTGCTTTTCTACAACGTCTAGAAAGCAGCTGTATTGTTTCAAAGTGAACTGTGTTGATTGTTTCCACGCCTGAGAGCATTTGTGATTGGTTGCTAGGGTCGTGGTGCCTCAGAATGGGGCATATGTCCCTGCCAGCTTATAACATGAAACCCGACCAGGGTCAGCCTGGGCTGCAGCCTTCCAATGCTGAGGCAGACTGCTAAGCCCATCCATGCTGCTACACACTGTGTACTCTTAAAGCAAAGACCCTGCATGCTGCACCCCCTACCATGGCCCCGCCACCCGCAATCGCTTCTCCTCGCCCACCTATCACCTCTGCCCTTTCGGCCTCAAGCCTTCTCGGGGTCGGTTACTATTTCTGTTGTCGCCAACAGTGGACGATTGTTCCCGGGATTCAAAGCCCCCTTTGGGGAACAGATTCGTGTCTGTTCCCCCCCCCAGCCCCACCCCTTCCAATGCCATGCCATGCCTTCCGGTCATCACAGGGGTAGTGTTTCCCTGCAAAGCCCAGCCTGCAGGCGCCCAGTGTGATAGGGAAACAGAGTTTGCTTGATTGAGCCTGTTTTCCTATCACGCTGGGGCACACGCTGGGCTGGCCCTAGAATTGTGTAAACACTCCCAACGCTCCCCTATTCAGGGAAACGCTTTGTAATGCAGCACGGCGCCCTGGGGTGCTGGTCACGGCGACTAGAGGTGTCACAGAGATGGCGAGATGTTGATTTGTGAAAGTTACTAACTGCTGGTTACCTTGAGGAAAGTTACCTAACATGGGTATAACCTTACGGCTATACCCAATGCTATATGACTGTAGTGTCGGGAGGATAGCTCAGTGCTCCCCTTAGAAACAAAACGACACGGAGCACCACAGGTTCGATCCCCGTGTCCGCGCTTAGAAACCTCTGGGTATTAAGAGCGTTATAAATAACCTATCTTAGCGCCCCCATACTTCTGTGTATTTTAATTACCTAACCCTGTGTGCCCCCTTTACTCAGCTATTCATGCTATATTTAACGAGCTGTGCTCTGTAATGTGCTAGAGGCCTATGAAATCCTGGAGATGACAGGATGCCATTAATTGCCCAGTGTGCCGCGCTACTGTCAGCTGTTTACCACATGCTCGTAGTCTTATATGCTCGAATTGCCCAGACATCTGTGATCATCCCAATTGCCTAGCCCAATATTACTCAGAAACACGTGTTTACCACAAACATCTTTCTTGCCCAATGTTGCCACTTAACATACCTACAAAGCCCTTCCTTTAATTGCCTAAAAAACATGGTCCCACATTACATTAATCAACCTGCCTATTCCTAAATTAGCCCCACGCCCCCCTTCTTCGTTCCAGTACTTAGATGTGAGTTGTCCCTCCTCCCCCAGGAATCATTTCTTTCTTTCTAAACTCTTTTAGGTCCCACCCCTCCCGGGGGATATTTAGACATCACCTACCCGAAGGGTCGCACTGTGTCTAGGGCACCAATGAAAAAGTGACCCATGGTTGCAAATGGCTGTTCATTCCTTTTGTGGCCCTGTTTGGATAGGATTCCTCAACACTGGTTAAAACTAATAGCTGCAGAGTGAATTAACTCATCAAACTTGCCCAAATTGTCCCAAAAAGTGGCCCACTTTGACCAAAAATAGTGGCCCGCATCAGCATTTTGTGTTTTTGGTTCGGCCATGGGCCTATTGCCCTGCAGGCCAGTCCGGGCCTGCCCACCCAACACGACTCTGTTAGCTTTTACATTTTCCTGCCCTAGGCAGAAACTCCCCTTCCTTATCATTTTGCTGGTGTGTCTAGTTCTGACCCATCCAGCTTGCTGCTTTATATACCTTGCACGTAAGTACTGCAACAAGGAAGGGGGACGTGAAGGTAATGCAGGGATTACTTACCGGTAATCTTCATTACTCCGAGTCCTATTTTTCCTCGTCACAGTACTGTAGTGCCACCTTCCCTCCCAATTTGGCTGAATGGGGCTGTGCTTGGGCCTGGTTAGCTAGGCCTGTCAGGTGGGTGATGCCTCAGTACCCCCCAGGGAGAGGCCGGAACTAAAAGAGTTGAGAAAGAAAGAAAGGATTCCTGGGGGTGGTGGGACACCTCACACAAAAGTACTGTAATGAGGAAGAGTAGGACTAGGAGTAACGAAGATTACAGGTAAGTAATCCCTGCATTACTAATACTGTGAAAAGTACTTCGTGGGGGATTGTTCCCTCTTCGAAGCACTGTAATAATAGCTGATGTTATTATCTAATTTAATAGTATTCAGTTTATTGACCTTGGACGAATGAAGGGCTATGTTCGACACTTGTCAGAAGCAAGCACTTAACAACATCTATCCTGTCCCGGGAGGATAGCTCACCAGCAACGTGCTCGCCTTGGAAACAAGACGACACCAAGCAACACAGGTTCCATCCCTGGGGCTGCCCTTAAAGAACCTCCAGGTATTAAGCCTGTTATAAATATGCAACTAAGAGACATATTCCTGTAACAGGGCCTGATGCCCCCAGGCTGTGTGAGCGCTTTAAAAATGCAAATTAAATAAAAATAAATAAATATCCTCTCAGACTCATTGCCTACTTCCTTACCATAACTGCCTAGGTTAATATCTCCATATTACCTAGCGATCAGGGGTTACTTTAACTGGCTGACTCAATGATATTTTAATATCCTCATTACCTTGCACTCATTGCACATGATACCCACATACTCGAATGGAACCACCCTCCAATCAACCATTGAACGTGTTGGTCACCATTGACTTCAATGGGCCGACAATCCCAAAATGTTTGTCACCAAACTTGATGACTCTGCAATTTGAGAGAAATGCGGTTGAGTCAGATTACCCAAAAATATCAATAGGATGTGGACATTTGGACTGCAGAGTTGGTTTCCCATTATTTCTCTCGGGAGGATAGCGCAGGGCAACGTGCTTGGCTTGGAAACAAGACATCACGAAGCAACACAAGTTCGATCCTCGTCTGCGATTAGAAACCTCTGGGTATTAAGTGCGTTATAAATACGCAACTAAGACATATTCCTGTAGCAGCGCCTGGATGGCCTCAGGCTGTGTGAGCGCTTTAAAAATGGAAAATAAATAAATAAATATGGTAACAATTTAAATAATTGGCCAGAAAACAGTACTGACAGAATCAAATGCCAAGCCTGGCATTAGTGCCAAGGTCTCCAGGTAGTAAGGGCATTTAGCCACTTGGCCACCTCTCCTAATAGTCATCTCCACCTGGGAATGATCATGGCACTGAGTGTCCCTTTGCCTGTCACTTGGGCTACATCCACCCCCTGCCCACCTCATGGAACTGGGGGGGGGGGGGGGGCGGGTAGAGGCAGGCATTGTGGCAGTACAGCTGGTGTTTGCTTCACGATTGCGCCCAATCTGGCTCCAGGGAGACTTCTTATCCCTTCTCAATCCGGTGTCAGCAACAGAACACCCTCCCCTTCATTACGCCCCAGACTTCCCTCTTGCCCCCTCGCCCCGCCTCCCTGCCAGTCCATTGTAAGGGCGAGCTGGCACAGGAAGGCCTTTGTCTGTGTCTGATGGGTTAATCAAAGTAAGTCTTTGACCCGGGGTGTCGGTAATATATACTGTTTAAATCGTGACCCCCCCCCCCCTTTCACAGGCTGATCCGACCTCCTGGCGCGTTCGTGTGTCGTCACCTTTCTGATAGAACAACCCAACTGTCTACATATTTTTTTAGGAAATTCCCTGCAGAAACAGTTCAATCAAGTACTCAGTTTGACGAACTTTCTGTTTTTAGCATCTTTTATTTAGGCGGTTTTAACGGAGACCTTGCCGCTTATATAAGCATGCTAGTTGAGCCAGGGGGAGGGGTGTCAGCCCTTTGAAGGTCTCCTTTCTTTTTTGCTAGGGCGTGCAACCTACTGTGCACACACTGTGTTAGTGTTGCAAGGGTTGCTCATCCGGAATGTTGTGGGATGACTTTCGCAGCCCCTCCCTATCTGGGGAGGTGTGAATTGTCTCTCCAAAGGTAGCCAGCTGCTGCCACAATGCCAGCCAGTCGCCGGCACCCTCCATGGGGCTGGGAAAGCATGTGTGCAGAGCGTGCTGCCCAAACACCCAGACATTCCTAAACTGTCTCAAGTTCTGGCTATTGTTGAGAGCCTTTGAACTGACGCGTCTCGCACAAAGAGATGACGTTACTGCAGTGGTAACATGCATGTAGTGTTACATTTTGCTCGTAGGGATCCTATAGGGCTGCATTTTTCTTTCGGCCTAGTCCTAAATTATGCATTACTTGTTGACATGCAGACTGGCCTCTCAGGAAACTGGGACTTGCGACTGTGCTGGGGCAGAGTCGGTGAAGGTTCTTGCTGTCTCCCTGTTCCCACAGGCGGACTGGCCTGTCTTATCCTCACTATGTTGCTTCTGGGAATCCATCTAAACTGCATTTCAACGTTGAGATTTAAAGCTTCAGACTGTTGCATGGCACCCCTGCAAGGGGCCATGGTAGATTCCAGTGTTGTTGTGTGGTCACATGGGCAACCATGTGACCAACCTAATAAAAGGTCCGAGCCGTTTCCGGCTCGGCAGTCGAGACCAGCAAGACTCCGTGGTGTGTGTGTGTTCTGTGTGTCGGCGCCATGGCGGCGCCCCACCACGTGTGCTGGGCCCAAGGAAGGGGCCCAGCTCCAGGACGGTGCCCCTGCCGGGCAACGCCGTCCGGACGGTGCCCCTGCCGGGCAACACCGTCCCTGTGTGTTTCCCTGGCCCTGTGAGTCGGGCCAGGGGGCGACCCCGGCCTGGGTGGACCCAGAGCCGGGGCCGCGGTAAGCCGGTTGCCAGCCGGCCATGTGTGGCACTCCGGTGTCCCGGAGCGGGTGGGATGAACCCCCACCCTTCATCCAGAGGCGTGATCGCCGCACTCCAGCGTGTGGTGTCGGGTGCTACCCGACACGAGTCTGGGGCTGCCCGGAAGACCGGAGCAGCCCCCCTAACACAGACAACTGTTTTTTTTTAAAAACACGCAGCATTTTCATGGGAAGAAATTCCGTTAAGTTGTGTTGTTAACATACCTTAGAGCTGACACGCTTTTTAAACGCATCTAATCATTTTTCTCACCCGTCCAGACCCCCCCCCCCTCCCCCTATACGCTCTCACACGTCGAAGGGTTCCTACCAACCGAAAACAAAACCGGATGTTTTCACCTGCCCGAGGGACACAAAAGGTTAAGAGCTATGTATTTAATCCCTGTCACATCACCACAGAGCCCTGACACTGCATAACGGCCACAGAAGCCACCGTTGCACCTGACTACAGACAGTGTTGGAAGTGCCCCCCCCCCCGTTAAGTTTTATTTGACGCTGATTGCATGGGCGAGCATCCCAGGGGCATTTATTTTAGACAGACGTTTTATTAGAAGAACTGAAGCTTTGCTGCAATGATGACATTTACATTTTTAAGCGTACCTGTAAGATGTCCTTGGGGTGGATGTGAAGTAGCACACTCTGCTTTTAATTTGTGTTTTTGAAATCCTTCATTTCAATGTGCTTCTAGGGTAACATGTGTCATTTTTTTTACTGAGCCCCATTTTGGGGTTGCTTTCGTCTACTTTTGAGAACATATTAGGTATAACAGTTCTTTCAGGAGTAATGTGTGCTTTTCTGACCTGTGATAGGATCCCCAGCACTGCTAGAATTGTGACTCGGTTACAATATGAACTATCCTTGTTGCCAAGTTGCATCGCTCTAGATAACATGGCCATCAAAGTTCGGAACTTCCAAACATACTCAAGCTTCACCCAAGGAAGTTTAAAGTGTAAAGTCTTTTTTTATTTACAAGAGCTAAAAAGACACAAGCTGCATGGTACCAACTGTACAGGAGGAGTCATGTGCCCCCACCAAAAGCTCCGCCCCCATGCTGCCTATATGTTGGGAGCCGGAAATTGCAACACGTGCCATACCAGTAAGGGTGCCTGTACCACAGAAAATCATGGAAATAAGTTATCCATTAAGAAAACCTTATATGCATTCATGAAGAAATAATGGCCTTTTGGACAAAGTCCCATAAGAAGTGTGAAAAAGAGTGAAAGAGAAGACTGGTGACGTCATACGGAGCAGATGATGACACACCTGGAAAAGATGTACAAGGCAGTATAAGATGGACGTTCTATAAGCTCTGAAGAGGAAATGGTAAAGATGAGCAACCTTTTGGACTCGAGATGAAGATGATCATGCTACAGAAACGCTGAAGAACATGTAAATCAGTTTACACTTGTACAGACGCAGTAACGCAAGTAGATAACGTAATCTTAAGACTGGCTATGTAGTGAATAGTTTGTGGCGATGCACCAACGTATAATACATAGGAATGTATAGAACCTGGATATTCCATAGTGCATTTTAAGCAAGGCTTGAAACCCCATGATTGGAAAAGGCTTTTTCAGTGTGGCGCAATTGGAAAATAACTAAAGGTGATGGAGAAATACAATAAACACTTGGCTGGCCCCGCACCAAGAAGACGAGGCCACCATGAGCCTGGTTGTTCATCCAGTAATTACAATGAACATGAGAAAGAAACTTCTGCTTGAAATGGAATGGAAAAACACTGAAGGCGTCAAAAGTTCATCATTTAATAGAATTAAATACTGCAAAAGGCTTGAAAATGCGGTCTCCCAGTCACATGGTCAGATCAAAATAGACATTGGGTCGAGCTACACTGAAACCAAGAAGATATTCCCTTCATTTCCCAGGCAAAGAGAGCTTCTACAAGGCCAAGTTCAAAGCCTAATTGACTGGCAGACTGCAATAGTGATGATAGATGTAGTGCTAATTGAAAGGGGAGGCATGATCACGCCGACCTTCCATGCAACTAGTATGGTAGCCTGCGTGCTGCTAGCATGTGGAATATTCCAGAAGGGAACAAAGGAGCCAAACCAATGGTAGGGGGCCACGTATCAAAGAGCCCTATAGTTTGTATAACCAATTTAGAGTGACACGAAAGAAGATTTGCACTTGGGACGGGCTTAGTTGCCCCCCTGACAGTAGAAACCCAATCACCTCCCTCGTCAGTATGGAATGTATACTTAGATGTTCCCTGTAATCCTATCACATCCCCAAGTAGGTTTTTGTAGTTGGCCATGTAGCGCAACGTCACTTATGACAAGTGTTTGCTATAAAAGTTGTGTTTTTTGTGATATGTGCTGACAGAAATCGAGCATCGAGCAAACGTCTGTTGATATCTGTTGTAACTCTCGGTTTTAGACAATTGAAAATAAAAGAGTATTGAGTTTTGCCAACTTCCTGAGTCAGTTTGATTATTGATAATTGAGTAACTTCTGCATCCCCATCTATCTCAAAGTATTGATACCTCATCTTGAAGGGGCCTAGGTCTATGGGTTCACAACTCTCCCTCCTTCCCGCAGCAAGCAATTTAGATCCACCATTGATGCCTGCGTCCTCTCCAACATGAATGGCTGAAACATGTTTCTGGAAGGCCTAACAAGGATAATGCTAGCTTGCCTGAGAAGTGTCCCACATTCAGCAATACTTCTCATCAAAGGACTCTGCTAATCTGACCACATCACACCAGCACTTAACAATCTGCACTGGCTCCCGCGGCATGAACACATCACATTCAAATCTCGCTGCATCAACTACAAGGCTGTCATCCTGCACTCTCCCAGATACTTCTCCATGAAATTAAGGGTCTGTGGTTCATCCATAAGTCAACATTTGAGCAGACTAAAATAACACCAATGTAGGAAGGAAAGGACCAGAAGTCAGGCCTTCTCTGTGTACACCCCCAGACTCCGGAACCTCCTCTCTCTCAGTAATCAGACTCACCACACATTTCTGCAATTCAGGAAGGAGATTAAGATCTTCCTCTTAAAGACTTGTTCTTCCTCAACATCTGTGGCTTCTCTGCCTGTGTACTGGACCCTTGGGGCCATTCTGTGCTGCCATCCCTTTGCAGTAGCCCCATTCCTTTCTTTCAACCCTTCTGTACAGCCAGCCTCCTGAGACAGAATGGCCATCCGATGAGGGCTGGTTAGCTCGCATACTTTTGATTTACACTATACTATATTAAAATGTTTTGCTTAATTCTGTTTCTGAAATGGGGGGTCTGCTAATCAGACCCCTTTTCATAAATGCTGAATGCCAAATTTATTGATTGATTTGTTATTTATTATGCCCAATAGACAAGTGTTTCAAGGCGCCACAAGGCAAGTGATGGGGACTAAAGGGAGGACAAGACAGCGATCTTACTAGGCCTTGTGCCATTGAGATCGTGCAAGTGCGCAACAAGAAGTGCAGGGGGGAGGATACAGGGAGAAGTGCACCCAGAGCAGAAGGGCCCTGAGTTAAATGCAAGGAAGGCTGGCTGGGACTACAGGGGGCAATCCCAGCCTGCTAGTGCAAGGTTAGCCAAGCAGCAGTGCATGTTGGGCCAGGTGGTAAGTGCAGGGAGACTGGTCAGGGGGGTGGTGTCATGTAAGACTCAGAGGACACCGAGCAGCCAGTTGGCAGATAGAGCAGGAGCAAGGGAAGATTAGCAGGGGCGAGGGAGCTAGAAAGAAGAGGAGAAAGGGAAGCCTTGACCAGCTTCCAGAACGTTAGGAGGTCCGGCTCAAGGCAGAGAGAGGCAGGGAGCCATTCCAGAGAGAGGCACCTGCAGAGGAGAGATATCTATCCCCATTCTCTGCTTGGAGAAGCGACTCACCAGCAAAGAGTTAGAAGTGGACCAGCGAAGGGTTCTAGGAAGAAGGGACTTAGGAAGAGAGAGTTGAAGGTAGTTAGGGCCACAGCCCCTCAAAGCCTTGTGAATGATGCAGATGGTATTTAACTTGATCCTTGCAGCCACTGGCAGCCAGTGGAGGGAATTCAGGCTGGAGAGATGCGGTCCCTGGGCTTGAGGCCAAGGATAAGTCTTGCGGTCCTGTATTGGATGAGTTGAAGAGGCCAAAGAATGGAGATTGAAAAAGAGTCTGTTGCAGTAGTCCAGCCTAGAGAGAAACAGGGTTCTGGAGACAATGAGCTTCTGGAAGAAGGTGAGCAAAGGGAGAATACCTCTGATGAGGTATAGCTGGAAGTGGGCCTTCTTTGCAAAGTCTGTGATGTGTGGAGAGAAGGAGAGAGTGTAGTCAAAGATGACCCCAAGGATTTTTGCCTCACAAGAGGGTGAGGGCAGAGGGCCCAAGGAGGGTGGCCAGAGTGAGAGAGGAAAAGTGGGACTAGGGATCCCATTGAAATGGATCTCAGTCTTACTGGTGTTAAGGCAGAGATCGTTAGAGGTGCACCGTACATGAATAGTAGATAATCAGTCAGGGATGAGCGAGGAGGAGGAGGCCAAAGGTAGCCTGAGAAAGAGCTGCGTGTCATCTGCATAACATTAAAAGTTAGAGGAAAAGGTAGAGATCAGGAGGGCCAAAGGGGCCAGATAGACAGTGAAGAGCCAGGGGGAGAGGATAGTGAGAGAATAATGCCCTAGGAAACACCAAATGTGGAGAGAGAGGTGGTGGAGAGAAAGGACCCACGCTGAATCTGGGAAGATCCGGCCAGCAGGAAGGAAGTCAGCCATGCCAGAGCCTGGTCCGTGATGCCAAGGGAGAGCTAGAGTCAAGATTACAGAGAAGATCTTCATGGGTGTTCAGGAGTGCAGTTTCCGTGCCTCTGGTTGCTCTGAAGCCCGACAGATGATCATGGATTCAACCAACAGATTCAGTGTTGAGGGTTATCTGGGAGATAGCCAACTTCTCCGGGAGTTTGCCCAGGAAAGCAGTGATAGAGATCGGGAAATAGTTTTCTGGAATGCAGGGATTGGCAGGAGGCTTTTTCAGTAGGGTGTATGCAAGGGAGTGCTTGAGAAGAGAGGGAAAGATCCAGTGGCAAAGGAGTGATTACAGAATTCAGCCAAAACTGGAGTTAGAGAAATGGTGTTGCCCTTATTGGTTCTGGAGGAACAGGAGGTAATCTGTTTGGATGAGATTTTCATAGACGAGACTTGTCTGGAAACATCTTCAGGTGTTACAGGAGACAGGGAGAAGAGGAGGAGAGAGGGTGCAGCCAAGGAGGGTCTGCGAGTGGTGGAGGAGAGAGAAGAGACAAGGAGAAGAGTGCAAACAGGATGTCCTGGGTTTTAGTGGTGAAATGAAAAGCCATAGCCATGCAGAGGGCCTGATATGTGTAGAAGAGGTAAATACTGCAGTATGATTGGCCAGCTCCTTGCAGATTTTGAAAAGTTTGGCCGTGTTGTTAGAGGCCGCAGAGATGCAGGCTTGAATATGGACCCTCTTCTTAGAGAAGATGGAGAGTCTGTATTGCCTGAGAAGCAGGCGGCAAGCCAGTTTGTCAGAGGGTGCACCCGAAGCTCCCCACTTCTGTTCACCTACTCTGCACCTGAGTTTCAGAGCAGCCTGATCAGAGTCATACTAAGAATTGTACTTGGTGGCAGGCTTCAGGTGGATCCTCATAACAGGGGCAAGGATATCCAGAGTGTTGGAGATGGAAAGGTTAAGGTTGGAAAGGGCTGTGCCAGAATGGGAGTCAGCCACAGGAGTAGGTGGGGGAGAGAAAGTGGAGGCAAAGGACACCACTGACACTCGCTTCATAGGTTGAATGACCACGAAGGAATCGCTGAATGGGCCTTTGTCATGGCAACAGGAAGCATCAAGTGAGAAGAAAGAAGAAAGTGGTCAGTCCAGGAGAGAGGAGTAGCGAGAGGGTTAGAGAGGGCGATGTCTGAAGAGATGAGAACATCCAAGGTGTGGCCAGCAGAATGAGTTGGACCAGTCAGGAGAATGGAGAGGGAAAGAGAGTTGCACAGGATGCAAAAAAAAACAAAGGATTCTTTGGAGTCCTGGTGGATGCTGAGATCCCCAAGGAGGAGAAGCTTCAGGTGTTACAGAGGTAGAGGAAAGGAGACAGGAAATGAGGCCAGTCCATTCAGAGAGGAAGGGGGTGACCTGTCCAGGTGGCCTGTAGATGGTGGCCAACATCAGAGAGAGGTCAGAGATAGAGAGCCTCAGACTAGGCATTTAAAGGAGGAATACGTTTGAGTGGGGAATGATGGAAGCAGGGATCCACTCAGGAAAGATCAGGGCCACTCCGCATCTGGACCTTTTGGGCCTGGGCTCCGAGAGGATCTTGCAGCTGTCGGGGAGGAGTGTGTCAAAACTCGTGACAGAGCTTGCCTTGAAATATGTCTCGGTAAGAGTGAGAACACACACATGGTTTGTTACTTTAAGGTGTGTAGAATACGCATGGGATGGCTTGCACAACTTCCTATTCACTGCAAACCAAAATAAAGGGGAAAAATATATAAAAACACCAGGATAACTCTGTTCCCTTGACCCTCTCAATGTATCAAGGTACTTTCACCATCGCTTCATTGCCATGCTGCACTACATCTGCAATAAAACTACCCCTCCACTTGGAGAAGTGGAACACTTCTTTTGGAGAAAGGAATATCAATCTAGAAGAGCTCCACACATTCACATGCTTTTGTGAATAAAATATGCTCCCAAATTAGGCTATGACAGTGATGCCACTGTTTTACAGTTTATTGAAAAATACATTGCCTGCAACATCCCTCCAGAAACCACACATAGTGACTTTCATACACAAACATTATGCTTCCAAAAACATAAGTGTGGCAAATACTGCAGACATAGATGTAAAAAAAAAAAAGGTAAATACTATACCAAATGTCACTTGGCTTCCCTAGACCAGTTTGCAAAAAAGGACAAGTAAATAGCCAGATGTCTTCTGTTAGACACAGTGTAAAAGGCAAATCCCCTAAAAACACATTCAACATTAAAAGGGACGAATCATCCAAATACATCAATGATTACAATGCAATCACTGACCTCGTGTGAAATGCAAATATAGACATACAATACACTGCAGACAACGCCACTGCAGTTACAAGATAAATCACAGCCTATCTCACCAGTCTGAGAAAACACATCTAAAAGACCTCTGGGATGACACATCATATGACAAAATACTGTCACAAAAATTGTACAGCTTCGGTATAAAAATGCTCTCCCATAGAGAATGCAGATGCTACAAAGCTGCAGACTGTTTAACACATACAGCCTTATATGGCAAATCTAAACACATTGGCCCTCATTACGAGTCTGCTGGAAACCGTGCTGGAAAGACCTGCAGATAGCTGCCGGACCCGTAATGATTTACCGGCACCTGACTTGCCGGAATAACCGTGGCATTTCAGCCCCGGTGGTCTGGTAAGTCAGGTGTCGGTAAAATGTTGATCCCCATTCTTGTGGAGTCTTATAGGACTCCACAGGAATGGGGACCACGGAAGCACTGGCACTGTTAATAACAGTGCTGGTGGTTCTTTGAAAGTCTGCTGGCAGGTGCCGTTCCACCCGCCAGGGTCAGAAATGGTGGGCAGAACGGCCCCCGACTGCAGACTTGTAGTTTGCTGGTCCGGAAACAATGGTGCTGGTAAGCTTACCGGCACCGTTTTTTCCAGACCGGCAAACTTGTAATGAGAGCCATTGTCTGGGTAAACCTTGGTCCAGCTACATCCCGAAAAAGAGTACTCAAATCCTACCAAGAGATAGAAACAATAGCCACAAATGAACAAAACAGCCAGGACATTTAAAAAAACTATTTAATTGTCACATACCACCCAAACAGAAGTACTGCTTTGGAAAACATGTGCCTGTACGACATTACCCAAAACTACTCCTACAAAAACAATGTCATGCCAGATGAGACAACTGGCAAATATTCAGTCCCAATTTGTGAAGGAAGCCTAGTGAAATTTACCAAACCCAGCTGTAAAGGATTTCAATCAGGCGACACACACCTTGGTCTCGGCCTAGTATGCAGCGCACGACTGAAATGCTCATTTTTTTTATATTAGATTCAATATTGAGATGGTACAGCACTCATATCACACCCCCTTTTCAAATACCCTGGGTCACAATGGACCATGAACCAGGCTGGTTGGTAAAATACAATATTTATTTATTTATTTGAAATTCAAAAGAAATCATACACTTTTAATATGGGGAAGAAATCACCACTGGGGTGATAATAACAATGGGAAGGTGAGCAATGCACTAGGTTTAACCTGCTACTGGAACATATACACAGCACAGCAGAATAGGAACACTTTTGGTTTAGGTACGATAGCACTTAAGTTAAAATTTCCCCCTGCAATGTTCGCTCAACCCACACATAATAAATTCGGAGTGGATAAACAGAAGCAGCAGGTAATCAGGAATAATAGGCAAGAATCCGAATCCAAATCTGACCTTCCTTCCCCAAATAAGAGAAAAAAACAGATTTTAAACCCCTTGCATTGTTGTGAAATGACACTCGGAAATGGACAAATAAATAATGAATGTGTGTGAAAAACCTTAAAGCAAATATAATTCCTCACTAAACCCACAATGTAATTACACTAACAATCACAAAGCATGGATTATCAAAAGCATACAGCTCAACAATGAGTGGCAAGTTTAAAACAGTTTGTAGCAAAATGACACATTGGAAACCTTGCAAATTTTGCAATTCCCGCCTGAAATTACTGTCAATCTGGAAAAGTGAATACCCTTCATTTGAATCACAGACGTAACTTGATGGCCAAGGGCCAACCGTTTTATGCACCAAATTATAGAAATACAGACTGCTATGCTTGACCAACAAGTGGTCATTTTAAACGTAGCAAGAATCGCCATTTTGCTTGTTAACCATTGCTCATTGCTTTCTGTCTAAACTGCTTTGCAGCTTGCAATTCTTGCAAATTCTGCTTACTCTGCTCAACTGTTAACATTGTTGCTGAATATGAAAGGGCAAGGTCACGGGACTGAGGAGTTCGTTGAAACTCCTCATGAGTAGCCCAGAAAGGAATGCCCACGCTCCCTCTCTCTGTAGCCTTGAGGGAGAGCTGCAGGGCATTTAATCATTTCACAGCTGCCAGCCAGTCTCGTACTGTAGTAGAATATGTTAGAATAAAGCAGCTAAAGGCTTGAATTATGCTCTTCTTATAGCCCCCTTCGCAAAACCCTTTAGAGCGTGTTGGCTCCCAGGACACGAATAGTACCTCATAGATAGCAAAGCATGGAATGTGACTCTTCCCCCGTGTGCAGCTTGCTTCCAAGAACAGAACCACCGTGTTCTGTTCAACAACTAGAAGATGCCTCCACACTTTCTAATTGCACATTGTTACTAGAATAGACATCGAAAGTGTCATAATTGTCAGACCCGTCGGAAATGTCCATCGTCATCCCGAGTTCAAAGAAACTTAATAAAGGGGGGTGTTAAACATGACATAGCTGATTGTATGATATGCATTTTGTATATATGTAACTGATGTACGTAATTCGCTCTCTTGCGTCCCTCGAGGACTAGAAAACTCACGTCGCGGGGCGTGAGACCACAGTTGGCCAATTGGGACTATTTTTGCTTGCAATAAACCCTAGCATTGGGAATTTGAACCTCGTGTCTGGCGCATCCTTTCGTGTATGGTTATTGCCTTGTTTCCATATCGCGAGGGACCCATAGGGGCCCCTTTCATTTTTCAAACGGTTTAAAAAAAATTTGTGAAATACAGTTATTTGGAGTGAGTTGTTTGGTTGGGGTGTAGCTATAGATCACAGTTACAATATGGATGTGAAAGTAAGTCTCTAGCTGGTAAATTGAGTGAGTTATGGAAGGTTTTAAAATTGAAAGGCAAATCTTACTTAAACTAGATTTAATGGCTAAGGAAAGAGGAATGCCACCCGTGAATATCTAAAGTTATGCTGCAGTTGTAACCCTTCACGCAGTCTACCCCTTTTCTTAGGGGAAAGTTAATTTATTTAAACACAATGGCCCTCATTACGACCCTGGCGGAGTGGGTTTACGCCAGCGTTATTCGCGGCGGACCCGTCCGCCCTACTACGAGTTCCCGTAGCGCCATAGAGCCTTTCTCCGCCTGGTTTTTCCGGGCGGAGAAATCCATGGCGCTACGGGACCTTGTTGTTAATTACGCCACCGTATTTTACGGTGGCGTAATTAACGCCTTCCCCACTCCCATTATACCCTATGGGGCAAAAATGGGAATGGGGAAGGGTAAAATGGGGGATGGGGATTTACCGCCCCGCCAAGGTCGGCATGGGGCGGAAAATCCGCCAACCCCCATGGCGCTATCGGCAGCTTTCCGCCGTGCTCCGCGGTGCATTTAGCACCGCGATTTCCGCCAGGGTCGTAATGAGGGCCAATATCGCTAATGACTTTGGATCTATGCAAGACAGAAATTATAAGAAATGTGGCGCTAACACTAGAAATCAAGGGTAGGGTTGCAAGAATGATTGTGACAGCTTGAACAAGGTATCAGGATAAGGATAGGGTGCCATAGAGAGTGGAATAAGGACAAGGACAAGATAGGCTATGGATTTAGATGGGGTGGCAATTGATACTCACAGTCCACTCTTTAGTTTTTAGATTTTGAACAGTCAATGGTTCTGATTACTACATGGTAGGTTGCCTGGTAAACAGCTGGGAAGTTCTGGTCACTGGGTAGCACTTCTGAACTGGCAATTATGGTCACTGGATACTACAGTTCAGCTGGATGGCACAGGTACCTCTGGATGCAGTTAGTGGGATCAGGATGCTTTCCCAAAACACCACAGCTTTCCCCTTGGTTATTTGGGGATTTTAGGGGGTTTTCAGAATTTAGGCCTTGCTGGAGCAGGATCAGCAATGCGTGGGTTTTGCAGTGGGCCCTAGAGTAGGGTCAGCAATGCTTGGGCCTTGTAGTTGGGATCTGGATGGATGGAACAGAAACAGGACGCCGGCACAGGAAAATCAGGAAGAAGAGTGTGTGTGTCTAGAGTCTTGTCAGGGACTCTTAGATATAATGCCTAGTGACATCATCAAAGTGTATGTCTGGGGCAGGCTTAAGTAAACACGCCTCTACCAACGGGATAGGACAAGGGTGATAAATCTCCGCCTCACTTTCAGTTTGCTGGACTTCAGGAACATGATGTGAGATTTATGGTGTTAGCTTTACAATGTCCAAAAACCTCCCACAGTTACTTTAACAAAAATCCAATTTTTTGCCACATACATACATTTACGCAATTGCAATCTCTTAGCAAATTATATACACAGGTTACCTATTTTGTGCAACACATTGCAGTCCAATCCACCAGTCCGTGAGACCTTGTTTCGCCCTTCTACCAGTTTTTCAAGCTTTTCAATGGGATTTATATTACTGAAGATTCTATCACTTTGTACATGGATGTGGATTTTCATCAGGGTTGCATGTACAGAAATTTGCATTTACAACATAGATGCTTTTCTTGTAATCCGCCATATTCTCCCATCTCTGTTCCCAAGGTGTCAGTGAAGTCTTAAAAGAAAGCCCAAAAATTCACTTTTACACTGCGAAAAATTCTACATTTTTACAAAGTCTTGCTGTTGAGATAAAAGTCTTTAAAGTTTATTTATGAAACAGTCTTTGGAACCAAAATGCAGTCCATTTTCACTAGATAATCTTTTTTCTTCCTTCAACTGCAACCAACTGTCATTTCCTTCAAAGGCAAGGTGGGGGTTTCTCATCTTGATTGGAGGTTTTATTGGCCCTTCACACTTCCAACTTCATTGTCCTGGAAGTACCACTGTCAGTGGGTTTCTGTAGACTAGATTCTTTCCCATCCTGTAATTATCAGTGGGTTGTTAGTCTCTGCTGAGAGTTTATGGTGTGGCTACCTTCCTTAGGGAGAAAGGTTCAGGGCTGACAACTAGAATAACTGGTTTTTGAGAGCTTGCGAATTCAGCCCATGTATTTTAAAACCTTTATTTTCTTATTTTGGGTATTGAATTAAAACAACCTGTGAAAGAAAATAGCCCATGTCTGTTTTTCACCAGCAACAAAGCCCCTTTACATTGCTAAGTAAGCAGGATTTCATTCAACAATTTATTTTTAAACAGGCCCTTTTATTTTCAGTCAGCAAAGCCCATTTTTACACGTTTTGAAAACTGCTAGCATTTATTTCTTTAAATTCGGTTTGGCATCTCCCTCAGATTCCCACACTGTCCTTGCAGCTATAGTCATTTCCTTGAATGCGGGAGTTTTATCTGAAGCATAGAGACATTGACACTGACCTGGCTGAGAGAGTTAAAGTCTCTTTGAACTGCTGAGCCTGGATACTTTTGGAAAGAAATAAATGCGGGTTCCCGTGCGAGTGAACGTGGAGTTGCTTTTTGGTTTCTCTCAGAGTTGATTTGACAGGGCCTGTCATTCAGGAGTTATGCCTGGTTTTGGTGAAGCACAGTGAAATATCCTGGGCATGGCAGGGCCTTGTTAATGACAGTGGTTTCAGATTGTACAGATGGAATTAGCATCAAAGCAGCATTTTCAAAGGGTGAAAAGTTTCATTTTGAAGGGGACTTTTGGGTTTTCAGCAAAGCAGTGCTGCCTTTTCACTTTATTCCATTTATGTGTTTCAGAACACACTGGTACTCTCCTTCAGTGTGTCCCCTTGTTCCATCCTGCCTAAAGTGTGCTTGGTAGGACGGTGCATCCATCTTTTTTTGTTTTGTTGCTGCCAAACACAGTTTTGAGGTCCTGGTGCGCACAGGAGCCAGTGCAGCCATATTGCATTTTCTTTCACAAATGCAGCTTGGTTATATGGTAAAATACCTTTGAGTGGGTCAATATATCCCACACAGCCTAATTAATCATATAAAGTTATCATTTAAATCTCCACCAGATAGAGGACTTTATTACATGGCCCTACTGCAACTTATTAAACCTTGCAGAAACTATGACTCATTTGAAGCTGCATTCAAAGCAAATTAAAGCAGTATAACAAATGCCAGCACCACTTGGAGAACCACTCATTCTTAATGAAGCAGAAATAGCCACGACTGAGGTAGAAAATACCATGTAACAATCTAAACAATCTGAAGCAGACTTGTCATTGCTGAAATAACAGCTAAGTGATGAACGACTCACCATTGATCTTGAAGTCACTGAAGAAATTGAACATGGTTTTAAACATGAAACTAAATGTTGTAGCTGTAAAAATTATAAACCACTGCTCCTGTATGCAAGTGATGAAGCTGGTACTGGCAAAACATTCTTAATTAGCACATTTCTACAAGACTTAACAAACAACAACCTTTCAGCTGTTGTAACAGCCGCTACAGGTTTAGTTTCCTACAACATAGGAGTTGTACGTTTACACCGACTACTGCTCCTCCGAGTAGAACACCGAAACAAATTAGAATAATCCAAATTATCAACAGAAGATGCTGCTGAAGTACGCATAATTCAGAAACAAAAGAAAATGCTCCTGATAGATGAATTAAGCATGGTTTCCAACCTCATGTTGACTTTAAGTCATCTCAAAATGCAAGAAAAACCAACAACCGACTACGAAGAACTGTTTGGAGGAAACATGTTATTATTTTCAGAGACCTCCTGCAGTTACCACCAGTAAAAGGTCAACCTATTCTTAAAACATTAAGACACAAATAATGCCCTAACACATTGGTAGCATTGGAAATGTAATTCGCTGGCAACATTTGCGCTACAGATAACAAACTCAAAACATGCTTCAATCTGCAAATCACACCTATGCTAACATTTTAAAAAGCATATGAACTGGTCTGCTTACTAAAGATGCAAAATCCATCTTAAATACTAGACTAATCCATGATCTATATAGGCAAAACATGGCTGCTCCCGATGTCATGGAACAATTCATTCAACAAAATATAAAATGCATGCCCTTAATGCCAACCCTTGCAAGCTATAGTCAATTCAAAGAAACAATGTTGAAAAAAGAAATGCAACCCATACTTCATATCAGCTCCACAGACAAACTAGAAGTGCATGGCTATGTGTAGACAAGCATCAACATGACTAAATAGCTTAGAAAAACAACACAGCTGGATTAGAAAAAGTATTAACTCTGTGTCTAAACTGCAGAGTAATTCTAAAATGTAACCTTGACGTAGGACAAGGTTTAGTCAATGGAGCAATTGGTGCAGTCGTTGACTTCCAAACATATCCACATAACAAAACATTCAGTTTGTCAACATCCACTTTGAAAAATTTGCAGAAGTTAAAAAAGTATCCACACAATAGCATGTTTCCTTCTTTTCAAAGACATGTACTTATGCAGAGAACAATTCTCTCTATTTCTTCGATATACTGTCACTGTTCATAAATCACAAGGCCTAACCCTAGACCACACATTATTTGACATTGTCAGCACAGTCCTTAAAGAAGGCAGGAGTTACATAGCACTTTTGCATCTGCAAACACTTGCTAGTCTATTTCTAGTTAACATTGATGCAAACAAAGTCAACGCTGACATTCCTTGCATGCTAGAATACACAAGGCTACGTGCAATGTACACCCCATCTAGATATGTACCTTGTATCTCAAAAAAGAAACTCTTTAAAATGAAACCTAATACAAACAGAACCTATAACAGCTCTCCCATTGTTTCTTTTGGTGTATTAACAATACCGCAAAAGAAACAATGACCAACTACTTCTCAATCAAATAATACAACCACAAAACCGTCTAGTACAAAATCAACTGCAAGTTCAACAGAATACATAGAGAGAAATGTCTCTTTTCAAAAAGCAACTGCAGTCCCATCAAAGGATACAGAGGCACAACTCTCTGGTCCATTTAAATTCAGCGACACAATTGGAGTAAAGTGCTATGCAAATGTAGCAAACAATCTTCTCTTCCAATTTCCACCAATTGTTCACAACATTTACTTAAATGGCTTGCCCTTCTTAGAAATGCCCCTAATAACCCTGACAATAAATCCTAGATGAAATAGTGTCTTGCTATGAAGTAACGTCAATTATTAATTTTTGAAGGGCTTAAGCAGGGGTCACAGATCAGTCCAAACAGTTATGCAAATGTAGCATATTTCATTAATTCATTATAAAAAATCCCAATCTACCAACATACATATAATGAACAAAGACAATATAAAATGTTCAAACATATCCAACATTGGAAAATATTGTGCAAGAAAGGTGCATAGAAATGGCAATTATGTACAAAGTGCAACTCAACTTTTGTCTGTTATGCAACATTAAATTAGTGTTCTTTATATTGCACATATCTCCATCTAAAACACCTATTGTTTAAATACCAATGAATTATCAACAAAACTCATTCATCACAGTCATCGTCAACTAAAGGTAGTTCAGAGGTGCACCCAGCTCCTCGATGTTTTACATTGAACTTCCCTTATACTAGTTACGACCAAGCGACATCTAGAGCTACAATAGCACTGATGCCTATCTTCATCAGGATCAGAGTGTTATAAACTCTCTCGCAGAGTCTTTGGGCCTCATTACACGGACGGCGGTAAGGGTTTACTGGTACCGGTAAGGGCACCGGTACCGGTAAAGCCTTACCGCCTTACTACGAGGTCCCTTTGCGGGTTGGTACTTTAACGCCTGCTGTTTAGCAGGCGTTAAAAACCAACCCGCAAAGGGACCAGGGTGCTAATTACGGTACCGCAATTTGCGGCACCGTAATTAGTGCTTTCCCCATTCCTATAGAGCCCTATGGGGCAAAAATGGGAATGGGGAAGGGCAACGGGGTAAGGGGGAATTTCCGCCCCACCAACCTTGGAATAGGGCGGTAATTCCCCTTTCCTCCAAGGCGGTGCCAGTATTTTACCGGCATGGACCAAGGTGCTAATCGCACCTTGGTCCTCCGCCTCCCGTGTAATGAGGCGGCCCTTTATCTTTATCTAAAAAACATACATAAAAGTTAATTAAACATCTTTCTACTTCGCAAAACTGTCTGTTCAGCAACCATCAACCCGTCAATGGCTCCTGTATATGTATATGTATCCAGAGCAAAACAATTACCATTAGCTCCTCATCAATTGCCAAATGGGAATTATCTACACCTTTAATTGGAATTGGTGCAGCTAATACAATCCTGCAATGACATAACCAAGAATGAGGGAATACAAATAAGCCCTCTTTAACTTGGTAGTGGTGGGCCATACAATGTAACTCAGTGTCGGAGAAACAGACTACCTACCTCTAACGTCTATTCTCTTTTAACATAAGAAGATGCCAAAGCACCTTAACGTAGTGGTCTCTTCACAGATCCAACCACTTTTTCATTACACATTACCTGCAATAAAAAAAGATGATCATTGTAATCGATTCAGTCATGTCACATTAATATTGTACATCATGTATTTGCAACGGGCACAGTGATGAATCAAAAGTGGGAAGGGGGTTGTTCTTGTAATCAAGAATGTTACATAAAACCCCTTAATGTTCCCATTAGTCTAGTATCTAATAATAACGACTACTATCAATCCTACAAGTGCTTTTAGCTTAAGTTCTTGTATTCTAGCTACCCTTAGATTGCTTCTTGCCATATATACATTTACGTTCTTTAACTCAGCATATCCACCTGGGGCAGGGTTACACAACTTCTAATCAACTGCTCTCTAAACCTTCCTCTTAGATAGTTGCTCTACTCGCTTTCATGTAGATAACCACCTTGGGCCAATTAGATCCCCAAATCCATTCTTCCTAATGATCATAGTTGTCTGCGTTCATGAATTCACATTCAAAAATATTACGCGGTTTTTATGTTGCTTCTAATTATTCTGTGCCATCATTCTATGGCCTCAAGACATATCCACGTTTGTCAAGGCGAATCTCAATCCAGCAAAGAGGCAACATGAACTCCTACCTCCTCTTGTGGGTTTTGGTGCTAGTAGTAGTGACTACACTGGCATCTGCGACCCCCAGGGGGAAAGAGGGTTAGGGTTCACAGGTTGGATGGGAAGAGGGAAGTAGGGTCACCGGAAATAGTGTTAGGAAGAGGTTATGGATAGGTAGGGGAGTTGGGAAAGACATGCTCCTTTGCTCTTGGTTTTGCCACTTGGCTCCTTGCTGGCTTCTTGGCACAGCGTCCTCTACATACTTCTACTCACACACATGCAAGCACACCATCAATATGGAGCTTTGCCACTCAGTTGCTTTCACTGTGTTTTGCCCCATGCACATTCACTTTATTGCCCACTTGTCCACTGTGATTGATCCCCTGTTGTTGACCTCCTGACTGGTGGAGGATTCAATAGCCTACTGATACTGATTCAAAGGCTTAGAAAACCAACATAACAGAAGCGCCTCACCCCTAGAGAGTAAGCGCTACTTAAACCATGAGCAAACATCACATATATAGCCATAAATACTGAGCAGTAACTTTGCTTTGTAGTGAATAAGCAAGCATATTAAAACGTAATGTTATTCAAACAAGAATAAACCTAGCTTTGGTTGCTTGCGTGCTTCGGAGCGTGTCTTTGTTAATCAGCTGTCGTCATGCCGTGTCAGCGGTCTGTTAAAGAGGAGACAGTGAGTGCCTCGAGTCACTTATTTGATTAGCACATCAAAGGCTCATGCACCGCTCAAGGTGTACGCCCTCTCAACAGTCTATCATTATCATGCGTGTTAGTGGCCTTCTCCATTGCCCGGACGCAGCCGCATGCTGTTTTAGTTTCTCTTTCCCAAGCTGGTAGGATGTGTTCCCTCCAGCAACACCAAGCGCTTCATGTCCCAGCACTGCACTTATCTGTGGAGCCTGCGGGGCGTGCAGAGGTTACGGCAGGCGGGACGATGGTCCTGCGATGAGTCTGCTTGCCGGGAGATCCTCTGTGGGTGACTGTGCCGGTGTAATCCTGAGCGTGAACAAGCGTTCATTGTATGCGCATGCGCGCATGCCTGGGCGTTGGTCTGGGCATTGCCCAGAGATTTTGTAGGCCCCTTGGGCTGTGCTTCCAGGATGTTGTAGCTGCCAGGGCTGCTGGAGATTGTGGTTCCTGCACAATTGGGTTTTGTTTTGTATTTCTACCGGCATATGCTGGCTGCAGCTGTCTGGTGCACCTGTACTAAGGGCAGATATGGCACCTGCTGTGATTTCTTTGGCCCCCCCAGTGTGCCAGCCACCCTATGCATTCTAGAGAATCTGGTCTGCCTCATGACAATGTTCTAATGTACCAAGATCTCAACAATAAATCAGCTCGTGCACCGTGAATAACACTGGCGTTCTTACCTTTTATTGTCAAATCCGTTCACCGAGGAGGTGTACACTAATACTATCAATACTAAGCAGCATGCCACGATCGGAGTGCAGCATTGTATTCATAATTGCTGTGCCTTTCATTTTAAGTCTCCTAGGCTCAAAACTGAAAACTGAAAACTAAATTTGAAGCACTTATGAATACTTTGCCGGCTGACCAATCGGTGGGTGTGTATGATGTACGCAGATATCACGCTGGACCTTGATTGGTCCAGAGGCATCCGCAGACCCCAAATCGGGAAGTGAGTCTGTGGACCGGACCCAGATATCACTAATTTTACCTACATTTTGGGTATTGTTTTTGAAAGAACAACTGGACGGGTTTAGACCAAATGTACAAAAGCACGCTTTAGGGACCAAGCCGCCGCTCCTGGTGCAAATCTGGTGAAAATCGAACGGTGGTTTGGGCTGTAGGGATGAACACATTTATTTTCCATTGTATCTATGAGGATTTTCACACATTTTGGGACGCCCTATAACTTTGCCCCCCGGGACGAAACTGCACCTACTTTGCAGTATCATTCTGATGGGGCCACATGCAAAGTTTGGTGAGGATTCGTCGAACAACACCAAAGTTATAAGCCGGCCAAAAAGTGTTCTTTCTATGAGTTGAGCAACTAAACCATAATTACTGCAGGCCCTATAAAAAAAATAAAAAATAAATAAATAAAAGGCCAGATTCACAGAACTGTTTTATAATGGTGCAATTCCATAGGAAAATGCTCTATGAATCAGGACCATAGTTGCGAGCTAGGGGAAGATGAGTATTTAAAGTTAATTCAGGAAGCATTTCTTTTCAAATTTATTTTTAAAAATGCTTTCTTAATGAACTTAACATGTGTTGGGGTTGTATTAAGGTGATTTAATGTCCTCTGTTTGTGTACTGAGATTGCAATCTGTTTCATTTAACTTTGTTTTGTAAATATGAAGTAAGTCACTGAGACCTCCACATTGTCGAGCTATGGTTACATTGTGTTTTTTTTTATTTGTTGAGCTTTTCACATGAGGAATGCTTCTCAAGTCAGTGTTCTCTTCCACACGATTCTCGAAATTAGGCTTTGTACAGAAGTTTTAAAAGTAGTTTTCAGGATTGTTTAATGTTTGATTTGTTTGAAGGAAGGATAGAGGGGTATAAAGGAGGTAGATCAATGTTGTCGGTTTGGAGAAAGAGGCAGTCGGAATTGTTTTGCAAGATTTCTTAATCCGTAAGGCATGACTAATGAAGAGTATACAATCTAAGAAAGGTGAATTGTCAAATGTAAAAAATGAGATTGAGATCTGTTTTATAGACGTTTATTTTCCAAAAATGAAAGAGTATTTGTTTAAGAACTGTGATGATTGATTCATATTGTATATTTGTGTATTAGAAGTTGATGGTGTTAGGTTAACTTTCTTATGTTTGTATTTATACCAAAAAGACCCCAGGAGGGTTGGGCAGTGGTGCACCAAAAGCTAAAGATACTTTCTTCTTTTTTTTTCATTAGCGCTCCCTTCCATACGCATCCTTCCTCTCCCCGCTACCCCTTATGTCATAGCACCCCTGTACTTTCCTATGCGGATGCTAAGGGTTTTTAATTAAAAAAGAAAATATATGTATGACATTACGGTGTGGCACCGTGACATATTTTCCAAAGTCAGTTACCCTGTTGATTATGTCATGGTCATCAACAGACAAAATGGATTTAAGGAACTAGGGTGTAGCACTGAAGTGCACTGCAAGCTATGTGTCTTTAAAAAAAAATAAACCACCCGAAGCCCCTGCGTAGGAATCCCCACAGGTGCTAATGGTGATATAATCTGCAGCGGTGGGCCAAGACTGCCGGTAACGGGACTGCTGTTGGCATCAAGGCACCCTTGCTTCATTTAACTTGGGCAGTGGGTGATTACCGGCAGGGTTAGCCTGTTGCTGTGGTGCTTAATGTTAAAACCCACCGGTCCCCAGTTTAGATCTTTTTAAAACCATTATGGTGGTTCTGAAAAACTGTTGTGGGGGGAAAGAGGGGATAAAAAGGGATGAGTGTGGACGTTGGAAGGAAAGAAAGTAGACTTTTAGAAGTTTTATAAATTAATAAAGTCAGGTAAAAAGAAACCTGAAAAGGGGAGTAAAAAAACCTCATAAAACAAAATAACTACAAGCAATTTAGCCCATGCTCCACACGAGCATCCTCAATTGCCTCAAAACTGGTTGCATTTACACTGCCCTCATTGGCAGCAGATGAAGTTGACAGGAAAGTTCCAGAGAATGACGAAGTTGGTGGTGGTTCTGCTTCCTGTGCGGCCTGTGGCGTTGCAGGTCTAGTGGTAGGTTGAAAGGCATTGCAACCAAGCCAGATTGCCTGTTGCAGGGACCTGCTTCTGAAACATTCGTCCACTTGCCACAAGTGATAATGAATCAGGTGGCTGACAAAAGTTGTTCTACCCAAGCTCTGTGCAGGACCCGTAAAGAATCCTGTCCTGCACACCTCACCACAAAAAGCGAACTGTCCAGGGATGTCATTTCACCAATCTGCCAGGGGTAGCGGAAGTGACATCACATGACCCTTGACCCCTGATGACCACAGGAAGTGATGTCATTTGACCCCACCCCAAAAGTGATATCACTGGAAGCGGTGGAACACGACCTTTCACCCGTTTACAAAACAGGAAGTGGCATCACATAGCATTGTACATTACAAAAAATATTACTATAATGTGATGTACATTTCACACCTTAATGGATCGCCATATGTCTCGTTAAGATCAGTGTGTATAGGCCCATATTACCAAATTACTGTGATTGCAAGCAGACGTCCATGACCAAATGATAATGAGGTGTTATTATATAGCACTTAAGCGCTTTACATAGAAGAAATATACACCCAATATCACCTAACCTGTGTTGGTACCCATTCATCGACCTCAGAAGGATGAAAGGCTGAGTTGAGGCGTTTGAGAACAGACTAAATCAGTGATTCACCCCCTGAAGTGTGCCTGAAATAAACCTTTAATGAGTCTAGCAATTATTGTAGAGAATTCCAGCAGGCTGCTCTACCCATTCAACATCCTCTTCCTACACATCTTCTGGGTCTTCAGGGACAGTGACGAGATAGATCTCTTCATCGCTGGAGGGTGCCCCAGGATGTTCTGTCTTCATCTCCACAAAAAAATAAAATAAAAATAAAATAAAAAAAGGATCAAAGAATCCTTAAAGAGGGAATACAAAAAACGAAAACTAAAAAACAGAAAACAAAGTACAACAAAGGGAGCATGCAAAGGGAAAGGGTTTGGGTAGGAAAAAGTGTTATTTGGACAAATAGGATAGTTAAAGTTGGTACTGTGACTACCTGAAGTGGTCTCCAAAGCAATGCCAAAAGGTAAGGTTTTCTGGAGTATATATATGTGATTTGCGCTCTGTGTGTCTGAACCAATCAGCTCTCATAATTTCATAGTCTACACATTCCCTTAGGCAGGGCCGGTCCAAGGAATTTTGCCACCCTAGGCAAACTGTCATATTTGTGCCCCCCCACACTCCACTCCAGATCCTAAACATTCTCAACCAACCGCCCTCATTGTGTTACCGATTGCCGCAAACCCATTACCTCTACCTAACACATTGTTCACATCTTCTGCTGTGGATGGATCTCATTGCACTTTCCTTAACCAAAGATCTACTCAGAGTGTTGGGTTTCAGAAGTCAAATTAAAGCCTCTGTGTTTCATGAATACATGCTGATTAAACTGATTGAAAAAAGTCAATAATACTATAGAAACAACAAATGTAATGCTGAGCATGTGGATCTAATTCTTTCTGTAAATTATATATAGGCAATATCGAAGGCAGTAGGAACATGATTTTGGTAATACATACTAGACACCTGTGCACAGTTATGCCAGAGGGAGATTAAATTAGTTGTCCAGGATCACACAATTTGGGTCAATAGTGAAGCAGTGATTTTAACCCACTCTGCTTTTAAGCACTTGGCCACACACCTACAATGGTTTATTTGGTGCAAATATGATAGGTTTTCAATTTTTAGATTCATATATATTCCCAGAATGCAAAATAATACAAGCCTGAAACAATTTATTTTAACATCACTGTACTTTCACCACATTCGGACACAAACTGAAAGAGGTTGTGTAATAAACTGAGTTAGGTATGGAGATTCTGTCACAAACTTCCAGCTCTTTGTTATGCACTTTTGTTGCATATGTTCATGTTAAAAATATCTTCCTCTCCGGATCCCATCTCCTGTATCTCCCCTCCCCATGACAATAGTTTCAGCTTGTAGATGGCACTTTCAGTTCCACCTAATAGCCAACACTAATGATGAGATGGTGGAGGGCTAGCCAGGATGAACCTGAAGGCCCACCACCCTCAAGCCCTCATTGTGAAGGATGTCTTCAGGTTGACCTACTCTGCCCTCACACTGGAATCTGTGCATTTATGACACCTTTTCGAAATATCAGGTCACCCTCATGGTGTGTCCTACAGCCTCAAGAATCCTTCTGTCAGAATTCATGTCTCGACATTTTCAGGTCACTGGAATACCAGGGAACTCTCAGAATCTTTTACAGGCAAAGTTTCCAGAGGTGGCCTGTAAAGGTGACACAGCACAAAATCACACATCGCTCTGTTGTCATGGAGTCTGTCCTCCAAGGTAAAGGAGGAATAAGGTGTTGATGTCTGTGCTAAGAAGAACAAAGTCGTCTCCATAACTCTCTTATGTAACATACAGTGAACTTGAGACCCACTGCCTCATTTGCGTAGCATGCAGTGCCTTGTATAAGTCAAAGTCAGAACTATCAAGAGACTGGCATAATACCCACACTGTGAATTACACCTGTTGCCACAGCATCTGAGGGGTCAGCCACTCACAAGCCAAAATCACCCGAGGCAATGTGGGAAACATTCCCATATGGGAGGCATGACCACACTGAGCAGCCCTGTCATAATACCCCTGATTCCCAAGTGCTACAGTGATGTCCAGAGCCTTGTGCCTGGCTATGGGACGGCCAATGAGTTCATAGTGGCCTGGTAAACGGGTAAGGCAATGGGTGCCAAAACCAGACCAACAAAGCATGACCCTCCAGAGTGACAAGTAAAGACTGAGGTCTTTCCCAGCGTAGGGTACCACATTACCACTCTTCCCACCACATGCAAGGGCCAATAACCTCTATTACATCCCTTAGACACACCCAGAAAGATAAAAGTGGCAGGCACAAGGGGGTGCAATATTTAATCAAAGATAGAGGAAAGATCAAAATATAACACACTTAAACACTCTAGCAACCAGCACCTCACCACAACAGTGGCACAGTGGGAGCTGGCACCACATTGATTATGGAGGGAGCCAGACTTTTCCCAGGCGTGATGCGCCCACTCTGAGGCACCAGCCTGCTGGTCTTTAATGTGCTACCATATTTTGCATAGCAGCAGCATAAATGTATTCAATATATGTGTGATCATAGTCATCCCTGCCTCTGCCATTACACTGGTAAACTGACAGTGGACAAATCAGGATTGCATTTATAATGCAGTTGATAGAAACAGCTGATAAAACACCACAGTGAATACTGTAATTGTGTGGCACACCCCTCAAGTCTAGGCATGGACGAATGTGAACGGTGGTTCTGGATCTTGTGCTTGCAAGCAGTGGCTGATTGAGAAGACGAGAAAATGGAGTGACATTTTCCCTAGAAGACCCTCTGCACTGATGCACCAGAGTGCAAAAACTGTTGAGTTCATTTAAATTGAGTTTATTTAGGCCACAGGGTTTGCTTATTGGTGTGCCAATAGAAAAGACATTGGCATTTTTTGTTTTTCCTAGTAGGTGATACTAAGCACCACCTATACGCGGAAACAATTGCATTGGAGTACAGCTAGGAGGGTGATGGGATGTGTTGAGGGACACAAAATGTATAGGAGTTGTTTGGTTATTTGTCCCCCCATTAACTGCCCACCGCCATGCTAATCCCCATGGCCATGTGAGTTGTAGAAGGATTGCCCAGAACTGGAAAAGTGGTGTCTCTGTAACATGGAGTAATGTGATCCTCTTACATTTCAGGGCTGTATATGCACTTCATCCAAAGTATTTATTTGTTGCTGTTTGAGTTGAAATTCTTTTTGGGGGTCGTGAAATAAACACATTGGGGGTCATTACGACCCAGGCGTTAAGGGGTTAACGGCACTGTAAAAGGTTGCGGTGCCGTTAACCCCTTAACGCCTTACTACGAGGTCCCTTTGCGGCTCCTGACCTTAACGGCTGGTCTGGACCAGCCGTTAAGGTAGGGACCCGCAAAGGGACCTTGAAGCCTCTTCCCGCTATAAGTACATTTTCTTGGGATCTCTTTGTGCTAGCTTTATCAAGAAGTAGCATTAACCTTTGGTTGAGATGCCTGTCAGAGTTATTTCAATGGAGCCTTCTGCAAATTAATGGCTTTATTGGGTCTTTACATGCACTACTGGTATAATAAAAATTTCTTAACCACATGTGCCTTCAACCACTTGATTTATATGCGGTGTGCATGTGCTTCTGTTAAAAGCAAGCATTGCCAAAGTCAACAGGTTTGGCATGCTTATAGATATTAAATAACCATTTGCCAGGCACTTCTGTTATGTGCCCAGGTACTCGCATCATTTTACAGCAGCTGTCAATAATGGCCAGTTAGTGCTACTACAGCAGTACCTGGCAAATACCTATCCCTTTTCTACACAAAAGTCAAAACGTTTGCCATTGCCAATGCTTGTTCAGCGGTTGTAGTGGCTTTTTTTTAAAATTAGACACTTTCCATTTACCAAATGCACTACTCGCAAACTCATTTAGAAATTGCTACCAAACAAATCACCAGCTGATCGAGGACCTTTCACTGCCCACTCTGTAAATCATCACCAAATCACTGAGCCTTGCAGTTCCCGATGCTGCATTTATGGAAGGCTCAGCTCCCAGTAGTTATTTGTCTTTTTAAGTTTATTTCGATTTGCGATGCTCCATAGGCAAGTACACACCACTTCAAGGCCACAATTGCAAACACTCTGAAATGGAAGCCCTTGGAGGTGCTGCTTGGCAAATGTGTCTGTCTCCTAATACAGAATGAGGGGAGTGGAAAAGTGTGAGCTCTATGCCAGACTTGCAGTGACTTCTACACCTGCGGTGGTCTTGCCAGTTCCTGTGTTCTGTGTATACTTACTCACTGTGGGCAATGCAAGGCGGGTACTTCTTAATGGCCCGCAGACAAGCATCCATGAACAGCCTACCAACAAACCTTGTGAGCAGGCATTTAACCTTCCATGTCAAAAAGACATACTCATCGGTATTCTCAGCCAGACTCTTACCTTCTTATTTATGTAAAATGTGTGATGTTTGAAGGCCGGACTAGCAACGCTGCCCTTGGTGCTTCGTCTATGGTCACAGATATGATGGGCTGTTACCCCTGCTCTGCCAAAGATTTGGAATTTGTCTGGTGAAGGATCAGCACTGGTGTTTCTAAAGACAGTTTTAAAGTGCTTCATGAGCCCATGGGTCCTGGACTCCATGGGGCTCTGGTACGCTGCACACAAAAGGTCTAAAATGCGATCATATCAGAGGAGCCAGCCCAAATACAGGGGTCAAGTCAACCACCACGTGGGGACTGGGACACTATCCAGAGTGGGGTAAACATGTACACACTGATGGGAGGGGCCGATGGGGGCGGGGAGATTCATTTTGATGGTCGGATAGAGGCATTATTGCAAGTAACAGGTATGCACGGAAACTGCTGAGGCACCGTAGTGAAGTGGGAGAATGCAACAAAAGGCTCCCACCAATCCCCTCGCACCCCTGGCCTAGAGGATCACGGCCCAGGCACCCGCCACGAGAGGAGTTTGCCCATCTACCAGATGACCAAATAACCTGGTACAGGAACATACGGATGTGCCCACCAGCCTGCCCACCAGCCTGCCCTGCCCGTGCCGACACCTGCGGCATGGATGAACTCGACTGAACCATGCAACAGTAAATGAACACATCGTTAGAGATGCCATGACGACCTAGCCAACGGTCAGCACACCCGTGCAAGCATGCACACTGGACACTCCCACACCAATCCACACGAAGAACATATTCAGTGCTATGACGTAGGTGACGGACACACCCACTGACGCGCATCTTTATTATTTTTCACATAGGCTTTTCAAAATACAGAAACGCAAGACGCACAATGAACTCATCTAAAATGCTTGCTCACGCTTCTCCTAAACCCATGCATTACAATGAGAGATATAACGAAGACATGATACTGGGGATAAAAGCAATATGATACCATAACCTAAAGCGCTGTGTATCAAACGTTTCCACCTATGCACCAGGCCCAAGTAGGCCGCAAGCAAGAGCTTCCATGAATATTGAATGAGCAAGAGTACAGTAGCTGACCCTGCAGAATGAGCCCGGCGAGAGCAGACAGTCAAGGGCACAATGTTGCAAACTCGCATGCCGCAAGCCGACGCCAAGGTCACACCTGCAAATTAAGACAGGCACACAGTGGAAAATGCAATATTAATTGTGCAGAATTCTGCCTCAACCACGGTCTCGCCTCACGTGACCAAGCCGAACCTGACAGGGTGCCAGGCACAGGAGGAGGGAGGCGCCTGGATCCCACGTTTCAAGACACAGGCAGATACAATTAAGTGACTCAATGGACATCTGCGGCGGTGGGAGTGGCCGGCCTTCCAGCATATGAATAAATCCTCACATTGTCTGCACATACCCATAGTGATACATTGTTGCAAATGCCAGGTGCACCGCGAGCTGGGAACAGCGATGGTCCCAGACTGGGGGGCTCGCGAGTGGACCAATCAGAACATGGGGCTCTTATCACTGACGCCATTAACATTAGCCAATCCTCAGGGGTCTTCATGTAACAATTTTCATGTATCAAATTGAAGGGACAACCCAAGTTTACCACCTGACTGACCCTCCACCACTAACAACGCTCTCTATACGTATGCTATACTAACCCTACCACTCGAGGAACCAATCCAGAGTGGCGATAGGTTTTTTGCTAACTTTCCCAGGTGACGCAAGTAGCACGTCATACTAAGGTAAAAAGGGCCTGCGAGCCCCATGATTGGGAAGTGAGTGTCAGGACGGACGCGTACGATCCTTGACCCATCCCTGCCGTTTTGTTTAATAAACAACAGAATCACCTTGCTTCTTGCGTGTGTCTCATACTCATTTTTTGGGATATACGGGAGGAGTTGGGGCCTCCCTGCCCGGAGGTCCGCGGACGGCCCAGCCGACCCCGGGAGAATTTACACCCGACAGTAGAGAGGGTATCAACAGCAACAGGGACAAGGGTATGACACACAGCTGGGGGAACGAGCCGGGTTGTCTCACCTGATTAATCTGCTCCCTCTGCCAAGGCACTAGCAGGAAACTCTTCTTGTTCAGCAGCTGCCTGAACCGCTTTCTCCACAACGTCCCTTTGAATATCGTGGGATGCCTGGTACTTACTTCTAATGACACACAGAAGGCAGGCAGAGCAGAGGGGCACGTGGGGTGCTCCGTTCGTAATGCGCAGGTGCCAGCCAGTGCTGCCACACCCATGATGCCACTCGTGACCAAGGCCTGACCCAACCCAAACCTTCACGGCGCCACCTGGTATCTGACTCTGCTGCTGCCGCCAGCGCCAAGCTGCAGAAAGTGTACAGGGGACAGTGCCGGTGCTATCACAGGCAAGGTAAGACAGCACAACCGTAGAGTGCGTTAAAGCAGCATTTTGCCACTCTCACATTTTGCACATATAGGGAGGGCTCAAGTCAAGGGTACACGCAGGGGACAGAGTCCTCCCACTTTATTCAAAGGGTGGACTCAGTCCCCCCTATCTAAAATAGAAACATTGGATGTCCTCTTTTAATTTATGATTTCAAGCCGACCTCAGTAATCCGGTTTGTAGACCAGGCACTTCACCACTGCACTATATAACCTGATGAAAAATAAAGAACAACTAAAGGTGAAATATACCATCTCGGTACTGCAAGTCCCAGGAAAAACATTTGTATTGGTTCTTGGAGTTTAAAACATACACACCTTTTAACGTTTTCAAAAACACTATTAGAAGAAAATATCCTGACTTGGTTTTGTGTGTATGTTGATTTTATGAAAGGCAAATGCCATTTCTCCTGTTCAATTTGGGTGGTTATGCAAAGCCAATTTAATGAAATGTGCATATTTCGCCTTGATATGCTCATTTCTGGTGACATCACCTCCCATTGCGTTTGTTGATGATTCCCCCCACTTACATTTTTAGGACTTGACCCCTGCATTTAGGCAAGCGTCTGACCTTGCCTAGTGATAGCACCGGCCCTGCTCTTAGGACAAGCCACTTACAGATCTGTTTGTACACATGAATCACGATTCGAAAAATAATGAGTTAATTTTTGTTCTTTTTATATTATGTCTTTTTGAATATGTGAAGTGACATTTATTTGATTCATTTTTGTGTACGTCTTTCCACGATGTGAGTATTCTGAGGAAACTAGGTGTGAGAATGGAATGCTGAATTTTAGCGCTATTACATTGTGGTTTAAATCGCGAAGTTGCTCAAAATAGTGCCTTATTTTTCTTCACTTTTATTGAATTTTTTTGCAAATAACCTATGGTTTTTGTAGTGCTCACATTTTCCCCTCACATGGAATAGAGTTATTGGAAGGTTAAGATGTTTTTTTCATTTCATTGGGTGTATACATGGTTCTTGATGTGCAAGAGTGGTAGAGAGTTTTGAATTAAGAATGTGTTAGCATTCATGTTCAATCTACACATCTTCATCTATGTACCATGTGAATAATTTGTAACATTATTAATTCTCTATGAGGTTTAAGTGGGGAATACAAACTGAGTAAACTTTGAAAACATGTATCTATGTATTGTTTTTAAGAATTTTTCTCGAATCAAGAACTATTCTCTATGCGCATCTGTTCCGCGTTTCCCTTCATGAGTGAAAGATCGCGATTAGTGTTGAGTGTTTACATTTATTTTAATATTTATAGGTAGTCCTTAACATTAACCTTTGGCTTACAGTGTGTAAGGTATATTTCTTAAGAAGTGAAGTAGGCATGATTCAATGTTCTGCAATCACAGAACCCCACTATTACTACATCACTCTCCCTCGTCTCAGTACCACATTAAAACTGCCTCACTCGTCCTCATTGCGGTCCCCTACTATTAGCCTCTCACTTTCTATCTTGTAACAGTCCCCCACTAACCCCAACTCACTATTCCTCACTATTTCTCGTCACAGTACACCATTAGTAATGCCTTCTTATATAGGGGATAAAAAAATGAAAATTCTTGATGAACCTGATGTTGTGTAGCTGAAGAACGGATGTTGATAACAAATGATGTGTCATCAGTTATGGTAGCAGAAAAAAGGCAGAATTGCAGGTGGTGGGAGGTATAGCATAATAAAACCCTTGAAATTCAGTGAAAAAACTTTAGTTAAGGAACAGTTAAGGTGAATGAGTTCAGTGCAACAAAACCATTGGATGAACAAACTTTAGTTGAAGTGACCTTAATGTGCCAATTTAATGCCCCAAAACCCCTGTAATTCGGCAGGTGCTGGAAGCTATTCCACCTTAACTATGTGGCTCCCATTGCCCAGCCTCTAAGCACCCTGATGACACCCCAGATGATATTACATGTAACATCACTTATGGAATCATGAGTGACATCACAGCAGATCACGTGGGTGGATTGAGGTGCAAAGCTTGGCTGGAGTTTGCATTTAAAAAAACAATCCCTGTGATAAGGTGAAGTATCTGGGTAAACTGCGTGCACAATTTCATTTCCCATTATGTCGCACGTGTGCATTGGCATTACACTGTGTCTGTCACCATGTGACCTTCACTGACAGGCTACATTTTCATGCACCTCAACATATACAGATGCAGTCACTACAAGCAAGCACAGAATGTCGACCAAGGTGTGTCTACATTTGACAATGCTGGTAACATGTACAGACCTTCCACTTACCATACTCCTTAGCTTCCTATGACATGTCAGAGGGAATCACTTTTGACATTATTTGAGAAATCAAGCCGGACACCACTTGCAACTTCCTCAATGACTTTAATCATAAGTACCGGACACTGGGACTTTTCTGACTGTGTTTGACGATATAGCACAGATACATTATACCTTGTCTTTCAGGAAGGTCTGCAAACATTTGTCAAACATTGAAAATAATGGTTGGGGAACTAGAGCAAGTTGGTCTTGTACATTGCAAATTTATTGTTCAATATAGCAGGACTCTGCAAGTTTGGATCTCTAGAGATTTTATATTACAAGATACACTAGCACTACCCAGCACATGCAAGAGTAAGGGATCATGGGAGTCTTTGTCCAAAACATGCAGTCGAATGCCAGTTTCGAACCATGGTACTAAAAAAATTACAACTTTCTTCTATCCAGTGCATTACCTACTCTACACCTGATAAGCATGTGTCCACAAAACATGAATGTGTTTTTTAAACTTGTTGACCCTTGCAGGTCACCTGCCCACGGTCAAGTCCTACCTTTCTATTGGTTATATTGAGTAGTTCGATACATTATTTAAGAAACTGTTCCTTCTCATGTATGTTTACATTCTTTGGTGGTCTGGTGCAAACTCATAACTGTACTACCCAAATGTGTTTATTTGCACAGGGCAATGTTTTCAAAATAGAGCAATACAGGTACTAGAGTATCTTATCATGGGAAATTCTAACTCAACAAAGAGCAACTCTGGTGCAAGAATTCCCTGATTGCATATACAGAGTATTTTTAAATACAAACTCCAACCAAGCTTTCCACCTGAATCCACTCTCATATGCAGAAGCATGCATGATCTGATGTACCAGTGATCTCACTCATGAAACCATAAGTGATGTCATATGTGAATCCTCAGTGATGTCATTTGTGATGTCATCAGGGTGCTTACGGGCTGTGCAGTTGGCACCTCATAGTTAAAGTGGCGTAGCTTCCAGCACCTAATGAATATGTATATGTGCAAGTTACTGCTGCATGCAATGACATTGATGATTCCATTGTAATTATAGATTTATTTTATTTGAGTAGAGAAGACAAATAACATTTTTTACCAAAAAGGTTTTACAAATGAGATCTAGAATCAGAGGGCACAGTGGAATTATAGGGACCATAAATGACTGGCATGAACAATGAGAGGGAGAGGAAGAGGACCAGGTGTTGAGTGGCGGCAGAAGGGCAGGGTAAGTGCAATGGATAATGAGATGAAATAAGGGGTGAGGAAGAAGGAAAATAGTTGGAGATTGTGGCGATGCGATAGAAGTTGAGTGGAGAGAGGGATGTTGGTTGAAGGGGAGTTTGGGGATGCAAAAAGGTTCCATGGAGAGCAAATTAACTTTTAATTTGTATTTTAAAGTGGCAACAGTGGAGGCAACAATGATGCCTAAGGGAACAGATTTTTCGGACGCGGTAGGCAAGAAGGAAGTAGGAACGGTAATGAGAAGGGGCACAAAGAAGGCAGAGAAGAGCAAGCTTACTAGAGGAGGACGAACATGGGGAGTGAGGTGGGGAACAGCAAGTTAAGAATGAAGAGAGTCATGGAGGGGATATGGATGTTTGTAAGCTTACATTTAAATGTAACTCTATGTTGTTAAAGTGCTCCTTTAAACTTCATTCTTGTATGGAATGTGCTTGTGGTGGGGAGGATCACTTACCAAACTCTTCCCAAGGAGCATCCATGGACTAACTTCCAGTACAGTGTATCTCTGTAATAGTCCTAATTTTGTGCGAATGTGGATGGGAATCTTAGTGATTTGTGAAACGAACACCAAGGCATAGTCAGCTGCACAGTGGCATATTTGGGAGCATAATGTCATATTGGAAAGCATCTCTGGCAGGCTGCCACATTGAGCATTGCATTATTGGTAGCAGCCTTGAATATTTGCGCAACACTAACATATTTATTAAATGTACCATAGCACATGGAAGTATTGACAATATATCCGGCCTCGATATTTAAAATGACTGTAATTTTCACTGCCATTCTATTTATGATTGACATTTTCCCCAGTCTGGTGGTGGTGCATTTTAACACTCACCACTTGCGCACACTTATTGCTATTCAACGCATCCATGGATAACGTCTCAAACTGTTTTACGGTGAAAATATTTGCACCAAAACCTGGTGAGCCCAATTTGCAAATTGAATTTGATTTTATGCTTCCTAGATTTGCACATTCAAAAGCAATTTTTCTGAAAATCAGGGGGTGTTATTGTGCAGTTTAAAGCACGGTTCGAATTCAAGAGCAGTATGCACTACAAAATGCACTGAAAACAAAGGCATTCCCTAATGCCTTCTTGGAATAGGTACAGGGGTTAGGTGTTGCATAACAGGGTCCTTCCTGCCACGCTCATGTATTTCTTCAAGTGTAAAAGCAGGGTATGAACCACCGCTGTCCTACTTGCATTTCTGTTCTTCAAACAGAAATAGAAATGCATTTTTTGCCCTGCATTATGTTAAGGTCCCGTCACCGTGAAATGCAATCACAGCGCCCACGAGGAGAGTGCCAGGAGCCTGTCATGCATTAGTGTCAGGAGCATGCACCGGCACTATTGCATGCAAGGGGCTGGACAATGCATGACTTGCTGCTGGTCAGCCCCATGAAATGCTCAGGTCACCTTTGAGAATAAGGTCACCTGTGCATTTCTCAAAAGAGCTTTTCAAATCTGCACTACTTTTAGATAATTTGACCACCTCCCCCAACCCCGCGTTTTTCTATTGGGAGCTCAGTTTTCGAATTGACACATACATGATTTGCTGCAGCGGAAAATGTTGCGGAGAAGTGCAGTAAAACTGACCCCTGAAGTAAGCCTCTAAAACCCTATGCCTTATTGTCCAATTTTTATGGACAATTCTATTCTAAGTTTGACCAGTTATTCCATAATATTAAAACCACCTCTTTGGCGTGGGTGGCTCGGCTCCCCAAACACAATGTTGTGCTTGCTTCCTTGCTCCGTGAAAATTCGTAACGGTATTACGCTATATGTCTTTCTGGAAGTCCAGCCGCCACTGCCTATATGTGGTCAGACAGTTGTTTCCTTTCTACAGCCCTGCTGTAGGCAACAATACAAAAAGGAAAGGAACTCTGCGAGCGACAGAGCGGAAATGGCGGGGAGTCGGGGAGGGGTTAAAGGACTGAAACACAAACACGAAGGCATGGATGCCAGCTCTGCAGGGGGCGGCGTGGGGGCCGGGGGGAAACATGTACAATGGCAATATTTGCAGATAACAACATACTCAAAGTTGTTGGGAATGCTGCGAGCTGAGAGTTGCCAGGGGGATGCTGGGTTGCTTAGGCTGCCAAGAATCTTCAAAGACGTTCTGGCGGTCCTTTGACTCCCATTCAGCAAGCAGCCGAGCGCGGTCCTCTCGTTCCAAGCGCTTTCACCTGCCTGCCAACATCATCAGGGGCTACCCGAGACGGAATCAGGGATCATTTGCTGATATTGGGATTATCCGGCCCGTCTGAACAAATTACTAAATAGACTTTGAAAATCATACATTTTTCTCGTCTCAGTTAAATCAAGTTTATTTTATATCATACGTTTGGTCTTCCCTCAATGGTGAAACACCAGGTCAAAATCAAGGGCACAGCAACATTTCATAGGAAAGAATTGAACACACACACCTGTCAATGCGATTATGGCAGGGTGGACTTCAAACTCTGTGACCTTTTATGATATATTTTCTCTCAGATAAATCACTTTCCATTATGTAGGCCCTGGGCCCCGTGTGACGAGGGGGCGAGTATGGTGTCAATCCGCACTCTGCCCTATTTCTCCACAGAACAGCATCAGAAGCTTTATGTGAATGGGGTTCATTGTGTTGTGGGTGATTCAGGGCTAGCATTCCTGCGTCACTGGCAAGTAGTGACTGTGAATGTGTGCTACCTACCACCTACAATTAGAATATGCCAAGTGGGTAATCCCCACCCCCTAACAGAAAGAATCATTGACTTCATTCCACTGGGATGTTGTGAAGGCAAAATGTTTACGCTCTTAATTGTGCATAAGGTGAGCGCACCTGAACGAAGGCTGTGCAAAATCCAAAAAAGCACCCCCTTTCACACAGTAACTCAACTACTGAATGATCACTATGTGGGATGTGCAGAATCCCATACCCTCTCTTCCTAACCGAGCACCGTGAAGGGCAATGATGTAATGTCTGGATGGTCAACCATGCATTCTAGCATGGACCAGTTTCGTGAGTTAGTTAGTGAACAGTGAGGTTGTCAGTTTTGACCAATGTAACTGGCCCAATGTACTTTAAAATGCACAGTTTGGCCCACCAGAGATACCAAACAAACAATTTTCTGTGAAAAGAAACCGAGTGAATTGACAATGTAGCCCACTTTTTGTTTTGACACCCCTCTTTGGACCTTGCTTAGAGCCTTGTCTCTCTATGTTGTCAGCACTGTTCTGGGGTTCTGGGAGTATTATCCATCTTGTGACAGGAATCCCACGTGAAACTCAAAAGACAGATAATCCTGTTGACAATGCAACACCTGGGAGGGTGACCAGTGATCACGTATTGGTCCATTCCTGCTGTACTTCAAATAGATCCATGCCATTCCATTGGAATGTCACTGTATTTTTTGCTGCGTTTGTGTGGGGCAACCCCTCACACCCCCCTTCTACCTCCCTTTCTCCACCACCCTCAAACTCTATTTTTCCCTAATCCCTGAGACTGCAACCCCATAAAAATTCCCAAAAAATTGTAAGAAATGTCACTGTACCAAATGAGGTGTTAGGGTTGTGGTGTTCTAGGGAATACCACTTTAAATCTCTATCCGGAAGTGGGGAATCAAGGATCCACACGTAATGATCAGAGCATGTCCGCACAAGGTTGATGGATCATCAATGTGGCACCTCTGCCAACCATCAATTTGCAATGTAGGATTTGAGAGCAATAAAAAAGGACTAGTTACCCATGTCTGGTCTGTCCAGGGGATTTATTCCAGCGCTTTGGCGTAAGACGCTTTATAAATAAATAAAATACAAAATACAAATTTAAAAGGTGCAATTTTTTGTAATTTTGTTTAATTATGGTTGGTTTATTTCAAACCTTTCATATTAAACCAATTCATCCCCATCACATTACATATAAAAACAAACCCTAGATTCCATATTTATCTTCCATCAATTAAAAACAAACATTGAGGCAAAAGAAACCCTAAAACATACCATTTGCACTTATATCCTTCTCCCATGGAGCAATTCATTCATTTGCTTGCTATTTGGCAATTTTAGGACTTCTTCCAAGAATTTCAAAACCCTATGATGGCCTTTTTATTGTCATCAACCAAAATAGTATTCCACCACTCCTTTTAAGGTAATGAGGTACAAGTCATTATAACATCCTGAAAATACTTTCTCATTAGATCATTTAGGGATTCACAGTCAATTACTAAATGTTCAAGCGATTCAGGACCAAAAGGTTGAACACAAAACTGACATATCGGCGGGTCAACCCGCAACCTCCTTCTCAGATTCAACACTTCCCTGTTGGCCTAATATTCAATCTAAACCTGAGAAAAAGGTTTCAATACCAGGGGCAGGGGAATTTGGACAGGTTAGGTGGGAGTTGGTTCACCCCTCTACCTTTTAAACTCAAATTTAGGGCTAGTTTATACTTTGCCCTTTGCGCTAGTGTATCAATCCAGTCTTGGTAAAGTAGTTGTTTTTTTACTTTACCCAGTGTTCTCAAAAGGGCATCATTAGCAAATCCCAGATCCTCTGACCAAGACTTACATTCGGCCTCCCAGGAAACTAGAAATCCTTCTCTCCCCTCAGACGAGTTAGAATGCAGTATTTTAAAAGGGAGAGGGGCATCTAGATCAAAACATTTCCCATAGAATGCAAGTCTAGGTGCAATTATGAGCTCTGTGCCTGTTTGATGTTGCAGGTTCATACGAGGAGAGATGATTCTGATATATTGCAAATGTGAGCCTTTATAGGTGTATCCCCAAGTAAACATGCATGTATGTATCTAGGTAAATTATATATCACAAGCCCTCCTAGAAAGCAATCAAATGTTGTACAATAAAGGGAGTGCATCATAGTGGGGGAGGCATTGTCTTTTCAATATATTCTCCTAATTTGTCACTGTTCCTTGAAGGGCAGGGGCTTCAGATCTTTCCTGAATCGCAAGAGGGATGGAGCCAGCCTGATGTCAGGATAGTTATTTCAGAGCATCAGAGCACAACAGGAAATTGCTTGATTTCTGGTCTTCTGCTTCTTGCACATCCTGGATTCAACTCTAGCGATATCTTGTGTCTCTGTGTTGCATTGACCATTTGAGATGGTGATTTTTCTCCACTAAGTATGATGGCGTCTTGGACATTAGAGCTTTTTATGTGACGCAGGCTGTTGAAGGTGATGCAAGTTTAGTGGGGTATCAAGTGTAATTCTTAGAGAGTTGGGGAAATGTGGTTGAATGTCTTCAGTACTGTGAGGAGGCATGCTGAGGTGTTGTGGACAGCTCTCATGGGGTCACAGTAGTAGTTTTGACATCTATTATAAAGGTGTTGCCACTATCTAAGTGGGAGAGGACCAGGGCCTGGCAATGGATCTAAAGTCTGAGGCAGGGATGAAGGGTTTGATTCCTCACAGGAGTTGGAGCTGTTTATGTCTCCTTGGTAATGTGTGCTCTGAAGGAGAGTTCTCAATCGATGGTGAAGCCGAGGGAATGGACTTCATGGCATCTCCGAGCAGGATTAACCATGCTTTGGTAGGGTTGAGTTTCAAGTAGGCACTTGACATCCAGACTTGAATGGTGGAAAGGCAACGTTTCTTTTGTTAAGTATCATAGAGCCTGGTGACCTCCAGGTATAGCTTTGTGTCGTCAGCATCCCGATGGATGTTGATGTTGCATTTGGCCAAAAGTGCCCCAAGTGGCTCCATGTAGAAGTTGAAGATGACAGTGGAGAGGATGAAGCTGTGTGGGAGTCCATAAGTCACTGGGTGCTGTTGGGATCTGCAGGTGCTCATCTGGACAAGCTGATGTTTGTTGGTGATGCACGAGCCAAACTATCAAAGCAAGGTTGCATCAAATACTATGCAGGAGGTTAGGGTGTTGAGAAGTGCTTTGTATTCGACCATGACACATGTGGTAGAGAGGTTGAGAAGGGCGAAGAGGCATCGGCTGCCTTTGCCCATGATGAGGAGTGCCTCTTTATTGACTTATATCGTGGAGGTCTCGGTGATGCATCTTGCCAGGCATTGTCTAAGGAATGCCAGGCAATGATGCCTCATGCACCACCATCTCCTCCTCCCTTTTCTTCAACCCAAGTCTTAACTAGATATATTTCATTAGGATGGTCAAATGACTGTGTTACATGCTCACTATTTTTCCAGTGTTTGTATTTTGTTGAACAAACAAATGCATTCTGGGCATTGTACACTTGCGCAACCTCTAGTTTTCAAATTGACTTAGCTCCTGAACCCAATGAGTTGTAGAAGGATTGCCCAGGACTGGAAAAGTGGTGTCTCTGTAACATGGAGTAATGTGATCCTCTTACATTTCAGGGCTGTATATGCACTTCATCCAAAGTATTTATTTGTTGCTGTTTGAGTTGAAATTCTTTTTGGGGTTCGTGAAATAAACACATTGGGGGTCATTACGACACAGGCGTTAAGGGGTTAACGGCACTGTAAAAGGTTGCGGTGCCGTTAACCCCTTAACGCCTTACTACGAGGTCCCTTTGCGGCTCCTGACCTTAACGGCTGGTCTGGACCAGCCGTTAAGGTAGGGACCCGCAAAGGGACCTTGAAGGTAATTACGGTACCGCAGTTTGTGGTACTGTAATTACCGCCTTCCCCTTTCCCATTGTGCCCTATGGGACAAAAATGGGAATGGGGAAGGGCCAATGGTAAATGGGGAATTACCGCCCCACCAACCTTGGAATGGGGTGGTAATTCCCCATTTCACCATGGCAGAATCGGTAAACTACCTGTGTTAACCATGGCGCTAATAGCGCCATTGGTTAACGCCGGGGTTGTAATGAGGGCCATTGTTTTAAACAATGCTTGTAGTAAGGCTTGCATCTATTGTGAGTATTTCTCACTTAGTGCTGTCCGCTCTCCGCACCAAAGATGTACCATTGCAATGATGCACCCGAATGTTTTACCACTGAGGGCTCGGATGATATGGGAGTTTAATACGAAGCTTTGTATCTGTGGAAGTGGAGCGGAAGAGGATCTAATCCAATTTTCATGTGTTTGTTGAAACTTTTTACACTTGAGACGTCTTTGGCCGAGGAGACATTTTTGAATAAAAAATATCAGACATTTTACTGATGCTACACATTTTTTTTTGTCCCGCGTGAATTCCTATTTTATCAGTGACTTATCAGAGTACATCATTGAGGCCTTCAAACGTATGACTAGAAAATTGTAAGCTTTTAACACATTATTATTGTATATTTTATCATGTTTTGGTACTGAATTATGAACTGTACTGTTTTTTTATTGGGGCTAATTATGACCTCTTTGCATTCTGTATTGTAGATTATTTTATTTTGTCTTTTGTAAATGGTGAAAATTGAATAAAAATATTTCTCTCCTCTCTCTTGAATTGTGGCTTTTTTGTGTTGCATGTTTCCAACCAAACATCCTCCATAGTTGTTCAACAATCAGATTAATGCACAGACTGAGCCTTGCATTGCTTTAAATAATTCTCTGCCATTAGTAGATCACCTAGTAGAAAAAACACACCACATCCTGACTTAGGTGAATAGACTTAATCAAAGAAAGAGTCAGTTCATCAAACACTTCCTGGTGAAAATGACAATAAACTGCTGGCAGAAAGTCCTGACTCATATGGGCCAATCATCACACAGAGGGATGTCAGAGTCCATGAATGGGATTTCAACAGGTAGTTCGGATAGGCCTTTTCTATCTTTGGGCCTCATTACAAGTATGGTGGTAAGGCAACAATGGCGCTGGTATCGCTACTGGCACCGTTGCTACCGTACCGCCATACTAGGAGTTCTGCTCGCGGGTGCCCCTGCAGCCAAAAGGTCTGACCTGGTGGCCGTACCGGCGCCCGCGAGCAAAACATGATGGTAGCACCGGTACCATTTCTAACGGTACTGGTGCTACCACCCTCCCCATTCCCATTGAGCTCTACGGGGCTCAAATGGGAATGGGGATGTACTGGGCCCGGCAGCTGCGAAAGGACAATTACTGGGTCTGGCTTGGCCGGAACAGACTGGTAATTGCCCATTCGCGGGTGCCCGACCCGGATGCGAGTTTGGAGGTAGCCTTGCCGATCAAACCGCAAGGCTACCTCCAACCTCGTAATGAGGCCCTATGTCTCCCTGCTGACCAGGACCGCTTCCCCTCTGAGCTGATCTTGGAACACCTCTAGGCCACAGAGTACAGCCATCAACCATATCCAAATTAATGTATGAATGTATTCCATATTCCTCCCAAGGCCCTGGCTGATGACTAGTCCAACATGTCCCCCAACCTAACTGAAAAAATGGCATGGGCCATCATTGATACTGGAGTTTGCTGACAGAGGCTGACTCATCCCCGCAACTGTTCCAGTACCAACTAGAAATTAAAAGTCTCACAGATTTCGAATGTCACCAGAATCTGGCACACTTGACCTGAGACTAGGGATCTAAAGTGCAGAAGGTGGTGTATCCCTTTTCTGAAAACAGGATGCACTTTAAAATGTGTGCAAAACAAGACATTGGCCCTCATTACGACCATGCTGGTCCGGAAACAATGGTGCCGGTAAGCCTACCAGTACTGTTCTTATCCAGCCCAGCATAGTACGACGCTGCAGGCGGGTGCCATCCCGCCCGCCAGGGTCAGACCTGGCGGGCGGAATGGCACCTGCCAGCAGAGTTTCACGGAAGCACCAGCACCGTTATTAATGGTGCCGGTGCTTCTGTGGTCCCCATTCCCATTGAGTCCTGTGGGACTCAATGGGAATGGGGATTAACATTTACCGGCGCCTGACTTCCCGGAACGCCGGGGTCATAATGCCCTGGTGTTTCCAGTAAACCATGCGCCAGTAAATATTGCATGTCCGGCGGCAACCCGCTGGTAGCACCGGCAGGGTTACCGCCGGACTTGTAATGAGGCCCACAAGTTTGGAGGTAGCCATGCCCTTAATAAGGGCATGGCTGCTTCCAAACTCGGGTCCGGGTTCCCTGAATGGGGAAATACCGGGCCATTCCGACCTTGGAGGGCCCGGTATTTCCCCATCCAGGGAACCTAGACCCAGTACATCCCCATTCCCATTCGAGCCCCCATAGGGCTCAATGGGAATGGGGAGCATGCTAACAACAGGCCCGTTAATGACGGAGATGCTCACATGCAAATGAGATTGATCAAACATTTGTGCAGGTATCTCCAAATTTACTCTAGCTATCTGCATTGAGAATCAGATATAATGTAGCAGGTGCAAATTTGAAAGGCTCACATGTATTTCATGGTTTTATATGGTGCAAATCTTCATGAATCAGGCCCGGACAGTCATCTTGTTAATTTGTTTTTAAAGCCTGACCTAGAGGTCACTCCTCTCATATAAATCTATAGATCTTAAAGAGACCAGTTCATGTCCATCTTTTTTGTGTCCTTTCTTTTGCGTATGCTGTTATGCTCACCTGTGCAGAATTACAATACATTGAATGACCATTTATTTGTTGTAGGCCTTTTCTGCTGATTGCAGGACCGAATAAAGGACTCTTTTCTCCATAGATTGGCAATGTTTGACTCTGTGTTAGATACGTTTCAAAATCATACAAATTCAAGTTTTGATAGCTTTTACTGGAGTAGATGAAAATATTATGCCAAAATGGTAAATGCATTCGTTTTCAAAGTGCAATAGACGTCCGTGTCAGATGGAAACAAAAACCCACAATGGACACTTCCTTCTCATATTTTTGTTTTATTTATTTTATTTAGGATATTTATTGAGCTCATATTACTCCAATTTGTTTTGGGTGGTCCTATGTTGTTTAACACCTGCGACTTGTTGGGAGGAGAGGCCAGGAGCCTTCTCTCCCCAACCGGCACCCGAAGCACCAGCGAGAATCGACTCACAGCCTCTTCTTCAGCGACGGTGAGAGGGAACCGCGAATAAGTGCTATCTTATTGTCACCTCATTTCTTGCACCATAATTATACATCTGTGTTACGAAGCACAGTAAGTAAGAAACCCAGAGGTTTTACTGCCTATATCCATTGAGGCATCAACCTCTCCCATAGTCCGCCATTATCCGCAACGCAGTCAATGGCCGCATTGCCTGTCGTCTGTTTGGAACGACACCTTCCCACATAACTTTTCTCAGCCGTGGATTGGCTGAAAACCTCTACTTTCGCACCCTGCCTCCACCAGTAGGCAGAAGGCCCGCGCAAAAGGGCCTGTCTGTGCCTGTCCGTGACGCTGCATGCTTTCGCCAGCAATTCTGTCCACTTCAACTGTGTCTACGTCATCTTCTATGCACCACTCGCATTCAGGATTACCTCTGAGACATCGATCAGTGTCGTTCCTCAAGTCGTATAGTGATGTACCCAGCTACACTTCCCTTTGCCCGTGCCAAACCAACCTTTAGCATCTACCTCCAGCGTACATAATGATAATTATTGTTTTGCTTCTGTCCTATTCACTTGCAAAGTAAGGCTCAACTCACCTACCGCATTCTTCTGTCAGATTCCTTATTGTACTGCACACACTGCTTACAAAACGTATTTAGACAAATGCTGCTGACTATATATTTTGCGAGAATCAGCACTGTGTATCCTAGCCTTAGCATGCATGGCTGCACAGATTCCATCACTGCTTAATACTTACTTCTGCTAGACTATCAAAGTCACTGCCTAGAATATCTCAGAAAATAAACTTAATTAAATGTTGCCGAGCCAAAATGATTGCCTAGTATTGCTGTACGTAGCCTCCATCTTCTAGATCATCTCAGCACTAAAATGTAACGGCCTATTTACTTGGGTACTTAAGAACCATTACTCCACTGCTGATGCGCTGCACACCTCGGCTAGACCAGTACTTGCCTACAATGGATATTCTCCTTTTCTCCATCCAAATGCTGTATTAATTGTATTAGCCCAAACTCTCCTTAGCCAATTTTAGAAATTGTTCCTGGTGCTCTACTATGTTTGTACTGTATTCTCATTTTAATGTGCCCACCCCTCCAATGCTGAAGGCATCAGTGCCCACACCAGGATGGTCAGGTATGACAATAGAAAACTCTTACCAAACACAGTATAGACATGTTAAATTTACAGGCTCAACAGTATATGCATTGTTATCTTTACAATTATTACTACCATATAACAAATACCAAACCCAGCTCTCCAACAAGATTGTAGTAGCCACTCTTCATAACCAACCCACTATGATTTCCCAATCTAATACTAACAGCATAGACTTCATTCAGTGCTCCAAAGGTGCATTCATTCAGCAAGGTGCAGGCCAAGCATGATTATACTGTCCCAGACATTACCCCCTAACATGCTCCTCACCATTTCTCCCCAACATACCAGCTTTCATCACAATACCTCCCATCACTACTTTAACTCACACCTCCACACCTCTGCTAGGCATAGCCCGCTGCCTCAGACTCTCCTCCAGAACTTACATCTCCGTCCCATGTACCGGACCTCCACTAGCAACTATAAGCAACACACGACTTTCTTCTCGCACTACCAAGAACCCCACCATCTCCCACTTCTTTAGAAACACAGACAGCCACCAAGTGACAGTCACCCACAAATCCATCTATTGCATATCACTGTCACACCTCAAATCTAAAAGCAAACACCAGAAAAATCAAAGCACCACCCCACCCACTCCACCACTAAACACAACCCAACCCAACCCAGTGGCTCTCCACAAGCCCCGGAACCATTAAAGGGTGCCCTACTCAATGTCAGATCCATAGGTGCTCACGCCATTGACATTCACAACCTTATTCTTGAATATGAACTTGATTTCGTAGCAATAACGCAAACCTGCAGCCTCAGGCCCGTTGCTCACATTAGCTATACCACCTAATTACACATTACTTAGATCAGACCGACAAGAGGCCACAGGAGGTGGAGTTGCCATCATCGCCAAAACTCCACTCCAATTCAGAGAATGCAAACCAGAAACGTAACCAGGATACAAGCTTCTTACCCTTAAACTAGCCATCGGTCTACAAACTACTATCAGCTTCTTAATAGTGTACAGAGACCCTAGTTCTACTAATAACCCTGATATTGAATTACTCCTCCTCATTTCCCCACTCCTCAAACCCAACACCAAATGTATCCTCCTAGGAGACATCAACCTGGGACACAATGACCAAACTGATTTCAAAGCTGCAGCCTTTCATAATGCATTCCTAGAAATGCAATTTAAACAAATCGTCAATGCCCCAACTCACACAAAAGGACAAATTCTTCAATGGATTCTAACTCTGAACACTACAGCCCTCCTAGAAGTCATCATAGAAATGTCTTGGACTGATCACCTCCTCATCCGATTCAATATCATCACAACAAGGGACCCCACCCCACCCGCCACCGGCGCACCATCCATCATGATGAGAAACTCGAAGAAGCTCACTGCTGAAAACCTAACTCCACTGCTTAATAAGTTAATCAATACGCAAACACCATTAGATCCCAACCCTGATTAGATCTCATTACATTGTCATACCTGCCTTAAATCAGCTATTGATGAAATACACCCCTCACATTTAAACACCAGAACAATAAAATAAATAAAATGAGGTTTGCACTTGATTAACTGGTTCCAAATCTCTTTTTCACCAGATAATAAACAACTCTGTAGCATTCAAATTTAACTTTGTTACAAAGACAATGGGCCTCATTATGACTCTGGCAGTAGCTGTGCTGGTAAAAATGGCACGGCTGCCGCCGGAGTAATTTTTCTTCCCGCACCTGCCAATGGGGACTTACTGGGGCATTACGGCCCCGGCGGTCCCTACGGCAGGGTGCCAGAAAAAGAAAATCCCCATTCCCATTCGAGTCCCATTGGACTCAATGGGAATGGGGAGGACGGATGCACCAGCACTGTGTGCAACAGTGCAGGTGCATCCATCAAGGTCTGCGAGCGGAAAGGAACCTGCTTGCAGAACTCGTCGTTTGCCGGTCTGGAAACAATGGTACCGGCAAGCTTACTGGTACCGTTGTTTCCGGACCAGCAACCTTATAATGAGGTCCAATGTCTATGCATTATTTTTTGTAGAAAAATATTTTAATTATTTCAATAAATATTTGCATCAGTACAAGTCATCAATTTACCACGTTGAAAGGGTTACGTGGATTTTCACTCTGTAGTGCAATTAAGAGCATTTTTCTCAGTTTATTTAAAAAAATTCTATTCTCAATCCGTAGAAAATATTCTCGCAGTTTTTAAGACTGTTCCATTGTTGAATACTCCTTGCATTCGTGCCTTTCTACCCAACATGTTTCATTCCTCCTCTCTATGTATTAAAACAAGTTTGTCAGGAAATTCTTAATCACAATCCCACTTATTCAATTATTTTGTTCTGTTGAATTTGCAATTTGTTTTCTAATGGTCCCATTTGTCTATTCTTCTGGACTTCCATTTTTCAGAGATTATTCTTCTACACAGTTCAATCAAGCAGTGTTAACCTCTAGCGACATTCTAACGATTATGATTTCACAATTCTATTAGGTACAGTTAATTTGTACCAATTGCTACTTTAATTTGGTAGTGGGAGGTTAATTCCCGTTTCTATTGGGGTTTAATGTGAACAGCAAAAAAATACTCATACTCACCAACTTTTGGCGGTTGCATACATTGCAGTGTCTCATAGCTGCTTTTTGCTCTCTTTTTCAGTTACTCCTATTTTTTCATCCACTTAGTCTAGGTTTTATTTCAAATTTGACGATGGAAGTTTATGTCCGCTCTTCAAAGTCAGCATACTATAAGGAGATAATGATGGAAGCAAGGGGACATCTCATTCTATAATGTATTTGTTTTTCTGATGTTCATTATTTTCTGCATTGTCCACCATTTTTTCAAAACATTGTGCAAGGTGTTTCTCCCCAAGGTATCTAAAAAGGTGGTGAACAGCAACCCCTAAGAGTCCTGAGCATGGGATATTTATACCTTACCGCAAACATGTGCGAATTGACAACCCAGGTGGCGATGAATGGTCTCTTCTATGATGACCTTGTCTGCCCTCATCACAGACAGATTGCTCTGTGGGAGGGAGGCCCTCTTCTGTGAACCAATTAGCCCTGGTGGCTAACTCTGATTAGTGTGCACCATGGTTAAAATAAACAGTCACAGACCATTATCAATTGACCAGCTTGACAGCCGTGTTTTTATAGACATTTGGGCAGTTTGAACATTGATATAAAATCATTACATAACATCAATGGTCACACGTGAGAAAAAGTCAGTTCACATTTGGTACATAAATAAGTGGTTCACATTCACATAGATTGGGTCACCTGGGGGGTAAGTTAATTCACCTCTGGTAAATAAATGATGAATTATTAGCAATTGGGCTACTATTAAACCAGTCAGTCCACATTTGGTACATACATAAATGCATCTCATAGGTTGGCTCAACCTGGAACAAATTAATTCACCTCTGGTAAATGAATAATTACATGCCAACATTTAGAGCACTGGTAAACCATTCAGTTCACATTTGGTGCCCGCATAAGTGCATCTCATAGCTATAGTCACCTGGGAGCAAATTAATTCACCTCTGGTAAATGAATAATTGAATGCTAACAGTCAGTTCACATTTGGTACATACATTTAGTTTGTTTCTGATCTACCAACATCCTTTGGGAACATTTGCACCCCAACCTTTTCCCCTGAAGGGGGAAAATAGACACTACACCACAATGGTTGGACCACCAAAGCTGCCAGACGCGTGTCAGCCTCTAAAGAGACATAATGGGGGATTTACAGACGGGTCTGTGACCACTCCCCTCACTTTTCCAGGCTTGTGGGTTTCTCTACTTTTTTATATCTTCTTCAAAACTGGACTATGGCAAGTCGCAGACTTAATACCATTAAGGTTTTTTGGCTTGCCTATGCAGACGACATCGTCCTGATTGACAGGACAGCAATAGGCCTGCAGCACTCACTCAATGGGCTAAGTGAATACACTAAGCTAAATGGACTACAAGTAAATCCAAGAAAGTCAAACATTCTGGTGCTGAAACACCCAAAAAAGCAAATTAACTTTGGTAAATGGTTTTTTGAAGGAGAGGCAATTACAAGGGTAGACAAATTAGTCTATCTGGGTTACACGATGTTAGCCTATCCATCAGTGAGCAAAGTGGAACTTGAAAATCAGATCCAAAGCTGATAAAACAATACCTCAGATGAAAAAGATCTTCTTTGAGCTTTGTAAATTTTCAATTAAACCATTAGTAAAGTTTTATAACGCCAAAGCAACCCCTGTGATACTGTATGGGTTGGAGGCCCAACCAAAGCTCTGGGACATAGACTGGCAACAGGTGCAGGTCACATTTGGAAGAGCTTGTTGGGCCTGCCAAGCTGTCTTCCCATTCAGGTCTTAAGGTTTGAGCTCGGCCTGAAATCATTTCAGCAACAGGTAACTTGGAGATTGCTATCTCTCTACAGGTTAATAATAACTCCACAAAAAGACTCTCTTTACGAAGATGTCAATCATCATTTCCAAAAGGACAGCTCTAAGATCCTCCATCAGCTGGCCATAAATGCTAAAAGAAATCTGGAAGGAGCCGATTCAATGGTAACAACCCTGATAGAGAATCCTCTGAAAGCAAAGAAAGAACTGGAAATAATGGACTGGATTAAAACAGGACTAGAAATGAGGCTGGTAAAACTGAGGAATAGCTTCCTAGTAGTGGAAAAAAAATTGGGAGAGTTGGCCAGATATCTGCTAAAACATCCCAGCAGTGAATCAAGATAAGTTTTTCTTAGGGCCCGCCTTAACCTAATTCATACAGGCGAGATCCTAAGTATTAGAGGGCAAAGCCAGAATATCACATCATTTTGTAAAATCTGTGTTACTCAAAATAAGCAAAATCTGCATCACTTACTCACAGAATGCAAAGGAACATGGGAGACTAGAGTCTTCTATTTTGGGAAATTTGTGCATAAAATGGACTGCCTGCACTCAGAGAACTTTTGGAATTGCTTGATCTCGGGGCACAACACCGCCCTGACGATTGCAGTGGGTCAGGTCCTTTTAAAACTTGGCTTGACCCATTCAAGCGTTGGGCAGTCTGTGATCAATGCCTCTCCAGTCATTACGGCTTAATATGGCAGTAGAAACTAATAATGTAATATGGGGTGCAGGTTTTTGGGGAAATGAGGGTTTCCTACTTTTCTTATCTTTTCTTTCTTTTTCTTCGACTTTCTTCTTAGTCTTGTATCTTTTTTAGGCTTGTCTTCTATTTTTGTTGAAATGTTTTGTTAGATAATGATGTATTTTTACTGTGGTAAATCGGCATAATGTTGGTTTTTATATTTTGCAATGATTTATTTGATCAAAACAAATAATTAAAAAAATATATATTTTCTCATTCTATTTTGTAATCCTTTTTATTGATCTGACTAACATAACTCAAAGGTCTCTTCCCCTTCATTTTTGACAGGAATTGCCCACTTTACCAAGTACATCTGCGCCACGCATGCTAAGAGTATTCTGCCACGCAGTTGTAAATATGTTTCTCCCCCTCACTTTTGACAGGACTTTCACACTTTAACAAGTACATCTGTGCTACGCAGGCGACAACTATTCTGGCATACAGTTGTAAATATACGTTTCTTCCCCTCACTTTTCACAGGAATTTCACACTTTACCCAGTAGGTCTGTGCAACGCAGGCGAAAAGTATTCTGGCCCACAGTTGTAAATATACACCCCCCCCCTCACTTTTCACAGGAATTTCACACTTTACCCAGTACGTCTGTGCAGCGCAGGTGAAAAGTATTCTGGCGGACAGTTGTAAATATACATTTCTTCCCCTCACTTTTGACAGGAATTTCACACTTTACCCAGTACGTCTGTGCAACGCAGGCAAAAAGTATTCTGGCCCACAGTTATAAAAATACATTTCTCCCCCTACCTTTTGACAGGAATTTCACACTTTACCCAGTACGTCTGTGCAACGTAGACGAAAGGGATTCTGGCCCACAGTTGTAAATATACGTTTCTCCCCCTCACTTTTGACGGGAATTTCACGCTTTACCCAGTACGTCTGTGCACCGCAGGTGAAAAGTATTCTGGCCCACAGTTGTAAATATACGTTTCTCCCTCTCACTTTTGACAGGTTTACCCAGTACATCTGTGCAAAGCAGGCAAAAAGTATTCTGGCCCACAGTTGTAAATATACGTTTCTCACCCTCACTTTTGAGAGGAATTTCACACTTTAACTAGTACGTCTGTGCAACGCAGGCGAAAAGTATTCTTCCCCACAGTTGTAAATATATGTTTCTCCCCCTCACTTTTGACAGGAATTTCATACTTCACCCAGTACGTCTGTGCAACACAGGCAAAAAGTATTATGGACCACAGTTGAAAATGTATGTTTCTCCCCCATCACATTTTCCCTCTTACCTCAAAGCCAGAACACGCGGTTTAGCGTGGGAATGCCGCAGCTCTGTCATGGTAAAATTGTGCCAACCTTGCAGAATACACTGCCCGACCTTACTCTCCTGGCTCCGGACAGTCACACACTCTCGACCTAGGAATGGGGAGAGCCACGAGCCAGCCCGTGGCAAGGATGGCCTCAGGGGACGTCCTTCAGCACAGAGAGGGCCACGCTGCCCTTTCTGGTTTTTCAGGAGCTTCTCTGCTCCACTGCACTCTCTGGGTCTCGGGAGCTTCTCTCTGCTCCATGCCACACCAGGGCACCATATATCAACATCCACTCTGCCCACCAGGTGCAGAACTGTGGGGGCCTTCTGACAGGGCTAGAGGTCAAAACACCTCAGCCACATGCTCGCTCCCCCTCTTGCTGGACCATACCAAGTCCCCTCGGACTTCTCCTCTGTAACAGGCTACGGAAAGCAGGAGTGCACTTTTTTTAAATACAAAACACGAACCCATTGCCCATGTACACAACAAACCCACATGAAATGCAGGTTTACATACAAAACAAACTCACATGAAATGCAGGTTTATAATTGCAATATTTCTTTCAGACTCACCATTTTTACAGTGGTCATTCGCATCAGAGCAGGGCTATTCTTCAGTCTCTCAATTTATGCCCTGGACTTTAAGCATCTAGCCTCTGCATGATCCCACACTGTGTTCTAGGGGCAGAGAACAAGAAACGGAGATAAACTGCCCGATTTGAAAACTGGGTATATTTTCTTTTCAAACCTAAAGTACTGACTTGGGTCCCACTAAGATTGTCTCTCTTGAATTGCCGGGATATCTTTCTTACCTGTGTATCCATGCTTATGACTCGATCTCTTCGTGTTCTAGCACTACGGGTCCTCACTGTACCTTGCTGTTCCTATTTATTGAGAGCAGATCTAGTTATTGGGGAAACTACGCAAATTAGGGATTTAGTAACACGGTGTATAGCATAGCAGCAGGGACTGAGCGACAGGGCAACAATCCAGAAACGCAGGGGTGCGACAAAATGACTACTGCTCTGCAGAAGTAGAGGAATGAGTAGTGGCTAAACCACCTACAAAGTCCCACACTAATACTGAACTAGCAGGAATCCCAATCATAATAGAGAAACATGCACAGTCCAAAAGTTATACCTGTTTCCCCCCTTTTGGTAATGTGGACCAAGGGCCAGCTATATCTTCAGGAGAGGTGTGAGCTGATAACAGTAGCAACGGAAATAGCTACACTACAATGGATCAAAAATAAAAAAAATATCCAATCAAGGTTCTAAAAATTAGGGCTTGAGAAAACAATCAATGTAAAAAATTGGCTTAGAAACTAAAACATCCACACATGTGAAAGAAACATAGTGAATTCAGAATTCGATGTGAAAGGGCATGCTATGTTGATAAGCAGGAGAGCTCAGGCAAGAGAATCTGCCTAAAATCACTATTGTCCGAAAAGTTGGAACATGGGGACAAGGTCTCCACAGTACTTTTAAACTTGTTTTTGGTGCTCGATAGCATTGAGCATGGCTTCGAGGCATTTTTTCAAGTTGATGTCGAAATATTAGATTCGATGCGATCCCACTGGCAGCCAACATGGAGCCGGTTCTAAGGTGCGGGCTCCCGTTGGGTCGAGTCAGTGTTTGAGATGATTGACCTGATGGCTTCCAATGTTCGAGCCAGCAGTCAAGTCAGCACTGAAACAATAGCTCTGCTGGGTCGAGTCAACATTTTGGACAGCCAAGTCAACTGCTTTCATCAGTTGAGTAGGCACTCGAGTTAGCTGCTCACGTGATGTCAGACCTGCAATCGGGTCGAGATGAGTTTGTGTGCTTCCATTGCTTGAGTAAGCGCCTACAGGACTCGAAGTGTAGCAAATGGTCCAAAGTTGCATAGAGTGCAAAAATCAGCACCACAGGTCCTGTGCTAGCTCAAAGTGCGTTTAGTATGGTCGGTCCAGCTTGACGATGTCTCGGATTCATGAAAAAGGATTCCATCTACCTCTGGACTTCAAGGTTTCTGGTAAGCCCAATCCAGGGTGCCCAAGAGTAACGTGGATCCTCCAGTTCTGTTTGTCCACTCAGGAAGTTGACTGGCACCTCCAGTGAATAGGATCCTGGTTCCAGTGAAGACATCAGATAGGCCTTGGTTCACCGCATTTCACCCCCTCTGCTCCCTGGGGGTGGCTAGGGAGCAAAGCTTGCCTATGCCTTGGAAGCCTTCTGTCTATACCTCTCGGGCAGAGGACTTTGGAATAGGCTGTATTGCCAACAGAGGTCCAGGGAATCCTTCTTCTTCTCTTATACATCAAAGAAGGAGGGGGTTCGTCTTCCTTATAAAGGAATATTTGTGCAGTGGATTGGCCCAAAGCAAACCTACTGCTAGGGGTCTAATCCAGGCCGTTGTAACAATTGCCCATTGCCTTCTGACATCATGCCCATGTGCCTTGTACAGGAAATAGAGGGACAGGAAGTTGTAGAGAACCCCAGCAGAAAATAAGATGGGGAAACCAGCCTATCTCTCTCCTCTGGCTACTCTAATTCTCCCCGTCACATGTCTGCTGACTTCAAAGGCACTCCAGTGGTCACTACCCTGTTGTGAGTGTGTCTTTGTGAGTTCTGCCTTTGAAGTTTCTTTTTTTATTTATTTATCGAACATTTATAAGGCACACTATACAGCAAAATTGTGTTTTCAGGTGCCCCAAGACTAAAAAAGGGGTGAGGGGAGTAGGGGAGATGACAATAATGGTCCTACTAGGCCTTGTGATATTCGGATCGTGCAAGGGCAGTACAAGAAGTGCAGGAGGGAGGGGAGTGGCAGAGGGGAGGCAGGAGGTGGTAAGTGATGGTCAGGGGAGAAGGCATGAAAAAGCAGGGGGGTAGGGGAAGAAGGAAGAAAGGGCCCATGGCTAGGCAAGTGCTGGGGGACACCAGAGGGGCAAGTGCCAAGGAGACGGCAGGGGCGGACCTCTGTCTAAGTGTGAGGACGGGGGGGTGAACCAAACTCAGGAGGGATGCCCAACACACTAGGCTAGTGAGGGAAGGGGGCACAGAAACGCAGTGCTGGTTTGGGGGGATGCTGCTATAGACTGATCAAGGAGGGCCTGGTGGCCTGTAAGAATCATAAGAACCAAGGCGCTAGTCGCAGCAGCAGATGGGGGTATTAGCAAGGGAGGGCGAGAGGGGCGAGAGGGGAGGAAGTAGAGAAATGCAGGGTCTTCAGATGCTTTCAGAACATAAGGTCTGGCTTAACTCTGAGAGGGGCATGGAGGCCATTCCAGAGGGAGGCATCTGTCGAAGAGAAAGATCTACCCTCCACTCTCTGCTTGGAAACACGTCTGATCTGCAGAGAGTTGGAGCTAGAGGACCAAAGGGCTTTAGCAGAGAGGTATTTAGCGAGAGAAAGTTGGATGCAGTGGGGTTCCAGTCCCCAGAAAGCCTTCTGGATGATGCAGAGGGTCTTGAATTTGATCCTTGCAGTCACCAGGAGCCAGTGGAGAGATTGTAGGGCTGGAGAGATGCAGTCCCTGGGCTTGAGCCCAAGGATTAGTCTTTCAGTTCTATTCTGGATTAGTTGAAGGGGGCAAAGAGAGGAATGAGGCAGATTGTAGAAGAGGCTGTTGCAGTAGTCCAGCCTAGCGAGAACCAGAGCTCTGGAGACATTTTGTTTCTGGGGGAAGATAAGAAAGGGGAGTATGCCTCTGAGGAGGTGAAGCTGAAGTGGGACTTCTTGGCAAGGTCAATGATGTGAAGAGAGTAGGAGAGAGAGGAATCAAAGATGACACCAGGGGTTTTAGCCTTACAATATGGTGAGGGTAGGGGACCCAAGGAGGGCGGACAGAGAGTTGGAGGGAAGCAGGGCACATGGGTCCCATTGAAAAGGATCTTGGTCTTAATGGCATTAAGACAGAGATCATTAGCCGTGCACCATGCCTGAATAGCAGACAGACAGTCAGGAATGAGAGAGGAAGAATAGGGGTAGTGGAGGGAAGCTTGAAGGAGAGCTATGTGTCATCAGCATAACACTGGAAATGAGGAGGAAGGTAGGAGATCAAGTGGGCCAGAGGGACAAGGTAGATGTTGTACAGACACAGCGATAGGATGGAGCCCTGAGGGACGCCGCAGGTAGAGAGTGAGATGGACAAGAAGAAAGGGCCTAGTTGCACCTGGGAAGGTTGATTAGATAGGAAGGAAGTCAACCAATCCAGTGCCAGGTAAGTGATACCAAAGGTATTACAGACCCGCTTTATGAGGGTGGCAAGTTTGAGAGCAGGTCTTCACAGGTGTTCAGGAAAACAGTTTCCGTGGCTCTGGATGCTCTGAAGCTAGACTGGTGGTCATGGAGACAGCCAACAGATTCAGTGTGGTGGGTCAGGTGGGAGATGACCAACTTCTCCAAGAGTTTGCCCAGGAAGGGGGTAGAGGAGATGGGGCGGTAGTTAGTCGGGCAGGAGGGGTCGGCAGATGGCTTTTTTTAGGAGAGGGTGCACAAAGGAGTGCTTCAGGGATTGTGGGACGGAGCCAGTGCCAAAGCAGTGGTTGCAGAAATCAGCCAAGGCAGGAGCGAGAGAGGAAATGTTGTCCTTCATAGTTCTGAAGGAGCAGGGGAGCACCTGTTTGGAGGAGACTTTCATAGAACGGACAGCTTTAGAGACCTCATTTGGTGCTATGGGCGAGAGGGAGGAGAGTATGGGGTGGGAGAGACGGGGGCATAGAGAGGCTTGAGAGGAGGTGGGTGAGTAGGGAGGGCAGCAGAGGAGAGTCAGGACAGGATGTCCTAGGTTTTGGTTGTGAAATGGGAGGCCAGTGCAGTGCAGAGGGCCTAGGATGGCAGAGGAGAAGTGGAAACTGCAGTAGGATGGGCAAGTTTCTCACAGATTTTGAAACGTTCAGCCATATTTTGGATGGTCCCAGAGATGCAAGTTTGGGTATGCGCCCTCTTTTTGGAGCGGATGGAGAGATGGTATTGCCTTTGGAGCAGGTGACAGTCCAGTTTGTCGGTGGATGTGCTTGATGCCTGCTCCTTCCGTTCATCAACTCTGCACTTGCGTTTCAGAGAGGCTAGGTCTGAATTATACCAGCTATTCGATTGGAGGCAAGCTTTGTGCGGCTCCTCATGACAGGGGCAAAGATTGGAGATGGAGAGTTGAAGGTTAGAGAGGGTGTGTTGGTGGGAGAGTCAATAGCAGGGGTTGGAGGGGGTGAAAGTGGCAGCAAAAATAGTGACTGACACTCGCTTCATCGTTCGAATGATGTAGAGGGAGACTGGCAGTGCAAGCAGAGACTTATCCAGGGAGCCCAGGAGTTCCAGGTGAGAGGAGTGCATGGTCAGACCACGAGAGAGGCATAGAGGCATAGTGAGAGTGTTAGAGACAGGGATGTCTGCTGAGATGAGCACAATCAAGGTGTGTCCGGCTGAGTGGGTTGGTCCAGAAGGAAGAATGGCGAGGGAAAGAGAGTCACAGGGGTCGCGGAAGAGTACAGTGGCTGCATCAGAAGAATCAAGATGAATGTTGACGTCTCCGAGGAGCAGAAGCTTGGAGGTAGAGGTCAGGAGAGAAAAGCTGAGGTAAACCCATACAGAAAGGAAGAGTGAGACTGGGCCGGGGGGCCTGTTGATGGTGACGAGGGTAAGCAAAAGAGTAGAAGAGACACCAAGCCTTCCGATGAGGCATTCAAATGAAGAATAGGATTAAGTGGGTGTGATAGTAGCAGGGACCCATCCAGGGAAGATCAGGGCCACTCCGCCCCCAAGCCGGTTGGTCATGGGCTTGGAGAAGATCTTGTAGCCATCAGGAAGAAGAGTTTCAAGAGCAGTGACAGAGTTGGCATTGAACCATGTCTCAGTGAGTGCAAGAAAGTCAAGGTCATTGTCTTCAAGAAAGAGACAGATGTCAGAAGAGTGTTTAACGGCAGAATGACCATTGAGTAGCTAAGTGAAGCTAGTTTCCACCTTTTTCCAAGGTTTTCTGAGGAGGGGTACAGAGATGTGGTACACCTGTCAGTGGTGCCGAATGGGCCATGGAACAGGAGAAGGAAGGCAGCTGATGAGAGATGGAAGACGCCTATCAAGAAAGAGGAGGTTGGCCTGAGAGCCCTGAGCTATGACAGTGCCATTTTGATAGACATTAATGATGCACCTAGAGGATGGGAAGTGTGCCAAAAGCACTTCCCAAGACAACGTCCCACCTGGTTTCACCCATAATTTGCAAAGAAGAGAAAGGGGAGAGGATTGAGACCATATGGGGAGTCCATAGTCCGGAGAGGGCGCAACAAAGAGGATGTCAGTGATAGTCTGCATGTCGGAAGCATTGGTGTAGGTGACAGCGATGGGCAGGATTGGGTTGGAGACCAGGAGTGCTGTTTTAAACCTTTTCCTCCAGACTTCAAGAGAGAAGTAGGATAGGTGATAGAGTAGCAGTTAGAGTACATCGGGGAGATGAAGAGCACCATTGTGGCAGGGGGGAGATAACCAGACTGAGGGACTTCACAGTGCACAAGGAAATCACCAGGCGCCCTAGCAGCAAGACAGGTGTACACTAATCAGATACATGTCACACAGGTCACCGAAACAGGGGGGTTGCAAGAAATTGCAGTCCAGGTTGGGAGCTGGAGCGGAGCTCAGAGGTCGTGGATGGGAACTCTTTGAGGTGCCATATCACAGTGCCTAACACCTGTGGTGCATAACACCACAACCATGGCCTGCGCGGGCTTTGCCTGTGTGGACTTAGGTCCAAGATGATAAGCAGAATGTTGCCGGAAGGGAGGTGGAAGATGATAAGATAGGAAGTTCCGACTACCCAAAGATGTTCTGCTGAGAGTTCCTGTACCCTGGTCGGAAGGTGTTTACCTTCCTGCAGGAGAATTGAAGAAGCAGCTTCCTGAACATTGTCCCGCATGGCAGTATCACAGACATCCAGGCCAGATGGCTAATACACATTGCTCTATCATTGCCGGGCCTTGCTCACAAAATGGACAAAGTATGATATAAAATTGCACTGGCTGTATAATTGCATGGCCTTAATGATCAACAGGTTAGAGCCAGGCATGACTTATATTTAAAAATGAACACTGTAAGTGACTTCAATCCAGCAATCCAACTAAGTCAATGCCTAGGATGGGATGCCCAATGGAAGCCCTTATTTATATATTTTTATGTCAAAGTTTGTTAAATCTGGATGATGAACCCTTATATAACGCCCCTCTCTTTGAATCCCCCTGACCTCACTGAGCCAAGAAGTAGTTTTGCAAATTAAAAGGTTTATTTGAATAATTAAACAATATATATATCACACTTTTATGAATAAAATAATATTTGAATAGCACACTTATGAATATGGACGGTAATCAACAATGGGTAATATTACAAAATTGACAATCTCTTTAATCACTTAGGAGTATGAATATGAAGGATACTGTAGCAGAGAATACCTTATATGATTCAAGGAAATGCAATGATGGGAAAGAATGCAACACAGAAATAACTTGATATGATTTCAATCAAAAGATAATGTGATCACTTTTTCCCCTGTGACTACTCACTCCCCCCCTATGCAATATGAAGAGATGGAAATGGGGGCACACAGGTTTCAGGAATACAATCAAGAATGCAGTTCAATTCCAGTTCCCCCCAGCAAGCTTAGAGAAACAGGTATGATTTTAAACCACATGTCAAAATGCTTTTGAAAGTGATTGCAATGGATGGAAAAATCTGCAAAATTGATTTTAATTCCCTAAGAGCATCCTTACTGGTGCCGTTAACCCCCTACCGCCATACTCATAATGACCACCATTATCTGCAAAGGCACATGTTTGAGCTAGGGCAAGGTTGCAATGTTGTGCGATGCAGGACTGCAGGAGACGCTGCCCATCCACACATCAAAAACTTTAAGAAATGAGGATCAGACCATCTGTGGCAAAGCCCCCGCAGGACTAGGCCGCAGTGTTGTGTGATGCAGGTGTTTGGCAAAGAAGGGGTCAGAACGAAGCGTGCGAGCATACAGCACATCCGTCGACCAGCAGGGACCGCAAGATAGGTGCAGGTGGGGAACACAGTCATCACTGCGTCCTACTAAACTGCCATACCGCGTGCTTACTTCCACTTCAATGCAAATCTCACCCTGCACTGTCTCTACGCATCCATTAGGATGTCCCTCGCACGGGTAGCCGTACTTTGTTTTCATTCTCTTTGAAACTGTTTCTCTGCATTTATTTTGCTTCTTCCACATTTTTCCCGTCTAGGTGATTGTATTAGTCTCCATCACTGTTTCTCTGCATTCCTCTGCTGTTGTGAATTTTTCCATCTAGATGAATATATTGGCCTCTATCACTCTACTTTGCATTTCTCCTGCATTCTCTGCAACTCCCCTCTAGCCGAATGTTCTGGGGTGTGCTTGCTTGCGGCTTGCTGTGTCCACTAGGGCTTTCTCCTCTTCTCTAGGTTCCCTCCTGTGCTGTGATCACTATTGTTGCCCTCCAGGCCTTTTTTCTCTCTAGTTTGAGCTGAGCCTGGTCAGCTCCCACCACTTTCTCCACTGACTGCCTGTTGCTGCCCTTGCTTACTTGTCTCCATCTGCGCTCTGATGTTGCCCGTTGCTCCCTCTGTTTATCAATTTTTCCCTGAATCCCCCCCTTGTGCACCCAGTGGGGGTATAGCTCTGTGCAGTGTTTCCTTCTCTTCTCCTCTTTTCACCCTCCCTTTCTCTTCCCTCTATCACACCCACTATGGTGCTCTCAATTTCCCCATCTTCTCTAACTGCTTTTCTATCACCTATCCTACTCTTCTCACTAAGACTGGAAGGAAGAAGCTCAAGAAGTACACCCTGGTCTCCAATCCAGGCCTTCCCATCACTGACACCTATGTCATTGCTTCCTCCAGACAGACTCTCACTGACATACTCTTTATAGTTTCTTCGCCCGACCTATGGACACTTTATATGGTCGCACTTCATCTCTCCTTCCTCCTCTTCTCCCATTGACGGTGAGACCCAGTGGGATGTCCTCTTGGCCCCCTTCCAGTCCTCCAGAGTCAACATTAGTGTCTACCTAAACGGCACCGTCATGGTGCAGTGCCCTCAGCGCACTGCACCGTCATGGTTCAGTGCCCTCAGCGCAATCTCCTACTATTTGATAGGTGCCTCCCTCACCTCATCAACTTCCTTCCTTCTCCTGATATTCTTCCAACCACTTCTCGGGCTCCTCTATCACCTCCTTCTTCTGCAGCTCTGGCTCCTATGCCACCTACTACCGCTCTGGCTCCTCAGACACCTCCTTCCTACACCTCTCTGGCTCCCTTGGCATCTACCACCTCCCTGGCTCCTCTGCTGCTTCCTCCTTCCACTTCTCTGGCACCTTTGCCACTTCTGATGCATACTTCTTTCCCTGTACCCCCCCCCACAAAAGTCTTTCAAAAGTGGCAACCTACTCCAAGTGGTTACTCTTAACTCTTGCTCTGCTGTCAAACACTTCTCTGACATCTGTCACCTCCTTGAACTCCTAGCCCTGGATGTTCTTGCTCTTACTAAGACATGGTTCAAGGCCAGCTCTTTCACAGGTTTTGACACACTCCTCTCGAGGGCTACAATATCCTATCCGGGCTAAGGCCCGAAAGTCTCAAAGGCATAGTGGCCCTGATCTTTCCTTAGTGGATCCCTGCTTCCCTCATCCCCACTCAGACCTATTCCTCCTTTGAATGCCTGGTCTTCAGGCTCTCTATCTCTCCTGCTTCTCTCTGTCCTTGGCCACTATCTACAGGCCACCTGGCCAGGTCACCCTCTTACTCTCTTAAGGTCACTTCAATGAAAGATTTTTCACTGAATTTCAAGGGTTTTGTTGCACTGAACTCATTCACCTTAACTGTCCCTTAACTAAAGTTTTGTCTCTGAATTTCAAGGGTTTTGTTATCAACATCTGTTCTTCAGCTACACAACATCAGGTTCATCAAGCATGTTCGATTTTGTATCCCCTATATAAGGGGATACCTGCTACCTTTTTTGAAATATACCTCCCACTACCTGCAATTCTGCCTTTTTTCTAATACCATAACTGATGACACATCATTTGTTATCAACATCTGTTCTTCAGCTACACAACATCATCAAGTATGTTCGATTTTGTATCCCCTATATAAGAAGGCATTACTAATGGTGTACTGTGATGAGGAATAGTGAGTTGGGGGTGCCATGTTCTTTCTGGAGAGGAGCGCCTGCTACCTTTTTTGAAATATTTGTAAGGAACTTGGGGTTGGCCACCCTGAGTTACCTGGGGGCAACCAGACGTGGACTCCCTGCTCACTGTGCTCAGAGAGGCACAGCTTCACCTCACTGATGAGGCCCAACAAGGCTGAAACATGTGTATGGGGTTGCTGGTGGTACTCTTGTTCAGAGAGGAATTGTCATAGCATTTTGGTGTTGGACTGCCCATGTGGGCGGGACAAAGACTGATATGCAAATGGAGGATATTTCCCATCTGTGAAAGGTACAGTGAGCAAAAAGCGTATGCTGGAAACTCTCATCTCAGAATAGGTTATCGTGCCATGTTCTTTCTGGAGAGGAGCGCCTGCTACCTTTTTTGAAATATACCTCCCACTACCTGCAATTCTGCCTTTTTTCTAATACCATAACTGATGACACATCATTTGTTATCAACATCTGTTCTTCAGCTACACAACATCAGGTTCATCAAGTATGTTCGATTTTGTATCCCCCATATAAGAAGGTATTACTAATGGTGTACTGTGATGAGGAATAGTGAGTTGGGGCTAGTGGGGACTGTTACAAGGTAAAGTGAGATGCTAAAAGTAGGGGACTGTAATGAGGAAGAGCAAGGTGGTTTTAATGTGGTACTGATACGAGGAAGAGTGATGTGGTAATAGTGGGGTTCTGTGATTACAGAACATTAAATCATGCCTTCTTCACTTCTGAAGAAGTATACCTTACACATGGCAGGCCAAAAGTAATTTTAAGGACTACCTATACATACAAAAAAAATGCAAACACTCATCACAAATCACAATCTTACACTCTTATCGTGTAATGCATAAGAGATATGCATACACAATAGTTCTCGGAAAATTCTTAAAACCAATTCATACCTAATTGTTTTCAAATTTTACTCAGTTTGTATTCCCCACTCAAACCTCATCGAGAATTTATAATGTTACAAATTGTTCACACTGTACCGAGATGAAGATGTGTAGATTGAACATGAATGCTAACAAATTCTCAATTCAAAACTCTCTACTACTCTTGCAGATTGAGAACCATGTACACACCCAATTAAATAAAAACATCATCTTAACCTTCCAATAACTCTATTCCGTGTGAAGGGAGAATGTGAGCACTAAAAAAAGTTCAATAAAATTGAAGGAAAATAGGGCACTATTTCCATTCTCAAATCTAGATTCCTTCAAATATTCACATAGGAGAAAAGAATACATAAAACATTAAAATAACTGTGACTTCACGTATTCAAAAATCCATAATATAAAAAGAATACAAATTGACAGGTTTATTTTCGAATCGTGATTCATGTGTAAAAACAAATCTGTAAATGGCTTGGCCTAAGGGCACGTGCACGCTATGAAACTTTGAGAGCTGATTGGTTCAGACACACTGAGCTCGAATCACATATATATACTATAGAAAACCTTACATTTTGTAATTTCTTTGGAGAGCGGTCAGCTCCACCCATAAAGTACCTCCACAGGAGTTTTACACCTTCTGAATGCTTGCACTCCTTTAAAGTACCCAAAGACACTCCACTTTCTGACATCAACAAGGGACAATGCAGTTTTTGTGTTGAGGTGTGCAGGACATAATTCTTTACAGTTCCTGCGCAGAGCTTGGGCAGCAGAGCATTTGTCAACCATCTGATTCATTATCACTGGTTGCAAGTGGATGAATGTTTCAGAAGCAGGTCATAGCAACAGGCAATCTGGCTTGGTTGCAATACCCTTCAACCTACACCAGACCTGCAATACCACAGGCCGCAGAGGAAGCAGAACTACCACCACCAACTGTGTCATTCTCTGGAACTCTCCTGTCAACTTCATCTGCTGCCATTGATGGGAGTGTCTCCTCTAGCGCCCCAGCGTAGGACCCTCCATGCCAACACAGGTCTCCAGAAGGTGTTGTTTTCACCTACAGGAACTGCTATTGGTCGATAGCACCGAATGTAACCAGTGTTGAGTCAATTGAGGAAGCCTGCGTTGAGCATGGGAGAAATTGGCAGTAGTTTTTTTGTTTTTTTAAATCTCTTTTTCAGGTTTGTATTTACCTGACTTTATTCATTTATAAAACTTGTCATAAAAAAGTCTACTTTCTACATATTTTTCCTATGTCCACACCCACATCTTCTCCTCCCCTCAACCACCCCACAAAAGTTTTTTCAGAACCACCATAAAAGATTTAAAAAAGTTCTGAACTGGGGACCGGTGGGTTTAATATTAAGCACCACAGCAACAGTCTAACCCTACCAGTAATCGGCCACTGCCCAAGTTAAAGGCCCAAATGAAGCAAGGGTGCCTTAACGTAGACAGAGGGCCCGTTACTGGCAGTCTTGGCCCGCTTCTGCAGATTATATTAAGATTAGCACCTGTGTAGTTTCCCACGCAGGTACTAAGGCTGGTTTATTTTTTTTAAAAGACAGATATCTTGCGGTGAACCTCAGCTCTATGCCCTAGTTCCTTAAATCTGTTTTGTATGTTGATGACCATGACATCATCAAATGGTAATTGACTTCAGAAAATATGGCGCAGTGCCACACCACAAGGTCATATATATAATTTATTTTTAATTAAACACTCTTAGCATCCGCATGGGAAGGTGCTATGAGATGAGGGGGGAGTGTGGAGAGGAGGAATACGCATGAAAGGGGTGCTGGCCAGCAGCACTCAGGCTGCTCAGAACACAGGCTTATAACGAAGAAAACAGCCCACAGTCTGAGCATCCTGATCGGCTAGCGTCCCCTTCCAATAAGCTAATGAAAGAAATAGAAAAATATTTAATTCTCTTATGGTGCATCACTGTCCAACCCTCCTGAAGTCTTTTTTGTATAAATACAAGCACAAGAAAGTTAACCCCAAACCATCAACTTCTAATATACAAATAAACAATCTGAATCAAGAATAACAGTTCTTCAACAAATACTCATTCCTCTTTTATTTTTGGAAATAAAACTGAACCTTTTGTAAAACAGAAATCAATCTAATTTTTTACATTTGACAATTCACCTTTTGTAGAATGTATCCTCTTCATTAGTCATGCCTTAGAAATCATAAATCTTGCAAAACAATTCGGATTTATCTGCATGCCGACTGCCACTTTTTCAAAACTAATAAAACAAATCTACCTCCTCTGGAGGCCTCTATCCTCCCTTCAAACAAATCAAACATTAAACAATCCTAAAATCAACTTTGAAAATTTCTGTACAAAGCCTGACTTTGAGAACCGTATGGAAGAGAACCCTGAATCGAGAAGCATTCCTCATGTGAAAAGCTCATTCAATCAAAACAAGCCACAATGTAACCACGGCTCGGACATGAACGTGTCGCAGTGACGTACTTCATATTCACAAAACAAAGTTAAATGAAACAGATTTCGATCTCAATACACAAACGCAGAACGTTAAATCACCATACTACAACCCCTACACATTTTAAGTTAAATTAGAAAGCATTAAAAAAAATATAATTAAGAAGAAATACTTTTTGAATTAACTTAAAATACTCATTTTCCCCTAGCTTGCAACTATGACCGTGATTTACAGAGCGTTTTCCTATGGGATTGTACCATTATAAAACACTTCTGTGAATTGTACCATTATAAAACACTTCTGTGAATCAGGCCCTATATATATATATATATATATATATATATATATTCAGTGAAAAAAACTTTGTTAAAGGGACGTTATGGTTAAGTTGCGCTTATAAAAACCTATGAAATTCTGTGAAAAAACTTTGTTAAAGGGACGTTATGGTTCCAAGTAAAACCGAAAAACCCTTGAAATTCGGCAGTCATGGTAAGCTAAGCAACCATAACTCGCGCCGCCACCGTGCACTGCTAGGACTAAAACCCAGGACATCAAAGATGACATCACAAATGTCATTGATGACATCACTGATGACATCACATGTCTGGCTCACTATTTTTTCTTTTGCTGACATATCTAGGCCACATGGTTTTCTTCAGTAACAGTCAGAAACTAAGAATTATATTTTATTTGTAGACGTATCCTTCTAGTAGGTTCTTACAGTAATTCCCTTAGAGTACAGTCACATCATATGAAACATATACATATGGGAAAACACAAGCTTGAAAGACAGCAATCCTTTTTGTGCATAAAGATAATCACTAGACTTATGAGCACTTTCTGATAGTTCTGTTTTTTTTTATGGCTGTACTTTCCCTGTGGGTCCAATCACATCAAGTGATACATATACATAGGGTAAATAGCAGCTTTGAAACAGAGCAATCATTTATTTGCATGAAACTAATCAGTTAAATTATGAGTTGTTTCTGCTACTACTTGTGGTTTTTTGCTAACTTCACTTTCCCTGTATATACCCATATTAGTATGTGTTCTTGAGTCTTTGTATTTTGTCTATAGTAATACAATTATGTAATACATGGGTTTTATTAGCTACTTATTACATATTTCACAGTACACAAAAATCTATTAAGAAAACAATTATCATTTCATTATTCAACATATTAACATTACCAATATCATACCTTAATCTTGTACGCTGCACACAATGTTATGTTTCTGTATGAGTAGCTTAGTATACTAGATAGAACCCCATAATAGGATGCTGTTTATATCAATGCATCGTTCAATGCACTTATTAGGGTATATTTCTTGCAATGATTCTTGACACTTTTTTCGCAACATAATAAGAATCCCTTCTACACATATTTCATGAGAAGTACATACACATGTGATGTCATCAGTGATGTCATCAATGACATTTGTGATGTCATCTTTGATGTCCTGGGTGTTAGTCTTAGCAGTGCACGGTGGCGGCGCGAGTTATGGTTGCTTAGCTTACCATAACTGCCGAATTTCAAGGGTTTTTCGGTTTTACTTGGAACCATAACGTCCCTTTAACAAAGTTTTTTCACAGAATTTCATAGGTTTATAGTAGCGCAACTTTACCATAACGTCCCTTTAACAAAGTTTTTTTCACTGAATTTCATAGGTTTTTAGTAGCGCAACTTAACCATAACGTCCCTTTAACAAAGTTTTTCTTCACTGAATTTCATAGTTTTTTAGTAGCACAACTTAACAATAATGACTTTGACTTTATATACATGACATATGGAACTGACTAGATCTCTTCTTATGAACTTGATGTCCGCAAACTTATTTAATGTTCGCGGACATGTTCGGAGAACAGTCCACCACCTAAAAACTCTGGGGAGGTATGTGTAATAGTTATATCATAACATAGGAACATTTAACAAATTCACAAAGCAGCACACATACAAAGTATATGTAGTAATACTTAAAAAATGTTACCCATATATGTAACACACTAACCATTCATGTAAATACAATATGCTTTAAAATGGAATATACCAAAAGAAGATAAAGTGGCTTCCACCATAATTACCTCACAGACGCTCCACAACCAACAGCAAGACCAGACGTATACACTACTGATTACATATCTCACCAGACATAGTAAGTGCACTTCTTTTTACTCATATATTTATAAACTTTCTATATTAGAAAAAAAACAACATATTACTTCTTTGTTTTCTCACAGAAATGTGTAGTACTCTGGACTGGCTAGAGGACCATTTCCCACGAGACGAAATGTTAGAAGATAGTCCACCTAATGGTACACACTTTACTGTATAAACCAATTGATAAATATTATTTTGTATACATTCAACATATACATTCTTTTTTTACAGACCCTACAAAAAATGCAACTTCCAAAGAAAAAGAAGTGGTGGATAACACTCTTGAACACATTACCCACAAAATGGACCAACTTATGGCAAATTTTATGGATTTAAAGAACTTTGTGGAAGATCACCTAAAACCACCAACAACATACCATTGTCCCACCTGTACTTGTCCCCCCTCACCATATCCCATTCATTTATCCCCAAACTCTCTCCATGGACCACAACCTTTTGATGAGATTTCCATCCCTTCTTCACCTGATCCCACTAATATTGAAAACCCTAATTCTCCTGTTTTTGTTTCCGTTTCTGCCCCACCTTCTCAGTCATAAATTGTTTATATATGTTAAATAAAGTTACTTTTTTATATTGTGTTGTAATTACTTTCAGTTCCTTGTAATAAAACCAATTTAGGTGTCCACGGACACCGCGGTTGTTCGGAAATGTTCGTAAAGAAACGAAAATGTAACTGTCCTGATGACACTACATCTGTCCGTAATGTTCTCATGCAAGTTCAAAATGTTCTAAGAACACTCGTAGTGTCCTGAAATGTTCGTAAAGAACACTATATCTGTCCGTAATGTTCGCTATCAACTTAAAACTGTCCTAAAAACACAATTGGTGTCCTGAAATGTTCGTAAATAAACAAAATGATGTGTCCTGAACAATAGTACAACTGTTCGTAGTGTTCGCTACCCAATTGAAAGTGTTCTAAGAACACACGCAGTGTCCTGAAATATTCGTTTCACGTGTGACGCACTTTTAATTACTTCAGAACCCGAACAGTGTCCGTAGGACATCAATGCGCATGCGCTAACCAATCTCCGTGCACTTGGTGTCCTGCGGAAAGGCGCTTCCTTCGCAGACTAGTTCGCAAACAGATCATATGACCGCGCCCACGCTCATCGTGTGTCCTGAAATGCGGACACTGTTCGTGTCCCTGAACAATTTAAAAGTACATTTTCAGTTAATCCATAATACTTTTCAATAAAATCTCACCACGCCACAAGTCCCACATAGCAATCTTGAGTTTCTATATACCTTTTGAATTTTTACGATCCTTTTTTTGTGTTCGATCTGTCCGCGCACAGTGCGCATGTCCGCGGACCGCGCACAAGCACCCCTATAAAAGACCACGCCCAAGAGCTTATTCCCATTCTGTTTCTGGCTATTCTTCAGAACACAGTTATTTTTGCTGCCACCTGCAGACTACACCATCATCGACATGGCATCCTTGGCTGCTGAACTGCCTCTTGGTGCTGCACCTGCTTCAGCAACACCACCACGCCCTCCACCACCACCACCTCCCCAAGGGCCTGAAGAGGGGAACAGGACTGAGGATGCGGAGGAGGAAGAAGAGGATGATGAGAATGAGGTAGAGGAAATCCCTACTACCCGCACTAGACGTGAGTCTTGGGTGTGGCGGTTATTTACCATTCATGGGAATGGTCCTAAGGCTCGTGCGAACCATGTTACCTGCAATGAGTGCAAAATGATACTCAGTCACGGGAAGCACGGTGACTACAGCTTTGGGACCACTATTATGAAGCGACACCTGAGGTCATTTCACTCTGGGGCTATTCGCAGGGTTGTACCTTGCGAAGAACGTAGCAGGTTGATTTCCTCTACTTCATCCTCTGTTTCTGATCCTGTCACCACAAGGACCACCTCTGTGGGACAGCGTCTTTCTCAACCTGCCTCACAGGCCATACAGAATGCTGATGACCCTTACCTTTCGAGGGTCACAGTTGTGTGTATGTACTGTGACACAGTACTCTGCAGGGGGGAGCGACTTCGGAGTGCTTTTGAGACTATCGTCTCAGAGCACGAGAAGACCTGCTCACTACCCAAATAAAACCCACTCTACATCTTCCTCTCTCAGCTCGTTCTTTCTTATCCCTGTGGTTGGTGTCCCCCCCTTTACCCTCCTTTACCCTCCTCTCCTAGTGTGTCGTGTCTGAAAAACCAAAAAAAATACAAAATTACAAAAATCAAAAAAAAATAAGGCTCTTTTCAGAGCCGCCTTTCCCAGTTAAAAAATAGAAGTGAAAATAAATGAAGCAGGGCTCTTTGTATTTTTTAGAAGTTCGCGGACAGTTCGCGAACATTAAAAAAATTGGGTTACTACTCCATCACAAACATTGTAATTTTCTCTGGAAAGAAGTGGTGGCTCTGAAAAGAGCCTTTGGGTGGTGTTTGTAAGTCAAAAATTGTAAATGCTTAACATCTACTTCAAAATCGTTGTTGTAATTCCAAAAAAGGTTGCAATGCATTTTGCACATTTCTCAGAAAAATCTGATTGCCAGCATAAGTAAGATGGACTCCATCTCTACGAAAAATGTATGTACTACAAAACATAATATTTTCATTGTGAAAAGAAGACATGCCAAAATCTCTTAGAAAGCCACAAACAGCCTTATTAACATTGCGCCTTTCTTTTTCCATGTGTGGACCAAATGAAGAAGAACGAAGCCACATTTGTCTCTGCGCAGTCCGTGAAAATATCACTTGAGAATTAGGAAACATGTCCATAACCTTCCTCAGTCCTTCTTTCATAGCAAATTGCAAAAAAATTCCAGTCACATGCCCTAAACTGTGTTCCCTCCACAATGAATTACAATTATGTCTGGATGTTGCTCTGTCTCCAAAGTAGCACAGAGAGGTAGCAAGTCCAACCACTTCATTCCACGTACTCCATGCCAGTGTACCTCCACATGTGGGAATCCAAGATCTACAGCTACTCCACAGCTTTCTGCATGCACCTTCAACCAATGTATCCACGAATCTCCTAAAATCCAAACAATCTGTTTTCTGAAACACACAGCCATAGCTATCTTCTGTTCTCTCAGCAAAAAGAGTATCTCAGAAAATCTCTCCTGGCACAACACACCCACCAAACCTTCCTGACCAATCCCTTTCAGTGCTTATTCTCATTTGCATGACTTCTGAACCCAAAAATCCCCGGATGTAACTCCCAATGTCCGGGAACTACCGCTATGTCCGCGGACATATCGTAACATGAACAGCCCTTCTACCATTTCCACTACACTCTCTCTGCCATTCCCTCATTGGATGTACCTCAAAAATCACATGACCACGCACCAATCACATTCAAGACCTCTACATCTAACTGCATCATCATAGATCAGCACTGCAAATGTACTCTGAATCTCTCTGAGTACAAGTGTTATATCATTGGCAAGCAGCATCTACCACAAATACTGTACAAGTCTTCAAGATTTCTACTTGCAGCTCCATGCATATCCATATGCATGAACACAAACTTCAGGTATGCATATTTTCTGTATAGTAGATGACATAGCTCTCAACCATTTTTGTTTTACAGGCGGGTGAAATCACCCGATTTTGTTTTTGGCGGATGAGACGCCCATTGGAATGAATGGGCGTGCAGGAGGCTTGGCGGGTGAGTCTGCCCTTTACAAGGCGTGTGACACCCGCCAAAAGCATGTGAGTTGAGAGCTATGGATGAACACATTTTCAAACAGACTTTTACCTTGTAAAATCTGTAAAATGAATTTACTGTACTTTTTTCAATTTCCTAAAATCAACTATCACTTATACACCTTTATACTTTTTACTTTCTTTATACACACACACTCAAATCATGTTAAACTAACATTTTTTAAATGAAATATATAGACTACATATATTCAAACAAAATTGCATGCAAACACAATCTATGTTTAAACCTTTATAAAAATACTTTACTTAATTATTTTATATTAGACATGACATTGAGGCGCTATTACCTAGAACAGTTTACTTACAGAAATAGTAGTATTCACTAATATATTATAAATTTCACAAGACATAGTAAAGATATTTTATTTTTGCTACAGTTAGTCATTCAATACAATTTGTTCATTAAGAACATATCACATGTACTGAACTGATGCAATGTATTTTATGTAAATAAATTAGTTTAATGGTTTTACAGAAGGCACTGAGGATTTCAATTAAAAAAATCAATATCTAAATTAAAAACAGTGCTATATACAAACAAAGTTACTAATTTGAAGCTTTTACAGTTGCAGTGAAGACCAGTTTCCTGAAAAGAAGCAGCCGAATTCGAAGAAGAAAGAAAAACTAAGAAGTTACCTGTTAATTTTTAAAAAGAAGTAAGTAAAATATCACCATAATATTTATATTATTAATCAAATATACTATAACATTAATACCAGCTATTTTGGTTTCTTAAAATAGAGATTTTGTACCATTTTGTCCAAAAATTTCCATGTCGTAAACAGCGATTTACAACCAGAATGGCCCACAAATTTCTATTTTTGGACACACAAATTAGCCAACTGAACCACTACAATTTTCATATTATAGAACAAACAACTGTTTTAATTGTATACATTAGATTTACTATTTGTACTTTTCCACACCACTAGCTTACTTTTTTTTGTCATCTGAACCCCAGTTTAGTGACACATAAATTCAAGAATACCTATCCCTACTAGTTTTAGTTCCCAATGCACAATCACACACCATTACATACATCTTTATCATCTTACTCAAACACTCATGCACACAGCACACATACATTCCAGAACACCCCAACCCATATCTTCTTTATTTTTTTCAACAGACCCTAAAGAATGCCTACCAAAAGACAACTCCGTAGAAAGCAACGCAAAATTAGAGCAAATGAAAATAAAGGAGTCCAACATAAGCATCCATCTCTAGCAGAATTTGTAAAAAAAGTTGAAACAAAACAGCTAATACAATCATTTAGTGAAACACAAGAAGTTTCAAGTACAACAACTTCGCTTCCTCTATCAAAATGTAAAACAAACCAAAAAACAATGACCTGAAAATCAGCTATCAGTACAGATAAAACTCCTTCTTCAAATTTTAACATAGTGCAAAGTAAGCATACCAAGAAAAGTATTTTAGCCAAAATATACCGTCACAAAGTCCTTCAAAATCTTATAAAAACAGGAGAGAAATCAGGTTCAAAGCTTACAACCTACCGTAGGAAATTAATCTTAGAAGCATTGATGGACAGTGCAATTCTTCTCAAAAGAAATTTATTTATTTTACTGTTAAACAAAATGAAACCACTAACAAAACTAATAACTAAATTACAAAAAAGACTTCTCAATAAGCGAAATGTCAACAGAAAGAACTTCTTAAGTATCTGCGGAGGTGAATGGAATCACACGACGAGCACAGAACCATATTTTAATGAAGAAGCATACAAACAAAAGCAAACAAATCCAATTGCCATAAATAGCAGTGGTCGAGGTTATGAAAAAGTGAATAATACCATAATGGAACAAGAAGTACTCCTTACAAAAATATGCCCTGAAAACTTAGAATTACCCCTCCATTCAACTGAATCAGAACGTCTAGTGTACAAATGGCCATGCACGTCAATGTGTAACATTCCCAAACAATGTTTCAAATCTTTACACCAATTCCTCAATAAATATGTAAAAAGCAAAGACAAAATCAAAATTAAATTACTGCAAAATATAGATACCTGTCCAGTGCGCAAGTACACAGGACTACAAGGACATTCATTGGCCTGCATTACAGGACCTACTTGTAAAACCACTTTCCATGATATCAAAAGGATATCAACACATCATTCAACTATAAGAAATCTAGTCTATAAACTGTACTATGCTAAAAGTCCTGCTTTAGCACTAGCAAAGTTAAATAACATCCTTCTACATGGTACAGCAAAAGACCTACTTGAAGAAATTCACTATATCCAGAAAAAATATTTTGGAAGTGAAAGCCATTTACAGAATGAAATAGCTTTAAACCAATTAAGCAACAATTCTACACATGGCAACCTTTTGCTAAACACATACAAAAAAGAAATACTAAAATTTAAAAGTACATCAGCTGAAGTACCAAACCATGTATGTGTATGTTGCCGTATAAGTTTTTATAAAAGTAACACAAAAACTGTGGGCCTATCATACAAAATAGAAGACAATGAAGATTCTAAATGGTTTGAATTAGCTCTCACCTTCTAGCAGAAAACAAATATGAAATAACTGAGCCCTTAATACTTTGCAGTTATTGCACTACAAAACTTGACAACAACCAAACTCCTTCACGTTCTATCACAAATAATTTGGAATTATACCCAGTACCAAAACCTCTACAACAACTTAATTTATATGAGAGCATCATAATTCAAACAGTACACCCATTTCAAGCAATAATACGCCTTCAACCAAAAACAGCAAAATTACCTCCCTATGAATTGGTATAAGGCATTCGTGGAAAAGTAGTTTATTTACCATTAAATCTAAAAGAAAATGTGCATACTCTAGGAGTGCAACGTCCAATGCAGCAATCTTTAATTATATTAGTAAATGGAGTACCTACAAAAGACAAAAAAATATGGCAACAGCTGGTAGATTTATATAAAGTTAGACAAGCCTTCCAATATCTTAAAGAGAATAATTAATATTACAAAGAAATTAATATTGAAGAAAACTTGAAAGATACAACTGAAATAATTCAAGAAACACAAGAAGCTGGTCAATTTGAGCTACTATATCCTGCTACAATATCAAATACTTTAGACCATTATACAATTTATCCTTTGCACTGTAATGACACCGTACAAGATGTAATAGAAACTTACCAAATGCGTCAAACAAAGGATCGCCAATCAGTATATGGGAAAAAAGTATAGAAGCACGTGCTTTTCCTCTACTCTTTCCTACTGGCAAAGGAGGAAGGTATGATGATAGACCTATTCAAATATCAGCTTCAGAATACCGCTCATTACGGATGTATTCTGAAGATCCCAGATTTAGACAAAATGTTGAATACATATTCCACCTACTCTTTGAAAGTGAACTAGCAACTTTATGTTACGGAGTTGCACACATATTAAAATCAGGATCACACTTTCAAAATATGACAGCTACACAATTATTAGAGAAAGTGCAACAAACGGATGAGGTTTTACAATCAAATATTACTAATCTATTAGCAAATATGCGTGGTACTAAAGAGTACTGGTTTCGACGTCATGGAGATGTACGTTGTATGATCAGAAACCTTGGCCCACCCACTTGGTTTGTTACATTAAGTTGTGCAGAATATGCATGGGAAGATTTACATGATTTCCTACGCATATCAAATAAAAACAAAACAAACATAGATATTCTAACACCTGGAGAACTTTGTTCTTTGGATCCTGTTAATGTTTCAAGATATTTTCACCGTCGCTTCATTGCTATGCTACTTTTTATTTGTAATAAAACTGTTCCTCCCCTTGGAGAAGTGCAACACTTCTTTTGGAGAAAAGAATACCAAGCCAGAGGAGCACCACATATTCACATGCTTTTATGGATTAAAGATGCTCCTAAATTTGGTCAAGACAGTGATGCCACTGTTTTACAGTTTATTGAAAAATATGTCACTTGTGAAATTCCATCAGAAGCCACAAATAGTGATCTTCGTGCACAAATTTTACAATTTCAAAGACACAAATGTGGAAAATATTGTCGTCGCAAATACAAAAACAAAGGCAAATACTACACCAAATGCTGATTTGGTTTCCCTAGACCAGTTACAAATACAGGTCAAGTAAACAACCTCATGTCTTCAGTTAGACATACTGTTAAAGGAAAGTCACCTAAAAATACATATTACATAAAAAGAAAAAAAGAAGAAAAATATGTCAATGATTATAATGCAATCATTGCCCACTTATGGAATGCAAACATAGATGTGCAGTACATTGCAGACAATTCTACTGCAGTTGCACGATATGTCACAGCATACTTAACTAAAGCAGAAAAACAGAGCTATAAGACCTCTGGAATGACCTGTCATCAGATAAAACAGTATCTCAGAAATTACACAGCTTGGGAATAAAAATGCTCACCCAAAGAGAATGTGGATCTTATGAAGCAGCTGATCATTTAACTGGTACTTCATTGTATGGTAAATCTGAAAATATGGTATGGCTAAGTCTTGGTCCAGCTAAATCTAGAAAAAGAGTTCTAAAATCATATGAAGATATAGAAACAATAGCCAAACATGATCCCAACAGCCAAGACATTTTAAAAAACAATTTATTGGACACATACTACCCAAACAGAAGTAATACTTTGGAAAACATGTGTCTATACCAAATAGCCCAAAACTACACATACAAAAATAATATGAAACCCGATGAAAAAAAAGGTAAATATAGAGTGACAGACTGTGAAGGCAGCTTAGTTAAACTCACTAAACCAAATTTAATTAATCATATCAAATTGTCATTGAAGACTCCTCAACATAAAGAAGTATATTACATGTCCCTGCTACAACTCTTCAAACCATGGAGAAAAGAAGAACCATTACTAGATAACTATGACTCATATGAGGATGCTTTCAAAGCAAATGAAAGCACTATAACTGATGTAAACTTTACACAGTACAAAACAATGTTGCACAATGAACAGCAACATGAAGAAGAACTCCAAGCCCAACTAGATAAGGATACTCCTGACAGTAGTCAACCTTCTGTAAGAGGAAGCCAAGAACCACTGGGAGAACCACTAATAACAAATGAGGCAGAATTAGCTATGATAGAAGTAGAAAACACCATGTGTCAGTATGAAGATAAGGAACACTTAACTATACTACAATCAAAACTAAACAATGAGCAAAGTAGCATTTTTCAAGAAGTAACAACACAAATTGCACATGGTGTAAAACATGAAAATAAAGAATGTTCCTGCCATAATTATAAACCTATACTACTGTACGTCAGTGGTGAAGCTGGTTCTGGCAAAACATTCCTAATCAAAATCATTAGTAAGTTCCTTCAACAATTGACAAACAACAAACTGTCAGCTGTTGTCACTGCCCCCACAGGTTTAGCTGCCTACAACATAGGTGGTGTTACATTACACCGATTACTACTATTACCAGTAGAACACCAGAACAAATTAGACTATTACAAACTTTCTGCAGAAGCTGCAATGGAATTACGCAGAGTATTGAAACAAATGAAAATGCTACTAATAGATGGAGTGAGCATGGTCTCCAACCTGATGTTAGCTTTGATTCACCTCAGATTACAAGAAGTACTCAAAACAGACTATGAAGAGCTCTTTGCAGGAAAACACATTATTGTTTTTGGAGATCTGCTTCAATTGACACCAGTAAAAGGTGAACCTATTTTTAAAACATTAGGGCACAAACTCTGCCGTAAAACTGTTGGCAGCATTGGAAATGTCAACCTTTGGCAACATTTCCAATACAGAGAATTAACAGAAAACATGTGCCAATCTGCAGATCTAACTTATGCCAACATTTTAAAAAGTTTGAGAGTTGGTATACTTTCTAAAGAAGCAGAAGCAACATTGAAAACCCGGCACATTAATGCACTTTATGGCGATAATGCATGTGCTACAGATGTTATGGAACAATTAGCCCACAAAAATGTCAATTGTATGGCCTTAATGCCAACTCTTGCAAGCTGTTTCAAATTCAATGAAATCATGCTAAGTAAAGAAATGCAACCAATAATGGAAATTAGCGCCACAGACAAACTAGATGTACATGGTATGACACTACCCATATGTGACCAAGCCACAACAAGACTAAATAATTTAGAAAAATCAATCTCAAACACAGCAGGCTTAGAAAAGATGTTAAAATTATCCTTAAATTGCAGAGTAATGCTTAAACGTAACCTTGATGTGGACCAAGGACTAATTAATGGAGCACTGGGTACAGTTGTTGGCTTTCAAACATACCCACGTGACAACAAAATTCAGTTTGTCAATATACTCTTTGACAAACTTTCAGAAGTAAAACGGATAGGACGCTCAACAGCTACATTCCTTCTCTTCAAAGATATGTATGTACGCAGAGACCAATTTTCTCTAACTCTTGCATACGCAGTCACAATTCATAAATCACAAGGTCTTACCCTAGACAAAGCAATGATAGATATTGGTAACACAGTCTTTAAAGAAGGCATGAGCTACGTAGCACTATCACGCTTACGTACACTTGACGGTCTATTTCTAATCAACTTTGATGCAAGTAAAGTAAACGCTGATATTCCTTGCATTTTAGAATATAATAGACTTCGCTCACTATACACTCCCCATCTAAACACATATTCTGTTCCTCAAAAACTAAAACGTTGTAAAAGAAAACTAAATCAAACAGAAATGCAACAGGACGTTACTGCAAATCCTCCAAAGAGAGTAAAAGAAACTAATACTTCATCAAGTACCACAAACAAAAAAGAATCAATTAAAGAAAATAAACCAGGTACTTCTTTAAAGAAGGAAGACAAACTCCAAAAAAAGCAGTTAGATACAGAACTACCTGGACCATTTAAATTCTCAAATATAGTTGGTGTAAGTTGCTATGCAAATGTAGCAATGAATATTCTATTTCAATCACCACCAATTGTTGACAACATTTACTCACACAGTACAGACCCATTGTGTTTGCAAATGTTAGTATTTCACAGAAATGCAGCAAACAATCCTGACAACACATATAGTGTTTTTGGAATAAGACGACAATTGGACTACTGTGCTGGAATGGTGAAATTCACTATAAACTCAGAGGAAGATCCACAAGAATTTCTAATGTACTTACTACAAGTACTGGAAAACAAAAACATACCTATAAATGAAACCTTTCAGATTTCATACATGTGGAAACATACATGCACTCTCTGCAACAATGTGACACAAGAAGAAATCCCCAATGAACGCTTCATATATATATCAATACCAAATTGTGAATCCATTCCATTTCACCGACTTGTACAAAATGCAAACCATGGTAGATTATGCTCTACCTGCAATTCAGATAATCGCTCCACGTTAGTAATACAAACACATAGTAAATACATAATACTAATGCTTCTACGTTACAATGCAGATGGTACCAAAAACAACTGCAAGCTGACTGGATTCACACATGGTCAAATATCACTTGGTAAGAAAACCTTCACAACAATAGGTATAATCTACCACGCAGGAGCCACAACCAATTCAGGGCACTACACTGCATACATAAAAAAGAAATGGGGATGGTTTGAATGTAATGATAGTACCATTACTCTAAAGCAGAGATTACCAGCAAATCTTACAAACGCTTATTTGATGTTCTTAAAACCAAAATTTGATAAATAAACTGTATTTAAACCTTTAAGTAAATTTGTGTTACAACAATATAAACTGTTAGAATACTCCAAAAGCTATCTAACTGCTCAAAGATTCTACAACAACTAATCAGATGAATGAATACCACTAAATTAGACCAAAAAATACACAGTTAGAATACGCCAATTGGTATCTAACTGTCCCAAAATTATAAATTTGTGTTAAAATAATATAAACTGTTAGAATACTCCAAAAGCTATCTAACAGCTCAAAGATTCTACAACAACTAATCAGATAAATGAATACCACTAAATTAGGCCAAAACATACACAGTTAGAATACACCAATTGGTATCTAACTGTCCCAAAATTTAACAATATCCAAATAGGTAAATCAAAACCACTAAAATATATTTAAAAAATAGACAGTTAGAATACGCCAATTGGTATCTAACTGCTCCAAAATTTTATAATATCAAAACAAATGAAGAATCTGTTACTGCTCCAAAAAAATACAACAAAGCAAAGTATAAAGCATTAGCCAGAAACAACAAGTGAACACTGAAAACAAACAAACAAATAAACTGTAGCATAACAGAAAAAGGTTTTTTTTTAATCCAACATGGATTTTTTTTTCTCCCACAGACCCAATGATTTTAGCAACAAATACAGAAACTGAGCAAATTGCACAGTACTCTGATTTGTACTCTACTAAATATGAGTGTCGAAAAAAAATAAAAGTATATTGCTTATACAATGTAATAAGTCATTAAAAAATACTAATACTAACATGCTATTTTCTTTTATCACAGAAATGAAGAAGAAAAACATGGACTCCCATTACTAGACCAAACAGTAAGTATACAATAATAAGGACAACCATAGCAGCATATCACATCCATAGTATCTAATACCTTTGCTCCTTATACATTTGTTTTTCACCCAAAGTTATAAGCAAATATGAATGTGATATGCTGCGGTGGTTGTTGCCAGGGCATAGAGTCTTGGGTGCATGGCCAGATGGCCATGCACCCAAGACTCTATGCCCTGGCAACAACCACCGCAGCATATCACATCCATAGAGTCAAACATTTCAACTATGATCTATGGGAAACTTTTAATGTCCGCGAACAATGTGAGTGTTCTTAGAACACTTTGAACTTGCCAGCGAACAATACGGACACCGTTTTCAGGACACCCCCTAGGAACATTTCAGAACAACGCGATAGTTCTTACAACACTTTCAACTTAACAACGAACAATACGGACAGCGTCCTAAGGACACCCCCTACGAACATTCCAGGACACCGGGAGTGTTCTTAGAAGCGTCTTCAGAACACCACCATCTTGTTTATTTGCGAACATTTCAGGACACCGCGAGTGTTCTTAGGACACATTCAACTTGACAAAGAACAATACAGACAGCGTCCTCAGGACACCCCCTACGAACACTCCCCGGACACCGGGAGTGTTCTTAGAAGCATCTTCAGAACACCACCATCTTGTTTATTTGCGAACATTTCAGGACACCGCGAGTGTTCTTAGGACAAATTCAATTTGACAAAGAACAATACGGACAGCGTCCTCAGGACACCCCCTACGAACACTCCCCGGACACCGTGAGTGTTCTTAGAAGCGTCTGCAGAACACCACCATCTTGTTTATTTGCGAACATTTCAGGACACCGTGAGTGTTCTTAGGACACATTCAACTTGACAAAGAACAATACGGACAGCGTCCTCAGGACACCCCCTACAAACACTCCCCGGACACCGCGAGTGTTCTTAGAAGCATTTCAGAACACCACCATCTTGTTTATTTGCGAACATTTCAGTACACCGCGAGTGTTCTTAGGACACATTCAACTCGACAGAGAACAATACGGACAGCGTCCTTAGGACACCCCCTACGAACACTCCCCGGACACCGTGAGTGTTCTTAGAAGCGTCTTCAGAACACCCCCATTTTGTTTATTTGGGAACATTTCAGGACACCGCAAGTGTTCTTAGGACACATTCAACTTGACAGAGAACAATACGGACAGCGTCCTCAGGACCCCCCCTGCGAACACTCCCCGGACACTGCGAGTGTTCTTAGAAGCATTTCAGAACACCACCATCTTGTTTATTTGCGAACATTTCAGTACACCGCGAGTGTTCTTAGGACACATTCAACTCGACAGAGAACAATACGGACAGCGTCCTTAGGACACCCCCTACGAACACTCCCCGGACACCGCGAGTGTTCTTAGAAGCGTCTTCAGAACACCCCCATTTTGTTTATTTGCGAACATTTCAGGACACCGCGAGTGTTCTTAGGACACATTCAACTTGACAGAGAACAATACGGACAGCGTCCTCAGGACTCCCCCTACGAACACTCCCCGGACACCGCGAGTGTTCTTAGAAGCGTCTTCAGAACACCCCCATTTTGTTTATTTGCGAACATTTCAGGACACCGCGAGTGTTCTTAGAACACATTCAACTTGACAGAGAACAATACGGACAGCGTCCTCAGAACAACCCCTACAAACATTTCAGGACACCGGGAGTGTTCTCAAAAACGTCTTCAGAACACCCCCATTTTGTTTATTTGCGAACATTTCAGGACACGGCGCGTGTTCTTAGAATACATTCAACTTGACAGAGAACAATACGGACAGCGTCCTCAGGACACCACCTACGAACACTCCCCGGACACCGCGAGTGTTCTTAGAACAGTTTCACTTTGCTTGCAAACAAAACGGACACATATTGACTCCTTAGAACACCCCCTAGTCAGTTTATTCAGAACATTTCAGAACACCCTTGATGGCCGCAAACAAATCGAACACAAAAAGAACGTCTAACACATAAAAAACACAACTTTCATCCTATCTCATACACTCCCACCCTCCCCAAACACTCCTACACACCAACACACTCTACAAAATACACATTTTGAACAAAGTTTCATCGCGCTGTCCGGGGACGTCCGCGAATCCAATATGGCGGGCGCTACCGAAAAATCTGACGCGCTTCACGCTCCGTGCCGTCCAATCAGCGAACACGTCGCATGTCCGCGGACATGAGGCAAGCCCATGGGCCAATCGGGGTGCTGTCCGCGGAGCGAACAGGGAAGTACGTCCGCGAAGCGAACGCAGATATCACTAATTTTTTTGCCTTACATTTTGGTCATTTTTTAAAAAACTACTGGACAGATTTACACCAAATTTACAAAAGCACGCTTTTGGGACCAGGCCGCCGCTCCTGCCGCAAATTTGGTGTAAATCCGTCCAGCGGTTCGGGCTGTAGCCGTGCGCAAAGTTTTTTCCCATGCAGTCTATGGGAAAAAAAAAGTTTTGGGACCCCCCCTATAACTTTTCCCCCCCTGGACGAATCCTCACCAAACTTTGCAAAAAAATTCAGAGTGACCAAACTACTTTTTTTGCAAAGTTTGGTGAGGATCCGTCCAGGGAGAGCGAAGTTATAAGCTGCCCAAAAAGTGCTCTTCCTATGGAAACAGCAACTTAACCATAACTACATGGCCACTACATATATATCACGAAACTGGGTTTTTAGCCACTTTATGCGCTCTACCTCTTTAAATAGCTGTTGCTGTTGGGCAGGAGTGGGCTAGGCTCGAAATACTTCAAAAGAGAACAGAAATCCACCACAGTCAGAGTTTGTAAGCTGACGGTGACTGTGGAACTGTAACAAAACGCCCAAGCACACTAGACCAAACTTGCTGTTGCAAAAAGAGTGTTCCTTTAATTCATATACACATATGCATCACATACATGGTTAAAAAAATGTATATTTTTGTCATAACGAAGACCAGGTAAAGCACAAAACTCACCCAACTGGGTGGATAGCGCCACACATTCCACTCGACTCGCGAGCTTCCTCAAGCTTAGCCCACCTTTGCCATACATGTCAGGTGACCTCTATTCTGTTCCTTCTGTCTAATACTCTATGATCTCTTAGACACCGAGATCCGCCATCTTGGACCGTTGTTCAATGGTTGCTAACAGTAGGTGTAGTCTTATGCTGCATTACATTGAATGCGTGCAGCAATTGTTTATCTGCACCTTCGTATGGCAATTTGGATTGTCGCCTGTTACGCGATTTTGAATTCATTTAGTTATATTTAATAAAATGTTATTGCGAGATATATACACTGATGTGCTATTTATTATACATTTGGCTGCATATATTGGAAGTAAATTCCCATCTATCCACCGATCAACCCCATTCGTGTAAAATTTTAAAAAGGAGAAAGTGCAGCAGCCTTTGTCAACCTCTTATCTCTCAGCCCTGCAGTTCAATGCTGCCAGTGCCGGATAGTCCATTTTACCCTTTGTCAGCTGTTTTCACATTATACTGCAAAGAGATCTGCATCCATGATGACGGCCGGATCTCAAAATCTAGTGTGCAAATCTAAAATTCGATTTACATAACCTCACAAATCCATTATATTGATCCTATCTGACATAAATGCATCTGGTAGCTACATTGTATCTTGTTGCTACACCAGTGTGCGTTGCTACACCAGTGTGCACACCTTATACACACAATGTTCATGTCATGTGTGATAAATGACATATTATATCTCCACTCGTGTGGTTTCAGATTGTTAGTGCCATCTATAATTGATGACCTCATATGTTTCTGTGTCAAAGTGCTAGTGCATTTGCTTACACAGTAAATTCCTGCGCTAGTTTACATTTCAGGTGTTCATATTGAACGTCGTTCAATAACATGTTATGATGCATCTTAAGACAATCAAACTCATATTCAATTTAAAGTGTTCATGCTTTTCATTAAAGTGCTACTGCCAATCTGATCATATATAAATGGTTCCTATATTCATATACATATAAAGTGCCAGTGCAAGTTGCAACAGTAGCAGAAGATGCAAGCAGCTAAGAAGTGGAAATTTCAGATACAAAAACCACAATCTCTAAAACACAAACATTTTTAGACGAGTTCAAGCGGTTACATATGGACAGCAGGATGGACAAAAGAGGAAGAGGCCAACAAACCGGCCGCGCAAAAGGACCAAAAGGATGAATGGGGAAGTCACAACAAGGCGGGGAAGCTGTGCCAAGCGGGAGCAATCTTAATGCAAGAACCACAAGATCTGGCAACAACCAGAAGGGGAAGCCGAGAGGCAAGAAGACATGAAACTAAAAATCTTTAATATTTCATCAGGAATTCTCAACTCTGCAACTCGGCTTATCATATAGCCCTACAAATGCATATGACTTCACGGCAACAAGGATTGATCTATTCAAATTTACTAGAAAATTTAAATTGACTACATTTTATGCGACTCAAGTAAAGAATAAAAGGCATATTAGTAATGAAAATACAGCAACAGCATTTTACTCTATCAGAGACTGATCTGGAGACTCTATCTAACATGTCTTAGTGAATTGCAAGAAAACCCAGATTCAAGAAATGTTTGTAAAGAAGTTATGGACAATTCTGAACTGATAGATCGCTTTGGGATAGATACAAGCATGAGCTGCCCAAGCAGATTTAAACCAAAGTCAATATTTTGCCCTGACATCATATGCAGCCCTATCGAGATATTTGAGGAACTGGTGGTCAAAGATCTTAACATTCTATCATCTATAGCACTAAAATCTAGACTGAGAAATTTGAATATGCACCAACTTCATGCAATTGAAAATCTGAAAAATTACTATACAATTGTAATCCGACCATCAGATAAAGGTGGAGGCATTGTGGTCATGGACAGCACAAGTTGCAATAAAGAAGTAGGCCCATTGTCATCTTATGTGGATCTATATTAGAATATCTGGCACAATTTATTGATGAAACCTTATTTTTATTTGTGTTTGTTTTACCATCTTACTTACGTGATACCAAGGACTTCTTGCAACACATCCATGATATACCTTGGGAAGAAGGCCTTATTCTGGCCACTCTTGATGTGGTCTCACTATATACATCTATTGCCCACAATGTGGGAATGACAGCTTGCCAGTATTTTTGGGATACACGATCACTAAACTTGCCTGCACACAGCACCATGATATTGGAAATGTTGGTGTTTTGTCTTACCATAATGTGTCTTTATTTGAAGACAACTCTTTTTTTCATCAATTTAGGGGGACTGCAATGGGCATCACTTTTGCCCCTCCTTCCTATGCCAATTTAAGCAATGGGGTGGTGGGAAGCTACTTTTCTGTCTGACTTATTTTCTTTGAGATTTCCAACACAGGTTGTTTCTTGGTGGCGGTACATCAATGATGTTTTTATAATTTGGAACGGCACAGAGGGTGACTGGTTATCATGTGTCAAGGGTATTAATCTGAAACTGGTCAATTTAAGCTTTACTGAATGCCATAGTTACACCGAAATTGTGTACCTTGATGTTACAGTTATACTTGGTCCTTTGGGCATTCATACCTCCCTGTCCAAAAACATCTACGAATACTGGTTTGCCTTTACATGCCAGTGCTGCCATCCACTCTCCTGCAAAAACAGCATCCCTTATGGTGCATGTATCTGCTTTTGCCGTAATTGTACTGACATCTTATATTTGATTGATGCTGTGCATTGGCTGCCTCAGATTTCTTAACACAATGGTATGGTAAAAAAGTTATCGAAACAGCCTATATCAAGGCACGTTCACTGTCCAGAGAAAGACTTTTGCATGGTACCCGGCTAGATCAACCTAGCACTAATGAAAACCCATGTCTCATAGTTACGTTTGATACCGCTTCCTCGAGTGTCCGCAAAATCATTGAAAAACATTGGCATGTTCTTACTTTGGACAAGGATTTGTGTCCTCTATTGTTTACACGTCGAGTACTGACCTATAAACAAGCACCATCTCTCAAGGACAGATTGGTGTCAAGCTTTCTACCCCCCCCCCTCAATAAGAACTTGGGGGAGATCAATTGGCTTTCTGGTATTTGCACAGGTTTCTCTGAATGTTCGAAATGTAAAGTATGTGTTCACGTTATTGTACAAAAATCATTCATACATCCTATCACCGAACTCAAATTTGACATCAAACATTTGATTAACTGTGACACTGCTTTCGTAGTGTGTGTTCTTTCATGTCCATGCCAGAAATGGTATGTTGGCAGTACTACCTGCAAACGGAAACTACGAATTTTACAGCATTTGAGAGCCATCAAAAATTCTGATCCTGCGTATCTTATGGCCAAACATTTTAGGGAAACCCATGACAATGATTTTCACTTATTAACATTTTTGCTGTAGCCCATGTCCCTAAACATCCCAGAGGGGGTGATTGGACCTTGAGGCTGCGACAACTTGAAACAAAATGTATTCTTGATTTTGACACCAAGGTTCTCAAGGGATATAACATGGATGATGAGCTTTACACCTTTCTTGGAGTTTCAATATGCTTAGTGTTCTCGTTGTTCATGTGTGTTATCTGGTTATAGTGCATTTTTTCCTGATGTATGTGGATTTTTTTCATTGCTGCTCACTATTTTACTGATTTTAGATGTTTTTCCTATTCTTTTTTTGGTCTGCAGATTTTTATTCAGATCTCATTATTGATTCTGGCTGTCTTAATATCCAGGATAATGGGGGACTACATGTGGGCTTTTATTGCCCAGCAATATCTGTTGAGTCCATTTGTATGCTTTGTATTAGATTTTCATCACTAGGCTGTTAGATTTTACTTATACCTAGATTTACTATTGCTTTCTGCATTTGCACGTCATGGATATGCTGCACTGTCACTTTATGCTGAGGTTGTTCATGGGTGAATAGTTTAGAGCCCTAGTGGGTCTCTTGTGGTTTTAGACAATAGCACTTTACTTTGCTTATTTTGTACAGATATGCATGTTTATTTTATAGTTTTGTTTTTCTGCCATTTTGCAGTGCCTGATCATGATTTAGTCAATCCTGTGTAGACCCACTGGTGATTTATTTATATTCACCAGGGACTAGTTGATGGTGACTTTCTTTGCCACTATCCTTGGTCTACTGCATTTGCACTTTATCTTTTAGCACCTCATTATGACGTGGATGATCCTGTCTAGACTTTTAAGTGTTTCCCTGCATTGAAGAGGTTCTTCGCTTACTGCATTTGCATTTTATTTTATTGTGCGTCCCATTAGTAATTATTGCCTTTGTCTACCTACAATTAGTGATACTAATTTGCACTAGTCGATGGCGGCTCACTATGCCACTATTCATGGCCTATTGCACTTGCACTTTGTCCTACAGCACCTTAGTATGATGGGTTTATTCCCCTCTAGATTGATCTGTGGTTTCCTGCATTTATAAGGAATCATGAGAAGGGGGGCCCTATATGCTATTAGTATTACTGCACTTGCACTTTATTTCGCCATGTGTGCACTCATAGTTTATAGCTCTTGTCAACCTCCTATCAGTGATATCTTGCTCTAATTTGCATTTGCGCTTTAATATCAAGCTTTTTAACTTCTACTGTATGTGTCTTTACATCTATTCTGCTGTTCATCCTGACGTGTTTCATTTATTGTTCCCATGGCTAAACTGTATATTATGGTATTAATTGGTGCTTTTCAGCTTTTGCTTAAAGAGCATTGCCATTTGTAACCCACTTTGGGTTTCATTGTACGTCTTTATTACTGTTATTAATGTGTTTGCATCACTGTATAATCAGTGGTGGATGCATGCTGCCTTACTTATTTGTCCATTTAAACATGTCCACCATCGTTGACACACGTCTTGGTGCTGGCCTTTTTAACCAATGGACACAATGAAAGGACTATTCTTGTTCATTTAAATTGCTGTATTTCCATGTCCCCCATACGCGAAGCGCTTGTACCAGGATCTGCCCCATAGTGACCTGCCTCTGTTGTTTTGTTGTTGCTGATTTGACCATTTATATAAACCTGTGTGCAATTTTTGTCCGGGTTTTAAATGTTTTGGCCTCGAACTCTCTGAAATGTTTTTCCTGTGAGGAGTGCCGTTTACTTTCCTCCTTTTTTTCTTATATATATAGCGGTGGGTATGTGGCGAAACGCTCATTTTCGTGTTTTCTTTTTTGTCCTTGACATTTAACTAATTAAAGAATTACTTTTTGCCTGGCAACTATTGGTTTCCTGCCTCAATGTTTAGCGTGGACAACTCGCTCTGAACTGCTTTCTGGAGTGCACTCCGTTTGCCTTGCACCGTGGTACAAGGTTTTCAACAATAAATATATATATATATATATATATATATATATATATATATATATATATATATATATATATATATATATATATATATATTTATTTTACAGGGCCTGCAGTAGTTATGGTTAAGGTGCCCAACTCTTAGAAAGAGCACTTTTTGGGTGACTTATAACTTTGGTACCGATCAACAAATCCTCATCAAACTTTGCATATGGCCCCATCAAAATTATTCTGCAAAGTGCAGTGCAGTTTCCTCTGGGGGAGGCAAAGTTATAGAGGGTTATATATTTGGTGTAAATTTGACCAGTTGATTTTTGAAAATAAATGCATAAAGTAGGTAAAAAACAATTAGTGATATCTGGGCCTGGTCGGCAGACTCACTTCCTGATTCAGGGTCTGCTGCCACCTCTGGACTAATCAGGGTCCAGTGTGATGTCTGAAAGGGACTCAATGTTGGATCCGCGGGCAGCCTCTGGTGTCCGCGGACAGCGCAGTGAACAAAAAGTCTAGAAAACACATTTGGTTTTTTTTGGTGGCCAAAAGAGCGCCTGGAAAGGGTGGGGCAGTGGAATAAAGTTGATATAGAGCTGTTCTTATAGGTGAAAGAAGGATGTGCAGGTGCCGCTGAGTACACGGACATCGCTGCTGACCGCATACAACGCAGTGAACAAAAAGTGTGGAAAACACATTTGGGATTATTTGGTGGCCGAAAGAGGGCCTGGAAAGGGTGAGGGAGTGGAATCAAGTTGATATGGAGCTGTTTTATAGGCGGAAAAATTGTTTGCAGGTGCCGCTGAGTCCACAGTCAATTTTACTGTCCGCTGACATCAGTTTGATGTCAGGGGTTCTGGGTGAGACCTGTTTTTTGACAGTGTATTGTATGTACTTTTTATATGGTTTAATTATATTGTGGTGGTTGTGGCCAGTGGCCAGTTTCTTGGGGACATGGATTCCCCCAAGAATCTGGCCACTGGCCACACATACTATAGTAATATGTGTGTAGTAAGTATACGTACTATAGGGGGAGTATACAGTATTTGTAATATGATGGAGTGATACAATTGAAGTGTATATGGTCTTTATTATTATAGTACAATTGAGGATAGTGCTTATGGAATATGTATTTGTTTCTTTGTGAAGTTAACACATAGGATTATACTTGGTAGGGTTACTTAGTTGCATACCGTAATAAAGCTATAATCTCTGGTTCTTTTTCTGTTAAAAAAAACACAATATAATATGTTAAGCAGGTTAGTTTAAAAGCTTTAATTGCATACAATATTACATATAGATGTACTTTATTGACCCTTATAAACAGTACATTCTGTGTACTATGTTTGGTACAACATTAGTGTGTGCTACACTTTTGTTGTATTGACATGAAATAATCATTGGGTCATTGGGAAAATGAATCCATAGAAGATTTAAAAGAAACTATTCTAATTGTGTGAGTGTGTGATAGCATGTTTGTTTGAAGTGTGTTGTAATTAAGGGGATGTTTAAAGTAGTTAGTACCCATTGGCGTATTCTAACTATATTGGACTTTAGAAGATGTTTAGAAGATGTTTTGCAGTAAGAATACATGTGATGACATATTTGAAGTGTATTGTAATGAAGGGTATTTTATAAGCAGTTAGATACCTGTTGGCATATTATAACTGTTTTGGGTTTTAAAAGTACCATCGTAGTTTTTAGATGTAGTTAGATACCAGTTGGCGTATTCTAACTCATTATTATGCTATAGTTTAGTGTGTACATTTGGGGTGAAGCAATATTAAGTAGGCATTTGTTATATTTGGTGGTAATGTTGGCGTATTCTATTATATTGGATTTTATTTAAAGTATGTTAGTAACAAGAACTGTGATGGCATATTTGAAGTGAATTGCAATGAATACAATTTTTGAAGTAGTTAGATACCTGCTGGTGTATTCTATCTTTCCTTTTAAAAGTAGTGTTGTCATATTATGGATGTAGTTAGACACCTGTTGGTGTATTGCAACTGTTTATTGTGCTACAGTTTAGTGAATTCATTTGTCTTGAAGGAATATCAAAGGGGAAGTTCAGTCAAAAATGCTATTGTTTAAAAAGATGGGCCATAATCAAAAATATACATAATAAGTTCCTATGTCAAATTTGTGGGAAATGAGGTTGAAAGTTTTCTCATGGGGCATCCATTTTGTGAAATGAAGCAGCCTCCTCTGTTCATGTTCAGCTCTGCTCTCATGGTACTAATCAAGCAGAAGCCCCCTACTGGGAGCTTTTGCATACTGCTGCTGGAGAGCAGAGCTTAACTTGAAGAGAGGAGGCTGCCACAATATTCATAATTGCCCTTACTTTCTTTTTCTGTTTTCTCTGTTCCCCAGGTTCAGGGGAGCTCAGAAAACGTAAAATGAAAGTCACAGCAATTATAAAAACTTTGCCGGCCACCGGCAGAGTCTTCATCATTTCTGTGACTTTCTTTTTAAGTTAAAACGAAAGTCGCTACAATTATGAATACAATGCCGGGTGGGGGGGCCCATGAGACTTAAAACGAAAGGCATAGCAATTATGAATATAACACAAGCACACTGATTGCGGCGTGCAGCTTAGTATTTATAATTGCTGGTACTTTTGCTTTAAGTCTCCTGAGCTCTCCCCGTCCGTGGTAGTGCGTGAGACTTAAAAGGCGTGGCAGAGTACAAAGCTAGCACAAGTAAAAAAAAATGCTGTGACGGCTGCACGCACTAGGAGCATAGGGCAGTAATTTAAAGTGTAAATGCTGACACATATTGGGGAACCTGCCTCATGACTATAATTTAAAGTGGCAACGCTGACATATGTTGAGGGCACCAGCGTCCGGACAGTTGCAGTGAATTTAGGTGAATGCAGAATAGTATTTTAGGGAATGTAAGCTAATTGAAGAATCTAGGATGGATTCTGAATCTAAACAAAATGACGAATGTTAGCCAAGGTTTGAATCTAGAAAAATGTAGAATGCAGCCAGATATTGACTCAAAGAATGGTGATGACAATCTTTGCACTGAACATAGGAGCATATAGAATTTAGCCTCTAAATTAAAGTAAGTTAGGTTAGAGTTTAGCAATCATATTTATTCTGGGTCACTGTTCCGTTCAGAATGTAGACAATGCATTTAATGTATTTATTGTAATTAATCAAATGAATTTTTTGCAAATAATTAATACGTATAAACACCAACATTGACGCTTACACAAATTTCCAAAAACATTACATATCCTAAAACTCCTCCAATGCATTTAACCTCTCACTCCCCATGCCAGGGAAACAAGCCAAAGGCAAGGCCACAGACCCGGCGCATCAGCCCTCATACACCAAAGACACTTTGCACAACACCTCTGCCATAAGAATGCAGCTACCAGTCATGACAAAAATTCAATAAGTAGCTGCACACATAATTTCTCTACCGCTCTCGCATACCCCTCTAGACAACTTATCACCATCCATCCACATTCCAACTCGACATGGGTGGCTAGCAGGGACTTGGCCACACCGCATATCACTGTACTGGGCAATATGCACCCACGCATACTAGCACCTCCTCGAATTTCTTCCCATACCACAACTCCGGTCCCTCCAGGGGGCGTTCAACAAACGGGGCGTTTTGACCATACTAATCGTGAAAGGTTCTATACAAATGACGCATTTAAAATGGCAATGCTGACATTTACGTCATGAAAGTGCTTCTTTAAAACAATTTATTTTCCTTCTTATTTTCAAACGATAACAATAACAAGTAATCTAAATCATATATTGGAAAGGGATTGAGGCTCCCATTGTAATCCCGAGCCACTCTTGGATTCAAGCAATTTAGATTACAGTTCTTTTGGGTAGTGTTGTGAATTCATGAATAGCTCTTTCCCATCTTTTAAGTACTTAACCCCCTCCCACACACTGAACCCCCCCCCCAGCAGTTGCATGTTATAGATGATGGACAGTGGATTCAGACATACAGGTATCAAAAAGAGTCTAGGTAATAGTGGCCCACTTCCGTATGTTCATTCAATTTTAGGAATGCTTGTCTAGCTGTTGTTACACAAGAGTGTGTCTTCTCCTACCCGACTGGCTCTTTCAAGTCGACTTGTGAACGAAACCATTCACATTCCACGTTCTTTCAGGAATCATGTAATCGAGCAGTGAGGCATTTCATATCTTATATTTCTTTGCTTTTGTCAGCAACTCTCTTTGTAAGTGGAGATGGGGGTTTCCTCAGTGTATCACCAGACATACTCTCCCTGCTAGCATCAAATTACATATCATGTGGGGTAGAGTTGTGCAGGACTCATCCCCACCTCTAGGCCAAACAAAATCAATAAAGAGTGTGGACTCTGATTAATCTTCTCTATGTCTTTAATCCACCCCAGGGCCTACCAGCAAAATACTTTTATGTGCTTAAGACTCCATCACATATACCATTAGGAACCCACAGCCCTGCAACCTCTCCAATGGTATGGACTAACTCCTGAGCACATCTGAGAAAACCTGTGACAAGGGCATTGCTATCTATGTAACAGTTAAAAGTTATGCATTTGTTATTGCATAGAAATAGCAGACTTCCAAGCACCCTTACATATGTGTGACCACTACTCATCAAAAAGTACTCTATCCATATCTGTTTCCCAGCTTGCTTATCTCCCAGGGTTTTGGGAGGCTGCCTTCTCTATCAGTGTTCTACAAAGTCTCAAGGTGATTCCTTTTCTCCGATAATGGGTGTCTAGGACTTGTTCAATCGGCAGCAGGTCTCTACTAAAGAGGTCCATGCATCTAGAGTCAGTCACCATCCTTTTTAATTTAATTGGAGGAACAAGAAAACTGCATGTGGTTTCATATTCAATAGATCATCGAGATGGTCTATAGTTACAAAATTCCTTTTTCCCATAACTGACCAGCATGGGTTAAGCCAGCTTCCTATCAGTTCTGGAATCTTAGGGGGGTTCCTGAATTAAATAGTTTTTTGGTGGGGCCCAGAGGAAGCTGAGTGGGGTTGCCCGGTGGAGGTACCTGCTGTGTTTCGCCTCCTTCTCAATAAGTCCCAGAGAATTCTCAAAGTCAGATGATTGTGGATTCTGCCTGGCATGCGCCTAGTTGGTACTCAAAGCCAGTCTTCCACTGAAACTGGAGCCATGACCCTATTTTCTAGTATTATCCCTGCTTGTCTTTATTATAAGATAGGTGATCAACCATGATTCTAAGCAGAGCTGCTCTAAAGTAATCCTCAAGGTGTGCGAAGCTAACTCCGCCTTCCTCTTACGGGCTGATTATATCACAGTATGAGATCCTATGTTTCTTGCCATTACATAAAAAAATCAAGAAGAGATTTACTAACCTCTGTTAGAAATCAGGCCGACACCCAGACTGGCAGCCTTTGGAACAGAAAAAGAAATCTTGGGAAGCCATTCACCTCAATGGCATATAATCTTCTTGCCCAGGGTAAGTTTAACAACGACCAACGGTGATATATCTTCTCTAATATTTTGCCATAATGCAGGATAGCTAGCGTTGTATAACCCAAGTGATGTGGTTATGCTTACTCCCAGTTAGGGGATTTGCTTCACTTATATCCTGTGTGGTAAGCAGACTCTTACTGATTTATTTTAATAGTTTTTTAAAACCCTGATGGAGCCCCAACCTCCTCCAGCAGTTGATCAGGCATGGTCGGAAGACCAACAGGTAAGCAATGTTAGCCAGAATGTATTCGCCAAAAAGGCCTAACTTGTACGCCCTGTGTCCAACATCAAACCCACTTATAGAGTCTTTTTCCCTAATCAGGTCTGCTAGTGGTTCAATCATAAGGGCGAACACCAGGGCAAACAAGATTGGTCAATCATGCCACCCTTATTAATCAGCTCCATGATACCCATGTCATCATGGACCTGGCTCTGGGCTGGCTGACCTGCTTCCTTTCTGAGCGACCTTCCCAGGTTCAACTGAGCCCTTTTATCTCCACCTTCTCACTCTCCAACTGTGGTGTCCCCCAGGGCTCTATACTCTTGACTTGGCTTTTCAACATCTACCTTGCCCCTAACCCATTTGATCTCTGCCTTCGCCTCTCCTAACTTCCAGTGTCATGTGAATGACAAGCAACTCTCCTTCAAGCTTCCCTCCTCTGCTGCCTTCTCCTTCTTTCTCATTCCTGACTATCTGTATGCTCTTCAAGCATAGTCCACTGCTAACGATCTCTGCCTTAATGCCAGTAAGACTGAGATCCTTCTCATTGGGACTCCAGCTCCCACCTTCAATCCTACACTCTGTCCTCCCTCCAAGGGTCCCCTCTCCTCACCCTCTTTCTGAGGAAAAAAACCTTGGTGTCATCTTCGACTCCTCTCCCGCCTTCTCTCTTCACATCACAGACCTTGCCAAGAAGGGCCACTTTCAGCTGCACTTCTTAAGAGGCATTCTCCCTTTCCTCACATTCCCTCAGAAACTCAATGTCTCCAGAGCTCTGGTCCTCTCCAGGCTGGACTACTGCAACAGCCTCTTCCTCAACCTACATAACGTATCCCTTCACATCCTTCAACTAATCCAGAATAGGACTGCAAGGCTTATACTTGGCCTCAAGTCTATGGACCAAATCTCTCCATCCCTAAAATCTCTCCACTGGCTCCCGGTTGCTGGGAGGATCAAGTTGAAAACCCTCTGCATCATCCACAATACTTTCTGGGGCCTGGGACCTCGCTACAGCAAACTCATTCTCCTTAAATAGCTCCCTGCTAGAGCCCTTCGGTTTTCTAGCTTCAACTCTCTGCAGATCAGACGCTTCTCTTCTCCAAGCAGAGAGTGGGGGGTAGATCACTCTCCTCCTCAGGTGCCTCCCTCTGAAATGGCCTCCCTGCCCCTCTCAGACTTGAGCTGGATCTCCTTTAGTTACAAAAGCTTCTCAAGACCCTCCTTTTCTTTTCCACCTCCCCTCTTCCGTGCCCCTGCTAATGTTCCCTCTTTGCCCTTCCACTGGCTGCCTGGTTCCTTCAGATTATTACAGGGCACCAGACCCTCCCTGACCAGTCTACTCCTGCACTTGTTCTCCTGTGACCCCCTCATCCTGCACTTGCCCTTCTGGGCTCACTCCCCATGCACTAGCCTGGCTGGGCCTACACCCCTCAGCCCTTCCAGCCCCATTCCTCGCACTTAGCACGTGCACCCTCTACCTCTGCACTCTCCTCTCCTTAGGCTCTGTCCACCTGGCCTCTCCAGGCACTTGCTTAACCCTGCAGCCCCCCACCCCTGCCCTCTTCCCTTCACTTATGTTTCCTGCACTTGCACAATCCGAATGTCACAAGTCCTAGTAGGACCGTTTTTGTTTTGTCCTCCCTGTTCCCCCGCACCCCTGTGTCTTGTTGCGCTTTGAAACACTCTGTGTATAGGCATATCATAAGAACCCAATAAATAAATTAAATTAAATAAATCAGGGTAGACAATGGACACCCCTGCAAGGTTTCTCTCTCCAGACCAGAGACACCTGATCTTACAATATTTACAGCAACCACTGACTTTTTGCACACATTAAGCGCCTCAACTCCACAGATCCATCTATGTCACAACCCCAGGCAATATAAGACGGTGAACAAAAACTTCCAGCTGACCCGGCCGAATGGCTTCTCGGCGTCCAAAGATATGAGGACCAGGTCAATTGAGTCCATTGATAGGTCAGCCATCAGATTCAAGGTCTTCCAAATATTGTCAGCCCCTTGATGCTGCCGAATAAACTCCACTTGGCCATTGTGGATTAGTTTGGATAGAAATAAGCTTAGCTTCCCCTCTAAAATACTAGCAAAAATCTTCATGTTCCCTTTTAGCAGTGATATGGGTCTGCATGACTCACACAGAGTTTTGTCTCTGTTCTCATTTGATATATCTAGCCTGGACAAAGAACTCCTGAGCCTCTCCTTCCTCTTGTATCAAAATAAATGTATGATTTGTCCCATATATCTCCTAAAGAATGTGGATGTGAATCTTTCTGTTCCATGAGAGGACCTTGACTTATGTTCCCCTCTCGCAGGGTGCGTGAGTTGAGCTTCTAAGGATTCAGTTTCCTCTGGAGATTAAGTCGGCAGCTGGAGAGAGTCCAGGAAGGCCTGCATCTCCTACTGTGCTACAGCAGTAGCAGTTTCAGGATACAGGGATTTAGAGAAGCGGCCGAATCATCCTACAATTTGCTCAGGTTGTGTAATCAGTTTGTTGTCCTTGTTAAGTATTTTAAGACCAGCTCTGTCAGCTCTTTGGGCTCTAGGTCTCCGCTGGCTCTGCTTTCATATTACAATCCCCCCCCCAACATATGAGGAAGCCCTCACTTCAATTTAACAAGAAGTTGAACGCTTCCATGCAGAAAGCTGCTTGCTGCTGGCTAGGAATATAATCGGAGAACAGGGTAAGAGGTAAGTTACCTATCTTGCCTTTATTTGCTAAGAAACAGCCCCACAGGGCTCTCTTGGAGTAGAGCAGTTCAAACCCACAGATCTAAATCCTTACTCCTTCGTTATTTTCTGTGTCAGAGGCCCATACCGCTAGGCCTACTCGATTATTTTGTATTTGATATTCCTCTCCTTTGTGGAACCTCGTTTCTTGCAGTTACATTATATCAAGGTTCCCTGTCCACCACTGCTTTCTTTCCTGGACCGTTCATGCCCTTAACATTTCACATAGTAGCCGTAAGCTCCTCATCCTCCATTTCTTAGATTTGTCCCAATCTCTGAGTACCGTAGGTTATATTTCACATTAATGAAGTGACCGAACACAGTTTTTATTTTTGTGCCATCAACCTGTATTCTTGCAAACCAAAAACGACCATTGTAAACCACCCTACCCTGCACCCCTTTGTCTTCTCCACCCCGAACCATAGGTCCTATCTTCCTCCCTGGCGATGTCCCAATCCATCAGAGTCACTGATTGGGACATCAGACACACCTTCCCCCCTCGACCAATCCTTATTAAGTCATCAGAAAAAACCTTGGCTTCACATAATACCCCTTTTGTGCATATTCGACTTCCATCTTAAATAGAACACTCTGAGTTGCATGGAATACATGTTTACATCTTTATAAAACATAATTGGATTATAGTCTATATATGCACTGTATGATATATAAGCATGTAATACTTAATATGTAAAATGTAAGCTCGCCAACCCCGGGACTATTACATATCTGATTTGCTTCAGGATGCTGGTGCCATACACATCGTCACTGCCTGGTTTCCTGGGAGGTGACAGTTCATCGTCCTCCAGAAGTGTCTTAGTTTATGTCCCCTGTTTCATGTCTCAGGTTGTATCTGGAATTCTTCTGGTCGGTTTAGATCCCTTGATGTCTTCCACAAGGCATTGCGTCACTACCTGTTTTGGTGGCAGGGTCTCGGCATTTCCGAAATGTGTTTCAGAGCGCCTTCCGCTTCCTGGATGTATTTTATTTTGTATTTGTTTATTATTTATATCGCACACCGAACCCTGAGGTGACTGGCCGCTGGAAAAACATACTTACATACATACATACACAAGATCAGAATGACAGTTATGAAGACCAATGGTTACAGATGGGTCTGACGACAAGAAAACATATATACAGATAGGTGCAAATGAGTTAGGCGAACATACGGTGGAGGTCCAGACGCGGCAGCAAAAGACAGATGAATGTAGCCTTAGTGGAGAGGTTTGTTGCTCAACCAGCTTTTTATTCCGGATTTGAATGTTAGGAAGAAGGGTTCTTGTCTGTAGGGAAGAGGTATAGAGTTCCAGCATTTGGCTGCTTGGACTGGGAAGCTGGCTCCTCCCGCAGTTTTTAGGTTGAACCTGGGTACTGCAAGACAGTGAGAGAGGGTAGATCTGGTGGTGCGAGCTGTTTGGTACTTACAGAATTTATCTGATAAGTATTTGGGGGCTGTGTTCGTGAGTCTTTTGTGTGTGATTGCCAAGGTGGGAAGAGTAATTCTATCGCAGACTGAGAGCCAATTGGTCTCACGTCGGAGAGTAGAAATATGGCTGGTTTTGGGAAGGTTGAGTGCTGCTCTCAGTGAGTTATTTTGAAGGACCTGTAGTCTATTAAGGTTAAGTTCAGAGGAGCCTAGGAAGAGTGTGTTGCAATAATCAATTTTAGACAAAGCTAAGGCTCTGGCAATAGTTAGGCAACTGTTAGTCGACAGGTAGGATTTGCAGCTGTAGATTAATTTATTGGTATATGCAGTGGCGGCTGCCACAGAGCTGACTCGCTTCTTCACGAACAATGTTAAGTTGAGGTAGACACCCATGGTTTTTATTTCCTTGGCTACTTTAATCATGTTTCCGTCGATGATGAAGGAGGTGTACCTCTGGTCAAGTTTGTTCAGACGTGCCTGAGGGCCGACAATCAGGAGCTTGGTCTTATCATCATTGAGGCACAAACTATTGGCCTGGATTTCTAGGTAGATGTTGTTAAGTAGCTTTGTGTCCTCGTCGTAGCACCCAGTGAGCTGGATGAGGACTTGGGTGTCGTTAGCGTACTTAGTGTAAACGACACCCATGTGATCCATCAAGCGATGAAAGAGGAGCTTCGTGAATATATTATAAAGCGTGGGTGACACACAGGATCCTTAAGGGACTCCACAATGTAAAGGGCTTGGGTCTGCTGAGGCTGAGGGTGAAAAAACTCTGGTGGTTCGATTGGAAAGGAAGGAATTGATCCAATTGGATGCATTGGTGGAGAAGGCTGCTGCTGTGGTAAGGTGTCCCGTTAGGTTTTGGTGGTCGACTAGGTCAAAGGCCGCAGACAAGTCTAGGAGCAGGAGAATCGCCAGCTTGCCTTTGTCCTTCGCCTTGTCCATCTGGATTTTCAAGTCCAGGAGAGCTGTCTCTGTTCCATGTCTCGGCCTAAAGCCAGATTGTCTAAGGCCAAATAGATTATTTTCTTCTAAATGCTTCCGAATTTGCAGATATGCGACTCTATCCAGTATTTTTAAAAGGAAGGGGAAGTAATCCTGAATTCCTCCAATCGGTATTCACATGATAGGGAAAATGGATAACCCTGCCTGTATTTTATCTTGTGGTCTCTGAGTCAGTTTGTTTGTTGTTTACACTCTTTCCTCTGATTCAGGGTAAGTGTTGGTCCCAACTTTGGACCCTTCAAATTCAAAGTCTCCTTTCACTTTTGCTTTGCCAGCATTTCCATTTTCTCTCTGAAGTAATGGCATTTTGTCAAACCTGATCTCTGTCCTCCTGGTGGGCCACCTCAACGATGCCCTTGGTAAAAAGCGATTTCCTTGCCTCACTCCTCTTAGACATGCACCATTATCAGCCTCTTCACAGTGTTTTCTAATTCCATTATGATTTCTCCTTCCTTCTCCTTTACTCAGGGACCGCATTTGACCAAAATGCAAGGGGTAGCGGAAGTGACATCACATGACCCTTGACCTCTGATAACATCACAGAATGTCCTTTGACCCCACCCCAAAGTGACATCACGGGGAGTGATGGAACACAACCTTTTACTCCTTGACAAAACAGGAAGTGACATCACATAGCATTGTTCCTAAGTAAACCATGAAAAATATGATTACAATATCCCTGTAACGTGATATACATTTCATACAAGAATGGATCACCATATGTATTGGCTGAAAAAAAACATGCTATAACTGCAACTTCTGAAAAGCAAAATACATAGTCCGAAATGGATCTTTATTCTACTCTAACTGCTTTTTGGAGGGTTTTGTCTGCATTGTGAATTTAAGGTGTTTAAGAACAGACTAACTCAGTGACTGACACCCGTAAGTGTGCCTGAAATAAACCTTTAATGAGTCTAGCAATTATTGTATAGAATTCCAGAAAGACAAATTATTTGCTATTCCTATTCCTTCTTATTCAGGGCCTCTGCTCAGTGTTATACTTGTGGAACCCCCTGTTCTTTTAGGAAGCCTGAAAAAGAAAGCCAGCCACTCTAGAAACAGAGAGCAACATGGCACTGGCTACAGCCCAGGAGCTTCAATTTGTTAAAAAAAGAGATCTTGTATTTATTTTCATTTTTAGGAGTAGCAAGGGAGGCCACAAGGGTAGCAAGAGAGGCCTCCGGGGTCAAAGGTGACCCCTGGCAATCCCTAAATGACATCTCTGACTTTACTTACAGAATGCTTAACTTACAGCATCTCTGTGACAGATTCACTTTTGGCCTGCGGCAGTACAAGGCTGAGTAGAGGCTAATATGCCCACTTAGTCCTCACACTTCTGCAAACCAAGAGCCAACACAATCATAAAGGTGAAACAGGCACAGTCAAGAGATATACCTCCTATGCCTTTTGTGGGCCGAGGGAAGTCTATACTCTCAAGAGGGGTGAAAATGTGGTTCAGTAGCAACCCAAACAACTACATATAACGGTCCAAAATAAAGGAATGTCCAATCAAGGTTCTATAAAAATATATGCCTTAATGAGACACAACATGTACAATACTAACTAACTAGAAAACACAGTAAAAACCCACCCTCTGTAGAAGGAACACAGAATATGCACAGATAGAATAGAATCAGTACTCTGGGTAATGAAACAAGAGGAAAAAGGCATTCAAAAGACCACAATGTTCAAAAGGATATTTCTTCAAGTGATAAAAATGACCTAGCCTGTCTCTAGGGCCCAATGATGGAATAGGGGGGCAGATATTAGTCAAATACCTTCTAAAAATGTCTTGGGGGGGTTTGACAGCATCGAACCAGGTTTCTCTGCATCGGCCACAATGTCAACTCGGGTCGCCGGTGCGGTAGTCGCATTTGTCCAGCGGCAAGTGGGCTTCGAGGTGGGGTCAAGCAGAAGGGGAGCTGCGATCTTGAAGTTTCTACTCGAGCTGTGCAGATTGGATGGTTACCAGGACTGGTTCGGTGGTCGAGATTTGACAGTGGTCAAGGTGTTAGTTCAATATGATGGCTCGGAGGTTGTGGTTCAAGGAACACCAGGGTTGGGACATTCGACTCACAAGAGCAGCAGTGAAGATGGTGGTGTTTCGGACGGCGACTCGAACAAGGCAAGGTAGCAGTACTTTGTGGTTCGAGCCAGGGCAATTACTCACGTTTGCTGGCGTGGTGCGGTGACCAATGAGGTGGAACAGTGTCCGACAGTTGGAAGAACAATGGATGTCAAAGGGCAGCATTGATGGATCCGGCTGGATCGCTAGGCTGTAAGGTACGTTTGAATCAAGGTTCGCAGCGGGTCATCGTCGACAACAGGGATCTCGGGTGTTTGGGCATCCATGTGCTGTGAGCCCCACTTTAGGGTCTTGAGAGCCAATGTCATTCTGTTATCACGCTCCCAAACACAGGGGAGGCTGGCACACACCTTCAAGGGACCTGCAGCTCTGTGAGGTCCTAGGCACAGGGTGGCTGGCAGAGAGAAAGACATCTGGTCCAGCAGCAGTGTACACCCCCAATGGTCCCTGGGGATTGTTAGGGAGCAGATCTGGCTTCTGCTTTAGAAACTTCTGACTTCGCCCCACAACTGGAGAACTTTAGAAAGGATTGCCCTCTCAGCAGGGTCCAATGAAATCTTCAAGCTGGTTCAATATGAGTCCAGATGATTCAAAGAAGTGGTGGGAGTCTCCCTGTTATATGGGTAAATGTCCCCAGGTGATTGGATTAAAGCTAGCCTTCTTTGGGGTTCCAATCCCTGCCCTTGAAGTGAGTGGACTTTGCCCTTCTGATGTCACACCCAAAGTGCTTCACTCCAAAGGAGGGAGAGGGGACAGGAAAGAGAAAAAGAGGCAGAGAGAATCAAGATGGCAGAATCTTCCAAAGACTGCACAGACCCATATCTGGTTATCCTAGCTCCGCCCCCTCCATTGCTTAATGTTTGAAAGGGCCTTTATAAAATGCAGCAACCTGGTATGAGGCCTGGCTGTCTTTGAATTGAATACCATATCTACGTTTGTGGTCAATCGCCCTGCAGTCTTTTCAGGGTTCACGTAAGAAAGTGCCAAGTAGCTATGGACACTTCCAGGGTCCTTGCGTGTCACCATTGTTTCCCCCTTCAGCTCTCTGTAAATGACATTTGTGGCTACCCAGAGGTGTTTCATTTCTCCAGAGAAGTCGAAGGTGGACCCAAACGTAGCTGTTGTTCAGTAGCCGCATCCAAAATCCACAATGCGAGACCTGGGAGTTGCCTCCATCTCAGTTTGGTTACAACTTCACTCTAGTGCACCAGCTCTGTGGGCCTTTTTACGGGATGATCACGAGGAAGCTCAAAGAGCTGAACTAATAGGCTGTTTTATTAACACCTCCGGGCGGTCTCCCATGAAAGTGATTTTAAAATGATAATGATTAAATATTTTGGGGACACCAGTGTCATTAAAGCATTTTAAAGTGACAATGCTGACATAAATGCGGGTACCAGCATGCCACATGTTTTATGTGGTGATACTGCCCTATATTGCCAGCATCATGATTGTGATTTAATATCATGATGCTGACATATTTTGGGGCACCACATCATGTCCATGAAATAAAGTGTCAATGATGATATACCTTGGGGGCACTAGCATCATTAAATGATTTAAAGTGGCAATGATGACAGATAGTGTTGACGCCAGCATCATGAATGTGATCTACAGTGGCAATGATTACACATAGTGTGGGCACCAACCTTAGGAAAGTGTGTTACAGTTGGAATGATGACTTAAAGTGTGGACACCAACCTAATAAAAGTATTTTTCAGCGTCAGTGATTGCCTAAAGGGTGGATTCAGGCATCAGGAAAACACTTTTATGGTGGCAATGATGACATCTAGTACGAACACCAGTTTCATAAACGTGTTTTAAAGTGGCCATGATGACATATATGGGGGATCCAGTGTCATGAACATGAGTTAAAGGGACAATGATTACATATATTCGGGGCACCAGCATCCTAAATGTGTTAGACAGTGCTCATTTTTTCTTGTACAGTTTTAGAGACTTTTTCAGTCCAGCGTTTGCCATTTAACGGGCCTCCAAACTCGGGTCTGGGTTCCCTGAATGGGGAATTACCGGGGCATTCCAACCTAGGAGGGCCCAGTATTTCCCCATTCAGGGGACCCGGACCATCCCCATTCCCATTCGAACCCCCATATGGCTCAATGGGAATGGGGATGATGCTAACAACGGGCCCGTTAGTAATGGGCCCGTTGTTAGGATGCTGGTCCCCTCGCAGACGTCCAGAGCGGGTTCCGCGAGGGAACCTTGTAATTAGGTGGAATGGGTTTAAAGGCGCCGGCACTTTTACCAGCGCCGTTGAACCCATTCCGCCAGGGTCGTAATGAGGCCCATTGTCTTAACTTGCTGACGATCAATGCTGCATGATGGAATCATCCCCAAAAAACAAATTAGAAAATAACGAAGTAGAAATGACCGAGTTTCTTTAGTTTTAATTTTGCAGGGTTTTGTACATTTTTGTCAAATTCGGTGGGGGTGGTGGGGTAAGGGTATACATTAAGGTAGGGGAAGTGGGTGGGAGGTGTGGTCTCCCCCAGAATCTTTTTTTTCAACCCAAAAAAACTCAGTTATTTCTACTTTGTTATTTTTTTCCAGTTATTTTAAGGACATCCCTGCACATTAGGTCTAATTCTAAGCCCCAGAACCTGTAAGGAAGGTTTAAAGCAAAGAACGCCACAAAATCATCTCCGAATTCACCAATCCGGCTTGCACCACAACCGTCCCGACCCCCTCACAATCACTGTGCGACTCACTCTCCCTCCACTTTTACACCACGGCTCTCGAAAGAACAAATACTCTAACCACCAAACTGGCTCTCTTACATCCACCAGGCAATTCTCCGCCCGTACCGGCTGCGACCACTACGCAACCAACATTCGAATCGTTTAGTCCAATATCACCAGAGCAATTTCTCAAACTTCTATCTGCCCCCAAACCATCTGGCTCGCCGGTGGACCCTTGCCCAGGCACAACCCTCAAAGAAAATTTCGCTTCCACCTGCGCAGGAGAACACACAAGATCCATCATAAATGTCTACCTTTCCTCTGGTATCTTTCACGACGCATTCAAAACGGTTCATGTCAAAACTCTAATTAAAAAACCTTCGCTCGACCCTCTCGAGCCCAAAAACTACCGCCCCATCTCAAACACCAGGTTCCTTGCCAAACTCATTGACCGAACCACCTACTCCCAACTAAATGCCTTTGTCGAAGCCAACAATCTCCTAGACCCTGCCCAATCAGGTTTCAGAGCCTGTCACAGAACTGAAACCACCCTAACCTCAATCTGGGATGACCTTAAAATGATGGCAGACTCCGCGGGATGCGCTGCACTAGTCCTTCTCGACCTATCCGCCGCCTTTGACACGATCAATCACTCAATCCTCCTAGACTGTCTCCACTCCCTAGGAATTTGTGGAACCGCTCTTAAATGGATAGCTTCATTCCTCAAAGATAGGTACCTAATAACGATACTCTCCACCTATACCTCCCAAGCCCGACCAGTCGACACAGGAGTCCCACAAGGAGCATGCCTATCTGCCCTCCTGTTCAATCTCTACTTGATCACCAATAATTCGGTCATACAACATCCTGTGCTACAACTACGCCGACGACACTCAACTAATTCTAAAACTCCTGAACTCAAATCCCAACTCCCGAACTGACCTGACCTCCTGCCTCCTTGACATATAACTCTGGATGACCCAAAGCCACCTCCTGTTAAACCCCCTCCAAAACGGAAATCATGGTATATGGCAACTCCAAACCTCTTCAGCACCCAATACCATGGCCATCCGCCATGGGCAATTCACCGACCCCCTCCAAATCAGTGAAAAATCTTGGATGCACCTTTGACTCTGACCTAACACTCTTGCGCCAAGTCAACAACTTCTCAAAGTCCTGCCACTACCACCTTAAAACCCTTAGGTGCATCTTTCCATATCTCTCCTTTCCCAACAGACTCTCCGCGGTCCAATCAATCGTTATATCAAGACTGGACTACGCAAACCTCCTATACCTCGGAGTCCACGCGTACCAACTGAATAAACTCCAAAGGGCACAAAACGCGGAAGCCAAATTGCTACTTGCGCTTGGCCCAAGGGACCACAGCTCCCCAGCCCTTAAGATGCTGCACTGGCTTCCAGTAGCCCGAAGGGTGACTTTCAAAACCTTATGCATCTCCCATCGGGCACTGAATAAAACCGGACCTCAATATCTTCAAGACAAGCTAAAACCCTATCACCCACCACGCACCCTAAGATCAAGCTCAGCCGGCCTCATAGTCATACTGAAGACAAACTCAGTCAGGTTAGGCGGATCATCATTCTCAGCCTTGGCCCCCACGCTATGGAACTCACTCCCACCCCACATCCGCCTAACTGAGGATTTAACATCTTTCCGCAAACTGCTGAAAACCTGCCTCTTCCCCTAAAACCAACCCATACCAAACTAACACAAACAGACTAACAGCAACTCAATGACACCAATCCAACAAACTACCTGATGCAAGAAATTGGCAGCTAATAACCCCTAATATAAACTAGAAGGACAAACAGAATTAAACAAATAAAGTAGATCAAAGCAGTGAAATGGTAATAAGAGTAAATCATACAGAAACAGTAAAGAGAGTTAAACTGCTGAAATGGACAGATTGCATGAGGAGTGAACAAAGTGAATGGTGTGGATGAAATAGTTAGAATGGATGAAGCAGGTGGAACAGATGAATGCGCTGAGTGGAAGAATGGATGAGTGGAAGAACAGATAACTATATAGTTCGAATGAGTGTGGAAATCGAATAAATAAGTAGATCGAATGAGTGTATAGAATGAATGAACATGTTGAGCGGATGAGTGTGTAGAGCGGCTGGGTGTGTAGAGCGGACGAGCGTGTAGCGCGGATCAGTGTGTAAATACAGAGAAGTGAGTAGAACGCAGGAGTGCGTAAAACAGATGAATGTGCAGAACGGATGAGCGTAAACCGGATGAGTTTGTAGAACAGATGAGTATGTGGAGCGGATGAGTATTTAGAGCATGTGACAGCTCCAGGTCGTATCTGCAGGTATCCGCAGGAGAAGCAAGTAGAGCGCATGAGTGTGGATAGCGGATGAATACGGAAGTGCGGGGAGTGTGTAGATCGCTGGAGCAGAAGAATGGACAGACCGGGCGAATGTATAGAGTGGATGAGTGTATAGAACGGACGAGTGGATAGAGCGGACGAGTGTATAGAGCGGATGAGCATAGAGGGGATGAGTGCGTAGAGGGGATGAGTGTGTAGAGAGGATGAGTGCGTAGAGGGGATGAGTGCATAGAGGGGATGAGTGCATAGAGAGGATGTGTGCGTAGAGGGGATGAGTGCGTAGAGGGGATGAGTGCATAGAGGGGATGAGCGCATATAGGGGATGAGTGCGTAGAGGGGATGAGTGTGTAGAGGGGATGAGTGTGTAGAGGGGATGAGTGCGTAGAGGGGGTGAGTGCGTAGAGGGGGTGAATGCATAGTATGTGTGAGGGCATAAAGCGGATGAGTGTTTTGAGCCAACGAGTGCCTGGAGCGAACGAGTGCCCAGAGTGAACGGACGTGTTGCGTCGAGTGGACGAGTACGTAGAACGAACGAGCACAGATTGCAACCAGTACTGATGAGTGCGTAGAATAGATGAGTATGTAGAAGTGCTGAATGCGTAGAGCATGGGGCAGACAGGAGTGCATGCGTGGGGCAGAAAGTAGTCCATGCGTGGGGCAGACAAGAACGCATGCGTGGGGCAGACTGGAGTATGCAGGGTGGACTGGAGCACGCGGGGCGGGCTGGAATGCATGAGTGCGTGGAGCAGACCGGAGTGTATGGAGCAGACTGGGGTGCATGGAGTGGATAGCAGTGCATGGAACGGACTGGAGAATTGCGTGACGTATATAGTATGGTTTGGAATGCACTCTACATCATTCTAAGTAAACACTGCTGGTTACACACCCCCAAGCCAGGCGTTCTCCTCAGGCCTAACGCAGCCACATCCGGTCTGGATAAATCCTGCCAGAACGAACACATACTCCTGATCTCTCAACCACCACACCTACAGCTAAGAAGCAGCTATTACACGAATACCGCACAAGCTGCACACATACCCGGTGCTCACATGCACCTTTTGACTCCCTCTACACTCTCTACTGATCTGAACTTCGGTTCCCAAGGGCGTTCAACCTACCAGCGCCTTCAGATCATACCAATGGTATATAAGGCGCTATATAAATGCAAAATAACATAACATAACATTACCAAATCTTGTGTTTGTGTGCGGGACCTTTAATACAAAACATCTGAAAAGGAAAAGGTTGCAGACCTCTGAATTAGAGAATTTATCATACTGGAATACACTGTTTAATCCCTGTACAATGTTGTGCTCCATAAATCCTGCCCCAGTCTAACTTCATGGTGTAGACATATATTTGTTTGCTGTTTTTTTCTTGTTGATCTTTGCGAACAACAAGCAATATGGAACATAGCACATATTAAAATGTTGCGTGGCGCATGATATTATTGGAATTAGGGGATCATGGTGATGCACCAACCCATGATTGCTGTTTTGACCTCAGGTCCCTTTAGGTTTGTAGAACCTAGGTGACCTAAATCATTGTTTTTGAGAGTTCAGCAGGTTCTCTCTTGGGACAGTCAAAGCCCCACAATGTCATTCTCATCCACTACAGTACTTAGAAACTTAGTGCTGTGCAAATCAAGAAAATGAGGTAACAGTGATGTCATAGGTTGTGTCAAAGACTTTATGGATTTGGTCACCACCATCTCTCTCACGCACACAAATGCCATCTTCCTCTGCAACGTGAACATCCTGGCCAACACTACAAACCAAGCCAATGAATTAAGAACTCCACTGTCTACTTGGCACTCTCAACCTCACACCGCACATGAATGACCCAACCCACAGCAAAGGTCATATTCTCCAACTGATCATTACTGCCCTACCCACCATCCAAAACAGCTCCCAAACCAAACGGTTTTCGAGAGCCATGATGGACACCCGATAATTCCACTCAAGTGGTTGGACCTCCTGGCAATCCCCTTTGTCACACCGCCGTAGTCAAGCACACCTATCAGAAACCCAGCCAACAAGCCTTCAGATCATTCAAGAACTTCCCAGTGGAAGCCCTCATGGAAGACTTTTCAAACAACCACCTCACATCTACCCCAGACGAACCAGGACTGCTACTTCTCCAAGTACTTGACACTACCCTCACAACCAACATCAACCACCATGCCCCAGTGAAACAACGTACCAGTGGTGGCTGCTTGTTCAGGGCAGATGGCCGCTGCTCCCAGATTCCAGAGGCAGGGGCAACAGTGTGATATGATATAGCATTTATAACATGCCTGTACACAAGTGCTTCTAGGCACGGCGTGTGCATTACGTCTGTCTGTATGTGTTTGACATATATGCACACACACTGCGGTCAGCAAAGTATAAAACAAATAATTTGCGCCTGGTTGAAGCCAAGTATGGGGCAGGCACGTCCTCATGCCACGCATGTTTTTTTTTAACTTGCTGTGTGGAGCACTGGCTCCAGGCAGATGGAGCAGCATATTCTGTTTCCCAACAGAGCTATGGCCCATACGATGCAGCATTACTTTGTCCTTTACTATTTCATAGGATGCTACCACCTCCAACAATTGAAATGTGATACGAGGGGAAGGATGGGTGTGCCAGAGCAACATTGTGTGCACTGGAGAATCAGAGCAGCATAAGCTCTGGCCCCTGAGCCAGGGTGTGGTTACTGATAAGGTGGTCAAGAGTGCTCATGAAATTTTGAGTCGAGCAGGAGAAGCTGTGCCACCCGATGGCTCGCTTAGCCTATTGGCCACAACAGAAGATAAGTTTGTTTTTCAGGGGCTGTGGCCAGGGCATGCACAAAACGAGTGGCTGTTAATGATTTTATATGGAGAAGGGATTCAGTGACTGAGTCGACTCCTTGTCATCAAGAGAAGACTATGATGAGTCAAAGTCCATCTGTGTATGTGTCCCCAGTCATTTCCTGCATGCCTAGGACTCTCACCTTAAGATGATCGATCACCCCTGGCTCACTGCTCTTTCCCTCTCTCGTGCTACATTGACTAACTTTTATAACCATGCCTGCATCTCCCACCAGCCGGTCAGTCACTAATCTACATTAAATGTCCAGTGAGGGTAAGGTCCTGGTCTGAGGCCAAGAGACACAGGGAGAAATGCACCACCTCTCCCTGTGCTTTCCTAGGTGAGCAATAGGCCCAGGGCCGAACCAAAAACCCAAAATGCTGGTGTGGCCCACCTCTTTGGCCAATGCGGGCCAGTTTGATGAGTTACTTCACTATGCGGCTAGTAGTTTTGACCATGGTTGCTGAATAAATATTCTTTAAAATGCACAATTTGCATCACGTGTTATCAAACAACTCCCCCTTAGGTACTATTCAAACAGTATCATAAAAGAAATGACTAGCCATTTGCAACTGTGGGCCACTTTTTCATTGGTGCCCGAGAATGTTTTATGCTCCAGTCCGACCCTGGGTGAGGGGAAAGCAGGGGCACCGAGTACACAAGTGCTCTGGGGCTCCCCTCCTACAGGAAAGGCCATCCACATACCGGTAAAGGCCATCTGTGTAAGAGTCTCTATACTTTCAATGGGAAAACGAGAAGTCAGTGCCTATGGGGGAAAGTGTCGTTAGTGGTAATGCTTTAATAGAAATGGCACAGGCAGTGCCATATCGAATGTCCTTGGATAATAGTGCAAAACATAAAGCATGTTGGGTACAGCACTGGGCCTTTTGAAAAGTGTTTCCTTTCGGACTGCTATCACTCTTTCCTTTTGTTTAATGTTTCGGTTAACACAGTGCTGATTCCAGGGGTATGTGTCTGATTTAGAATGTATAGAAATGGTGCAAGAATTGTGAAATAAAATAAGATAATGAAGCTCAAATTTACATTTCATTGATATAGCGTTGGCACAATAAACTCTTCACTTTCAGATGTGTCTTTTGTGAATGATTGATAAACTTCCCTAAGTTCAAGTGCCCTTGCAGCACTGATTCAGATCACCCGTCCCTAATGCTGAAATCACTAGACGCTCACACCCCATTTCACAACAAGCCAATACACATCCCATGTCAACGTCCCCTATGCGAAATCTATTGATGTGTCTCCATGGAAATGGCAAGACGCCTCGTTCCTCAACAAGTATAAACAGACCTTTTCTGATCACACATATTTGGAGTTTATTTTTCTTTCCTGTCAGTCTATTTCATTTCATGCATCCCTGACTTGTTTTTGTTCTCTTCAGCTCCCTGCCAAGGACGACACACTGAGAACAGGTACTCAGATGGCCTGAAATCAATTAACCAAGTAGTCATTTTTTATTTCTTATATTCTGTACAGAGGTCTTTTCCAAACCATATTTAAAATATGTGTCCAGAGGCATTTTTACAGTTTGAAACTACTACTCTTGCCTTTTTACGATGTGCTTTTGTGACATTGGTTTTTCTTTGCTTGTCTTTTTTTTACTTTCATTGTTAACAGGAAACCTCTTTTCATTGCTTTACACAAACAAAAAGGTGATTATTTGCCTCTCTATTGATTCTGTTCTTCTTCACTATTCAGCAACTATGGCAACACTTCAGCCCTACATGTACAAGCTCGAATACTCAGAAGAGGTCTATCCGTGAAAGAGAGAAAAGTGGATACAGTGTGGAATCGAATGAAAGTCATGAGGATCAATCGCCTGAGGCTGAGCCTCAACCAATTTGCATAGAAGACGTTTCCACATTGGTGTGCCTGTTTTCTTTGTGGGCTTTTGCCTACTCTGTTGGAGAACTGCTGCTGCAGAGAAAACTCTGGCTGCTTGGCCTACATTCTCGAAGAAGACACACCACCCCTATGCGTTACTGAGCTGTATGACTTCAGGGCAGCCTGCCTTACAAGATCCATGCTGCGAATGATGATGGTGCTTATGCACGAACTTCGAGCTACAGTTTGCTCTCGTAATCCAAATAACAAGTAAGTTCACTCTATATATCTTATTTGTTTGACAATAGATACGGGTAACATAATATGTTGTTTTCCTAGATCAATATAAATTCGACGGATCATTGATGCAAGAATGTTCTGTAAATTGAATAATTTAATAATTGTGAAATTAAGCCAAAGTGTTCCACTGTGGATTTATCATCTCAACAATTACGTTTTTTGTTGTTTTAAATATTTCCAAAAATGTTCTTTCTTTAATGTGCGTTCACTTTTGTAACTGATCCGTACTCTAAATCACAAGTACTGTCAATACACTGTATGAAAAGGTACTTTTTAAATCAAAACAGTGCCGTACATTGTACAAGGTAGTGCAAGTAAAAAAATGCAATTATTGGCTTCATTCCAGTCAACTATGTCTGTATCTATTACACAGGTGGTACAGGCTTGTGCCATATCGCATGTTTACATGATGGATTCATGGAAAACTGGTATTTTGCGTCAGAAGAGTAATACCTGCCTGTGTGGTTTGAGCCATTTATGATGAATTCCCCAGTGACAACGGACAATACCATGGATTTATGCAGCTACTACCTCGACCGCGGGTCTATAATTTGTAATGGCATTGACATTCACTTTAGCATACTAAATAAAACAATACAAAATAATTCAAGCAGAACAGTTGTGAGAAATGTCCACTACACGTAAAAAAAATATCATAAGATAGTTGTGTGCAGTAACACATGTATTGGCCTATCATGCTTGCCCCATCCTCATCCACCCCTCTCCCCTCCAGCATCAATGGCTGTTCGCACCTGTGGGCGTGCGCTCGCAAGGGGGCTGGGTGGATGGGAAGGCTCAAGGTGCAAAACACCATGTACACCACAAAGGGTTCTTTCGCACAGGGACCATTGTCCACAAGGCCACCCCAGACTCAGTGTCTGTAGACTCCCCTTTAAAGACCCCGTCCCGGCAATCAACATATCCCTGTGTCCCTAGAACATTGTTCTGGGCCTCCTGCACTCACCCCATCCTCATCCATCTCCTGCCAATATGAATGGCAGTTCACACCTATAAATGTGTGCTCCTGAGGGGGCAGGGTGGATGGGAAGGCTGAAGGTGCCAAACACCATGTACACCACAAAGGGTTTTTTCGCACAGGTACCATTGTCCAAATGGCCACTCCAGACCCGCTGTCTGCAGAATCCTCTTTGAAGACCCTGTCCCTGCAATCAACATATCACTGTGTCCTTTGAACATTGTTCCGGGCTATCTGAGCTCGCCCCATCCTCATCCATCCCACGCCAGTATCAATGGCAGTTTATACCTATGACCGTGCGCTTCTGAGGGGGCTGTGTGGATGGGAAGGCTCAAGGAGCCAAACACCATGTACACCTCAAAGGCATCTTCCGCACTGTGACCAATATCCACATGGCCTCCCCAGACTCAGTGTCTCCAGACTCCCCTTTGAAACCTCCATCCCTGCGATCAACATATCCCTGTGTCCCTTGAACATTGTTCCGGTCCTTCTGCGCTCCCCCCATCCATCCACCGCCAGAATCAATGGCAGATCACATCTATAACCATGCGCTCCCGAGGGGGCTGGGGGGATGGGAAGGCTCAAGGTGCCAAACACCATGTACACCACAAAGGGTTCTTTCACAAAGGGACCTTTGTCCACATGGCCGCCCCAGACCCAGTGTCTGCAGAATCCCCTTTTAAGATCCTGTCCCCGCAATCAACATTGTCCCGGGTTTCTGTGCTCACCTCATCCACACATCCCACATCTGCTATCAATGACAGTTTGCACCTGTGGGCGTGCGCTTGCAAGGGGGCTGCACTTGCAGGATTCAGGCGGTCAAACATTGTCATAGAGGTCTGGTGGTGCAAAGGAACACATCAGACATTCATATACACACTCACTCCTGTAAGCCTTTATAAACACTTTACAAGTTACCAAAATAACATCTGTGAAATCCATAACGGATATCGCTATCTCTCCACTTCTTACCTTGCTCGCTGAATCGGCTCATCTGTTGTTCCATGTAACAGTTAGTCAACTTTTACTGTAGTTTTCTGTAATGTGAATGTTCCCCACTAGGACACTTTCTATTGCTCTATACTGCAATGTATACCCTATACACACTTTGTTTTTATTTAAACAGTCTACACCATTATCAACCGGCACAATCATTTTTATCTCTCTAATTAGGACATGACATTACAGAGTATTGTTTCTAGATGTAATTTTTTTGTAGTGCATGTTTTCTATGTGTTTACAGTGCCATTTTCTATAAATTCAATTTATTGTTATCATCAGATGATGAGATGTTTGCTATACCCACTGATACTTTTTTAATACTAATATTTTTTTTATATTTCTTTAATAGATCATAAGGGCATTTGAACAATGCCTTTTTGTATTGTTTTCAGTTGCATCAATACCAGCCATGCTAAAGGTGATAGTATAGTCCTTCATGTTTTTCTGAAGGATTTCAATTTAATAAGAACATGGCTCTCCAACTGTGGATTTCCAGCGTGTGAAAATTGAAAGCAGAGCCAAGGATGTCTTGGATGACGTGAGGGGCAATCGATGCTGCGTCTCAGAAGATATGTACGAGCAATCACAGTAGACCAAAAAGCGTTGCCCCAGAATACTTCGAAAACTACTGCCCAATGCAGTTCCAACTCAATTTCAGCACACGTTTTTCAATTTTTGGGGAATAATTCAATTGATTTTTCATTCCATGACTTTTCTTCTTGACACAGTGTTTATACATTTGTAACTTAATATTACTTTGTGAGATACTCAAATATCTCTAAACAATGGGAACCTTACCAAACACACACTCCCATTGCGTCTTTTTAAAATGATGTCATCTTTTTTGGTAAATTATCATGTCTGTCTTTACGTAGATTGCAGAAACGGAAGTACAGACCATTAGCATGGAGGAAACCACAAACACTTTCAACATCCTAATTTCTTTTTGTTTTTTGATGTGGTATAAGTTATGATACCAATGTACATTTTCTAACGTACTATGTTCCTACTAATTGCATCGATTAAGGACCAGGATGCTACATCGACCACTATTCCGGAGTCCACAGCGACCTCACTCACTTGGGGGAGTAGCAACGATCTTCCCTGAGTGTATTCCTGTATCTGTCAGTCCCACTCAAGCCTATTCATCCTTTGAATGCCTGGCCTGCAGGCTCTCCCTCTCTCCTAGCTCCTCACTCCTGCTGGACACCTTCTATCAGACACCTGGTCAGCCTTCCCTCTTCCTTTCAGAATGGGCTGACCTGGCCTCTTTTCTCCTTTTATACTCTTCTCAACTCCTCCTACTGGGTGATCTCAACATCCGTCTCGACTGACCTGACTCCTCAGGACCTTTTCTGCAATCTTTGCGACTCTCTCTCTCTTGCCATCTTACCCATTGGCCCAATGCACACCACTGGCCACTCCTTGGATGCTCTCATATCAACTAACATCCCTCTATCTATCCCTCTCACTACTTCTCTCTCCTGGACTGATAACTCTCTTCTCTCTTCTCACTAGAAGTTCTCTCCTCCTCTTGCATCGGTAAGCCCTGCACTCCCTACCATTTACAAGGTCATCTGACTGTCATGACCACTGTGAGGGGCCACAAGTTGTGCCACAAGCAGGCTCCCATCAGAACCCTCAGGGCCTTAAAACCACTGCAAAAGGGCCCCTGGAGCCAGTCCTGGCGCCTTTGGCACCAGGCTCATATGTAGGAAGGAAGGGCTGTTCAAACTAGGTCCCATTTATGTACATGGGCCTTTAAATCCAACATGAAAGCACCCACACGGTCTAGTTCTAAGAACCAAGCCATGCAGCGTAGTGTTTTGGGTGTGACAGGCCTGGAACTACTTTCCCTGGTACTACTTTACCTGGGCTATATAAACCACACCCTGACTGCAGAACGTGCTTCGTGTTATTCTGCAACCAGCAGCGTCACGCTCACCGTGTCCAGCTCCTGGTCTTCAACATCTTCCTGTAATCCTTCAAGAACAAGATTATTCTGTTTTACCTGAGAAAACACCACCCAGCACTCAGCATCTCAACTGGGCTGCAATCTGTGGAAACCGAGAGAAGAAGAAACATCACTCACCTGTGAGTACTATCTTAAGGACTTCCGGCGAACCGCTACCACTGCTGCTGTTCGAACATTGCGACCTGCAATAACGAGAAAGGGAAAAACAATATTAGAACGCGTGCTTCCAAAACATCGAATTCCAACAGTCTTACCTGAATTCCATCGCGCTATGCCACACGTCCATCTGGAGCACCACAGAAACATCTGCAAAGGAAAAGAGACATATTCAGGTTCGCTTTCAATATTAAACAGCCACACAGCGCTGTACTACCTTAACGCATTCCGGGTGCCTGTTTTTCATTGCGCTCTCATCCACTCGCAGCACCACAGCGGTCTGTGAGGAGAAGAAGAAGAAAACACAGGTTAGCGTCAAAAGACAGTAAAGGCACCGCGCTTCGTGCTTTTTCTTACTTAGAAATGTGCCTCTCCATCCGGCACGCCAGCATCAAGACCTTCACACCCGAAAAGAAGGAGATAAAGACATTAACGAATTCCCACCATAAACAGAACAAAGACTTACAATTAACAAACCTACCTGCCTACCAGCAGTTTCGGATCACAGCAGGCCTGGGCCCAAGGAAGGCATACTGCACCAGTGAAGCAACTCGCACAAGAAACGCAGGACGGATAGCTCACCCTACAAATAACTAAGGTGAGAAAAGAACCCAGTGGGAATGGAATCGGTCAGAGGGAGGTGGGAGATTCACGCATTAGAGACAGTTATCACAAATTCTGTGATTGCAGATTCATTATTCAGCACTGGGCAACTACGTATCCAGGGTTCTAGATCTCACAGCCTTCCAGACGCCCCCGGGGATATCAGGAGAGCGTAACACTGACCCACGAAAACAGTGTCAGTGACTGCCTTTGCCTCTCCCTACTCTGCTCCTTCTACTCCTGTGGCTGACTCCCACCCTGACACAGCCCTCTCTAACTTTAACCTCTCTGTTTCCAATACTCTTGAGATTCTTGCCCCTGTCATGAGGGTACAACTGAAGCCTACCAAAAAGTGCAACTCTTTGTATGACTCCGAACTGGCTGCCCTCAAACGCAAGTGCAGGGCAGCCGACCGGAAATGCGATTCTTCAGGTGCACACTCTGACAAACTGGCCTGCTGCCCCCTTCAAAGGCAATGCTGCTGCAGCCTCCTCCACCACTGCACCCAACAGGCCCTTTGCTCAGCCCTGGCTTCACACTTCACCTCTAAAACACAGGACATCCTATCCGCTCTCTCTTCCTCACCACCTCATGCACCAACATCTCTTGTACCTCCCTTTGCCACCCCCCGCCTCTCCCCTTCTTCTCTCTTCTCTCTCCCCTTTCACACCTAAGGAAGTCACTAGACAAGACCGGTCTATTAAAGCCTCCTCCAAACAGGTGAACCCTGTCCCTCCAAAACCATGAAGGACAACATTGACTCTCTAGCCCCAGCCTTGACCAACCTTTGCAACCTCTCCTTCGCCACTGGAGTTCTCCTCACTGCTCTTAAGCACTCCCTTGTGCACCCTCTCCTAAAAAAAACTTCTGCTGACCCATCCAAACTATCCCCCGATCTCTATCACTCTTTTCCTGGGCAAACTCTTGGAGAGGTTGGCTATTTCTCAGCAAACCCTCCACACTGAATCTGTTGGTTGCTTCCATGGTCACCAGTATGGATTTAGAGCAATCAGAGGCACAGAAACTGCTCTTCTGAACACCCGTGAAGATCCTGTTTATAATTCTCCTTCTGTCGTTATTCTACTCACCCTCTCCTCTGCCTTCGATACAGTAAACCACAACATCCTGATTGCACATCTCCGTGATACCCTGGGCAACACTGATTAGGACCCGGCGTGGCTAACCTCCTTTCTCTCTGACTACTCATCCCAGGTCGAATTGGGGTCCTTTCTCTCCCCTAACACTCTCTCTTACTGTGGTGTCTCCCAGGGATCGTACCTATCCCCCTGGTTTTTGAATGGCTACCTGGCCCCCCTTGCCCATAGGATAGCCACTTTCACCTCCAACTTTCAGTGTTATACGGATGACACGTAGCTCTCCTTCAGTCTGCCCTTTGCCTCTTCCTCTTCCTCACTCACACCTGAATGCATGACCGCAATTCAGGTGGGGTGTGCTGAAAACGACCTCTGCCTCAATGCCAGTAAGATAGAGATTGTCCTCATCGGGACCCCTGTTCCCGCCTTCCCTCTTTCTCTCTGGCCAGCCTCCCTTGGCCCTGGGCCTCCACCTACCAACGAGGCAAACGAAAAATCTGGGGGTCATCTTCAACTCCACTCTCTCCTTCTCGTCACACATCACGGACATCTAAAAAAAAAAGTCCCTCTACCAACTGCACCTTCTCAGAGGTATTATACCTTTTCTCACATTCCCCCAGAGTCTCACCGACTCATGAGCCCTGGTCCTCTCTAGGCTGGGCTACTGCAAAAGCCTCTTTGTCAACCTTCTTCTACTCTCCATCCTCTTCAACTCATCCAGAACAGAACCGCAAGACTTATCATTGGCCTCAAGCCACAGGACCACATCTCTCCAGTGCTGAAATCCATTCACTGGCTCCCTGTGGCTGCAAGCATTAAGTTCAAGGCCCTCTGCATTGTCCACAAGTCTTTCTGGCGCCAGGATCCACTCTACCTGCAACACTCACTTCCTAACTACTCTTCTTTCCGAGCTCTCCACTCGTCTTCCTCCAACTCTGTGTGGGTGAGCCGCTTCTCCAAGCATTGGCTTGGGGGGAGATCTTTATCCTCTGCAGGTGCTTCCCTCAGGAACAGCCTCCCTGCATTCTCTCCATCTTGAACCTGATCGCCTTAAGTTCCGGAAACTCCTCAAGACTTTCCTCTTCGCCTCCTCCTTCTCTCTCCCTCTCCCCTGCTAACCACCTCTTTCTGCTCTCTTGCTCTCTCTCCTTTACTTCTGCTCAGTTTCGCTGACTGGCTATCTGGTGTATCTTCAGAGCCTCAGAGATCCCAAGCTTTCATTGCCAGTCTCCTGTACTTGCCTCCGGCCCTTTCACTTGCCGCAGCACTAGGGCACTTTGGTTATGACCCATGAGAGTGATATCTCTCTGCACATAACCGATGTTCTGACGGGACTGGGTGCACTGGGTGCCTATTCTCCCCCCCCTCACACTTCCTGTTCCGTGCACATGCATGATCAAAAACGGTGCTGGTGCATCCATGACGGTCTGCCTACCGTGGCTGCTGTGCCTGGCAGGGTTCGACCTGTTGGGAACCGCGCCTCCGCCTCCGGCAAGCAGACCTGTAATATGACGGCCTGGAAACAGCAGTGCTGGTAAGCTTACTGGCACCGTTCTTTCCGGAATGGCATGCTTGTAATGAGGCCCAATGTGTTGATTTACACCAATGGTGATAGATTAACAATGTTTTTTACATTTAAGTTGCCAATGTTTTGTGCTGATTTGCAATACTGTCAGCAAATTGGAAAGCATTACATCACCAACCTTGCTGTATTTATCGCAGAAACACATGCTACTATGAAAGTAAACCTTCAGAAAAATGTACTATGTCACAGAATAACATAGATCCCTTTCACCATATTAACTGTGTTTAGTTCAGAAACTTTAGCTGCTTAGCGAAAAATGGAATAGATGAAACAAAATAACATTGCAAGGCATTGAAGGGGACACAGTTTAATCAATATGTTTTCCAGGGTGAACTCGAACCAACTCCCTGCGACATCTCTGAAGGTTATTAGGTAAAGGTTTCATATATGTATTTTAAAAATGTCACACACACACACACACACACACAAACACACACACACACACACACACACACACATTGTTCGAGTTGAGGTTATTATTAATTTAAAAATGTTAATTGGAGGATGAAACTTAATTTTTTAGAGAGTTTAATATTGCAAGTTTGACAATCATTAAAACCACTTTCTCAAGATGTAGTTTGTGAGATGGAAAGCTTTTAACGTTACATTATTTTAATATGTATTCCATTTTATTTGAATTTGTTATGTACAAGTACTGTGCTACTGAAGTGGCCAAAACTGAAGACACACAAGAACAAGAGGTATACATAATATATTGTAAAATATAATTTATCATCCATTTTTAAAGTAAAGTAATATTTAATATGTTTTAGTTGCTTCCATAATGACAATTTGTTATATTTTTATATAGGGATACATCATTATTTAGGTGTAAGAGCACATTTCAAGGTTAATACAATTTAAAATGTTTGTTTCTCAGCTTGGTCTGGTGGTCATCAAATCTAATTTGACAGTTCCAAGGAAAATCCAGAAAAAAGGGTAAATAACATAAAGGTTTTTAAACAAAAATAATTTCTTTAGGACTAACTCGATTGATAATACATTTTCAAGTTGTAATTGATATATTCTGTATGTGTGCTATGAATTAAGCATGTTTATTTTCTCTTAAATTAGATGCCTAGGATGAGGAGGAGCATAAAGACTCGGGCGACTAGTCTAACCAGGGATGTTTGTAACAGACGTGACTTGGGAGCAGATACATGTTGAGGCTGAGCATGGTTCACGCAAGATTATTTGTCGTGATGCAGCAGCCCAGCGTGCGGAATACAAATTAAATGTCAGCAGTGACCCATGGAAAGTATGCCTGGATCATTGTTACACCACACAACGTCAAACAGAAGAGACGGCCAACCCAGCAGATGTTTCTGAATTGCTTGCAGAACCGCCCACACAATCAACACCCTATAAACAAATGATTTCTAGGAAATGTAATATGGTACCTGTTTCCCCAATACATTTGGACATATCAGAAGTATCACACAAAGACATAACTGAAGCATCTTCACCACTAATTGACGATTGTGCTTGTGATGTGGACTACACTCTTCCTAGTGTTGAGGACTTATCCACCTCAATGTAATCGCAATCCACTGTAACACTAGATGATTGGCTAATACAGGAACCAAAAAATATTGTATTCGACTGCTGCCTGATTTAGATCATGAAAATGGTGAAACACAATCATAAATTGCGGCAGAGTATTTGTCGAGCGCCATTGGTGGAACTCAGATATGCTATCTCAAAAATATTTTCTAATGACACTGTATCCAAAACTGCACAGATTTCTTATGGGGCTACATTTAATCTTTTAGTGCAATGTTTTAATGGGCGCCAGAAAAGGAGGACCTAGAGCTCTTAGGTCGTGCAGACTGTACACGCTTTCCTATGGACTTGAGAACACTAGAAATGTATTCAATATGTAAGTCTGCAGATGGTTCAATCAAGTTATTTGGGGAATAACCATCAGTGGTGGGAAGCTGACCTTTTCTGGCCCTATTGTAATTCTGGTAGATCATTTTCATCGACCATTGCTCTTATGAATTAACGAAGATTATCGAAGGTATGTGTAAAAGATGAATTTATTTTCTTTTAATATGTCTTTTTACCATTGTATCTCTGTAAGTGTAACCGTAGTGTGTACATTTATATTTAACTGTATGAATAATAAAAAATCAAATAAACCAATAACTGATATCATCTTCCCTCTAACCCAAGCATAACTGGGGCCAGATTACAGAAATGCTGCACCGGTGCAAGTGTAAAGTTTCATTGTATTAGCACTACGGAAAGGTTTGCCCCATTTCTAAAAACATTGGGACACGTAGGAAAACGATTTCACCATGACAAGTGCAGTTTGTCATGGTATAAGCACCAGTGCAAAAATTGACAAAGTGCAAAAAATATATATTTTTGATGCTTTTTTTCACCAGGGCAAAGTTTGCCCTAGAGCTAATAGGATTCCGTATTACCAGTAGGGCAAACTTTGCCCTCTTGCAATAATGCAGTGAAAGTGTATCTCTTTTGTTGGAAGGCAATTTTTGCCCTGGTGCTTGTAACATGCCAAACTACACTTGTCATAGTACAATACTTTTCCGATATGTCCCAGTGGTTTTTAAAATGGGTCAATCTTTGCCCTAGTGCTAATACCGAGCAACTTCGCACTTGCACAGGTGCAAAGTTTCTGTAATCTGGCCCCAGTTGTCGTCCTTTCACCCAAAACCCCACAGTTCGAGAAGCCATGCCATCCAATCCTTTTCACCTGGTGCTTTGTTCCCAATCCTATCACACTGATGTCTTGATTCCGGACTCCCGCCCTTCCCCCAAGCAGAGTCCACTAGGTCTTCGGCTGTCTTTTGATTTGACCGAAGACTACTGTAAGAGTAGGGCTAATAACTTTGAGAACGGTAGAATTTGAAATCTAACCCGCCTTAATACGGATGGGTGTCAGCTTTCGAATGCTGCTTGCTTACACTGCCAACAGGATTCCAATTCATCCTGGATACGCAACACCTATTTAACTTGTTGGATAAACAGAGTTTACATCGTTTCGCTGCTTAACCGGTTTGACTCTACGTGTTCCTGTGCACGTGAAATGCCTACAATATGTGGACAGGTAGTGCTGCCCGGCCCTTGTTTACTGCCTAACCAGATCTTGAAGGCCAGGGCCACAACACGTGGCCTAGCAAACATTCCCATGGACCTCAGGGAGCAATTAGAGTTTTACGCCAAGTCGTACAGCAGTGTACACGCCGTCACAGGGAAGTTAAGTATTACAGACAGACGCCCCGCAGGTGTGATGTGCCATTCAATAAGCAGCTTATTATTAAAAGCATCCAAGGCGTCACGGCGATGATGAATGCACATTTCTTCCCCAGCCTAGCATCCCGTACAGCCACACGTGTGACGTCATGTATGGTGTTTCGGCTGTGACCATCCAGGCCATTTCATCCCTGGCTTATCTCATAATGTAAACACAACAGTTGCTTTTCCACTCTCGTTTAAGGTAGCCATTATCAATGTGTTGGGAAATGTGGCCACGGCAATCTAGAAAATACTGTTGCCAAAATCAAGCTGTTTCATGATGTTTCAGTGTGTACCCGCCCTCACACACACGCATTCCTAGAGATTCACACAATCATGCAGACACACAAATGCATCCTCTCTCTTTCTCTCTCCCCCCCTCTCTCTCTCCCACGCACACACTTTCTCACTCTCTCGCCCATTGGATGACTGTATCAGAGCCGGCAAGCCCTTTTGGCTGATAGGGTGTTAACGCCTCAGTTTTGCATTTATGAATCACTCGTCCTATATCTTCATGCTTTATGGGGAGCCAAAAGTGTTAAGGGACTTTGGATGTATGTATAATATACTGTTGGGTACATTATTGCACATATGTCTATAGTATCCTTGTCTAAAGCAGTGTCTAAGACAATGCAGACAATCTATGGGAATGTTATGTTTTTCACTCTGGCTATGGCCATGGAGGATATTTTACTAAATGTGAGTATCGCATAGGGTTGCCTGCCAATGCGTGTAAGAAAAAGGCGTTAAAACAGGCAGAATTGCCTTAGCACCTTTTTCCACTACGTTTTTGTAGAAAGTGTAAACGCCTCCTGCAATTAACGATTTACAAAGGATTCCTATTCTTTTAGCAGGGGCTAAAAACAGACAGATTTCATTGCAATCAATTGATTTAAATCGAGCATGAAAATAAGATGCTGGTTTTAAAATGAAATGTTTTTTGCAGGCGGAGCAGGAATGCACGACGGGCAAACATGATGAACATTCCCTAGATAAGACAAACATGTATAAAGACAGGCGTAACAAATGAATCGCTGAATTTGGCATTTTTTTTCCCCGATCTGGGGAAATCTAAAATGAGCCTGCATGTCCTCCTGTGCCAGCAAAATATTTGTCATGTAGTACTGAGCTTCTGATTGACAGTCTTGTTGAGAAAGGCACTGAGTGACAGGTGTATTGCACACAGGCAAAGGCCTTCATTGTGCCCTTTCAGATCTCCATCGTAGGCCCTAGTGAGTTAAGTTGGAAAATACATCGAGAAAGTCTCTAACCCATCACAAAACAATATTTAGAGGTGGTACCTCAGAATATCAAGTAGCTAACAAACCTTGGGCCCATATAATTAAAGGCGTGACCTAACAGAGGCAGTCAAGTTTTGGTGCTTGGCATCATTCAAGATCTTCACACTTAGACCAAACAGCAGAATTCTCGACCTCCTCCAAGAATTCACACAATCTTAACACGGCCAACAACGGCACTCCGGCCAAGGGCACACAAGGCCTCCCATAGGTTATGCTATGTTAAAGGTTAAAGGTTCTTATACTGCACACTGTTGCCACCTGCGTGAGCTCTTGTCGCTTTGCCGGATCTTTAAAGCAAGGAGGGAGGCGGGTAAGTTAGTAGGACTGAGCATGGAAAAAAGAGCAAGACAGCTGTGATTTGCTGGTTTGTTTCGTTGTTGTGGTGGTAAATAGACGCAAACGCCTAACACGCCAACCTACCCAGATTTCCTGAAAGCAAACCCACACACAGTGACTGGCTTTTCTGAACTGAAACTACCAACAGCAAAGCAAAAACACTTGTGTGCTCTCCACTAACAAACTATCCCCTCTCTTATTTTAAGATCCTCTAGGGCACCTGGAGACCATGCAATAAAAGAGGTGCATGGTATAAATCACACTAACATAAGATAACATAACATAAAAGATGATACCCAGTTTATTCTTAATCTGTAGCATCCATCTTCCCAACTTTCTCAATTTAACTCCTGATGCTGTCCCATTCAGTCCTGTATGAGAAGAACTTTATTTCCGTTGAATGAGTGCAAGACAGAAATTTTAGCTCTTGGACTTCCCTCCATTTTCAGAAGTCTCATAACTTCAATACAGCTACTTAACTTCCTGGTTGGCATTTCTATCTCCACAGCACCGATACAGAACGTCTGGGTTCTTATGGACTCCTCAGTATCCCTCCTCCCCAGATTCTGGGCCACAGAAATTGGGTTATGATATGACATGATCGGTCATTTATAGCGCACCTGTACACAAGTGGCTCTAGGGGCAGGTTCACACCTCGAAATGTAAGAAATCCCTGCACTGGCTAAATGCCAAAAAACATGCCATGTTCAAAATACTCTGCCACCTCAATGACATTTGGGGTTAGCGCTGAAATATCTCCTTACTCTTATCTACCCACTACACCCCACCAGATCACTGACATCTAGCAACATAGACTTTCTTTTTCTTCCCAAAATGCGTTGTGTCTTATACTGTGATTGTCAATTCTCTGTCTGGGGTCTTAGTCTTTGCAGACCACTGATTAAGGCTTAGTGCCATGTAAATTTACAGAGACTGAAATCTAAGTACTGCGTCCATTTCAACATTTACTGCTTGGGCCATTTAAAAACCTCATATTTATTCTATGCTGTAATTTTTAGGTCTCCCATGCAGTAAATAGCCAATGCAATCCCATCTCATAATTAATTGATATTTTAAAGTGGTATTTACATGTTCACATGGTTTTACTGTTACCACCATAATCATAATGAAGCTCTTTGTCTAGACCACTAATGATTTAATGGCCAGGCCATAAATGCTCACTGTGATGCATGCTTTTGTACCAGTACTTTAAGGCGTCCTTTACCTATAGTGTAAAGCACTTTATAAATAAGTAAATAAATAAATAAGTAAATAAATACAATAAAATAGAAAAATGTACTCCAAGCCCTGCTCCTTTCTTTTTTTTTAGCTTTTTTTTCAGCGCAAAAACCCAGAGACATCCAAGTGCTACTTATAGAAAGTGCATAGTACATTTGAGAATGTCATTCCTCTTCCTGCCGTTCCCTCCCATAACACTGCCATCACTTGAACCTGTTTAGAGGTTTGAAGGATGACCAGGGGACCCTGGGAGCGGCAGGAGGCTTTTCTGTACAGCCTATGGGGGAGCAACTATTATGTATTCTAAATCTATTGCCTTCTCCAGGATGTTCTCAGATGCAGAAGCACTTCGTGATGTCAGGACTATGGGAAGACTCCATGAGGCCTACAGGTGAGTGAACTGAACCTTTAGCTGTGGCTGGGTGCTTTCCAGAAGACCCCCAAGCCCGCCTTGATCTATATATTTTATTTGTAACTTGGTCTGTATCTGACAGGCATTGTTCGACAGCTCTCCTTTTTTGTACCGACCTCTGTGGCTACTTTCTGCTCTAGCTGCACCAAAACGAATCTTGGAAAATTCCATTGCAGCCTTGTAGAATATGTAAAGAGAGAAAGATACTTTTCAGGAAACTGTGCAACGTTCCACATACATCTCTAGCATCTTGGAGAGCACCCGAAGATGGACATATACCAACCACTCAGTGCTGCTGCTTCCGCCGATGTTTGAGAGCTGAGGTTTCCAGGACCGGTTGGACTGGTTTTGAGAAGCTCCTATTCATGGCATGCCAAAAACCCAACGATGAGTTGTTGGTCGTGAAATGAATGCAAGCGACGTGGCTCAGGTCACACAAAGTCCGCGGAGCAGCCTTTATTGCTGGCCGCCTTCCCTACCAGTGACATCACACTCCACCAGCCGATTAGAAAACGAGCCCCATTGCTGCTGTCATTGTTAACTGCAGAGCTCTGCAACAGGGACAGTGGGTGTACATTCATTAAGAAAAGAGCACCGTGTACCTAGGGCGGCCAGATCAAAAAATAAAGTCCCGAAAAAACTCAGCAGTCGCTGCAATAGACATAAAAGTAGGACATCAAAACCCAGGCACCGAAATATGTAAGACAGATCAGAATGGCTAGCCATGAAGCGAAAATGACAGACATATCAGTGTTTTCGTTATTTCTGCGAGATTTAGGGGGGCCTTTCACTTCTTACGCAGCTAATTTAGGGGTTGTTTTCTGGGACAATTTGTGTTCTTATTTTTCAGACTGCTGCGTTATATTGCCTACCTCAAAATGGGTAACAATGCCACTTATCACAGCACTTAGAAGATGGAGGAATCAATCATGAAGCACAATCTAAGAGCACACATTATTATTGTGATGGTGGCACAGGTGGAACGACACTAGCAGGGCATCTGATCTTCCAGCAGTAATCAGAGTTCATTATGTTTACACGGTCACTTCCCTTTATACCAGACTTTGCCTGCAGCTGTAACCATACTTTCACAGAGAAGGGCTGTAGAAAGGATTAGCTTCAAAGCCTGTTCTAAACACCTGGACAATTGACTACTTTGCAGAAGCTTGACCCAGCTACAGTGACATGTCGTGACAAACCGGGACTGACTCCCCCAAAAACAGGACACCTGGTCACCCTAATACTCATTGCTGGCGTTATTCAATGAATGCTTAATTCATTTAAGGTTCTGCGCTGCGCCTATACACATTTCGCAGTAGTGGGTAAAACGTGTACACAGCTTCTTTAGACATTTCGGTCAATAAGAACCGAGGTCCCCAACATATGAGAGGTCCGATAGCACAGCGAGTGGAGCGCTCGCTATGACATCTGTGCAGCGCTCCGAAGCCTGAGGGCTCGTAGCGCTATATAAATGCTAAATTATTATTATGAGATCCTTTCCAAAGATTTGGAGCACAAACAAGATCAATGAGTGCACTGCATCAGTGGGAGAGCTGTATTGAGTACTTAATGGCAGCATGTCTGCCAAGTAAAACTGTTTTCTAAAAATTTAGTTTGACGAGGTGTTTTGTACAGAAAAAATGTTTTTTTTTTGCTCACAGGGACTGCCTTTGGTATTCGACTGGCTGATGCTTCCCAGCTGGTGTCAGTACTTGGTGGCATGTTTTCTGCACCGGAGAGTTGGCTGTGGTACACGATGGCAGGATCTCCACGCACGACGACTGTTTATAGTTCCTAGCATGGCTTCTAGACTTTAGAGTTGCTTTGTGGCCCTTGATGCCATGGTTTGCACACAGGAGACGGTTCTGTAGGACTTGACATGAGTGCTACACTGCAGAGCTGTTTATAGCTCTCGGTTAAGTGTTTTCTTCACAGGAAGTTATTTTTAGTCTTTTATGAATGCATTTTTCCGTAGCATGATTAATGCACAGGATGCTTGCTTGTGTCACCTGATGACAATGCTCCTTCACAGCAGAGCTGCATTAGTAATTCATGGCAATGCGTTCTACGCAGGAGAGCTGTTTGTAGTCATTGAGAGCATGGTTTCTACATAAGAGAGCTGCTAATAGTGACGTTTTTTATTCACAGGAGGGTAGTTTTACTACTCACTTCTATGATTTCTATGCAGAGAAGTAGTTGACTTATTAAAATGAGCGGAGCTGGGAAGCAGAGGTGAGAAGCAGTCTGCAGCAGTCCAGCATGAGAGTCTCTCTACTGTCCTAACTGTGTGAGGTGGAGCCTATAACTACCCACACCTACCGCGGAGCGGTGAGCGGAGCTGGGAAGCAGAGGTGAGAAGCAGTCTGCAGCAGTCCAGCACGAGAGTCTCTCTACTGTCCTAACTGTGTGAGGTGGAGCCTATAATTACCCACACCTACCGCGGAGCGGTGAGCGGAGCTGGGAAGCAGAGGTGAGAAGCAGTCTGCAGCAGTCCAGCACGAGAGTCTCTCTACTGTCCTAACTGTGTGAGGTGGAGCCTATAATTACCCACACCTACCGCGGAGCGGTGAGCGGAGCTGGGAAGCAGAGGTGAGAAGCAGTCTGCAGCAGTCCAGCACGAGAGTCTCTCTACTGTCCTAACTGTGTGAGGTGGAGCCTATAACTACCCACACCTACCGCGGAGCGGTGAGCGGAGCTGGGAAGCAGAGGTGAGAAGCAGTCTGCAGCAGTCCAGCACGAGAGTCTCTCTACTGTCCTAACTGTGTGAGGTGGAGCCTATAACTACCCACACCTACCGCAGAGCGGTGAGCGGAGCTGGGAAGCAGAGGTGAGAAGCAGTCTGCAGCAGTCCGCTGCAGACGCGGAGTCAGAGTCGCATGGAACCGGACGTAAGACCACAGAAGTCTGCAAAAACCACATGGTTAATGGCGACCGGATTAAAGGAGAGGAGTAAGTCCGAATCCGCAGTGAGACAGACAGTGAGCCCTGTTGAGGAAGAGGTCTCTGGCCGTCCGGCCCTAAAGTCGGGGGCCAAAACTACAGCCCCAACCTCTGAGGAGATAGGAGCTCCAAAAACCAATCAAACACCTATGGGGGGGGTCGTCGGAGTTTCTAACACTATCGAGACCCTCAGGGGCAGTAGTGGGGCTGATGTGAGGAAACAAACAAAGAATAACGAGAGTGTTCTCGGAAAACGGATCACGTCAGAAGTGGAAGCACCCTTAGACGGTGAGATTCTATGTCCATGGAGTGGAGCAGAATCTCGGGGGGATGAACTTACCAGCACGAGTACCCCGGTGTCTGAGGCCGATCCTACGGCTGGCTTCTCGCAGTCTCCGCTGGAGACGAGTGACGTCTGTGCGAGCGCGGTCGGAGGACGGCGCCCGCCTGACGCCAGGCGGAAGTTCAGGAGCGAAGGGCTAGGCCAGAGCCCTAACGACAAAGAAGGAAGGAGAGAGGAGGACGAAGAGGGGAAAGCGGAGAACGTGGAGGCCGCGGTCGCAGAGGCGGGTGTCTCATCTCGGAACGAAAGGGCCCCCGTCAACAAAAGCCTCCCAGGAAACAACGATGGGCCCGTGAAGGGACCAGGAGAGTCAGAGGCAGAGGCACTGAGGATCACTCAGTGTCCAGTGCAAAACCAACTAAACAGCCCAGGAGGGAGCTGCGGAAAACCGTGGAGCCAGCAGACCTCTACTCTGGAGTACGAACCGGGGGAGTGGTAGCCCAGAAGACAAGTAAAATAGAAATAAAAGCTATGATACACCAAAGGAGCAGTGAGAAAGAGAGCTGTACTAAAAAAAAAGTAAGACGGACTAAAAGAAGATCACATGAAAATAATACCACTAAGGAGGCCATTGCCAGCGAAACTGACTCCGAAGATGAATCGGATGTGGCGAGTCGCATAGACTCGGAAGAGGGGCTGAGTGCAGCAGATTCAGACCTAGAGATCATCGAACCTGATGGCTCAGGTGATATAATAAATGGATCAACGGAATTGGAAGCAAACCAGAAGACCCCGGCTAAGGGGCAAAAAGGGGAGAAAAGGGGGGAAAACCATCAACTATGTTTGAAAATAAGGAAAAAAGGAACGAACCCAGGGACAAAAAAGGCAAGAACTGAAAGGAAAACGGGCAGAAAGGGAGGGATCGAACAGACAAGAACAAAAGAGACGAAAAGAAGAGGTTCCCAAAGGAAAGGTTTACCGGCTCCTATCATATCGCACCCATTAAAGAACTTCTTCATACAACATCATAAAAGAAAGTTACTAATTGATGACTAAGTTTTCGTTGCTGAATTGTTGGAAGCGGTCGGGGAAACGCCATCTGCGCCAAAGCAGCGAAGAACCGAAAGTGGTCCGTTTGTGTCCATCAGCCAAGACCAGGCGAAAGAGGCAATCTCGGAAAAGACGGCAACTCAGAGTATAGTCCCTCCTAGGATCAGTGAGATGAGTGGTCAGGAGGCAGGTACGGAAAGAGAACAGCTACGTGTCCTCCCCCCTGGACCGCTAATGAAAACCCCAAAAAATGGGACTTAAGAGACGGAACAGAAAAGAACTGAACAGGAGGGGGAGAACAACAAGGAGCAGGTTTCTGCAAACCCGCAACTTGGGAACACAACACAAAGAGGGGTACCGCCAATCGGACAGAGAACAGTCTATGGCATGGAATAAACCACATCTGACGACAGGCTCCCCCATGAAAGCAGCCATCGAAACAAGGGATGCGTCGAAAGCAATCTGGGACCAAGGACTGTCGATCAAAGGGTCGGGTGGGCCAAATCAAAGAAAGGACAAAGTATATAGTCCTTTGGTGGACATAACACAGTCAGACCCTCACAAGGCGACACGAAGACAAGAGAAAATTCAAGAATCTCCAAAAAAGAGAAGACTAAGTGACATCGCAGCCTCAATGCAGAAAGAGACGCCTAACAACAAACCAGACATGATCGCAATTATGTCAGCTATGTCAATCGTGCTGGCACCATTCTGCAAGCTATACGAGGCAATAAAGGAAGATGTAAAGGATAACACTGCAATCCTGGCAAATATGATAAGTAAACTAAGCCATGTAGAAAGTTATATCATCGTGGGTGAAAATCGGGCAACGCAGGAAGCATGCAAGTGGGAAACCAAAATCAAAATGCTTGAAAAGAAGATCGGAATAATGGAAGCCCTAAATAAGGATCAAATGGAAAAATGGAGCTGTACAAAAGCTAAGATCCAGGAAATGGCAGCGCAGTCGAAGACAAAGGGAAATCCGCCCTCATCTCCCAGAGAGAAGAAAAAAGTACTGACTGGGGAGCAAATAGTTAAAAGAACAGCCCAAGTATCATATCACACCCCGGAGGAAAAGAGAGGCGTGACATTATCAGTGATACAAACGACTGAGCCGTCAGAAATAATCGACCTTGTGGCAGGGTGCGTAGGAGAGGAGAAAAACAACAAACCAACGGAAAGAAGAACCAAGGAACCGGACGCTAGATCACCGAAAACCATAGAGGAGTTTATGGTGATGTCCGACTTAATGAACATCTCAACCCACGAACACAAGGAAGAAACCAAACAACAAAGTAAAGAAACAAGAGAGGGTGAGATAAAAAGAAAAGGTGCAAGCCAAATAACGGACAAGGTGGATGGGAACGGAGTGGCGGAGAACGCGCAGGCACCTAAAGTAGCCTCCGATCGACAGTTGGCAAATTTAGACGACCCACAACAGAAAAAAGGCCCCCTGGGTATTCTGGAAAATACAAGGGAAAACCCAAACAATAATAGCAGAACAGAAACGCTTTCGAACGAGAAAGAGGAAAGCCATGAAAAGGCCAGGCACGACAAAAAGAAAGAAGAGACAAGAGTGTTTAAACTGGAACAGAGAGTCAAAGACGGAAGATTCTTGATCTTGAATAGACCTTCAGTGCTGAATATAATGAAAAAAATGAAAACCCTGAGAAAAATCAGAACAGAAGACCTGAAACTTGTGGAGCCTTATCACAGAGAAAAGAGGGCCAAGGCCTACCTCCATCTCAAGTCCGCAAGAATCGAACATATTGACCAACAAGTCTATGAAGAAACCGAACATTTGGGTTTCCACCTCACAGAGTTAACCAAGAAAAACGATAAAAACACCCTCGTAATGGAAAAGGCAGAAACCCAAAGAGCACAAACGCACTACAAATCAAGGACGGAAGAGCTCTACCATCAAAACCTTTGGAAAGAACCACAGGAGAGGGTGGAAGCACGCAGAGAGCATCGTAAGATCAGATGGGAAGATGCACGAAAGAGTGAGAGAAACAAGAAAGAGACAGAAATCCAAGCATCAAGCCGGTCCCGCCTGTCTAGGGAGAACCGGGAGAGACCGAAGGAAGTCTCAGAAGATTCCCCGGCAAAGGACAAAGACAGGGATTTACGGAGGGTAAGAGGGGACGAGCAAAGGAGACATGAGGATAAGAATAGAGCAACATCTAAAACAGAGAGGAAAGTGGTGGAGGAACAGAAAGTAGGCCCATGGAAATGGCTAACACAAAGCTGGAACAAAAACTCAAAAAAATAGCAACGACCTGGGTCCCCCGGCGTCCACGAGATAAATCAAAGCAGTGACGCGGTGAGGCCCGAAAAAGATCATTTTACTTTAGGGTCTTGGAACACAAGAGGCCACGCACATCTGACCACAGCTGGAGAGGTGGAACTGGGCATTTACGATATAATATGACTTCAAGAAACATGGTTGCTCGATAGGCCAGTGCTCGATGGCTTCACCGTCAAAATCTCGCCGGCAGTAAAAGGTCTGCTAGGTAGACCTTCATCAGGTCTCCTAATAGCGATCAAAACAGGACAGGGGCTATCGGAACCCAAAAAATGGAAAGAAGCTTATGAACTATTGGTGGTTTTGACGTCATGGAATCAGTGCGATGGTAAGAAGCAAAAATCTCAGATAAAGCCACTAGCGATAGTCAACTGCTATTGGAACCCGCAACGGACGTCCACCAAATCGTTCTGTTCAAACATGAGAGACACAATTGATAAGCTATACGAGGAGTTTGAGAGGATCGAAATCGTAGTATGTGGAGACTTCAACGCGAAATGTTCCAAGATAGAGTCGGTAGACTTGGGGGGCAAACAAGCAAGTGGAACATACGACCCAGCTGGAGAAAGAGGGAAAGCGTGGAATGAGGTCATCAGAGTCAGGAACATCCAAAACACAGCCGACCTCTTTCCCTCCCAACAAAACCTTCCAACGTGGGAACGCAATGCATCAAAAGCGACCATGGACTACATCTTTATCTCGGATGGGTTGACAAGTGTCATGAGGAATTTTGAAGTTATAAAAACCCAACAAAGCGATCACAATCTGCTAATGTGCTCATGGCAAGGACACATACCAAATAAGGAAGTATATGCTTCAGCAGTTGAAGTAAATGCCCAGAGAACCAGTCTAAGAATAACCGAAACCGACATAGCGAAAATAAACATAGCGTGGTCCCAAAAGACAACCAAATCTCAAATGACATCGGATGAGGAGAGACCGAACTACCTACCATTTTTATTGGCATTGCGAAGAAAGGTGAATAAAAACAGCGAAAACCCAATAGCACCAAAACATGCTTTTGATAAAGAGTTGGTAGACAAAAGGAAAATTGTCCGTAGACTGAAAAGAGTGGCAAAAAAGACCAACGCGCTGGAAGACTGGAAGAAATGGAAGCAGGCAAAGAACGAGTATACAAACTGGAGAAAACAGCACAGAGCTGCCCAAATCCAAAAAGACGCTGAAGAAATGATGTCAAAATTACAATCAAAAAAGGCAAGGGATTTCTGGGGCTTGATAAACGCACCAAATAATACATTCAAGAGCGTGCAGAGCAACGCAGTCCCGGAAGCAAGTTGGATAGGCCACTTTACAACAGAATTCAAGTCCCCGGAACAAGATGAGGGCGCAATGAATAAAAGGAACAACACACCCTGGGTCGACTTATCAGATAAAGCTGACATCGAAAAAACAATCAACAAACTAAAAACATCCCGCGCAGCAGGTCCGGATGGTCTATCAAATACGGACCTTAAAATGTGCCCGAAGGAATGGTCCAATCTAATCAGCAAGATATTTGAGGAGTGCGGCAGGAAAAAAATGATTCCGAAAACATGGCTAAATGCGGTCATAGTACCGATCTACAAGAAAGGAGCACGACATGAGCCTGAAAGCTATAGACCCATCGCCCTATTAGATATAATAGGAAAGATCTTTGCGACTCACCTGCTCACTCACTTTCGCACCTGGGAACAAAACGGCCCTTCAAGAGACGTCCTGCAAACAGGGTTCCAAAAAAACGGAAGTACGGGGATCAACATCTTTCTACTGAATATTCTGAAGGCAAAAGTAAAGGAGGGGGCCCCAAGGATCTTCCTGGCCTTTGTGGACCTATCAAAAGCGTTCGATAGGATAAATCGAAGAATGCTATGGGACAAACTACAATCCTGGAAGTGCCCAGAGGAGGTGATGGACCCCATAAAAGCCCTACATACAAAGACGAAAATCAGAGTGAAATTAAACCTACAAGGCACCCTCTCTGAAGAGATCGAAGTAAACAGAGGTGTAAAACAGGGCTGTCCATTGGCCCCAGCACTATTCTTAGCCTTCCTGGGAGATTACCAACACTCTGAAGAGAAAATAAGAGTGTTCCCTCCCAAAATTGGTAAAACAGAAATCCCACGCCTGCTATATGCCGACCATGTAATCTTGATCGATCAAACAAAAATAGGCTTCCAACGGAAACTAACAAATCTGGCAAGATATATCAGCGAAAACAACCTCTAAATAAACAAATCAAAAACGAAGGTCTTGATATTAGAAAAAAGTCAAAACCCAAGAAAGAAAAAGCAGACTTTGTTTATCGAGAACATGGAAATAGAAAACATAAAAAGTATCAAATACTTGGGGGTAATGATGGACAGCTCCGGAACAGACAGCGCTTGGCAAAGTCAACTATGGGAGAAAACAAAGCGCCTGACAGCACAGGCAAGAGCAGTGGAAAAAAAATACGGAACATTCTCGGTATCTCCAGCTATCATATTCTACAAATCTAAGGTAGTGCCGACCTTAGTGTACGGAGCCGAAACTTCTTTAAATATACCACGCCAGCTGTGGACAAAATTGGAGGGCTATATATGGAAAACGCTGTTCGGGGTCCCGAAATCGACAGCCATGCCGGCAATAAGGAGAGAACTGGGCCTGGTATCCTTGGCAGCCATGGTGGACCAAAGTGCGATGAGTCTATTCAGAAAGATAATCATGTCGGACACGCTACCTACCTATGAGTTCATGAGAGATGAAATTGAAGCGGGAAAGTGCAGAGCCCTAAACAATTGGGTGATGGCTAGAAAAGAAGATCTGAAAAAAATTGCCTGCTCTGAAAAAGATCTAATGGAAAATCCTGAGAGAATCAAACGAAAAATGAAAGAGTGGGATTGGATGACCACAGTGGAGAAAGCGGCTGGCAATAAACTTCTAACGCATCTACCACCCACTTTCAATTGTTTGAACAAACCTCAAAATTACTGCCATAAATTCCCCGACAAAAAACTGAGAAACCTTTTTCTAAAAGCCAGATTAAATCTACTACCAACCCGAGAAATCATAGCCATTCGGGATTCGAATAGGATAAAGACATGCCGTCTATGTGACAATCAAACGGAAATAGAAACACTGAAACATCTAGTGTTGAAATGCCCAGAAACTATGGAAATCCGAAAAATGTATCTCCAAACCCTGGCAAAAAATGCATGGCACCTCGAACCCGGTGACTGGTTTAACCGATTAATATCAGGTGAAAAAACAAACTGGACGGTGGCAATGGCAAAACTAATAGATATAGTGATGAAAAAGATAAAGACACTTTCGAATGGACCACAACCTGCATCAAGACTGGAACCAACATAGGGAAGCGGACAAAGACGCAAAGCCCAGTGGGACAGAGACACCATTTTTGTGAGACGCGGAGAGGAAGGGGACTTGCGCGAAGTGCTTCCCTAATGAAGAGAAAGAAACTGTGAAGAAGTTTTTGATAAAACTCTTTGTTTTACCACTTTGAGTAAAGTTCAATAAAAAAAAAATGATTTCTGCGCATGCAAGTTATTTACAGTACTAAAGGGCAAAGACTTCTTTGCATCAGGCAGCCATGCGTCCCGACCCTGCCCCCCCCGGGGGCAAGTGCCCCTTTGCCCTCCCATAAAAACATCTCTGGACTGCGAGCCCGGAGGGGGCCCTTTAAATCAGTAACATGTCATACAAGGATGCGGATGCAGAATAACGCTTGCACCAAATAAGACCGACTCAGGAAGTTTGGCAAAATGTCTCATCCAATTGTTTTATTTTCAATTGACTAAAACAGGGAGTTACAACGGACATCAATGGACATTCGATCATGCTCTCAGCGCAAATCACATACAAACACACTTAAGTACTAAAAATATATAAGTGACATCATACTACGTGGCAAACTGACTGAGAAAACCCACGGGGGGTTGTGATAGGATTACAGGGAACATCTAAGTATACTTTCTTTAAGGGGATGGGTCTCTACAGTCAGGTGGACAATTTATGCCCACCCCTAGTGCAAGTCATTTTCTACAGTTACAAGATACACAATACACCATTGGCTATCAAACTATAAGGCCCTTCGTTATATGGCCCTCTACAGTTGGTTGGCACGCTTGTACCCTTCTGGAACCTTCGGCTCACTAGCAGCACGTGTGCTGGTACCCCAGGTGTCAATGGGTGGACTTGACCATGTCTTCCCACCCAATTAGCCCAACATCTCTCATCGCTCATGCCGTCATGCCATTCAGACTCTCTTTGAACTTGTCCTTGTAAAGTATTACTGCTCCTGAGAATAAAAGGGAGTATGGGAACACTCTTATCAAAGTCCAGGTTTGTACGCACAACTCCTATTTCCATCCTTGACTCACCTGAAAGGAGACCGTATTTCAGCCTGTTTTGCAGCATTTAATTGTCTTGAATTAATAAACTTGGTACTCATGATGTTCTTTCCTGTACCCTAACAAGGGCTGATTCAGCGTCTCACATTCACTGTTCCTCAAGGATAGATAACCGGTTCTTAGCCGCTCCATCCTTTGACATCAGTCCAGACAGCTAATCCAGGCCTTTCCTCGATCTTCAGCTGTTTTCTAACTGCGACAGAGCTCTCCGATCCTTCTTTCTTCATGGGTCTAAACTTACTAAGTATGTGACACCGATGTCCAGATTCTATATAATGGCGGCACCACCTGCAGTCTACTCACTACATATACCTAGCCTTTAAGATTACTTAGTCTACTTGCGTTGCTGCATCTGTACAGTTATAAAATGGCTTGCATTTTCTGCAATGCTCCTCACATGTGCAATCTTCATTCCGCAGTTTACTCGATTATTTACTCCGTCATCAGATTCTCTAAGGTCCATGCGTCTTCTTCTTCGACCATTCTTCTCAGTGCGTCACGCTCATTTCTTGTGACATCACTTGTTTCTCTTTCTCTTATCTTCATATTCCCTTTGGGGATCTCCTCCAAGAGATTTTCATCTCTACGAGGCTACATCATAAAGGGTCTTCTCAATGGATACCTTTTCTCAAAGACTCTCCGTGGAATTGGCACCCTCACTGGCGTTGTGCATGTCGCAATTTCCAACTTCCAACATATAGGCAAGATGGGGATGGGACTTCCTGCAGAGGCATTCAGCTGCTCCACTACACTCGTAACCCAGTAGATCTAAGGATCTAGATATTTTACAACTACATATCCAAAGAGTAAATTAGATTTCCCCACATTTCACAGGTGCACTTTATTCTGTTCACACCATACACTTAGAATGTAATTCCACTCCATCATATTGAAGGTGGAATGGAGCAAAGGCTGACTGTGATGAATTGCCACCTGGCAAGGGTGTGAGAGCCCTAATAATAAAATGGTGGGGTAATTCCATCTCTGGAACGGACATCTGGTAATCAGATTCCCCTTTCATTCGATCCATGCCAAAAAGCATAGTGTGTACTTGTGCCCTGCTGCACCAGTATCCTGATTTGCAGCGCTTGCTCTACTCTACTAGTGACACAGAGCAAGTTCAGAGGTCACAGGCACCCCCATGACAGCTGCAGTAACAGCTAGGTCTCTGCGGCACAGGCGCTGCATTTAAGGTATGCACCCCTGTTCCAAAAAATGCCCAACTCTGTGTCCTGGTGGCACAGTTGTGGGATGTTCTGACCCACTAGGCTCTGCCCTGCAACATCACTGTGTGCTGCTTTCATCAGAAACAACAGAATGGCCACCAAAAAGCCCTATGCGCGCTTAAAATCTTTGAGAAGTGCGCAGGGAAACCAGAAAAATAGGCCGCCAATCTCCCTTGCCTGTGACAGTGGTAGAACAGGAGACCACACTGCCGAAACCTGTCATTGGGCTGCCCACAGAGTGAAATGGAACTACCTGAAAAGGCAGTGTTTCATTGCCAGGAAAACCTAGAAGTGCTCTAAAATCCGTTTTTCATTGGCTGTGGAAATTGCAAAATAGTGGTTCCCCAAACATCAGAAAATATCCAACATCCTTGCTGGGTTTTCATCATCACCTTATATAAGGAATCCCCATAAGCACAATGTCAGGAGAAGCACATTTCATCACAAAAATATCCACATTCAAAAAGGTGCTTGCCTGGAAAAATCTGTCAGAATATGGGCGCAGTACTGCCGCCTGCCTGTGTCAAAGCTGTCATTCACTTATACTGGCAGTTTAAAACTTGTATCTTAAAATCAAATTGTGGAAAAGAAGAGACTTGCCATCAAAAGCAATATAGGTTGTTACTATTTAATTTCTATGTTTTAAAAAGACTGGAATTAAGAGATCTGTGTGTATATTTGTTGAAAATGTAAAGTTTATTTAGAAAAGACCATTTTAAACAAAGTGTTTTAAAGTGAACTGATGTCAGCCACAGTACTTCAAAGGCACATTCCACAGTTTGGCCCAAATAAATGTGCCTTCCCTTTTGCTCTCTGCCCAGGAACTCTCAGAAAGGAGGAGGGGATTTTGCTCTGCTTCTCTGAGGAGAGACAATAGGCTTCCTAGACTGAAAGGGAATGCAAATTCAAGTGACAACAGAAACAACTGCCAGCAGGAAGAGAGCCGTGGACTGCTCTGGGCCCAGCAAAACCATGGAGGCGGGACCAGACAGATTTGTGTATCTTAAACCCAAGGAATATCTTTTTGAAAAAGACTCATAGAGAACTGTGCAAAATTTGTAAAAATATGTAACTTATAGGTTGTTAACATGAAAATTCTGCCCACCGTTTGAAACTACTCTGAACTCTGAGCGATATTCAGAGAAAGGACTACCGAAATGTTGATGTTGTAGCAATTGTGATAATGCTAGAAATAAGAAACTTCACAGGATTATGTCCAGATGTCATGCAAATACATGTAGAAACATGTGGACAGATCTGACACTGGGTACCCAACCAAAATCGCGAAAAACTGTCTAATTTGAACCGAAGCTCTCACTGATATGGAACTCGGACGGATATGTGCTCTACTAAATCTGTGATGTAAATATGTATTGTTAGCAATTTGGTTGTATTGTAAATATGATTTATGTGAAAAATAGATATACTGTACAGAAACAAAGGGGAGGTACTCCCTGAATTGTATAATACTGCAACATCATGAAACCATGTGTTCCTTCTCAAATCAGGAGAGAGGACAGATTCTAACCAATAGGATTCCTAGAGAGTGTGCTTAGTATAATTCAGCCTACCCACCCCTTTGGGAAATACATACATAGGGACAGTTTAGGACCTAGAGAGACACACAGATTCATCCATCAACTGATTTACTGGCGAAGTGCTCTGCAGGAGAAACCCATATCCAAGACTCTAGAATTTTGAAAGCAGAGAGGACCAATTCCAAAGCTGAACCCTTCTCAGCTGGCATTTAAAATCTTGAAACCTGATTTACCCACAGACTTCCAAGGGGAATAACTCCACATAGAACAGCCGGGCTGTGCTGTCTCTGCTTTCTTGCCAAGAACTCTTACTAGGACCCAGAGATCCAAACCAGTAGAGCAGAGCTGTAAACAGATAGCTGCAACCCAGAACCAACCCATCAGATCCAGTGCAGAGGCCGTGCAGTGTCCAGAGTGCCGTGCTGAGTGCAGAACCGGGTGCCTGAATCCTGTCTGGTGGGCTAGCAGAATTCCAGTCCAAAACCTTTGACCAGATCTTTGACGGGCCTATTCCAAACCATAGTTGTGAGTATCTATAGCATAGAATTGTCCATAGCCAGTATTTTATCCTTAAGTAATCCTATCCAAACTCTTCTATCACATCCAGAACTGCATTGTAGAATCTCTTTTGTTTTCCTGAATCTTTTCCTCATCCATATAGTCCTTTGATAATAGTAGTGATAATATCATCTTTGCGCTAATATATTTGCTGGAGAAAGACAGGTGTCTCGGCGGGCAAAAGTCAGAACAGAGGCGCCGCTGATCTGGTGGCTGTCCCGTTGGGTATCTTGTATCTTCATAGCCTCCCTAGTGTAAAGGAATTCCTGTTTGTAATTCAAAAGCGCATCTTTCATTTGTAAAATCTTGACTCTTTCTGAGAAAAATCGACCTCTATTAAAACCGTCAAACCCTCATAACTTCCGTACCGTACATGCTAGACATTTAAGTGTCAAATTTAAGCTAACATCCCCAGCTTTCAAACAAACCCAAAACTGCATTCCAACTCCTTATAGTTTCTCGCGCAGGGAAAAGTTTGCCGCAAATCTTTTGTTTCGCTCAATTTCATCACGTGTAAAACAGCTATGTCTTGCATCCGACCTCAGAATTCAGTTTTCAATCTGCTAGTTATTCAATCACCATTGCTAGTGTATACCTGAAAGTATACAAAGCGTCTCCCACTAGTTTTGAATCTGATTTAGTGATTTAAATCAATTTTTCAGTGTTTTTCCCATTACTTCAGAGCCACATTCAAAAGCATTTGACCTGTTTTGAAATCATTCCTTTTTCTCTCTATGCTGGCAGGGGGGAATCGGGATTGAAACTATAGTTGTTGAGTGTTTATTCCTGAAACCTGTGTTCTCTCCTTCCAACTCTTTATACTGCATATTGGTCGGAATTGAGTAGTGTGCAGGGGGAAAAAGTGACATTGCATTTGATTGAACCCACATCAAGTGTTATTCTATGCTGCATTGTTTTTCTTATCCATACTCCTTCTGATTAAAGAGATTGTTGATTGTTGTGACATCACCCCAATGGTGATCATTGTATAAATATTAATAGTGTGATATATATATTGTTCAAATTCATAAAATAAATCTTTTAACTTTGCAAAACAACCTGCTTCCTGGTTCAGTGTGAGCGGGGAGGATTCAAAGAGAGGGGCGTGATATAAGGGTACATCATTCAGAAATAAAAGAATTTATAGACTAAAAATATATAATTAAGGGTTCCAGCTGTGCATCACACACTAGGCATTGACTTAGGTGGAGTGCCGGGTTGAAATCACTTACACAGTAAACTATAAATATAAGTCATACCTGAGTTATGGTATGGTGGCCAGCATCTTTCAGAGTTATCTCACCCACATTAAATTTATATATCTCATGTGACAGCCCAGTTCAGATGTGGCAGGGTTCTGTGTATTCATTCCAGATAAGGCTCCCCCTGCCCACTGGCAGCACTATAGCCTTGGGGTTTGCTTGTCTTTGTTCCTGCTGGAGTGGGAGGGTTACCCCAGATTACCCCAGATGAGGCCTTTGCCCAGCCTGTATTCTTCAAGGACCTCTTGAAGAAAGCATGTTGTGCAGTATAATTCCAAAGAACAGCACCTGTTTTATTATCTGTTACATATTATGACAAATAAAATCAACAGCCAATGAGAATAGACACATACCTTCAGACCCTAGTGTACCCCGAACTGTGTCCTCTGAGTCTACATATATAATTGACTCGCCTGCATATCCTGGTACCAGCTCATTGCAGTTGAACATCTACCACTGCCAAACATAGCGGCTACCCGATCTGCACAGCACGAGAAGACAATTTGAGACAGCAGTCACCTTCCGTTCGACCCCGGCTCTATGCCAGCTTGCCGCTGGACCACCATTCCTGCTACATCTTCAAACTGTACCGAACCCGCAATTGATGCCGAGAAGTATGTTTCAACACTGTTGAACCACCAAGACCTTTGCAAAGGTGTTGTTGAGTAGTATCTGCCCCTCTGGTCCATCTTTCAGCCCTAGAGACTGGATAGGTGATTCTAATCCCTTTTGCAACCTCAAGAACATATGATTTGAACATTGTGGTCTTTTTTTTGCCTTTTCTCGCCCTGTCACATTACCCAGAGTTCTGCATCTATTCTATCTTTACAAATGCTGTGTTCTTTGTAACGGGCTGGGTTTTCACTGGGTTTTCTAGTTAGTTATTATTGTACATGGTGTATTGATTGATGTATATATTTTTGTAGAACCTCGATTGGACATTCCTTTATTTTGTACTGTTATACTTTGCTGTTTGGGTTACTACTGATCGACATTTACTCCCCTCTTGAGAGCATAGCCTTCCCTCAGCCTACGCTACCACAAAAGGCGTTGGAGGTGACTGTGCTTATTTTACCCTTATGATTGTGTCAGCTCTTGGTTTGTAGAAGTGTGATGGCTGAGTGGGCACTTTTAGCCTCTACTCATTCTTGTAGTCCTGCAGAGCAGAAGTCAATTAATCACACTGACATTTCTGACTTATTTATTTTTGCCGGCTAAGATACTGATAACCACAAACTATTTTCTAATAAAAATGTAATTCACACAATGGTATTATCATTCAACTCAATGGTACTCCCTTTATTGAGATCTAAAATGGAAGAAAGCCTGTATCAGTCCTGACTGGTTGGTAACCTGTGACCTACAGGCCACGCACAGATCTCTGTAGCAAGGCATGCCGCATGACCAAGATAATCCATGAGTCCAACAATTGCTGCTAGTAAGAAAAGCTGATGAATGGACGGCGCTGGTAGTTCATATCTGGAGCCAAATCCTGCATTGTTGATGTTTTGAACTTCTTCATTTTATTTTGCATTTAGTAGAGCTTTATGTAGTGCTACATTGGGATCAAGCTACTTAAAGTTGCTTGTGCTGAAATGCAGGGATCAAGGTATGCATACATTGGCTGTGACTCGCAGGTGGCTCTCAGGTTCATAATGCAATAAATGAACATACATAGATTGAAGAAGGTGAGGGGGTTAAAACAGTTTTTGGTGTTTGAAAGTATAGTGCCTGCTGGAGTGGGAGGCTTACCCCAGGGGATGGCTTTGCCCAGCCTGCATTCTTTAAGGACCTCTTGAATAAAGCATGTTGTGCAGTATAATTCCAAAGAACAGCACCTGTTTTATTATCTGTTACCTATTATGACAAATAAAATCAACAGCCAATGAGAATAGACGCATGCCTGCCAAACCAGTTAGAAAATACATTAATGCGCTACAAAAACTTGGAGTGAAAAATATAGTTGTGGTGATTATGTGTTTTTGTAATGTGCTCTTGCCACTAGGTAAAAAGATCAGAGAGTTTGCACGTCTTGGGGGCTGGGATGACAGGTGGGCATTGGCGGTGGTGGCAAAGCCTGATGAGCAGGAAAATCTGGATAAGTGTCAAGATGGTAGGTCAGCGATGTATTCTCTGTAGGCAGATCAGATCAGCAGAGTCTTCCTCAGTCTTCTGAACTTCATCTGATATGGGTCTTGTTGGTGAGATAGCGGCTGAGGTGTCTGCTGGTAAGAACCTTGGTATTTGAGGGATCTAGCACTACAATGTTTTCCTAAGACCTGTCTAGTCTGCTGGATGCATGAAAGCAATTTCGAAGGCATCCAGGCAGGGGCCTTTGATGGCTTTGTGGGACAGGCAGATAGCCTTACACTCCATCCATTAATTCCGCACCAATGTAGTGTCTTCAATATTGTCTATTTACTTTAGAACTTAGATAAAGTAGATGGTATGATTTAAGCCCACTGCGTAGTGTGCAGGATTCTATATGCTAAACCTTCATAGGTCCCACTTAGGCAGTAAAGGCAGCATAAGACAACTACAGTGACCAGAACAGTCATGTGGGAAATGAAAGCAGGCGGATCCCCTGCTGGAGCTGTGGGTAATAATAGACATAATTGGTGACAGACTTTCTTTGTAATGTGAATGATGAAATGACATTGGATTTATCTCCCAGATTGTGGACTTGCTGCCGAAGGCATTGGATGATCCTTGTTCTAACAGCCAGCTTCAGGAAGACCCATCTTTTGAACAGGGGTTCATCAACAAAAGGGCAGTCTCGCCAAGTGAGTCAGGTTGAAAAATAATGAGGGAGCAAATTTAGGGTGTTCACTTTCATTCCCCCTTTATTACTAGTCATCTTCTTTTTTGAAAAGCCACTTAGAGTTGAGCAGGATAAGGCAGGAGGGCTACCCATGATCCTTTTAAATGACCAAGTCTTACCATATAACCATGAAGTTGGTTTGAGTCTCTCCCTGGAATCAGAAGCCAGATTGGTAGTCATTCAGTGGGTAACTGTGCTGGAGGACTTTACCCTTCGATTGTGGCCTAGTATTCCTATGGTGGTTGTCATAGTGGTGCATCCTTGACTGATGATCAGAAGGACAATGGCCTTTGCAAAAGTGTTGCATATGCAGAGGCCACCTAACATAGGGGTTGTATCCTTGATACAAACTGTGTAAGGGGGTACAAATGCCAACATGCTTAATCATCAAGTGTGCGCAGCCTCTTTGCATACTTACACTATATCAGGCAGGGAGTTATTCGGTCTCTAATTTGTTTATGGTAGTTCCTCTTGGATATGTTTGTTGTTCGGTTTCATCGCTTGCTCTCTTCCCATGCCTGTAGCTTACTTCTGAGATTTAGCTTGTTACTCTCTCTGCTCCCTGGATCGACCCACTTTGACTGGTAACAGGCCCAATGCCGTACCCCCCAATGCGACCTCCTGGATTTAAATTATGGACTGCCTTTCCTTGTGTGACAGTCTTCTGGGGACACAAAAGATTTTTTTTGTTAAGGCCTGCAGCAGTATTTGGTTGTGACACCACCACCCCCTAGTCTATGCTATGATCCCTTGCATGAGGTTGCATGGTTGAGGAATGAGGTTGAAAGTTAGGAGTTTTTTCTCTGGGTGAGGGATTTCCGGTAAGTCTGACAGTTTCATGATAAATGCTGTGATGACTTCATGCATGAATCTGGATGGATGGATGGATGGAATGGACGCATTGTTGAGGCTGTTTATAGGGTCTGTCAATCTGGGAGACGGCAATGTTTGAGAGAGGGAAGCAGGACTTGATTAACCTGTAGGCCTTGTTGACTTGCAATTCTTAGGCCAGGTGAAAGCTCAGAGAGTGTGACGCAGACAGTAAGGGGAAGTAGGAGTTTCTGGGTAGCAAGTGTGTTGTAGGAATGTAGCCATAAGGGTGCAATTAACCTTTGATATGGAGAGCTGCATCAGACCTTCATGGACCTGCCCAGAGAGAGAGGGCTGGTAGATAACAGTGACCTCCCATGGAAGATATTGGGTAACTCCTTTGAAGAGCGGTCGGCATGATCGATGCAGCAATCGTTTGGAAGTAGACCATTCTCACAATGTGTCGAATTTGTGGCCTATGTTGTAAACGAGTTACATGATTTACTAGCGGTGTAGCCCTGGAAGCTCGGAATGGGGCACTACCCTGATGTTGCATTTGCAAAAGTCATTGCTGAACTCTTTGTTTGCCACAGCGTTGCTGATATTGGTCCTTGACCAGTTGGGGGTTGTCACCACATCAAGCGAGCAGCATGTAGGTAGCCTAATGTTAGGAAAGGATCTAGTAAGACCTCTCACTTTTATTTAGATCATGGTGCCATGAACGGACATCCACTGACTTCTTTATGGTTGTGGGGTGGTGGAGCTGTTATCCATGTGTAAGGTGTGAGTGTCTTTAGCTGGAGTGAGGAAACCCTAGATAAGCAACTACAGGCACACCCCTTACCGCACTATGTGCTGTTACAAGAGCCGGGGATCACTTTTGTTTCTCTATTAGCACAACCCAGGTCCCCTAGGGCGGTGCTGAAAAGTCATTACCAAAATGAGAGGGGCCGACAGAAAACACCTGCATGAAATAAAGACACTACTTCTTTGTGGGTAGACACTGAGAAGTCATTTTTATATATTTAGCATTTACAAAGAACTAAATAAAATAACTTTATTGGTCCTGGAATGGGTAGCATTTATAGCCCACTACATGAATTCAAAAACATACAAATTAAATAACTCTGAATCATCAATGATGGGTATCACCCAGACATTAATTAATAAATAAATAAATAGCATCAATGCTGAACACTGGATGATTGGCATTGGTATTTCCCAGACAGGAATAGATAAATAAATACATACATAGCATCAGGGCTGAACACTGGAGGATTGGCCTTAGTACTTCCCAGCCATAAATATATAAATAAATAAACAGACCAAATGCCGAACACTGGATGACTGGCATTGGTATTTTCCTGACATTAATTAATTAATAAATAAATAGCATCAGTGCTGGACACTGGAATACTGGCATTGGTACTTCCCAGACATAAATTAATAAATACATAAATAAATAGCATCAGGGCTGAACACTGGATGATTGGCCTTGGTGCTTCCCAGACATAAATAAATAAATAAATAGCCTAAGTGCTGAACACTTGATGATTGGCATTGGGATTATCCAGACATGAATTAATAAATAAATAAGACACACCATCTTGGCGTGGCTGTGTTCCTTGTAGGAATTAATAATACTCTATGCCCATATAATTCTGACATAAATAGCCTCCTAATTCATACAGTGCTTCATTACCATAGTAAATGAAGGTTGAAACTGCAGTACACATAACAATGGTGCCTACCTACATCACCAGATAGGCCCTGTTAACAGGTGCCGTGAGGAATAAAAATGGGTTAGTGGGTTCATACATTATATATACATTTTCATGAATAGCCACGGGGCATGGGCCGGACTCCAATCAACAATGTTAAATAACTTTTCTACTCCCTTATATATGGGTAAATAGCAGCAATGCTACTCCTCTGTTGAAAGTACAGAGGCTCTGGCGTAAAAAGAAACAAACAATGTTTTATACCGGACCTTGCAAAGGGACCATCATCACTCCCTAGTTCCCAGGAATGATTCACTCATGAGGTGGCAACTAACTTCACCACTTTCCTAGTGGCAGCTTATGATGCGGGAAATGCATCTGAGGGACAGGGCCTCTGAATCCTTGTCCTATTCCTGTTTTTACCGTGTGATCTGTTATGTTTTCTGCCCCGGAGTCCATGTGGGACTCCTGGCAGTGCAGCTCTCTCTTTTGGTTTGGTGAATAGACCCATGGGATACCCTTATGGCACCCATGGGTAGGGGTACAACCCTGTGCCCCTAGTGTATGTTTTTGGGCACCTGTGGGTGGCCCCAGAGCAGGGTATGGGCTGGTGGCAGCTCCGTGCTGAATTTGACAGGTGCTCCGGGTGTCCTCCATTTTGGGATACCCTGGCCCTGCCATTGGGATCTGTTGATTCCTGATAGGAAACAAGATGGCCCCTGTGGCCTCTTGCTTTCTATTGCCTGTTATCTTGTTTTCCCAAAGTCCTGGGAAGCCCTGTCTCTGTCCCTTCCCCCTGACTGGCTGTTGGGTGGAAGTTCCATGTATGGTATTGTTGTGAAGGCCCAGCTAGACTGACTGGAGCCTTCCCAGTGACTGTATGTTGTGGGTACCTCCTGTGGGTGGGACCTGGGTGAATGGAGTGTGTGACCAATATACACTTCTTGTTGTGGTTGTCTGGTTTCTGGCATGAGAGACAAAGACTGAGACAGCCCTGCCCGAAACTGGCCTGAATGCAGTGTGTAGTGTTGAATGGCTGGGTACTTGTCCCAATCCACATTTCTTGTTGTGAGTGTCTGGAAGGGAGGAGTGTGGCCTGAATGCACCGTGTGCCTGATTGGCTGACTGACTGCATGAATGCCCTGCAGTATGATTGGCTGCTGAGTGTGTGCCAGCAGCGTGGATGAGAGAGAGGATAGTATATCTGGGGACCTCTCACCACTGGAAAATGTTCAGAAGGGACCTTTGGTTGAGAAGCGACCATTGTGCTCCTAAAGCAGCCAGGGAGCTGAGTCTCCACTCTACGAGTAACTGGAACTGCTGATCCTCGACGTCCAGCTGGAAGAAGAAGACTTGCTGTGGCATCTGCTTCGACCGATCCGAAGGCTGACGAACTCGTCGAGGGCTGACCTGAGAGAGGACCTGGTAAGGCGCCCTCTTCCCGTGCTCCGAGGGACCATCGAGCACCGCTCCATCTTCGCCGAAGCGCCCTGGAAGACAGACCCTCGAAAGGCTGTCGACACAAGACAGGACCGCTGAGGAGATCGAGGTGAAGCACCCGGACATCGACGCCGTCGAAGTCCATTGCCGTCGACCAGGGTTCGCAGGTTTGTGTAACCGCTGGAGGCCCGTCGAAGTTGTGTTGCCCAGCCGTGGGAACCACTTGACGCCGTGCCGCCGACGACTGGAGCCGTCCGCTCCTTTGCTTAAGAACATTCAATCGAAGGACTCTCTCGACCGCATTGTCGACCGCTTATCCTGCCGGAGAAAGTCGAGGACGACCAACACGCCGAGGAGAAACCTGCCGGTGGGATTCCCGCCACCCGACGACCTCAAAGACTCGGACGACTCGACGCCCTTGCTGGGCCTCCGTCTCTACAATCTTTGCGGTCCAGAACTATTGTCATCGAGGTGCCCCGCACACCTCCGCCTTGCAGGACGCCGACGCTCCGACGCCGACGAGCACCACTCGGACGAAGCTGCCGCCTCATCGACATCGTTCTACCTCGTTTGTCGACGGACGTTCGACGCCCCGTGCCTCCCGCTTGAAAGGGAAGGCATTCAAGAAGGGCCGTCGATTCCCCGTCGGCGAACAGCGAGTTCCTCGACGTTTGTCGACGCCTCTTCGAGGAGCTCGACTCCACCAGGTACATTGGGGGTTAAAAACATTATAGGAGAGAATAAGACTTGCAGAGCAATATATGGACTGGGCTGATGCTATATCTTTATTTACAGGTTGCCCAGGTGGGGGGATCTCCACACCGAACTGTGCCTAGTGGTAGGGGCCAGTATTCTGCCTATTGCTCAACCATCTTATTTTCTCTCCTCTCTCTATTGCTGGTTTCCCTCTACTGGTCTGTATGACATTGTACAGTATTGTTAATGCACTGTAGTGAGATCTAGGGTGGTACCACTTTAGGATTGTATATATTTGCCATTGTAGATTTTGCCGGAGTACAAAGTGAGTTATCATGATAAATGTACATAACCTTGAATATTGATTATATAAAGATTGTGTTCTAACCAATACAGAGTGTGGATATTCCTTTGTGGGGGCTTGGGGGGTACACTGTACTTAAGAACCAGCCTGCATCACCTCCTGAGAAGCTAGGCCTTGATTGCTCGACCATTGCTACCGAATAGAGAATCTTGGCTGGGGTCTCCTGTGCCTCCCCTCCACCATATAGGGAGCGGAAGTACAGACAACCCCCCACCGGTCGTTGAGGCCCCGTCTCTCACACTGGTGGCAGCGGTGGGATGCTTATGGTTTTAAGAATCAGTGTATAACCGTGCCACTTACAAAGGATATTTGCCCTTTATTAAATTAAGGTTTAGTTGTGTACAAGGTAACTGCATTACAAACCATGGAGTCTATTGCGAATGGCAAATTAACTCGGATGAGCTTGGAGGCTCTCCAGAGTGCTTGTGAAGCTAGGGAGTTAGACTTTGTGGATAAGTCTAGGGCTGAGCTGATAGCTGCCCTGGTGGACTACCAGACTGATAGTGAAACTCTTGATAAGGGGGGGAATGCAACCAATGAGGACTCTGCCCCTGGGGTTTCTGCTGAATCTGTTTCTGGGAATGCCGCCATTTCTGCTGCCTCTGTTCCAAACTCCAGCAATTCCTTAGAGCTTGAGTTATTAAGGATGAAATTGGCCTTTGAATCCCGCAAGTTGGAAATAGATGCTGAGCTTAAGAAAGAGGAGTTGGCTCAACAAGTGGAGCTCAAAAATAAGGACCTTGAACTCAAGAGCCAGGACACTGAATGTCAGAGGATCCAGCTAGAGAAAGCTAGAGTGGAGACTTCAGCTAGAACCAGTGAGAGTGTCAGGTCCCCAGCCACCAAGTTTATGAAAGATTTGGTTGGTGTGTTTGTGGAGGGTTCGGATATCCTCCAATGAATTGAAGCGTTTGAAATGGCTTGTGCGATTCATGATGTGGATAAAAGAGATTGGGCGAAGTGTTTGTTAAGCAGAGTGCCTCAAACCGGGTATGACTGTATTCTGAAGCTGAGTGTGGAAGAAAGGGGTCAGTACGAGTGTATGAAGTCTGCTTTGATTGCCAAGTTCGGCAAGACACCTACCCAATACCTTAGAAGGTTCAGGGATTTTAAGAAAAAGGAGAATATGTCTTGGGTTGACTGGGTGAGTGCTGCGCACATGAACATGATGGGGTGGATCGATGGATACAAGGTTAAGACTTTTGTTGAATTGTCCCACCTCTTGTTTTTTGAGCATTTCTCTGAAGCCTGTTCACCAGAGCTGCGTCAGTATGTGGCTGACAAGAACATTTTGGACCCCTTTAAGCTGGCTAGGTTGGCTGACAAGTGGGTCTCCCACCGGGTGTCCCCTAAGGACTCCAGTGGGAAGGACAAGGACAAAGAGAAGGGGGCCTCTCAGAAAGCTGAGGAGTCCCCCAAGCAATCACAGTCGGGTAAACCAAAACCTTCCTCTCCTAAGACCCAAAAATCTAGTGGGGATAAGTCATCTGGGGGTGGGAATAAGAGTAGTGGTCCACCTGCTGCAAAGCAGGCTCCCAGTGGTTCCAGTACCGTACCCCGCACTCCTGGCGCTTGTTGGGACTGTGGGGCTCTGGATCACAAAAGGGGTGACCCCAAGTGTAAAGGTAAGGCACTTGGAGTACAGGCTGTCGGCCTGACCTACCCTTACCCCGTGTCTGAGGTGGAGGCCACTGTCCTCCCCTCCTCTGCCGGGATCACATTTGGTGCTCCGGTGGAGATTTCCTTAGTGTCCCTTGGGGCCTGGGACCAGTATGCAGAAGTACTGGCGACTATCCCGCAGAACACCCGTAGGTTTTTGAGAAGTGTCCTCTTGAATGGCCAGCCTTCTACTGGTTTGAGAGACACTGGGGCAAGCATGACAGTGGTGGACAGGACCCTGCTCAGGCCAGAGGACTATGAAGGTGCTCCTCTGCAAACCACCAGGTTAGCTGGTGGGCCTCCCAAATTATCACCTGTAGCCTTAGTCACACTCATGATTGGCGACAAGACAGCGAAGCTTCCTGTCCTGGTTCAGGACAATGTCCCTGCTAACATTTTGTTAGGGAATGATCTAGTAGAGTTGGGGTTGATCTCGGATGGTCTTCCCATGACTGCTGCTGCAGTCACTAGGTCACAGGTGATACCGGGTCTGGCTGTGGGTCAGGTACCCGAGCCAAAGGCGAGGCCTAAGGCAAGAAGAAGGAAGACCAAGAAGGCCACCTCTGTGGAGGGAGCACCTTCTCTTCCTGCTGTTCCGACAGCACCCATTGGGATCCATGCTCCGGACGGGCTGGGTCCAGTGGAAAACCCAAACTCAACTCCTTTGGGAGAAGAGGCAGAAGACTCTCCTGTGGGAGAGGTTCTCAACCCGGAGGATCATCCCGACCTTCAATGCTTGTTAGCTGAAGGGGGACCCTCCCGGGCCGACTTCTGTAAGGGACAGAGAGAGTGCCACTCTCTCGAGGGACTGAGGAAACAGGCCCTGGCCCAGGCACAAGGAGAGGTGCCTAGGAATTTCCAGATTTATTGGGAGGGTGAGCTCCTTGTTAGTGAGCCCACTAAGCCTGAACCTGGTGCCCGGAAGAGGTTGGTGGTACCCCAGGTTTACAGGCCCTTCCTACTGCAGTTGGCTGGTCATCTTGGGACCAAGAAGACTAAGCAGAGGCTCTCTGCCCATTTCTAATGGCCACGGATGGGAGTAGAGGTGGAGTCCCACTGCAGGACCTGCCCAACTTGTCAGTTGTCTGGCAAGACTGGAGGCAGTGTCATTGCCCCACTGCAGCCGTTGCCAGTGGTTGGCACCCCATTTGAGAGGGTGGGCATCGACATCGTCGGTCCCCTTGACCCTCCCACTTCAGGTGGACATCGGTTCATCCTGGTCCTGGTAGATCATGCCACCAGGTACCCTGAGGCGATACCCCTTCGGACTGTTACGGCCAAGGTGGTTGCCAGGGCTCTCCTGGGCATTTTCACCCGTGTTGGATTCCCCAAGGAGGTTGTCTCTGACAGAGGATCCAACTTCATGTCTAGTTACATGAAAACCATGTGGAAAGAGTGCGGGGTAACCTACAAGTTCTCCACCTCTTACCACCCCCAGACCAATGGTCTGGTTGAGAGATTTAATAAAACTCTCAAGGGCATGCTAGGGGCTTTGGAAGAACCCCTAAGGAGGAAATGGGATCTCCTCCTGCCATGCCTGCTGTTTGCTTACAGGGAGGTACCTCAAGAGGGTGTTGGTTTCAGCCCCTTTGAGTTACTCTTTGGACATCCCGTGAGGGGGACCCTCGCCTTGATCCGAGAAGGCTTGGAAGCCACCCCTCCGGGTCCCGCCAAGCAAGTGGGGGACTATGTGTTAGGCCTGAGACGGAGGATGACACAGATGATGGGTCAGGCAACAGCAAATCTCAAGGCCAGCCAGGAACTGAATAAGTACTGGCATGACCTTAAAGCCTCGCAAGTGGATTGGACTCCGGGACAGGAAATCCTTGTGATGGAGCCTACCAAGCCTAGAGCTTTGGCAGACAAGTGGACTGGACCCTTCAGGATCATCTCCAAGATGGGCGAAGTCAATTATCTGGTTGACATGGGAGCCCCTGGGGTAGCCCCTCAGATATTCCATGTCAACAGGCTCAAGCCTTTCCACCGGCGAGCAGAAGTCTCATGTCTCTTGCTAGCTTCCGGGCAAGAAGAGGATGAGAGTGAGCCCCTTCCTGATTTGCTGCATAGCAACCCTCAGGATGGCTCAGTGGAGGGAGTACATCTCTCTCCAGATTTGACAACAGAGCAACAGAGGGCCTGTAGGGCTTTGCTCCAACAGTATGCCTCTCTGTTTTCACTGAAGCCAGGCCTTACACCGTGGTGTAAGCATGAAATTGACACTGGTGACAGTGTGCCTGTCAAAAGCAGGTGCTACCGTATGTCAGATACCGTCAAGAACCACATCCAGGCTGAGGTCGCCAAGATGTTGGATCTGGATGTTATTGAACCCTCAACCAGTCCCTGGTCCAGTCCAGTGGTCCTTGTCCCCAAGGCAAGTTCCCAGGCGGGTACCAAGGATTGGAGGTTCTGTGTGGACTACCGAGGAGTCAATGCCGTCACCAAAACTGACGCGCACCCATTGCCCCGGGTTGATGAGCTCGTGGACACCATCGGTGCTGCCAAGTTTGTGAGCACCTTTGACCTTACTTCAGGCTATTGACAAATAGCTCTGACGGACCATGCCAAGGAAAAGACGGCCTTCTCAACACCTGAGGGACTCTACCAGTTTAGGGTCATGCCTTTTGGGTTGAAGAATGCCCCTGCCACCTTCCAGAGATTGGTCAACCATGCGCTCAGTGGGCTGGAAGCCTTTTGTGTGGCTTACTTAGACGACATTGCCATCTACAGTTCCACCTGGGAAGAGCATTTGACACATCTGGATAAGGTGTTGCAGGCCTTGAAAAGGGCTAACCTCACTATCAAGGCCACCAAGTGCCAGATAGCTCAGGGGAAAGTTACCTATCTTGGTCATGAGGTAGGAGGGGGTCAAATCCAACCTCTCTCCAGTAAAGTACAGGATGTACAGAACTGGGAGACACCCACTACTCAAACCCAGGTGAGAGCCTTTTTGGGCCTCAATGGGTACTATCGCAATTTCATGGCAGACTATGGGACCATAGCTGCCCCCCTGACAGCTCTAACGTCACCCAAGCAGCCTAGGAAGGTTAATTGGACCGAAGACTGTCAGAGGGCCTTTGATGGCTTGAAAGAAAGTCTGTGTAGGGCACCTGTGTTGTGTGCGCCTGACTACAGCCGACCCATTATTGTCCAGACGGATGCCTGCGACACCGGAATTGGAGCTGTCTTGTCCCAGTTAGATGACAAAGGGAGAGAACACCCTATCATATTCATCAGTAGACAACTCAAGGGTAGAGAAATTAGGTGGGCTACTGTTGAAAAGGAGTGTTTTAGCATAGTTTGGAGCCTTAGGCGTTTTAGGCCCTACCTTACGGGGTCTACCTTCAAGGTCCAAACAGATCATAAGCCCCTGAAGTGGCTTATGCAGATGAAGGGTGAGAACCCGAAATTGCTCAGCTGGTCCATTAGCCTGCAAGGGCTAGACTTCACCATAGAGCACAGACCAGGGAAGAGTCACGATAATGCAGATGGCCTTTCCAGAAGGTATGTTGACCGTCTGGATGAGGGTGTCTATCCCGTGGGAGATTACACACCCTCCACCTCAGTCTGGGGGGGGCAACTGTGATGCGGGAAATGCATCTGAGGGACAGGGCCTCTGAATCCTTGTCCTATTCCTGTTTTTACCGTGTGATCTGTTATGTTTTCTGCCCCGGAGTCCATGTGGGACTCCTGGCAGTGCAGCTCTCTCTTTTGGTTTGGTGAACAGACCCATGGGATACCCTTATGGCACCCATGGGTAGGGGTACAACCCTGTACCCCTAGTGTATGTTTTTGGGCACCTGTGGGTGGCCCCAGAGCAGGGTATGGGCTGGTGGCAGCTCCGTGCTGAATTTGACAGGTGCTCCGGGTGTCCTCCAATTTGGGATACCCTGGCCCTGCCATTGGGATCTGTTGATTCCTGATAGGAAACAAGATGGCCCCTGTGGCCTCTTGCTTTCTATTGCCTGTTATCTTGTTTTCCCAAAGTCCTGGGAAGCCCTGTCTCTGTCCCTTCCCCCTGACTGGCTGTTGGGTGGAAGTTCCATGTATGGTATTGTTGTGAAGGCCCAGCTAGACTGACTGGAGCCTTCCCAGTGACTGTATGTTGTGGGTACCTCCTGTGGGTGGGACCTGGGTGAATGGAGTGTGTGACCAATATACACTTCTTGTTGTGGTTGTCTGGTTTCTGGCATGAGAGACAAAGACTGAGACAGCCCTGCCCGAAACTGGCCTGAATGCAGTGTGTAGTGTTGAATGGCTGGGTACTTGTCCCAATCCACATTTCTTGTTGTGAGTGTCTGGAAGGGAGGAGTGTGGCCTGAATGCACTGTGTGCCTGATTGGCTGACTGACTGCATGAATGCCCTGCAGTATGATTGGCTGCTGAGTGTGTGCCAGCAGCGTGGATGAGAGAGAGGATAGTATATCTGGGGACCTCTCACCACTGGAAAATGTTCAGAAGGGACCTTTGGTTGAGAAGCGACCATTGTGCTCCTAAAGCAGCCAGGGAGCTGAGTCTCCACTCTACGAGTAACTGGAACTGCTGATCCTCGACGTCCAGCTGGAAGAAGAAGACTTGCTGTGGCATCTGCTTCGACCGATCCGAAGGCTGGCGAACTCGTCGAGGGCTGACCCGAGAGAGGACCTGGTAAGGCGCCCTCTTCCCGTGCTCCGAGGGACCATCGAGCACCGCTCCATCTTCGCCGAAGCGCCCTGGAAGACAGACCCTCGAAAGGCTGTCGACCCGAGACGGGACCGCTGAGGAGATCGAGGTGAAGCACCCGGACATTGCCGTCGACCAGGGTTCGCAGGTTTGTGTAACCGCTGGAGGCCCGTCGAAGTTGTGTTGCCCAGCCGTGGGAACCACTTGACGCCGTGCCGCCGACGACTGGAGCCGTCCGCTCCTTTGCTTAAGAACATTCAATCGAAGGACTCTCTCGACCGCATCGTCGACCGCTTATCCTGCCGGAGAAAGTCGAGGACGACCAACGCGCCGAGGAGAAACCTGCGGTGGGTTTCCCGCCACCCGACGACCTCAAAGACTCGGACGACTGGACGCCCTTGCTGGGCCTCCGTCTCTACAATCTTTGCGGTCCAGAACTATTGTCATCGAGGTGCCCCGCACACCTCTGCCTTGCAGGACGCCGACGCTCCGACACCGACGAGCACCGCTCGGACGAAGCTGCCGCCTCATCGACATCGTTCTACCTCGTTTGTCGACGGACGTTCGACGCCCCGTGCCTCCCGCTTGAAAGGGAAGGCATTCAAGAAGGGCCGTCGATTCCCCGTCGCCGAACAGCGAGTTCCTCGACGTTTGTCGACGCCTCTTTGAGGAGCTCGACTCCACCAGGTACATTGGGGGGGGTAAAAACATTATAGGAGAGAATAAGACTTGCAGAGCAATATATGGACTGGGCTGGTGCTATATCTTTATTTACAGGTTGCCCAGGTGGGGGGATCTCCACACCGAACTGTGCCTAGTGGTAGGGGCCAGTATTCTGCCTATTGCTCAACCATCTTATTTTCTCTCCTCTCTCTATTGCTGGTTTCCCTCTATTGGTCTGTGTGACATTGTACAGTATTGTTAATGCACTGTAATGAGATCTAGGGTGGTACCACTTTAGGATTGTATATATTTGCCATTGTAGATTTTGCCGGAGTACAAAGTGAGTTATCATGATAAATGTACATAACCTTGAATATTGATTATATAAAGACTGTGTTCTAACCAATACAGATTGTGGATATTCCTTTGTGAGGGCTTGGGGGATACACTGTACTTACGAACCAGCCTGCATCACCTCCTGAGAAGCTAGGCCTTGATTGCTCGACCATTGCTACCGAATAGAGAATCTTGGCTGGGGTCTCTTGTGCCTCCCCTCCACCATATAGGGAGCGGAAGTACAGACACCCCCCACCGGTCGTTGAGGCCCCGTCTCTCACACAGCTGCAGTCTGCCACACCCCCACACAGACAGAAAGATAAATAACCCCCAGAGAGGCACTCTAAGGCACCCAATACCGGTGTCACTTCTCATGTGCTTGGAGTGTTTAACTGAGTGAAAATAAAAAATAAAAAAACGAACAACCCGGCTACACAACAGTTAAACCGATGCCCTTCCTGTAATACCAATGAGGGAAATAATACCACACACTGCCTTGTACATAACGTGTAGTAACCATAGCGCCGACACTCTTGATGGGGTCACGTCTGCATAAGCTGCCCACACCCCTCCTCTTACCCATATTCCTTACCCGCTACCCTCCTCCCTTGCAGCCCATCCCACCCCCCCTGCAGCCCAAATGAGAGGCATGACCCGTTGACTGAGTGGAAGTAAAATTGCCATAGCAAACTTTGTTAACATACATAAAGTCAGGAGTTAATTTACAGGTGTTCCGTTTCACCGCTACCCTCAGGATTCTGCGCTGAGCAGTAGCAGCCAAACCGATGCCCTTCCTGTAATAGCAATGAGGGATTTAATACCACACACTGCCTTGTACATAACATGTAGTAGCCAGGACTAGGGGAATCCTAGCTGATCCGCCTGTGGCTATCCCCGTTAACAAACAGCCAATGTGATTTCTCCGACACCCTGAATCCGGCGCTCGCGTTATTTCTGTTAATGCCAGAGAGGAGTAGGAGAGAAAAGAAAACCTAACAAGGCATTCACCGGGCCCCAATGGAGTGAAACCTCCGAAGGGGATACTACCCAAACTATAAATAACTATAAGTAAACATAAATATGGAGCGCAGGCAATAGTCAGACTCCAACTACAGATATCAGTAATATATCCTGGATCGGGACAGATTATAAAAACGCTTATGTTACCTGGGGTCTACGCAATCCCCCCACAGACTTACCACCTTATATCAGGTCGATATGGCCAGCAAGGGAATACGCAGCAATCCACACCGCCTCTCAGCGACGGCAACGCAGTCAGCCTGCTACTGAACATGCTACATATATCTCGCCATGACCCAGGTGAACCAACCGGACGGAGGGGGAGCCTAAACCTCTCAGACGTCACAGACGCGCTACTTCCACAGAGAAGGTGAAGTACAGATCACATCCCCTAAAGCAGGGGCTCCCAGGGAACAATGGAGCTTTCAGCAAAACTCGGTCCGACCTGCAAGAGTATTCGCAGGAGACAACAAAAAGGTGTCCGCTCTGCTATTCCTCACCAAGACTCTCCCCTCACACAATCCTTTGTGCCTTTATTTTTCAACCGGACTTTTCCACTTCAATGCCTGCAGGGTCCTGTGTCAACGTGTGATGAAAAATCACCTCAGCGGCGCAAATACTCTCCCTGTCAGCGGGCAAGACCATCGTGGACCATTTTGCGGCGGCCAGAAAAAAATGTAGGCGCGAAAGGTGGAATACGGGCTCTAATTGACCCAACAGAAATATTTACATAACACACAGACACCACAGAAATAGACCAAGCACACCTTCATGACGGGCAATACACAGCATATTTATATTAGAGGTCTTCACAGAATTCATTTTCACTTTCATTTGTTTTTGGATTATAGTCAGGGTTACACATGCCAAAGGGAATTAATGTGTGATTGGACCATGGGAGTGGCTGGTAGTCTAAAATGTGGAAACAGGCGTTAAGGGAGAAAACTGTCATGAATAGGTACATGGACAACCACTGGGTAGTGTAGGTATCTTGCGCCAGTGACCCCTCTTTTGCACATAACGATCATGACTTTGTCCACCATGAAAAGCACACAATGCAGTTCCCCTCCTTAGTCCTAAATATTGTGTTGCTGTAGGATCAAGTCCAATTCCTGGGTATATGACGTGTCAGGTGTAAAGGCACATTGACATCTCCCTCTTCCAATGTATTTTTTTTTTATAGATTTGTCCTACGTAAAGATGTATGCAATGTGCTTTAACGAATGGGGTTAGACTAAAAAAATAAAATAAACAGGGCTGCAAAACCTAGACTTTGGTTTGGAAACCATGACTGAACAAGCCTATGTTAGTGCAAGGTATGTAGCTGCGGGATTTAGCGGCTTAGGGGAGAACAAACGTTTCCTTTTAGTGAAATAAAACCGCTCCTGCTTTGCCTTCATTCTCCATGGAAAGGAACTGTTGCGTAGACAGTGATAATGAAGCGGTACGAGGAGCCGTAATCCCAGAGAATTCGCCAGGGCGGCTGGCAGCAGAGCAGTTTGTTGTGCTGACGCAGTCTGTTTCCACCATCAGTATTGCTCTGCTGGGCGACTTGGCACCTTTCCCAGTTCCTGTGCTTCTCAAGATGGAAATCCGATGTCACAACACATGGGTGCAGGCAAACAGAGCTAAATTTAGACTCTGGAACTTGAGCGCTTGGTCTCCATTAAGACAACAGAACATTAATTCCACCAGGTCTAGCAACAGCACAACACGGAAGCCGAGGAACAAGAAGTGTGAAGGATCCTAGGTAGTGGTGAGAATTTAGTGCTTGTGTGGAATCCGGCGCCTGCTGGTGTTTGTGTAGTACTTGCTGCACATACGTGTGCATCAGAATCAGGCAATTTTGCACACTTGTCTAGATTTCTCTTAAAGATAGTTTACTTCATTGCATTTAAGAACAATCTGAAAATTGGAGGAAGACGCCCAATCGTTACACCAGGGTGCAAATATGCACTTTGTGCAGCGTTTCCACCAGGTCTTCACTTTGCCCCACATACAGTTCACGAAGCAGAGTCTACACCCGAATTAGGAATCCGGGGAAATCACCTTGACGGAAGAGCTTATGGGAGGCTCCAGACTTGCACCCTCTGGTGGTGCATTGGGTAGCGATCCACGAGCTTGAAGCTGGCAGGGCAGAACCTCGTACCCCTCGCAGGCCTTGCTAATCCCAAAGGCATCCCCTCCTCAATGATGACCAACGCTGAGCAAAGGGGATCACATTGGGGAGCGTGCAGCCAGGGATGGGAGGGTGACTATTGCCTTCTTGGGGTTTGCTACCACCAGCCACCAGCACCCTCTGCCGAATACTACTTTGAGGACGGGTTCAGTGGTCTTTTTAATTAAGACAGAAGGGAGGTGATGTGGAGCAGAGGTGGCCTGGAGGCAGGCAGAGTGACTGCCAACAGATCTAACAGTAGCTCTTCCTCTACGTTTGGCAGACATGGCCAGGTAAACGGAAGTGGCATCTGCCACCTTCCTGGTAGGGTCTTGATTCGCCCCAAAGTGCATACAAAACCCTACAATTTCCCGGTCTGCCATCAACCTGCCTCCCAACAATTCGATCCGAGGACCAGCCGCGTGCTCTACTCCATGCCACTGGAATGATACGTCAAGGCAAGACCAAACATGCAGCAGGATTTCTTGAATTCAGAAGCACTGCATTCATGATACACAATATACAAGTCGACGCGACTTTGTGTAACATTCTATGGCATTATTATCTCACTATTATGACATTTTAACAGACTTAAATGTCAATATGCAACAGGTACCAAATGCCATTGAAAATACAGAGCTTTACCAGAACACTATGTTTATTCAGCAGACACCATACAAAATGACAGTCTATATTTTCTCACTGCATTGGCACAAAGGCATGTCATTGTTTAATAGAATCCCTACTAGGCTCTCTGCGTCTCGTAAAAAATAAATTGGTTACATTCAGAGACAGAAAAAAAACAAACATCCTAAGCAAACTTCTTGAAATAATGCATATGCCTGCTTCGTTCTGAGCGTGCATCCCACACATAGGGTTCTTGATGCCTGGTATTTGCTAGACCTTAGCATAGAAACTCTGCAGATGTGTTGGAATAAAAACATCATTATTATAAAGAAGGAATTACTCTCCTGTCTCTCCCTTTACTTGTGAGCGCATTTAAATGAGGGATGTTTTTCTTTGGCTAATGATGTTGTTCTGAAGACACCTGTCCCAACCAACTGGGACTTAAGCCTATTGGCATGCGCAGTCTTTCAGAAACAGCCGCACATCTCTCAGGTGCATGACTTGAGTTCGACATATGCATTTATGTGTGGTACTCGCATTCTGCAAACTGTGCAAAGGTAAATACAAGGTTTACACGGGCAATGCGATGTCGTGACATCCTCCGAAAATGGCGGGAGTCGCGCACAAGTCCAGGCGACAGTAGAGTCTTTATTTCTTTCCTGAACATTAATAGTGTTGGAGTTCTATGTATGTCCGCTGCGACATAAAACAATCAAAAATGTAACTGTGGTAAGGAAACTTATGCCAATTTTCAGAAGCTGCAATGTATTTTGAACGCAGCACTTTTGGCAACTTTTGATCTGTTGGAGCTAAACCAGTTTTTTAATAGGAAATTATGATATGGTGTAACGTCAATGTGGCAAGACTAGTTATGTTAAATCTTTATTTTTCAAACCACAGAGGGACACAATTCTAGGGCTAAAACGAACCTTAACGACTGGCTGATGTCACAGCCATTATTCAATCATAGCCAATGCCTGGGGCTCTCGGAAACAGTATATATGGTTTGATGTTTCAAATTTCTTTTTAGTTTGGGCTGTTAGGTGGTCCTGAAAGCGCTACCGTTAAGCAGAAACTATTGTCATTAAAATAAGAGCTTTAACATAAGTGCTTCAAATATGGGCTTTGAATGAGGGTCTGTACTGTTTTTCCAGTCGAGATGGCATTTGAGAAGGGATACACAGGTTATTGAATCCCTCTTGATTCTCTGCCCCAAGCCATGCTAATCTCTATGCCTAATCCCACCCATTGCTGCCCATCTTGGAACTCTTTGAGCTCTTTCATGGAGGCAGCCATCTTGAATGACTGTATCTAAGGAAGCTCTCTCTAAACAAGCCGAAACCAGCAGCCATCTTTGAATATGAAAGATACCATGCATCTTCTAAATAAAATGATACTTTGAATCATGTGAGTACAATCTCATTTTAAATAGCTAAAGTAATTTACAATACATTCAACAGCAGTAATTATTGCTGCCCTTTCTGCGTTTCATTTCCTTGTTTTTGTCAATATAGATAAGGCTGTTGCTTGTCCTTTTTAAATTGGTTTTAATATGTATCACAAAACCGGCAAAGTTATGATACATGTCATGTAGTGCTCGAACCCTTACTGGCTCAATGATTGCCTCAGTTAGCTGAGAAGGGTCATGCAGATGCTTGCCCTGCTTGGGCCCACAATCCAACTGGCTGTGCTCGGATTCACACATAAATCGTCTGGCTCAACCCACATCTATTTCTTTCCTTCGATGCATTCCTTTCCGTTGTTTTCCTTCCTGCTGCTTTTAAACCACCATCAAATTGTTCAAATAAGAAACGTGCAATAAGACAGGAAACCCCACAGTGCTCACGTCAGAGAGGATCTCAGGGACTTTAGCCCTGAGATCCTCTCTGACGTGAGCACTGTCCTCTGTGTGTTCGTAGGATTTTGCTTGCACTTCGGATTTCCAGCTCCATGCAACGTGGTGCATGCCGGCAGCGGGGTGCTAGAATCTGAAGTGCAAGCAAAATCCAGCAAACACACAGAGGACAATGCTCATGAATTTTGAGCACTGTCCTCTGTGTGTTTGCAGGGTTTTGTATGCAAATCACATTGTAAACTGAAATGACAAATATATCAATACTTATGCGCACCAAAAATAGTATGACAGTAACTATGTTTTCCCTTTTTGGAATGGAAGAATACAAGTATATGAATGCAAAATTATGTCACCCTAAACAAATCTTCTGTGCGTTATGAAGCTTTTCAGTCAAGTCATAAAGACACACAAAAACAAAATTGTGTGGCAATGCTATCTGTTAATAAACATTATGGGACTGATTTGAACAATTGTTTTTCAATCGGAAAATCGATGTCAATGCTTCCAGGATAAATTAACTGCTTGTAGAAGTGCCTTCTTACCTACCACCTGGGAACTGTCATTTAAACATTCCACCTACTTGAGAAATGGTAAGCAAGCATTTCCGTTGGTTTAGGGCAATTGTGACCTTGCTGGGTGGCTCCCCTTCTCTCAGCAGGTGAGCCTGTTGGCTAGGGCAGCTTTTCACCTGTTCTGAAGTGCAAAGACCACACATAACAGAGATGCAAAGTGTGGCTGGTGAGTATTGCAGGTAGGGCAGGGCAGCCTCCGGGACACGTTTGCAAGTTACGCTGGATTTTGTGTATCATTGATTAGCCAGAATTAGGACAATCACGTTTCAGGATTTCTTTTTCTTTTTAGTAGCACAGAGCTAAAAAATAATTTTTTCTTGAAGGCACAGCGGCAAATGCACTTTTGGTTGCTAGCTTATCTTGCAGCCAAGCAGAGCCCAGAACTGATTGCTTGAAGTTTCGCGTGCTTCCGCTTTTTTGCCTTCAGTTGCATCTCTTATTGTGTGAGTACCGTATGTTGGAGACGATACAAAGCTTGTAGTTGTTTGGTTATTTGCCCACCCATTGATTGACCATGTGTATAAAGTATCACGCAATTCACAGGCACTTGTATTAGATGTCCACAACAGCCCAAACAGGTGGCATTGCCAATGCTTGTTTTTTTTAAAGACTTTATTTATTGATTTTGCAAAATATGATACATCAAAACAGTTTATAACAGATACCAAAACTGAAGAGTGCAACAATAGAGATCCAGAGGTATACAGGCTGTGTGAATTGACTAAAGCAAGAATATCTTCAGTGCCCAATCGTGACTTCCTCACTTTTCTACATTCTCTTTCACCACTCTGAGATTTCCATCGACTAGGTTTTAAATAGAGAGAAATGCTGTAAGCTTTGAGGTTTGACAGAACGTGCTGGATACCTCTCACAAAATTCATGCAGGGGAAGCCATATAGCAGAATGTCTGGTGAGTCTGCCTTGAACCGTCGCCCCCACCTTCCCGGTTGCTGCCACCTCCCACAACCTATGCCACCAGATGTTTATCAGGGGACCATTTTTGCTTTTCCAGTCCTTAGCCAGAGCTATCCGAGCAGCCACCAGCATCTGGGAAACCAAACCCGCTCTGTGCCCTCTCATAGGATATAGGGATTCCACTGGTTCACCCAATAGGATTGCCCCCGGTTTCAGTGGCAGCCCCGCCCCTGTAATTTCATTGTTGAAATCCACTATCTCCCACCAGAAGGCCTCTGTCTTCACACACAACCACCACATGTGGAGGAAGTCTCCAGTCTGGCAGCATTACCTCCAGCAGCGCAGGGACATTTCAGAGTTCATCTTGTTTTGGCAGGTGGGGAACACATACCATTGATAGAGAACTTTGTACGCACTTTCTTTGTTTGTGACGCATTTTGATGCCGCCAGCACTCTCTGCCATATCCAGCCCTAATTCTCTTTGGGTATCTGACACCCAAAGTCCCACTCCCAGCAGTCCATATAGGTGAATTTGAATTTTGAATCTGGTGCCTAAGTAGCTTAGAGATTTTCTTGGTTAGGCATCCCTCCTGTAAATTAACCTCCTGTGCCATCAGGGATCTAGTCGCTGTACTCCACTTCTCCGGATTAGAGATCCAGTGTCAGAGCTGACAATATCGGAATCATTCAGTCTCAGGTAACTGAAATTCAGTCTTGCAGTCTTTGAATCCTAATGGGGCCATTTTGCGGTATGACTGATGCAAACAAGTTAAGCCTCCCTTCTGCGAATGTGCAAATTCCCCACGATTGACACCTCGAGCGTAATACAGGTTGTCCAGCACCGGGGAAAGAGATCCCAAACCGCTCCGCACCCCCTGACGTTTAACCCTTCAGTCCCAGTATGTTACAGAGGTTTCACTAGTAGTCAGCAGTGGGCCCCGCCATTCTGTCAATTGGAGCCAAGAATGGGAGATCCCACAATGAGAAACCAGTAACAAACTGCTCCTTTTCCTACCCACAGAGCTCTACCCTCCTCACGCGCCCATGTAAAGATCTGTGAGATGTTGGTTGCAGCTGCATACTTCCAGAGGACGGGGAGTCCCAGGCCCCAGTGATATTTGCTTGCATGCATAACCTTCCCACTGACCGTGAGTCTCCACCCCTCCTATAGGAAACCCACACCTTCCTGTGTAATGTATGTAATGGTTGCCGAGGTACGGGAACTGGGAGAGCTAAGGTGACGTAAACCAATCTGGGAACAATATTGATCTTGATCACTGTGGCTCTTCCAAGCCAGGAGACTTTCTGAAATGTCCAGCGTTATAGATCCCCTTCCATGTACCCAAAACAAGGTCACACAGTTATAATCCAGCGAACAATGAGGTCAGTTTTGTCCCCAGGTAGTCGAGTGCCTTCTCGACCCATTGGAATTGAAAATCCCTTTGAATGAGAGCCATATTATCCCTGGATTCCATGATATTCAACAGTTTAGACTTTGCGATGTTGGCCGTTAAGCCTGTGGGTTCTCTGAAATCTGCCAACACTCCCGTGATTGTTTCGGAGTGTTTTCCCGTGGGTTTGTCAGAATCAGCAGAATATCATCTGCATACAAGGTAGCCTTATGTTCTACCTCCCTGGGAACATACCCTTGATCTGGGGTGATGAGCGCAGATGCACCACCAGTGGCTCCATTACAAGTGCAAAAATTAGGGGGGATAATGGGAATCCCTGGTGGGTACCCCAGCAAATGGGAATGGGGCGTAAATAATGACTGTTGATTGTTATTCTGGTCCGGAGAGATGTGTAGCAGGCCATGACAAATCCAACAAAACTGGGACCAAAATCACACTTCATCATCATAAGCAGAATGAACTCCCAGTCCACCCTATCAAAGCCCTTTTTCCAATGTCCAACACCAACAAGGTAATCATAATATTGCTTCTTCTCCTCAATTCCATTGCGTTGATGGTCCACTGGATGTTATCCTGTGCACAACGACCTGTTATAAACCCTGTCTCATCGGGATGAACTAGGGCAGGGAGACAGCCCAAACAATCAAATTCAAGACCCCATTCATCATTCACAAGACTGTCTGGGGCCTAAGACCTCTTTACATTCAGCCTTCCCTAACTAAATACCTCCCGGCCATAGTCCTTCGGTCTTCTGGCTCCAACTCTCTGCAGGTCAAACACTTCTCCAAGCAGAAAATGGAAGGTAGATCCCTTTCCTCGGCTGCCTACTCCCTCTGTAATGCCCCCCCCCCTCAGACTTGATCCGGATCGTCTTAAGTTCCTGAAACTTCTCAAGACTCCTCTTCCTTCCCTCTCCCCCTCCCTTGCTAACTCTCCATCTGCCGCTGTGATTGGGGCCTGGTCTCTTCAGAGTCATACAGGGACATGACCACCCCCTACAAGTCCCCCCAGCATCCACTGCCAGCACTGGCCCTCGGGCTCCCTTCCCCAGACTTGCCCAACTTGGTCTCTCTGTCCACCGCACTCATCGTCCCTCACCCTACCACTTGCCGCTTTGGCCCACCCAGCAGTTGCCCGCCCCACCTTTTGGGGTACCCCACTCTTGTACTTCTACCTCTACCCCCTCCCCCTGCACTTACCACTTAGTCATGCACTTGCATGGTAGGATTGTCAGAAGGCCAATATATCCGCTTTTGTTGTTCCACTTTTTGATTCCCATGTCCCCCCACTCCACCCCCCATCTTGTCTTGTGGCACCTGGAAACACCTATGTATATGCACTGTGTAAATGTCCAATAAATAAAAAAATAAAATAATAAGGTGCAAAGCCAGCACCTTGGTGTATATTTTCACGTCTGGTTTGAGTGATAGGGAACTATATGAATCCCCATGAATTGCATGACGGTTTGCAAACTAAGGAACACATTAAAGAGGAGACTAAGAAGAGACAACAACTGCTGCTTATAGTTTGTAAAAAGCGGGTGTAAAGCTCCTTGAACCTGGGGTCTTCTGATTGTGCAAATAGCTAATGGCGTGTCCCTCCTCTTCTGGGGTTATAGAGACTTGCAGTGAGGCCTGCTGCTCCTCCATCAATGTAGGGAGTGTGATCCATGCTAGAAACTATGACTGTTTATGTAGGGCTGAGGAGTCAGGGCTGAGTAAAGTTTCACAGTACTCGGCAAAAATCGCGAGTATCTCCTCCTCTGAGCATAGCAGGGTCCCCTTCCCATTCCTAATTTCCAGGACACTCTACCAGGCTTTCTGTTTCTTTAGCTTATGATTGGTCTGGGCTTATTAAGACTTGTTTCAAAGATTTTAATGTTAGGGTAAATGTTGTGAAACAGTAAATGATCACAATGCCCAGTGTGCATTATGTACTTGTGATTCAAGCATACTTGTATCATTGAAACAATTGCCAAATATGAATATCTGTGGTCATTCTTAAGTTTCCAAAATGCTCTTTGATTTGTAAGGTCCATACATGTCAAGTATATGTATGCCCCTTTACCATCTAGATATTTAGTTACATTACATGGAGGTTCAAACATTGCAGTGTCATGCCCATCTTCTCCTTAAAGCCTAATTGGGCATCCAATAGATAATAGTGTGCTATTATCGCCCACCCCTCCCATTAGCCTAGAATGGATTGTTTGGCCAAAAAGTTGGTGCTATCATCCAGAAGGGATTTGGAATTGTACAGCAGAGGTGATGATTTGAGCACGTTCCTGTAGATTGGGACTATTATCACCTTTTCCCATGATTCGCATAAGGTATTAGATATTAGCATTTAATTAAAACCGAATGCGAGTAGTGAGCCCCATAGCTTTACATCCCTTTTAAAATGTCGATGGGGACTGGGCTTTTATACCCGGATTGCTTTTTCAAAGCCATAATCACTTCCCATTGTTTGAATCGGTTCTAATTTATAGAACTATGGGACAAAGGCCACTACACTTTAGTTGATGTAATGTTGCCGTCCCTTATCAGATGTTTTCCCATCAGCTCCCTAATAATCTTCACTCGTGCAGGTATAAAACCCTGTTTAATGATCCACGCACGTTTTATTAGCAGGAATCTCGTAGGTCCCTACCTCAGTGCGAATATATCTAATTCTGAACGTCCTTACCTTGGCACAATCTATCGGAATTTCCGTAACTGCTTTGAGTAGCTCCTTTTTTGCTTGCTTACCAAGGCCATCAAAACACAGCCGCAATGTATGTTTCTATCATCTCGTGTTAGACATGCGTGTATTGATTTCAACAGATCTATGAGGATTACTACTCTCTCGCCATCTTCCACGTCACAATGTTTACATTACTCGATCAAACCTTTTGATTCCTGTCATTATATCTGATGTTCTTTATACTGGGTGCCAGGCCATGGCTGTATTATAATGTTGTTCATTATTGACGTACCATTCGGTGCTCATTGCTAATATTAGGATCCAGGACATTATGATCACTTTCAACATTATTGAGGACCTCAACATTTTTTATTTTACCACAATATTGTTATAAATGTGTAATCAATAATATTTCTGCTTCTACCATTATCAGAGTTATAATTCCATGGTCTCTCTCCTAACACCTGGTTTAAACACACTCCTAGCAGCAAAGCCCAGACAGCCAGACCACCCATATTAGCCCTGTTATCCTTAAATTCAGTTGGATTTTGCAATCTGCTTATTCCTGGAGGTCCTGCATGAAAGGCTGCCCTCTACCTCCAGTCTCATGTTGAAATCTCCCCCAGCTACCAATGTATGCAGACCATCTCGTATGTTTCCCGTTTATGTTAGCCTACTATTTCTTTATCGTCTGGATCAACAGAGAAATATTAGCCATTCCTTAGTGACCGCACATAGAGTAGTAAAAGTGTATAATAGACCATCTACTCCATTCTTTGTTTGCAAAGGAAAGAAACTGTATGTTATTGTTATTCAATGGTTCGAAATGCATAAAGACAGAATAACCAGCATCTATCACCATTAGTATCAAAGCCCCCTTCCCCACATGACGTCCCCTTTTACATTTAAAAGTATTCAAAGGTGGCATATCCCTATAAACTATAGCCTCTGCTTGGCAAGTTTTTCTAATAAAAGTAAATGGAATTGTACAATATACCCGACTCATTCGGAGTCGGACAATTTTCTTTTTAGCCCCGCTATATTGCATGATATCATTTTTGAAGTGTTTCCTTCTGTTGAGCAATACTTATCTACTGTAAGTACCCTTACCATTCCAGTTGGCTGTGAAGATATATTGATTATGCATGGATGAGCTAGAGGATGGGCCACCCATGGTAAAAGTAACAATTGAGAAGTTTATGTAAGCACACAATATCTGGGTAGATTTGCCATGCTATCCACCTAGTAGTGACTGCAAGTATAGCCCGTGCTCTTCTAGTTGCAATTAGTTGAGGCAAAGCCTGTCACTGTCGCTAACCATTTTATCGCAGCTTCAACAATTGACAGAAGAAGCCAATACTTAATCTGGCATACATACAGCAAATCACCACGAATCGGCTAGGTATGTATATCACACCACTCCGGTGGACACTGGCCGCACGCATGGCTACCAGCACACCTCAGAACACAGCAAGGACCATGACAAATTTGGTGGCGTTGGTCACATAATTGTCTACTCACACCAGACTATGCCTCAACACCTCTGATATCTGCTACCGGCACACATCTGTATGCAGAGAAGACCTATGACAAACTCGGGCATGTTGAACACATAGCACTCTCTTGCTCTCACGCCATCTCCTGACTACTCTGAGTACCCATCCACATGCCTGACCTCATGGGTTGCTCTCTAACGGAGCCTGGCCAACCATGCTAAGCCTTATTTGGCCAAATGCACACACACATTCTAATCTTACTTCATGACCTCCAACACTTTGGACTTCGGTCCCTGAGGTCATTCCCACCACGAGGGCATACTATAACAATGTCAAAAGGTGCTATATAAATGACAACTACAATAGAATACAATATCTTGATACACCTGAGAGCCGCCTCCATAAGGCCATGCAACATTTCTAATGGATGTCTACAATCTAATTGAACATGCTTTCGATTCCTCAGGGCCGATTCCTATCTTTTGCTATATTATCTTTAATAAGTCTCCATTTCATCTTACTACTCTTACCTCCCGATTTGGGTGTAGTCATTTTACAATGTTGAGTGATGATGGCTCCTCAACCTGTTTTGTAGTGATAAGCAATTTTCCTCCACGGGTCGTTTATCTTTCCACTTTTTCCTTTGGTCTAAATGTGCCATTCAACTAGCACTAGCTAATTTTAGTAAGCGAGACTGAATGTCTGAGTTCTTGTTTCTGCCCTTCCCTATTGTAGCCACCATCTTCCAATTTCTGTTTCTCTCCTTCTCCCTAAGATTAGGCCGATAAAGGCATCCCAGAGGAATATACCAATGTTGGTACTGTTTTGTCTTTGTTTCTCTTATAGTCCCAAGATGTGTTCAACCGTACTAGTATTGGAAAAAGTGAGACAAACACAATCACCATCTGACTCCTTGGCACCTAGACCTTCCCAGGACATACTTCTAGGCATTAAAGAGGTGTTTCTGACCTTCGCTCGAGTCGACTTTGAAAATCACTATTCAGATAATGAATGCTTTTAAACATTACAAATGTACTTTCTGTCTGTATTTTCCATGCATGGGTCATTCGATAACATTAGTATTGGTGAATACTAATGATGGTACCTGCAATGGTAACTGTAGACATACACTTGCAGGTTGTTTTTTTTTTGCACATGTTGGTTGGGGTCAACCAAGGATCAAGCCTATGCTTAGTTCCATTTTGCATATTTATTGAACTTCTTTGTTGGTCAATGCACTCATAACATTTTAGAGGTTATCATAAGGCATGGTTCTAATGCTTCCCTTTTCTCCACCATGTCGTGTGCCCCTTCACATATCCTCATGATTTGAACTCAATATTTTCTGATTATTAGTTTGGCCTATGATTTCTATCTAACTCTATGCAGTTTGTTACTCTAGTTTAATAAAAGGCTTTCCAAAAACATAAGCCTTTTCTCCAGGCCATATTCTGGGAAGATCACAACTAGTTTAATGGTGCTTACATCTTTGTTTAGGGCATTTTGTAATAGTTTTTTGGAGAAAATAATGATATTTCTATTGTTAACATGTATTTCTAAAGTGCTATTCCCAATGTTTTTATCGTCGTTTTTCTTACCTTTTCTAAGAGGATCACCAGTCTCTGGGTTTCTTTGTACTTTTGTGCTTTGGTTAAATAATGAGCCAGTTACTGTGCTTTATTAACATTAGTATTGCCCATTCTTATGTGATGACACGTCCTTTAAGTCAGACATCCGCACCGATTTCTCCTTTATTGAAAAAAAACCTCTTTAATGTTTCTCAGGGGTTATGAATCGCCCGCTCCCGTTCCTTCGTCAGCTGAGGGATCATTTTCGCAAGTACCCCATCTCCTAGACAACTTTCAGCTTGTTTCATTTAGGAGTCTAGGGCACATGTTAATATTCTCACGTTGCTAGCTGGCCCATTTTTCTCATTTGTAAATGCTGTGAGGTAACATACGCTCTGTGATCTGATGTTTCTTTTTTTCTACGGACTTAAAATGTGCAATGCTTACTTCTCATGCTGACATAGTGAATGATTTCTCTTTTTCTTTTTCGTTCTGCATTCTATCATACTCTATTGAAAGGCTGCACACACTGTTATAATCATGAAACGCAAACGCAACATTTCATGATTTTTTCGAATGTTTAGCAGCGCCCTGTTCACACCAACTTTGCTTCATTTGATGATTTATAAAGCTATTGGGATGCAGAAAGTTCAGGGCCATCTTAAGCACTTTGGGGGCCCGGGGCAAAGACACCTCTGGGGCCCCCCTCCAACAGACCAAAGGAATTAAGGGATATAGAATATCTAGTGCGCCACACCCGTGTCACGATAACAACCAATAGCTTGATATGCTGCCTCGCAGAGATCAAAATAAGCATGGTAAACTTCCTTTCAGATACCTTACACTCTGCATTCATGTTGTAATCAGAGTGATAAACAAGTAGCATTTCAAGGGCAACATTAGCAGTCTATGCGAGGGTACTTGTGTTCAAGCATAGATACAGCAAACATGTCATCAATAGCAGCCACGTGGAAGCTTTACTGGACATAGTATAACTACAGGACACACATTTTATGGCACAGATACACATAATCCAGAATAGTCTGAGATTAGCTGCCTCCGAGACAGAAAAAGTGCTCAAGCATCGATACAAACGACCAATGGGAAGCAAGGATAAAACTACAGATACCATAGCATAGAGAGCAGATAACGATTTGAAGATACCAGGAAGGTGTCTGTATCCAGACAGACTTAGATTAGAATCGGGACATGGTTTTCAAGCAGTGTTGCCATTCGAGAGCAAAGAAACAGGTGGCTGTGGTGTGTAATATATCAATGCTCAATATCATTATAGAGGAAGCAACACTATATATAGCCAGGGAAACCATGAATGAGTCTTTCTTAAAGATCATACCCTGAGAACGAAATCACTCTGAAGGGCTAACAATTTTGAAAGGTTTAGGGACTTGTAATTTTGACAGGTGAAGAAATACAAGATTAAATCAGATACCCAGGATCACAAATTGATTAAAAGGTTAAGCTGGGATTCGTGCTCACAATTTCTGCTCTTTACTAAATTATTTTCTTGTTTTTACCTTGAACTAAAATAATCCCATTTTACAGAACTGACTTTTAAAATATGAAAATCACATAACCCAATATAAACATTTTAAAAAACAAAACGTTATAGAAACATATTATTAAAAATGGGAATGATTCTAGCTTCATTGGGCCACACTTTGACCCTGGCGGTAGCCGTGCCGCTAAATACCAGCACAGTTGCCGCCGGAGTCATGATTTTACCAGCACCCGGGGGCATTCCAGCCCCGGCGGACCCAGTAATTGCCCATTGCCAATAATTATTAGTCCCCATTCCCATTGAGCTCATAGGGCTCAATGGGAATGGGGAGGACGGTAGCACCGGTCCCAATCAGAATGGTGCTGGTGCTACTGTCAGTGTCTGCGAGCGGGTGCCAGTCCGTCCCGCCAGGTCAGACCTGGTGGGCAGAAAGGTACCCGCTCGCAGACCTTGTAGTTTGCCAGTCCGGTAACCACACCGTTGTTACCGGACCGACAAACTTGTAATGAAGCCCATTGTCTCCATCATCAAGGAAAGTATATAAATACCAGCATACTAATGGATGTGATCTTAAAAGATTTCAGATAGGTTTCTCTTTTGTAAAGCTTTAAATACACCCCAAACACAAGCTTGTGCAATGGTATTTAAAAACATGCAAAAAACCTTTGAATTGTACAAAAAAGCAAACCATGTTGTTGTCACATAATCAGACCTTAACATATGCTGGTAAAAAGCCTGCAATATCTGGTCTGCTCTCTTCTGTCTAGAACTCCTTACACTCAAATGGCCTACATGATAGGAAAGATCAGGTAATTGGCCAAACAATGCCACCAGTATGTGAGAAGAAAACCTTTTCATAGAGGGCAGTACAGTACTGTCAGTGATATAAGATTTGTCCAGGATCACTGTATCGTCTGTTGGCAAAGCCAGAATCCAAGCATGAACGCTTTGGATCCACAGTCTGGAATTTGGATACATAAACTGATAAGCGGCTTCACTTCAACACTACAGCTAAGTCAATGCCTAGTCTGGGATGCTGAGGGAAACCCTTATTGATATATTTTTAGGTCCAGTTCATATACCCTGGATGACAACCCTTATATAACACCCCTCTCTTTTTTTTTTTAAACTTTTATTTTTATTCAGCTTGGTAGGACAGATACAGGTGAGCAACAACAGAGCATGTAAAATCAAACAACTTAATACAACATAGTCTCATAGAACAGGTCGAGGGGCTCGCCTCGCCGACAAGGGGGAATAGCAAGACAGTGCAAGACCCGGTAGAGGGCCATTCGGGGGAGAGCTGGGGGTCAACAAGAGGAAGGCGCTGGGGATGTAGGACCAGAGTCGGTGTCGGGGGAGGACATAAATGATCGGAACGTCAACCAGATGTCTCTGGGCCTAGAGCAGGCGGGCTGTTGTACCGCCCAAGATTCCTCCGTGTCGGAAGCCCAAGTGACCGCTCTAAGCCACTTTGCATGCGTCGGAGTGGTAGGTCGAAGCCAACAGAGTAGTATCGCCCGAACAGCCAGAAGCATACAGAGGCCAGCCAGTCTCCTAGAATCTTGGTGGAGGTCGGGAAAGTCCTGGAATAGGCATTTCATTGGAGTAGGGGGGATAGGATGGTCAAGCATAGACGAGATGGTGGAGCAAACGGCGTCCCAAAATTGGGTAAGGCGGGGGCATGACCATATCATGTGGAAGTAGCCGGCTCCATCAAAGCCACATCTAGGGCATCTAGGGGAGGAATTATTCGAAACACGGTGTAGTCTGGTTGGGGTATAATGGTATCTGTGGAGTAGCTTAAATTGGATTAGTTTAAATCGGGAGTTGAAGGAGACCCTCTGGATACGTGAGCACATATGGGACCACCGGTCTTCGGTCATTTCCACACCAAGGTCAGACTCCCAAGCAAGCTTTAGTTTAGAGAATGAAGGGGGCGATCTGGATTGTACCAAGGTGTATAGTCTGGAAGTTTTTCCCCTCATTGGGCAAGGTGAGGTCAATTCAGTGATCGCCAGTTCATCTGGCGGCAATGCTGGGAAGCATGGGTACTTATGTTTGAGGACTCTACGGAGAGATGAATATTGAAGCCATACCGAGGGACGCTGTCTGAGGGGCGGAGGGAGGTCAGGCCATTCTATGAAATTACCATCTACAAATATGTCTCGGAGCAATTCAAATCCTGCCTCAGCCCATGTGCGAACAACCGAAGGGGGAACCTGTGGGATTCCCGGGAGAAAGTTCCAGATCGGGAAGTTACCATGAAAGGGATGGGTGGTGCCCAATAATTGCCACGTTTTGGATAGAGCCAGAGATGTGCACCTCACCGGGTCTAATGGGCCCGATACAATTGGGATAGGTGAGATCACCAGGGATCTAATATCGCGGTCACCAACCGACAATCTTTCTAGCCTGACATGGGGAGGGGGGTCAGATATGTTGAACCAATGTGCAATGTGTTGAAGCTGGGCTGCCAGCCAGTACTTGAGAAAGTCGGGTGCACCGAAGCCCCCCAACTCCATTGGTGAAGCAAGAGTCTTGAACTTAAGGCAGACTGCACCGGAGTGCCAGAGGAAGGTGTTGAGGGTTCGTGTCAATGTCTGAAAGAACTCACCTCCCGGCCATTGCGGGATATTGGCGAATCTATACAATAGCTGGGGGAGTACCACCATCTTCAGTATTCCTACCCTCCCTGCCAGTGAAATAGGGAGGTTGTTCCAACCCTGAATTTTTTGCGTAAGATTTGTGAGGTATACTAGATAATTCTTCTCGAAAACCCGATCAATGTGTTGCGACACCACTACACCTAAGTATGTGACCTCAGATTGGGCCCACGTGAATCCAAGAGTATCGGGAGGGGGGAGTGTGTTGGGGGTGAGCGGGAAAAGAGTTGATTTAGCGCAGTTAACCGTCAGGCCAGAAATACGGCCGAAGAGGACAACATCTTCCAAAATTGGGGCAGGGTTGATCTCAGGAGAACGAATAAAGAGTAAAGCATCGTCAGCATATAGGGAAACTATATCCGAGACCCCGGCGGTGCGTAGGCCTCTATGGGAATGAAATTGGCGAAGCATGTCCGCGAACGGTTCCATCGCCACAGCAAATATTAATGGAGAGAAGGGGCAACCTTGTCTAGTACCTCTAGCTATTTGGAAAAGAGAAGGGCAGCGGTCCTCGGTGCGGACTCTGGCCACGGGGTTTGAATATAGTAGCTTGACCCAGGAAAGAAACGTGGGGCCGAATTTGCATTTATAAAGTACTCGCCAGAGATAACTCCATGAAACGGAATCAAAGGCTTTTTGCATATCGAGGGTGGCGGCCACTGCGTGAATGTCCGGACTCACCCTGCTTATAATATTGAAAAGGCGCCTCAGATTCAGGGAGGTAGAGCGACTCGGAATAAACCCCGCCTGGTCAGGATGAATGATATGTGGCATGAAGGGGGCCAGGCGTAAAGCCAGTAGCTTAGCATAAATCTTGACGTCGCAATTGATTAGCGAAAGTGGACGGTAAGAACCGCATTGAGTGGGGGATTTACCCGGTTTTAGCAGGACGGTAATGGTGGCTTCGCGGAGCGTGGGGGGGAGCTGACCCGCCACCAACGACTCCTCCCAGAGCGCGACCAAACGAGGGAGTAGCAAAGTCTTAAACCGTTTATAGAACTCAACCGGTATACCGTCTGATCCCGGGGATTTGCCTGATGAGAGGGAATCTATGGCCTCCGAGAGTTCCAAGGAAGTAAATGGGCTCTCAAGGGCTTCGATGGTACCGGGGGAAAGAGCCGACAGGGGAAGCTTGTCCAGAAAGACGTCTATTTCAGCTATGGTGGCTTTATCTGCGTTAGCATACAGGGATTGATAAAAGGAGAGGAATTCGGAATTAATATCGCCAGGGGAAGTGGCCAGGGATCCATCAGGTCTCTCAACGCCAGGAATGGGGGGGCACCAAACTCACGGCGGAGAAGCCTAGCAAGGAGACGAGACGGGCGTTCACCCTCACCATATCTCCTTGCCAGTCCAGGGTTATCGAGAAATCTCTGCTCGCGATCCGCAAGAGCGCGGAAGGTGTCTAGCTCCGTGCCGATCAAAGCAAGGGTCTCAGGAGTTTGATTTAATGAATATTGGGTCTCCAGCTCAGACAGTGTGGCTTCGCTCTCGGCGATCTCCCTACGGATGGTTCTAAGGATGCCATTTTCTTTAGAGAGGGCGATGCCTCTGATGTAGGCTTTAAAAGTTTCCCAGAGGGTGGCCTGTGATGATACGGAACCGGAATTGATTTCAAAGAACTCCTCAATCGCCGACTCCAATTCCGAACTGAAGACCGGGTCGAGGAGGGAGAGTGGTTTCAACCTCCAGTGTCTAGTACGGTCGTGATCCGAGCCCCAGGATAGGGTAATAGTCACTGGTGAGTGCTCGGAAAGAGTCCTGGGGAGAATCGACAAGTTTGAGATGCTTCTTATGAATATATCAGAGACCAGCCATCTATCAATGCGGGAAAAGGAATCATGCACCGAGGAATAGAAGGAGAAGGTGCGGGAGTCGGGGTAAAGAAGCCTCCATGCATCAAACAGGGCCAGGCGAGGAAGTGAAGAAAGTGTAGCATATGCGGCCTTGGTGAGGTGACGGGGACGAGAGCCAGATCTATCGAGGTCCACATCAAATATTGTGTTAAAGTCGCCCCCCCAGAGAATAGGCACCAACGGGAATCCATCCAGAAGGGACGCAAGATGTGTGAAAAATTCGGGATCATCGATGTTGGGACCGTAAATATTAAGTAGGATCACTTCCCTATTCTGCAGTATGCCATGAAGCAAAACGAATCTGCCCAGAGGGTCTATTGTCGTGGCTATGGGGTTATATCTGATACTCTTATGAATTAGGGTCATTACCCCCCGACTTTGTGTGGAGTAGGAGGTATAGTACCTCTGTGGTCCCCATACTTTAGCGAACTTCTCACAGTGCTCAGTTACCGCATGTGTCTCCTGAAGAAACAGGATCTTAGTCCCATGTCGTTCAGCCTGAAGCTGTAGTAGTCTCATTTTCTTGAAGTTCCCCAGCCCCCGCACGTTCCAACTCAGGAATGTAAGGGTTTCCTCACTCGACACCCTCGAAGTAGACATAGAAAAACACAGGTGGATGGAACAGTGCCCCCCATAGATGGACCCCTTTGTTGTCAGGACTGCGATGATATAGATCCCCTGGTGCTCTGAACTCTACCTTCTCCGTAATTACCAAGCCTTTTTTAACATAAACTCCCCTACCCCCCACCCCCTCCCACATCCCTCCCCCAATCAGAGAGATGAACACCCCATAGACAACAAACCAAATCCAAAACAATGGCATCAACGCCTGGGGGGCCTGTGAGTCGGCCTGACGGCGGAGCTCCGTACCTTGAGGCAATTTGAGGATAAACGTAATGCCTGGCAGTAAAGGCGGGACACATATGGGGATGGCCCCGCGGGGGGGGGGAGGCAGGCATGACCATCAATAATGAACTAATTTAACGAGATTATATGTAGAAGCCATCCGAACAGCTTGTATGGGATGGTGTATGTGTTCAGACCTGATATTAGGAACTAGGGGTTACTACGGAGATTCACAACCCACACCAACAGATGCATCGCATAGAGAAAAAACAAAGACATGCACATTTTCAGAAACAGTGTCCACAGGACGAGGTAAGCGGTATCCACCCGGCCCAGGAGCCCCTGCAATGTCGCAACCAGGATTGACGGCAGGTTGTGAGGCCAACCGAGTTCTGGGTTAGGGCTCCGTGGTGCCGATTCCACAATAAGAGCATGTCGCGTTTGACCAAGAGTACAGTGTGTGGGCCAATGAACCAAGACCCAAGCAATGGCAGGGATTAATGCAAGTATAGTTTAGCCGGGAAAATGTTCATCCATAAACTTAGAGGCTTCCTCCGGTAGCGTGAAGAAATATACTCGGTTCGCATGCTCAATTCGGAGTTTGGCGGGATATAGCATAGCGTATTTGACCTGGAGGTCGCGCAAACGTCTCTTCACCGCCAGGAAGGATTTGCGCTCACGCTGGACCGCCATCGAGAAGTCCGGGTATAGGTGGATTCTGGCTGCGCCCAACAAAAGGTCTCCCTTGATTCTCGCGGCCCTGAGAAGGGTATCCCGGTCACGAAAATTTAAGACCCTGGCTATTATCGGGCGAGGAGGAGCGCCAGGCCTGGGCTTCGCTGTAAGTGCACGGTGGGCCCTCTCGATTGCAAATTGTGAGGAGAGTTTTGGGGAATCGAGGAGTCGGAGAAGCATGCTCTCCACGTAGTCTTCCATGGGTTCTTGTATGCCATCCTCCGGAACCCCAATTATACGGAGGTTGTTGCGCCTCGAGCGAGACTCGAGGTCCTCATTCTTCTTCTCCACCTCTGTCAAGCGTGTGGATAATGTGGAAACCTCCGCCCGGAGTGAGCCCAGACCATCTTCAGCGGTACTCATACGTGATTCGATCTCAGTCACACGACCATCTGTCCTCTCCATGTGTGCCTTGATGGAGGATATCGTACCATTCATATCGTCTAGTTTACTATGTATTGTAGTGAACCCTTCTCGGATGAATTCCATCATTTTCTGAGATTCGGATGGTTCCGGTTCATGTGCAGTGGATGGTTCCTGTGAAGGCGTCTCAGCACCAGCTCCCCCCGGAGGCTTAGCGAACATATTGATAGAGGATTGCTTCTTTCCCGTCCTCGTTGACATGATGCCGGCAAAAGTTGAAATCAGGTCCGGGGGGCCGGAGGGGCAGGGAGGGGTGAGGGTCGCCGGGGGAGAGCACCAGGGATGAGTGAGGCCGCAGCTGGCTAGCAACAAGAGATGCAGTATTTCCAAGCCAGTATGTGATGCTGGGCTGCCGGGTCAGGGGCAGGAGGGACGTCCAGGCTAACCGATGTATGTAATGGCCAGTGATCCACAAGTATACCTCCGGCAAGGGCCAAGGAGACCGGCAAGAGAACCAAGAGGAGCTTCTGGTAGCCGTTGAGATGCGGTAGGACAGCCAAGAGGACAGCCCTCTAGTCGACCAAGAAGGCGAGAATGACCCGAATCAAGGTCGATCCGTACAGGAGATTCGGAGGTCGGGGCGCACCTCGGCACCGTGAAGTAACCAGCAGTAGGTAGGTAGGAAGGAGCAGGCGCCTCTTGCCGCCTCCCGGCCAGTCTATGACACAGGTTAATGGGCCCGGGGAACGGGGCAGCCGGGAAGGGTATAAGGATGCAGACGGAATGTAGTTACTGCCCCAAGCTAGGCGCTGCGCTCAAGAACAAGGGAGGGAGACCAGCGTGGATAATGCGACCCTGCCGGGCCAGCGTACCTCAGGAGCGGCTCCACTCCGTCGGAGGCCGCCTGCCAGTATGGTGTATTTCGCGGAGACCAGGGGCCCAACTCACCGCCCGGAGCCAGGAATCACGGTCTAAATCGGCACACCGCCCAGGATGGGGCGGCGGAGCGAACGCTCTCGGATCCCGTGAAGGTCCAGAGCCCGTCAGCCACTCCCCCGAGAGGCCGTAGTAAGCGGACGTGCAGGGCGGGAAGAACGCCCCTCCCCCAACGGAAGGCCGCGAGCCGCGGGGCTCGGCCGCGACTCCCTGGAGCCCCGAAGGGGATCGGAGGAAGCACCCGCTCCCGCTCAACCCGCAGGGGCCAGAAGCTCAGCGGCGAGAGAGGTCCGGGGGACAGGACGAAGCCAGCAGGGTCCCCGACACACCAGCCTTCCCCTCCGTGGCTTAGAAGGTGAAACGTCAAGGCAAACAGGAGGATTTCAGCAAAAGGAGTGCCTCGCGGAGCGGAGCCGATCAGAAGGCGGCCATCTTCATCGAGCGCAACAGCGCCCCCCCTATAACACCCCTCTCTTAGAATCCCCCTGACCCCACTGAGCCAAGAAGTAGTTCTGTTTTGCAAATTTAAAAGGTTTATTTGAGAAATATAACAATATATATCTATCAAACTTCTATAATAAATTAATATTGAATATCACACTTAAAATATGACAGTGATCAACAATGGATAATGATCTACTGGTAAACTGATTTGGTTACTTAGAAGTAGTATAGAGGATGAGGTAGCTGAAATGCTTTATGGTTTCAAGGAAATGCAAGGTGGAATAAATGCAGTACAGAAAACAAACTGATATGGTTTCACAAAAGATAATATGTTCACTTTTCCCCTGGTGGCAATTCACCCCCCCCTATATGCAATGCAAGGAGATGGAATTAACACACACAGTCTTCAGGAATACAATCAAATACAATACGGAATTTGGTTCCCCCCCCAGCAAGCTTAGACAACAGGTATGCTTTTTAAAACACGGGCAAGAGTACTTTGTAATGTGGTGGCAAGGAAGTGAAAAATGCTAAAATTGCTTTTAATTCCCTATAGGAGGTTCACTTTAAATCAGTTCAGGTCAGCCCTAACAATGGTTCAGGGATGGTTATTAGGTTGCAAACGAATTTTAGCAGTTCAGGCAAAAGCGGCTATCTTTTTACAGATGACGAAATCAGGCCAAATCGCAAATCGCGGTAAATTTTGCGAGTGCGTAAATCACGATTGCAGTAAAAGTATAAGGAGAAGGTTCTTATTCTAAGCTTTCAGAGGAAAGTTAAATCTCGTTCCTAGGACAAACGGTTCCAGAGATACGGACGATTTAATAAAGGTAGATTTTCGGATTTAAAGTAAAACTCAAAATGACAGGTGACAGTTTGCAGCTTTAGAATGACAGATGACAGCTCGCAGCTTTAGAATGACAGATGACAGGATTTCTAGGAGGCAGTTCTACTTAGGTTAAAATAGTTTGGATTAGATTATTTTAACTAAGAGATTGGTTTGCACAGTGAGTACTCACACTATATTTTTTAAATAAGCCGTCAAGGTCTGGTCAGGTTGGACGGGACTTCCGGCGGGTGGTTCTGAAGTCCCGGCTATCTGGTCAGCTCTGATCTCTGGGTCTGTCAAGCACCGGTTCTGGTCTCTCTGGATCTCTGGTCTCTCTGGATCTCTGGTCTCTCTGGATCTCTGGTCTCTGGAGGTTAATGGATTTGAAGTCTGGAGTCTCCCGGCAAAGCGTCCCGCAAGAAAGTGGAAAGTGAATCCCCTACCTGGGTTTCAGTGGCCCTTAGTATGTGTTTTGAAAATGGGTGTGTGCCTGGGTCTAGCTAAGCCTGCCCCTCTCTACTTGTCATTGGCCCAATTCTCCCCTCTCCCATGATTGGGGGAAGGAAATGGATTGTCATCATGATGAGGTCTGTTTATGGGTCAGAGGATCCTCCCCTGGTCAATTTGCCCACTAATCTATATTTGATTCAAATACATATTTCCCAGATACACAATTTGTTGACATTACATGTACACATTATATATTCCTTATGGTCCATGCTTGTCCGCCTCTGATCTTCCTGGGGGCTTGCATTAAAAAATGACAACATTTTGCGCTTTTTGGTCGGTTTACCAATATCGGACATTTACCAAAAATTACACAAATGTGCGCAAGGAGTATGGACATTAATTGATGAAGTGTCAGATTTTTAACATGCAGACATTTGGAGTAAGACCCTATTTTCCGCTAGCAACCCCCCAGAATACACCAAATGGTCCTAACACCTCTTAAAAAGTGCACAGAAAAATCACAAGAATAATGATATTACCTATATAATTCTGACAAGTCCGTACTATGAATTATCCATCTTTTTTAAAATTATGCTCTGGCCCAGATGGGTGTGGTTTAGGTTCAAAAGCACATGGGGGAGCTTCTGTCTGTCCCCGCCTCCAGCTCAGGTGGCTCCCATAGGCACTTCTCCTCCCACTTCTCCCAAGAGGAAGCTATTTTACGACCCCCCCAATATAACATTTGCCTGAGCCCAGGACAGTGCTTTGTTCAACCTCCTGCAGGTGCCCCTCCCCTAATCTAATCAGAGAGGTGTCATCTCCTTTTGGTGGGGGCAGCAGGAAGCAGCTAGGCCTGGGAAGAGTGGCTGAGCAGGTTTCTCCTGTCGGGGGTAGTTGTCAGGCAGAATTCAGCTAAATGTCACTTTAGTTCCCAGTTTAAATCAAACTTACAATTTTTACATATACATTAAATAATTACTTCCTTCAAGTCATTTCAGAATATAGTTTTACATTGTATCCACCTCTTAGCAAGTCTTTCCTTGGCCTGGTTTGGGTTCATCTGTTCAGTTTTACACAAAAGTCTGGTGGCTTTAAAACGCCGGCTTTCTGATAGTGGTGAGTACCGGTATTGCATCCATTTTTGAGTTGTCTTGAATTTGACAGGAGATTTTTGCTATTGTTTTGATGGGCATCCTTACATTTGAGTGGAACGGGAATCGATAATGGGTCAGGGTGGCCGAATATTTGTACGACACAGTTGGTATATGGGTCTCCAAAATGACCACAGAAAATGTATTGTGTAATTATTGTAAATATCCCTAGCCACACAGTGGGCACCATTCAGCGGTATTTCACCAGTAAATCTTCCAAAATACCACAAAAATGAGTTACCATAACCACCACTTGGCTCCGTGTGTTTACCACAGGGATTACAAGTGGTGGTAGGGCAGTGTTAGTCCTCATTTATGGAGTTGGCCATTTTTGGCTGAATTACTGAGTGGTAATTCCGCTGACCTCTGGAGGAAGCCAGGAGGATTTACCCCCAGCATTATGCAAGTAGAATCTCACTGTATTTCACCTTCTCAGTTCGAAATCTAGATAAATGCAAGTCGATCTGTGTTGTATAATTCTTCAATTCTTCTAGGATAATAAATATAAGATGATTAGTTATCCAACTTGTTGGTACACTGTTTATAATTCTAAAAACATGAAAGACACCCTTATTTCTGTAAGGACCTGCGTATGTGACCAGCTGGCCGCACATAGTAATGTAGGCTTCAGCATGTGCATTACCCTACTGGGATACCACACCTCTAAGCATAGCCACAGGTTGGCTGTCTGGCGCTTTTTGGTTGTAAAATTCACATTAAAATATGCCATTAATAAATATGAGGGAGACTTGATTCCCTGACTCCATAGATACACACTAAATCCTTAAATGTGCAGCTGTAGAAATAAACCCCCCCTTGTATTTGCTGCTGAAGATGTCCTGGGGAAGAGAGGTGTGTAGTGGTGGTAAAGATAGTCGAAATGTAAATCGAAAGTGCTCAAAAGCAATGCATTTATCATCTCTGTTGGGAGGTCTGGGCAGTAGGGTCAGAGGGGGTGGTGTGTATGCTCATGAAACATTAAGATCCATGGTATGGCTATATATTGTGTTATGGCGTGCTTAGATCACAAAGGCCAGAGCAGGCCCACTTCTGTGGTGCTCATGCAATACTTCCTTATCCTTACAATAAAGTGCAATTAATACTTTACAGGAAGTATTTTCACTTCAGTGCCTCACCATTTGTCATTCCAAAGCAGCCTGCATTGCATTTTTAAGCTCTACTCTCTTTACACTGACACATTATTTTAATTTAATTGTTTTTTTATAATGTGCCTAATACCGTACCTGAGTTTGGTTTCTAAGTGCTGATCCGGGATTCAAAACCTCTGTTGCTCTCTGTGGGCTTGCTTCCAAGACCCGCGTGTTGCCCCTGTGTTACCCAATTATACAAACCACTCTCAAAAGGTGAGAACTGCAGTGGATTCTACAAGTGCATTGGCTTGCTTTTCATAAAATGAAATGATATACAGTTTGGAAATGGGAAAGGCGCAAACAATATTTCTTTCAGAAATGCAATGTACAGTACCTCTTCTGACCCTGGACATGTTAGTCCTTTACTGCAAAGGGGACACCAGCCCAGAGCCATCGACCATCCATTAATTGCAAATACTTTACTGATTACTTTCTATCAAAACAGCCGGATGGCTGTTAACAAGGAGGCGATGACTGAGTACTGCCAAGTCCAAATGAGAGGGAATCTGGTATCATCTAGTGCTGTCTGCAGTATGAAGAAGGCAGTCGCCTTGCATTAGCAATATCTCGTATATCAGGCCGCTTCAAGGTCATGACCTATGCTTCTATTTAAATGGAATGTTAGGAACAGTTTATTAGCACTTGATACAAAATGCCTTGAAACCTTTCTGCATTACAGAGGTGAGCCTACTATTTACCAGAGACCATACTTTACTAAAGCTCATATTTACTGAAATAATTTCACATGTCTGCCTCCAAGTAATACGTCGGATGAAGCGTGCTGGTACAATTGCCATAGATACAGGTACAGAGCACATTGATTGTTCATTCCATCACACAGCATTCATTGTTTAATCAGTGTGACCCCTTAAGAACAAATCTTTGTGGAGAAAACTACCCTTTTCACTGTGGGATGCTGGACACTACCTGACTTTTTTGCTTGTGCACTAAGACTTTCTTGCTTAGCCCGTATTTGTGAAACGTTACGGTCCTCGTGCAATTATTTTGTTAACATCTAGCGGGCCAGCAGTTGCTGTGCTTGTTAAGAATTTTAGCAAATTCTAGGTCCTACAACATCGGGTGAGAAAGGGGGAAAAGCTGACGTGGATGGAGCAGGTCAGCTGGTGAGTTCCAGAGCTCCAGTGGCCTGTCCTCCACTATGGAGTCGGGGGTCTAATGCCATGCACAGCGTGTGCAACCATATGTTGCCACAGACCTTCATGAGCAATGCTCCACATTACCTGTGCCCACAAACTAAGAAAGAGGGCAGTGCACATGTGCAGGGCACAAGAAGAAGGCTCATATAAAACGCAATCAGACTCTAAAAACAAGAAATTGCTCGGGTCCACAGTTGTTGCAAATACACAGAAAAGGCCCACATTTCAAATCTACAACATCAGGCATCCCAGATCACAATGTCGCTCCATGGCAAAAGATCCAGCAACCACCAAACATTGTTTGATGTGTCCTTTTGCATCTAAAATGAAAGCAAAACTTACCATGTGTTAGGTTCATTATTCAGAGGTAAATGCTGGTTAGCAGTAAACCCCATTGATGCCACATACGCTGAAATGTGTAAGAAACACCATTCAATCAGGTGATTAACCATTTGTCTTTCCAAATCTGCACCCGCTGCACTTCTTTTGCTGTCTGATGTGTGATCAACTTAATAGAAGGTGTCAACTCCCGTTGTGAAGAGGTGTCCCTGCTCGGTGCAAAATGCAATGTTCGGTCTCAGAAATATTTTCCCGTAACACTGGTAATCTGGCAATTGTATGGGCCTAAAAATGACAGGCTGACACAGTCAGAGGGTGAAAAGCAAAGCTGCATCAGTCACAAAGCCTTTCACACCAAAGTAAAAAATGTCCGGCAAACTGCATTAGCACTGAAGGGGGCTGTGTTTCATTGGCTGCATCAACGCAGCACATACAGTTAGGCACTGCTGCAGCCAATCTGAGTGAAAGGATAATTTTTAATTGTACAGCTCACAATTGGCTACATGTGTAACAGACTGGGAAGAAACATACTGGTTTCCGTAATTAACACTTCTTGCGTAGACTTAGAAAACAAAGCATGAGGGCGCCCAGCTATGCATTTTACAGAGAACACTGGACTCAATTAACTTTGTCACCCTGTTGTTGGCGCCCCCGTACACGTTTGCACCTAAGGCACCTGCCTGGGATGCCTTATGCAAAGTCCGGCCTTGGACGTGTGTCTTCCATCATGGAGCCAGCCAGGTCTGTGCATACCAGCTGAGGCTTCCACCAGCCTCGAAGAAGCAACCCAGATTGGAGGACTGCAGTACTACAACTCGATCGGCCTGGGAGCTGGCAGGCGAGTGCCGACCACCACCAAAGGGCCTAGACCTAAGGGCTTTGTCCGCCCTGTCTGGGGTTTATTTCCCCCTGCACCTTGCTTAGCGCACCTCACCTGAAGGGTGTTTCTTGGCAGTGAGGTTTGTTTACTTTTGTTTGGCGTGGCCCTTCCATCATGGCCGCTGGGTCTGTGCATACCAGCTGAGGCATCCACCAGCCTCGAAGAAGCAAGCCAAATTGGAGCACTGCAGTACTACAGCCTGATTGGCCTAGAAGACGGCAGGCGAGGTCCGGCCCTCACCAAAGGGCCTCATCTAAGGGCTAGGTCCCTCTATGTCTGGCCCTATCCGGGCCTGGACAACCTGGAAGACGTCTTGTCACACAACTGAACTGCAATTCCTCATAAATGCCCTAAATCTTGTATTACCATTGATACTCTGGCTGCCCTCTATCCCTCAACATCAAACTTGGGTCTGTCGATTAAAACCCACTGACTGTATGCTGTGCCCGCACTCCTAACTTGACTTGCATTCTGCGCTGCTGCTCTTCACAAATGCGCACCTTCACTATGCCTCTCCACGTGACTCGCTTTCATACAGGCCCCGATTGACTTGCCACCCCCCCTTTTCATGCAATCCTTCACCAAAAGACACCAAAGCCATGCTCTCTTTTAATCCCTGCTTTGTCACTCACCTCTGCAACTATCTTCACATGCTTACTCTTTCTGCTGTCCTGTTACTCTAATGCAGATGCCTCTCTTTTGCATCGCATCTTGCTCTGCTGTATGCTCTGTCTCCAAGGTCTGCATTAAATATGTGCATCCTCCACTTTTTGCTGCATTTAAGGTTTTCTATAAAAATCGAATTTAGGTGTGCCTTACGTCTGTGCATCCCTCCTGCCTCCCTCGGCTGCTAGGCCACCTGGAGCGTGTGCCTGTGCATTGTGCAGCATCTCCAACTATCCCTAAGTGGCACCCTCTATCCCTCCCATGTATTCTAACTGTTACTCTATCATCTATCCCTCCTATCTCACGAAGTCTGGAAGAAAACAACTTTAATAAGGTCTCTTGGCCTATAATCCTAGCCGACCTACTGCTGACACCTATGTTAGTGCTACTTCCAGACAGACTATTACTGATATCCTCTTCTCTGTTCCCTGTCCAAACCTATGGACCACCCATCTAATTGCTCCCTTTTTTCCTCTTGATATGATATATTTTATTTGTATTGTACTCATACATAAGAGTTTCGGAGCGCCACGAGGCAAGCAAGGGGAACAAGGGAGGACAAAACAACGATCTTACTAGGCCCAGTGACATTGAAAATGCGCAAGTGCAGGGGAGAGGGAAGGGGATAGTGCAAGGGAGAGTGGAGAAATGGCAAGTGCTGACCATGGGATACAAAAACACAAAGTGTAGTGCAGCCAGCAAGGTGGCAAGTGCAGGTTTTGAGCTCAGACAAGGGGTGTCTGGTAAGTGCACGTAAGGGGACTATAAGGTAACAGATACAGACCCAAGTGCAATGGTTACCAGGAGCAGTGCAGGTGAGCGGCTGGGTGGGCATGGACTTGGCCCCGAAATCAGAGAGTAAAGCAGGTGCACGGTGCTGAAGCAGACAGATCAGCAGGGGGGAGGGAGAGCGAAGGCAGAAGCAAAGAGGAAGGTTTTGAGGTGCTTCCGGAACCGGAGATGGTTCTTCTCAAGTTTCAGATTGGCAGGGAGGCTGTTCCGGAGGGAGACCCTGGCCGAGGAGAGAGATCTACCACCAACTCGTTGCTTTGAGAAGCGACTGACCCTGAGGGAGTTGGAGGTGGAGGATCAAAGAGCTCGAGTAGGAAGGTATTTATGGAGGGAGAGTTGAAGGTATTTTGGACCAAGGCCCCAGAAAGCCCTATGGACAATGCAAAGGGTCTTGAATTTAATACTTGCAGTCACTGGGAGCCAATGAAGAGATTTGAGGGCTGGAGAGATACGATACCAGAGCTTGAGGCCAAGGATAAGTCTTGCAGGCCTGTTCGCGATGAGTCGCAGAGGGCGGAGAGTAGAAGCAGGCAGATTTAGAAAGAGGCTGTTGCAATAGTCCAGCCTGGTGAGAACCAGAGCTCTAGAAACAGTAAGCTTCTGGGGGAAGGAGAGGAAAGGAATAATACCTCTGAGGAGGTGCAGTTGGTAGTTTGACTTCTTAGAGACGTCAGAGATGTGAGGAGAAAAGGAGAGTGTGGAGTCGAAGATGACCCCGAGATTCTTGGCTTCACAGGTGGGTGCAGGAAGAGGGCCAAGGGAGGCCAGCCAGAGAGAGAGATAGGGAAGGAGGATGCAAGTGTGCAGATGAGGAGAATCTCTGTCTTATTGGCATTAAGGCAGAGATCCTTGGAGGCACACCACTCCCGGATAGAAGAAAGACAGTCAGAGATGAGAGAAGGAGGAGAGGTGACAGAGGGAAGCCTAAAAATGAGCTGAGTTTCATCCGCATAGCACTGAAAGTTGGAGCAGAGTGCAGCAATGCAGTGGGCAAGGAGTGCCAGGTATTGGTTAAAAAGCCAGGGAGAGAGGTTAGACCCCTGGGGAGCATCGCAGGTAGAAAGTGAAATAGAGGAAAGGAAGAACCCAAGTTGGACCTGGGAGGGTCTATCAGACAGGAAAGAGGTCACCCAGGGAAGGGCCTGACCGGTGATACCCAGGTTGTCATGGAGATGGTTGAGCAGGATATCATGGTTGACCCTGTCAAAGGCAGAAGAGAGATCAAGTAGGATGAGGAGAGAAGGGATGTTAGAGTCAAGGTTGGAGAGCAGGTCTTCACGGATGGTCAGAGAGCAGTTTCTGTGCTTCTGTGTGGGATGTATTTACCCATGCATCCGAGCCCTACCTCAAAACTGTGCAGTATTGACATGGAAAACATCATGATGGCCAGAGCTTCCCAGAAAATGCACAGGGAAATGCATGAAGAATAGGCTGCCACCCATTTTTGCCGATGTTATGGGCACAGAAGGACACTGCCTAAAACCACCATTGGACTACCCATACAGTAGTCTGAAACCATTGGGAATGGCAATGCTGATTGCCAAAAGCAAACCCATAACTGTTGGGAATACATTTTCTTAAATCCCAAAAAGGGGTGCAGTACCAGTACTCACCACTATCCAAAAGCCGGCGTTTTAAAACAACACCAGATTTTACTTTTTTGTAGAAAACTGAATAAATGAACCCAAAGCAAGCCAAAGAAAGACTTACTGAGAGGTGGATCCAATGTAAAGTTATATTCTGGAGTGACTTGAAGGTGTATAACAAGACTGGCTGAGGTGGGGATTTCAGCAGTTTAAGTAAATTTGGACTGAAAGACACTACAAATCTAAATGTTCAAATTGACTGAGTGACCTACTTTTGAGTGTCACATAGGTTGAAATTGTTTAAATGTCATAGTTTTAAACTTAGAATCAGCATTCTAGCTGCATATGTAAAAAAATTGTCTTGACTTAAACTGGGAAACAAAAAGTGACATTTTATCTGAAACTTGGCTTAAGGAACTGAATTCTGCCTGGCAACTACCCCCATCAGGAGTGAAACTTGAGTCACAGCTGTGTTCCCAGGCCTAGCTGCCCTTTTGCTGCTCACACCAAAAGGGATATGACACTTCCCTGATTGAATTACCTGGGCTCTGCAGGAAATTGAACAAAGCCCTGTCCTGACTCAGGCAAATGTTTTATTGGCGGGAGTCGTAAATGGAGCTTCCTCTTGGCAGAAGCTGGGAGGGGCAGGGTCTCTGAGCTTGGCAGAAACTGGAAAGACTGGTTTCTGTACCATGTGACATGAAAAGACACACCTCTATAGCCAGAATATGGTTTTAGAAAAAGATGAATAACTCATAGAGCGGACATGTGAAAATTGTATAAATGACACCATAATTCTTGTGATTTTTCTGCCCACATTTTAAGACGTGCTAGGACCCGGTGGTATGTTCAGGGGGGTTTTAGCGGAAAAGAGGATATTACTCAAAATGTGTGCATGTGAAAAATCTGACACTTCATCAATTAATGTCCATACTCCTTGCGCACATGTGTGTAACTTTGGGGTAATGTCCGGAATTGCAAACCAGTTAAAAAGTGCAAAATATTGCCATTTCTGGATGCAAGCTCCTAGAAACGCCAGAGTCAGAACAGGGGCTAACATCAGTAATGCCTCATGTGTGCATGTAATTTTAAACCAATGTGTACCTGTGCAAATATGTCTTTTGTTATTAAATATAGAATGTGTGCAAGTTGACAGGAGGAGTGTCCTCTCTGCAAGCCATAAAATGACATCACGCTGACACACACTTCCTTCCCCAATCAAATGAGAAATGGAAGTTTGACCAATTAGAAGCTGAGAGAGAGGTAGGGTCAGTGATGCTAGAACACACCCACATTCTAAACACATAAAAGCAGACAGACAGGACAGATAGGGACTTTCCAATCCATTTGCAGCTGGAAGCTCTGCCGGGAAAATCCATACTTTACCTCCATCAATCTCCAGAGAAAGCTGTGCAGAAAGATCCAGACTTTAAATCCCTCAATCTTCAGAATCCAGAGAGAGAGCAGACCCAGATCACTGTGAAGTGCAGAGACCAGAGTCCCGTCTAAAACCTGACCAGATCCATGGCGAGGCCCATTTCACTCCAGAATATAGTGTGAGTACCTAGAAAACTGTGCAGAACCAATCTCTTAGTTAAAATAATATAATTCAATCTAGTTTAATCTAAGTAGAACTGTCTCCTAACTGTCACCTGTCATTTGTAAAGCTGTCACTTGTCATTTTCTAGTTGCAAGCTGCACTTGTCTTTTTGAACTTTCAAATTTCAAATCTGAAAAACGACCTTTATTCAATCGCTCAAATCTCCGCGACCGTTTGTGCTAGAGACTTGCAGTAACTTTCCCCTGAAAGCTGAGAATCGTGGCTTTCCTACGAACCTAGAACCGCATTCCTACCCCATATAGTTTTGCCGCAATCGTGAAAAACGCACTCGCGAATTTTGCCGCAATTTGCAAATTTCTCAACGTGTGAAACAGCAGTTTGCTTGCCTTCCATTTGCTAAAAATTCGTTTAACCTGCTAGTTACACCCTAGATCCTTGCTAAAGTGAGCCTGGACTAATATTAACTTGATTTCACTCACCCTGAACCTCTAGAGGGAATTAAAAGCATTTTAGTATATTATTTTTTTCTACATTGCCAGCGCCTATCAAAGCATTTTGCCTGTGTTTTCAACGTCTGTAGTCTAAGTTGCTGGGTGAACTGAATTACATTTGAATTGCATTTCTGAGAACTGTGTGCTTCCTTCCATTTCCTTGCATTGCATAAAAGGGGGAGTGAATAGCCAGAGAAAAGTGATTACATTGTTTGGTTGAAATCATATTGAGTATTTTCTGTACTGCATTCATTGAATATTGCATCCACCTGAGCTTACATAAAGCATTCTGTACCACCTTCTTCTTTTGTTCCTATTCACCTGTGTGCTACCTTATCCATTTCATGTCAACTCCTTAGTGATTATAAAGAAGTGTGCTAGTGCCAGATTCTCCGTTGTTAATCTTTATCATATCAGATTAAGTGTCCTATTCAATTATTAATTTATTATAAAGCGTGATATATATATATTGTTTAAATTATCAATTAAACCTTTTAACTTGCAAAACAGAACTACTTCTTGGCTCAGTGGGGTCAGGGGGATTCCAAGGGAGGGGTGTTATATAGGGGTAGTCATCCAGAACGCATGAACTGGACATAAAGGTATATCAATAAGGGTTTTCATTCAGTATTATAGACTAGGCGTTGACTTAGCTGTAGTGTTGAATTGAACCCTCTTACAAATTGGGGGCTCGGGCCGGACGTTTGGGTTAGAATACCACTTGTGCAGCTTAATACAGCGTGCCAGCTGACCAGATACACATATCCAGTCGGATCACCACGCTGCATTACGCTGTGAAGCATTCCTCAAAAGGGACACTCCAAGAAAAGTTCTGTTCTGCAAAAATAAAATACAAACTTCTGTAAGTCAGGACAGAGACCAATCTCTAGAATGACGACCTTAGTAGACATGAAAATAGCCAGAGAGCACCTCTTACATAAACTATTTGTGAGAGGTGAATGGGCTGAGCAGGGCGAGGATGCCTGGTTGCAGGCCATCACGCGACAGGTCACTGAAACAGGGTCAGACTTATGGAGAGATCAGGGTCCATTACATGTGGCCCTGAGTGAACTATATATGGCTCCTAAGGCCAAAGATGAACACGACAAGATCGTTAGGATAGCGGCATATTTATATTTATATATGGGAGCCATACAGAATAAATATGCTGAAGGCCATGATCTGACAAAAAGGCAACAGATGGCGTTAGAGAAGGCCCAATCTGATCTGGACTCTTCTGAGCAAAGGCTGCACAGAAGCCAGGAGTCAGAAAATGAGACCAGACAGTACATCACTAAAATAAAGGAGGATATGGATGTGCTGCAAAAGGAAAGGTCAGAACAGGATACCAGATTTCTGGCCTTGCAGAAGGAACACCAAGAAGGTTTGGACTCCCTACTGCAAAGCCAGAAAAAGCTGGAGCAACAGCTAGACTTCAATAGGGCATGTGCTGAGCAGGTAGTCACCCTGCAAAGCCACCTAGATAGGGAGAAGGCAGAGAGCAATAAACTGATTCTGAAAGACCTGGATACCCAGGCAGAGTTTGATCAGGAGCGCCAGAAAGCTGGTGCCTTCCAAAGGCAAAGGGACGACCTGACGGTACAGATGCAGACTCTTACTCAGGAAAGGGACACCTTAGGCCAGGAAGTCTGCCAGTTAAAAAGAAAAACGGAAGAAAATCACTTGGCCCTCCAGGGGCTGGGTGATCTCCAAAAAGAGCATGCAAACTTGTTAGAGCACACCAGAAGGGTGGAGGATGCTCTAGCGAGAAAGGAGCAGGCCAATAGGGACACAGCTCAGGAGGTAACCCTCCTGCAGCAAAGATTGGCCCAGTTCTCCAGGACCAACCAGGAAGCACGGAGGGAAAATGAGGCTCTCTGCCAGCACAATGAGAGGCTCCAGCAACAGGTAGCGATGCAGGAGAGACTGATAGAGTCGAGTAAGGCCTTAACAGAGGAACTGAAAGCACAAATGCAGGCTCTTGCATTGCAACAGGGAGCAGGGGCGGATAGAGATGAGGTCCGCCGGGAAAGAGAGATTCCTGACCATAACCGCAGGAGCCCTAACACCAGGGGCCTTCATCTCCCCCAGTCCCTGGACTCTACCACCCCCATGTCCCCTGGCGCACATGAGCACAGGGCCACAGGGATGGCAGATTACTATCCAGCTAAGAGTATGGGGCTCATAGGCCAGTACCACTCAGGAATGGAGGGGTGGGCATCCGGGTATGGGCACCCAAGTACAGTACAGTTCAATGGGGAACCCCAGGAGAGTAGGCCCATTAAGGGCATCCTAAAAACCTCTGCCCAGTTAGGTCAGTGGAGGGGGTACCCATCAAATCCTGGCAGCAAGGAGGAATCTGAAGACTCCTCTGAACTGCGCAGGACACAGGAGACCAGGTCCCCACATTCTGCCAGCCATTCCCAGGCTCGCAGAATCCGGGAAAACCTGGAAGAACAGACGGGAACCTCTGGGAGCAGTGCCTCTGAGTCCGAGGACGAATGGACAAGGGTTACCCGAACCAAAAAGGCCAATAAGGCAAAAAGGGCCTTGCTTAAGGACCCCTTAAAGCAGATTAAGGCTATCAGGAGCGTCATCACGCCTTACCATAAGAACGCTAAGTATTCTGTTTGGGAGCACTTAGAGTTGTTTGAACAAATGATGGAGACTTTCCATTTGAAGGACAGCCAAAGCTGTATTCAATATGTAAAGTGGACCTTCTCCCCGGAATACTCCAGTTTCTTTGCGGGGCTGGAGGACCAAAATCATTTAAGATGGTCCACCTATAAGGCGGCCATCTTGAAACATTTTTCTGTTCACAGAAATCCTCAAGAGGCTCGCAAGGCAGCCTACAATTTGCAATGTGGGGAGGATCAGGCCCCACAAGAATTTGTGCAGGAGTTAAAGCGTGCTTTTGCACAGACCACAAGAAGGGTGCGCACGGATAGCAGGGAATTTATTAATACGTTTTTCCATGCCTTGCCCAAATATATCATGACCCAGCTCGTGAGGGATTTTCACGAGAAAAGATCTTTAGACTGGGTCATTGAACAGGCTACCCGGATCTATGAGGTGCAGAAACCGATAGATAGCAAAAGTAATGCCCAGAAAAACCCCAAAGCCAACAGCACCCCTGCTGCTGCCAAGGTTGCAGAGGTAAAGGTCACCCCCGTTTTGGATTTGGAGATGGGGGGGCCTAAAAACCTACCTGCACCTAATAATGCTAGGCCCAGGAGGTCCTCGGGTCAGTCACAGACAGGGAGCCAAGGAGGCAGCCCCACAAATGGGGTCCCTCGCTCTCCTGATTATGTAAGTCCCCGTTACAAGGGAAATCGACCCATCCTGGGTTATGTGTGGACTCCTCCAGCCCAAGGGGGGGGATCCAGCCAAGCACCTAACCCAGGGAACTTCCCTCCAAACTTCCCACAGGAGGGCAGAAATTTACCAAACCCTGGGCAGAACTTTTTCCCCAGATATCCACCCGACTTTCAGCCCCAAAACCATCCATCCTTCTTTCCCCAATTCCCTGAGCCCAGACCACTGAATCCGGGAGAGGGGAGGCCAAGGGTGGAGGGGTACCCAAATCTTCCCAACCCGGGGTATTACCAGAGGAGGGACAGCTACCCTTCCCGGGATCAGCCCAGGGGAGAAAACAGGGCCCCGTATCAGCCTGAGCGGGTTTCCCAGTTAGAGCGCCAGGTTCAAAACATGGCGCGGGATCTGGGTCACATACTGAGGGCTCAGCAGAACCCTCAGATGGGCGTGCCGGCGCAGAACGCACCCAACTCTGGACCTGGTGCTCCAGAACAATGACGGGGGCAGCACCCCGATAACTCACCGGTTCCCAGGGAGGAGGCACAAAGGGAAGGGGGGTGTAAAGCCTTGGAGGAAGCTTCCTTCCTCACTTGTAAACAGCCCCTGGAAACCCAGGAACCGGAAACAAAATCTCTTGCCCCTGAAAGTCTGTCTCCTAAGGAGCAGAGGGGGGTAGGAGAAACAAAAGACCCAAACAGACTCAGTTTGAGGAGGAGGTACAGATCTTCCAATTTGAGGGAGAGGGATCCTCAGAGGATCCTGGGAAAAGGACCTTCTCTTTCAGAGAGGGGGGAACTCCTCCCAAAGAAAAATGGGTCCCTAGGGATGCAAATCCAGACTGGGGAGATGTGGAGACTGAGCTACCGCCGCCCACCATCTCATCCCAGAACCAACAGCAAGAAAATCCCCTGGTTCAAACCCACCCTGGGGACTGCCTCCAAAAAGGGGGGGGCGGCCCAGAACCGGAGCCAGGGGAACCCACAATGGCTCTGATCTCCAGTTGCCAAATTTTTCTTTCAGATTCCCAAGGCTCTCCACAGAATTCTGCCCAAATCTCTTCGCTAGCGATGTCCAAAACCAGAAAATTAGCCCACCAGTTGTCCAAAAATGTACATTATCTGTGCCCCCTTGAGGAGAAGGAGGGAAGATATTATGCCCCGGTACAAGTACAGGGGCAGGGTACAATTTTGGCACTGGTGGACACTGGATCTCAAGCTACCCTTCTGTCCAGAAGGGCCTTTGACGAACTGAATGCAGGAAGGGGAGAGAATTACCAAATTCCTCTCACCTCACTTCCTGGACAACTCCAGAACTTTGACGGGAAGGAAATTCCCGTCGAGGGGACTGCAGACTTGGACATTAAGATCGGGCGACACAAGTTGAAACACCCAGTCATAGTTGTGACTCCAGAGGGCACCCTTTGTTTACTAGGGAATGACCTCCTGAGAAGGTTGTCACCCCTAATAGATTGCGTAAACAAGGTCCTCTGGACCCAGACTAGCCGACCCATAAAATTAAAACAGAGTGTCAACCATGTTAGTTTAAACGGCACCTGCCACATGGTTGAACAAAAATCTGACCAAGTAGAATTTCACTTCCAGAATAGCCAAATTCCAGACGTGACAGTAATAGCAGTAGGACAACAGACTGGTGATGCAGGGTCCTCTCTATTTCTGAAAATCAACCTTCCTTCCAGTCTAAAGTGGTACTCCACGCTGGAAGGAAACACTCTGAGATTCTATACTAATCCACAATCTGAAACTCCCACTCCTATAGTCCAGAAAGATGTGAAATCAGCTCAGAGCCTGGCTGATATTCAGCAAATTGGAGAGCAGCTGTTCATCCCTGTCCAATTAAATGATGGGAAGGACTATGTTCTCGCTCGAGTGTGTGTGAACAACGGTAAGAGCTTCATCAGCGAAGCCATGTTTCGCCAACTCCCAAAAGATCCAGCCATTCCCACATTCAAACTGATAGACAAATGGGAAATGGACCTGGAAGCACCCAATTCCAAACATCTCCTGCCAAGCAGGTGTATGCTCAAAATCTCCATTGGCAACAAGAGCATAGTCCACAATTGTTGGGTCGTGCGAGACGTCCCTGCCGCCTTTTACTTAGGCAGTGACATTCTCAATCGCTTTGCCATTAGTTTGGACCTAATAAACTTCAAAGCTTGGTCCCGATTAGCGGATAATCCCATGGGCTTTGATGATCCAGAAAAAGCATTTAGGTCAGCTCAATTACTACCTTATGCAGTTGAAATTCAGATCAAAGAGGAAGTCACCATCCCGGAAAGGACCCGACAATTCTCCCTGGAAGTGAAAGTTAAAAGAGGACAATATTTGCAAAACCCTGATGCTTACATACATCTAAACGCTTCTCTCCAACAGCAAGGGTTGGGGGTAAACCCAACTCCATTAGTCAACATAGAACATGACACCATTCCAATAGAGGTGGATAACAGCGACTTAAAGAGTATTACTCTAGCCGCAGGCACCATTATTGGAATGGCGGTTGATGACCGACATTTCTCCATTGATCTTGGAAATGAACTGTTAGGGCCAATCCCCAAGGACTGCTTTGACAGTGACAGTGATGACAATACAACACCAGACAGGATTTTTACCCGGCATGGGAGGAACTTCCTGGTGTACACTTCCTGCCCCTATGGTAAGGAAGATGTGACTTGTGACTTCAGGAGGGATGAGGTGATTTTCCAGGTCCATGAGGGCTGCCTTTCCCACCTGAAGCCTCCAGTCCAAATCAGCACTCTGACCAGGGACTTCTCCACCCAGCTGGAGGAGGCCGCTGAAATAGCCAAACCAGAAGTCTTTCCAGGCTTCAGGCAGATGGTGGAAGAGAGAGTCAACCTAGCTGATGCCTGTGTGACTCTGGAACAAAAGCAAAAGTTGAAACAAGTTTTCTTGGATTTCCAAGATCTCTTTGCGGTAGACTCATATGACTGTGGTCGCACTGACATCCACACAACAACAATCCCCACGGACCCTGGCATGACTCCAGTGTTTGTGAAGCAATATCGCTTGCCTCTCGCATCAATGGAGTCCCTTACTGAAATAATTAAGAACCTTGAGTCCCGGGGAATAATCCGTCCAGTCCACAGCACCTTCGATAATCCGGTGCTGGGAATATTGAAGCCAAACGGCCAGTGGAGACTCTGTGCTGACCTCAGGGAGCTCAACAAACGGGTCCATACTTCCCGATGGCCTCTGCCCTACATTGACCAAGGGCTGGCCTAGATCCAGGGGTCACAGGTATTCACTGCAATAGACCTGACCAATGGGTACTGGACCGTGCCTGTCAGTAGGGAGGACCAATACAAACTGGCTTTTACCTTTGGGGGCCAGCAGTACACCTGGACCCGGACTCCCTTCTGATACCTGAACTCCGGTAATGAGTTCAATATTTTCCTACATAAGGCCATGCCCGACCTGGGTGCGAGGGGTAACCTGGCTTATGTAGATGATGTCCTCATCAAAAGTTCATCTGTGGAGGAACACATAGCGGAGATCCGTTATGTTCTAACACAGTTGAGGGCCGCCGGAGCAAAACTTTCCTTTCAGAAAGCACAGTGGTGTAGAACCCGTGTTAATTTCTTGGGGCATGAGATTACTGCTCAGGGTCTCTGTCCCCAGGAAAAGAAAGTGGAAGCCCTCCAAAAATTGAAAGACCCCACAACTCTGCGGGAACTAAGGGGCCTCCTTGGACTGACTAATTACAGCAGAAAGTTCATTGAGGGCTATGCAGAGATCACCAGACCCCTGATTCATCTCCTGAAGGGGGGGGTCAAGTGGGAATGGGGTCCAGAACAAGCCGAGGCAGTAAAACAACTCAAAAGAAGCCTCTCACAAGCGCCTTGCCTAGCTTACCCTGTCAGAAACAAGGAGTTCTTCCTGGAGACGGGGTTCTCTAATACGTGCTTGACGGCAGTATTATACCAAAAGCATGACAAGGTCAATAAAGTAATCTCCTATGCGAGCAAAACTTTATCCTCTGTGGAGGAAAAATTCAACGATTGTGAGAAGGCACTCCTGGCAACGGTGTGGGCATTGAAGAATTACCGCCCGTTTATCCATGGGGAACACATCATAGTGGAGACTCCACACCAGCCTCTGCAATATCTCCAAAGTGACAGAATCCGGGCCGGAAATGTGAGTAATTCCCGAATTACTTCCTGGATTCTGTCAATGCAAGGCTTTCCTGTGGAGGTCAGATATGGCCAAAACAAGAAGAGTCCACTCGCGCAAGGTCTGGCTGACTTGCATGATTGTGCCAGAGAAAACTGTCTCGAGGACGAAAGTCTAAAAATCAAGGACAACACGGAGGCATACCTTAATTCCCCACACAAAGTCTTTGAAGAGGACAAGTGTGAGGGAATGCCCACTGTGTATGTAGATGGATGCTCTTACCATGTTGACAACAACGGGGAGAAAGAACTGGTGGCCGGCGTAGGGAATGCATGGGTGAATGAGTCCCCAAAACCCTCCGCTGGATACAAAATTGGTCCCCGAAGTAGTCAGGTGGCAGAATTGATGGCTGTGCATCAGGCCATCCTCACTGCTGTCCAGCATCAACTCCACGAACTGGTCATAATCACAGATTCGGATTATGTACGGAACGGGTTCGTGGAGCACCTGGTTAATTGGAAAACCAGAGGCATGTTATGTGCTAACAACAAACCCTTGAAACATGGGAAGTTGATCCAAAACATTGATGATCTGGTCACCTCGAATGAGATGACCATCTATTGGAAAAAGATCAAGGGTCATTCCAAAGTAGACGGACCAGACAAAACTGGAAATGACTTAGCTGATCAGCTGGCCAAAACCGGGGCCATCCAAGGGGATCTAATTGAGATTGAGTCCCTGTTGGGGGAAATCCAGGTCACTGCTATCACTAGGTCCCAGACAAATGCTCACAACGACCTTTCAATTGCACAATGGAGTAAGGAGACCCCTGATGCTGATTTGATTACAGCTCAGAAGGGGGATCCAATAATTGGTAAATTTTACCAACACCTTGAGGACCCTGAGAACTTTCCCCTGACGGATACCGATTACATTGGGAAAGAGGACCTAAGAGTGTTGATGAAATGTCCAAAAATGTTCAGGATCCAAGACGGTTTGTTGGTAAGGAAATCCAAAGCTGGCCACGATCAGTGGGTGGTTCCTACCTCATTCCGAAGCCTGATGTTAAGTCACGCCCATGATGCGGCCACCGCCGGTCATAGGGGGTTTCACACAACATTGGAAATCTTAAGAGAGGTTGCATACTGGCCACACATGGGGCAGGACCTCGACCAATATTTGAAGGGTTGTCTTGTGTGTGCACAATTTCAGCCGACATCCCTCACACACCGGGCGCCTTTACAAAAGAGGGGGATGACCCTGCCATGGTCAGATTTACAAATCGACTTTGTAGGCCCTGTGATTCGCTCGGCTAGGGGGAATAAGTACATGTTGACTGTGACATGCTTGTTTACCAAGTGGGTGGAATGTCTCCCAGCCCCAAATTGCAAGGCAGAAACTGCAGCTGCCTTGATGATTAACCACATCTTTTCCCGTTTTGGTCTACCTCAAAGGATTGAGTCAGACAGAGGTAGCCACTTCACCAGTGAAGTGATGACAAAGATGTGGGAGATACTGGGGGTCAAGAGAAAGCTGCATATTGCTTATAGACCAGCTTCTTCTGGGGCAGTAGAGAGATATAACCGGACAATTGTGAGCATATTAAAAAAGTTTGTGGCAGATTCTGGGCCAAGTTGGGATATCCGATTACCTCTGGTCCTAATGGCCATCAGATCTACCCCTTCATCTGCAACCAAAATGTCACCATTTGAGTTGATGACTGGGCGCAAGATGGTGCTTCCTCAGCATTTGCTCTACAGGACCCAAGAGCAGACACTAATAAATGCCTCCACAACTCATGAGTATGTGGAGAATTTAAGGAAACACCTCCAACATGCTTTTGCTTACGCTCAGCGGAATCTAGAAAGATCGGCTGATAGCATGAAGACCCACTATGACCTGAAGACTTCCAGGGGGTCTATCTATACAACTTCCAAAGAAACCAGGCAAAACAGCGGAAATTTTTGCCTACATGGAAGGGACCCTTTGAGATCATCGACAAGATCTCCCCTGTGGCCTACAAAATCCACATCCCCAAAGGTGCTTTGGCAGCGGGGGAAGACAAGTGGGTCCACATAAACCAGTTGAAATGTTGCCATCCCAGGCACACTCTGCAACAACTGGAGGAATCCTCTGGAATCCTAGCGGGTACTGTCTCAGACTAATTCAGTTCCAACCATAAAACATACCACATCTAGTCTCTAAAATATTGTGATTTGCATGGAACTGTCTCTTAGTTATACTGTTTTTTTTCCAAAATAAGAATGTAATGTTTCGTGATGATGAAATGCATATGCTGCCCCACTATCTCAACAGTGGTGGAAAAACGTCTATGAGTAGGTATTTCCGCTCTTCCTTTGTCGTCCTAGGAGAAAGAAAACCTGGAGACGGGCCAAGGAGGACGATCCGGAGACCGGGAGCAGAGACGGGATGGGCCCTGTGTACCGCCCAATATCCCATCAGGACCGGCGAGGAGAACCGATCGATCAGTACCGGATGGAGGAAAAGATGCTGAACTGTGCCATCTACCGGAAGAAGATGAGGAAACATCCCAGGTCTTGCGAGTCCCATCAGTGAAACCGAATGGCCATCGCAAGAGGGGGGCTTGTGGGATGTATTTACCCATGCATCCGAGCCCTACCTCAAAACTGTGCAGTATTGACATGGAAAACATCATGATGGCCAGAGCTTCCCAGAAAATGCACAGGGAAATGCATGAAGAATAGGCTGCCACCCATTTTTGCCGATGTTATGGGCACAGAAGGACACTGCCTAAAACCACCATTGGACTACCCATACAGTAGTCTGAAACCATTGGGAATGGCAATGCTGATTGCCAAAAGCAAACCCATAACTCTTGGGAATTCATTTTCTTAAATCCCAAAAAGGGGTGCAGTACCAGTACTCACCACTATCCAAAAGCCGGCGTTTTAAAACAACACCAGATTTTACTTTTTTGTAGAAAACTGAATAAATGAACCCAAAGCAAGCCAAAGAAAGACTTACTGAGAGGTGGATCCAATGTAAAGTTATATTCTGAAGTGACTTGAAGGTGTATAACAAGACTGGCTGAGGTGGGGATTTCAGCAGTTTAAGTAAATTTGGACTGAAAGACACTACAAATCTAAATGTTCAAATTGACTGAGTGACCTACTTTTGAGTGTCACATAGGTTGAAATTGTTTAAATGTCATAGTTTTAAACTTAGAATCAGCATTCTAGCTGCATATGTAAAAAAATTGTCTTGACTTAAACTGGGAAACAAAAAGTGACATTTTATCTGAAACTTGGCTTAAGGAACTGAATTCTGCCTGGCAACTACCCCCATCAGGAGTGAAACTTGAGTCACAGCTGTGTTCCCAGGCCTAGCTGCCCTTTTGCTGCTCACACCAAAAGGGATATGACACTTCCCTGATTGAATTACCTGGGCTCTGCAGGAAATTGAACAAAGCCCTGTCCTGACTCAGGCAAATGTTTTATTGGCGGGAGTCGTAAATGGAGCTTCCTCTTGGCAGAAGCTGGGAGGGGCAGGGTCTCTGAGCTTGGCAGAAACTGGAAAGACTGGTTTATGTACCATGTGACATGAAAAGACACACCTCTATAGCCAGAATATGGTTTTAGAAAAAGATGAATAACTCATAGAGCGGACATGTGAAAATTGTATAAATGACACCATAATTCTTGTGATTTTTCTGCCCACATTTTAAGACGTGCTAGGACCCGGTGGTATGTTCAGGGGGGTTTTAGCGGAAAAGAGGATATTACTCAAAATGTGTGCATGTGAAAAATCTGACACTTCATCAATTAATGTCCATACTCCTTGCGCACATGTGTGTAAATTTGGGGTAATGTCCGGAATTGCAAACCAGTTAAAAAGTGCAAAATATTGCCATTTCTGGATGCAAGCTCCTAGAAACGCCAGAGTCAGAACAGGGGCTAACATCAGTAATGCCTCATGTGTGCATGTAATTTTAAACCAATGCAAATATGTCTTTTGTTATTAAATATAGAATGTCTGCAAGTTGACAGGAGGAGTGTCCTCTCTGCAAGCCATAAAATGACATCACGCTGACACACACTTCCTTCCCCAATCAAATGAGAAATGGAAGTTTGACCAATTAGAAGCTGAGAGAGAGGTAGGGTCAGTGATGCTAGAACACACCCACATTCTAAACACATAAAAGCAGACAGACAGGACAGATAGGGACTTTCCAATCCATTTGCAGCTGGAAGCTCTGCCGGGAAAATCCATACTTTACCTCCATCAATCTCCAGAGAAAGCTGTGCAGAAAGATCCAGACTTTAAATCCCTCAATCTTCAGAATCCAGAGAGAGAGCAGACCCAGATCACTGTGAAGTGCAGAGACCAGAGTCCCGTCTAAAACCTGACCAGATCCATGGCGAGGCCCATTTCACTCCAGAATATAGTGTGAGTACCTAGAAAACTGTGCAGAACCAATCTCTTAGTTAAAATAATATAATTCAATCTAGTTTAATCTAAGTAGAACTGTCTCCTAACTGTCACCTGTCATTTGTAAAGCTGTCACTTGTCATTTTCTAGTTGCAAGCTGCACTTGTCTTTTTGAACTTTCAAATTTCAAATCTGAAAAACGACCTTTATTCAATCGCTCAAATCTCCGCGACCGTTTGTGCTAGAGACTTGCAGTAACTTTCCCCTGAAAGCTGAGAATCGTGGCTTTCCTACACACCTAGAACCGCATTCCTACCCCATATAGTTTTGCCGCAATCGTGAAAAACACACTCGCGAATTTTGCCGCGATTTGCAAATTTCTCAACGTGTGAAACAGCAGTTTGCTTGCCTTCCATTTGCTAAAAATTCGTTTAACCTGCTAGTTACACCCTAGATCCTTGCTAAAGTGAGCCTGGACTAATATTAACTTGATTTCACTCACCCTGAACCTCTAGAGGGAATTAAAAGCATTTTAGTATATTATTTTTTTCTACATTTCCAGCGCCTATCAAAGCATTTTGCCTGTGTTTTCAACGTCTGTAGTCTAAGTTGCTTGGTGAACTGAATTACATTTGAATTGCATTTCTGAGAACTGTGTGCTTCCTTCCATTTCCTTGCATTGCATAAAAGGGGGAGTGAATAGCCAGAGAAAAGTGATTACATTTTTTGGTTGAAATCATATTGAGTATTTTCTGTACTGCATTCATTGAATATTGCATCCACCTGAGCTTACATAAAGCATTCTGTACCACCTTCTTCTTTTGTTCCTATTCACCTGTGTGCTACCTTATCCATTTCATGTCAACTCCTTAGTGATTATAAAGAAGTGTGCTAGTGCCAGATTCTCTGTTGTTAATCTTTATCATATCAGATTAAGTGTGCTATTCAATTATTAATTTATTATAAAGCGTGATATATATATATTGTTTAAATTATCAATTAAACCTTTTAACTTGCAAAACAGAACTACTTCTTGGCTCAGTGGGGTCAGGGGGATTCCAAGGGAGGGGTGTTATATAGGGGTAGTCATCCAGAACGCATGAACTGGACATAAAGGTATATCAATAAGGGTTTTCATTCAGTATTATAGACTAGGCGTTGACTTAGCTGTAGTGTTGAATTGAATCCTCTTACATCTGGCAGCTCTAAAGCCAGACTGATGGTCATGGAGACAACCAACAGAGTCAGTGTGAAGATTAAGCTGGGAGATGGCCAGCTTTTTCCAGGAGTTTGCCCAGGAAAGGAGTGATGGAGATTGGGCAATAGTTAGCCGGGCATGAGGGGTCGGCTGTGGGTTTCTTCAGAAGAGGGTGCTTCAGAGGGGAGGGGAAGGTTCCAAAGATGAAGGAGTGGTTGCAGAAGTCGGCCAAAGTAGAAGAGTGTCAATGTGGTCCTTGATGGTTTTAGACGACAGGGAAGAGCCTGTTTTGACGAACTTTCATAGATGAGACTTGTCTAGAAACCTCATCAGGGGAGAACAGAGGAAAGGAAGGGAACGAGGGAGGAGGAGGTGGCTGCAGAAGGGCCAGAGTTTGCAGAGACAGAAGGGGGAAGAGGTGGAGAGGATGAGAGGGTGGACAGGATATCGTGCATTTTAGAGATGAAGTGAGAGGCAAGGGCATTGCAGAGGGCCTGGGAGATGACATGATACATAGAGACTGCAGCAGGGTTGGCCAGGTCCTTGCAGATTTTAAAAAGTTTGGCCGAGTTGTTAGATGCCGCAGAGATGCAGGCTTGGATGTGGGCTCTCTTCTTAGATTGGATGAGGAGCCGGTATCACCTTTGGAGCAGGCGGCAGGCAGTTTGTCAGAGGATGCACAGGAAGACCGCCATTTCCTCTCAGCAATCCTACATTTGTGTTTAAGGGTAGCTATCTCAGAGTCATACCAAGAGTTGCACTTGGCTTTGGGCTTCAAGAAGATCCTCATGAAAGGGGCAAGAACATCCAGAGTATCAGGGATGGAAGAGCAGAGCATGTAAAGGGCTGTGTCAGAGGGAGAGTCAGCAAGAGGAGTAGGAGGGGGGAGGGAAAGTGGCGACAAAAGCCTCAACTGATACACACTTCATGGTTCAGATGACCAAGAAGGTAGGTGGCAATGTTGGAGTTGGCTTGGCCTGATGGGTAGAGATGGAGAGATGGAGGAAAGGAGAGAGTGATCGCTCCAGGAGAGAGGAGTGGTCAGAGGGATGGAGAGGGGGAAGTAAGAGGAGATCAAAACATCAAGCGTGTGCCCTGCAGAGTGAGTCAGGCCAGAGGGGAGAATAGAAAGAGAGAGGGGATTACAGAGGTCACAAAAGAGTCCAGAGGAGGAGCAGGGAGTATCCAGTGGATGTTGAGGTCTCCAAGAAGTAGGAGCTGAGTAGTCAAGGCCAGGAGGGATGTGATCTGACCAGGTGGCTGATAGATAGTAGCCACAGTAAGAGAGTGGCCAGGAGAGAGAGGAAGACAAGGCATTCGAATGAGGAGTAGGTCTGCATAGGAATGTCAGAGGCAGGAATCCACTCAGGGAAGATCAGGGCTACTCATCCTCTGGACCGGGTGGATCTGGGTGCAGAGAGCATCTTGTAGCCATCAGGGAGGAGAGTGTCAAAGCTCGTGACAGAGCTGGTCATGAAACACGTCTCAGTGAGACCGAGGATATCGAGGTCAAGTTCTTCCAGGAGGCGACAGATGTCAGAGGAGTGTTTGACGGCTGAGCGAGAGTTGATAGTGGCAATGTGGAGAAGGTTGGCATCCTTGAAGGCCTTCTGGGGAGGGGTACACATCAGAGGTACACCCTGCGGAGGTGTAGAAGGAGCCCGAGGGGAGGGGCAGAAGAGGAAGGAGGAGAGGGCAAGGTAGCCAAGGAGGAAGCAGAGGTGGGAGGCAAGGAATCCAGGGAAGTAGAGAGGGGCAGTAGGAGATGAAAGGAAATTGATGAGGTGTGGAAAGCGCTTGTCAAGGAGGAGGAGGTTGGCCTGAGGGCCTTGGACCAAGACGGTGTCATTCAGGTAGACATTAATGATGATTTTAGAGGAGTTGAAGGAGGCCCTGAAAGGAGAGAACATGCCGACCAGTGCATAGGTCTGGGGAGGGAACGACAAAGAGGATGTTGGTGAGGGTCTGTCCGGAGGAAGCACTGGCATAGGTGTCAGCGATACAGAGACCAGGGTTAAAGTCCTTTTTGAACTTCCTCCTGCAGACTTAGTGAGAAGGGAAGGATAGTTGATGGAGAAACAGAGAAGATAGGAGAGACAGAGAGTGCCATGGGTGAGGTGGAGATAGAGGTGGGGAAGCAGGCGGTAGGAACAGGATAGAAACAGCGGGGCAGAATAGCACAATGCAGTCACTGGGCCAAACCAAGTTCAAGAGAGAAAAGCAAGCAGTACAACCACATGGGCACAGCTAGATTAAAAATTGCAGTAGCAGTCAAAAACACAGCTAGATTCAAAATTGGCAGCAATAAGTGTAAGTGTAAGTCACAGGCTGTAAGAGTAGGATGGGTAGAGGGAGGAAAAAGACATAGGGTAAGGAGAGTGAAGGGTTAGAGGAGATTAACCCATTGCTGTGGTGGAGAAAAGTCACGGTAGTTCAGGCTCCACAGAAATGTGTGGGTGAGACATCGTAAGTGCCTCTGTGAGGGGGTGCAGAGAATCCTCACGAAGCAAACCGGCAGCAGACAGGGAGAAGACAGGGGCCTTAGGAAGTGGGCCTTTGGAGTGAGGGGGCCGGCTAAAGCCTGCAGGTCCCCAATAGGCCCCTTTAGGAACCTCTGTGCCCATTCAGCATTCAGGGAGGAACAGAGCAAGGAAGACAGGCTGCTTATGCAACTGTAAAAAAGACGACGGCCATCTTGGTAGTGCCACGAGGTGGCATGAAAAAGGCACAAATGGTGTTCAGATTCTGGCACAACAAGGTCCAAAGTTCAGTGGGGCAGCAGAGCGAAGCAGTGGAGGGCAGCGAAAATGCGCTGTCTTTAAAGATGGATCAATTTCTTTTTTTTGTCTGAAAATTAAAAGAGATTCTTCCTTAAATCAGCATCACATTTAAAGGGTTCAAATAAAAAGATAATGCCCATTATCTTCACCTATCTTCACCCATTAATGGTGGCACCAGATGGGAAGTACTCTTGGTACACTTCTCATCATCTAGGTGCATCATTGATGTCTATCACAATGGCACTGTCATGGCCCAGGGTCCTCAACCCAATCTTTATCTCGTTTACCGGTGCCTAACGGCCCTCATCAACTTCCTACCTTCTCCTGCTACTCCTCCTTCCTCTCTCTCTGCAACTCCATCATCATCTCTGATGGTTGTACCATCCCTCTGTATAACCTCTCAGAAATCTTTCAAAGGTGGTGACTGGCTACATTTAGCCACTCTAAATGCTCAATCTGCTGTCGAACATTCTTCTGACATCTGCCTCCTTATTGAAGACTCTGACCTCGACGTCCTCACTCTCACTGAGACGTGGTTCAATGCCATCTCTGCCATTGCTTTTGACTCCCTTCTCCCTGATGGCTACACAATCCTCTCCAAACCCCTCCCCAAACAACCCAGTGGTAGAGTAACCCTGATCTTCCCTGAGTGGGTCCCTACCTCTCTCATACCCACCCAGCACTACTCCACCTTTGAAAGTCTTGTTTGTAAGCTTGGTGTCTGTCTGACTGTCTCTCTCAGCCTGGCAACTATCTACAGGCCCCCGACCTTGTGTCTGTCTTCCTATTGGAAGGGGCTGACCTTACTGCCTCTTTTCTGACTTCTACCTCTAAACTCCTCCTCCTTGGTGACTTCAACATCCACCTTGACTCCACTACCCCTGTCTTTTCACTTGTCCATGATCTATGTACCTCTCTCTCACTCACTATTCTCTCTTCCGGCTCCACTCACTCTGATGGACACACCCTTGATGCCTTTATCCCAGTTGATCTCCCGTCCTCAAACCCTCTTAATATCCCTCTCTCCTGGTCTAACCACTCTCTCCTCTCTTCTCATCTGGGACCTCTCGGCCCCCTGACCGAGCTCCACCAGCACTGCTAGTCTTCTTCATGATTATCCAACTGATGAAACGTTTGTCAGCCGCTACGTTTGCCTCTACCATCAACCCTCCTCCTTCGCCTCCTCTTGATTCTTCCACTGACTGTGTCCTTGCCAATCTTCATCTTGCTATCACCAACAGTCTTGACATTCTTGCCCCTGTCATGAAGACCTGCCTGAAACCTGTCTCCAAGCATAACAGCTGTTTCAACTCTGTTCTAGCTGCTCTGAAACACAAGTGCAGAGTTGCTGAATGGAAATGGCAGACCTCGGGCTCATCCTCTGTCAAACTGGCATGTCACCTGCTCCAAAAGCAATACCGTCTCTCCATTCCAAGAAGAGGGCCCACATTCAGGCCTATATCTCTGGGGCCTCTAACAACACGACTGAACTCTTCAAAATCTGCAAGGAACTAGCCAATCCATCTGCAGTCTCCAACTCACCTCTTCCTTCTCAGGCCCTCTGTACTGCACTGGCCACCCATTTCACCTCTAAACTGTGGGACATTCTGACCCCTCTCTCTTCTTCCCCTTCCTCCTCTCTTCCCCCTGCCCCCCCCTTCCTCCCTTGGACTCTCTTCCACCCCTCCCACTCTCTCCTCTTTCACACCTATCACAATGGATGAGATCTCTAGAGTAGTCCGCTCTCTGAAGGTGTCATCCAAAGAGTTTTAACCCTGCTATTCCAGAGCCATTAAGGACAATATCTCCTCCCTCGCTCTGGCTCTTGCAGACTTCTGCAACCACTTTTTAAAATCTGGCTCTTTCCCTGCTTTCTTCAAGCACTCCTTAGTGCACCCCCTCCTAAAAAAGGCTTCAGCTGACCCCAGGTGTCTGGCCAACTACGACCCTACCTCTAATACACCCTTCCTTGGGAAACTCCTGGAGAAGTTGGTCTTCCCCCAACTGACCCAACACACTGAGCTCATTGGTTATTTACATGACCATCAATATGGGTTCAGTGCAGCCAGATGCATGGAAACTACTCTCCTGAACACCCATGAAGAAATGCTTGCAAATCATGACTCTAACTCTCCTGCTCTTCTCATTCTCCTGGACCTCTCCTCTGCCTTTGATACAATTAACGATTCTATCCTCATAAAGTGGCTCCAAGATAACCTTGGTATCTTATCCCGGACAGAGGACTGGTTGACCGCCTTCCTCACTGACAGCCCTTCCCAGGTCCTTCTGGGCATCGTTTCCTCCACCACCACTCTCTCTACATGTGGTGTTCCACAGGGCTCTTTTCTCTCGTCTTGGCTCTTGAACATCTACCTAGCACCTCTTGCTCCCCTGTTCTCCGACTTCTCTCCTCATGTCCAGTGTTACATGGATAATACACAACTCGTCTTCAAGCTCTCCTCCTCCTCTTCCTCTTCCTCTTCTATCATCCCTGACTGCCTGACACCTGCTCCACTTCTCTCTCCTGCACTCTGCCCATCCTGTGTGGGCTCACCACCCTCTCCTTCCTCTGAAGTCAGAAATGTTGGGGTCCTCTACAACTCCTCGCTCTCCTTAACTCCTCACATCTTGGACCTTGCCAAGAAGACCCACTTTCAACTTCACCTCCTTAGAGGCATTCTCCCTTTCCTCACCTTCCCCCAGAAGCTAAACGTCACTGGAGCTCTGGTCCTCTCCAGGCTACATTATCGTATTACTGTATTACCTCAACCTGTCTCTTTCCTCACTCCAGCCTCTTCAACTAATCCAGAATAGGGCTGCAAGACTTATCCTTGGCCTCAAGCCCTGGGACTGCATCTCCCCAGCTTTAAAATCTCTCCACTGGCTCCCGGTTGTTGCAAGGATCACATCCAAGACCCTTTGCATCATCCACAAGGCTGTCTGAGGCCTGGGACAATGCAACATTACTAAATACTCTCATTCCAGATCCCTTCAATCCTCTGGCTCCAACTTTCGGCCAATCAAAGGTTTCTCCAAGCAGAGGGCTGGGGGCAGATCTCTCTCTCATCAGCTGGCTCCCTCTTATGGAACAGTCTCCCTCCCTCTCTGCCCGTCTTGAAACGGATCACCTCAAGATCCACAAACAACTGAAAACCTTTCTCTTCTATCCTACCTTCCCTCTCTCCCTCCCTTGCTAACCTTTCCCCTCTGTCAATGAGATTTGGGGCCCGATCCCTCGAGAGTCCAATTGGGCCCTGGCCTTCTGCCCAATCGCCATAAGCACCAACCACCACACCATGCAATGTCCTCTGGGCCCACACCCACCTTTGGGAAGATTGTCTCCACCCTGTACTTACCTGCTGGGCGGTTGACTTTCCCTCATCACTTGGAATGTCTCCGCCCATGCACTTACCTCCTGCCCCCCTCAGCACGCAACTCTTGCACTTCTATTAGGGACTCTAATAGCACTTCCCCAGCCTTTTTTCACTCTCAATGCATGTTCAGGCTCTGAATGTTACAAGGCCTAGTAGGAACGCTGTTTGCTTTATTATTTATTCATTGTCTTTCCAATGTTATTCACTCCTTTGTTCCCTTCCCTTTTGCCTTGCGGCACTTTGAAACACTGGGGGTCATTACAAGATTGGAGGTAGCCATAGCGCTATTAGCGCCATGGCTGCCTCCAAACCCGGGTCCGGGTCCATTCTGTAGACCATTCCCCATTCCCATTTGAGCCCCCATAGGACTCAATGGGAATGGGGAAGGCGCTAATTACGGGCCCGCAAATAGCGGGCCCGTTATTAGCGCCCTGGTTCCTTAGTGACACCTGCAAAGGACATGTGATCAGACTACACGTTCTTTGCGGGTCCCGCTAAGGGACCTCGGAAATGGGCGGTAAGGGTTTAATGGCACTGGCATCATTAACGGTGACTGTTAATCCTTACCGCCCAACTCAGAATGAGGCCCACTGTATTGCTGTACAAGTGCCTTATACATGACATATATATATATATATATATATATATATATATATATATATATATACTCACAGAAAAAACGCTGTTAAAGGGACATTATGGTTAAGTTGCTCTAATAAAAATCTTCGAAATTTAATGAAAAAACTTTGTTGAAGGGGCGTTATGGTTACAAGTAAAACCAAAAAACCTCAGAAATTCACCAGTTATGGTAAGCTAAGCAACCGTAACTCACACTACCACTGTGCGCTGCTAAGAATAACACCCAGGACATCAAAGATGACATCACTAATGGCATTGATGACATCACTGATGACATCACATATCTGGGCCATTTATTTTTGTTCACTGACATATCTAGGCCACGTGGTTTTGTTCACTGATAGTCAGAATATAAATATTCAAAAGGTGCTTTATATCTAGATGTTAACCTTGTCATAGGTTCTTAAAGTACTTTCCTTAGGGTTTGGTCTCAGCTCATGGTGCACATACATGGGGCAATAAGCAGGCATCAAACACACAATTCATTTGAGATTAACTTTAATGTTATTAACATTTTCTGGTGATGCTGTTTCTTGCTTCATTACTTAGTTTCCCTGTAAGTGCCTCTGATTTGTATGCATTGTGGGTCTTCATATGTATTGTTTGTACTAGCACAAGTGTGTAGTAAGTCTTGAATTGTTAGCCAGTTATTACATGCTTAACATTACTTAACATTACTCAAAACTCTGATAAACTAGCATTCATTATTTTACTATCCAGAATTACAAGATTATAAATATTGTGCTTCTATGGTGCATGCTGCTGCCATTGGCTATGTTTATGTATGTTTAGGTTCCTGTGTTAACAACAGGACTCCAATATAATGTTTTGTTTAGATGAGTACATTCTTTAATAGATTAAGTAGTTCATGATAGGTCTCCCGATCACCTCTGACATCTTGTTACCAACATTATAAATACAACCTCTTGTAGAGACTTTTCATCAAAATTTATTTCACAAGTGATGTCCTCATCAATGACATTTGTGATGTCATCTTTGATGTCCCGGGTGTTAGTCTTAGCAGTGCACAGGTGATGGCATGAGTTATGGTTACTAGCTGACCATAACTGGCGAATTTCTGAGGTTTTTCAGTTTTACGTGTAACCATAACGCCCCTTTAACAACGTTTTTTCATTGAATTTCATAGGATTAAATTAGTGCAACTTAACCATAACATCCTTTTAACAAAGTTTTTTCTGTGTATTTCCTATGTTTTTATTAGTGCAATTTAACCATAACATCCCTTTAACAAAGGTTTTCAGTGAATTTCATGGGTTTTTACCAGTGCATGCTAATTTCCTACAATTTACTAATATCATACTAAGCCCAATATAGCAACATTTTTGTCCAATTTACAAAGTTTCACCTTAAAACTCTGCCATTTCCCGACTTCTAGCATCATTTTTAACAATTCTATGCATTTTTTTGCAACTTTTCCCACTGTTTTTGTGTCCATTGACGTTCGTGCACGGCATGATGATGTGTTCTCGAGCACGTCCACACTTAGCGATAGAGTTCGTGCTTTGCGAACAGTTCAGAACTGCACTTTTGACTGATCTAGTAACTTTCAAGCTCAAAATGTTCCCCTTGCACAGCTCCTACACCTATTCTTACTCATTATACATTAACAATTTAGTACAGAGAACATACTTGGAGGAATATTAGCAAAACATCTATTTATCTTGAAAATGGCATCAGCTAGTGCCATCCCTCCTCCGCAAGAGCCACCACCACCAGCAAGAGGACCTACACAACAATTAAAGCACAGTACTTCCAAAGACAATGAAGAGGACCAAGAAGATGAGGTAGAGGAAGTGCTTACCTCTAGCACCAAGAGAGACTCATGGGTGTGGCAGTTCTTTAACACTGTTGGGAATGTACAAGAGGCTAAAGCTACCAAAGTGAAATGCACTGTAGTCAGTCGCGACTACCTGGACAGTACTCCTACGGGACTTGCTTTATGCGCAACCACAACCAATCCAACCACTTAGCAAGTACTAGACTACCTTCCTCCATCTCATCTTTCTCAACTAATATTGTAACCACACAGCCTACTTCTGTGGGACACAAAATCCCACCAGCTACCTTGCAAGTAGTAAAAGAGGCTCTTGATCCATATCTTTCGAAGACAAAAGTCCTATGTATATACTGCAACACACCAGTCTGCAGTGGTGAGCAATTTAGAAGTGCTTCTGAAGCTGTAATCAAGGAGCATGAGAAACGCTGCCCCTACCTTAGAAGTAACACATGCGCAACATCTTCCCCTGTCCACCTGTCCCTCGAAACTAGTGCTTGGTGCCTCATTCCTCATTTCGCTCCCCATCTTACGTTCTAACCCCTCCTGCAAAAAAAATACCAGACCATGACCGCGGCAGCACCACGCAACCACTATCAAAGCCCTGCTGTACCCAGACCCACCAGCGTTGCAACGAGAAGGGCCGAAGCTCCGTCCCCCCTAGTATAATGGGCCAAATAGCTGCGTGGGCACTCGGGGGGAGGCCACCCTGGAGGTGGGGACGGAGGGAGGCCTGGCCCTGCCTGGGGCTTGCCTTTCATCCGGACCTGCACACGTGACACCGGTCCCGGCTCCACCATTGAAAGCACCTGGGGCACGGAGGGACCAGCCCGGTGGAGACATGTATGCGGCGCAGCCAAAGGCAGGCAGGAAGCGGCCTGGAGGAGGGGGCATCGGCCACACCAACCAGACCAGACAGCACTTCCGTGAAGTGGCAAGACACACGGCACACCGCGGCCCCTGGGCCCCAGCGGTCTCACGAGGGTCCTCACAGCTGATAACTTCATGCTCAAAACAGGGATAGGGACACTCCCAGCGCGTGCCACAGTAACACCAAAACACACAAGGGGAACAGTATCTGTCCGAGCCTGCAACATTCTACCGCCTCCAGGATATTGCAGAACAGTGGAGAGGATGGCCCTGGAGACCCGCTGACAGCATAGCCACTACGCAGCAGGCCTTGCACAGCTGAGACAGCAGCCAGGGTCACCCACACACATGATCCTCGTTCACGGACAGCAGGCACGGTGAGAGAACAAACCCGGAAACAAGGGTTACTTCCAACGCCTCAAAGCAGGTGCTGCAGCCGGACTGCTTTGGAGTGAGGGTGCCATTTTGCTGGGGGCGGGCGGATGACCCTGCTCTGCTTTGTCCCCCCTGACCCGCTGGGTCCAGCGCTCTGCTCCTGCCCTGCATCGCGGGGGGCACTCCAGGCGGTTGTCTTCCTGGTGGCACCCACCTGTCAGCCGAACACACCCGGCATCCACCGCCAGAGGTGACGACTCCATCTACCCAACCAGAGACAGGGATCCCCCTGCACCGTGACCACGACCGCCCTGTTCGGCTTCCCCGCCAAGGCATGTTCCCCCTGCCGGGACACACAGCACCTCCTGCCAACCGGGGTTGTCCCGCACCCACCGTTCACATACCCCAGGAAGAACTGGGACTGATCCTGAACACTAAATACGCCCTAGCACTCACATAATCCAGTTGGAAAAACGTAACCATCAGAGCACTGCCATGTACGCTGCTGCCCCCAAGCTCAGACATTAGGCAAGTCTGATTGTCAGTGCGGGAACAGCAGTGGCCGCCCTTCACCGTAGGCATTCACCCGTGCAGCCTGGAGATTGCGGGGGCCGCTCCCACTGCTAAGATCCACTAGACCAAACTGACTCTACACTGGTTCTGCACTAAGCCATCGAAGCACTGCCCCTAACAGCATGCCGGACTTAACTAAAATCCCCCTTTGGTGACTGGGGTCATGGTAAGCATCACCGCTACGGCATGCTGAAACAACGTGCCCCGCCACGGAGACCCTCACCTGTCCCTCACAGTGTGGGGACAATCGAAGCCCAACGCACTACCCAATCCAGCATACAATAGCGAAGCAACGTAGCACACTGACTCACACGCAGGCCCTGGACCCCCCAGCTCTCCTCGTCAACCAGACCCCAGGGGGGAGTCCACCATCCAGCAGCCGCGCTCAAAAACAAGACATTTCCAGAGACAACACTCTTCAAGCAACAACCCCACAGTGCTCTAGCTCTCTGACAAGGGCCGCCAACCATGGGGTGGGGCAATCAGATCCTGCACACCACCAATGAAAAGTCTTCTGATCCCGGAGCAGCTTCCGCCATGCCACCTGCACCCCAAGGGCTCCGCTAGATGGCCCTCTCAACCTACGTCCTCAATTGCACAGAACCCAGCATGGGCAAGTCCGACAAATCCCAGAGTAAGTTAAACTTTGAGCCCGGAACTATAGTCAAGACCCCCAAGCATCATTCGCAGGCAGACTCCTAGTCACCAACAATGGATCAAGATGAAGAGTCCACCTCAACTCCGGCCATTGACATTCGAGAAATCCTGCTTGAACTTAAAGCCGGCATAGGCAATCTTGACTCCAAACTCGACACCCTTTCATACATAGTTGACCTTTTACAGCACCGGCTCACCAAGCATGGTGATAGACTCAGTGGAGCAGAGAGTCTCTGATCTAGATGACAGTAACGCCTCTCTGACGACAAGAGTGTCTGCTCTTCTGGTCCAAATGAAAGCAGTGGCTGAGAAGAATGAAGACCAGGAGGGGAGAGCCCACCGTAATAATATTAGGTTGGTATGAGTGAGGGAAAAACAGATCCCACAAAGAATGGAAGACTATGAGGAGACCATCTGTAAGGACCTATTCGGTGAATCTGCCCTGTCCCAGCTATTTGTGGTAGAAAGGGCTCACTAAGTACCATCTAATCATCCGATCCCTGGGGCTGTCCCGCTCCGTATAATCCGAAACTACTCAACTACAAGGACCGCGACACGATCCTGAGACTTGCAAGAGACAAAGGTGAGCTCCATTATGATGGCGACAGTATTTAGTTCTACCCGGACTTCTCACCAGCAGTACAAGCATCACGTCGCTCATTTACGGGCGTGAAACGCTGCCTACCAGACAGTCAAATGCAGTACTCAATGCTGTTCCCTGCAAAGCTGAGGGGTCAACACGCTGGGGAGACACAATTCTTCGATAAACCAGAGGAAGCAAACACCTTCTTAGATGAGCTTGGCTGCCGGCCCTTAAACAACAACCCGGGCCAAGCGAGAAGAGATTGCGACAGAAAGAACCCATCCTGACAGGGCACAAAATAGGAGATGCCGTGCACACCACCTACATCTCCTGGGCCACAGGTCCATGCTCAAAACCACCAGTACAGGTACATTGCAAATCTGCTTTTTAATCACTGACCAGGCAGCTGTACTGGGCTACCTCACACTCAGGCACGGCTGACTAATCCAGCAAAGGGAGCTACTGGACTTGGATGGGCACTAGCACCCTGAGCTCAGCACCATTTGTTAGTTACAAGTTGGGGGGGTTCAAGCCGGGCGTGCTGGGAGTTGCCCGTGGGGGAGGGGGAGGGAGTGTACCACCGAGCCATCCTAAAAGCAGAAAGCAGCACACCGGGAGGGGGCTGCCAGCACACTATCTACTATGGAAGGGGGTTATTTGACAGGCGATTTGAGGGTTGCCTGAGGGGGCGAGTGGAGGGGTAGAACCTGGCTCCCGCCTATACCAGACAGGCAGTGATACACAGGGTATAGGAATCCACCAAGAAAACATCACCTGCCAAGAATGCTACCTATATTCGCTACAATAACAAAAACCCCTCACCACATTCAAGCTAGAAACCTGGAATATCAGAGGGGACAATAACCCAACCAAAACCCGTAAAGTGTCCCAGTATCTTAAGAGGCACAATATCGATGTAGCACTTATACAGGAAACACACCTTCTCCCAACCTCTGTGAGCCGCTGGGCACCTGACTGGGGGTGCCACAGATACTTCTCCTCTCATTCATCTTACGCCAGAGGGGTGCCCATACTAATTAACAAGAAAACAAAGTTCAGGCTACTGTCAACAATCAGCGATAGAGAAGGCAGATCGCTTTTGGTCCGGGAGATACTTGAAGGATGTGAAATTGTCCTGGTGAACTCCTACGGCCCAAACACAGATGGGGCAAACAACTTTGATTGGGTAATGACACACCTAGCTGGGACAGACCCTGCTGCGGTCTAATGGAGGGGGTAGACCTAAATACTACCCTAGACCCCAAACGAGACAAATCAAGCAGAACCACCAACACTCTCTCTAAGACGAGTCTCCAGGTCCACGAGATTTGCAGGTCCTACAACCTAGTAGGTGCATGGAGGTTTAGCCACCAAAACTCACTTGACTACTCCTTCTATTCAAAAACAGTTGACTCCAATGGGGTGCATGTCAGATACTCCCAAGAACACTCTCCGACCACTCTCCTGCCACCCTTGAATGCAGCCTCACAGATAATAGGCAGGGCAGGCCCCACAGGAGATTCAAACCTGGTGCACTGCAGGATCAGGTGTTTGCCCAAGAACTTCGATCCGGAATCACCTCCTTTTTATCCAGTAATCAAGACTCTGTAACATCGGACGGGACCCTCGAGGAAACATTAAAGTGCTATGTCAGAAGGATATGCATGGCCAAAGAGAACGAATATTGAAAACGATTAGGAGTGAACTCGCTACTAGCGAGACAAAGCTGAAAGAGCTTGAACATACGTACGCTGAGCTAAACGACCCTCACTCCCTTGCTCACCTCAAAGAGGAGTTGAATAATTTCAGGTCCACTGCAGACTGCGAAATTCAATTCCTAACACAAGGCCAGCGCTTCCGCCAGTATGGAGAGGGCCACAAACCTGGGGCCCTGCTGGCACGACTGCTGGCTGCCGATAGAAAACCCCCTCAGGTAGAATGTATCCAAAATCCCCAAGGTGTCCTAGTTTACGCAGAAGAGGAAATAGCAGAGTGCTTCCGTGACTTTTACCAAGACCTATATAGCTCGAAATACATGGGCAGCCCAGAATCTCTCCAGCAATTTCTACCCTCACTCTCCCTGCTCTGTTTATTTCTCACATTGCTCTTGCACTCAATGAATTGTGCTAATTGCCTGCAGAACAGTCTATCTGAGGTGGGCGGAAGAATGTATTGTCTTGATAATGTTCATCTTCCTGTTCCTGGGTCACCTGAGGAATTATTGGGACATTCCCCAACTCCAGTTCCTTGGTAAAGACGTCTTGCTTCTTGATTGAGGATTCTGACATTTATCAAGGTATGCATACCTCTCAATCCTATTTAGTAAAGAAATATCAGCTTGCTTAAGACCCCCTTTCAACTGCAGGTTTATCTCTTTCCAGGTTGGATTTGGTCACACCAGGATCCAGGAATTCCACAGGTTCAAACAAGGCCACCGGTAGTTGAGTTGGGGGGCATAGCAATAGTCCAGATTATGAGCAATGATAAAAAAAGTGGCCACTGATATATTTACCTTCCATGCCCTCATTCACCAGACTGCATGGTTTGCTTCCAGGACACATTAAGCATCCTTATGAACTACTCAGAAGAACACTGATTGGGAGAAGGTGCACATCACAACAATTACAACCTCTGAACCTTAGTACACTCCTTTTAAATATGTTATTCTCTCAAGTCTTACGCCCGAAATCTCCAAACCCATCTGCCATGCACATGCTGCTTTATCTCCAAGGAAATCGTGGAACACTGAACTTATTTATTGCTGCTTCTGAAACTCACAAATGTGTACATTTACAAACACTTTAATTACCTTTCAAAAATCACAAGGAAAAATCAAAGAAATCTATAATCAGTTCTCAGTATGATTTCCTAATACCGCATCACTACCACATCTATCAAGATCTGGCCCTCAGTCAAAAGCTTGGCATCCTCCTTGACACTAACCAATCTCTATTTCCCCAAGTTGGCACTTCTCCCTTTCTCCTCCCCATCCCAAAGGAAATCCTCCACTTCTTCTGACTCCCATTTAAGGTGTCCATCATGAATGTTTTTGTCTCTTCCAGACTTCACTATGAAAAGAGTTTCCCTCGTCTATTTCAATGTCAGTTCAACTTGCATCACAGTTCTCTTCAATTGATTCTTTTGGCTTCCGTCACCCGGCTTCAAAATTCTCCAACAAACAGATATTCACAAAGTTCCCTCTTAGTTACTTTCACAGGCTGCCCTTACTTGTCTTCAAACACCTAAACAGGGCTGAAACACTTTCCAGCTATACAGCTCCACTTCACAGAGCTCGGGAAGAACTCTCTTCCCCAACATTTGTACTTCTCTCTCACAATGTTCAGCTGTCAGAGAGCTTTGCAACTGCATAGTATTATCACCCCCATGCGTGACCACTCTGACAATAGGGTTGGTTTCTTAATATCCGTGCCTCTTGCACTTGACTTCCCCAGAAAGGGCCATCGGCTACTCTGTTGCTCATTTCACAAAAGCATATAGTTCATTAGGACAGGCCCGCAGCCACTCTGTTCCTCGTATCAAAGAATATCAATTCACTTTCACATTAGCCTTTCAGGATCTCTGCACACTCTCTTTCCCTTGTGCCCTTTTCTTCAATGGCTTTCAACACATTTTGCTTTCATTATTCACTGTTCTGTTATCTTTCAAAAAGTGTTTAACAATGTGCCTTATCACACAGTACTGCTCCATTACTTTGTTTCTTATCAGCTCCCTCGCTGGCTAAATACATTCAAGCTTTCAGTTCAATGTCTTTATCCTTCAATGCGTAGCCTTGCGTGTAACACTGTAGCTTTCTTTGCAAACTTAAATCTTTCCTTCTTTCACTTCTTAGCTGCTTTAATTTGGAATCTTGCTGTTACTCAAACTGCAAGTCCCATAATGCCTTCCATCTTTGTCTTTATTTCAACAATTCGATTTTGCTCCCACTTCGCTAGCTCCCCCTCGGTAGCATCTTTTCCTATCAGCGACCTTGGGAGATTTGTCACAATGTTTCCTTCTAGTGCCACTCGTAAGCTTTCTTTCTTTATGCTTTCAACTTCACACGTGGACCAGGTTTCTCTCTACATCAGAAACTCACTGGTCGTCGCACTCTTCTGTTTAGGATGCCGCTTCAGTCAGCGTTGGGATGGTGTCTCTTCCGCTGCCCCACTGACACCTGGTCGTCAATACCTTGCCCAGGGAAACGAGCACTTCACTAAACATAGCCAGCAGGCTGCAGTCTGCCTTTGTCTGGCCCTCAGAAGACACGGCTCCGTAGCCACGCTGCAGCCCCTCATGCATACCGAGCCAGCGCTTCGACACTCTGCTCTGAACACTATCTCCATTTGATATGGGGTACTCAGAAGCAGCCATCCACAGATCAATTAGATCTAAAGCTCACCCCTGATAATCGGATTTAATCCAGAAGGTTTTAGAAAGGGACTTGGATCTGGCTCTCTAGATAAACTCTTCTGAAGTTCTGTGTAGAATAAACTACCCAATTCCGTTATCTGCGCAGCCATAGTACTGCACACAGCAATTTCCAGACATAGGGCAAAGCCTGCCAATTGTCTTGGTCTTTCACGTGCCTGTGCTGCTTTGGTTTATCACCTCCTGTATAAATGCCCAATTGTAATACATCTTTACAAGTCATTGTGGGAGTGTAATTGCTAAAGTGTAAACATTACATTTCTCTTTCACCTCAGGAATGCTTTTCTGGGGAAGGGCTCACACCCAAGCTATTTGGTAAGAGTTACTTATCCTGATTAAATGATCTCTTGCTTTCAATGACTTTCTGCAGCATCACATACCATGGGAAAGCTTCTGATGCCTTCTAGCATACTTGCTAGATGAATAGGATATGAAACACGCCATACAACTAAGCCATTTGTAGATCCTAAACGAGATAAGACGTGGGCTACTCTATTATTTACATGTCGATTACACGTTTTCATTTCCGCGTGACAGATCTTGCAAGTGTGAATCTGAGGGCCCAAAACCCCTTCAATGTTTCATTGAAAAATAAAATGTAAACACCACATCTAAAGTATTTGTCTTACAAGAAGATATACATTGTTTTATTTTGATATTCCTTGCAAATGGCAGACTTTCTGGCACTATGTATATGTACCTATCACTTAATCAGGCCAAGCACTTTTGTGCACCCATCTACTGGTGATTATTTTTCAAAATCAAACGTTACTTTATCTGTGATACTTATCGCAGAAATTAGTCAACATCCTTTAGACAGAGATGGATTAATAAGATCCAATGCACAGCCTCAGTGTGAATGGGTTCTTCTGTGACTTCATGTGCCCTTTTATGCTGCTTAAGGAACTAGAGGGTAAATACACCAAGTTATCGGTTTGTGAAGGAATTCATTAAATAAAGGACTGGAGAACAACAGATCAAACATCTATAATATCAATAGGCACATAGGAAATACAACTGGGAAATGCTGAATACTTTGGAATAGGGTGAAAGATACACATATCCATCAGTTATTTACTGAAATACTATGGTACTATTCTAGAAGATGAACGAATTAATAATTTGCAAGGCCACAGATATGTATAAAGAAAAAATCTAAAGTAAACAGCAGGACTGCACTGGCCATTGCCTTTACCAGGCAAATGAAAGTTCGGCCACTGCATTAAAACCTCCAGGCTAATTGAAGCTTTAATCACTGCATCTGAAAATCTCCCATCTTATCCCACGAGACCAGAAACTTGTGCACTGAAACAACCATAAAAAACAACGGATGGAAAGATTAGAATCAATTATCAGCACTGAGGATTCCTCTGTACACATTTCCATTCCATGATGTGTACCCAGTTGGTGCGAGTAGCATTAAGGGGACGGTTTATGCAAATCAATTTTATTCCCACCCCAAAATGAAGCAGCCTTGCACGACCTATTATTTCACATTCCTTCTGCCCAGATGTGTTTCAACCTCATTTAGCATCAACAGGAAGGTGCATCTTGAGACAGAAGACACGGGGAGATAAGGACCTCAAAGCTGGCATTTGCATGTCCCTTAGGGCAACTAAGAGAAGCAACCGAAAAGTGATGAATGGAACGCTCAGATCAAACATTCTGGACATTACTTTGTGCATTTTTTATAGCCCTTTTTGAGGTGTTTGGGTCATAACAGAACTAGCCTTAACTGCTAGCCCACATCCCTACTTAAGGCATCACAATAAAACACAGGCATGTTTCGACTCATTTGGCATCATCAGCAGAAGTCCATCTCTTCAAGGCTGACCCACAAAGAGAGGGGGCTACCTTATGTTCACAGATTGATTTAATATAGTTCAGATTCTGGGGCTGGGTTTGAGGGCTGTCTGCGCGCATGGCTGCTGGCAGCATTCCTGTTTGCAGGCTGCCTTGGCGAAGTGCTGTCTGCTTCCATGGCTTCCAGCAGGTTTGTCTATGTGCAGTGTTGCTCCCTGCAAATTGCCCGTGTACAGTGCATTATAACTGGCAGGGCTATACTTTCAGACCAATTTTTCAACTCCTTTTCCATCACTCCCACTGAATTCTCTAGGCAGGCTTGTGTGAGCTAAAATGCAAGATGCAAATCACAAGCTGTCTATTTTGACAGATCCTTGAGAATGGTTTCTGTTAAATAAAAGAACAAGGTAGGAGATTTAACAAGCAAAGGGGCGTTTTTGAATGTGCATATTTACATGAAATACCAGAGTGATCGCCTTCACGCTCCACCACCTCCTGGATTGTGGTTAAACAGGACGGAGGATTATTCACAGCAAACAACACAAGCAAATATTGCAGGTAATCAGGCATCAGAAATGCTCTGTGCTCAGGTTATTACTATGCCATAAAACATACCTAAATGTTAAAAACCATGAGTGACTCACACTTTAGCAAACACTGTTAGTCATTTTCAAAATGTCATTAAATTGCACCGCAGGGCGATGTTAACATTTGCAGTTAAGTGCAAAAGGTCCCCCTAGTAAATCTTTGTCATTTCGCGAATGGAGTGGAAATGTAAAGAGTAAAACACTGTCGAATTCGCCTTTACGCTTCACTTTTCTACTCCATTTTGGAAATTGGCTCCAGTCATTGACGATTTTAGAAGGAATTTACAATGGATTCCTATTAAACTTAAATCCGCCTGGCAGATTCAATAGGAATCCATTTCATCATCGCCAGCACGAAAATCTCATGATGGAGGCAATGCTGTTCGATTTCCAGGGCAGACCAGTAAGGCTAGTGGACATACAGAGTATGCTTCACCTTGGAACACCTGCACAATCTGGGGATCAGCAAAAGTGGCCGTATCTATTTCGAAAATGACCCCCATCGTTTTTAGTTTTTTTGCTGATCGTTTAACTTGAAAACCTTTAGAAACGCATTAGTTGCAACTTCAATTTATTACAGAAAATAATAATTGTGGACACATACAGATAAATTGACCCAAAAATGTATTTTGGAAAAATGCAGTGGGGAGTGTAATAGAAATTGCACAACACTAGGAGCCTTAATTCTCAACTCTTTAAGTGCAATCAGTAATGGTGCACATCAGGCTAGTTAGGTAGACTCTTGATCCTGTTTTCATGTCACATGTCCTGTTTCACTGTAAGTCTTCTGTCTAGTGTCTAAATGTTGGCGCCCCGATGCCTGTTGTTTTACAGCGCGGTACAAGTAAATAAATAAATAAGTAAATACATTATAATCCTCAGCCTTGCAAAGAGGGCCTCTTACAACGATCTTCAATATCACAAAACCAAAGCAAAGCTCGAATATTTGACAAAGATTCAAGCACCCTTTGGGAACCTGAATAGCCGATGTTGGAATTTTCTCAATTTCAACTCCAAAAAGGCAGAAGACCACTTGAAATTGAGGAACTCTTTAAAACCCAACCTATTTTTGCAAGGATATGCTTTTACTATCGTCCCTATTAACGCTACACTTCTTCTGTAAATCGTCTATCAGCACATGTTGATTCCTTATTTTTCATTATTTTGTAGCAGCATACATTTAGCATCTACCCTAGTGCCACACACATGCTGTATAGAATCCCAATTAATCTAACATTACATTACATGACACAACTTAACATGACCCTCCTTTCTTGTTGGTGCATAGGGAGCAGATGACTGTCTGGCTATTTGGAACATTTTCTGTGAAAGCTTTTGTATGAAGCAATGATTACCAATCATGCACCCCGAAGTCACATCTGTTCCATGTCGATGGCATACACATTTTCAAAACAAAACATAAAATAGTGCTCAAGCTCAGCTGTTTGGTTAAATGGGGAACCAGGGGCAACCGTGGGTGGCTTCGCCACGATTTGCTATTTGTGCTCCCATTCCCACCAACAGGGGGCAGACCTCAGGGCCTTTCCTGAGTGACATTTGACTACATTGATCCACAAACTCTGCAATTGCATTTGATATTTCGACTCTGAGTCAGATTAATTTCTGGTTGTGGCATCCAGCAGGCTTTTCATTCCAAACACTACATTTCCTGAAACCCCCTGCACATAGCTTGATCTCCACCCTTCCAGGATAAGGTTGGTTTAAGAAAGCAGAACACATGTTGCTGGCAGGTTCTAGTCATATGTGGTCATTAGTGAGATTTTAAAATCCTTTTTTGCTTTAGTTCAGTGTTGGTCCATTACGCAGTGTTTCTCTTCATGACACGCACCAGCGCTGTTTGAAATATACCTTTCTTACCCGAGAACACTGTTCTGCATTGCACTTTGTTTTCTGGTCTTGCCCTGGTCAGCTGTTGTTTTCCTGATTCACCATTATTCGGCAGTACTTCTTGTTTCCGGAATGAGCATGTTTCGTCAGTATTTCTTGAACTGTCATTGCTTGGAGTGTATTGCCTGCTGAAAACAATTTTCCATTTCGCCTGTTACTTCTCTTTTTCTTTTCCCCTTGTACAATAGATAAGGTACTTGTGGCATGGTGGGGCTGGTTAGTTGGTTGTTCGATGTGCCCGCTTCCATATTACACTACTGTTTATTGCATTTGCATTTTGATTTACATGCTTGCACCTCTATTATTTCATTGTTTTTTTTTATAACGCGCCTAACACCATACCTGAGTTCGGTTTCTAAGCGCGGATCCGGGATTCAAACCTCTGTTGCTCTGCGTGGCTTTACTTCCAAGACCAGCGCATTGCCCCTGTGCTATCCTCCATTCACTATGTTTTTCCTTCTGTTCTTTTGCACACAGTTTTTAATTTACTACCTACCTTTATTTGTCATGTAAAGAGTTCATCCTTCTTTGTTCTTACAGCGTTTTGTTTTCCTCTGTAATCACCAGGTCTGTAGGCTTAACTGGCCTGCCAGGTGATATGCCTCATGCTATGTGAGTATCTTCTTCAGTTAGTTATTTATTATGCACTCCATAGAACCCGGAGGCTTAAAGGCGCAACAAACACAACAATTCACAACATTGGACATAGGCAGTTTTCAGAACCTGAGTGAGATTGCACATTGAACTTTTTAGCTGGTTGGTGTTATTAGATCTCAATGCCCTAACATTAGATTTAGGGGTCAGAAGGGCCAGTGCCCTTGACACATCTGTATGATATGACAAGCAGCCTAAACCGAATCCTTGCTTCAATCGGTAACCAGTGCAGGTTACGTCTGCCCTCTGATATATGATCTCTCTTCTTAAGACCAACAATAATCCTAACCATACTGTTTTGCAAGGTTTGGAGCCGCGCAATATCAGCCTTAGCAATTCATACCAAAAGGCTACTACAGTAGTCAATGTTAGACCCTACCAAGGCTCTAGCCACTGTTACACCCTTAACCTGCGGGATATAAGGACACAGTTGGGCTAACAGTTTAATGTAATGGGCTGTTGAGGAAACTAAGCTATTTACTTGAGTCCACATATCCAGATTTTGATGTAGAACAATGTACAAGGTCTTCACCCTTTTCTTGGTTGTAATATTACAGCCAGCCACTCTGAACTGACTATACTCACGGTCCAGCTTCTTGATTTTAGTACTCCTGCCCATCACCATCAATTCAGTCTTTTCCTTATTGAGCACCAAGCCATTTTCATCATCCAATTTTGGATGATCTCATATACCCCATTAATGTTCTTTTTCATCCACCTCATGCAGTCCTGACAATGGGATGACACATTAAGTATATGTTATTTTCTTCCAGTAGATAAAAAACGGAATTGTAAAAATACTGTATAGCGAGGGAGATAGGCAGGCTCTTTGAAGCACACCATAATTCAAGCAGGCTGGTTGGGCATCAGCCAGTTCACTCCATGAACTGGCTACATGATTGATTGCTCAAGAAAGATGCAATCCAAAGGGCTGCATTATTAGAAAAGAGAGCTACCTCCTTTAGCCTGGTGACCAATTTGCCATGGCCCACCAGGTCAAAAGCGGCAGCCAGATCAAGTAACATCAGCATCACGGTCTGCCCTTTATCCATATATTGTAGTAGCCTGGACTTCAGATCAAGCAGGGCTGTTTCCGTACCATGACCCTGCCAGAACCCAGACTGCTATTTGTTTAAGATGGCAGATTCATTCAGCAAATCTGAAATTTGCAAATACACCACTCTATCCAAAATCTTCAAAAGCAACGGGGTGTTAGTGATCGGTTGCTAATTTGCCCGAGTTAACGGGCACAGACCCGGATTTTTAAGCAAGGGTGTGATCCATGTCTCCTTAAGTTCACTCAGAACATTGTTTTCTGCGTATGAGACATTCACAAATTTACAGAGATTGCCCATTAATACAGGGGAGCATTCCTTAATTATTGGAGAGGGGAACGGATCTCCTTTACAACTAGTAGATTTTAGATTTACAATGATCAGGGATAGTTCTCTTTCTGTGATAGATCTAAATTTAAATTGATGGTCTAAACCCTTGGGTGGCCAATTACGATTCTCCGCAGAGCTAGCTCCTCTATCACACAATAAATCATTGCTCTCTATGCTTTTTTTAATCATATCCCATTTCCCTAACATGGCTTCTTGCATCATGGTACACCAAGCCACATCATTTACAATGGTATCTGATTTAGTTTTACAGGGGTCCTCCAGTTCTTTTAATATCTTAAAAAGTTCCTCAGAGTTAGATTGCGCATTTCTGATCCTATTATCATACAAGTCTTTTATGGCTGCAATGACTGTCAATTTAAAATCTTTTATTTCGAACTTATACACCACTTTATCCTGAGAACATTATGAGGATTTCCATGTCTAAAACATTTATTTTTGGTGGATTTTAACTTTTGTAGGTCTGAAGAAAACCATACATTATTTCTCCTTTCTATTACCACCTTTGTTCTCAGAGGGGCTGGACACTCAGCAGCTATCTGCAGGGACTGCCCATATAGCGAAGCAATATCATCCGCTGTTGCTAATTCCGTCGCTTTCTGTGATAGGGGTGTTAACCAAGGAGCCAGAGATACTGGTGTCAGCTTTTTTAAATTCCTAACCATAGGGCTTTTTTATCCACAATCTTGGGAAAAAAGGCTATATAGAACAACCCTGTACTGTACATAAAAATGATTAGACCATGGACATGGAAAGGCTGATAAGTCTACTTTAATGTTATGCATGGCTGTGGGATGTATTGACTCACTCCGCTATGCTATGCGGCATCACTCTGATAGTATGGTGCAAGGAACTGCAACAATGGCGGCAAAACTCTTGTGTGCGCCAAAAACCTACAAAAACTGCGTTCTTAAGCACACAAAAAGATGGATGCACAACCTGCCACCCATGGTACATGTGTGATGGAATAGAGCACACCCTGCAGAAAATGTGCCAGTGGGCTCCATGACCAGCAACAGAGCGCAGAGAGAGAAGCAGCACTTTGCAAGTGAGACCCCAAAAGGCGCCTAGAAATTAAATTTGCTTTGTTGCTAAAAACTCCAAAATGCCTATAACACAACACTTTTCAACATTCAAAATCTTGCTTGGCGCTAAAATTCATATAATCTAATGAAGCATTGTGAACATACAAAGTCCTAATGTGAAGAGCAAAACATTCTTCAGAAAAACTGGATTGTCTGTAAACAGACAGCCCCTGTCAGAATATGTGTGCAGTACCCTTAGCTACCTGAATGACAGCTGTCAGATGAATTACTGATGAAATTTCAAAGTGATCTAAACTAAAAAGTCTGCCGGATTAGCAAACATAAAAAGGATTGTGGCTAAAAAGAATACAGATTTCAGTTGCTTTTTATCCCACAGGGTTAAAGCTAAGAAAGTAATGTATTTATGTTTGATGCAACAAGTTTGGTTTTTCCTGGATCTTTAATTAAGAATAAATTAGCTTGGCTGAGATGCAACCCTTTGGAAGTGGACAAACAGGTTTCTCCCAGGGGGAGTGATATCCTCTCAGCTGAAACTCACGGGGAGATGATAATTGTGGATAACCCCAGACTTTTGTCTACAGAAAGAGAATGAACAATAGCAGGCCCTTCAGCCCAGGAAACAGAGGTGTGAGAGGGTCATAAATGGCTCCTGGAAGGAACTTCCCCAAGGAGTGGGATGCTCCTGGACTCCCAGGAGAGACAAAGGGGTGGAGCCAAGTGACCATCTGCTGTTAAGAATGACCAATGAACATATTTCAGAGACTCATAACTTGTGATTCACAGTGGTGAAAAATATACAAAGAATAGAGTTGTTAATCTAATTTTTGGCTGCACGTTTTAAGAGGCGGCAGAACCGTGTAACATGTTCTGGACAGGAATGGCAATATATGTGGTTTTATGTGAAATGTATTAATCCTAGAATTGTGAAAAGTTACACACACATTTCTATGTTAAACACACACATTTGTGGAAATTTGCATAACGTTTGGAAATTGTGTTCATAACAAAAAGGACAGAATTCTGTAGAAAGTTGAAACAAGATCCCACAGCTGTGGGATTTTGAGGAACAGATGCTACATAACATATGGAATCTTTGTGTGTGATTTGTGTAGAAGTGACCAATGTAGGAATAGGTATTTAGTATAAAATCCGATTTTGAGACCAGTAGCTAAAGGGAGGTTTCTTAGAACTGTAAAGCAAACCATAAAATGTGACATCATCCGGCCTTGATCCAATCACTCAGTTGCAAGGCGGAGATGAGGTTTTGATCCAATCACAGCTCACGGGGCAAGCTTAGCTGTGCCGGCCCATACACCCATTTTGTGATGTCATTTGAAAGGATTAATAGAGACAGCTGACAACACATAGGGACTCATTGATCCACTCACTTTCCTGATTCAGGCGAAGCACTCCGATCCAGCATTCTACAGTCAGCCTTTAACATCCTTCCAGATCCAGATGCCAAGACTCTTCCCAGCAGTAGAGAACTATTGATTTCAGCAAGGTCCAAATCCTCAAACTTATTCTCACCACCCAGTGAAGCGCTGTGGGGTGAGAAGACCTTTTGAACTAGTATCCTGAAATTCCCTGGGTTGCTATCACAAGACTTGCCTGAGGAACTCGCTATCCAGCTTATTGAAATATCAACAAACAAGGAGGGAAGATTCCGTGCAAATCAGGTGACCGGCCTAGCAGATCCGATCCCGTACCTGATGTGCTGTTCTTCCTAGACCAGATCCAATCCATGACCAGAACTGACGGTCCAATTTAATAACTTATTTTGTAAGTATTAATAGGAAGAAAAGTGACCCTAATATATCTGCATTGTGTGATTCCAATCTGAAACCCATCCTATCTGTAAATTCAGAATCATAGTATTGTCAGTACCTTTCTTGCGCTGATTTTCTCTCATGTGTTTTATAAAATCATAAGTCATTAGTGATTTTGATTAACTCAAGTGAATTCTGAAAAGAAATTGAGTGTCCACCACATGAAGGGTTACGCCGGCAACGTGACTGTGGAGATTCATGTGTGGCATCCTCGTTTTCATAGTCATAATATAGTGTAATCAAACCCAGCTTTCATTTTCAAAATGCATTTCTGTTTCCCATTCTCACACCCATTTTGCAAAAACGACTCTCACTAAAACAGTGCGGTTCTCCCGTTATCACGAATACCACGCAAGGAAAAGTTTGCCGCAAATTGAAATTCTGAGACATTTTACATGTGTGAAATAGCTTTAAACGGTTTCTGACTTGGACTTTGAGATTTAAATTGTTTTCTTTTGACTAAATCATTGTTTGTGATTGTGTGCCACTGTTGAAAGCGGCTCCCATAGGAATTTATAATAATTTAAGTATTTTTGACTACATTTGGTGTTTTTGCTCAGTAAAGTCCGAAGACAATTTCAAAGCCATCCTGACAGATGAAAAGTAAATTCCGTTTTACCCTTGTGTTTGAAGGGGAAGGTGGGAGTGATATTTTTTTTGATTGTGCTCTTCTTGAATACCTGCTCTCTCCTCACATCTATTCATTGCCTTTGGAGGGTTGAGGGGTGTCACAGGGGGAATCTCTAACCATAGTGCCATCTATCCTCAACCAATACAAAAGTATTATTTTCTGTGCTGCATTTGTTTTATGCTCATTCCTTGATTCCTAGTGTATTAAAGATACTATTCAGTGTTCTGTCACCCCATTGGTGATTGTTGTTACCTATTAAAATGTATTGTGATTACATTTTAAATACATTAAACATTAATAAATATTTACCTTTGCAAACTAGTCTGATTCCTGATTCAGTGTGCCCGGGTGGGTCTCAGGAGAAGTGTGTGATACGAGTGGTATATCGTTCAGAATATTGACTTGATAGATAAAATAAATAAAGGTTTCAATTGCACACTACATGCTGGGCGGGATTTGGGTGTGTGCCGGATTCAAATCACTTACAGCTTGGGGGCTCGGTGCCGGGATCCTGAATTTGAAATACCACTCGTGACAGTTTAACACAGCGTGCTAGCCGACGGGGTACATACACATTGTTGGGTTACCATACTGTGCTACACTGCACAAGCACCCCTCAAAAGAAATACTCAAAGGAATTGGGCCTGTTTGCAAAAGTAAAAGACCCTGAGATAGTCAGAAGGAATTTAATATTCTGGAATGGCAACCCCAGTGGAAATCAATATTGCTAGGGAACACCAACTGCACAAATCGTTTGTCAGGGGTGAATGACCAGAACAGGACGAACAGGTATGGCTACAGGGAATAAAACAGCAAATCACTGAAATCAACCTTGATACCTGGCAGGATAAGGGCCCATTACATCAAGCACTTAGCGAATTGTATATGACCCCTAAAATAAAAGAGTAACAGTGCAAAATTGCCAAAATAGCGGCCTACCTCTATCTCCACATAGGAGTCATACAGAAAAAGTATGCACACCATGTAGATTTCACAAAGAGGCAAGGGGAAGCACTGCAGAAAATACAGAGCAATCTGGACTCTGCAGAGCAAAGGCTCCAGGATAGCAATCTGAAACAGAGGCTAGGCAGTATGCCACCAAACTCCAAGAAGATCTGGCTCTCTTACTGCAAAATAATGCAGAGCAAGACACCCAGACACAGACATCGCAGAAAGAGTGTCAGGAAAGGTTGGACTCTCTACAACAGAGTCAGCAAAAGCTGGAGCAGCAATTAATCTTTAACAGAGCCTGCGCATAGCAGGTAGTCACCCTACAAAACCACCTAGAATCATTGAAAGAGGAAAATAATAAATTAATTATTAAAGAACTAGAATCCCAAGCAGAGTTTGATGAGGAGCGCCAGAAAACTGGTGCACTTAAAAAGCAGAGGGACGACCTAGCTGCACAGATACGTAATCTAAGTCAGGAAAGCGACTCCTTAGACCAGGAAGTTTGCCATTTAAAAACAAAATTGGAGGAAAGAAATCAGGCCCTTCAGGGGTTTGGGGAAATCAAAATTGATTACAATCAGACCAGTTAGGACCAAACTCAGGAGGTAAGTCTCCTGCAGCAAAAAATGGCCCAATAATCCTAATGCAGGCAGGAAGCACAGAGGGACAATGAGGCTCTCTGTAAAAAAAATGACAGGCTCCACAAACAGATAGCCATGCAAGAACAAATCATCGAGACCTGTAAGGCCTTAATAGAGGAACAAAAGGGTCAGATTTTGGCATGTTATCAGGGAAGAGGGGCTAAAAGAGATGAGGTAAGATGGGAAAGAGAAACCCCTGAGCATAACCTCAGGACCCCTGGCATCAGGGACTTTAATTCCTTCAGTTACATGGACTCTGCCAACCTCATGTCCACAGCCTCATATGAACCAAGGGCCACTGGGATGGTAGACTTCAATACAATGGGAGATATGGGACTGACAGATAAGCGCCTCCCATAAATGGATGGGCGGGCATCTATGTACAGGTTTCCAAATATTAGTGCCAGCCTCTCTGATCAGGGAGACTCCAGTGAGGGGAGAATCAGAGAACTGGATCCTCAAAAATATCACCTACCAAGAGATCAGTAAGTCAGATTTGGTGGGGAATTCCATGAGACTAGGCCCACAAAGAGCATTTTAAAAACCTCTTCCCAGCAAGGACAGTCGGGTGAGGGGTACTCAGCCAATCCTGGGAGCAAAGGAGAGTCAGAAGACTCTTCTGAGCGCCTGTAACGCTCACCTGATTCCCGCAGAGGCGCCGGTCTTGACTGGGTGAATGCCGTATCTTCAAAGGTGATGTGTAACACACGGTTGGCTCTTTGGGCTGGACCTCTGTGCACTGTATGTCTGACTCGAAGAGTAAGATGTCTGCAGATCGAAAATATGGGATTAAGGAACTGGGGTTGTTGGGTGCCTCTCTCCTCTTCCCTTTCTCTTCTCCTGTAGAACCCCAAAGGTTAACACCCTCACCTTAGGTAAGTGAACGCCGAGCTCTCCATCTGCCTCGGGGCAGGGTGCCGTAACCAGTTTCTTCACTGGATAAGGGTGCAGGCCTCTTGACCTCAGAGGACTGCTGTCCGTCGTTAACTGCACAAACGGTAAGTTCTGGGCACTTCAAATGTCTTAAAAGTCTTTTGTAATGATATCTCTTGTTTTGCAGGGTTCCGGCGAAGGCGGATGGCGGGCTGATGAGAGTTGAGGATCGAATCCGCGTGAGGAATAGAAGCGCCTGGAAGCACGTAAGTAAGCGCTTGTAGCCTGCTTCACGATGCGCACTAACTGTCCCTTTTATCTTGCAGGTACAAGTTCGGAGCTTTAGAGAAGCTGAAGGGTGCTGGAATACCCACTGGATTCGGCGTGGGAAGGAGTAATGGCACGTGAGTAATAAAGTTGCCCAATGTCTTTAAACGCACCTTCTTTTGTCTTTCAGTTGCGGGATGCAGCGCCGAAGGCCTCCGGAGCGTGCGAAGAGCTGGTAAACTTTTGTCTTTCAGATGCCGGAATGCAGTGCGAAGACCTCCGGAGCATGCGAAGAGTAGGTAAGCCTTTGTCTTTCAGATGCCGGAATGCAGCGCGAGGCGTTGGTGACAGCCGATGGACCAGGTAAGAGATGCGTTGCCACTGAAGACCGTAGTGCTAACCTGTTCTTTCTTTGTCTTTACAGGTGCTGCTGAAGACTGGATTCCAGGATGCTAAGCCTTTGTTCCCTTAGGCCCAGGATCAGAAGCAGAAGACACGATGAGCGTTCTGCTGCAGAGAATGCAGAATAACGCAAAGCAAGATTCATCCATCGGGTGTGGTTTAAATAGCCTCCTGTAGTGCTTAGGTGTCTCCTTCCACAGCCACGCCTAGGTAAGAAAAGAGTTCCTGCTTTCCAGAAGAGTTCCAGTGTTCTGAACCTAGGGAGTGGCTCCTGCCCCACCCAACAGGAAAAGTAGTCCCAAACAGAAGAGGATCAGGGGTTCAACTGGCAGGTAAGTAAGCAGCATGGTCTGCTGCAGGTAAGTCCACCCAAGCATTATGAGCCCGGCGCTTCCAGCGCTGGGACTGGGCATCTTTATGAGCCTGGTGCCACTGGCGCCAGGACAGGGTCCAAAAGGTCCCAATTGGGACTGGCTGGCACTCGGAACCGGGGTTATGGGTCTGCTTCCAAGGGAGTCGGGCAAGTCCTGATCTTTTGGAAGCAGAGATCATGACAGCGCCACAGGTTTCAAGAGACTAGGCCCCCAAATTCTGCCAGCCATTCCCAAGCCTGCAGAATCAGGGAGAGCCTAGAGGATCAGAGCACCACCTCAGGTAGAGGTGCCTCTGAGTCAGAGGATGAGTGGACAAGGGTGACCAAAACTAAAAAGCTCCCCCCATCTCCAACTGTCACCTTTTTCTTACAGGTTCCCAAGATCCCAAACATAATCCTGCCCAAATCACCTCTCTATCAGAATCCAGAGCAAAGAAATTAAACCACCAATTGGCCAGAATTGTGCATTATCTTTTCCCCATTGTGGAAAAGGAGGGAAGATTTTATGCCCCGGTCCAAATACAGGGGCAATGTACATTTTTAGCACTAGTGGACACTGGATCCCAAGCCACCCTTCTGTCAAAAAGGGCCGTTAATCAACTGAATGCGGGAAAGGGGGAGAAATACCAAATCCCTCTCACCCCTCTTCCTGGACAACTTCAGGAGTTTGATGGGAAGGAAATTCTGTCAAGGGGACTACGGATTTAGACATTAAAATTGGGCGACACAAGGTGAAGCACCCGGTCATAGTTGTGACGCCAGAGGGCACACCATGTGTACTAGGGAATGACATCCTGCGTAGATTGACTCCCTTCATAGATTGTGTAAACAAGGTCCTCTGGACCCAGACTAACCAACCAATAAAATTAAAACATAGTGTCAACCATGTTAGTTTAAACGGCACATGCCACATGGTTGAACAAAAACCTGACCAAATTGAATTCCATTTCCAAAACAACCAAATCCCAGACATGACAGTAATTGCAGTAGGACAACAAACTGGGGATGGGGAGTCCTCTCTATTTCTGAAAATCAACCTTCCGTCCAGTCTCAAGTGGCATTCCACACTGGAAGCTAATACTCTGAAATTCTATACAAATTCACAATTAGAAAATCCCACTCCTATAGTCCAAAATTATGAGAAATCAGCTCAAAGCTTGGCTGACATTCAGAAAATTGGAGAGCAGTTGTTCATCCCTATTCAGTTAAATGAGGGGAAGGACTCTGTTCTCGCCCAAGTGTGCGTGAACAACGGTAAGAGCTTCATCAGCGAGGCTATGTTCTGGAAACTCCCAAAAGTTCCAGCCATTCCCACATTTAAACTGTTAGAGAAATGGGAAATGGACCTGGAAACACCCAATTCCAAACATTTCCTGCCTAGCAGGTGCATGCTCAAAATGTCCATAGGCAACAAGAGCATAGTCAATAATTGTTGGGTCGTGCGAGATGCCCCTGCTGCATTTTATTTAGGCAGTGACATTCTCAATCGCTTTGCCATTAGTTTGGACCTAATAAACTTCAAAGCCTGGTCCCGTTTAGCAGGTAATCCCATAGACCTTGATGACCCAGAGAAAGCATTTTGGTCAGCTCAACTGCTGCCATATGCAGTTGAAATGCAGATTGGAGAGGAAGTCACCATCCCAGAATGGGCCCGACAATTCTCACTTGAAGTAAAAATTAAAAGAGGACAGAAACTGAAAAATCCTGACGCCTATGTTCACCTCAATGCCCATTTCCAACAGCAAGGGTTAGGGTTAAACCCAACACCACTAGTCAATACAGAACACAACACCATTCAATAGAGGTGGATAACAGCGACCTAAAGAGTATCACTCTTGATGCAGGCACCATTATTGGAATGTCGGTTGATGACTGACATTTTTCCATAGATTTAGGTAACAAACTGATAAGACCAATCCCCAATGACTGTTTTGACAGCGATAGCGACAATGACACAACACCAGATCTTCACCCGGCATGGGGGGAATTTCCTGGTGTACTCTTCCTGCCCTTATGGTAAGCAAGATGTGACCGGTGACTTCAGGAGGGATGAGGTGATCTTTCAAGTCCACCAGGACTGCCTCCCCCACTGAAGTCATCAGTCCAAGTCAGTAAGTTGACCAGGGACTTCTCCACCCAGCTGGAGGAGGCTGCTGAGATTGCCAAACCAGAAGTCTTCCCGGGATTCAGGCAGATGGTTGAAGAGAGAGTCAACCTAGCAGATGCCTGTGAGACTCTGGAGCAAAAGCAAAAATTGAAACAAGTTTTCTTAGATTTTCAAGATCTCTTTGCCGTGGACTCACATGACTGTGGTCGCACCCACATCCACACAACAATTCCCACGGACCCTGGCATGACTCCAGCATTTGTGAAGCAATGCCGCTTGCCTCTCGCATCAATGGAGTACCTTACTGAAATAATTAAGAACCTTGAGTCCAGTGGGATAATTCGTCCAGTCCACAGCACCTTCAATAATCTGGTGCTGGGGATTTTGAAACCAAATGACCAGTGGAGACTCTGAGCTGACCTAAGGGAGCTCAATAAACAGGTCCATACTTCCCGATGGCCTCTTCCCTACATTGACCAAGGGCTGGCCCAGATCCAAGGGTCAAATGTATACACTGCCATTGACCTGACCAATGGGTACTGGACTGAACCTGTCAGTAGGGAGGACCAATACAAGCTGTCCTTTACCTTCGCGGGGCAGCAGTACACTTGGACCCAGACTCCCTTCAAATACATCAACTCCGGCAATGAATTTAACATCTTTCTGCATAAGGCCATGTCTGACTTGGGTGAAAGGGGTAACCCGGCCTATGTAGATGATGTGCTAATCAAAAGCTCAAATCTGGAGGAACACATAGCGGAGATCCGTTATGTTCTGACACAGTTGAGGGCTGCCGGAGCAAAACTCTCTTTCCAAAAGGCACAGTGGTGCAGGACCCATGTCAATTTCTTGGGGTCTGTGTCCCCAGGAAAAGAAAGTAGAAGCACTCCAGAAAATAAGAGACCCCACAACTCTGCGGGAACTAAGGAGCCTCCTTGGACTGACTAATTACAGCAGAAAGTTCATTGAGGAGTATGCAGAGAACACAAGACCCCTGATCCATCTGTTGAAGGGGGGGGGTCAAGTGGGAGTGAGGTCCAGAACAAGCTCTAGCAGTAAGACAACTCAAAAGAAGCCTCTCACAAGAGCCTTGCCTAGTTTACCCTATCCAAAACAATGAGTTCTTCTTGGAGACAGGGTTCTCAAATACATGCTTGACTGCAGTATTATATCAAAAGCATGACAAGGTCAATAAAGTTATCTCCTATGCGAGTAAGACATTATACTCTGTGGAGGAAAAATTCAACGATTGTGAGAAGGCACTCCTGGCAACGGTGTGGGCATTGAAAAATTACCGCCCGTTTATCCAGGGGGAACACATCATAGTGGAGATTCCACACCAGCCTCTGCAATATCTTCAAAGTGACAGAATCCGGCACGGAAATGTGAGTAATTCCCGAATTACTTCCTGGATTCTGTCAATGCAAGGCTTTCCTGTGGAGGTCAGATATGGCCAAAACAAGAAGAGTCGCCTCACGCAAGGTCTGGCTGACTTGCATGATTGTGCCAGAGAAAACTGCCTCAAGGACGAAAGTCTTAAGATCAAGGACAACATGGAGGCATACCTTAAATCCCCACACAAGGTCTATGAAGAAGACAAGTGTGAGGGAATGCCTACTGTCTATGTGGATGGGTGCTCCTACCATGTTGACAACAACGGGGAAAATGAACCTGTGGCCGGCGTAGGGAATGCATGGGTGAATGATGCCCCAGAACCCTCCGCTGGGTACAAAATCGGTCCCCGAAGTAGTCAAGCGGCAGAGCTGTTGGCTGTGCATCAAGCCAACCTCACTGCTGTCCAACACCAACTCCACAAACTGGTCATAATCACTGATTCAGATTATGTACAGAACGGGTTCGTGGAGCACCTGGTTAACTGGAAAACCAGAGGCAAGCTATGTGCTAATAATAAACCATTAAAACACGGAAATTTAATACAAAATATTTATGATCTGGTTACCTCGAATGGGATGACCATCTACTGGAAAAAGATTAGGGGTCATTCTAAAGTAGAGGGACCAGACAAAACTGGAAATTACCTAGCTGATCAGCTGACCAAAACCGGAGCCATCCAAGGGGTTTACTTGAGACCGAGTCCCTGTTGGGGGAAATCCAGGTCACTGCTATCACTAGGTCCCAGAGAAATGCTCACAATGAACTCTCAACTGCACAATGGAGTAAAGAGACCCCAGATGCTGATTTGATTACGGCTCAAAAAAGGGATCCAATAATTGGTAATTTTTATCAGCACATTGAGGACCCTGAGAATTTTCCCCTGACGCATACCGATTACATTGGGCAAGAGGACCTCAGAGTGTTGATGAAATGTCCAAAAATGTTCCGAATCCAAGGCGGTTTGCTGGTGAGGAGATCCATATCTGGCCGTGACCAGTGGGTGGTCCCTACCTCATTCTGAAGCCTGATGCTAAGTCACACCCATGATGCGGCCACAGCCGGTCATCAGGAGTTTCATACGACATTAGAAATCTTGCGAGAGGTTGCATACTGGCCACACATGGGCAGGACCTCGACCAATACTTGTAGGGGTGCCTTGTGTATAAACAATTTCAGCCAACATCACTCACACACCTTGCTCCCCTCCAAAAGAGGGGGATGACACTGCCTTGGTCAGATTTGCAAGTCGATTTTATCGGACGCGTGTTCGCTCCTCTAGGGGGAACAAGTACAAGCTGACCGTACCATGCTTGGTCACTAAATGAGTGGAATGTCTCCCGGCCCCAAATTGCAAGGAAGAACAGCAGCTGCCCTGGTGATCAATCACATCTTTTCGCGTTTTGGACTACCCCAAAGGATTGAGTCAGACCGAGGTAGCCACTTCACTAGCAGCGGTCCTCTAGTGGTGGAGTTGAGAGGTACAATAAAACATTGTGAGCATATTAAAAAAGTTTGTGGCAGATTGTGGGCCAAATTGGGACATTTGATTACCCCTTGTCCTGAAGGCCATCAGATCTACCCTTTCTTCTGCAATGACAATGTCTCCATTTCAGCTGATGACTGGACGAAGGATGGTGCTACCCCAGCATCTGCTCTACAGAACCCAAGAACAGACCTTGATAAATGCCTCCACAACTCATGAGTATGTTGAGAATCTGAGAAAACACCTTCAACATGCTTTTGCCTATGCTCAGCGGAATCTAGAAAGATCTGCAGACAGTATGAATGCCCACTATGACCTTAAGACAACTAAAAAGGAATATCAAGTAGGGGGCCGGGCCTACTTGTACAATTTCCAAAGTAACCAAGCCAAAGAGCGCAAATTCCACCCAACTTGACAGGGTCCTTTTGAAATTGTGGACAGAATCTCACCAGTCGCTTACAGAATCTGCATCCCCAAGGACAGTTTGACAGAAGGGGAAGACAAGTAGGTCCACATAAAACAGCTAAAGAGTTGCCATCCCAGGCATACTTTGTGGCAAATAGACGAGCCTACTGGAAACCCATAGGAGGAAAATCCGGAGACATAAAAGAATTACTAAATGTTCACTGTGTATGTGCGAGAAGAGTGTTAAGACCATTAATGAACAATGATGGGGAGTATTGCCAATTCTAATCAATGCAAGTGTCTTTCCCACTGCTGACATCCCCAGATGATGTGTGGACACAGTAGTGGGAACATTTCCATAACCATGCTATGTTCTATCTTCTAGCATCTGGATTAAGAATCATCCCAAGAGTTACCAAGGAGGACGACTCAGGGACTGGGAGGAAAGACCAAAGGAGCCCAGAGTGCCGCTCCATACTCCCAACCAGGACCAGCAATACTCCCAACCAGAACCAGCAATGAGAGCGTGCCACTTCAATCACTGACGGGAGAAGCCACTGAAGTTCTCCACACGGACAGAAAAAGAACATCCCAATCTCCCGACTTCCCCTTGACGGGAGGTCAAAACCAAGTCTGGAGGGGGGGTGCTCTGTGGGATTTATTGACCCACTCCACTATGCTATGTGGCATCGCTCTGATAGTATGGTGCAAGGAACTGCAACAATGGCGGCAAAACTCTTGTGTGCGCCAAAAACCTACAAAAAACGCGTTCTTAAGCACACAAAAAGATGGATGCACGACATGCCAACCATGGTGCATGTGTGGTGGAATAGAGCACACCCTGTAGAAAATGTGCCAGTGGGCCCCATGACCAGCAAACAGAGTGCAGAGAGAGAAGCAGCACTTTGCAAGTGAAACCCCAAAATGCGCCTAGAAAAGACATTTTCTTTGTTGCTAAAAACTCCAAAAATGCCTATAACACAACACTTTTCAACATTCGAAATCTTGCTTGGCGCTAAAATTCATGTAATCTAATGAAGCATTGCGAACATACAAAGTCCTAATGTGAAGAGCAAAACATTCTTCAGAAAAACTGGATTGTCTATAAACTGACAGCCCCTGTCAGAATCTGTGTGCAGTACCCTGAGCTACCTGGATGACAGCTGTCATATGAATTACTGATGAAACTTGAAAGTGATCTAAACTAAAAAGTCTGCCAGATTAGCAAACATAAAAAGGATTGTGGCTAAAATGAATACAGATCTCAGTTACTTTTTATCCCACAGAGTTAAAGTTAAGAAAGTAATGTATTTATGTTTGATGCAACAAGTTTGGGTTTTCCTGGATCTTTAATTAAGAATAAATTAGCTTGGCTGAGCTGAAACCCTTTGGAAGTGGACAAACAGGTTTCTCCCAGGGGTAGGGATATCCTCTCAGCTGAAACTCACGGGGAGATGATACTTGTAGGTTACCCTAGACTTTTGTCTACAGAAAGAGAATGAACAATAGCAGGCCCTTCAGCCCAGGAAACGGAGGTATGAGAGGGTCATAAATGGCTCCTGGCAGGAACTTCCCCAAGGAGGGGGATGCTCCTGGACTCCCAGGAGACACAAAGGGGTGGAGCCAAGTGACCACCTGCTGTTAAGAATGAACAATGAACATATTTCAGAGACTCGTAACTTGTGATTCAAAGTGGTGAAAAATATACAAAGAACAGAGTTGTTAATCTAATTTTTGGCTGCACGTTTTAAGAGGTGGCAGAACCGTGTAACATGTTCTGGACAAGGATGGCAATATATGTGGTTTTATATGAAATGTATTAATCTTAGAATTGTGAAAAGATACACACACATTTCTATGTTAAACGCACACATTTGTGGAAATTTGAATAAAGTTTGGAAATTGTGTTAATAACAAAACAGACAAAATTCTGTAGAAAGTTGAAACAAGATCCCACAGCTGCAGGATTCTGAGGAACAGATGCTACATAAAATATGGAATCTTTGTGTGTGATTTGTGTAGAAGTGAGCAATGTAGAAATAGGTATTTAGTATACAATCCGATTTTGAGATCAGTGGCTAAAGGAAGGTTTCTTTGAACTGTAAATCAAACCATAAAATGTGACCTTGATCCAATTACTCAGTTGCAAGGTGGAGATGAGGTTTTGATCCAATCCCAGCTCACCGGGGCAAGCTTAGCTAAACCGGCCCATACACCCATTTTGTGATGTCATTTGAAAGGGTAAATAGAGACAGCTGACATCACATGGGGACTCACTGATCCACTCCCTTTCCTAATTTCGGCGAAGCACTCTGATCCAGCATTCTACATCCAGCCTTTAACATCCTTCCAGATAAAGATGCCAAGACTCTTCCCAGCAGTAGAGAACTATTGATTTCAGCAAGGTCCAAATCCTCAAACTTATTCTCACCACCCAGTGAAGTGCTGTGGGGTGAGAATGCCTTTTGAACTAGTATCCTGAAGTTCCCTGGCTTGCTAGCACAAGGCTTGCCTGAGGAACTCACTATCCAGCTGATTGAAATGTCCACAAACAAGGAGGGCAGATTCAGTGCAAATCCAGTGACCGGCCTAGCTGATCTGTTCCCCGTGCCTGATGTGCTGTTCTTCCAAGACCAGATTCAATCCATGACCAGAACTGATGGTCCAATTTAATAACTTATTTTGTAAGTACTAAAAGGAAGAAAAGTATATCTTCATTGTATGATCCCAATCTCAAACCCATCCTATCTGTAAATTCAGAATCATAGTATTGTCAGTACCTTTCTTGCGCTGATTTTCTCTCATGTGTTTTATAACAATCATAAGTCATTAGTGATTTTGAGTAACTCGAGTAAATTCCAAAAAGAAATTGAGTATCCACCACGTGAAGGCTTATGCCGGCCACGTAACTGTGGAGATTCATGTGTGGCATCCTCGTTTTCATAGTCATAATGTAGTGTAATCAAACCCAGCTTTCATTTTCAAAGTCCATTTCTGTTTTCCATTCTCGCGCCTATTTTGCAAAAACCACTCTCACTAAAACTTTTATAACTCCCTCAGTTTTTATGATAGAAACAACATTTCTATCAACAACTCCTACCTGAACCTAACATCCTTAGCTATCCATACAACCCAAAACCACATTGCAAAACAGTGCGATTCTCCCGTTATCGTGAATACCACGCAGGGAAAAGTTTGCTGCAAACTGAAATTTTGAGAAATGTTACATGTGTGAAATAGCTTTAAGCTGTTTCCGACTTGGACTTTGAGATGTAAATTGTTTTATTTTGACTAAATCATTGTTTGTGATTGTGTGCAACTGTTCAAAGCGGCTCCCATAGGAATTTATAATAATTTAAGTATTCTTGACCACATTTGGTGTTTTTTCTCAGTAAATTCCAAAGACAATTTCAAAGCCATCCTGATGGCTGAAAAGTCAATTCCGTTTTTCTCTTGTGTTTGAAGGGGAAAGCTGGGAGTGATATTCTGTTTGATGGTGCTATTCCTGAATACCTGCTCTCTCCTCACATCTATTCATTGCCTATTGGAGGGTTGAGGGGTGTCACAGGGGGAACCTCTAACCATAGTGCCATCTTTCCTCAACCAACACAAAAATATTATTTTTGTGCTGCATTTGTTTTATGCTCATTTATTGATTCCTAGTGTATTAAATATATCTTCAGTGTTCTGTCACCCCATTGTTGATTGTTGTTAACTATTAAAATATATTGTGAATACATTTTAAATACATAAATCAATATTTACCTTTGCATACTAGCCTGATTCCTGGTTCAGTGTGACCGGGAGGGTTCTCAGGAGAAGGGTGTGATATGAGTGGTATATCGTTCAGAATATTGAACTTATAGATAAAATAAATAAGGGTTTCAATTGCGCACTACATGCTGGTCGGGACTCGGGTGTGTGCCGGATTGAAATCACGTACATGGCTAACCAGTCCAAAGTGTTCCCCTACTCATGAGTAGGGGAGAGCACCCGTTGCTTAAAACCTAGATTATTCAAAGAATCTTCCAACCTTTTGGACATAATATCATCACTATTGCCCAACCACAAATTAAAATCCCCAAGAACCATTGCCCTGCTGTTAGGCTTCAAGATAGGTAGCAATGTATTGCTCAATTGTCTTGAGAATTCAGGCATGGGGGTTAGAGGTCTATATACCAAAAACATATTGAGTCTAGTTTCGGCATTAGTCTGAATCTTAATATGTAAAATGTAATTCCCCTCAATGGGTGCTATATCGGTGTCCCAATCATCTAGGTTAGATTTCAAAGTAAATGCCACCCTTCCTCCTCTTCCTATGATTCTGTCCTAATGTAATATTCTATACCCTTCCGGAATAGCAGAAGCTAAAGAGGGGTTAGCTGCATCAAAGTACCAAGTCTCTGTAATGACACCTATATCCACATCCTCATTCTCAATATAGGAGGCAACTTCCAAAGCATCCTTCAACACGGATCTGGTATTGTAATACACAGCAGCAGCTCCCAGGAATTTGCAAACATTCAGTAATATGCTGGCACTGCTCTGCCATCCAGGAAACAGGCCATTTGTTAATCCCCAAGCAAAGTACCCCTAGCAGCGGGTGAAGTAGTAGCTAAAGTAGTTGCAGGGGAACAACAAGTATGCACCACATCCAGTCTCTGAGAGTCACTTGAGTGCAGCCGGAAATATCCTCATAACCATCCATGAGTCCAGTTGCTGAATACCAAACTGGGGATAATGTTGGCAGTAAACCTTTTGCTAAAGGTTATACTGAAAACAAAGATTTTATGGAGCTGATGGTAAGTGCTGATGCTCACTAGCAGATTCTCAATCAGAATTAGCTTGCAGACAGGGCTATACCTGGAATGTATGATCCAATAGTTCATGCAGTAAAAAAGACATTGGATAGCTTGTAGGGTGGGAAGTGCATTTCATCACAGGAATGTGTACAATGCGGCCAAAGCAGTGACTACATGACTGTAACAATGCATTGGGTTAGCTTCCCTTTTAGTGGTGACACTATTGAGCAGGGCGTATCATAGCAACACCATGCCATCCACCAACACGCCACTTTGTGCATGCAAGACCTTGATGACAGGTGCCACATAGGTGCAGACATCTACAATATGAGGCAGAAGGTGGACGTGGCTAAGTCTTTCACACCTGTCCTGGCCTTCATGGCAGCGTCGAATGGGTCTAGTTTCATTTCTGCAGTAAAGATATAGAACACAATGCATGTCCCAGAGGCAGAAGTGTGCAAAGGTGTACAGTTGGGCAAACAGACAGACTGCTGGAGGTCGCTAGCCTTGAAATCTGCTTTAGGATGATTTTTGTTTGGGCTCTTGCTGAAGAAAGTGATTGCTACCTGGTGAGAACGCTGCGGTGCCATTAATAGTGCACAAGTGAAGGGGAAAAAAAAACCTACCTAGGGTCCCTTCTCACCGTTCATCATCTCCCAACCTCGGGCTGCCTTGGAAGGAGTGGTCCCTACATATCATCACTTCCAGGCGAAGCACGTAGAAGCGTGCAAAAGTGTGCAGTTTGGCAGTTGCCTGTACGGGTGCCTTAGGTGAGAACAGAAGTGTGGCTAACTCCCAGATGCACTCGTATGGTTTAAGGAGCAAAGACAAAAGGACATTGAATATGGGGCCTAAGGTCGTGTGTAACATGCCCCTGCAAGTAGAACACACAAGGGTCTTACCACTGCTGGCATTGCCACGTGAGAAAGTTATTCCATCTACTACTGAAGGAAGTAATAGACCCCAGGAACTGAACAAGAATATAGTTTCTTAAAACATTACTGCATTTTTTGAACGGTTTGGCAAGGGCACAGCTGTCTCCCTGAGAGATCAGGAGCAGGGTCCGGAGCACTATATCTCAGACACTGACTTATTGGGCATTAACGCTAGTCAGATTGCAGGCCATGCCACCAATCATTACATTGATACTCCTTCTATTTTTAAGGAATTACCAATGGAAGACAGTGATAGTGAGAGTTCTTATCTGGAATCTCCTGCTCAGCCCAAATGGAGAGGTCTCTCCACTATGTTGTGAACTTCGCAGGGGGTGACCATAACGCTTCTGCTGTTGTGGCCCTCAATGGGGTGCTTACTGAATTTGTACTTTTATATGTAAAGATTTTTGATAAAGTTTCTGATCATTCATTGTTGCTAGAAGACCTTGAAGAACGTTTTAAGCTCTAGACTAGGGACTTGGTTTTGTGTAAGGATTCGATCATCAGTCCTCCTATGGAAAAGGGCGAAGGGGACCCTGGTTCATCTGGGCTAGCTTTATCATTAGAGAGCAGGTCCATAATGGTAAATAATGTATCATCAATTTATTAGGTCTCCGCTAGTCCGACCCTTACTGATCTGCTGAATGTTCCTCAAAGTTGGGTGATGGCCCCAGAAGAGAAGGTCTCCATAGGGACACCCAGGGGGATAGTCCCTCGAGTGAAAGAGGTGACAACTAATTTGCTGGTGAACAGCTTAGCCCCGAACAAGGAGATTATTGACATCACTGTTACACAAAAAGAGCGAAGCAAGTTAGGAGAACTAAACATCTGACCATTATAAAATGCAATAGTAATTCTTCGAGGAAGTTCCTGTGGAATCTGACCCTCCCTTAGGAAACACAGTGTAATTGTAAGGATTTTTTGCGAAAGATACAGGCCCATGTGAACCATAGGCTTCCAAGGCCTCGAATGCCTCCATGGGGTCTGGTAATGAGATAAGGGCCATGATACAAATGATAGGGCAACAACTAAAGCCAGACTTGTCTCTCATCCTACAAAGCCAGTTCCTAGAGCATAAAATACTAATTGAAGAGTATCTGAGAAATGTGGGGTCTGGGAAGGAAGAACTTGAGGTGGGGGGCTCTGCCCAGGGAGGGATCGAGAGTGCGGCTCCCGGGAAATTCCCATAGGTCTGATTTACCTAATATTACTCATCTGGCAAACCAGCCCCATTGTTCTCATAAGGGATTGACAGCTCACACAGTTGCCGAGTCACCCCAGGGCCAAAGGTATAGAGGTGATGAATTGGACGCAACAAGGTCAGTTAGGTGCAAACTGGGTTTGAATTCTCTTTCATCTAGGCTCAGATGGAAATACTTGAGTCTAATGTGGACCTTTCTGGAGCTCCCTAAAGATTCTCTTTATGAAGATATGGGGTTCCTATTAACAAAAGGAGTCAAATGAGTCACTGGTACACTTCATCCCTGCATGCATGAAGATGATGGAAAAACTTGGCTTTTCTTTGGAGGAGTTACCTACAAACCTATTGTTTATTAAGTAATTAATGTTTGCTGCAGACTGGAGTGAAACGATTGAGACTTTGCGCAGCTACAGCTCCCTTGAAAATCTCTGGTATGACCACAAAAAGATCGGTATACTCCCTTCATACCTATGTCTGTTCCACAATAGAAGGGCATGTGAGCTGTCCAAAGTTGCTTTTTAAGCATATGATTAATTTGAGACATTTTATTTGCAAGCCTGATTTGATCAATTATGAAGTTTTATGGTCATTGTGTTGTGTTGTCACTCAAATCAAGTTATTTTCTCTCCATTAAACTTGTTTAATGCTATCAAATTGAGTAATAATGATCCAGAGATTTAATGATATGAAGATCTGATGTTTCTCGCTTTTAAAACCTTTTTAATGCTATAAAATTGAGCAATAATGATCTTCAGATTTAATGACATGATGATGTGATTTCCCTATTAGGATGCTGTTTTAAAATTAATTTCAGTTGTGTGTTTCCTTTAACTATTTGTTTGCAATTGTGATATATTGTAGAGGTATGAATTACAGCATACAATTAAATAACATACAATTAAATCAAAATAAAGAAATGTAAGAAAATGCATGTCCAGAATGCTGCAAATGCTCTCATCCATGTGGTTTCACATTCTGTCAGTGATTGCTCCCCAGTCTGTGATATGCTTGTTATGACACATACGATCTGCTCTCATTTAAACTAGTCATGCAACACCAGCAATGATTTGCAAGTGCTGAAGGTGCAAAACAAATGTCCACACCACCAGCTGAAAATGTCTGTGCCCACCCATAGGAATTCAACCTTGCATATGCTTGAAAGCCTGTATAAGATGGGTAATGCTCTAAATGACCTCAACTACAGTCACTGTCAAGAAATGGACAGTGCCTTTTTCACACTGACTCAAAAGCAGTTCATGTGCAATGTGTGCTGTGTGCTGCCACCCTTAGAGAAAGCCACACAGCATGTGAGCCATAGCTTTGTGTCACTGCTGAAAATGAACCTTTCCAAAAAGGCATTGAAACATGAAAGAACTGGTGAATTAAGCATTGAGCAGCAGGCAAGACAACTAGTGTCAATCTGTTGTGGTGATAGCTGCATATGAGATAGGACAAATAGAGAGAGCTACCCACATTTCCTGACTGGGTTATGTGGGGCAACAACATATAGGATACATTTTTAAGAATCCCTGTCAGTAACGGTAAGTGTCTGATCACTGGAAACAATATCTGTATTCTAAAACGCACATGGTCATTTTGTTTTGATTTTGCATGTAATGTTTGTGAGAAACCTGAGGATATCCTCACTCCTAAACCCCCTGGCTTCTCTTCTCAGGTGGCTTGGGAAAGGCCATCGCTCTTGGATCCTGACCCTAGGAGTGGAGAAGCGAGGAAGGATAACCTGGGTGGAGAGTCCTTGGGAATAGGGAGCAGAGTGCAACCAGGCAAGACATGGTTTCCCCCTTTCCCTATTGATGATCAAGCGAACCTTTCCCTGACCTTTATGGGTTATTGTAAGTCAGCTCCTCTTTTTCCCCCTCATGCGACACACGAGGAAGAGGCAGCTGAGAGCAGTGAACACTATATCATTTTACCATTTTGGTACTGGGTCGAAGAAGATGCCTGCTAAGTGTTGTGACGGTCAGGCATGTCCCCTTAATCATGGTCACGCAAACCAAACTGGGAAAGCACACCTGCAACCTGTTAGAGAGGTGCAGGTGTATAGAATGAGAAGGTGCACGCAACTCGGAGAGCAGCAGCAGGGAGGTTGGTGCAATCAGCAGGGAACCTTATCTGACGATAAGCGAGGAGCTGGAGAAAATTGCTACGGGTTGGTTCATCCTGTGCAGCACACGAGACACTGGGGACTGCAGAGAGAGGTGGTCTATGGAAACGTGGCCTGGGAGCTGGTGCTCTGTGGAGCGGACTGAATGTTGAAAAGGGAACCACATGGAGAGGCTGTCCCTTTCCCTTGTGTTCGAGGTGCTCGCTCCCCTGTGTTAAGAGGTCAACACAGGAGTGTCTGAGGGGCAGGAGTTGGGCCCCGACATCAAAAGCAAAAGGCCATTTGATCCACGCTGCTGGGAAAGCTCCCAAAGTGACCAGTGAGTTTCTGACAAGTGAGAAACCCAGTGCAAACGTTTGAACATTTTCATTGTTGAGGAATGCTTTGTATCAGAATGGTTGCGTGTCTCACAAGAGAGCATTTTCCAAAGTCTCCAGTTTAAACCATTGTTGATGGTGGAACTGCCAGGGATACTTTGTATCAGAGTGGTCGCGTGTTTAAGGAAACACATTTTTGAAGGTCTCTGAGTGCTGGCCTTCAAAGTGAATGAATATTGAACAGTGGGTTGAATTGAAAAGCAGTCACGAGCAAAACCCATGTCTATTGAACACTGAACTGAATAAAAAACTTTACAGATAAACAGTACTATTACATGTTGAATTCAGAAGTGAACGGAACATTACATTCAAATAAAACCACTGTATGTTGAATTCTAAAGTCAATGTAACTTTAAAGAATGAACAAAAACAAAGGTATACTGAAGCTTGATTTAAATGAAACTTTATAAATGAACCAAAGAAAGGCGTATTGAATACCAAATTGTGTGAAAGCTAAAAACAGACTGAATATACATCGAAAGCAGAATTAACTGAAGCCCTGGAGTTAAATACAATACAGTCAAGATACCCACTTGAAAACAAATTATAAAGAGAGGATGCAAATGTGGCAAAGAATGCTGAGAAGACAAGGATATTTTTGTGATGATGAAACTAAGTCTTGGGGAAGGGAACTCTGAGACTTGAGACATTTATTGACTTGAGGACAGAGTCTCAAGGTTCTTTTGTGTTTGAACTGTGTTACTTGAAACTTGGGAAAGGGAACCCCGACTATTGGTTAAAACTGTAACACCTTGAACCTAAGAAAGGTCATTTTGAGACTTTTGTTGGACCTGTTTTATACTTGGGGAAGGGAGCTGAAAGGAAGCTAGGAGCTGTAAGAAGCTCAGAACCGTATGTTGAACACTGTTTCTTTTGGTTGCTGACATCCCTACACCATGTATAGATTAGTTGTGAGGGCAAGTACAGGTGTTTGACATGGACAGATATTTAAGTTGAACTTTTGACTCAGACTTTACTTAGTTTCATTTAGGTAGGGAAATCTAACCTTAGCATAGGGCAAGTTTGGCCTTTTTCCATCCTGACATTTAAGTTAATACAGTGTTTTATTTTTGAACTTTGAATCTGTTGCATGTGTCTTGATTCATGATGCCTTCACAAATGGTGTCAGAGTGGGATGTGGCTCAACTGATATAAATTGGGGGACCCTGAGATTTGAAAAACTATGTACCAGAGCATCAGACCCCTCAGTAGCCACTAAAGGCTCTATGTGGTTTGATATCTCTAGTAGTAGGGACCAGACAATTCCCTCAGGTGACAGAAGATTAATACCCACTGATCTAATAGTGATTCCACCCCCTGATATATAAATTAGATTGGCACACAAGTCATGACTGGCATAACGGTTTGGGGTTGATGTTCTAGCAGGGGTAATGGACCCAGATTTTAGAGGAACCCGAGACACTTCCCGCCTTAGCCTTTGCCCAGAGAAACAACCCCTTGGTAGCTGGAGCATTTTTGCAAGTAGTAGCGGAACCAGAAGGTTGTGAGAAGGGGCGACCTTTCTTCTTTTTGAAACATGGACTTTTTTATTGGAGACACCACTTCCATACGAGATACTAACTGATCAGGGCTCTACTTTTATGAGCAAGCTTATGGGGGAAGTTAAACAACTATTGCATATCACCACCCTTAGAGCATCTGTGTATCATCCCCAGACAGATTTCTGGGGGGAAAGATTCAATAAGATCATCTGTCAGGGCGCAGGGCGTTGTGAGGGGGAATCAGGGTTCAGTGAGGGGCCCCAGGCACAGAAAAAACCAAACACAAAACCAAACAAACCCAAAGGAACAGCCTCCAGCCTTATAGGAGGCTTCTCTGTCCCTTTTGCAGGCAAAGGGCTCTCCGGACCACAATTCCCAGCAACCTCCGGGCCGGGAACTACTTTTTCACTCCCAGGTTGGGAGGGGATCGCGCATGCGCGAAGATGAAGGCACAGGGCTAGTGCTTAAGCTCCCGACCAGAACGGACGCATCCTCCAGAGCTCCTGCCGATGGGGATCACGCGAGAGGCCACGCCCCAAGGAACCAGCATTCCGGCCCCTCGCATACAGCAGATAAGTGCAGCAAACCCCTTGTGATCAAGCGATCAACCCCCATATGGGAATTAGACGCGCAGCTACGTGGGGAGAGCACGGAAGAAGCAGGGAAGCATTGGAACTTCCAATCCATAGAGGGGCACACGCAGGGGGCACCGCCCAGCTACATAACGTCCCCTGCTAAGGCCAAAAGCTAAGTGCCTTTCAACACTCCATAGCATTTAACCAACGCCGATTTCGGCTCGCATGCTCCACTGAGACTAATGCGCATAGCGTTTTTTTACTAACGTGTCTTCAGCCACGTGCGGCAAATTTTAGCAGCACGGAGAGCATTTCAGACCACAGCCACGTGCGGCAAACTTTGGCAGCACGTAGTGCTTAAGGTGTTGAGCCACGTGCGGCAAAACTTTGGCGGCACGATGGATCTGATTCCCTTTTAGCCACGTGTGGCGAACTTGGAGCACATGTCCTGAACCACTTACTATGTCACAGGTTTCCCCCCTTCTCACCTGTCTATGTTGCCTGATGTCCTCTTTAGGTGGAGTCTTCTTTCGTATGGTTCTGGATTTATATAAGCCCGCTCGGCCGTCCTCGGCTTCCAGATTACGTTCAGCTTCGATGTCTAGGATCACAGGAAACTCCGGGAGTATTCAAGAAGGAGTTGGGGGGCACGCGGAAGCGGCGCAGGGATTCCGGGAAGTTAGGAAGAGGGAAGAAGTCGGAGAAGGTAATCCAGGGGCCAGGGGATAGCAAGTAGCACTAGAGAAGGTTCAGAGCACACGTCCGGTCACAACTAGTAGCAGCGTTGAGACGTGCGGGGCCGTGGGGGTGTGGCTTCTTTATAGAGGACGCTGCGTAGGACGTGAAGACTGGCGAGCGGCGTTCTGAGCTTGCCGCCATGTTGGTAGTATTATGGAGTGTAATGCCCGATGTGTCAGGGACCAGGAGGCCCAGAAGGGGCGAATTCGATGGTTCATGACAGCATGCCTCCTCTGGAAACTCGTTCCACCGGGTTTGCCCAGGTGTATGAGATGGAACCTTCTGAGTAGCCTGGGGGTATTTAGATTTCCATTCCACCAGGTACTGGAGTTTGCCACGTCCATATCTAGAATCGCAAATCCTGGAGACCTCATACTCCAGTTGGTCATTGATGAGTACTGGTTTTGGCCGGAGGTTAGTTCGAGAGGTCTGAACATATGGCTTCATTAAGGATGTGTGAAAGACTGGGTGGATTTTCTCACAGGAGTCTGGAAGCTTGAGTCGGTAGGCCACTGGGTTGATGATTTCCTTTATAAGGAATGGCCCATAATACAGCCAAACCTTATCCCCTATTGTGTAGGAGGGACTTGGTCTTCGTTTGGAGTCCGCATACAGTTTGGTCTGGGTCCTGGCCTTTTCTAATTGTTCTTTGGCTTCTCTTTGTACATTAATGAGCATTTCAATCCAGGAATCGACTGTTGGAACTGGTGTAGGATGAGGAAGGATGGAGGGTAGATGGAGGGTAGAACCAAAGGGTGGAATCCTTGGCTACAGAAAAAAAGACTGGTCTTAATAGCAGAGTGGTCCGAATTATTATAGGAGAATTCTGCCACTGGTATTAAGAGGGACCAATCGTCCTGGACCTTGGTAGCTAAGCAACGTAGGTATTGTTCCAAGGTTTGGTTTATGCGCTCTGTGGCTCCGTTGGTTTGGGGATGATATCCTGAGGAAAGAGCGCATTGGATTCCTAGTATTTGGCAAAGATGTTTCCAGAACTGAGAAATGTATTGGGGCCCTCTGTCTGATATGATCTTGGAAGGAAGTCCATGCAGTTGGAATATGTGTTCCAGGAAAATTCCAGCAAGTTCTGACGAGGATGGCAGTTTAAACAGAGGTGTAAAATGGGCCACATGGGTGAACAAATCAATGGTGACCATGATGGTTGTGTATCCCCTGGAAGGTGGTAATTCCACAATGAAATCTGTTGCTATGAATTCCCAAGGCCTTGTTGGGAGTGGAGGTTGCTGACTAGACCCGTTGGTCTCTTGTTGTCATGTTTGTTTTGATTACAGACAGAGCATGCCTGGATATACCTTTGTACATCAGCTTTCACTCCAGGCCACCAAAATTGCCTTTGTATTAATCGGAGGGTATTGGTAATACCACGATCCCCGGAGTAAAGAGTATCGTGACAGAGATTTATTATCCTTTGCTGTAGTTTTTGTGTTGGGATGACCAAGGCATTGTCTTTGAACAAGTATCCATTTTTGGTCTTCAGTTTCCACTGGTTCTTGTCCGAGATATCTTTCCAGAGTTCTGAGGATTGAGTCTGTCTGCGGACTTCATCTAGGAGGCTGGTCGCCTGGGCTACAATTATTGTGTGGGGAAACATCTTGGGAAATGTTCGGTCATCAGGAGGTTCATAGTCAGGGCGCCGAGACAAGGCGTCAGCAATTACGTTTTGTGTTCCCGGAACATGGTGAATTTCGAACTGGTATTGAGCAAAGAAGAACGCCCAACGGGCCTGGTGGCTGTTCCTGCATTCCAGGGCCTGTAACAATTGGAGATTTCGATGGTCCGTCCGAACCTGGACAGGATGTTTAGCTCCTAGAAGTAAATGACGCCACTTAGCGAAGGCTTGACGGATGGCTAGAAGTTCCTTTTCTAAGACTGAGTAATGAGTTTCACTGGAGGTCAATGTCCGTGAAAGATAGGCAATAGGATGTTCCAGCCCGTCATCTAGTTCCTGTTTCAGAACTGCTCCAATGGCATAGTTAGAGGCATCTGTTTCCACTAGGAATGGTCGATTTATATCAGGTTGAACCAGGATGGGGGCTTGTGTAAATTCTGTTTTCAGGCGTTGGAAGGTCTTCTCGTGGGCTGGGGTCCAATGATAGGGAGTATCTTTCTTCAACAAGGAGATGATCGGTTGAACAATCTCGGAGAAGGATGGTATAAACCTCCGATAGAAATTGGCCAAGCCCAGGAAAGATTGGATCTGTTTAACGGAGGTCGGAGTTGGCCAGGATAGTATGGCCTTAACCTTGGATTGATCCATGCCTATGCCATCTGGGCTAAGGACAAATCCCAGATAGTGAACAGTGGAAACATGAAAAAGGCACTTCTCGGGTTTTGCTAGAAGCTTGTGTTCACGTAGCCGTTGTAACACTGATTTAACATGTTCTTCATGCTTCAGAGGATCCTTAGAGAATATCAAAATATCGTCCAAGTAGACGATGACGAAAAGAAATAGCATATCCGAAAACACCCGGTCCATAAAGCGTTGGAAGATTGCCGGAGCATTAGAGAGTCCAAAGAGCATGACCAAGTATTCGTAAAGACCAAAGGGTGTTCTCAAGGATGTCTTCCATTTGTCTCCTTCTCTAATATGAATCAAGTGATAAGCACCCCTGAGATCCAATTTGGTGAATATTACGGCTCCTCTTACGGCTTCCAGGATATCCGAGATCAAGGGTAATGGATAACGATCCTTAAGGGTGCACTGATAAAGACCTCGATAATCAAGACAAGTCTTAGTTCCTTGGTGTCTTTTTTAGGAACAAAAAATAATGAGGCTCCATCCGGAGACTTGGATGGGCGAATGGTGCCGTTTTTTAGGTTAGTATCTAGGTATTCACGGAGGGCCTTTTTCTCTGGTTCAGACAGGATAAACATCCTTCCAAAGAGAATCATGGCTGAAGGTTCGGTTTCAATAGCACAGTCCTCAGGCCTATGGGGTGGTAGGGCTTGGACAATAGCAGAAGAGAACACATTGGCGTATTCCTGGTAGGTTTTAGGAACCTGGATGATGTTGGAGACCATAAGAGGATCTTGCTGAGTTGTTGAATGTTCTTCTGATGTTGTCGGTGAAGGATCCTGGAGCAGACAATGGGACATGCAAAATTCGGAACCTAGGAACAGGGAACCAGCTGTCCAATTGATGTATGGGTTGTGTTTTTGTAGCCAGGACATTCCCAAAACCATTGGGTAATGGGCAGATTTTATGATGTCAAACTTTATCCTTTCTCGGTGATGGTTTATAGCAAGCTCAATTTCCTTAGTCTGAAGGGTTCTGGGTCCAGAAGAAAGAGGTCTTCCATCAATTGCTTCTACAGGTTGCTGGACGTTCCGGGATTCGTAAGGAATATGATGTTTAAGGACCCATTCCTGATATATGAATATTCCCATGGCCCCACAGTCCACTAGTGCCAGAATGGGTAGGATTCCTTCTTAGATGACGATAGAAAAGCCTGTAAGACTACCAGGGAGTTTTGTCCAGGAGGGTTCAAGGATGGTATAGATGTGGAGCCTGCATCTCTCTCCCGAAACTGAGCTCCATCTAGGATCGGGAGCTGGCGTTTCCCGAACGCCGTGGAGGGGCTAAGGGACATTCTCTGACTAAATGCTTGTCCGAGGCACAGTACATGCATAAACCAGTATGGATCCTTCTCAGCCTTTCTTGGAGGGAAATGGGTCCACGGAAGGCCCCTAGCTGCTTGGGTTCGGGTTCATTTGTAGGAACAGGAGAATTTTCGGATTTTAAAGGACTCACAAGAGGATTTATTTGGATGGTTGACTCAGTCTTCCTTTTCTCTGCCTTTCTTTCCTGGATGCGGAAATCAATCTGTAGAGCAAGATCCATAAGTGCCTGGTAAGAACTAGGACATGCTATCCTAGCTAATTCATCCTTAATATCTTCATTTAGCCCTCTTCAAAAAAGGGTGAAGCAAGCTTCAGAAGGCCAACCCGCTTCTTTAGCCAATTGCTTTAATCGAGTTACGTAGGTGAGCATGTCCTGAGAGCCTTGCTGGAAATCGAGTAAACGTTCTTGAGCACTAAAGACCTGTTCAGGGCGGTCAAACATAGTCTTTAGTGCTTGAATGAATCCATCATTATCATCCAAAAGGGAATCTCCGGTGTTAACTAATGGTGTGGCCCAGGCTAAGGCATTCCCGGAGAGGTGAGAAATAATAAAGCCCACTTTAGCCCTGGGGGTGGGAAAATAATAAGGTTTAAAGGTAAAGTGGACCAAACAAGTATCCAGGAATCCTCGGAGGGTTTTTGCACAGCCGTCATATTTGTCAACAATGCTGCCCAATAGCACGCTGTCCTTTGAGGCAGAGTCGTGTGAAAGTACCAATTGTTTCAGCGCGGCGTTCTCCACTTTCAAGTTCTGTACTTCGGACGATAGTTCTTGCATGCCACGCATAAGATCCTGGATGGCCGCCTCCATGTCTGTATCGACTTCGGTCAGGTGGCGTCTCAATCTGTCACAGGTTTCCCCCCTTTTCACCTGTCTATGTTCCTGATGTCCTCTTTAGGTGGAGTCTTCTTTCGTATGGTTTGGGACTTAAAAAAGCCCGCTCAGCCGTCCTCGGCTTCCAGATTACGTTCAGCTTCGATGTCCAGGATCACGGGAAACTCCGGGAGTATTCAAGAAGGAGTTGGGGGGCACGCGGAAGCGCAGCAGGGATTCCGGGAAGTTAGGAAGAGGGAAGAAGTCGGAGAAGGCAATCCAGGGGCCATGGGATAGCAAGTAGTACTAGAGAAGGTTCGGAGCACACGTCCGATCACAGCTAGTAGCAGCGTTGAGACGCGCGGGGCCGTGAGCGTGTGACTTCTTTATAGAGGACGCTGCGTAGAACGTGAAGACTGGCGAGCAACGTTCTGAGCTTGCCGCCATGTTGGTAGTATTATGGAGTGTAAGGCCCGACGTGTCAGGGACCAGGAGGCCCAGAAGGGGTGAATTTGATGGTTCATGACATACTATAGTTAGGCACTATTAGCCTCTGTGAGCAGACTAACCTTCAATGTGTAATGTGCATGTGCCAGCACTAACTAATCCAGAGGTGGCATGCCTCACAGTTGTATGTTTGTGGTTTGTATTACGCCTATGTGAGTTAACACAGGTCACTAATACTAAACTCTCTTGCAGCATTTGAACTGCTCCGAGCTCTGGACCTTAGAGTGCAGAAGGCAGGAGGCCAGCACTCAACCACAGAGCTAAGTGCTTCTTTTGCATCAAAATTTATTGGAAAGTACAGTGTGTATGTGTGGGACGATAATGCATGTATTATTGTTGTTTTTTCCCTTATGAAGATGGACCAGAAAAAGGTACAGGCGATGGTAGACTGGCCGGCTCCTACATCCGTGAAGGAAGTACAATTCTTTTTAGGTTTCGCCAATTTTTACGGTCATTTTACTAAAAACTTCTCTGAACTGGTGACGCCCATTACAACATTGCTCAAGAAAGGAAAGGCGTTTGTATGGGACAAAGCCGCCGAACAAGGTTTTCAGCAGTTAAAATCAGCTTTTACATCCGCACCTGAGCCAGCCGTTTTTGGTTGAAACTGACGCCTCGAGCTATGCCTTAGGAACGGTCTTATCCCAACGAGACCCCAAGACAGGGTTACTGCATCCTGTGGCGTACTACTCCCGAAAGTTACTACCAGCAGAGACTAATTACACCATAGCCGACCGAGAACTACTGGCAGTGAAGGCAGTGTTTGACGAATGGCGACATTACCTGTTGGGAGCCCGCCATACAGTCACTGTCATGACTGACCATCGAAATTTACAATTTATTAAAACCGCAAAAACACTTAGCCCCTGCCAATTACGCTGGGCAATGTTTTTCTCGATTTTCGACTTTCTAATTACATATCGCCCAGGAGCCAACAACATGAAGGCCGATATCTTGTCTCGATATCCGGAGCCAGAAGGTAAAAGCTTAGGCGAGGCTCGTCCTATAATTCCGACCACCAGGATAGTTGGGCTGGTGGGCAGACCTAACATCTTTGATGACGTATTGAAGGCCATGTCTGCCCAGGAGTTGCAGAAATGGTGCTCAAGAGGCCCGCAACATACATTGGTAGACCGTATCCCATATTACGCTAAGGCTTTATATCTACCCAAAGTAGCACTCAGAAAAGAAGTGATACATTAGTGTCATGACACTACGTTAGCGGGACATCCCGGTATTGCCAAAACCCAGCAGAACGTGACCAGACATTTTTGGTGGCCTACGTTACTTCGTGATGTGCGGGTTTATGTAACGGAATGTGATACCTGCAGCAGACAAAAAGCCAGTCACCAGAAACCGGTAGGTTTACTCCAACCATTACCAACCCCACCAGCCCCATGGCATACAATCACAATGGACTTCATTGTGGACTTGCTACCTGTGCAAAAGTACACCTCTATCCTAGTGGTTGTGGACTCCCTCACAAAAATGAGTCACTTCATTCCGTGTATCGTAGTTCCCACCGCGTGTTAACTGGCGGACTTGTTTCTGCATCATGTAGTTCGCCTACACGGTTTGCCCACACGTGTCATTACGGACAGAGGTCCTCAATTCACCTCACGATTTTGGCAAGCATTTTGTCAATTAATCGGGATGGAGGTCAGTCTATCATCTGGTTATCACCCGGAAACGGATGGCCGAACCGGACGGGCGAATCAAGGTCTCGAACAGTACCTACGCAGTTACGCAGCCAATACCGAGGTGTCATGGGTCCATTACGTCTGGTTGGCAGAAGTGGCATACAGCAACACCGTGCATAGCTCCACCAAGCATACGCCCTTCTTTGGTGCTTATGGATACCATCCTCGGGTATTGCCTACAAGTCCCGGTGATCATACAACGAACCTAGCCACCTTATTGGGGTGTCAGGTTTATGTACAGCAAGTCTGGAAGGATATTCAGGCAAATTTGGACACAGTGAAAACATCTTATTAGCATTATGCAGATAGAAGAAGAGGTGCAAGTCCCCAGTACAAACAGGGCGACAGGGTCTGGTTGTCAACCCGAAATATGAAATTGTCCTGACCTCATAAATTACAACCAAGGTTTTTGGGTCCCTTTACTATTTCAGATGTAATTAATCCGGTGGCAATGAGGCTGGCATTACCTACACAAATGAAAATCCACCCCACTTTCCATGTATCCCTATTGAAACCAGCCCGACCATCCATTCGCACGGAGAAACCACCACCTATCATAGTTCAAGGGAACTGAATATGAGGTCCAAGCCATTCTGAATGCACAGCATCGCACTGATGGGCTGTACTATTTCATAGATTGGGTTGGATATGGTCCCGAGGAGCATTCCTGGGAGCGTGCACATAATGTGCATGCTCCTAGATTGGTGAAACAATTCCACAAAAATCATCCTGAGAAGCCCAAGCCTGAGTCCTTCTGTGTGGGGGGAGTACTGTCAGGGCGCAGGGCGTTGTGAGGGGGAATCAGGGCTCAGTGAGGGGCCCCAGGCACAGAAAAACAAAACACAAAACAAAACAAACCCAAAGGACCAGCCTCCAGCCTTATAGGAGGCTTCTCTGTCCCTTTTGCAGACAAAGGGCCCTCCGGACCAAAACCCCCGGGCTGGGAACTACTTTTTCACTCCTAGGTTGGGAGGAGCTCGCGCATGCGCATGCGCGAAGAACGAAGGCATGGGGCTTGTGCTTAAGCTCCCGACCGGAACGGACGCATCCTCCAGAGCTCCTGCTGACGGGGATCACGCGAGGGGCCACGCCCCAAGGAACCAGCATTCCGGCCCCTCGCATACAGCAGATAAGTGCAGCAAACCCCTTGTGATCAAGCGATCAACCCTCATATGGGAATTAGACGCGCAGCTAAGGGGGGGGAGCGCGGAAGAAGCAGGGAAGCATTGGAACTTCCAATCCATAGAGGGGCACATGCAGGGGGCACCGCACAGCGACAACGTCCCCTGCTAAGGGCAAAAGCTAAGTGCCTATCAACGCTCCATAGCATTTAACCAACGCCGATTTCGGCTCGCATAGCATTTAACCAACGCCGATTTCGGCTCGCATGCTCCACTGAGACTAATGCACGCAGCGTTTGTTTACTAACGTGTCTTCAGCCACGTGCGGCAAACATTAGCAGCACAGAGAGCATTTCAGACCACAGCCACGTGCAGCAAACTTTGGCAGCACGTAGTGCTTAAGGTGTTGAGCCACATGTGTCAGAACTTTGGCGGCACAATGGATCTTATTCCCTTTTAGCCACATGTTGCGAACTTGGACCACATGTTCTGAACCACTTACTATAGTTGGGCACTAATAGGCCCTGTCAGCAGACTAACCTTCAATATGTAATGTGCATGTGCCAGCACTAACTAATCCAGAGGTGGCATGCCTCACAGTTGTATGTTTGTGGTTTGTATTACGCCTATGTGAGTTAACACAGGTCACTAATACTAAACTCTCTTGCAGCATTTTAACTGTTCCGAGCTCCGGACCTGAGAGTGCGCAGGCAGGAGGCCAGCACTTAACCACAGAGCTAAGTGCTTCTTTTGCATCAAATGTTATTGTAAAGTACAGTGTGTATGTGTGGGACGATAATGCATGTATTATTGTTGTTTTTTCCCTCATGTTCCCTTGCCTGTCCACTTACCCTCTCCTAACCCTTAATCCGGCTACCCTCTGTCTCGGTGGCCTGTGTAAGTCTTGTCTTGCAGGTGCCCATACCGCAGTGGGGGTAGTTGGTTCGCGCCACTCCTGCACCTGGAATTTGGAGACGTGACACCATCAATGCCATACTCCGAATGTTAGTTGAGCAAGATGGTAACAACTGGAATCAAATGATACCGTGGGCATTTTTTACAGTTCAGAAAACCCCTCAATCCTCAACAGGATTTTCCCTGTTTGAATTCCTTTATGGACGAGACCCACGGGATGTCTTAGATATGTTGGGAGAAAGATTGAAATAGAGAGAGGAGACCCCGATCCGACTCTCACAAAATGCAAATAGATTGAAAGAACACATAATAGCTGTGAGATCTTTGGTACAAATGCACATGGTTAAAGCAAAAGAACAGCAAAAGACCTACAATGAAAAGGTTTCTCACAGATCCTTTTCAATAGGAACCAGTCCTGTCCGTGACTATACCCACCCAGGTGAGGAATCATTGGTGGGCTCTAAGATAGGAAATAAACAATTAATCTTTATGGTTGACACGGTTGACACTAAATCATGCGTTAGTGAAGGAAACTTCCCGTTATCAGGTGAAATTCTTGACTTGCAGGGCTTTGCTGGGGCTGTGGCAGTGGTTCCTTTTACGAAAGATGTATCCATCAAAATAGGAGGGAAAGCGGTGCATGCACCTCTATTGCATTTGGAAACCTCACCAGTATATTTGTTAGGGTGTGACCTCGTAAGCAAACTGAATTTGAGCATCTCCTTCAAAGATCAAGGAATAATATGTGTGACCCCAAGGATATGTGCAATGAGAGCAATGGTGATAATACATGTCAGAGGAGGGAAGGTGGTGGTTCGCAGCATTCCTATTCACCCCGATATATTTTTATATGTGATTAGCTTTTTACTTGATGTAGTGCCCAGATCCAAAAAGCATGTAGGCAGATACCATCTAATTTCATCTTTAGGCACGTTGTGTCCCCAAAACTTGTGGGAGGGACAATACTTTCACTGGACCTATAAGGGTTAGTGGTGTCAGAGAAAATAATTGTTGTAGTTGGATCTGATTCAGATAGGTGTGAGTGGTGCACTGTGTTGTGTATTTAGCCGACAGTACCACTAAAAGAAGTAACAGATGTAGATTTGGTTGAGGATTGGAGTGATGATGGAGAGATAGTACTGGCTAGCTGCATTCCTTGTGAGATAATGGTGCAATATCGTAAAGTAGGAGAACGGTGTAATGGGTGCAGATATTTGATCATTGTGGTACGTCCCTTTTCCTGGTGGGTTGAGGCAGGTCCTTGTGCACACCCAGATGCTAAATGTACTGCCAAATATTTAGTGAGAGAGTCTTTCTTCTTTGGGGTGTCTGGGATGTGCTGCGGTCAGACAATGGCACCTATTTCTTTAATGAGCTTTCCACAGAAGTGACCATGTTGGTAGGATGTGCACAATATACCACCCACAGGACAATGCGGTTGTAGAGAGAATCAATGGATTGCTAAAAGCAAAACTTTCAAGGTTGTGTAGCACCCTTCAGGGAAACTGGGTGCACTGTCTTCCACTTGCTTTATTCAGTTTGTGCATGCAGCCCTGTAAGGATCACCACTTATCACCACATGAGGTGGTGACAGGTAGGTGGCTGCACATGCCTCTATCTCCTGCACGGAAGACCGCATCCATTCTCGGTGAAGAATTCAAAGACTACCTTACTGTTTTGACTAGATTGATTACATTTATCTCTCAACAGATAACCCCAAAGCGGTCTGAAAAACCAACGAGCGCTGCATTTACTTCAATGCCTTTACAGTCTCTTCAATTGTGACCGGATAATGGGGTGTTTGTGAGTAACTTCCTGCTCAGGTAGAGTGAACCAAGATACAACAGGCCTTTTACCATTGTCTATGCCATTCCGTTTGTGGTGAAGGTGCGGGAGCTGCGATATTGGGTACACCTTTCTGATGTCCGATGCTGCACCCCCCACTAACGAGCACGACAGTAGTACATGAGTAGGGTCTATTACGACTGAACCTATATTTGTAGAGTGATTTGCAGCCTGTAGATATGTTTTTGAATTACATATAGAATTTTGTAAAGGGTTAAAAGATGTTTGGAGTAATGCTTTATTATATTTTTATTTTGAGTAAAACTGTTTTTTTATTTTGTTTTTATTTTATTTTGTTTTTCTTTCTTTCTTTTTGTTTAATTTTCTTTTAACCTTAGAATGCCAGTGAAAATGCTTATTGATGCAGCTGTTTCTGAGGTACATTTTGAAGTGGAAAAAAGGCCACATACTACTATGATTTTGTCCATGTACATGTGTGTGATGCATGTCACGCTGAACGTGTTCTGTATTTTTATGTTTGGGTTAGCAGTATATCTAGGGTATAATTTGATATGGTTAAAACATATAAAAGGGGGATAACCACCTGGGGTGGATGTACATATCAGAATGGGGACAATAACACAATATCGGGGATTCACATTAATACATCACTAAATGGGAATATGGTGACATGGAAAATGTATCTAAATGTATTATCAGATAGAAAATCGTATTTGCCATATACAAGACTATTAAAGCGTTTTAAAAGACACGTTAAGAAAAAGTACAACGAGCATAGAGGTTTTGGTTTTGATATAATAGAGGACATGCACCATCCAGAGATGAGTAACAGTTGGTATGCGGACATGAGCTCGGTGGGTAAACAGAGGGTACATGAGAGTTGTTATATTTGCTCCTTAATAACACACGCGCTGGGAGCCCCCAAGCTATTGATTCTACAAGATGTTCTGCTTTTTGAAGCTCAATGTCTTGTCCATCTAGCACTGTTGCTGCGAAGCACATTCCAAGAGCGCAGCATACGGATTGTGATGATGGACCCAGATGAACAACAGAGTGCCCGTAATGCCAAAAGCCCACAGTGCTTACAAAGACCACACATGCAGCTAGAAGGAGTGGGGTTTGTGACCAATTGTTGGAAAGAGACTATGGTAAGTTGCACATCACGTGGCATGTGGCAAACCTAACATGGATTGAAGCAAAGGAGAAGCCAGTGAAGGTGCAGAAACGAGAACGCTATCAGTTGTGCTTCTACAATGCAGGAGATGCCTCTGTGGGTACTAATAACAAGTGCAATGTTACAATAAATATTCCAGATCTCAAGAAAGGGACAGTAGCGGTGATGGATATGTACTGGGTCTGTGGTCAGCAGGCATTTCTGCACCTCTCACAATCATGGAGGGGTGTATGTTCGCTGACCACGATGCACTCAGCTCTTCTCGTAGTCCCTGAAGCACATCTAATCATAAAACCAGGGAGCTTGGTTACCTCTACACCAAAGCCAGGGCCATCTGCATGCCCCTGCATTGCCACTACAGCCCCCTGTCTTCAGATCTTGCCATAGAAAAAGGATAACATACTGTTAAAAATGAAAAAGAGGTCCAACCATCAAAAAGCTCAGCTGAATTGCTTAAAGAAATACCTGATCAATATAGACTGTAGAATAAAGAAGAGAAATGTTTTGCTTCTCTGTTACTGTCAGGGGTAGAAACAGTGGCCAACTCTAAATGGCTGTAAATTGTCCGGTGGGAACTGATACAGCTGGCAAATGACACTGAACAAGGCTTCAACGTGATCAAGACCAAACTGAGAGCCATCCGGTTGATGAAGCTGCACAAGGGATATGGGTTGAATCTGTTTACAGTCATGGAAGGGGGTGTTTATAAAGCAACTGGAGAATCCTGCTGCACTTATTACACCCACAGACGATGCGGCAAACAGGTCTCTTACACAGATAATAGAGGCCGTGCACACTGTTGGAGAACATATGCAGACAGAAGGGGCTTGTGGGTAGGGGCATGCCCACAAATCCAATGGGAGAAAAGTACACAAGAAGCAGGAGTGAAAGGACTTTGCAGACAATAAAGGCAGTGAACAGAAAAGGGCAGGGAGTACAAGTTAAACAAACACGATAGTTTCCTTCTTTGGGTGCATGCAGAATGGAGGAAGGGTTTCCCACAGAACCAGGGAAACTCCAGCCTTCTGAGCAGGTTACTATTAGAAGGCCCCACTCTGAATGCTCATGGAAAGGAGCAGCAGCAGTGGGTGTCTGTGTCTGGACCCCAAGGCACGAACAAGGAAAGAGTACTCACAAGACTGAAGCCTGCATGGGTCCAGCAGGAACTGAACAATGACTGCCTCCTGAAACAGGAACCAGTACACCGTTAACAATGACACAAGGTACAATACTGAAATGCGACAAAGGAAAGGGCCAGAGATTACCTGTTGGAAAACCCAGCAGCCAAACTCTGATTAAAGGAATTACACAAGGCACAAGTGAAGACAAGAACTAGAACTGTAATAGAAATATTCAGAAATAAAGGAAGTAAAAGTGAACAAAGTTCAGGACAGAGAGCCAGAAGAAAGAAGTGAAGCAAGAAAACTAGAATCTAAGTGTAGGGGTAACTAGACTGGAAACTGCAGACTGGTTACAAGGAACATTAACTCTGGACTGGAATAACAAGGGTAGGACTGCAGCCAGAAAACAAGGAACTGTAACTCTGAAGTGGGATGACAAGTGCAGGACTGAACACAGATAACAAGGAAACTGTAGCTATGAAGTGGGATAACAAGGGCAGGACTGAAGAATCAAGGAAGCTAAAGCCAGGTAACATGGGCAAATGCCACGGAACAAGGAACTGCAGGCAGGGAACAAGATCATTAATGTTAGAGAAGAAAGGGCTGTAGACAGGGAACAGAGGACTCCAAGCAGGGGAGCAGGGCTGCAGTGTCAGAAGCACAGAGGTGCAGGGCAACAGGCAGGGGAGTGAAGGCAGAGTAGCAGGGCTGCAAGGCTGGATGCACAGGGCTCTGCAACAGGAGAAAGTTCTGGAAACAATAGGACACAGCAGAAATCCAAGGATGAAAGCAACAAAGGGCTGGACGCGAGCTCAATGCAAGGCAGCTGCTACTGACCTGCCCAGTGCTGAAGCAGGCCAATTAGCAGCACCTGGAGCAGCGCACCTGTAAATGGCCTCCTCCCTCTTTGGTCCTGGGAAAGCGAAAGCAGCACTGAGCTCTAACATTTCAGGGGATTGAAGTTCTAAGACTGCTGCATAGGAATAGCCAGGGAATGGGAACTGCCTTGCAGTGCATTATGCAACATGTCGTTTTTTAAATTAAATAAGGAGGTTCCAAAGTCTTTCAAACAGAAAGTAAAGAGAAAAATATGAATAGGTATTGTCCGAGAAGGTTTATGGTGATGATTGAGTACCATAAAGTGCACAATGGCTGCCAATTGATGCGCAAGTGGCACAGTCATAACAGGAATTCATAAAAGTGACTGGTTTGATGATCTCTTCTCATGGGTACTATCGTGGATGGGAGCGGTTGTGAAGATACTAGTGCCAGTGGTGGTGTTCGTGCGGATGATCTTCTACACATGCCAGTTGGGACGTCGATGCTGTGCTAAAGTGATCCCTAATAGTGCAATGATGATGGTTTCAATTGGGATAAGCAGAGCACCTTGTGGTACAAAAGGTGGGGAGGTACAAACAGAAGACCCAAATTAACACTGCATGGTGAGGATAGGGCAAAGTATTGATCCCCCTGGAACAGTTACCATGGCCCCACCAGATCCTGAAAACTATGTGGAACACTAGTTTAACTTAGAAGGAGTTGGGGGCTGTATATATCTTACATGCACTCCCTAGAATTACACCCAAGCAGTAGAAAGTTTGTGTTCATTATGTAGTGTATGGGTGCCCGAGAAAGGAACATGGAGGTGTGATGAGGCTAAGATGGCAAGGGAATTCGGGAATTAGTTAATGTAGAATTAATGAAAGAGGGGAATGTTGGGAAGCAGGAGCAAATGTCCCAGGCCCCTCGGCAATTCAGGATGAGGCAATTGTAGGAGGAGATACAGTGCAGTGAGGAGGTTCGGAGAATGGAGGGGGGAGGCGACTCACCTATAGAAACTGGATTGTAGTAGAGTTTAGTCAATTTCGATATTAGTATCACATGTGTAATGAAAATCCATTTTAGAAGGTAGACGCCATATTGAGATTGTGGCCTAGCGCCATGGCTATGCTAGTACACTTACATCCAGTCCCAAGGTTTAGGAGGGCATGTGTGTGTTCTTTGCTTGCCGCTCTGGTAGATATGCAGAAGTTTAATTTCTTGAATACACACACACACACACACACACACACACAGTTCGGTATAATGTTTTATCAGTAGTGCATGCAACCCCGAAGGAATGTGCCTTGCAAGGCCAAGAAAGGGCCGTAATGGGTCTTTGAAGAGTTATTCCACGAGAAAGAGGGGTGACGGCTTTAGGCCTTCACCAACGAGAACTATATATTATAGCAGCCTGAAACCCCAAAGCCCCGGACATGAAAACTTATGTACACTGACCAGCCCAAGACCCCTGTCCATAAAACTGTAAAGTGACCAATTGATCAAGAAGATCAGAGAGCAGGGGTGGGCTACCCCCATCATTAGTTCATGTAATTTGTGCTGTGAGGTACACGGGGAGAAGGTAACAAATGTATGCCGTGGGTGGGAAAGTTGTGGAAGTGCTGACATGTCTGGGATTAAAGCGGGGGGTCACGTAGTTCTGAGAAAGTTATCACGCCCTCCAATGTATCTGCCTCGCTCATGTCCTTGGTACCAGGTGTACTGTAGACGCTAAGAAAAAAAGACTTGTATAACTCAAATTTCTAATTAGAGCTTTTTTGTACCTGATGACAGAAGACGAAGATCCTCATGTGGAAGAAGGAGGACATAGGATGCTGGGACCAATCGCCTGGCATTCTGTAGAGAGCAGGCTATATGTGTGTAGTGCTACCTGGTTTTGTAACCTATGTAATGTACGTCGCTTATGATGCTGTGTACCTTTAAAACCTATTGCTCATGCTGTTTTTGTCAGAGTGCTCTGTGGCAGAAGAGTTCTTTGCTGGTGCATACTTTTATTTTTTGGGGGCTCAAACACTGTTCCCCTTGCAAGAGGTGTGATGGGTCTTTTCCCTAGTGCGTTGCATTTTATCTTGTTGAACGTTTAGGGGTTGCTCTACACACCTAAATAAGATCTTCTATAGCTTGGCATCAGCAGAGGCATGCCTCATTGGCAGTGACCCTTTCCCTGTCTTTGCCCCTCTAGTGGTGCTGGTGGCCATCCTGTTTCTGTTCTCTTTGTGCTGGGTGATGCCCTGTCTCACTGAAGCCACTGCATACTGTGCGGCACTGATCTCTATCATGTGCCAGTGTGCGCTTTTAAAACTCAGTGAGTTGAAGATCTGGAACACACCACTAGCATATTAGTGCACACCATGCTGTCTGCATACCGGAAGGAAAAGGGTAAGTGCCCAGCTTAACAATGCCGTGGATTGGCCCTCATCACAGCAAAGCCAGCATCATACTGACACCGGAAATATACATGCATGTACCCCTGCCTGCTGATCTAGTGAGCGTGACCTGGTACCTTGGCTACCTGTCTGCGGCCCGCAACACAAGCTTGAGCAGCACACTTGCTGCAGCAGTGCTGCCAGTTAATACCGTAGCGGAGTGGGAGCAATGTCATGCATGCTGACTAGAGCAATTTAGTGGCACGACGCTTTCACCTTTCTGCTCATTGTTATTCTGGATAGCTGGATAGCTAGCATATCAGGAAGAGCGGCTGACATTTTGTTGCTTGTTGTGTGATTAAACATAATAATAATAAAGTAGTCTGAGACATTAAGTGAAGGTGTTTAGAATTAAGTCCTGGGGCTCAGACCTGGCACACACCTCTGTAAATTAAACACTGTTACACCTTCCCTATCATCAGTCCCTAAAACGAAGTCGGCATACAGTGTTGCCAATTATGTGTTTTATGGAATGTGTATGTTAAACATATGAATGCCTTTCTTTGTAACAAAACAGTAAGATAGCTCAGTGGGCTAAGCGTTCACTGCAGGGATCTGTTTGTGGTCTGAAGTTTTTTCCTTCCGAGGTCAGTAAATGAAACCCAATCTCAGCTGGTTATGAAAATTGTAAATAGTAATATTCTACATAAAGCACTTCGGCAAAAGCGATGTATATATATATATATATATATATGAACAAGCGCCAAGTGGTGCGCAAAACGCGTCATGTATAGCAGGATTTGTCCCTTGGCGTCCCGCCTCTTTTGATCTTTTGTCACTGACCTATTGCTTGACAATATGCTTTTCTTTAATAATAAAAAGCACGTAATTTATTACTAGTGGAGTCAGAGTTTTTCATTTTTTTGACTCTTCACAGTGGAGATTATGTTGTCGCCCGGAGTACGGTTTGCTTTCCTTCTTTATATATATATATATATATATATATATATATAAGATTCTTATTATTATTATATTGCAGAGGAAACATTTGCTAAATTAATTCAATTGTTCAATACAAGAGAACAAGACGTGTCCAAAACGTGCGCTGTATTTCTGTTTGCATTCAAATATTGTCCTCGCCAGTAGTTTCCAGGCATGATGGGAGGTGGGGCAGGGAGGGGAAGGAGGAGAGGGCTGCATTCTTGCTATCTGGGTTCTCACATTAGTTGCCAAGCCATTTTCAGCTCTTCAACAGAGACTTTCGCTGCCAGTCAGACCTCATTTGATAAGAGCTTGGTGGCGTACTTCCGAACGTGAAGTGTCTGCCTTGCCAGATTGCGAGCACACGTTATCCCCGTTTGCTTTTGAAAGCATATCTTTCATCGAGCTCTCTTCAAACGGAAACATCTGGGTTCTCGTGCTAAACCCTGGTGAAGGGCGGGTGCAGCAAATATCAGAAGGCAGCTTAAAGTGGAAGCAAATGGACACTGACTGAGTGTGTTTTTCTGAGAAATCTAGTGGCTGGTGTCAGAATGTCCTCAGTTGTGTGCACGCGGTCCTGTAGCTACTAGTCGATAATGGCAAATACGAAATATACGGATGACATATTTATGAAGAGGGTTTTCCTGTCATCCGAAAAGGACAAACAACAGCCCAGGTGTTTCAGCAGCGGTAAACACATTTTTTATGTGGATTTATAGTTAACAAGCTTTTCGCATTAGATTTTGGCTTTTTCAGAGCACTTAGTGGATGCAAAGCAAGAAAGCATAGGGCTTTTCAACAGGTGCTGACTTTCACTTGCTCTGATTATTATTAATAATAATATGACATTTTTGCGCTGTCATAATAACAATAATAAAATCATAATTATAATTGTGGTGATGTGATCCCGCTACGCCTGCGACAGAGTGCCGCAACACTGTCGCGGGGAATAAATAAGGCAGTCCCGCACATGCGCGACAGTGCACAGGCAGAGCCTGGATGGAATACACGTGTCACTCTGTGGGAGGACCGGGGGCTACCGTACTGCAAGGCTGTGAGGCCTCACAACAATGGGGACGAGGAGGTTGCTTTCCCGGATCTGCGTGTTACATCAGCTGTGCTGACGTTTCATCCGACAGCTGAGCAGGTTCACTGGGGGAAGGTGAGACAGGACCTGTAATGCCGTTTGGAAGCTGGTTGTGGCTTCCCATTTAAGGAAGTGCACGTGCACCTCCAGGAACATTTTTGGAGCACATGAGGGTGTGTTTTGTTCTTCCAACAACAAAAAAAATGAAATGTTATTTTTCTTTTCTCTTTTCTCCTAGTGCAAGAGGAGTTTTAAGATTTCTTTCCTCATCCTTTAAATTGTTCATTGACACTGTCCCTGTGCACGTCTTGTTTGATGGTCACGTTGAGTTGCGGCATCCGTTGAAAGCGGGTAACTGTGCACTGGGCATAACATTACTGTGTGCAGTGCTGCGCCAGAATTTTACATTTTGGGGGCACTGGCGGCCCTAGGCCCCAGATGGAACTTGTGGCTGAAGTGCCTGGACCTGCACTTCTCTGCAGTTGGGGAGGTGGGCGACCAGGCGAAGAAGTCAATTCTTCTGTATGCGGCAGGGTTGGCTGTTTTGAAGCTGTTTGAGACCTTGAGGCCGGTGGATGTCTCCTATGATGCAGCGAAGAACTCTGTGAGGGACCACTTCATCCCGTTAGTAAATCTAGATAACAAGAGGTTCGTAATGTGTGGGGCCAAGCAGAGGGAAGATGAGTCGCTAGACTCATTCCATGGCAGGCTGAGATAACTAGCAACCACCTGCACGTGGACGAGTGAGGAAGAGATGGTGCATAACCAACTGATTCAGGGATGTGCCTCAGGGAAGCTGAGGAGACAAATCCTGAGGGAGCCGGGACTCACGCTGGTGAGGATCCTTGAAATGGGACGATCGTATGAGCTGGCGGACACAAGAGCTTCCAAGATGAACAAGGCCATGAAGTTGGTGAAGCTGGAGGATGTATGTGCGATAGGGCACCAGCAAGGTGCCAGGGATGGTCGGCGAGACATGGGCCCCAGGAGGGGCAGGGGCCAGAAACAATGGCTCTATGCATGCTGTGCGGTTACAACCTCCCGCATGTGACTGAGTGCCCTGCCAAAGGGCATGTGTGTGGGAGGTGTGGGTCAGTTGACCACTTTGTGCACATGTGCAAGGTCCCGGGGCCGGTCGTCGCACCACAAGGCCCCACCAAAATGGACACGTTGGCTATTAGAAGATTCCTGAGGCTTGTTCAGGTGCACCAGGATGAGGATGAGCAGGCTCATGATCCGTACCCAGAGGATGAAAAGGAAGTTGTATTTTTTATCTCCAGCCTCAGTGACTTGAAAAGCAAGAGGAAGAGGCAGCCGAGATGTGCGGTAATGGTGAATGGGTACGAGATCCCCATTTTGATAGACACTGGTACCTCTGTGAGCGTAATGGCTGTGGAACACTATGAGGGGCTGCCAGGTCATCCAACCCTAGCATGGGCGAAAGGGAGTTTTTTCCTTTTTGTGGCAAACAACCACAACCGCTAAATGGGGTCTTCGTCTAAAGAGCGGGGCATGGGCCGAACGCTATCAAAGTGAGATTCTTCATTACCAATGTCAGCAAGGACACCCTGTTAAGTTGTGCCACACCAGAGGCCCTGAAGATTGTCAGCTTCACATATGAGGTCTATGTGGAGGACATCTACGATTTGCTGTGAACATTTGAAGAGGTGTTTGTCGGCGTGTGTAAACTGAAAGGTGATCCCGTTAAGCTACATGTTGATGAATCCCTTCGCCCTTTGGCACTCAAACATAGGAGGGTCCCATCTCATCTTAGGGATCAGGTAGACAAGGAGATAGAATGATTAGTGGAAATGGACATCATTTAGACGGTGGAGGGGCCAACCCCATGGGTGTCACCAATCGTGGTGGCCCGGAAGCCGAAACAGCCAGAAGCAGTCTGGATTTGTGTGGACATGCGCCTTCCCAACAAGGCCATTTAGCAAGAACATCACCTCACGCCCACCCTGGACATCATTGCAGAGTTACAAGGGGCAAAGTTCTTCTCCAAGTTGGACCTGAGAGTGGGCTATCATCAGGTGGTACTGCACCCAGGGTTGCGATACATCACAGCATTTACGACTCATAGGGGATTGTACAGATACAAGCGGCTCAGTTTTGGTGTATCGTCGGCTGCTGAAGTTTTCCAAAACATTGTGCGTGGATGCTGGCTAACCTGGCCGGAGTGATTAACATCAGTGATGATATTTTGGTGTTTGCGGAGTCCAAGACTGAGCACATGGAGAGACTAGAGAAAATATTACAGAGGATTTGGTCGCTGGGACTAACTAACTCTAAAACCCAAGAAGGTTAAGGACATCAAGGAAGCCATACCGCCAGAATAAGCCACAGAGGTGAGATGCTTACTCGGTATGGTGACATACTGCGGGTGCTTCATCAGGAATCTAGCGACGCTGTCAGAGCCCCTGCGGTACCTAGAGGTGTGTGTAGAGGTGCAATCAATGTGTAATAAAGTACCAACAGTGTTTGTAGAGGGTCAGTATGGCAGGTGAGGGGGGATTTAGGTGCTCCGGGTCAAAATAATGGCTAAAGGATCACAATTAAGTACAAGTGGAGGTCCCTCATAAAAATTGGAGGATATGACCTCGGGCACACTGGGACAATGGAATTGTCAGTCGATTAAAACATATATACAATTGCTTAGTGGGTGAAATCAATTTTACTAGTTTTGTGGTCTCCTGTGGGATCAGTCACTCGTGCTAAAACAAGACAAACTAAATACAAAGAATGGTATAATTACAACTCAGTTCATCTGAGTGATTAGCAGTGATTGCATATACAGCAAAGTTACGAGCAACTCAGCTGAATTGATATATCTGGGCCACTGTGGTGATGGCCATACATACAACAATTCTTTATAAACAGAAGTAAATAGCAGTGTGTCACAGCACAAAACAATTCAAATTAACAGGTATTAATTGGCACAGATATTTTGATAGGAACTAATTCCATGGCTGGAAAGAGATGATGGGGGTCATTACGAACTGGGCGCAAAGGGATACCGGGCACCGGTAATGACACTGGTGCCGGTAATCCCTTTGCGCCCTATTCTGAGGTCCCTTTGTGGGTCCCTCCCTTAAGGCCTGGTGTATCGACTGGGAGCGAACAACGCAGCAGACTATGGGCTTCATTACAAGTTAGCTGGTCCGGAAATAAGGGCGTCAGTAAGCTCACCAGCTCCCTTGTTTCCAGACAGGCAAACTACGGGTATGGCTGCTGGAGGCGCAGATCTGACCCTGCCAGGCACATCGGTCAGGGCAGGCAGAGCCATCACAGAAGCACCGGCATATCACTGGCACATCACAGGCATCAGGGGTCAGTCAACACCAAGTCCCAACTGAGGATGAAGTTGTGGTTAACCAATCGGGAACTGTGTGTGGTATCAGGCTGCAACCCTGTGCAAAGGTAGCCCCAGATAGAGTCAATGCCAAGGGGAACCAAGCTGTGAGAAGTTGTGCACATGACTTTGGCTCAATAGGGAGAGAGGTACACTTCCTCGTGGCTATTGATGAATGGAGCAGATATATGGCTGTTGAGTTCATTGAATTGTAGCTGTTTGAGTTGAGAACATAATACCAGCGGTGGAAAAGATGTTCGCATCTCATGGGTTCCCGGAGGAGGTGTGTACTGACAATGACCCGTCTTTCCAAGGGGAGAGTTTTGCAGTTTTCCTGAGGGAGTGCGGAGTCAACCACCAGAAAATCTCTCTGCTATGGCCCACAGTGAATGGGGAAGTAGAGAGCTTCATGCAGACATTGAACAAAGTGTTCAGAATAGCCAACGGGCAAGGGCAATCTCTGCATCGAGCTCTATATCAGTTCTTGAGAGAATATGGGGCTACTCCACACAGTTCCACTGGAATTGCCCCACAGAAGTCATATTCCAAAGGTGCCTCCGTGGTCTCTTACCAGAAAGCGCAGTTAAAGAGCTGAGGGTGAATGATTGAGGAGCATGTGGCCATGACGACATGAGGGGGAACGAGAGGGAGACCATCAGAAGGAAATTGCAACCACCCAATATCTCGCTGAGGGATGAGGTACTAGTCAGGGACCGGCACCCAGAAGGCAAGATCTAGCTGCCCTATGACCCACAGCCACTGGATGTTGTAGGCATCATGGGGTCCATGGTGACTGGATCAGATGGGAAAATAAGGTGACCCACAACTCCAGATTCTTCAAGAGGATTAGTGGCAATCACCTTGTCGATCTAAGCCCAGTGCCGAGTGAAAATAACTTGCATCTTGAATATGCCTGGAGCCCCTCAGGAGTGGCAGATCCGGGCCTGGGGGAGGAGGACAAAGCCCGAGGACATGAAGGAAGGAGGTATCCACAGAGGGAGTGCCGATGCCGTTCGTAACACCTGATGGACTAAGTGCTTGATGAATAACATGTCATCAATATTGAACCTGAATAAGGCACAGACTGTTGGAGTGTAGTGTGTTGTGTGTTGAACTTATGCCCATGTTAAATGTTTACAGTAAGACCATGTTAAGTGTGCCCGTTATGTTTCATTATTATGAAAAAGGATGGATGGGGCAACTCATTTGCAGGGAATAAATGGGACAGTCCTGCACATGCGCAACAGTGCGCAGGAGCCTGGATGGAATACACCTGTGGGTGTCACTCTGTGTGGGGTATGGGGGGCTACGGTACTGCAAGGCTGTGAGGCCTCACAACAATAATAATAATATTCCTTTATTTTAGTGCACTTCAAGCCAGACTGCACCAGCTTCTAAGTGCTGTGATAACAGGCGTTATTATTGACCCATTTTGAATAGAACTTGATTTATTGACTATCAGTCTGGCCAGATGCAAATGTATGAGGGGAATAATGAACACTGAGGTGTCCTAGTTGTTATGGGATAGTATGCCTGTGTAAAAGACATGGGGCCTCATTACATGGACGGCGGTAAGGGTTAACGGTCACCGTTAATGGCAACGGTGACCGTCAACCCTTACCGCCGTACTACGAGGTCCCTTTGCGGGTTGGAGGATTTAACGCCTGCTTCTTGCAGGCGTTTAAATCCAACCCGCTAAGGGACCTCGGAGCTAATTACGGCACCGCAAAATTGCGGTGCCGTAATTAGCGCCTTCCCCATTTCCATAGAGCCCTATGGGGCAGAAATGGGAATGGGGAAGGGCAATGGCGGAAAGGGGATTTACCGCCCCTCCAACCTTGGAATGGGGCGGTAAATCCCCTTTCCGCCAAGGCGGTGCCAGTATTTTACCAGCATGAGCCATGGCGCTAATAGCGCCATGGCTCACCGCCTACCGTGTAATGAGGCCCATGATGTCTTTAAGTCCAATTATATAGCATAGCATGGAGGCTTCCTGTTAAGAAACCTATCTCTCCCCCCACGCATGCCTTACCAGGTCATTATCTGCCTTCCTACCGGTGTAACCAGCCACACCTGTACCTAGTGCTGTTGATCTTGTTTGATATTTACATAGCGCTTAGGCATCAAGTGCAATAAAAATTAGTTAAAATAAAAAACACAAATAAAAAATGTGAAGCCATCTTTTATACCTTTGACACTTAAATTGATAAAGTCATCTTCAGGATTAAGGAATGCCACACAGGAGTTAGTGTCCCCTAGTTTGGGAGACACTGACCTGCAACACGGGTTTGACGCCCCGTTCTTTTATGGTCCTCACTAAAAGGCACGAGGGGAATGCATGCAGTGCCCTGTTTTTGCCCACCAACTGCATGGCTCAGATGGTCATGGTACCATCCTTGAAAGATTTATGTTTTGCTCTACTTTGGCCCTGTGCCCTAGACGAGAACAAATGATGGCTAAGGGCGCCAGGTTGGTTTTAGAGTCATTGTCCAGTGACTCATGGAGGTCTTCTCTCCTACCTGTTCAGGGGCAGCAATTGAGGATGATGAGGATCATCTGGGTGATCAGATTATGACTTGGACTCCAGAGAGGGCCCTTTTGGTTACCAGGATGTGACAGGTGCTCTCTGATGCTAATTCTAGAGAATAGGCTCCTCCCTTAAAGTTGGTAGCTGAGTATGTTAAATGTAACGGTTTATACAGAGGCCACCCTGAACACAGGGAGTTCCTTCCCTCCCCAATCACAATATTTGCCTTCATATAAATTTCAAAATACATGATCATCAACGCTGGTCCCTGAATAACATCACTTTACATTTGCAGTGCTGTACAATTTCGGTTTCCCTGTGTGCTTTAAAGGCTAGCAGTAAATAAACACAGGGTGATTTAGCAGTTTGTTTTTCAGACCACCCTACTTTGGTCTGTGTTGGGGAAGTCGGACAGAAAAATTAGAATGGTTTGGGAATTTTGTATCTTTTATAATTTTGAATTTTAACATAATTCACCATAATTCCCAAGGGGATTTAGTTAATTTATATTTTCAGTTAAATAGGGTAAGGATCTATACCGTTTTGCCCACGCCCCGAGCCCACTATAAAGGGAAAGGATTTAAGGCAGCAAATTCCCCCACCTTTGGGTTGCAAAGGGTTCAAGTCTGCTTACATTGAAAACCTATGTTTAAAGCTCAGCAAAGCCAGCTGCATGTCAGGCTGCTCTGAAAGGACAGCATAGGGGTCTGGTCACTCCACTCTTAAGGATGGTCCCCAGCTCTCCACCATAGGACCCAGTCAGCTTTTTGGCCTTGCTAGCAGTAAACAGCTTCACCCAGATTTAATTTCGATTTTCTTTTGGTGTTTCCTTGAACTGTCAAATGGTAACTTTCAGCAGGTCTCTCTGATGGTAATTTTTGGCAGCTCTCTCCCTTCCTCATAGTGCATCCACTTAATATAGCAGCAGTGACACCATCAAGTTAACAATCTTGGGGAGTACCCTGCAACAGGTCTCGCAAATAGGATTGGACAGTTACCCTTCTCTCTCCTCCCAACTACTGCCCCTATCTAAGGATTGGTTTAGGAGTCTGGATCAGACATATGGCAATTCCTATTTGCAATCCCCTTTGTTCTCATGTCAAATTTTGGGGAAAACGAGTTAGGTGGCAACACTTCATAATTTTACTAGCAACTGCCTTAATTTATATATATTGCACTTCATCTAATCATGAGGAATTAAATAAAGTGACAGCCAGGTCCGTGCCATTGCATGGCCGTTTGTCAATTTTTTGCAATTTTTACAAAAAGCATAACAGTGAAGAACATGTCATTTATTACCCATATTCCTAATTTTAACCTCCACCAGCATGCCAACTCTCACAATTGCGACATGTTAAAAGCAGCCCAGAACAGATGCTATCTTGCCATTAGAATTCCCTAAATCGCAGATGGAGGAATTTTATATCAGCAAAATAACCTTGAAATCATCTAAAAAATAAAACATACATGTGTACAGTGTGATTTGTAGTTTCTGAGGAAAAAAACGCAATTGTGACAGTCCATTTAAACAAAGGGAAACTTCATATGTGCAATCATGAGGTTCTCTTTCTCCAGGCTATTTGTCTCTCTGGGTTTGATTAGTCGCCTTTGTTGTTTGAGGTGTAGGCTGCAGATCATAAATGAGGGATGCATTTGCTACACAGAGATCCCCACTGCAGACGTCATCTGGCATCCTTATCTGAAAAGCTTCTATTTTCCTGTATTTTCTTCTCCTAACTTCAGCCTTAATTATACTCCTGTGTTCACACCTCCCCCCTACTTTGGTCATGCACCAGCACAAGCATTTGGCCTTCTCAGAATTGACCTCAGAGACAGTAGGTCTAGGGAAATTATGTTTTCAACACCTCGTAACAGGAAACATTTTTATTGAAGTTGTAAACATTTGGAATGCTAGCCAGGCTTTCAGTGGGGAAGTTCTTTGTGAATTTAGCCCAGAGCCCAACCATTTGTCCTTGGCTGCATGGACTCATATATTCAATTTTCTAACAACAGCCTTGATTCCTTGACATACTGTGTGATTTCAGAGTGCACTTTGCATTTTCTCTGAAAGTACAGGGCTATTTTTTCAGTCATTAATAAAATACACTTTTAATTATCTGCTGTTCTTTTTCCTGCTGAAAAGTGAGTCTGAATTGTCAGAGTGCACCACCCTTTGATGGGTTGCAGTTTCAGTGAAAATGCTGCATTTATTTCTCGGTCAGTAATGTGATGTGCTTTTCAAATCTGCACTTGGATTACATTTTTGTTTCAGCCTTCTCTGGGTTTCAATTGCAGAAAGACATCCGCATAGTCTGCCTAAATAGGCCTACATGAACTTTTGATGGCAACCAAGCAAGCTTTTCTTTTCAAAAGGTTTTGCCAGTATTTTCCATGTGAAGCATAATCTAGCATACATTTTGTCAACACTCACATCATGTATTTTCCCTTACATCTTTATGTTGGCAGGTGGACATCTTTCTCATGTCTTGCTTTAAACTGTAAACACACATGCAAAACCGTTTTGGTGTCAGTGTTTGAAAATCCTGTTTTCCATGTGAAAGGGGCCTTTAAATTTCTTCTGCCACTGTGAATTAAAATACTGCTTTTCCTTTCGCAATGACAGTTAGGCCCTCCTCACATGGACCTTTCCTGTGCTACTTGCAGAAACCCCAGAGTCTGCCTTAATAGGCCAATTTTTCTTGTGAAGGTTCTGTTAATTTTTTATGAAGGCTGGCAGGCCATTTTGCCCATGGGCCTTTTAGTTATGTTGGCTTGGGGAATTTGATTACACCCCACATAACAACCTTATACTGGACACTGCAACCTGCAAAAATATGAAGGCTGAGGGCCCTATTCTCATGTAGGTGTTAAGTACTGAAAAGGACGTTAAAAGATATAAACGACCTTTTCGGTACTTAAGACCTATTCTGAAGTTGGCGCATTCCTCCAAAGTCGGAAGGAATGCACCAATTTCGGAATATATGTAGCGGTTGCTGGGATGGGTTGGAAACCAACCTAGCAACTGCCACATTCGGAAACTGCCTTTTTGGAAGCCTATTTTTGTGGCACTCCGCCAGTTTAATATGTGCGCTAAACAAATACGGTATCCTTTTGGTGCCGTTAAACGGGAGGAGTGCCACAAGAAGTCTTGTTTGGTGTAAATGAAAGTGTTCATATACAACACACGGGTGGATTTGAACACTTCCATTTACACGAAACCTAGAAGCTTCAATGTTGCATAGTGCAACGTTGAAGCTGCTCGCTTTGATATAAATGAAAGTTTTCATATACACTGCGCCGGTGTATATGAACACTTCCATTTACACCAAAGTGAGCAGCTTCAACGTTGAAGCTGCTTGCTTTCAATGAAAGTGTTCATATACACCGCATGGGTGTATATGAACACTTTAATATAAACCAAAGCAAGCAGCTTCAACGTTGCATGCTGCAATGTGAAGCTGCTCGCTTTAAATGAAAGTTTTCATATACACCATAAAGGTGTATATGAACACTTTCCTATACACCACAGTAAGCCGCTTCATCATCCTGCAATGTTGAAGCTGTTCAGTTTGGTGTATATGAACGTGTTAATCTGTGTTCTCGGCAGCATTTTTGTAAAATAATGAATCTGTCGTTATTTTACAAAAATGATGCCGAGATTGGATTGCACCCGTAACAGCTAAAAACAGGCACAATCCTGACAAATCACTGTTGTGCTCTACGAGGACGCCCAGGCCCACTTGAAAATAGCAGTGGAGCCTGGGCGTCCTCTTTTGGCTCAGTGAATCGTGCTGTTTAGCACCTTCACTGCGCCAAGATGAGAATATGGGCCTGAGTGCCCCAATCCTAACCTTCCAGGCATGACTATGCAAACTCATACAGTAGTTCAGAAATTGGCAGTCTTCTACACCAAATATAGCAAATACTTGTCCAAAGGTATTGCCTGGGCATGGTATACCTGCCAGCATAAGGTGATTAAAACCTCATGGCCCCTTATCGAGGTGGTATTCCTGGCAGAGGATGGTAAATTTAATAGCACCCCTGTGGGCACTTCTGAGTGAGAATGGGTACAGATGTCACTTTATTTAGGGGGGTACTTTAGAATCTATAGCCCTGGAGAGTAGAACATTGATTTAAATTAAGAAATAAACACTGCATTGGATGGAGGGCTGAGACTGTGAATTCAAGTTCCTGAAAACCTCATCTTTTTTAAGCTAACTTTGTGTAGGGCATAGCGAATACGTTATCACCTTTATGCCGATCTGCAAGATTCAGGCCTCCTTTTGTAAGAAATGTCCCCGTGGATCTTTGGCTGGGAAGGTCAAGATAGGGGCTACACGTCTGGACAGTCCACACGAACCACAAGCCTCTCCTTGAGGCAGCGAGCAGCATAGTAAGAGTTTCCGTTCCCCAAGTCTTTCCCTAACAAGACCAGGGATTCAGGAACACCTGTTCCAGGGGTCAAGGTGGGTGAGGCCAGTTATATTAAGTTATATTGAATGGCACATGGGATGTCCTTTGGGGGAATAGAGTCAGCATTTTATAAGAAATTGGTTTAATGTATCTCAAGATATTTGGGTTCTCAGACAGTCTAAGGCTTCCAACTAGATTTGTTTTCCCCTCTGCTTCACGTTCGCTACAGGCAGGATATTTCAGTACAATAGGTGGGTCAAGCATTGACAGCCCAGAAAGTGAGGAAGCTGTTATAGGGACGGTGTAGAGAGACGAGTTCTGTCTCCCAGGGGGATTGGTGAGAAACATCTTTCTAGTGTGCGAAAGAGAGAGAATAATTAATCGACTACTGTCCTTTTAGGAGGGAGGCAACAGTGCAGTTGAAAGATTTGTTAGGTCCTGGAGATAGCCCAACAACCTGGATCTGAAGGAATGCTACCTGACAGTCCCATTCTGTGAGGAGTACAGGAAACGTCTTCAAGTATGGTTCCACTGTCCACTAAAGCAACGGCAAAGATTGCTTAGTGGTTAGCATATTTAGAAGCTTGGAAAGACTGGTAAAGGTTCCTTTCTGCTAGGTAGACTCCTTACTGCCTCAGGGATTGCTTTTCATATTATACGCAGGAAGTTGTCCTGCTTATGTGTAGTGCAATGTTTAAGAGCTTATGAGAACCGAATGGCAGGTTTGAGAATGGCTGAGAATCAGTTATTGATTTCGCTCTGGCTTGATGGGTGTGCTGGGCCATGTCCTTAGCAGGGGTTGAATGGTGAGGCCTCAACAGCTGGTGCGTCTTTGCTGGTAGAGGTAGAGCAATTCCATTTTGGCCTGTGATTGTATGACTTGTGTCAGAAGAGTTTGGGGTTTGTATTAGACAGCAGGATAAACAATTGGGAGAAACAAGCAGGGATTCTGGCTCCTGCCCCGACTGACAAACGCCTCACAAATACCTTGCGCTGCCCGCACCAAGCTCACTTATGATGGGTGAAAGTCAACAACAGGCCATTGCGCACAGCACCTGAGTGTTTTAGAGTGAGATTTGAGGTGTCTATGCCTGCCAACCAATATACTAAGAGAGAGAGAGAAAGGGTGAGAGGGATTGATAGAGGCAGTATGAGTTAGAGAAATGGGACCTGCTGCAGATAGCTTGTGGTAGGAGAGCTGGGGTGCAGGTTTTTTCCCTTGAAAATGTCCTACTTCCCATATCCGCTCAACTAATCGACTTCCATCACAGATCTCCTACCACCTTACACTACTTACACACATCTCCCACATGCAGATTCCATAGGCCTAATTATTAGCACATCAACATTAATCAAGCCTTTTTTAAACTCTCCTTTTTAGCCCTATCACACAATCACATGTTAGTGGCTAACCAGACCCAACACACTAGTCTATTAGATCTCAGGCTCTTCCCTGTGGATAACATTCTACTGCAAGTCTCTCCGCTAAGCAAATATAAAGCAGATTGGTAAACTGGTACCAGCTACTTTAAACTTGCACCCATCAATAACATAGGTTTCACATCTGCCTCTCCCGCTAATGCCCCCTTTTTTCTTACATAGCCATGTGCAGCTAGGCCACCAAAAGTGATAGAAGGGCGCTATACAATACAACTCACATTACATTTATGTGCTCATTTGGGTAGGAGTGCCATGGTTTCTAAAGATCTTTGGGCTGGAGCCAGACTTGAGCATATTCTCAGGGCTGTGGATTGGTCCCAGGAGCAGGAATTTCATACTTCATTATGGTAAGCCTATTGCACATGAGACTACTGTGTTTTTTTCAAGGTTTTTAACTTGCGTCATAGGAATCCCCTGTGCCATGCTATAAAATGTTAATTGCTCCTAGTAAGTTACGAAGTAGAGTTGGGAGTCATCCAACTACACAGAGGTATTATCCCGCTCTGCTGACCCGCCCTGTTGTTTTGTATTATCTAGGTGCTCCTGCTGCTTATCTAGGCAGCAGTTTGTCTAGTTATGGGACACAATGGTCACCAGCAATGTGATGTCTGTTCAGCATTTTTGCTGTTCTTTTAGTTTTGCTGAGATAAGTGGCTTGGTTGTAGCAATTGTGAAAAGAGGAGGAGCTGAAGGAGGGCTTGGACATTATGTTAACTATTTACATGTAGACTTATCTTAATTACATTTATAGAGCTCAACATAAGCCAGAAGGCCTATTGGCGCTAACAAGAGGCAAGAATCATGACTATCGGATTAAAACAAAAAAGTCTTCAGAGCGAGGCGGAATGCGATATGGGACTCGGTACTACATAGCACGAAAGGGAGCAGACTCCAAGCCTTGGCAGCAGCCACCAAGAAAGCACAGCCTCCCGTACAGGTGAGACTGAACCTGTGAGGTTGCAAAGTTCTAAGATCCTGAGACCGAAGAGGCTGAGCGCCAGTGTACAGAACGAATTTGCTCTGAAGAATTTCTGCACCCAAACTGTAGATAGCTCTATGCACAATACAGAGAGTCTTAAACCTGATGTGTTGCTCAACAGAGAGCCAGTGAAGCTGTCATAACAGCGGGGTAATATGGGCACCCCAGGCCAGATGGAGAATAGCCCTAGCAGCTGCATTCCGCAAAAGTTGAAGACAGCGTAAAAGATATTTAGGAAGGGCCAAATAAAGAGGATTGAAGTAATCGATGTTACTGATAATTAGGGCTGATGGACTGGTGGAGAGACAGTGGTTTGTGTACACTTCAGAGACTAATGGGGCTGATCTTCCTTTGAAAAAGTGTTGTGGCAGTTCCTGGTGGCAGCCAACGGACTGTTGGCTGCCACAAGGAATGTCGGTCAGGGAGACTGAAGTAGGTCCCTTTAAATCAAGAAATATATGGATGGCAAATTTCTAATCAGAAAGCAACTGAAACTACTAGGAACTGCCACAACACATTTCCAAAGGAAGATTAAAAAGAATACAATATTTGGTGTTTAGAACGATCATGATAAGGATCATCAAAACATTGGGTTGATTTGGGAAATATGGCAATTAATTTTATGTCAAAATCAACTAAAATGAAGAACGGATTTGAGCCCATTAACCCTGAGGAAATCCTGTGAAAGGTTGAAACATGTGTTGGCTGTAGGCTTATAGCCTAAACTAAGCATAACTTACTGAAACAAAAAGGAAACTGTTATATTGTATCTAGTGTTAACTTTGTGTTGGAATACAACTCTTTCAATTGGAATTGTGTACGTTATAATTAATTACATTTGTGGTTTTGTGCATGCATTAGTTGGATCTTACAGTTCCATTTAACACTATAAAGACTTAAAGGTTGAGTCTTGATCCAGAACCTGTCCTTTGCTAGTGAGCCACTCTGGCAAGATCCAAGAGGTCCATATATATTCTAAGGTGGAAGAAGCTCAGACCTAAGTACAACCTAGATTTGGAATAACAATGTATACACAACTTTAATGAGCAGGGTAGATGGTAGTGAATTGTTTGCATTTTACTTTTTTTAATTGAATTGTTATTTATATAGCGCCTGATGCCTAAGCGCGGTACAAAGAATAATAATGGTACAATAAATGTGGTAAATGAAGGCACATGAATATTAAGCAGAGGAAAGAAAGTGAGTCTTAAGCCGGGTCTTAAAAGAAGGGAAGTAGGAAAAAAAGTGAAGCGAGAGAGGGAGAGAGTTCCAATACTTAGGAGCTAGAAGAGTGAAAGAACAGAAACAGGAGGAGACACAATGAGGACGAGGGACAGATAAGAGAAAAAGAGATTGGGAGTGGACAGTATAAAAAGAAAAAAGAGGGGAGAGATAGAGAGGAGCAAGACCACATAGAGATTTAAAGAACTTGAGTAGAAGACAAGCATCAAAGGAAATCCAGCAAAGATGTTGTAGAGAAAGAGGGATCCAGTCGCAGGTAGAAAGAACAAACAGAACACACATTGAGGCATGATAAATAGAGCAGAGAGGGGCAAGGTGGGATGCAGGCAGACCAAGGATAAGACTAGAGCAATAAAAGTTGGGAGAATTCTAAAAAAGAAATTAGGAGCTTGGTAGCTTCAAAAAGTAAGGAAATGGTGGGCCTTGTGGATATTAAAAAGCTGAAAACAACAGAACTTTGAGATAGAGGCAATATGGGAAGTGAACAAGAGGGAGTTGTCAAAGATAACACCCAGGTAACGGGCAGAGGCAGAAATAGGAAAACGGGACCGAGAAAAGGAGATAGAAAGGGGAGGGGCATTGTAGAGACAGGAAAAAAGAGGACTTCCCTTTTGGGATGATTTAGATGAAGTTAATAAGAAGACATCCAAGCTTGGATGGTGAGAAGACAATTAGAACGAATGAATAGCGTCCGAGAATGTAGAGAATGCGAGAAGAAGCAGCTTGTTGTCAGCATAAAGATAATAGGTAAGGCCAAAGGAAGAAATAGTGGAAGCCAGAGGGATAGTGTATACAGAAAACTGAAGAGGGCCCAAAATGGAGCCCTGAGGGTCACTGTGAGAGAGAGGGAAAATGGGAGAGGGGTGTCCAGACCAGGAAACCGAATAGTGCGATTAGACAGGTAAGTGTAAAACCAGTCAAGCACAGAGCAGCAGAATCCAAGATGGTTAAGATAAAATATAAGAATAGCATGATCAACCATATCGAAAGCAGCCGATAGGTCAAGGAGAATAAGCAGTGAGGAAAACTTCTGACAGAAGAGCGTTAGAGACAGCAAGGAGGACAGTTTCAGTGTAGTGGCGAGCACAAAAGCCAGCTTGACGGGGGCAGAAGAGAGTGAAAAGAAACAAAATTTGGAACCTGTGAGTGGATGACAAGATCAAGTAGTTTAGAAAGAAAAGGGACTAAGGAAATTGGGCAGAAGTTAGAGGAGAGGGAATGATAGAAGTGTGCTTGAACATTGAAGGATAGGTGGCAGAACAAAGAGACGTGTTAAAAAGAATAGTGAGGAATGAAACAATTGAGGGGTAAACAAGAGGGATGAAGAATGAGGGGAGGGAGTCACTAGGGGAAGATGTATGATGGGTAGAAGGAAGGAAACGTAAGATATCGGAGTCACAGCGGGACGAAAAGGAATTCATGAGCACTTGAGAAAGGGGGGATGGAATAGGGTTGTCAGATGAAGATGGGGAAATCGATGAACGTAGAAGAGACATTTTAGAAGAGAAGTAATTAGCAAAGTCAGAAGTACATAAAGGAGAAAGGGAAGCAGGGTTAGGCAAAGGGGGGAGAGAATGTGGTTAAGGTTCATAAACAGACGTCAGAGTTAGACAGAAAGGGAGGTGAATAAGATATTGAAATAAGTTTGTTTGGCAGCACTGAGTCATAGAGTGAATGAAGAGAAGACAAAAGATCAAGATCAGGCGCCTTGGATATACGTCAACACCACTCAGCCCTATGCAATGAGCGTCGTGTAGCATGGTGTGTGGGGTTTATCCAAGGGTAAGAGGGTTTACGTGAGGGAGAAAAAGAGGAAGAGGGATGGAGAAGATCAAGGGTGTCCACAAAGCTCGAAGACAGAAGAGCAGATGCAGAGTCAACAGAAACGAAAAGACATCAATAGATGGGGGGAAGAGAAAAACAGGGCGGAGATTGCAGCAAAGAAAATTTGAAGAGGAGGGGAGAGTGGGAGTAGAAACAAGGGGTAAGTGTTAAAAGGAGAGAAGAAAATGAGCAGAAGAATAGTCCACACACATGATTAAGGCGTGTGTGTATGGGGGGGCGGGTGGCTGAGGTGTTGGATTAGAGGCGAGAGATGGCATGCATATTTTAAAAGCAGAATAAACACATGGATAGTACTTCATACATACCAACATTTTTCATTCAGGAGATGCTAGTCCAACCCTAGTTTTAACTTTGCATTCTGGGACGTGTAGTACTGGATCTCAGTATTATAAATTCAGGGCTACACGTCTCATAATGCAAAATTAAAACTAGGACTGGACTAATCCTCATGAATACAATGGAAAATGTTGGTATGTATTACAGCATTTTTTAAATTCCTGTTATTTAACTAGAACAGCAAACAGTCCTTTCGTAGATCATGATCTTTTGGAGGGGGCACATAGAAACATGCCCAGACAAAAAAGGGGCGGAATATGTGGAGTGAATCCTCGGAAATCCTCCCCTGCTGCTGGAGATAAAAAGCTGGCACATCCGTCAGAAGTCCTGTCACATTTTCCACAGTGTTTTTGCATGGAGTCGGCTAGTATGAGCTGGGAAATATTTCAATAAACACAGCAGAAATGTTCTTGAGTTGGTAAACGGATCACTTAATCGTCTAGATTGTTTGTGCTGAATCCCTTTCGGTCATGTCAACGGAAATGGCCTACATAATTGGCCGCGCTGTCGTTTGTGAACTGTTGCTGCTTTGTGGCAGAGCACAGACCTTTGATACCTCAGCCCCAGGGCCCTTCATGGGCTGTTTATGTTACTGACGTGCTAATTGGCTGCAGCCGTTTCCCGTCACATGGTGATAAGGCTACAACAACAACAAACACAATTATAATCATGTTATGCTCAGATGAAGAGCCATACGCAGCTACACACTGAAATGAATATTTCTCGTTTATTAAAGTCTTGTCTAGCCTCTTGAAATGTCACGCGGGATGGGAAGGTTCTCTTCTTTGTAATCTTGAAATGTTACATGTTTTGGGACTGTGTGCCCGCCTTTGGTTGGGGTGTATCTCTGCTTGCATTGGTCACTTTGTGCCGCTGCCACTACACGTGTGCCTTGTAAAGAGCCTCATTGTCATTGTGCTGGTGTAGCCCAGCACAATACACACTTTGAGCTGGGGAATAAGGTGCGCCACCTTTCTGCAAATGAACCTACGTCGCAGTGCGTCCCTTCACAATGATTTATTGAATGTCATATAATGTAAGTGGTCTTGTATAGAGCCCAACTGCCACTACTGGTGGCCTCCCTGCGCTTGGCTCTTTAAGGAAAAAGGGGTGGGGTTTAATTAGTGGGAAAGACAGATGCGGAACCTGTGGAGATTATGGGTGCCGATCAGAAGGACCCAGTTCCTGAGTGCCAGTCTGCTTTCTATGGGTTTGGCGGAATAAACGTGGAAGTGTGGTATGCACAGGAAAGAGCCCAGACCCGATAGGCTAGCAGTGCCTATGTGGAAGAGTGAGACCGGGCTATAGAGGAGAGAATAGTTGTGGCTCTGTTCGCTTTGATGCGCTAACTGCTAGGTCTGTGGCGGCTAACTGTGGCCAGTTTCTGTGCCCAATGTTAAGAGATATTATAGGGGTGTCGGTTAGTCTGGGCAGGGCAGGAGTAGGCCTTGCAAGGCAAAACAACATGCAAACCTGCACTTCTGCCCCTTACCATTGCACAGGTCACATTATTCTAGCTCCCAATGCCACCCCCTCTCTCTAACGGGTGTAGTGCCATACAATGAAAATAATAATATTCTACTAATAATAGCAACAACAATAATAATTCAGTACATATAATAATGACATATTATACATAAAAATATATAAGAATGCACATGTGCATTAATACATTATAGATGACTATGGGCCTCATTACATGGAAGGCGGTATGGGTTAACGGTCACCGGTAATGGTACCGGTGACCGTTAACCCTTACCGTCTGATTATGAGGTCCCTTTGCTGGTTGGTACTTTAACGCCTGCTTTTTAGCAGGTGTTAAAAACCAACCCGCAAAGGGACCAGGGTGCTAATTACGGTACCGCAATGTGCGGTACCGTAATTAGCACCTTCCCCATTCCCATTATGCCCTATGGGGCAAAAATGGGAATGGGGAAGGGCAATGGGGGAAGGGGGAATTACCGCCCCGCCAACCCTGGAATAGGGCGGTAATTCCCCTTTCCTCCAAGGCGGTGCCTGTATTTTACCGGCATGGACCAAGGTGCTAATAGCACCTTGGTCCACCGCCTACCGTGTAATGAGGCCCTATATATTAATACAAGTAGTTGTATTTATTTTCTTAATGCTGTTTTTCATAGTGTATATCAAAGACGTATTCTACTGGCATGACTCACAAAAGGGGAGAAGAGTCGTTTCTGTGGCTACCCCATGTCTCTTTAGACCACAGGGAAGCAGTGAAAGGCGTGGACTGCGCAGCTCTAACCAGCAGACGTGTCACTCTGACAGAGCAACTTCCAGTGGCTTCTGGATGGAGCTGGAAGTAGAACCACGAGGATGCCACTTAAACGTTACAAATACCATATCATATCATAACAGACACATGGCTCTCGGTAATGTCAGGGAACAGTGCTGCCACACGTGGACAGCTGAGCATGGCATGGCTGACTGAGAGGCCTGTGGCTCCTGACTTGCCTACCAACAGAAGTGTTCTTAGATAGAGGTGGGGTCGGGTGGCATGATGGTAGGTATTTTTTCTTTTAAACAAAAGAAAATCTGGTAACAGATGAGGCAGACACAAAAAGGTGATTTTGGAGTGTGGCAAGCACATTAACACACACACGAAGTGTGTGTGTTAATGTGTGCTTTTGTTTGTGTATGCAGGTTGGAAGTACACACCATGGTGAGTGATGATGGCAGGAGTCTAGATCGTTTTAAGTATCTTTGAGGAAAAACATGAGAGTTGTGGGATTCTGGAAGCATCCCCTAAGAATCTGGCGATTTATACAGTGGGTAATGGATGTGGGGGTGTCATATGAGATTCTTTCACTTGTATCTATTGAGGCACAGGTCCTAGAAGCTTGGTCTGTGCTACATAAAATAGTTGAATGAATAGGTACAGTTTGACCTTGCGTCACCTTAGCGGTTTCATTACAATTGTGACTAGGTTCTTGTCCAAGAAACACTGTTTATAATATTTCTTTATATTTAATTGTTCGTGCCGTCCTTCAGGAGATTTAGTCTAAGTTCCTTTGTACAGTTAACTTGCAAATGTTTCCCTTTTTTTGGTTTCTGAAAATATACGACAATAGTGTTGAGTACAAGATAAGGTCCTGAAGAACGCAGAGGACCAACATATGTGCATCAGTTAACCAACTGAAGTTCATATAAGAAGATGGCAAAGTGAAAGCAAAAGAAGAGAAATAGGAAAGGAAAAAAGAACATGCTAAAAAGGATATGACAGTAAACATCAACAAGAGTTGATGCTTCGTAGCCAAATCATTCTGTCAGTGTACTCACATTGCTTCAACTGAAGTTGGTGTGCTTTGCTTGTTGCAAAGTAGATTCTCGGACACAAATAAGCTTCCCAAATCGCTTCACCCAAGTGATTCAGACTCTGGCAATAGGGATGAGAACAAAAAGACGAATGGCCATGTGGCTGTTGGCTCCCACCATCAAAGAAGAAGAACAGGAGTCAGGCAGACATCTAATCCAGTGACCTGGCATTACATGCAGCACTTGAACCCAGAATACAAGAGGCATATATGCTCATTAGCACGCCTTACAGTGGTATCTGCATTTTCCATGTGACATTGTCAAAACATATACATTTAACACTATCGAGGGACATTTTGCAAATTACCCGAAACCACAACTGTTTGTTCCAGATCCTTTGATGGAAAAGAATAACACAAATGTAATGTTGCCTGAGAGACCATCTCACCCTGCAATCAGGGGCAAGAAATAGACTGCTTGAGAAGGCTATTTTTAGTTATTGCCAGGACTGTTTTTATTTCAAAAGAATACCATGAATGTCAGTGGCTATAATACCCACCTCAGAACAGTGGAAGCCACCATAATAAATCCAGTTTGTCATGAAATATACAGGCCGATTCATGGAATAATTGTGCGCCGAAATCAGTGGCGCGAAAAAAATCCAATGCACGCATGCGAATTGCATGCAAGCGATTCATGGAAGTCTGTGCGCATGTTTTTCCAGGGAGCTGCCCCGAAACCGCACACAGGCGCACATGTCAGTGCGACATCCCGAACGCTGTGCGCGATGCTCACAGCAAAAGCACACAACGTGTAGCGCACACACCAAAAAGGGGGCGGAACACGCGGAATAGGGAACAACGAGTGAAAATGAAGGCATAACTGGGGAAGTACTGCTGGGAAATACATGGAACACCCACACGCGCGAACAACACGTATTCATGGAATCGAATAGGGAAAACCCGCGCACACCAAAAGACACGCACAGGCATAAACACGTCCGCCACACGAAGGCAGGCGGAAGTGGCCCTATGCAGTATAAAAGTGCGAACAAACAATAAACACGTATATACAGCTACGATGAATGTCCCATTTCTCGCAGCAGTGATCGTGGGACCCCGCAGGAGGAGGAGAATAGACAGGCCCCCCATTTTTTTGCCCAGGACCAGCGTTTTTGGGATGCCTGATGACCAGGTCTATGGCAGGTATAGGGTTCCACCTCATATCATCCTAGACCTGGTCACTGAGTGGGAGGATAACATCACATCACCCACCTTGTGCTCTCAAGCACTGAGCCCCTTGGAAAAGGTGCTCAATGTCCTGCATTATTTGGCCACTGGGTCATTTCAGCAGACAACTGCCATTGCTGGGGGTGTCTCACAGGCCACGCAGTCACACTGCCTACACCAGCTGTTGGCAATCATGACTGCACGCCCCTCAGTCCACAGGCACATATACATGCCCAGAACACCCGCAGAAAGGCAGGCCGAGGTCCAGGACTTTTACAGAGTGGCACACTTCCCCAAAGTGCTCAGTGCCATAGATTGCACCCATGTGGCCCTATGTCCACCTAGGGCCACTGAGAACATCTACCGCAACCGCAAGCACTGGCATTCCATCAACGTACAGGTTGTATGCGATGCACATGGAATCATCGACTCTGTCTATGCAAACTATCCTGGCTCTACCCATGACAGTTTCATACACAGAATGTCCACCCTGAGCCGGGACCTGGAAGCTGGGAAGCATGGCAATACATGGCTCATTGGTGAGTACAAATGTCTGTGCACATGCATGCATGTCACACACAGACAAATACACAAACCCAACTAATGACAACCATCATCACCTCCCCAGGGGACAGTGCCTACCCTCTGAGCACCCACATGATGACCCCAATACGGAACACCACCACCCCACACCAGGTAAGATACAACGCAGCCCATATTGCAACCAGGGGCATAGTGGAGCACACATTCGGAGTGCTCAAGTCACGCTCCCGCTCACGTGGCAAGGCAGCCCGGACCCAGCTTGTGGCCACATTTTTCACCTAAACTCCCACCCCTGTGGAGTGCACACAGGCCTGGAACATACCAGGTGACAATTGATGATGACAAAGAGACAGTCAACTGTCACAACCTTACCACCCTGAGAATGTTTCCACAGAAGTGCTACATTGTGTGCATCCCTAGTTACTTAAACATAACCAATCCAGTGTGACCAAAAGGAACACATGCAAGGTGCATATCACACCACCCCCTACAAAACAGGCCATGAAAATACTGGTATGTCACCCAAACCCTCCCAACCCTCATCACCCTTGTCGGCCACACCATGACATGGCATGCAACAGCAAAAGAGCAAACCAAATGCACAACACATGACAAATTATTTATGAAGTGACACGTAATAAATGGAAACAGGCCTGAGACAATCACACCGGACATGGAATCAGATGAAATGACTGACCAACAACCTCCCACACATACGCATTTACACGATCCCAAAATGGTAAGTGATCATGCGCTGCAAGGACACAGCATGGCAGAGAAGGCAATTTGTGGGCATGGATGGGTGGGTGTAAGTGTGGTGGTGCATTGTGTAAGTGTGTGTGTCAGAAGGGACTTGCATTCAATACATGCATGTGAAATGAAGTGACCCTCAGTGTCCTGTACACATCACATGTGAACATTGCCCATGTGGACACCCCAGTGTGTCAAACCACACCAATCCCCTGACACCTGAAAAGTAAACCCAACACAGGAACATCCATTGACCAGCAGAACAGATCATGTACATAGTACCCCACATTGACAATGTCAGACAGTGACCAATCACAGTAGCCCAAGTGTACTGTCCAACAACAAAAGTACCTCCCTCATTTCTTGATCACCTTGACCTTCAGAAGAACTGTGTCTGGGGTCCGTCGGGCTTCTTCCTTCTAGTCTACCTTACTTCAGGCTCCCCCTTCCCTTTGGTTTCCTTGTTCTTCCTTTCGTGTCAATAGGGTCTAGCCCCCTCAGAGGCCACCTTGACTGGTAAAAATACCAAATAGCAGAGAACTCCAAGGAGCCAAACTCCCAAACCAGGGAAAATGCCTATAGGCACCAAAAAACCCTGGAAGAGTCGCCAGTAGATGACTTGAAGTTGTAGAATATGGCTAGGTACATGTCCAAGCTGAATGATAGAATAACTCCCAAGGTTGCACAGTTGTACAATGGTTCAACAGGATGGATAGGAATTTGAGTACACAATAATCAATGAGGATGCCACAACTGATGGGTAGAGCTGAAACCTGAGTAGAAAATACCGAAGGAGGCTGGCACAACCTGATGGTTGAGCTGAAACCCAATCAATCCTTGACAGCGTGAACGGAGAAAGGCAGAGACAGCACAAGTCTGGAAAGGCACAGTGAATGCGAGATTGCCGGAAACAGCTGACAGCAATTGAAGAGCCAGAACAGGTGAATAGCTTTGGTAAAAGGCTAAAGTGAACATAAAAGTATGGATGCAATAGATGAAAGATAGGAGGAGCGAGAGAGAGAGATGCTGTGGTACAGAAGTGTACCGAGGCAAACCGAGGCAGCGTACGAGTACGTGGAAATAACTGCCCAAGAGACGGGCAGACAGATCTGCAGCAAGGACAGTAGCAGGAAGAAAAACAGGGACTAAAGGCACGAGAGTGTGAAAAATGAGTAAAATAGCTGTAGTCCAGTAGGAAAACTGCGCCGTCACACAGCAGCAAAGTCAATGAGAGAAGACAGATACAACGTGCTGTCCAAACGGAACGGAGCAGAGAAGTAGTCTAGGCATACATCTCAGGTGAGGACTGGACCGTGAGTTGTGGTTCTTGGGTCACATTCCTAATGCTTCCACCTTTGCCACAATTTCCAGGGGCTGAACCTTACATTTAGCAAATTGACATTGTCACCACCGGCCCCCTCCCACCATCAGTGTGGCTTTGACAGCTAAAGGGTGCAGGCTACCGTCTACAGCATCAAGCACGTATACAGGCAAGAAATGAAACAACATCACAATCAACTTCAATAAATGCTCAGTTAAAAAATGTACTGACCAAAATTGATTGCAGACATGCCGTGGAGAAAACATCCATAATCCCCACTAGGGGTGTAAACACAAGTAGTACAGCAGCAGACTGGCCACAGATATGACGAAAGTTCAATGCTCTTGTATAAATTGCTGTCACACCGAACCATCCTTGCAAGCCCATGGAAAGGGGAAGTAGGAGTGGCATTTGTGTCTGGACCCCAAGCCACAAACACATAGACGAGACAAGCTTGTATGGGCCCAGCTGGAACAGACAGTGGATGCTTTCAAAAGCCACAAAGCACCACACTGTCACATGAATGCACAATAGACAAACAATATTATATGAAAAAAAAAATGGCCACATACGACCCGGGGGCCTTGGAGGAACCCAAGAGGGGCTAGGTACAGGGTGCACCTCAACACCCACATGCAACGATATTGAGATAAAATAAAAAACTCCATGGGCTCAACGCCTGCACGGCCCGACCTATGTGGGAGATAAGTCGTCATCCTGCTCATCCTCTGGGTGGAAATCAGATGGTGGACGTGGCACAGTTCCCTGACCACGCCTATGTGCAGCTTGCCCCTTGACGGCAGCAAGCCTGCGGGTCTGGTAAGCCCGGTCTTGTGTGGCGATGGCACGTAGGTCAGCATGCAGCACCTCACGTGATACGCGTGCTTCCTCTTGCAAGGTAGCACGTGTAACACGGAGTTCTGCCTGAACGGTCTCACATGACATCTGGAGCACCTCCCGGCATGCACATAGCTCAGCCGAGATGGTGTTCTCAAGCTGCTCCAACCTCTCCTCTGACCGCTGACTCTGGGACATGTTGAGCACACCCAGAGTAGATCTGAGGGATTGATGGTCATCCCTCAGGGCCTCCATGTGTGCCTCTGCATGAGCAGCAAGTGCTTGACGCAGAGACACCATTGCAGCCCAGTGTACCCTGTCTGAGGCCACCATGCCCAGCCTGAGTGAGCTGCCCATGGACTGTGCTGTCTGCTGCTGGAGCTCCACCTGCCTAGTAGGGGGGAGCACGGATTGGGCAACACGTTCCATGCTCTGAGCGATCTTATCAATAGCTGCCCCCTGTTGCTCTGAACTGGCATGCATGGATTGCCCCCACTCAGTATACCCCATTAGCGCACGGCCACCGCGTTGCTGGACATGACACCCGCAGGGCCCAAGGAGCTGTGGTCCTCACTGAATTGGCACCACCCGCGGCTGCAGGACTACACCCCTCCATTGACATGATGCCCCAGGCAGTTCAGCAACTGGTGTGGAAAGTGACCGTGCATCCAGAACCACCACAGGCGGAGGTCCAACACTGTCTGGCCCCTCAGTGTAGGTGTCGCGGACAGAAGATCATCCACATCAGGATCACTCACCGGTGACGAATGGACATGACGTGCATCCAACTCAACATTGTGCTCAGAGTGATCCTCAGATCTTGACTGATTGCCAGCCCTGGACACGATGGTCTGGAGCACAAGTGGAATCTCGTGGTCTACCACCCCACGACCCCCACTTGAGCTGGGTTGCTGATGAAATAGAAATCCCGTGTCTGGAATGACATCACCATCCTCTGCCTCCACTGCGTCATCACCTGTAATGTGAAAAAACACATGAGTGCACATGTCAGAAGCACATAACCCACACACACATAGACATCACATCGACAGCCAACACATGGCACTGATATGCAATGGCATCCCGAAAGCAGAAATGCATGCGTGTAAATTGCAAAGCCTACACATGTAATTAATGTAGTATATCACCTCCATCACACACCAGCTCTGGCAGGGACATATCACAGGCAGAAATGACAGATGGCAACAAACAGATGGCACGTACCATAAGCATGTCTGAACAGCCAAATGGCCACAGCTGCAAGTGAATCAAAACGCACCATGACACACGTAATATGCATGTTCACATGCATCACTAAATCATCATTACAATATAGCTTCATACATCTGCAGCTCGGCCCCTACCGGGTGTCATGGGCCATGTAGACATAGTGAATGTCCCGAGAAAACGAGGGCCTGCAGCGGGGCATGAGGGACCATAACACACAGTACGGTCCCAGCTGCCAGTCCATGAATCCTCCAGAACACCCCTCAGGGCCTGATTCAGCACATTCAACACAAAACATTATTCAGTGTGTCAAATCATCACGCCCAGGCTCCACCAGATTTGCTAAGTGGGCCTGGGCGTACACGTACTGCACGACAGTGCACCTTCAGGATTGTGCCCGTTGAACATAACGGGCGCAATGCTGAAATCTCAGCAGCATTAATGTTAAATAACAACATATTAGTCATTCAACAACAAAGCTGTGGAGAACACATGTGCAAATAAACACTTTCACACACACACATAAGTAAATAGCTACAATGTTGCACTACACAATGTTGAAGCTGCTTATATATGTATATGTGAAAGTGTTCAAATACACCCGTGTTCATATACACCCGTATGGTGAATATGAACAGCATCCTATACAGCAAAGCAAACAGCTACAACGCTGCTTGCTTTGATGTATGTGAAAGTGTACACATACACACTTGCAGGCAGATCCAGAGTCATTACAACCCAATTGGCAGGCTATAATCAATCTGCAGCCTGTACCAGTTAGTATAGGCCGCAGATTGACCAATCAACTTTGCTAAACACCCGCTAGGGTGTTCCAATACAGAGTACATATGTCACAGGATGCACCTTTCATAACAGTGAAGGGATGACAATCTGATCATACATGCCAGGTGACTTTGACAATGCAGCAGTGAGTAGGCATGTAGAACGGTGCAACATGGCTCAGAAGTGGGTGGGTGCAGTGCAGAACATGTGTACATTACCAACTATCTACATCAACAAGTATGTTATGATGTCAATCAATAAACATGAAGGCAGTGTAAGGGCAAGTTCAGCCACCATGTGCAATGTGCAAGCAATGGGTTACATGGCTACAGGCAATCCACCCCCCCCCCCTTAGTGAAAATGCAGGGAGGTATTGCATGGCAATGAAAGGTTGACCAGAGAACTGTGTATTGGCAAACAGTGTTGACTAGCATCAATTGCATCATCTCAGTCAACTGACACCACAGCAGATGAGAATGGGACAGTAAGCAGGACACACGATGAACCCTCAGTAGTACACCCATTCGTGTAGAAGGCACTACACCAGTTGAACAGAGTGAGGGGGCCTGCAACAGGGGGAGGCCTGTGCCCCACACAGACAATGACACCCTAAACATGTGCGTGATGCAGGACTGAGCCAGGGTGAGCATGGAATGGATAACCAAATGTCATGATACGTATCTAATCCTGGACACGTAGTACAATGATCATGGTGCCAAGGACACATAGGGGCATGCATGGAATGCACATGGAGCATGAAAGGGCACTCATGTCCCCGGGGAGCATCTGCCATCTGCACAGTCCGAGTGAGAAACCCTGTATCAAGGACAAAGGATGTACCCCACAGTATGTGTGTGGCAGGTTTGCAGGGGAAGTGTGCATGTACACAGGAGCATGGAACAGGCCATTCCAGTAGTCCAACATGTTACCCACCAGTGCCATGGTGGAATTGAGGTGCAGGGGGGTGGAGGGGCAAGGAAGCATGCCCACGTGGAGTACCCGCATGCAGGCTGAACACACATGCATGTCAGTCATGCGATGACATAGTCTGAGTGCTGAGTGGAAAGACACCCCAGGCTACATGCAGAAGGGTCAGTGAGCTGGAACATGGACCGGAGGGGCAGCCGGGTGAGTAGCATGTGAGTAGGGTGCATGTGTGGTGATGAGGACAGACCCCGTCTGCTTTACATGTCCAGCATGCATCACAACAGGCACACATTAGTGAAGCATTGCATGACTCGCACATGAGAACCATGTATACATAGCATATAGTGGCAGTCAAGCACAACACATCACACAAGCAAACCACACATGGGCTGGACAAACACGCAACAACACTCACTGGATGGGGCATCATAATCCAGCATCTCTCTCACTCCTTCGACCAATTCTGCCGGCATGAACTCTGCAGCAATCACCTCCTGCGGAGTGAGTTCTTCCTCCGCAGGTGCTGGCCCACTGCCTGTCACCAGACCCATGGCATAATTGGAGGCACGCTTTAGCTTAGCACAGCGTCAGAGGTCATCCCAATGCTTTTTCCAGTCCTGAGCTGTGCGCACCTCATGTCCGAATGCACTAAAACCATCCGCAACATGCTTCCAGTGGTCCCAACGCTGGGCAGGCGTAGTATGACAATTTGGGCCCACTAGCATATCACGTTCGTGTTCCGACACATAGCCCACAAGGAAGTCCAGTTCCTGCTTGCCGAAAGGCTTCTTCTTCGACATACCAGAGGCTGGAGCTGTGTCTGGGGTCCCAGCCTCTTGTGCAGGGGAAACCTTCATCCTCTTGGGCAGTGGTCCGGACCCTGACTGGCAAATGTCACCCTGATCAGTAGGGGCAGTGGTGCTGGTGGACTGGACCAAGGGAGTGGCAGGTGGAACTAGGACGGAAGCCCTGACTTGTGTCAGTGGCTGCCGGGTGCGCTTGACTGGACCCATCGCAGCAAAAGCCGCTGTACCAAGATCTGTGACTGAGACTGTCCTGGCTGGCAGACTCACAGCACGTGCAGGATGGTCAACTGAGGCGCCCCTCACCTTTAGTGGCCTCCCAACCATGGCACAGATGTAGTAGAGCCAATGGGAGGTGTACACAACAATTGTCCTGGGCAATTGGGGTGAATGGGGTGGGGTACTAGATGTAAACAGCACCCCTGTGCGCCTGCAAGGCTGTATGTGACCCCGGTGAGAAAAACGCTTAGGCACCCCAAATCTGCAATAAAACCGTGCACGCATCGCTGGTAGCCCACGTGTGTGGAATAAATCGCCCGCAGTACGCGGTGGCAACCAGGGGCACAAAAAACACATACGCGTGGGACACACAGGCTACGATGACCTCGAAAACGGGTAAGCGATATACAAGGGTACCCGCAGTGTGAAAAATATCGTGCGCGACTCACCATCTGACTAGCGTGGGAAAGAAAATCACACGTAGGCAAGACCCCCGCCAAAAGAAGAGGTACGTCCTTGATCCGCTATGAAGTGATGTTGCGTGAAACAACAAGAAGTAGCAACACACGCGTCGGTCTCCACGAAAAGCATGTACACGTACAGCGACCTGCTGGGCCACGCTTACCGTTAACCCGTGCCAAGGGAAACTCCCGCATGTATCACGTCACTTACGCGCTTAGGCTCTTTCCTCGAATTAAACGCATTCACACGCGGACGTGCTGTTTTTGCACATGTGGATTACCTATGTACCTGTGCCGAGGGAAATGCCCACGCGCATCACGTCACTTATGTGCTTACTCGCTAAGGCCCTCGAATTACACGCTGACGTGCTGTTTTTTCACGTGCGGATTTACTCTGCATCAAGCTGGCAACACGACAACACACAGAAGACCACGTTCCTGCCCAGAAGGCCATTTTCCTGCCCCCCAGTCCCTCGAGCCACCTCCCTCGAGCCATCTGCTGCAGCCTACCTGCCTGCTGGCCACGTGCCCTGCTATTTGGTGCCTGCACATCAACCATCTGCAGGGGTCCAGTTGCTGCGACCACCCCTGCTGGAACCGAAGACTCCCGACTGCTGTTCCATCGCTCCACAGCTCAGCCCCAGGACCCAGTTGCCCACCCACACCTGCCTCAGTGGTTGCCCTGTAGGGGCAAACACTATCTGAGACCACTGGCAAGCCAGAGAAGTTGGCATCCTGGTGGAGCAAGTCCTGGGGCATTATGATGCCCTCTTCAGACGACCGTGCGCCGACAAGGAAGGATGGAAGAGGACCTGCTTGGACATCGTGGTTGCCATCAACGCGGAGGGGGTGGCAACCTGCGACTTCAAACACGTCCAGAAGCGCTGGGAGAACTTCAGATCCAGGATCCTCAGGAAGGCCCGGCTCCTCTTGTGTGCAACAGATGCAGGGGGGTGCTGGCTCCAACTTTTCATCAACCAGATGAGGGTCCTGGAACGCATCGCCCAGTGCTTCACCACCAGGTCCAGGAGAAGCAGACCTGTCTGGAGTCGAGCGGTGAGTGTCTGGGCTATCCCATTCCACACAATGCATGTTGAGGTGTGGCAGGAGTGTGCAGCTTGGACATATGTCTGACATGGCCCATGTATGGACGTATGTGTGTGCAGGGACATCCTTGCTGCATGTGAGTGCAGTCATGTGTGATGCACATCAATGATGTATGTGTTCCAATGCATGATGCCCAACTGCATGTGGAGATGCACACATGTTTGCATTTCTGTGTATGTGCTATGCCATGGTTGGGGTGTGACACATCGATGCTGGTTCCACCTTCATGTACATGCATGGCGTACATGTGCGTGTGTGTGTTTGACATGTGTGCAACTGTGATACGCCATGGATACATGTGACCCGGACATGTGGGTACCTGATTGGCAGATGTGACTTAGTTACCGATGATTGCACTGTGACAGGTGTTGGAGATGTACAGATGCATGTCTGTCTGGTGGAGTGTGTGCATGTGATCGGCACTTCCCATGTTGCTTGTGACGTCATGCCAACCCTTGGTTGTTCATGCAATTACGTGTGTGTATGGATGCTGATGCCTTTTGCATGATACTAGTTTATTTGTGCATGTGTGTGGGTTCAAATGATATGAGTGTTGGGGAGTGTGATGCCATCTGTGAAGTTTGACACTGCCACTCATGTGCAACTGTCATGTGTGTATCAGACATTGTACAGTACCCTGATGCCTGTGTTCTATTTCTCCCTGTCTGCAGCGTCGACTGATGAAGCTGGTGGAGATGGTGCTGTGGAGCACAGCGAAAGGGATCCCACCACCAGCCAGAGATGCAGGGCCCAGCTCCTCTCCCAGGTACTGATATCTTCCGGGAGTGAGGTGTGTGGTGCCGCGTCCATGGCTGCAGCTGCCGAGGGAAGGTCCGAGAGGCAGAGGTTGGAGATGGACTCCTCGGCAGCAGAAGGGGCAGTTGAGCCCCGACAAGGGCCTACAGAGGAAGATGGCACGGAGTCCTCTAGGTTGGTGGTGGGTTTGGTTGAGGAGGAGGCCGTGGCAGCCCCACGCACAGGGTTTGGAACGGGGGATTCCACTGGTGCTAGTGGTGCAGTCCAGGGGCAGGGACAGGAGGCAACACAGGCCGCTACGGAGGTGCCTCTGTGTAATCCTGTCCCCCATCCTGTGACTGCATCATCCGGCACCAGCAGGGATGCCTCCGTCCAGACCTGTTTTCAGGGAGGGGATGCGCACACAAGAACTGGCCTTCCTCTCCCTGTGGACGTGGCAATCCATGACTGTATTGAGCCTGTCCTAGCTGGTGTGGCGTTGCGCCGACATGGTATTCGGGAAGACGTGCAGGGTTCTCGTCAGGACATTGCACGTCATTTCAAATACCTGTTTGGCCGCATCGCACTACTAGGACAGGTCGTCGGCACTGGGTTCCTCCGTGTGCTGGATCTTCTTGCAACCCCCTCCTCAACTGAACCACCTGTGCACCAGTCGTCTACCGTGCCATCTTCCCGCCCAAGTGTCACCTAGGCCCCTGCGGAGCTGCCCCTGAGCCAGCAGCTAGGATGTTAGAGGACGCATCTCTGCCACAGTCAGGAGTCGGAGGTACAACAAGGGTGGCCACCCCACCAACTGGACCTCAGCAAATGGAGGATGTGCAGGCATCCAGAGGCAGTTGCATTGGAGGCAGAAGCAGGCTCAGCATGGGAGCCATCATGGCTCAGGGCCATCAACATCCCAGGGGCAGGTATCTGCCAGCGGGCAGGAGGACCCAGGATTAGGAGTGTCTTCCATGTGGCAGCGGTTGGGCCAGCAAATAGATACAGAGCGGCGACGGGTGGAGAGTGCACGGCTCACAATGGTAAGGGCAGAGAACTCCATGCACCGGTCTTTGAGGCAGGCTGAGTGCCTCGAGGCAATTCACAGGGAGTTGGAGGATGTCATGGCTGCATCCCTACGAGACCTCGAGGCCAGGGAACAGTCCCGCCTCTGGAACATCGACATGGAGTTTGATGATGCCCCGCCCCGTGACACCAAAAAGTGAGCCGTCGGACTAACCCGCTGCCTTTGTATATAGTTATTTAGGTTAATGTTTCATTTGGTTTTTTTATGATTTGGAGTCCACAGACTTTGCTCCATTTTGCAATTAGTTGTATTATTTATTTATTTATTTTTAAATATTTTTATTGGTTTAGATAAACCTTTTAAAAAAAGAAAAAACATGTCAACATGTCATCTTTACATTACATGTACTTTGTCATAAATCCAAAACATCAGAATACCCAACAAGAACTGTAGCCTCATCACTCAAGTGGTTATATAAAAGTTATGAACTTTTTGCCAACTGAACGGTCATTCAAGGCCACTAGGTGTGTTGGACAAAAGTTATTTCAAGTCCTCTAGGAAAAACACTAGAGCGTAAGTTAATTTTCTGTTTTGTCCGTAGAACATCATTTGCCACCAATCTTCACTACCCAGTGTTTGTTGACTTCCAATAAATGTCGACAGGCGTTTAAATCTGAGTGCTTGGATGGCAACACAAAACAAGTCCAGATGTTTCAAAGTTTCCTCATTTTTAAGCAAAATCTACACTTTAAGTCTTGTTTTTGATTTTTGGACCAGGCATTGATCTTTCCTTGGTTTTAAATGCATTTAGACAAAGACACAAGAATATGTGTCTATGATGGGAATTCGGAAAGTGTTCAACAAAATGTGAGCGTTCGTTGAACCTTCTTGCTTCAAATGGGGCGTCTTTCATCATAGTTTGGCTCGATCTCTGGTCTTATGTTGTAATCCAGTCGAGCCTAAATATTTTTTTTTTACTGAATCTGGGTTACACTGTAACGTTGGAACGTCCGTGTTTAGATCATTTAGTAAGCTGTCACATCGTTTCGACCATTGAGATAGGAGAGATTCTGGATTCCTACTTTTTGGTTGATGTAGAATTGAGAACTGGGGGGCGGCATCCTTCATTGTTATTTTACGATATAATGCAAGGGTGTTCCAACAGATTTGTGCATTAAGGAAAAGAAGGCCCAGCTTGTATCGTATACAGACTGTGGCTGTTCCTTTAGGAATTTTCAGGACTTTTGTCCAAAATCCAAAATATGTTTTCCAGAGTAGACCAAAGATCACACGGACACCCCAGTGCACATTCTGCATCGAATATTAGCACCAGCGTTGCTTTTTGATTGTAGAAATGTATCATTGGTTTTAGTGAAAATTTCCCATATTTGTTGTTAATAATGGTGGCTTGACATGCAAGCTGTTTGCATTTGTTTCTCGCTTTCTCCACCCAAGGGCTGTCGTCGAAGTGAGCACTGATCTGCATCCCCAGATATCTGGTGTTAGTTATGATATTCAAGGCTTCCAAGCCCAAACACCATTTGAATTTCTCACTTTCGTTTTTGTTCTCAAGTTCTGCAATATCAAGATCTCGCATTTGTTCTTATTGAAACACAGGTTGTTAATCTTGGCATATTTTTCTAAGGCACCTAATTTTCGTTGGAGACCAATAGGAGTGACATCTAGAAGCAGCAAGGCGTTAGCATATAGCAGCCAGCTCACATGGCTGCCATGTATTTTGGGTGGAAATGAGCAGACTTCTTCAATGGTGGCACCAATATCTGATATAAACATGTTGAAGATAATTGGTGCCAACAGACACCCCTGTTTGACACTGCAAAACATTGGAATCACAGTAGACAGTGTACCTGATTGGTCTAGTCGAATCCTCACATTTGTCCCGGTGTGTAGATCTTTAATGGCCGCCAGAAAATCAGTTGGACAATTCCAGCTTTTCATTTTCGTCCATAAGATTTCTCTATCTATGCTATCGAAAGCATGAGAGAAGACGATCAGTGCCACGTAGACTTTGCCTTGTGTTCTTATGGCCTCCATTTTCAGGAGGTTTAGGATAAGTAAGTTCAGCCCGCATCCTACTCCCTTCACAAATCCTGTTTGTCTAAGATCTATGGGTTTGGACTCAGAGATCCAATTCAGTAGTTTTTTTTGGAGCATAGTTGCATAAACCTGACCTAAAACGTCCAGAAGTGCTATTGGTCTATAGTCATGAGGATTTGCCCTATTTCCTTTTTTAAATATGGACACTATGATGGCACTTTTCCATGATGCCGGTGACTCGCGTTTGGATATGATCCTGTCAATAAGAATAGAACATAGTTCGGCCCACTCTTTGGGATTCTGTTTAATCGTGTAATTTGTAAAGCCGTCGGGTCCTGGAGCCCACGACGCACTCACCTTTTTTAGAATATCCATTATATCAGATTTCCTGAATTCAAGGTTCCATTGTGTTAGGGTGGGCAAGTCAGGTTCTGGAAAGTCACCCTTTGTGCTGTACAGCACTCTATAATGTTTGACCCAAACGGCCTCTGGAACTGTATTAGACTGTAACAAGGCTTGTGTTCCACTTCCATTGTTAATCAGATTCCAAACAAAAGTCGCAAGAGTTTTTATTCTTTAATTTTGCAATCATGAGTTCTGAGTCATTTTGGAGCATGATCTGACGATGCGAAATTATACAATTTTTGTACCTTTGTTTCACCAAATTCTTTTTTGTTTTAAATTCGACAAGATCTTCAGTGTGAAGTTTCCTCAGGTCTTGACGCATTAGTCTTTTGCGTTTACTTATTTCAAGATCAAAAACATGTTTCGAAGAGAATTTGTGGTGTTTCAAGCCTTGCTTTTTCTCAGTGTACTGTGTTAGTAAAGGTCTGTATTCAAGTCCAGTGTGCTGTACATGAAACTGGCTACCAATAGATTTTGTTTCAATGTCAGAGAGGTGCAGTCTCACTCTGTTCGATTCCACATTGACATTCCATTGCCATGAGGTATTCTTTGTTGTTGTTCCAACTTGCATCTTCATTTTTAGCATCTTGTGATCACTCTGAGAGCCTTCTAAGACATTCATGCTGACAACTCGACTATGTGAATTGTTCGACAAATATCTGTAGTCTAGGACTGATTGTTGGTTTAGTCGGCTCCAGGTGTGTTGAGCAGGTATATCGCCTTTGATGTTGCCATTTATCATGTGTGAAGATTTCTCGAGTCCATCTCAAGACACCAACTGTCCACAATTTTGTCGTCAGATGTATTATTCACATCGAGAAGATTGATGTTCAAGTGTCCATAGACAACGAGGCCAGTGTGTAGATTCCTTGTAAGCCTCATAGATCAAAGTGGTAACTTGGTCGATAAAAGGCGTAGTTCCTGTAGCTGAGTGATGCCAATATAGGTTGATGATATAGATCGAACCCTGAGTTTGGTGGAAGATCTTAGTCATTTGTATATAGGAAGATACATTTCTTGATTTAATGATTCGGGATCCAGACGCCTTTCGTATCAGTGTCAGCAATCCCGGCATGGGTCTTCGCTTGGAGTTGCCTATTGCTGGATTGAAGGCAATCTCATATGCATCTGACAAGGGCTTCTCCAGAAGCCAAGTTTCCTGTAAACAGATTATATCTATGTCATTCGTCCAGTTATTTTGAAACAGGTGTTTAAAGCCTCTTGTATTCCACGTTCCAAACTTAAGTTGGGACTCTTCCCTAGAGGCTTTGCATTATAAACCAGTGTTTTAATTCTTTGCTGTTAGCGCTTCGGCAAGCCAGTACCAATAGTCATGTTTGGAATTTACAGTTGTGGGTACGTCAGAGGTTTTGGATCTTATATCACATCCAATCGTTATTTTTATTTGTTGTTTAGTTAAACCATCGATTGTTGTTTGTTCGCGCTCAGGTGTCAGGTCTTTTTTTGTTATTGTTATTAGTGAAGACTTAGTTGAGGATATATTAGTTGAATTCCTCCAATTAGTTTGTGGGAGTGATTTAGGACTTAGACTCAGATCACTTCTTGCCTTATGAGAGTGTTGTTTGTGGTCTTTCAAGGTATTTGAACTCTCAGAGAATTCAAAGATGTCAAAGCCTAATGATAGTTAGATCCCGGTGGCCTCAAGCAATATGTTGTAGATAATTTTTGAGTTTAAATGTAGAATCACCTTGTCATTTTCTACTGTGAATTCTACTATTTTCAAGTCATCAGATGCAATCGTTCAGAGGCTAGGGATGTGGTGGAACAGGTGAAGCACATTCTGTCGATTTAGAATAAGACTGTCAGTGCTCACAAGGCATTCCAAGCCTAGTTGGAAGATGGGAGGGCGCCTTGATTCAGGTTTCCTTGCATCTTTTTTGTAAGGCGCAGAATCAAGATTTTTGCCATCACTTCCTCGTCGATGAAATTCGACTTCGCACTTCGTAGACGGCTTTTGTGGATAATGGAAGTTCATTTTAGATCTGTTTATGTAGGTGACACTGGTCTCACTGCCATATTATGTGAAACCACATTGGAGCGAGCTCTTGAGTCATCCTGTTGTGTACAACCGTGTTGCAGATCGAGTTTAATCCATCTCTCACTCAGCGTTGTAGGTTTGAAGTTCGTTTTTGCAGTGCTGTTGGAGACAAAGGACACCGGATGAATCATAGTACAGATTCTTCCTTCTCCAGCAACTTTATAGGTCTCCAATTGATCCATTGTCAAATGTTCTGATGGTGTTCGAACATTCGGTCCTTCTGTAGGGTTTACGTTTATTTTTGAGGCACAGTCCTCGTTCACCGAGCCAAACTGTTGGTCAAATCTGCTCCATCTTGCATTTAGTGTCGTGAGACAAGAATTGCTTTTGGCTTCTATGGTCGGTGCGTCAGACGCTACTTGAACCAAAGTGCAGGTTCTACCAACAGTGCCAGCCTCTCTTAAGGGACCCTGCTCGTATAGTTGTATTTTAGATAGCGTTTTTTGTAGGTTTCCTTTTGTTTTGGGATCATGAACCCTTCAGACTTTCATTTTCAATATTTCCGGACATGTACATACTTTCTTTTTTACATCCTCACATGGAGTAATGGTTTTTTTATGCTTTTCAATTCAGGATTTATTTCTATGGACTTTGCCGATGGACCACTTTTCATTTTTCATGTCATGGATTTTCATTTCCCTTGGATTTTAATTTCTTTTTCATATTGCATTCATTATTTCTTCATTTGCATGTGTGGTTTTCATTTTGTCATTTTGTATTATTTTCAATACATTTCATGAATCTTCATTATTGCTGTGGTCTACTCTCATTGGTTTTGTGCATGTCTCTATGAGCATTGGCTCAGTCATGTGTTGCCACTGTGTGGCTCTGTGGGTCATTTATTCATGGGCATGCTGGTTCTTTTCAGACTCTCATGGCATGGGCAATTTACTAGGGAGTGGTTGCAGTGGATGGTTGCATGTTTATACTGGCGGTGGGATTTGGGTTGGCATAAGGGCCATGGGTATGTATTGTTATGACGTGGTGTTTGGGGGGACATGAGTCGGGGCCTGCTGGCAGGTGCCCGTCACTGGTGGGGGGGACATGAGTCAGGGTGGAGGGACATGAGTCGGGGCCTGCTGGCAGGTTGCCGTCAATGGGGGTGGGGTGGAGGTTCATGTGTCAGGGCCTGCTGGCAGATGCCTGTCACTGGTGGGGGAACATGAGTCAGGGTGGGGGGACATGAGTCGGGGTGGAGGGACATGAGTCGGGGCCTGCTGGCAGGTGCCCGTCACTGGTGGGGGGGACTTGTGTTGGGGCTCACAAGTGTATGGTGCCATATGGGCTGCCTGCAGGGCATGGTCAGGGTGGATGGCCTGCCTGCAGGGTATGGTCAGGGGTGATGGGCTGGCTGCAGGGCATTGTCAGGGGTGTAGGGTGGTCCCCTGTGGTGTGGGCTGCCTGCAGGGCATGGGGAGGGTGGATGGGCTGGCTGGGGGGCATGGTCAGGGTGTATGGGCTGCCTGTGGGGCATAATCAAGGGTGTAGGAGAGGGCCTGTGGTGTGGGCTGCCTGTGGGGCACAGGGAGGGCACACCTGGTAGGGCACCTACTGCCAAATCGCATGTAATTCTCACTCGTGTACCCCAGAATACACATACCCCGCTCACGCCATGGAAATCACGTGTAGAGCGCACTCGTGTATTTCGGAATACACAAACCCTGCTCGAGCCATCAAAATCGTATGTAATTCTCACTCGCGTACCCCGGAATACATGTACCCCACTCCTGCCAGCAAAATCACATGTACAACGCACTCGTGTACCCCGGACTACATGTACCCTGCTCGAGGCAGCAAAATTGCGTGTAATTCTCACTTGCGTACCCCGGCATACACGTACCTCGCTCCCGCCAGTGAAATCACGTGTAGAGCACACTCGTGTACCCCAGAATACACTACCCTGCTCGAGGCAGCAAAACCACGTGGAATTCTCCCTTGCTTACCGCGGAATACACATACCCCGCTCCCTCCAGCGAATTTGCATGGAAAGCTCACTTGCCTACCCCCAGATTCGCACAGCAGTGTGGTGAGAAGCCACATGCACCCCCTGCAGCCAGCCCACACCACAGGGGTCCATCCTACACCCCTGTCATTGACCCGCAGCCAGCCCATCACCCCTGGACATGCCCTGCATGCAGTCCACCACCCTTATCATACCCAGCAGCCAGCCCATCCACCCTCCCCATGCCCTGCAGGCAGCCCATCTACCCTGACCATGCCCCGCAGCCAGCCCATCAACCCTGACATGCCCTGCCGGCAGCCCATCCACCCTGACCATGCCCCACAGCCAGCTCATCACCCCTGGACATGCACAGCAGCCAGGCCATCACCTCTGGACGTGCCCCGCAGGCAGCCCATCCACCCTGACCATGCCCCACAGCCAGCCCACACCACAGGGGGGACTTTTTCCACGCTATTTGACTGGCACGAGTGGGGTATGCGTATTCATAGGGGTGCGCGAGGAGGTTTTCCATGCGATTGGGCTGGCGCAAGCTGGGTACAGGAGTTTACACACGATTGGGCTGGCGTGAGCAGGGTATGCATATTCCGAGGGGTGCACAGGGAGTTTTACACGCGATTGGGCTGGTGCGAGTGGGGTACGTGTATTCTGAGGGGTGCGTGGGGATTTTTACACACGATTGGGCTGGCGCGGGCAGGGTACAGGAGTTTAAACGTTATTGGGCTGGCGAGAGCGTAGTACGCGTATTCTGAGGGGTGCGTGGGGAGTCTTACATGCGATTGGGCTGGCACGAGCGGGGTACGCATATTCCCGCTGGTGTGTGGGGAGTTTAACACGCGATTGGGCTGCCGCGGGTGGGGTACAGGAATTTACATGCGATTGGGCTGGAGTGAGCGGGGTACGTGTATTCCGAGGGGTGCGCGGGGAGTTTTACACACGACTGGGCTGGTGCGAGTGGGGTATGCGTATTAGTAGGGTGCGCAAGGATTTTTAGATGCGATTGGGCTGGCGCGAGTGGGGTACGTGTATTCTGAGGGGTGCGCGAGGAGTTTTACACACAATTGGGTTGTCGTGTGAGGGCTGAGTGGTGTTTTAGCACAATTTTGTTGTTGAGGGGCTGTATGCTGGTCCACTGGCCTTTGCGCCATGTAGAGGATTTGTGCGGATGTTTTTGGTGCACAGGGCGGGGTTGGAGGCGTAACTGGTGCTGCTGCAGGGTCTCTGCGCCACGCTGCACAACGGCTGGTTATGGATGCTTAAATCCATTAATACGTGATGCGTCAAAATGGGTTTTGGCACACACGGCTTGATTCCATGAATTACCCCCATAATATGGTATGTAAAATCTGCCTATGCTTGTCTCTCAAATGAAGGTAAATAATCCATAAAATACAGAAATGACACCCCTTAGTCAAAATGACATCCATCCATCAATTGCCTGTTGTGAATGGCTTTTCTAAACAATAGATTATTTAAAATGTTCTCAATTTAATGACAACACAACCAAAGCATTTAAGTGAAATGTAATATTGTGGAACCTGGGTAAAGCACAATCAATTTACTTTAATAAAGCATGCCAATCAAACAGATAAAGAAAGTCTGAATGTAAAATGTAGGCACTTCAATAGCTTTTGGGTGAAGACATTTCTTATAATCTACAGCACATACATGTTCTATGGTGATACAGATAGAATTGGGCTTGAAGTGGTATGCTATACAGCAGAAATCTTTCCTAATTTATATGTGAGATGACATTTTTGTAACAATATACTCCAAATAATCTCTGTATCTGAATAAAAAGAAATAACCAGAACATTCTCAATGCACTTGGTTTTGGAAGGCAAAGGCAAGTGAGAAGGGGAATAGAGCTGACCCAGTGATTTTTCAGATCCTACTTCTTTAACAAAGCCCTCCTCAATGTTCTGAAGTCTAGAAAAAGAGGTTTTAATATCGACTAAGTCTGTTACAGGCCATAGAGTATTTTAATCCCCCTGTAAAATGCGTAACTCCTGATGCATACAGAGGCCACACATTCCAGAAACTGTGGCTACCAACACAAAACAGGGACATTTAATTATTTATTCTATCTGGGGAGAAGAATGACCCCAATCTAGTTAATATAACATCTAAATACACCATTAATTATTTACATTTATAGCAGTGCACAAAGCCCTGGGGTGTCTAGGCGCTAGTTACAGTAAGTGCAAAAGAATGATCTAACAGATGCAAGACCACACATAGAGTTACAAACGTAAGGGTATATAAAAGAAAACACACTCGCCTCATGATACAGGGTGCTACTTAAGTATGTAAGAAAACATGAATGACAAAGCAGGTGTGGGTGCACATTATGGCATATCCTTGCCTCATGATACGGGGGCTACATCAATATATAAGCAAACATGAATGACAAAATGAGTATAAGTGCACATTCTGGCATAGCCTCGCCTCATGGTACAGGGGCTACATCAGTATGTAAGCAAACATGAATAACAAAGTAGGTGTGAGTGCACATTCTGGGAAAGCCTCGTCTCATGATATAGGGGGCTCCTTCAGTATATAAGCAAACATGAATAACAAAGTAGGTGTGAGTGCACATTCTGGGAAAGCCTCGTCTCATGATACGAGCAGGGGCTCCTTCAGTATATAAGCAAACATAAATGACAAAGTACGTGTGAGTGCACATTCTGGCATAGCTTCCCCTCATGGTACGGGGGCTACTTCAGTATGTAAGGGAATATAAATGACAAAGTAGGTGTGAGTGCACGGTTTATAGTCATAATGTCGACAAAAAAATGTCGACAGACAAAAATGTCGAAAAAATAATGTCGAAAATAATAATGTCGACATTCTATACTTTTAATGTAAAAAGTCATAATGTCAAAAAAAAAATGTCGACATTTTTTTTTCGACAATATGACTATAAACCCTTAACACTATCAACACCTCACCCAACACCCTCCTGCAACCCCCCCACACCCCACACCACCACCCTCCCACCCCTCATATGCAACACATTCTAATTATTTATATATTTATTTATTTATTTTTTCAATAAATAAATAACCAACAAAAAGTATCATTTACTATGGGGGGGTCCCCCCCCCAACCCCCCCTCACCCAACACCCCCCTGCCACCCCACCACACCCCCTAACCACCCTCTCACCCCTCATACTCAACACAATCTAATTATTTATTTATTTATTTATTTATTTTTTCAATAAATAAATAACCAAAAAGAGTCTAATTTACTATGGGGGGGGGGGTCCCCCCAACCCCCCCTCACCCAACACCCCCCTGACACCCCCCCACACCCCCCCCAACCACCCTCTCACCCTCATTCCCAACACATAGTAATTATATATTTATTTATTTATTATTCAATAAATAAATAAACAAATAAATAAAAAGAATATCATTTACTATGGGGATGTCCCCCCCAACCCCTCTCACCCAATACCCCCTGCCACCCCCCACCCCTCATACTCAACACATACAACACAACAATAAATATATATTTATTTATTTATACAACATTTCGAAAAAATGTCGACATTAATGTAAAATGTCGACATTTTTGTATGTCGACATTATTGATTTTCGACATTAATTTGTCGACATTTTGACTGTCGACATTATTGATGTCGACATTATGACTGCACACCTGAGTGCACATTCTGGCAAAGCCTTGTCTAATGGTACATGGGGCTGCTTCAGTATGTAAGCACACATGAAGGACAAAATGAGTATAAATGCACATTCTGGCATAGCCTCGCCTCATGGTACAGGGGCTACTTCAGTATGTAAGCAAACATGAATGACAAAATAAGCGTGAGTGCTAGTCTGGCAAAGCTTCGCCTCATGTTATGGGGGGCTACTTCAGTATATAAGCAAACATAAATGACAAAGTAGGTGTGAGTGCACATTCTGGGAAAGCCTTGTCTCATGATACGAGCAGGGGCTCCTTCAGTATATAAGCAAACATAAATGACAAAGTAGGTGTGAGTGCACATTCTGGCATAGCTTCCCCTCATGGTACGGGGGCTACTTCAGTATGTAAGGGAATATAAATGACAAAGTAGGTGTGAGTGCACATTCTGGCAAAGCCTTGTCTAATGGTACGGGGTCTACTTCAGTATGTAAGTACACATGAATGACAAAATGAGTATAAGGGCACATTCTGGGATAGCCTCACCTCATGGTACGGGGGCTACTTCAGTATGTAAGCAAACATGAATGACAAAATGAGTATAAGGGCACATTCTGGGATAGCCTCACCTCATGGTACGGGCGGCTACTTCAGTATGTAAGCAAACATGAATGACAAAATGGATATAAGGACACATTCTGGCATAGCCTCGCCTCAGGTAAGGGGGCTACTTCAGGTATGTGCATGGACCTGGAGGGCCACGGAAGTGTGGGTGTGCAATATGGACAGGCCTCAATAATTGGTATTGGAGGCTAAATTGTTACAGCAGTGACAGGTTAACAAGTTGCACTGGTTTGAGACCGTGACAACTGTAGGAATGTGTTAAGTGATAAACCTTGCTTGCATGGTGCATGTTAGACCAGCCATTTGAGGAACGGTTCAGCAGTAGATCACCCAGTGCAAGGTGGAAAAGCCACACCACGAGAGGCAGGGGGCTTCATCAGCTTCCCCAGGTGTTTGCAACAAGATGCCCATTCTTTAATTATTTCAGTATCGTAAATGGGGGTGTATATATCATTTCGGTTCCCTTTCCCTTCCATTAGAAATTACCAACAATCGCCCCCTTGGCGTATGAACTAAACTAAGATCCACTACGAATGTTGTTGAGAAACAGAATAAGTACTTCCTCTTGCATAAAACGAAGTTAACCTTTGGTTAGGCATGACATTTCTGCAGTAACAGCGTTTTTCATCTTTTCTGAGCTGTGACCAACCCAGATGAAGAGTCTTTGAAAGCGTTTGTATTTCGTGATGTTGCCCCCAAATGGACAGTGTGCTATGAGGGGAACGATTAAGGGAGGGAACTCTTGGGTGACAAAAAATAACATCTACCTTCCGCCCAGGAACATGCATCAAATCTATCCTTACTGAAAAGCCTCGATGACATCCCACCAGCTGCAGTTATCCTGCTTAATTTCTCAGCAGCATAAGACATGGTTGACCACACTGAACAGCATTCCCACATGCAGTGTGGCAAGTTGCTCTGCTCCTTCTTGACAGACTACAGCATTCTGGCACTCCTCCCCAAAGCATCAGGACAGCACCGTGGAGTACAGAAAGGATCATTCTGATCAACCTAGGTAATGAACGTCACTAGCTGCCCACTGGTTGCTCTCATCGCTCACATCAAGTTGCCATTAACCTTCTACTCTGGTAACACCCAGCTGAGAATCAAGCCCCTGGATGACAGATAGCCAGCCGCCTCTGACCAAACTGAACAAACACTGAAGTCCTTCTTTGTGGTCCAGCCCACGCTTCAGATATGACTTGATTCTGGTCCACTTCCCTGGGTTCTTACCCAGTCATGGTGACAAAAGCCTGGAACCTGGGTATCATTTTCAATCAACAGCTTTCCTTAATCCCACAAACAGCACAACCTTCCATTTGCTGCCACCTTCAACCGCACATAGCAGGAAGGATAGACAAGCAACACAAAACATTGTTAATACAAGTGCAATTAAAAAAATGGGATACTGCGGCAGCATGTATCTTGACCTGCACAAATAAAACAAAAAAATAAAATGAGTCAACTAAACTGCAACAGCCGGCACTCAATTCAGAAAGCCCTAAAAACATTGTTTTAATAAGGACTCCCAAAAGGATCAATGAAGTTCTGTAAAGGGGTCATTAGCTAGAATGGCTGCTTAGGAGCCCTCGGACAGTTTAATACACAGCTTCAAATGTTATGCCTCCATCTGCGGGAATATACAGTCTGCGAAAGGGTTTTTGATACAACAGATTCTACCAAATCTGAGTGTTTGGGCCTATACTGTGCCTAGATCTCTTTAATCTAATTTCCAGCAAAATGCTCTAAGGCATCTGGTTATCATGCAGCGTGACAGACTCAGCCTAGCAAGAGGATAGCCTTTTGGAGTTTAGATAGTGCCAAGACAGCAACCTATACGTGGGTATTAATAGTGTGAGATCACCTTAATTATTGTACAATTTTAGTTTCAGATTTAAAAACAGTGAATTTATTAAATTCACATAAAAACCACAATATTTCACTTACAATCTCATTTGGACAAGTTTAAGCATCACTGATGAATCTCTGGACCCTCTGGTTAGTGATTTCTCCCTTCTATCCTAAATGGAGCAGTGACTCACTGGACAACAGGATAACTAATTCTCCATCTAAGCCCAGTGATGGCAATAAAAACTAGCTGAAGCTCTTCCCCTGGGTGGCTCTATGGGTAAATGCTCCTGTATTCAGGAATGCTTCGGCTCCAAATCTGCACATTTGGAATGAATTTGCTCTGTTCAATGGTCCGTGTTGTAGGCTTGCACAAATAGAACAATCTCTATCTTGCCAAAAGGGTTATAACTTATTATATCTAGTTTACTCTTCCCAAATTAGAGTAATCTGACACAGCAATATTTTACTGGCTGAACTCTCGAATTGGATTGATATCAGCAATGCTTGCTAACAAAGTCTACCTCCAAATTGGCATTTGCCCAAAGCCTTAAATTATCATCAGATGATGTGTCTAATGTTTAACCGCCCCAACCTCCAGCCTTGGGAGTAACCTTAATCAATATTTGTTAACTATGTGGAGACATATATACTTTCTAAACATTCATTTATATTGGTCTGACTGTGCATTTCATGAGGATTCTAAACTGCAGATCATCATTTACAGATGGTGGAGAAAAAACATTCATTACATTCTCATAATGGATAACTATTATTTGGGCTTTAACTAGGAATAACACTTAATTTGAAGGAGGGACCTCTCTTCTATTTCAAAAAGCATGATGTGTTTTTAACCACCCATTAAATTTGAATAATGGTTTCAAAGCACAAAGCCAAATAAGAACACTAGAACCATCTGCTTACAAAAATCCATTAGCTTGATGGCATCTCATAATCCACCAATTTAAGAATGCATTTAGCAGAGTAAAATCTCTTTTTAACACCATTGTCTTATTGATCATTCTGCTATTTGTTTGAAACTTGTATCGCACATGCACAACAAATGGACTTTTGAAAGCACATATATGTTCACCCATCACCCTTACACAACAAAGTTGATATTTTAATGTCTCTATTCAACCTGCATTCGTTTTGAGAATACTCAGCTGAAGTACATTGCAATTCAACTTAAATATAGGGGAATGTCTCTTTTATAACATTTAAACACAGAACAGTACTGTTCAGTCAGCTTTTCTAACAATCTCTAAATAAGCATTTGAATGGCATATGCGCAATCATGCACTATGTTATGATTTCATTATATGTTCTCATCAAACATAAACATGTTTCCTTATTCAGATTTCTACTCATGCGAAAAATATGAGATTCAAATGCCACCTTTCTTAATGTATGTGCTCCACAATATGAAATGATGAAACATGTCCAACCTTTATTTTGAAAAAAAAAAAGAAATCTGGAAAAGCAACTTGATTTTGCCCCAATTGAAGAATTTACATGGTGACCAGTACAGCAACAAACCGGTCTTGAAATGATGGAGTTAAAAATGCACTAGGATCAATATTTGTTGTATTTTAGATGAGAATTTACTGAATATCCTATTAGCAACCTGGATCCCTAGCGCTTCCAACCAATAGTCTGTGTTTTCCTCAAGTTGTCTTTCATGATTAAGTTTCTTGGTTGGTACATCTGGGAGATAGGAATACTTGCTGAGACCATGTTCCATCATTGATACATTTCAAGAATGTAAAATTAAGATTAAGGAGTATATTCTTCTTAAGGCCTAAGAGAAATAAAAGGTTCACACAAAGGAGTGATGTATTGTTTGGATTGTCCCATATCAGAGTCTTGAATCTGCTCACAGGATGCAAGAAATTAAAAGGTTACTTTGTGGATTTATGGCTCAGGGGTTCAGGTGAGAATTGTGCAGTTCTGAAATAATGAAGGTTTGTGGAAGGGTGAGTTTTGGTCTACTCTGAAGTAGAACTGGCTCATCACTTCCAACAAGCGGTTTTGAGAAAGACCATGCCACTTGGTTCCTATTCTCCTTTTGTATGTGTGTGTGGGGGGGTACTCTAGCCACACATAAGACTAAATGAGCCACAGTCCAGCGGTATACATTTGTGGAGTTTCAAAGCAGCCAGGAATGGGGTCTAGAATAGATGAGTAGTTAGAGTGATGGTTTAAGTGTTGTTTAATTTTCCCCACACTTTTAGGTTATCTTCTCAGAATAAGCTTGTGATTTTGCACATGGTTGTGAATGGTCCTTCTCGGGCATTTGTAAAGCACACCTAACCCAGAGGCAACTGGGCGCTGAATGTCAAGATAGTCAACAAACATTTCCAGTGGTGGGGAACAGCCCTCTTTCCTTCTCAGATGATGTAAGACATGCATGTGTGAGGTTGTCGGTGAGTATTGATTGTGGGGGAGTGCAGAGTGGGGTTTGTGAAGGCAGAAAAAACACATTCTGAAAATTTTTGGAACAATCAACTTCTGTGTCATTTACCAGCTCCTGAAGCACACAGGGGTCGTTTTGGGCATTCTCTACTCCATCAATGCCTAGTAGCTTGGTTAAAATGTATAGTCTTGGTGTGAAAGCGGTATCAGGTAATATTATCCCCATATACATGGTCGCCGTGTATAATATCACCGGGAAAAGGTTGTGGTGATATTATATGGGTGACCATATATATGGGGACAGGGGCAGCAAAAAAAAAAAGGGTTTGGAGGTTGCGGGGGTGTCCCCCGCATGTTCCATGCAATAATGTCCCCACAAAAAACGGCCATTTTTCGGCGACATTTTTGCATGGCGATATTTTTGAGGGGACATTATTACATGGAACCGTGAAAGCTTGGGGATTTAAAGAAAACACAAAATGATTCTTTACTTGTTTTTAAATATAGCGTGTATATCTCTTTTTTCCAACTATAGATGATTTGTAGCTGATATCCAGCAACACAGTAGTGCAGCTTGTTAGGTGGTTGCATATAAATCCAGCAGGAGGTTTGGGCATTAAAGATGTGACTGTCAGGTAGCGGACTCTTGGGATCAAGGATAATGGCAAGACCAAGCTTTCTTTTTCTTGACATTATATTTGATGGTAAACTCTGCAAACTGTCCAAAAGAAGAAAAAACAGAATGGTGTTGTCCAGATGTCTCTCAGTCTCTCTCACTCCCAATGAGAGTAGTTATTCATTTGGGAACCTATGACAACATTTCTAGTTTTTGTAGCTCCTAAGAGGTTTGTTTCCACATGTTTCAGTGGGGTGCACCACCCCTCTCTCTTGCCTTGCCACTTGTTAGCTCAAGGTTATCCAAAATCCTTTCCCTTAACTCATGAGAGGCTAAATGCAGGCTTTCCTGTGACCCCTGCCCCATGGCTAACACATTCTCTAATGTTCTACAAGGTGTTACAGCTCTCCTGCCAGATGGAGTGGTGGTCATCCAGTAGAAAGACAGAAGGATCACTCTATAATGCTCCCTGAGAGTCTTTCATTCCTTGTTGATTGCTCTAGGAGCTACCACTAAGCTCCCATTTCCAGCCAGAACCTCCTCCACCACATGGGGCTGGCTAAGGCATGACCGGTCCCTCATGGAACTACCCAGTCTATCTGACTAGCCTCTTACTAGATCTTTTCCTCACATAGCAGCTCTTCAATGAAGGACTGTTCTATTACCTCTATGGCTCGCTCCTACCCGCTCTACCTATAATGACTGTATATTTCTCACTATAATATTCTTCATCAGCACTCATATTGTAGAGGAGCAGGTGGATGCATTTTCCCTAATACCCACCCCCTCACTGCCGTCAGGAGAAGGGTCTTGTGTGAGACTCCATGTGTTATGCCCATACCTCATCGAGTGTATGAGAGACGATATGCATTCAGACAACAGTATCGAATGTACCCTCCCACTTAAAGTGTGGAAGGATGCCGCATCGAAGGATGTACCAGCATGCACCATTGGACTTCATGGAATGCTGAGTGAAATCTGACGAGGGCAGAGTGATGTCATGGAGGAGATATATGAAGCCATGCTGAAACAATATGAAAATACTTAAGAGTGATGATGTAACTGAAGAGATAAGAGAAACATGTATGAAATGATAAAATAATCATGAATGCAAAAGAAGACAAAGTAACTGTCATAATGCCTACCCCCGGGGACCCAGACCACGTCCAGCAACCCCGGAAGCAGGCATCAAGTTATCCTAAGCAAGCCCAACAATCCCTGCTAGGGCCTATTTGGGTCCAGTCCTGGCGCCTATGGCGCCAGGCTCATATGGAGAGTCAGTCCTGGTGCCATAGGCGCCAGGCTCATAGATTAAAACTTACCTGATGCATACCATGCTGCAAACTTACCTGATGCAGACCATGCTGCAAAAGCTCCAAGCCAAAAGAGGCTTGGAAGGGACTACTTTACTTAGGGACTATTTTTTACTCGGGCGGGGCTGGGGAGGAATACTTACCTGGGACTACTTTGGAGGCTATTTAAACCACGCCCGCGTTATTCTGCATCCAGCAGCGTAACGCTCACCGTGCCTGCAAGTCTGCATCCAGCCTTCTGCCACGCCCGCCTCGAGTTTGGAGCTCCTAGAAAAAGGGCGAAAGAAGGAGAAAAGGTTAGAACAAGAACAATACCTTTAATCCTTACCTGAATTCCCGATCCATCGCGCCTTCGAGCTGGAAGAAAGAAGTTATTTTATGCGCGTCGCCTCGCCTGCTGCAGCGCCGCGCTGAACTCACTGGCCTTCGCACTATCTTCACATTCCACCGCATCCTCCTGCATGTTCCCGTCGCACTCCGGCACCTAAGGAGAAGACAAGAACAGCAAGGTGAGCTAAGGGAATACACAGAGGAATATTAGTTACCCCCCCATAGACTTACCTGATTTTACCACCTTTACCACCGGGGGTACTATTCCTCTTCACGAGTCGGCGCAGTTTCCACTGCATCTTCGCCGAACCCCGGCCCCTAAGGGGAAACAAAAGGACAGCAAGGTGAAACAAAGGGACTAACAAGGGGAACCCTCCTCACCACAATAGACTTACCTGATTTTACCGCCAGAGGTATTATTCCCCAAGACTTCATACTTTCTCTCAGCGCCTGAATAAGGGAGAAAGCAACAGGTTACATATCGACTTTATTTTATCGAACTGTGTTGGAAAATACAAATCCTTACCAGAATACTACCGGTTGCCATAAGGAACTCTTCATTAGAGTCAAGCTGCAACCTGCAAGGAATCGGACAAGAGTGAAAGTCAGGCTTTTGAACTCTTACGAACTTTGTATTTACGGCGTCTTGCTGGGAATCTCTGAGTCAATATTGTTCTGGAACTCACCAATTCCTTCGAGCCAGTGAAGCAACTGGTTATCAACACGCCCCTGCGCTCAATGCAGGATGGAGAGCTCATCTTTTCAAACCATCAGGTGAGACTATAAGAGGGGACATCAAAGGCGATCTTTGGGGAGAACAGCGGGGGTGGCGGGATTTACGCTCAACTCCACGGGTGGTTAATTCCCTTTCTCCATTTGCAGAAGAATATTCCTACGGCCAAAGCAAACAAAGCTAGATGGGCCAATCCAGTCCGTCATCTCGGCCCTACACGTCACATTGGTGGAGACCGCAGCTGTCCAGTTCCGATCGACGCCTCTGTGGGAGCCAGGTGAGCGTAACAGTAACTTGCTGACCAATAAGTATAAATATGCAGAAACGCAAGGTAGAAAAGATACATAGAAGCTTGCTATGGAGGAATATATAATGTGGCAAGGATGGCCATAGTTGGAAAATGGACACCGGCTCCTATAAATATTCAATTCAACTATCTCAGAAGTCGATCAGGGTTACAGAGTCAAGAGATGCTGGAAGAACAGCTTGTGTGCAAAACAAAGAGGAGTCAATGTTGGCTTGGGATCAAGGATGCTATTTTTAAGGAATAGCTGCAAAGTACAAAGGGAGGCAAAAGTATGAGCCATGGATGGGACATATTTCTCTTAGATTAAAGAAGAAAAACATCTGCAAGAGCCAAGTATTGGACAATTAAAAGCGTATAAAATGTATACAAGGTAGAGAGAGCAAGCCTCTAGAGGCCACGAGGAGTATAATTAAATCAAATAGCAGTAAACCACACCCAGTATAATTAAATCAAATAGCAGTAAACAAGAGGCTGAAATTGAAATTCGTGGTCTCTTCACATGTGACTCAGAAGTAGAAAAAAAGGGCTTTTCATTAAGCCTCGGATGAAGATAGTGATGTGCTTTTACCACCTTGAATGCCCTAGAACAGAGAACAGACTACAAGGTCAATTACAGATGGGGAAACCTTGGCTCATGGCTGGTCTGATGAAAGATTATGGACTATTTGGGAAAGTAGGGATTAATCTGACATGATCCAAGCACCTGGGCTTCTGTTTCCTTACGTGCTACTTACCGAGCCGAAAGTCCAAGGTTGGGTAAGAATGCCAACCAATCAGTCGGTCTACGGGGCAATCTGCTATCCAATGTTGCCTAGACCAACCTCCTGTCATTTTGATTGCTATAATCAGTATTACGCATGTTTAGAGGTAGTTTGGGGGTTGTTTTACAGATAAGAGACAGCCAATTAAGTATTAATCCATATATATGTTATAAGTAGATATGTTCCCCTAACCAATCACTCCTGCTAATAAGTTTAATGATCATGCATGTTGGGGGTATAGACCCCTCTGTAATCAAGTTTGTGTGTGAGTGTGCAAACAACCAAATGATGTTTGCTAGTTGACCCTGCTTCATTAAAATGAGAATAAAATAGTACTTTGCCATTTTCCTTGAGTCTTTCCGGTCATTTGGTCTGAGATCTTTATTGGTAATTCCATCTAGCACAAGAGACGCTTCAAGGTGCTAGAGCCCATGTTTGTAACAGTGCGGATGGCTTGGGTCTTGTTGACCTAGGCCCAGATCCAGATCCTCAGACTTTTGGCTGCTCCCGCCATTAGCCAGAAGACTGCTGAGCTTCATGTGAAGAACGGCGTGCAACAATACACATGTAAGAGTTCATGTTTGGCAGGTCTCCCTTTGATGAAATTCCTGTCCGGCCCCTGCAGGTGCCCCATGGACAGAAGGCAAACAGGAAGAGTCAATGCAGAGGGACTCGAGCTGAGCAACGGATGTAAGTAGAGCATTGAAAATGGCAACAATAGGGGGAGAGATTGTGTTTTAAATAATGTATGTATAAAAGTAATGGGATTTTTGGGGTATTATAAAGAAGAGAAGTAGATACCATGATTCCCAGTTCCAAGGGGACGGAAGGGTACGCACTAAAAAGACTCCAACTAGGAGTTTTAAGGATTCCTGAGTCAAAGCCAACAATAAGAGTGTGTATCAAGCTCCAATATGGGGCAAAAATGGAATTAGATAAATTTACTGAAGATAGTAAAGGAAGGTATACGCAGGGGAACGTTAACTAGAGTGCACATCTGTGTGGTTATAAATATGATAGTATAAAGCTTTAGTTGCATTGAAAATTAGTAGATATAAAACGATAGTAAAAAATAAAGGTGATTTTTTAGATTTTGTGATCAAGAGATTGACATAAATCAGAAGGATAAAAATCAAAGGCAACTTATGAATAAATAAAGAAGAGGCTCTTAAAATATCAGTGGTAGAACAATGATATGTTAAAAATTGATAGAAATTGTAAGCAAAGGAACAAAAAGAACATTGCTGTGTAGAGTTTTAAAAGTGGATACAATATTTTGATTTTCGGATAATTAAGCGGCAATTGATGGTGCCTGCTCAAATTGATCAGTGAGGTATATTTTGTAACATAAAGAGAAGAATAAAAAATCGGGTAAATTCAAACAGTCGAGATCGACTTGTCATCATGGGAGACACTCCTCTCCTACACTTATGCAAACCATTGACAAGATACACAGCTAAAATAAGGAAATATCATTCGGAATGGGTGTGAGGCACAACAAATAAGACATTCATGCACTTTGCCCTGAGGAGGGTTCATTGTCAAAAATTGTACTGCAACATATGACAATGTATTTACATGCTACATATAAGGGAAAAATGTTACATAAAAAGGTTTGCTGTTTTAGAGCTATGAAAGATGTATCAGAGTGAGAAAGAAGATCCAGCAGAGAAGTAGTGGATGCTTAATCAGCATAAATGGGAGGATAAAACGCCTTCGCTCCCTTTTCCCCTCCTAAAAATAAGAGTGTTGATACAGAGGAGAAGGGATTTTATCCTTTAAAGGAATTGAAAGCAGCGGCAGGGTACGTTAATCCGACATATAAGCCCCCTGCTTATAGCAGTGATGAAAATGTGGACGAGAGAAGAAGTAGAGAACTCAAATATACCTCAATACGCAATGAAAGTAAACAGTGTGATGAGAGGAAGGACAGACAAGATAAACAGATGGGGATAGAGGAAGAAGCAAAGAAGCAGAATAAAAATAAGGACAAAGCTAAGGGAATAACAATAGTACAGAATGAATGGATGGGAGGACAGATATTGCTCAAGCTGGATGATTAGGGCATTGATGGGGATTGAGAAAGAGAAGAGAGAGAACAGCGGGAAAAGAAAGAAAGGGAAGAAGAGAGAGCATATAAAGAAGAGAGAGAAAGAGAATGCAAGCAAAGGGAAAAACGAAGAAGGCATGAGGCAAGGAAGGAAAAGGAGAGGCAAGAAGAGAAGAGAAGAGAGGAGATGAGATAGAAGTACAAAGAATGCAATAACCTAGCTTGCAAAGAAGGTTAGGGGAAGATGAATTAAAGGAGATGAGAAGAGAGGAAGAAATGAACAGAAGTAAGGGACAAAAAGATGACGAGATAGATCATTTATGTCATAGAAGCATAGTGTTTATCGAAGCAGAAGAGCGACTTAAGAAAGCAAGAGGGTCATAACAGCCCAGCAGGTAGCTGCAAGGGGTACCAAGAATACCATCATGGGCTGATGTGCGAGACACAGAAGGCATAGAGAAAAGTTGTGGGATTTATATAGGCAAATGATGGATAAAGAAGCGTATAAAACCCAAGAGAACATAGAAGGATCTTTATCAAGGGAAACTGGAGGTAGGTCGGATAATATCAAAACAGACAAGCATAGAACACTGTCTTTAAGCAGACTAAGGACCTCATTACAAGTCCGGAAGTAACCCTGCCAGTGCTACCGGCGGGTTGCCGCAGGACTTGCAGTATTTACCAGTGCCTAGCTTGCCTGAATAACCGATAAATGTTAAACCCCATTCCCATTTGAGTCCCATAGGACTCAATGGAAATGGGGACCATGGAAGCACCGGCACCATTAATAACGGTGCTGATGCTTCCGTGAAACTCTGCAGGCGGGTTCCGGGCGGGACGCCACCCGCCTGCAGAGTCATACTATGCCGGTCCTGTAACAACAATGCTGGTAGGCTTACCGGCGCCATTGTTACCGGACCGGCATACTTAGAATGAGGCCCTAGATCTTGATGATGCGGAAAAGGATAACACCCATACAAGCAGTGGCATGATTTTAATTTTTTAGTTATTGTGCATTTGTAAGGAGTACATCAAGTAAATTGTGCTTCAAAGTGCCCACATGGCAATGGGAAGGGAACATGGGAATGGAAGGCAAATATAACAATGAAAGAGAGAGGCAGTCCTATTGGGCCTTGTGAGCATTCAGAACATGCAAGTGCAGATAGGGAAAGGGATGAGGGAGAGGGGGTAAGTGCTATGAGCACCACAGAGGGAAGTGCTAGGGTGTAAGTTGCAGACAGCTGTTAAGTGACTGGCAGAGATCACTTGGTAGGAGTGGCCAACTGCCAATAGATAAGTGCAGGCCTGAGATAGCACAGGCCAGTGGACGCCAAGGCAAGTGCTGGGAGTGGGGGAGGGGCTGAAGGTGATTAGGGGTGGAAGGCCAGGAACCAGGTGGACACATATGGGCCCTGGTCACCAATCTCAGTGAATGTGGGGTTTAGCAAAGGAGGGAAGGGGGAGAAGATGAAAAAGGAAAGTCTTGAGGCGCTTCCGGGATTTGATCAGGCTCAAGACGAAGAGGAAGGGGGAGGCTGTTCCATAAGAGGGAGTCAGCCAAGGAAAGAGACCAGCCACCAACTCGCTGTTTAGCAAAGCGCTTGACACATAGAGAGTTGGTGTCGGAGGAACATAAAGATCTGGTGAGAGAGTATTTGGTAAGAGCAAGTTTGAGATAGCTTGGTCCCCAGACAGCCTTATGGATGATGCAGAGGGATTTGAATTTGATTCTTGCAGCAACCGGGAGCCAGTGGAGAGATTTTAGGGGTGGAGAGATGCGGTCCCTGAGCTTGAGGCCAAGGATAAGTCTTGTAGCCCTATTCTATATTAGCTGTCGGTGGACGTAGAGAGGAAGAGGGTAGGTTAAGAAAGAGTCTATTGCAGTAGTCTAGCATAGAGAGTACCAAAGCTCTAGAGAGATTGAGCTTCTGGGGGAAAGTGAGGAAAGGAAGGATTCATTTGAGGAGGTGGAGTTGAAAGTGGGCTTTCTTGGCAAGGATGTGCGTGAAGAGAGAAAGCGAGGAGTCGAAGATGACTCCAAGGTTTTTGGCTTAGGGTGAAGGAGAATGGAGAGAACCTATAGAGGTTGGCCAGAGTGAGGGAAAGAAAGAGGGAGCAGGAGTCCAATGGGAAGGATCTCTGTGTTGCTGGCATTGAGGCAGAGATTATTGGAGTCACACCAGGCCTGTATGGAAGATCGGCAGTGAGGTATGATGGAGGGGGTAAGGAGAGGATCAGAGGGAAGTTTGAAGAAGAGTTGTGTGCCATCTGCATAACATTGGAAGTATGGGGAGAAGGCGGAGATTAGGTGTGTGAGCGGAGCAAGATAGATGTTAAAGAGCCAGGAAGAAAGGTAGGAACCATGGGGACGCCACAGGTGGAGATAGAGTTTGGAGAGAAGAAAGAATTCAGGCTAACATGGGAGGGACAATAATTGACGAAGGAGGTCACCCAGTCCAGTGCCCACTCCAAGATACATATGGTATTGTGGAGCTGTTTTGTGAAGAATGGTTGACCGTGTCAAATGCAAAGGAGTGATCAAGTAGAATGAGAACAGATGGAGATTTAGAATCAAGAGAAGCAAGCAATTCTTCACGGGTGTTCAGAAGAGCATTTTCTGTGGCTCTGGATGCTCGGAATCCAGATTGATGGTCGTGCAGGCAACCAACAATCTCAGTGTGCTGGGTGATTTGGTGGAAGACCAGCTCTCCAAGAGTTTCCCAAGGAAGAGGGTGATAGAGATGGGGTGGTAGTGACAAGACTAGTTTACAGAAGGTTTTGTCAGGAGGGGCACACAAAAGAGTGCTTGAGGTAAGAGGGCAAAGACCCAGAAGCAAAACAGTGATCAGCAAGTGCAGGGGCAAGAGAGCCAATATTGTCCTTAATAGTTCTGGATGAACAGGGGAGACCTGTTTGGAAGAGACCTTCATAGTGGGACAACTCTAGTGACCTCATCAGATGTGGTAAGAAAGAAGGAGGAGAGAAAGGCAGAGCGGGATGGGAGGCCAGAGGAGGAGGCAGGGGGTTGGGGGAACAGTGGGGGGAAAGGGAAGCAAGGGTGCTCAGGATGTCCTGAGTTTTTACAGTGAAGTGTGTGGCCGGTGCATTGCAGAGGGCCTGGGAGGGGAGAGGTGAGGTGGAGACTGTGGAAGGGTTGGCGAGTACATTGCAGATTTTAAAGAGTTCAGCTGTGTTGTTGGATGCACCAGAGATGCAAGCCTGGAGGTGTGCCCTTTTCTTGGCACAAAATGACAGTTGATTTGATTTTGTTTATACCACGCACCACCGACCCTGAGGCTTAAGGGCACCGACATACAAACAAATACAGAAGTCAATAGGCCAAATGCTAAACATAAAATCCCCAACAAAAAAAAACCAAGGACAAATTAGACAGTATCATCAAACCTAATACAAACAGCAAATATTATAAAAAGCCATACAAGCAGATAAAAAGTCAATTCAGGACAATTCTTAACTTGGAAGGCAGGGGCAAGTCAGGCAAATTTTGTAATCGTCTTCAAGAACATGGGTAAGCTACTGAAGCCACAACCTATAATAATACAATCAGTATTATCGGTGGAACACCAGCTGTCAATCTGAGTTCTACGGCGAATTTCCAAGTCCTGAGTTTTGTTACAATGAGGCCCGGCTTTTTGATTGAGCGAAGCTAAAATATTGTTCTTTAATGCCTCTCTTGATTCAGGGTGACTAGGCTTGGCAGCATTAGTAATAATGATGTTTCTCGGATCCAGAACAAAGTTACGTAGGCTAGTGTCCGTAATCTTGGTCATTGTTCCTTTTCTTAGTTGAATAGTTGGTATTGCCTTTGGAGAAGGCAACAGGCCAGTTTGTCAGAGGGTGAGCCTAAAGTCTTCCAATTCTGTACCGTAGCCCTGCACTTGCATTTCAGGGCTGAAAGTTCTAGGTTGTACCGGGTATAATGCTTGGAGGCATGTTTCAGGCAGTTCCTTATGACTGGGGAGAGAATGTCAAGAGTATTAGTGATGGCAAGATGGAGGTTGCTGAGAACGGAGTCAGAGGTAGAGTCTGAAGTGGGGGAGGGCGGGATGAAGGTAGATGCGAAGGCAGCAGCTGACACTAATTTCATTGGACAGATGTTCATGAACAAGGATTGCAGGGCGGGGGGAGGTGCGGTCAGATGATAGAGAGGACCCAGGTGAGAGGAGAGGAGGGAATGGTCTGACTCGGAGAGCACCATAGTGAGTGGACAGAGAGCAAAAGATCAGTGTTGGTGATGTCGAGAGTTTGCCCAGCTGAGTGGGTAGGACCATAGGAGACAATGGAGTGGGAGAGCGAGGTGCAGATGTCACGGAAGAGGGTGGATGCTGTGATTGAGGAGTCAAGGTGGATGTTGAAGTCATCCATGAGAAGGAGTTTAGAGGTGGATGTGAGGAGAGAGGCGGAGAAATCAGTCCATTCAGAGAGGAACAGGATAGTAGATCCAGGTGGCCTATAGATAGTGGCAATGGTAAGGGAGGAAGTGGGAGAGATGACCAGCCTGCAAACCATGCTCTTGAAGGAAGAGTAGGGCTGGGTGGGTTTGAGGGAAGAAGGGACACCCTCAGGGAAGATCAGGGCAACCCCACTGCCAGCACAGTTGGGGCGAGGCTTGGAGATGATCTTATAGCCATCAGGGAGAAGGGAGTCAATGAGCTTGCATTGAAAATACATCTTGGTAAAAAGGAGGATATCGAGGTGAAAGTCTTCAAGGAGGAGACAGATGTCAGCAGCGTGTATGCTAGCAGAGCAAGCATTAAGAGTGGCTAGATGCAGGAGATCACTGCCTTTGACAGTCTTCAGAGGAGGGGAACAGGTGCGTGGTACACCAGTCAGAGGAGGGGGGACAGAGAGAGAGCGAGGAAGGAGTAGCAGGTGTGGGAAGGAAGTTGACGAGGGACGGCAAGTGCCGGTCAAAGATGAGGCGGTTGGGTTTAGGACCCTGAGCCATGATGGTGCCATTGCGATAGGCATTAATGATACACAAGTATGTTGAGAAGCAAGCCAAGAGTATTTCCCATCTAGTGCCACCATTAATGGGTGAAGATGTGAGAAGGGAGAGAGCAGAGATAAGATAAGGAGTCCATAGATCTAGAGAGAGAACAAAAAACAGGATATTGGTGAAAATCTGTCTGGACGTTGTGCTGACATAGGTGTCTGCAATGGGTAGGCCGGGGTTAGTGGTCAGGATATCTTTTGTCTAATAATGTCAGGCAAAGAGAGGGAAAAAAATGAAAGCGCGTGAAGGGCAAGCACTTGCAGATTTTCAAAAGAATCGAGTGTAGAAGAAAGGGTAAAATTGACAGAGTGAGAAGACCCAAAAGAGATAACACCAGAATTGACACCATACACTAAGCAACCACAAGCATGATCGCGTAGTGCAGGGGATGTGTCCCCGCCTTATGTAGGCAGATTAAGGGAACTACCAGGATGGAGACAAACGGGCAAGACTAGCCTTGCCTGGAAAACAAGAAGTGTAGGCAGGTATGATTATGGACCAGGTTTTTCACAATTCCATTATTAGAGAAAGGGGGAGGACGACCACAATATATACCTTGGCCACAAATGGATAATGACAATTTAAGATGGAAATTACTGAGTTTAACTTCCGGTGCAGGAAAATTGTTTCATGAGCTAGTGAGAATGACAGCAGGAATAACGTTAGCTAAAGGTGATACAAGAAGCTTGCTAGCAGCTATCATAGGGGAGAGAACTGGCAACATTTGGAAATGAGCAGGATATGCAGGTGTGACTGCACAAAACACAACAAACTATGGAGCACCATTTAATAATTGAAGAGCAGATGTATAGCAGGCGCTCAGAGTGCAATACCCTGATACATCAGACATGGGTGCGATTATGACTAGGAAAATGGGGGAGGATGAAGACCATGTTGCTTATATTCAAGATATTCAAGAGAAATGGTGCCTTGAGATACACATGAACCATGGGATAAAACGATACGATAGGCTACAGAATGGGCTATGCTGCTCAATATAATGCTCAATTGTTATGCTCGCCTGGTATCCACGGGGGCACCACACGATACTGGATGGAGGTCTAAGCGCTATCATGGACCCCTCTTTGCTTGGTTATGTGCCAGACATTGGGTAGCGCCTATAACCTGAAAATGAAGGGTTAAGATACTGGTTCTGTGATGGGTGGACTACCACCTCCGATTGGTCCAAATCCCCTCCCTTGCTCACCTTAGGTTTTTGTGCATTGACCTCTCTGTCCTGCGTCTCTGTGCAGGGGCGCGTGGTAGATGTGGGCGTTCTGTGGACCTAGTTGCTTCACTGGTCCATGTGCCCTTACGTCGGGTCCAGACCGGCTGTGACTCCGATTCTGCTTGCTGTTTTCTAGGTGAGTTATAATGTCTTTTCCGTCTTTATTCTGTCTCTTTCATTCCCTTCGTTTTCTTTGTCTTCTCAGCGTCTTGCTCCACTACGCTGTTCCCTAACAATGGAGGTCATTACGAGTTTGGAGGTAGCAGTGGTGCAAATAGCACCATGGCTGCCTCCAAACCCGTGTCCGGGTTCACTGAATGGGGACCTACCGGGTCATTCCAACCTTGGAGGACCCGGTAAGTCCCCATTCAGAAAACCATTCTCCATTCCCATTCGAGCCCCAATAGGGCTCAATGGGAATGGGGAAGGAGCTAAGAACGGGCCCGCAAATGGCAGACCCATTATTAGCTCCATGGCCCCTTAACGGGTGCCGCTAAGACAGGCTGGTAAAACCAGCCTGTCCTGGTGGGACCCGCTAAGGGACTCAAAATAGGACGGTAGGGGGTTAACGGCACCGGCATACTTACCGGTGCCGTTAACCCCCTACCGCCAGGGTTTTAATGACCCCAATGTCTCTTTTTGTTTTCACAGGGATGGTTGCGATCTCAGAGTTGCCATGCCAATGGTGAAGACCACGGTGAGTTATTGATGCACGGAGCACTGCTCTGTTTATTCGTGTTAATTGCTAACCTGTGTTCTCTTCTCTTCTTTGTACAGGTTGCGGCGATGTTCCGGAGTGATGAGCGATTGAAGCGCTGCTTGCCCATGTAAGTGCTTTGTTAATGCTGACCTTGTTCCTTCTCCCTTGCAGGTTGCGGCGAACTCCGGAGAAGGGTGAGGTAAGTGAAGCGCAGGATGGATTCAAGGCTGGTTACTTCACAGGTAAGTGTTCTTGCTCGCTAATGCTGTTCTTGTTCTTCTAGGTTATTAATGGAATCGGGATCTAGGGCTTCAGGATCGGGCCACCGGAGAAGCAGATGAGAAGGAGCTGGACACGGTCAGCGTTATGCTGCAGGAGTGCAGAATAACACGAAGCGTGTTCTGCTGTTTGGGTGTGGTTTAAATAGCCTAGGTAAAGTAATTCCAGGCCAAGTAGTTCCAGGCCCAGCCACACCCAAAACACTAGAGCGCATGGCTTGGTTCTAAAGAACTGAGCTGTATAATAGGCCTCCATGTTGGATTAAAGTCCAAAACTGGTATTGCTTTATCCCTGATAATGACTGCTGCCAGGGGGCTGTCATACCTAAAGGGGGTCATGGGCATGGATCGTGACAGCACTCCCCTCTACGGCCCCTCTCAAGGTATTTTCTCCATCTGTCCCTGGTTTGGTCGGCTGGTTCCGATGAAATCGTCTTACCAGGCGTGGCGCATGGACGTGCTGGCTAGGCTCCCATGTCCTGTCCTGAGGGCCGTATCCCTTCCAGTCCACTAAGTAATATAACTTGGACCTAGTGAGTTTAGAATCTAGGGTGTCCTGGACTTCAAATTCGGGTTCTCCGTTAACCAGTACCGGATTTGGTGGTGTTTTGACCCGAGTTATAGGCTGAACAGATTTTAAGAGTGACACGTAGAATACAGGATGGATCTGCATATTTGGTAGTAAAGCTAGTTTTACTGCCACAGGATTTATAATAGCCTCAATGGTATAGGGCCCTAGATATCTGGGACAAAATGTTCAAGTTCCTCTTATGGGCATGTGCCGAGACGCCAACCAGACTTCATCTCTGACTTGGTAGTCTGGGTTAATCAGAGAATCTTTTCTGTCTTTCTTTGGCTTGGATCAGGTGTTCTGCTGCCTTTTTGAAGGCTTGAGTGATGGTCGTATGTAAAGTCTTCACCGCAGGCATTTCCAAGGCCATGGGGGAATGTAATTCGGAAGTACATGGGTGCCTTCCATATACGGTATAGAATGGACTCTGTCCGGTACTGGTGTGTAGCGAGTTGTTGTAGGCATATTCGGCTATCAACAGCACATCCTTCCAGCTTTCTTCCACTTGATGTAACATGCACCGTAGGTATTGCTCTAGTGTCTGATTTGTCCGCTCCATTTGGCCATCAGTTTGGGGATGGTGACTAGTGGACAGACAAATATCGTTTTGGGCAATTGAACAACTCTTCCTCCAGAAGTTAGACACAAACTGACTCCCTCGGTCAAAAATCAGGGTGGAGGGGAAACCATGTAATCGTACGGTTTGCTCTAAAAACACCTTTGCCAGACTGGATGCGTTTGGTAGACCCTTAAGCGGAATGAAATGGGCTGTTTTAGAGAATAGGTCAACAACCACTAGGATAGCGTTGAACCCTTGACAGGGAGGCAGATCTGTGATGAAATCAATGCAGAATGTGTGCCACGGTGCAGGTGGAATTTCCAGGGGTTGAAGAATGCCCCTAGGTCTTTGTTTCTGGGATTTATTCTGTGCACAAATGTCACATGACAGAATAAACTGTGTAATGTCCTTTCACCAGGTCGGCCACCAATAATTTCTTTTCACCTTGGTTAGAGTCTTGGCAATTCCTGGCTGTCCTTCTATCAGGGGGTCGTGATAACCAGAAATGACTTGTTCTTGTAGTGCCTTATCCGGTAGATATAAAAGCCCTCTGAAATACAGGAGTTGGTTCTTTGTTGTGTAATGTTCACCTTGAGTGGTCCAGTCTTGTAGAGCCTCAGTGGTCATTAGGAGCCAAATTTCCTTTTGGAGTTCGTCCAGAGATAACGTTGTTGTAAATCCTAGTAGTTTGTCACCTGGAATAATGGCCATAGTGGTCTGGGGTTGAATATGTGTTCTCATCAATACCCATGTAGGATAGGGCGTCAGATTTTCCGTTCTGGACTCCAGGTCGGTACATGATTATGTAATCATATTCTGCGAAGTATATAGCCCATCAGAGTGGACGGGATGATTGAGCCTTTGCCATCTTGAGGTATTGTAGGTTGCGATGGTCGGTCTTTACTGTGATGGTATATCTGGCGCCTCGAAGGTAATGCCGCCAAGCCTTAAAGGCTGCCTTGATCGCTAGGAGTTCCTTTTCTGTTATTGCATAGTTAAGTTCAGGTGTAGTACACTTTCACGACCAAAAGGCCACGGGATGTAACTGGCCTGTTTCAGGATCCCTTTGGGAAAGAACAGCCCCCATTGCCATGCTGGAGGCATCTGTTTCCACTACATATGGGAGATCTGGGCTGGGGTGTCGTAGCACCGGGGCTGAGGTAAATCTTTTCTTGAGTTCCTGGAAGGCCTTCTCCACCTCTTCCGTCCATTGGAACAGTTTATAGTTTTTTCGTAATAAAGAAGTGATCGGGTGCACAATCTGCGAGAAACGCGGGATGAATCGGCGATAAAAGTTTGCAAAGCCGAGCATACTTTGGACACCTTTGACTGAAGAAGCTGATGGCCAGCTAAGGATGGCGTCTACTTTGTGTATATCCATCCAGACGCATCTGGGAGTGAGGGCAAAACCAAGGAACTCGACTTCGGTGACATGGAAGGAGAATTTTTCAAGTTTGGCGTATAGCTGGTGCTATCGTAGTTTTGCAAGGATGGAGTGAACGTGCCTGACATGGTCCTGTTAAGAAGAGGAGTACACCAAGATGTCGTCGATGTAAACTAGGGCACATACGTCGATCAGTTCCCGTAGTACATCGTTCTGTGGGATGTATTTACCCATGCATCCGAGCCCTACCTCAAAACTGTGCAGTACTGACATGGAAAACATCATGATGGCCAGAGCTTCCCAGAAAATGCACAGGGAAATGCATGAATAATAGGCTGCCACTCATTTTTGCCGATGTTATGGGCACAGAAGGACACTGCCTAAAACCACCATTGGACTACCCACACAGTAGTCTGAAACCATTGGGAATGGCAATGCTGATTGCCAAAAGCAAACCCATAACTGTTGGGAATTCATTTTCTTAAATCCCAAAAAGGGGTGCAGTACCAGTACTCACCACTATCCAAAAGCCGGCGTTTTAAAACAACACCAGATTTTACTTTTTTGTAGAAAACTGAATAAATGAACCCTAAACATGCCAAATAAAGACATTTTAAGAGGTGGATCCAATGTAAAGTTATATTCTGAAGTGACTTGAAGGTTTATAACAAGACTGGCTGAGCTGTGGATTTCAGCAGTTTAAGTAAATTTGGATTGAAAGACACTACAAATCTAAATGTTTAAATTGACTGAGTGACCTACTTTTGAGTGTCACATAGGTTTCAATTGTTTAAATGTCATAGTTTTAAACTTAGAATCAGCATTCTAGCTGCATATGTAAAAATGTTCAGTTTTATTTGAATGCAGAAGACTGGGGAACAGAAATGACATGTAGCTAAAAACTGGCTTAAAGAGATTCCAATTTTGCCTGGCAACTACCCCCCATCAGGAGTGAAACTTGAGTCACAGCTGTGTTCCCAGGCCTATCTGCCTTTTGCTGGCCACACTAAGGATATGCCATCTCTCTGATAATTGAATTAATTGAATTAAGGGGAGCCCCCACAGAATACAGGAGCTCTGAACAAAGCCCTGTCCTGACTCAGGCAAATGTTTTATTGGCAGGAGTCGTAAATGGAGCTTCCTCTTGGCAGAAGCTGGGAGGGGCAGGGTCTCTGAGCTTGGCAGAAACTGGAAAGACTGGTTTCTGTACCATGTGACATGAAAAGACACACCTCTATAGCCAGAATATGGTTTTAGAAAAAGATGGATAACTCATAGTACGGACATGTGAAAATTTTATAAATGACACCATAATTCTTGTGATTTTTCTGCCCACATTTTAAGAGGTTTTTAGAACCGGTGGCATGTTCAGGGGGGTTTTAGCGGAAAAGAGGATATTACTCAAAATGTGTGCATGTGAAAAATCTGACACTTCATCAACCAATGGCATATGTGTGTAAATTTGGGTTAATGTCCGGTATTGCAAACCAGTTAAAAAGTGCAAAATATTGCCATTTCTGAATGCAAGCCCCCAGGAAGAGCAGAGTTGGAACAGGGGATACCTCCTGTGATATGTGATGGGTGCATGTAATTTCAAACCACTGTGTAGCTATGAAATATGTATTTGGTTCAAATCTAGATTTGTGTGCAAGTTGACAGGAGGAGTGGACTTTCTGCAGGCTGTAAAATGACATCACTCTGACACAACTTAGCTCCCCCAATCAGGGGAGAAATGAAAGCTTGGCCAATGATAAGTGGAGAGGGGTAGAGCCTAGTGATGCTCACACACACCCATTTTCAAAACACATAAAAGCAGAGAGACAGGACAGATAGGGACCTTCAAATCCATTTGCAGCTGGAAGCTCTGCCGGGAAAATCCATACTTTATCTCCATCAACCTTCAGAGACCCAGACCAGACCAGCAGAGTAGAGCTAACCTGTTAGCAGAACCAGAGAGAGCTGACCCAGATCACTGTGAAGTGCAGAGACCAGAGTCCAGTCTAAAACCTGACCAGATCCGTGGCGAGGCCCATTTCACTCAAGAATATAGTGTGAGTACCTAGAAAACTGTGCAGAACCAATCTCTTAGTTAAAATAATATAATTCAATCCTATTTTAATCTAAGTAGAACTGTCTCCTAACTGTCACCTGTCATTTGTAAAGCTGTCACTTGTCATTTTCTAGTTGCAAGCTGCGCTTGTCTTTTTGAACTTTAAAATTTCAAATCTGAAAAACGACCTTCACAAAATTGCTCATATCTCCGCGACCGTTTGTGCTAGAGACTTGCAGTAACTTTCATCTGGAAGCTGAGATCCTCGTCTTTCATATGACCCCAAAACGATAGTGATAGCCCTTGTAGATCTTCTGTAATCGCGCCAGACACATTCGCGAATTTTGCCGCGATTTGAAAATTTCTCCACTTGCAAAAAGATAGCCGCTTTTGCTTTCCTCTGAAAAAAATCGTTTGCCTCATAAAAACTATCCCTGCATCACTGCTAGAGTGAGCCTGAGCTAATATTAACTAGATACCACTCACCTGAACCTCTAGAGGGAATTAAAAGCATTTTAGCATATTTTTTTCTTCATTGCCAGCACATTTAAAAGCATTTGGGCCTGTGTTTTCAACTTCTGTAGTCTAAGTTGCTGGGTGAACTGAATTACGTTTGAATTGCATTTCTGAGAATTGTGTGCCTTTCTTCCCTTTCCTTGCATTGTATAAAAGGGGGGGTGAATTGTACAAGAAAGTGATTACATTGTCTTTGCTGAAATCCTATCAAGTTATTTTCTTTACTGCATTTCATTCCACATTGCATCCATTTGAAACCATAAAAGTATTGTTGCTATCTTATCCATTTCATGTCAACTCCTTAGTGATTATCAAGAAGTGTGCTAGTGCCAGATTCTCCGTTGTTAATCTTTATCATATCAGATTAAGTGTGCTATTCAATTATTAATTTATTATAAAGCGTGATATATATATATATATATATATATTGTTTAAATTATCAAATAAACCTTTAACTTGCAAAACAGAACTACTTCTTGGCTCAGTGGGGTCAGGAGGATTCCAAGAGAGGGGTGTTATATAGGGGTAGTCATCCAGAACGCATGAACTGGACATAAAGATATATCAATAAGGGTTTTCATTCAGTATTCTAGACTAGGCGTTGACTTGGCTGTAGTGCTGAATTGAATCCTCTTACAAATTGGGGGCTCGTGCCGGACGTTTGGATTAGATCTATCACTTGTGCAGATTAATACAGCGTGCCAGCGTACCAGATACACATATCCGGTCGGAGCACACGCTGTGTTACGCTGTAAAGCACTTCTCAAAGGAATGCTCTAAGAAAAAGGTCTGTTTTGCAAAAATAAAATACAAACTTCTGTAAGTCAGGACAGAGACCAATCTCTAGAATGACGACCTTAGTAGACATGAAAATAGCCAGAGACCACTTCTTACATAAGTTATTTGTGAGAGGTGAGTGGACTCACCAGGACCAAACAGGCTGGTTGCAGGCCATCACACCCCAAATCACGGAAACAGGGTCAGATATATGGAGTGACCAGGGTCCCTTACATGTGGCCCTGAGTGAACTATATATGTCCTCTAAGGCCAAGGATGAGCACAACAAGATTGACAGGGTAGCGGCATATTTATATTTACATATGGGAGCCATGCAGGACAAATGTGCTGAAGGCCAAGATTTGGTGAGTCGGCAACTGCTGGCATTACAGAAGGCCCAATCTGATCTGGACTCTTCTGAGCAGAGGCTGCAGAGGAGCCAGGAGTCAGAAAATGATAGTAGGCAGTATATCATTAAAATAAAAGAGGATATGGATATACTGCAACAGGAAAAGGCTGACCAGGATACTAGATTTCTGGCCCTGCAGAAGGAGCACCAAGACAGTTTGGACTCCTTACTGCAGAGCCAGAAAAAGCTGGAGCAACAATTAGACTTTAACAGGGCATGCACGGAGCAGGTAGCCACCCTGCAAAGTCATCTAGATAGAGTGAAGGTAGAGAGCAACAAGCTGATTTTCGAAAGACCTGGATACCCAGGCAGAGTTTGATGAAGAACGCCAGAAAGCTGGTGCCTTTCAAAGGCAGAGGGACGACCTGGCGGCACAAATGCAGGCTCTTAGTCAGGAAAGAGACGCCTTAGGCCAGGAAGTCTGCCATTTAAAAAGAAAAATGGAAGAAAATCACCTGGCCCACCAGGGACTGGGTGACCTCCAAAAAGAACACCAGAACTTGTTAGAGCACATCAGGGGGGTGGAGGATGCTCTAGCAAGAAAGGAGCAGGCCAATAGGGACACAGCTCAGGAGGTAACCCTCCTGCAGCAAAGACTGGCCCAGTGCTCCAGGACCAATCAGGAAACACAGAGAGAGAATGAGGCTCTCTGCCAGCACAATGATAGGCTCCAGCAACAGGTAGCGATGCAGGAGAGACTGATAGAGTCTAGTAAGGCCTTAACTGAGGAACTGAAGGCACAAATGCAGGCTCTTGCATTGCAACAGGGAGCAGGGGCGGATAGAGATGAGGTTCGCTAGGAAAGGGAAGCTCCGGAGCATAACCTCAGGAGCCCTAGTACCAGAAGCCCTCATGCCTCTCAGTCACTGGACTCTGCCACCCCCATATTCCCTGGCGCACATGAGCACCGGGCCACAGGGATGGCAGACTACTATCCAGACAAAAGTATGGGGCTCATAGGCCAGTACCACCCAGGTATGGAGGGGCGGGCATCCGGGTATGGGCACCCCAGCACCGTGCAATTTAATGGGGAACCCCAGGAGAGTAGGCCCATTAAGGGCATCCTGAAAACCTCTGCCCAGTTAGGTCAGTGGGGGGGTACCCATCAAATCCTGGCAGCAAGGAGGAATCTGAAGACTCCTCTGAACTGCGCAGGACACAGGCTCGCAGGATCCGGGAAAACCTGGAAGAGCAGACAGGAACCTCTGGGAGCAGTGCCTCTGAGTCAGAGGATGAATGGACAAGGGTTACCCGAACCAAAAAGGCCAATAAGGCAAAAAGGGCCTTGCTTAAGGACCCCTTAAAGCAGATTAAGGCGATCAGGAGCGTCATCACGCCTTACCATAAGAACGCTAAGTATTCTGTTTGGGAGCACTTAGAGTTGTTTGAGCAAATGATGGAGACTTTCCATTTAAAGGACAGCCAAAGCTGTATTCAATATGTAAAGTGGACCTTCTCCCCGGAATACTCCAGTTTCTTTGCGGGGCTGGAGGACCAAAATCATTTAAGATGGTCCACCTATAAGGCGGCCATCTTGAAACATTTTTCCATTCATAGAAATCCTCAAGAGGCTCGCAAGGCAGCCTACAATTTACAATGTGGGGAGGATCAGGCCCCACAAGAATTTGTGCAGGAGTTAAAACGTGCTTTTGCGCAGACCACCAGAAGGGTGCGCACAGACAGTAGAGAATTCATTAATACATTTTTTCATGCCTTGCCCAAATACATAATGACCCAGCTCGTGAGGGATTTTCATGAGAAAAGATCTTTAGACTGGGTCATTGAACAGGCTACCCGGATCTATGAGGTGCAGAAACCGGTAGATAGCAAAAGTAATGCACAGAAAAACCCCAAAGCCAACAGCACCCCTGCTGCTGCCAAGGTGGCAGAGGTAAAGGTCACCCCCGTTTTGGATTTGGAGATGGGGGGGCCTAAAAACCTACCTGCACCTAATAATGCTAGGCCCAGAAGGTCCTCGGGCCAGTCACAGGCAGGGAGTGAAAGAGGTAGTCCCCCCAATGGGGACCCTCGCTCTCCTGACTATTTAAGTCCTCGCTACAAAGGTAACAGTCCAATCCTGGGTTATGTGTGGACTCCCCCAGCCCAAGGGGGGGGATCCAACCGAGCAACGAACCCAGGGAACTTGCGCCTCCAACGAGCCTCCAAACTTCCCACAGGAGGGCAGAAATTTACCAAACCCTGGGCAGAACTTTTTCCCCAGATATCCACCTGACTTCCAACCCCAAAATCATCCATCCTTCTTTCCCCAATTCCCTGAGCCCAGACAACCTAATCCGGGAGAGGGGAGGCCAAGGGTGGAGGGGTACCCAAATCTTCCCAATCCGGGGTATTACCAGAGAAGGGACAGCTACCCTTCCCGGGATCAGCCCAGGGGAGAAAACAGGGCCCCGTATCAGCCTGAGCGGGTTTCCCAGTTAGAGCGCCAGGTTCAAAACATGGCGCGGGATCTGGGTCACATACTGAGGGCTCAGCAGAACCCTCAGATGGGCGTGCCGGCGCAGAACGCACCCAACTCTGGACCTGGTGCTCCAGAACAATGACGGGGGCAGCACCCCGATAACTCACCGGTTCCCAGGGAGGAGGCACAAAGGGAAGGGGGGTGTAAAGCCTTGGAGGAAGCTTCCTTCCTCACTTGTAAACAGCCCCTGGGAACCCAGGAACCGGAAACAAAATCTCTTGCCCCTGAAAGTCTGCCTCCTAAGGAGCAGAGGGGGGGTAGGAGAAACAAAAGACCCAAACAGACCCAGTTTGAGGAGGAGGTACAGATCTTCCAATTTGAGGGAGAGGGATCCTCAGAGGATCTTGGGAAAAGGATCTTCTCCTTCAGAGAGGGGGGAACTCCTCCCAAAGAAAAATGGGTCCCTAGGGATGCAAATCCAGACTGGGGAGATGTGGAGACTGAGCTACCGCCGCCCACCATCTCATCCCAGAACCAACAGCAAGAAAATCCCCTGGTTCAAACCCATCCTGGTGACTGCCTCCAAAAAGGGGGGGGCGGCCCGGAACCGGAGCCAGGGGAACCCACAATGGCTCTGATCTCCAGTTGCCAAATTTTTCTTTCAGATTCCCAAGGCTCTCCACAGAATTCTGCCCAAATATCTTCGCTAGCGATGTCCAAAACCAGAAAATTAGCCCACCAGTTGTCCAAAAATGTACATTATCTGTGCCCCCTTGAGGAGAAGGAGGGAAGGTATTATGCCCCGGTACAAGTACAGGGGCAGGGTACAATTTTAGCGCTGGTGGACACGGGATCTCAAGCTACCCTTCTGTCCAGAAGGGCCTTTGATGAACTGAATGCAGGAAGGGGAGAGAATTACCAAATTCCTCTCACCTCTCTTCCTGGACAACTGCAGAACTTTGACGGGAAGGAGATCCCCGGTCATAGTTGTGACTCCAGAGGGCACCCCTTGTTTACTAGGGAATGACCTCCTGAGAAGGTTGTCACCCCTAATAGATTGCGTAAACAAGGTCCTCTGGACCCAGACTAGCCGACCAATAAAATTAAAACAGAGTGTCAACCATGTTAGTTTAAACGGCACCTGCCACATGGTTGAACAAAAATCTGACCAAGTAGAATTTCACTTCCAGAACAACCAGATTCCAGACGTGACAGTAATAGCAGTAGGACAACAGACTGGTGATGGAGGGTCCTCTCTATTTCTGAAAATCAACCTTCCTTCCAGTCTAAAGTGGTACTCCACGCTGGAGGGAAACACTCTGAGATTCTATACTAATCCACAATCAGAAACTCCCACTCCTATAGTCCAGAAAGATGTGAAATCAGCTCAGAGCCTGGCTGATATTCAGCAAATTGGAGAGCAGTTGTTCATCCCTGTTCAGTTAAATGATGGGAAGGACTCTGTTCTCGCTCGAGTGTGTGTGAACAACGGTAAGAGCTTCATCAGCGAAGCCATGTTCCGCCAACTCCCAAAAGATCCAGCCATTCCCACATTCAAACTGATAGACAAATGGGAAATGGACCTGGAAGCACCTAATTCCAAACATCTCCTGCCAAGCAGGTGTATGCTCAAAATCTCCATTGGCAACAAGAGCATAGTCCACAATTGTTGGGTCGTGCGAGACGTCCCTGCCGCCTTTTACTTAGGCAGTGACATTCTCAATCGCTTTGCCATTAGTTTGGACCTAATAAACTTCAAAGCTTGGTCCCGATTAGCGGATAATCCCATGGGCTTTGATGATCCAGAAAAAGCATTTAGGTCAGCTCAATTGCTACCTTATGCAGTTGAAATTCAGATTAAAGAGGAAGTCACCATACCAGAAAGGACTCGACAATTCTCCCTGGAAGTGAAAGCTAAAAGAGGACAACATTTGAAAAACCCTGATGCTTACATACATCTAAATGCTTCTCTCCAACAGCAAGGGTTGGGGGTAAACCCACCTCCATTAGTCAACATAGAACATGACACCATTCGAATAGAGGTGGATAACAGCGACTTAAAGAGTATTACTCTAGCGGAAGGCACCATTATTGGAATGGCGGTTGATGACCGACATTTTTCCATCGACTTAGTAAATGAACTGTTAGGACTAATCCCCAAGGACTGTTTTGACAGTGACAGTGATGACAATACAACACCAGACAGGATTTTTACCCGGCATGGGGGGAACTTCCTGGTGTACACTTCCTGCCCCTATGGTAAGGAAGATGTGACTTGTGACTTCAGGAGGGATGAGGTGATTTTCCAGGTCCATGAGGGCTGCCTTTCCCACCTGAAGCCTCCGGTCCAAATCAGCACTCTGACCAGGGACTTCTCCACCCAGCTGGAGGAGGCCGCGGAGATAGCCAAACCAGAAGTCTTTCCAGGCTTCAGGCAGATGGTGGAAGAGAGAGTCAACCTAGCTGACGCCTGTGTGACTCCAGAACAAAAGCAAAAGTTGAAACAAGTTTTCTTGGATTTCCAAGATCTCTTTGCGGTAGACTCATATGACTGTGGCCGCACCGACATCCACACAACAACAATCCCCACGGACCCTGGCATGACTCCAGTGTTTGTGAAGCAATATCGCTTGCCTCTCGCATCAATGGAGTCCCTTACTGAAATAATTAAGAACCTTGAGTCCTGGGGAATAATCCGTCCAGTCCACAGCACTTTCAATAATCCGGTGCTGGGAATATTGAAGCCAAACGGCCAGTGGAGACTCTGCGCCGACCTTAGGGAGCTCAACAAACGGGTCCATACTTCCCGATGGCCTCTGCCCTACATTGACCAAGGGCTGGCCCAGATCCAGGGGTCACAGGTATTCACTGAAATAGACCTGACCAATGGGTACTGGACCGTGCCTGTCAGTAGGGAGGACCAATACAAACTGGCTTTTACCTTTGGGGGCCAGCAGTACACCTGGACCCGGACTCCCTTCGGATACCTCAACTCCGGCAATGAATTCAACATTTTTCTACACAAGGCCATGCCTGACTTGGGTGCAAGGGGTAACCTGGCTTATGTAGGTGATGTCCTCATTAAAAGTTCATCTGTAGAGGAACACATAGCGGAGATCCGTTATGTTCTGACACAGTTGAGGGCCGCCGGAGCAAAACTTTCCTTTCAGAAAGCACAGTGGTGTAGAACCCGTGTTAATTTCTTGGGGCATGAGATTACTCCTCAGGGTCTCTGTCCCCAGGAAAAGAAAGTGGAAGCACTTCAGAAACTGAAAGACCCCACAACTCTGCGAGAACTAAGGAGCCTCCTTGGACTGACTAATTACAGCAGAAAGTTCATTGAGGGCTACGCAGAGATCACCAGACCCCTGATTCATCTCCTGAAGGGGGGGGGGGTCAAGTGGGAATGGGGTCCAGAACAAGCCGAGGCAGTAAGACAACTCAAGAGAAGCCTCTCACAAGCGCCTTGCCTAGCTTACCCTGTCAGAAACAAGGAGTTCTTCCTGGAGACAGGGTTCTCTAATACGTGCTTGACGGCAGTATTATACCAAAAGCATGACAAGGTCAATAAAGTAATCTCCTATGCGAGCAAAACTTTATCCTCTGTGGAGGAAAAATTCAACGATTGTGAGAAGGCACTCCTGGCAACGGTGTGGGCATTGAAGAATTACCGCCCGTTTATCCATGGGGAACACATCATAGTGGAGACTCCACACCAGCCTCTGCAATATCTCCAAAGTGACAGAATCCGGGCCGGAAATGTGAGTAATTCCCGAATTACTTCCTGGATTCTGTCAATGCAAGGCTTTCCTGTGGAGGTCAGATATGGCCAAAACAAGAAGAGTCCCCTCGCGCAAGGTCTGGCTGACTTGCATGATTGTGCCAGAGGAAACTGTCTCGAGGACGAAAGTCTAAAAATAAAGGACAACACGGAGGCATACCTTAATTCCCCCCACAAAGTCTTTGAAGAGGACAAGTGTGAGGGAATGCCCACTGTCTATGTGGATGGATGCTCTTACCATGTTGACAACAACGGGGAGAAAGAATTGGTGGCCGGCGTAGGGAATGCATGGGTGAATGAGTCTCCAGAACCCTCCGCTGGATACAAAATTGGTCCCCGAAGTAGTCAGGTGGCAGAATTGATGGCTGTGCATCAGGCCATCCTCACTGCTGTCCAGCATCACCTCCACGAACTGGTCATAATCACAGATTCGGATTATGTACGGAACGGGTTCGTGGAGCACCTGGTCAATTAGAAAACCAGAGGCATGTTATGTGCTAACAACAAACCCTTGAAACATGGGAAGTTGATCCAAAACATTGATTATCTGGTCACCTCGAAAGGAATGACCATCTATTGGAAGAAGATCAAGGGTCATTCCAAAGTAGAGGGACCAGACAAAACTGGAAACGACTTAGCTGATCAGCTGGCCAAAACCGGGGCCATCCAAGGGGATCTAATTGAGATTGAGTCCCTGTTGGGGGAAATCCAGGTCACTGCTATCACTAGGTCCCAGACAAATGCTCACAACAACCTTTCAATTGCACAATGGAGTAAGGAGACCCCTGATGCTGATTTGATTACCGCTCAGAAGGGGGATCCAGTAATTGGTAAATTTTACCAGCACCTTGAGGACCCTGAGAACTTTCCCCTGACGGATACCGATTACATTGGGAAAGAGGACCTAAGAGTGTTGATGAAATGTCCAAAAATGTTCCGAATCCAAGACGGTTTGTTGGTAAGGAAATCCAAAGCTGGCCATGACCAGTGGGTGGTTCCTACCTCATTCCGAAGCCTGATGTTAAGTCACGCCCATGATGCGGCCACCGCCGGTCATAGGGGGTTTCACACAACATTGGAAATCTTAAGAGAGGTTGCATACTGGCCACACATGGGGCAGGACCTCGACCAATATTTGAAGGGGTGTCTTGTGTGTGCACAATTTCAGCCATCATCCCTCACGCACCGCGCGCCTCTCCAAAAGAGGGGGATGACACTGCCATGGTCAGATTTACAAATCGACTTTGTAGGCCCCGTGATTCGCTCTGCTAGGGGGAATAAGTACATGTTGACTGTGACATGCTTGTTTACCAAGTGGGTGGAATGTCTCCCAGCCCCAAATTGCAAGGCAGAAACAGCAGCTGCCCTGATGATTAACCACATCTTTTCCCGTTTTGGTCTACCTCAAAGGATTGAGTCAGACAGAGGTAGCCACTTCACCAGTGAAGTAATGACAAAGATGTGGGAGATACTGGGGGTCAAAAGGAAGTTGCATATTGCTTATAGACCAGCTTCTTCTGGAGCAGTGGAACGCTACAACCGGACAATTGTGAGCATCTTAAAAAAGTTTGTGGCAGATTCTGGGCCAAGTTGGGATATCCGATTACCCCTGGTCCTAATGGCCATCAGATCTACCCCTTCATCTGCAACCAAAATGTCACCATTTGAGTTGATGACTGGACGCAAGATGGTGCTTCCGCAGCATTTGCTCTACAGGACCCAAGAGCAGACACTGATAAATGCCTCCACTACTCATGAGTATGTGGAGAATTTAAGGAAACACCTCCAACATGCTTTTGCTTATGCTCAGCGGAATCTAGAAAGATCAGCTGATAGCATGAAGACCCACTATGACCTGAAAACTTCCAGGAAGGAATATCAGGTGGGGGACCGGGTCTATCTATACAACTTCCAAAGAAACCAGGCAAAACAGCGGAAATTCTTGCCTACATGGAAGGGACCCTTTGAGATCATCGACAAGATCTCCCCTGTGGCCTACAAAATCCACATCCCCAAAGGTCCTTTGGCAGAGGGGGAAGACAAGTGGGTCCACATAAACCAGTTGAAATGTTGCCATCCCAGGCACACTCTGCAACAACTGGAGGATTCCTCTGGAATCCTAGCGGGTACTGTCTCAGACTAATTCAGTTCCAACCATAAAACATACCACATCTAGTCTCTAAAATATTGTGATTTGCATGAAACTGTCTCTTAGTTATACTGTTTTTTTTGTCAAAATAAGAATGTAATGTTTCGTTATGATGAAATGCATATGCTGCCCCACTATCTCAACAGTGGTGGAAAAACGTCTATGAATAGGTATTGCCGCTCTTCCTTTGTCGTCCTAGGAGAAAGAAAACCGGGAGACGGGCCAAGGAGGACGATCCGGAGACCGGTAGCGGAGACGCAACGGGCCCGGGGTACCGCCCAAACTTCCCATCAGGACCGGCGAGGAGGACCGATCGATCCACCGGATAAAGGAAGAGATGCTGAACTGGCCATCTACCGGAAGAAGATGAGAACTACATCCCAGGTCTTGCGAGTCCCATCAGTGAAATAGAATGGCCATCGCAAGAGGGGGGCTTGTGGGATGTATTTACCCATGCATCCGAGCCCTACCTCAAAACTGTGCAGTACTGACATGGAAAACATCATGATGGCCAGAGCTTCCCAGAAAATGCACAGGGAAATGCATGAAGAATAGGCTGCCACTCATTTTTGCCGATGTTATGGGCACAGAAGGACACTGCCTAAAACCACCATTGGACTACCCACACAGTAGTCTGAAACCATTGGGAATGGCAATGCTGATTGCCAAAAGCAAACCCATAACTGTTGGGAATTCATTTTCTTAAATCCCAAAAAGGGGTGCAGTACCTCACCACTATCCAAAAGCCGGCGTTTTAAAACAACACCAGATTTTACTTTTTTGTAGAAAACTGAATAAATGAACCCAAAACATGCCAAAGAAAGACATTTTAAGAGGTGGATCCAATGTAAAGTTATATTCTGAAGTGACTTGAAGGTTTATAACAAGACTGGCTGAGCTGTGGATTTCAGCAGTTTAAGTAAATTTGGACTGAAAGACACTACAAATCTAAATGTTTAAATTGACTGAGTGACCTACTTTTGAGTGCCACATAGGTTTCAATTGTTTAAATGTCATAGTTTTAAACTTAGAATCAGCATTCTAGCTGCATATGTAAACATGTTCAGTTTTATTTGAATGCAGAAGACTGGGGAACAGAAATGACATGTAGCTAAAAACTGGCTTAAAGAGATTCCAATTTTGCCTGGCAACTACCCCCCATCAGGAGTGAAACTTGAGTCACAGCTGTGTTCCCAGGCCTATCTGCCTTTTGCTGGCCACACTAAGGATATGCCATCTCTCTGATAATTGAATTAAGGGGAGCCCCCACAGAATACAGGAGCTCTGAACAAAGCCCTGTCCTGACTCAGGCAAATGTTTTATTGGCGGGAGTCGTAAATGGAGCTTCCTCTTGGCAGAAGCTGGGAGGGGCAGGGTCTCTGAGCTTGGCAGAAACTGGAAAGACTGGTTTCTGTACCATGTGACATGAAAAGACACACCTCTATAGCCAGAATATGGTTTTAGAAAAAGATGGATAACTCATAGTACGGACATGTGAACATTTTATAAATGACACCATAATTCTTGTGATTTTTCTGCCCACATTTTAAGAGGTTTTTAGAACCGGTGGCATGTTCAGGGGGGTTTTAGCGGAAAAGAGGATATTACTCAAAATGTTTGCATGTGAAAAATCTGACACTTCATCAACTAATGTCCATACTCCTTGCGCACATGTGTGTAAATTTGGGTTAATGTCCGGTATTGCAAACCAGTTAAAAAGTGCAAAATATTGCCATTTCTGAATGCAAGCCCCCAGGAAGAGCAGAGTTGGAACAGGGGATACCTCCTGTGATATGTGATGGGTGCATGTAATTTCAAACCACTGTGTAGCTATGAAATATTTATTTGGTTCAAATCTAGATTTGTGTGCAAGTTGACAGGAGGAGTGGACTTTCTGCAGGCTGTAAAATTACATCACTCTGACACAACTTAGCTCCCCCAATCAGGGGAGAAATGAAAGCTTGGCCAATGATAAGTGGAGAGGGGTAGAGCCTAGTGATGCTCACACACACCCATTTTCAAAACACATAAAAGCAGAGAGACAGGACAGATAGGGACCTTCAAATCCATTTGCAGCTGGAAGCTCTGCCGGGAAAATCCATACTTTATCTCCATCAACCTTCAGAGACCCAGACCAGACCAGCAGAGTAGAGCTGACCTGTTAGCAGAACCAGAGAGAGCTGACCCAGATCACTGTGAAGTGCAGAGACCAGAGTCCAGTCTAAAACCTGACCAGATCCGTGGCGAGGCCCATTTCACTCAAGAATATAGTGTGAGTACCTAGAAAACTGTGCAGAACCAATCTCTTAGTTAAAATAATATAATGCAATCCTATTTTAATCTAAGTAGAACTGTCTCCTAACTGTCACCTGTCATTTGTAAAGCTGTCACTTGTCATTTTCTAGTTGCAAGCTGCGCTTGTCTTTTTGAACTTTAAAATTTCAAATCTGAAAAACGACCTTCACAAAATCGCTCATATCTCCGCGACCGTTTGTACTAGAGACTTGCAGTAACTTTCATCTGGAAGCTGAGATCCTAGGCTTTCCTAGGACCCCAAAACGATAGTGATAGCCCTTGTAGATCGTCTGTAATCGCGCCAGACGCATTCGCGAATTTTGCTATGATTTGAAAATTTCTCCACTTGCAAAAAGATAGCTGCTTTTGCTTTCCTCTGAAAAAAATCGTTTGCCTCATAAAAACTATCCCTGCATCACTGCTAGAGTGAGCCTGAGCTAATATTAACTAGATACCACTCACCTGAACCTCTAGAGGGAATTAAAAGCATTTTAGCATATTTTTTTCTTCATTGCCAGCACATTTAAAAGCATTTGGGCCTGTGTTTTCAACTTCTGTAGTCTAAGTTGCTGGGTGAACTGAATTACGTTTGAATTGCATTTCTGAGAATTGTGTGCCTTTCTTCCCTTTCCTTGCATTGTATAAAAGGGGGGGTGAATTGTACAAGAAAGTGATTACATTGTCTTTGCTGAAATCCTATCAAGTTATTTTCTTTACTGCATTTCATTCCACATTGCATCCATTTGAAACCATAAAAGTATTGTTGCTATCTTATCCATTTCATGTCAACTCCTTAGTGATTATCAAGAAGTGTGCTAGTGCCAGATTCTCCGTTGTTAATCTTTATCATATCAGATTAAGTGTGCTATTCAATTATTAATTTATTATAAAGCGTGATATATATATATATATATATATATTGTTTAAATTATCAAATAAACCTTTAACTTGCAAAACAGAACTACTTCTTGGCTCAGTGGGGTCAGGAGGATTCCAAGAGAGGGTTGTTATATAGGGGTAGTCATCCAGAACGCATGAACTGGACATAAAGATATATCAATAAGGGTTTTCATTCAGTATTCTAGACTAGGCGTTGACTTGGCTGTAGTGCTGAATTGAATCCTCTTACAGTTCATGAAGTACTGGAATGCTGGTGGGAGCTGGTGGGAGCATTGCAAAGCCCAAATCGCATCACCTGATATTCGTACAGCCCATACTTAGTATGAAAGGCGGTCTTCCGTTCATCTCCTTTCTTTACACACACGAGATGGTATGCCCCCCTGAGGTCCAATTTGGTGTAAATTTTGGCATCCTTGACTTGGTGCAGCAGTTCTGGGATAAGGGGTAGAGGATAATGGTTTTTAACTGTTACCTGGTTTAGTGCGCGGTAGTCGATGCACGTTCTCAAGTCCCCCTCCTTCTTGGGTACGAAGAATAGGGGCTAAGCTGCCAGGGATTTGGACGGGCGGATAAAACCGTTTGCCAGGTATTGGTCCAGGTATGATTTCAAGTGGAGATTTTCAGAGGGGAAGCCCTATCCTTGTTGGCAGGCCTTGGTCTAAGTAGTTACCAATGGCTCCACTGTCTATGTATGCTTCCACAGCATGCATCCGAGACGGTTGTTGGTGTCTGATCAAAATCAGAGGCAGGGCAAGGTGTGAGGTCTGTGGCTCAAACAGACCTCTACGCTTGCCGGGCCTGGACGTTTTCCGACTCTTGTTCTCCTCCTTCTTTCTCTGTAGCTCCAACTGTTCTTCTAGGGGGTTTTACGGGACATTCTCTGAGGAAGTGACCTGATTTCCCGCAGTACAGGCATAATTGCTGTTGTCTCCTTTTGTCTCTTTCGGCCTTGGTTAATGGGCTCCGTACCCCCCCAATTTGCATGGGTTCCGAAGTGTTTTCTGATGAACGCGGTCAGTTCTCCTTTGAGCGTACATACACAGTCTGATTCTCCGTTCTGGCTCGATATGTCCTTCGATCTTGCAGCCTGTGGTCTAGCTGCACCACTAGGTTGATGAACTCTGCACAGTCTTTTGGCAGGTTTACCACCTGAGCTAGGACATCTTTCAATTCCCATAGTAATCCTCGATGGAATAACATTGTTTGTTTCTCCTCAGTCTGTTAAAAGTGGTGATATATGTTATCTTTGTTGCCTTGGTGGAGGGACAGAAGTTCATTATCCAGAGGTAGGCCCTGGCAATGTCGGGTGAACAGCTTCTCCATCTCCTGTTGAAACCCCCTGAAATCCCGCAGGAGTGGGTCATCCTGGCTTACTAACGGTATGGACCAATCCGCGGAACTGCCACTCAGATATGACAGAATGATATGACAGAACTGATCATTAGGAAAGGCTCCAGGTCTACAAACAAAATGGAGGCGGCACTGGTTCATGAATACTGCATATTTTCTTGGGTCCCCCGCAAAACATTCCGGTGGGGACAAAGGAACTGCCCCAGGGAGGATCACCTGCACTGGATTGACGGATGTGGCTGGAACCAACAGAATACTTTCTGGCAACGGAGCCATGCCCAGGCTGTGTTTGGAGCAATTGTCTGGCTAATTCATCGGTGTGGTCCTTGGTGACAATCAACTCCCTCCTAAGGGCATTGGTTTCTTGCCGGTTGGAGTACATCTCGGCCCGTAATTCTCCCAGTAACTGGGCTAGTTGGTCAGTCTCTGATGTTTCCATGACGCCCAGGTGGATGTTTTAATTGAGTCTTTGCATTCTGTTACGATTACCTGGTATCCGCGGGGGTGCCACACGATACTGGATGGAGGTCTAAGCGCTATCTGCTTGGTAATGTGCCAGACGTTGGGTAGCGCCTATAACAGGAGAATGGAGGGTCAAGATACTGGTTCTGTGATGGGTGGACTCCCACCTCCCTCTGGTCCAAATCCCCTCCTTTGGGGTTATTGCCCACATTAGTTTTTTGTGCATTGAACACTCCGTCCTGCGTCACTGTGCAGGGGCACGTGATTGGTGCGGGCATTCCGTGGACCTAGTTGCTTCACTGGTCCGTGTGCCCTTATGTCGGGTCCAGACCAACTGTGACTCCGACTCTGCTTGCTGCCTTCCAGTTGAGTTATAATGTCTTTTCTGCCTTTATTCTGTCTCTTTCTTTCACTCAGTTTTCTCTGTCTTTTCAGTGTCTTGCTCCACTACGTTGTTCCCTAACAATGTCTCTTTTTGTTTTCACAGGGATGGTTGCGATCTCGGAGTTGTCGCGCCGATGGCTAAAACCACGGTGAGTTATTGTTGCGCGGATTGCTGTGCTGTTTATTGGTTTTAATTGCTAACCTGTGTTCTCTTCCCTTCTTTGTACAGGTTGCGGTGATGTTCCGGAGTGATGAGAGATTGAAGCGCTGCTTGCCCAGGTAAGTGCTTTGTTAATGCTGACCTTATTCCTTCTCCCTTGCGGGTTGCGGCGAACTCCGGAGATGGGCGAGGTAAGCGAAGCGCAGGATGGATTCAAGGCCGGTTACTTCGCAGGTAAGTGTTCTTGCTCGCTAATGCTGTTCTTGTTCTTCCAGGTTATTAATGGAATCGGGATCTAGGGCTTCAGGATCGGGCCACCGGAGAAGTAGATGAGCAGGAGCTGGACACAGTGAGCGTTACGCTGCAGGAGTGCAGAATAACGCGAAGCGTTTTCTGCTGTTTGGGTGTGGTTTAAATAGCCTAGGTAAAGTAGTTCCAGGCCAAGTAGTTCCAGGCCCAGCCACATCCAAAACATTAGAGCGCATGGCTTGGTTCTAAAGAACTGAGCTGTGTAAATGGCCTCCATGTTGGATTGAAGTCCAAAACTGGTATTGCTTTATTCCTGATAATGACTGCTGCCAGGGGGCTGTTATACCTGAGGGGGTCAGGGGCATGGATCGTGACAGCAATACAGAACCACAGGAATATTATACCTAAGATCACATGCAGGTTCAGATATGTGCGCTGCAACCACAGCAAAGCAGCAAGCACCAATACAAATGCAATTGCCACAAGGGAAATTACAGCAGGTACTCATGCAAGCACAACAGGTACAAACGCAGCAAGCACAGACACATCAGGCGATGGTACCACAATGGAAAATGACTACAGGAGTTCAGCAAGCACCTGCACTTAAATTAGAGAGTGTGACTGTGGTAGGAGGAAATATTTTCACAGGTACAGGGATGCATTTATATTCACAATAGGACAGCTCACAGAGCGACCTGATGTGTTCAGTACTATCAGTGATGCCAGACCCCCAAGAGGAACCAAGGTTCAAGGTAACGATAGGAGGCAAGACATTTTAATTTCTTGTAGATACCGGAGCAACTCGTTCCTGTGTCTGTGAGGGAAAATAACCATTGTAAGATACTGCTATGCATGCGCTGGGATTCTCTGGGGCAATGAGTTTAGTTCATTTGACAGACAAATTACCAATCTCTATAGGAGAACACGACATGTCTATGGCATTATTATATTGCAGGCAAACACCAGTTAACATATTGGGGCATGACAAAACATAACATGACAATATTTTTTACTGGCAAAAGAATAGTTTGTTCCACTCTAGGGATACATTATATGAATGTGACATAGTTTGTATTCGCTTTTACAGGCCAGAGAGCATTACGAGGTTTTCCTTTGGACCCAGAAGTATTTTTGTATGGAGTGACTCTTTTATTATTGTGGTTGCCCAGATTGATAGGTAAACTATTAGGAATACCTGATGAGGTTTTGTTCAGACCAGAAATCCCTATGGCTGATGAAGAAGGGCAGATTATCCCTTTGGAGTTAGAAGCAGCAGTGATCAGAGAGGAAATAGTTGTTTTTCAAGGGACAGACGATGAGGGAAGAGAATGGACAACAGTGATAGCCATCAGCGAAGGATACAGGCTGACAGATTTGACAGACGAGGAGTTCTTTAAGCATGAGTACTCAGAAGATGAATTCATATTTTCACTTATTGGATAAAAGTAGAGAATAGAGAAATATAGCTGAGAATGGCATTGGTAAAAATGACACAGTCATTTTTCCAGGAAGATTTAGAGAAAGTATTTTTATGTACCACAAGTCCACATGATGTGGGTCTATTAAAAGGAGTAGAATCAGTTCAAATCAAGCTTAAACCAGTAGCACTTTTGTCCCATGCAAAGCAATACCCCATGTCCAGAGAGGCGGATAAAAGTATATTCAAGACCATTTCTGCTTTGATGAAGCAAGGAATATTGGTACCCTCTGATTCTCCATGTAACACTGCTGTGTACCCAGTGAGAAAATGGATGGGGCTAAGTTTCCTTTAGTTCCGAATACCGCAACACTATTGTGTAACATCCTGTCTAAGGCTAAATATTTTACAGTCACAGATTGAAATGATGCATTCTTTTCTATTCCTCACCATGAAGACTCACAGGATTTGACTTCCTTATTGTATAGCACGATCTTCCTGAAACATACTCGATTACCCGCACGATCTTCCTGAAACATACTCGATTACCCCAGGGGTACTGTTAGTTCCCTTCAATCTTAAGCAGAGTCCTCCAGATGGACTTAGGCAATGTTCAGTTTGAACGTGCAATAGTTCTTTATGTGGATGACATTTTGGTGTGCAGTGAGACAGAAGAAAGATATAGAAAAGATTCAATGAAACTCTTGACTATCATCTCATAGAAAGGATATGAAGTGGATAAAGAGAAGTTACAATACTTTCAGGAAGAGGTCTTGTATATAGGATAGTTGATTTCTCATGAAGGGAGGAAAGTGATGCCTCAAAGAGCAGAAGCAATTATGAAGACCTCAGAACCTAAAACAGTCAGGGAAATGCAACCATTTCAGGACAATGTAACTATTGCAGTGCATGGGTTTTTGATTACGTACTTATATTTGACCACTTTTAAAAGGGCTTAAAGAAGCATAGGTGGGCAAGAGTAAACTATTATGTACAGATAAAATGGCTGTAGGATTTGAAGAATTAAAAAAGGTGAATAACAGATTATCATGAAGAATTGTATTTATTTTCTCATTCAAATGGAGAAGCCATGACAGCAGTCCTTACACAAAAGACAACATTAGGACATGGACTCAAACCATTAGCATAGTATAGTGGGATTTTAGATCAGTTATGAAAGAGCATTATCCTTGTGAGCAGTCTTCAGCTGCTGCAGCATTCGCGATTGAAAACGCTTCAAGTATAACAATTGGGTGTTCAGCACCATTATTTGTTCAACATGCATTATTTGCGCTTTTAGAGAAACCCAAAAGTACGTTGACCATACAGAGAGCATCAGGATACAAGGTAATAATATTGAATCCTGCGATTAAAATTGTCAGATGTAAAACAGTGAACCCAGCAACATTCATAGCTGAACCAGTAAGATAGTATGTTTATGTACATGATTGCACAACATATACTGAGAACTATAATGAAATTCCCCAAGCTAGAGAAGGGGGAGGGGGAGTTGGTTTTATTGATCATTCTTAAAAAAATTATCAATTGACTGGTGAAAGGCATACTGGATCAGCAGTAGTAAAGCTGAACTGAGAGGGTGAATTTGAAGTAGTGACAAGCGCGAGATTGCCTTCGCAATGCTCAGCATATGCTGCAGAATTAGTGCAGCTCATCTCTGCGCTTCAGACGTTCGAAGATGAGGAAGTGACAGTGTACCCTGACTCTGCCTATGTGACTTCAACCGTACATGCAGGTCTGTCATGCTGGAAAAGGAAGGGATTCCCCTGCGCAGATGGCACTCCAGTGCAACATATGGCCCTATTCGATAAACGTGTTGAAGTACTAGCACTCCCATTGACTTTAGCAGTCTTAAAATGCACAGGGCATTCTAAAAGGACAGATTTAATTTCTCGCGGAAACAGAGTCATAGATTTAGAAGCCAAAAAGGCAGCCTATTTCCAATCATTTCTAAATTTGAAATAGAAAGTGTTCAACAAATGACAGGATGTTGCATGTTGGTAAAGGAGGGCTTTAACATGCTGTCTATTGTTCAGTTAATTGAGACACAAGGGTGAGTACCACAAGAAGAGAAGATATTATGGAAGAAGCATGGTGTTCTTTTGCCCCACTGAGACCATTTGGAGACAGGATAGTACTGGAAAGCCAGTTATGCCTCTAGCATTAATGAAGGTAGCACTGGAGCTGCTTCACTACCTCACACATATGATTCAAGAGAGTCTAGCTGCTACAATAGCAGAATAGTGGTTTTGACCAAACCTGTTAGAGCATGTGGCACAGTGTATTGTAAGTTGCATTGTGTGCCAGAAATGTACTGTAGGGCACACTTTATGAACAGTGAGAGGAGCAATTCCTAGACCCAATCGCCCATTTCTGCAACTACATATAGATTATGTGGTTGTATACAAATTGATCGTTTTACAACTACTCGAATGACAATTGACCTTTTCACAATTGACCGAATTGTGAAGGTCAATTGTACCATATATGTGGGGGGAAACCCCCCACAACCCCCACCCAACGCCAAACCCCCCAAAACCCATATATTATATATATATATATTTATATATATATATATATTACCAAACCGATATATTACATGGATGCCGTAGCGTCCATGTAGTTATGGTTAAGTTGGTGTTTCCATAGGAAGAGCATTTTTTGGGTGGCTTATAACTTCGCTCCCTCTGGACGAATCCTCACCAAACTTTGCAAAAAGAGTATATGGCCGACTCTGAATTGTTTTGCAAAGTTTGGTGAGGATTCGTCCAGGGGGGGAAAAGTTATAGGGGGGTCCCAAAACTTGTGTGTGGTTTTTCCTATAGACATAATGGGAAAAAACTTTGCGCACCGCCAAAGGCCAAACCGCTGGACGGATTTACACCAAATTTGTGGCAGGAGTGGGGGCTTGGTCCCAAAAGCGTGCTTTTGCAAATTTGGTGTAAATCCGTCCAGTAGTTTTTTATAAAATGACCAAAACGTAAGGCAACAAAAATTAGTGTTATCTGTTTTCGCTTCGTGGACGGACTTCCCTGTTCGCTCCGCGGACAGCACCCCGATTGGCCCATAGCCTTGCGTCATGTCCGCGGACATGCGACGTGTTCGCTGATTGGACGGCGAGGAGCGTGGAGCGCGTCAGATTTTCTGTGGTGCCCGCCATCTTGTATTCACCGTCGACCGCGTACAGCACAGTGAAACGTGGATAAAAAATTGTATTTAGTGCCGTGTGTTGGTGTGTAAGAGTGTTTGGAGAGGGTGGGGGAGTATGAGATAGGTTCAATGTTTTGTTTTTTTATGTGCTAGACGTTTTTGTTGTGTTCGATTTGTCCGAGGAGAACATGGCTGTTCTGACATTTTGTAAATAAACTAAATGGTGGGGTGTTTAGAGGACGGAGTATGTGTCATTTTTGTTCGCAAGGAAGGTAAAAATGAGCTATCAACACTCGCGGTGTACTTAATTGTTTTCAAATACACAAACTGGGGGTGTCCTCAGGACGCTGTCCGTATTGTAATCTGTCTAGTTGAATGTGTTCTAAGAACACTCGCGGTGTCCCGAAATGGTTGCAATTACACAAAATGGGGGTGTTCTGAGAATGTTATTTGTATTGTTCATTGTCAGGGTGAAAGTGTTTTAAGACCACTCCTTTTGTCCGCTAATAGTACAATTTCCTATGGGCATCAACCGACTTTTTGTCCACTAAAGAAATGATAAATCCGGCTGGTGTGCGCCGACATTATGTGATAATCCTATGACTGGCGCTATTGACCTGGCTGACTTGCTCTTGCGACACTAAATCATATCTCCCGCCCCTAAGCCTGATATTATCAAAGCATTCATATTCCCCGCCTCTCTCCGTGACGTTACAGGGTGCGTCATCAAACGCGCCCAGTCCTCGCCAGTCCTAAGTGACTTTACACAGAACCCGGAAGACAACACATATTATGTCACAACACAGCGTGCCACAATTTGGAATATGAAACAGTGATTTAAAAGTAAAAAGCAAGATTGTAAATTTTGTAAAGTACATTTATTTGAAATCAAATGTTTAGAGAATATTCAGCAATTTGCATTTGTCTTTGTTGTCGATCCGCAAAAGTTCATGTTGAAGCATGCGATGTTCCTTTGCGGTACAGAGAGTGTTAGATCAGCTTACAACTCAGTGCGCCACAATTCGGAATATGAAACTGTGGTTTAAAAGTAAACAGCAGGATTGTACATTTGGTAAAGTACATTTATTTCACATGAAATGTTTAGTGAATATTCAGCGATTTGCTATTGTCTCTGCTGTCGATCAGCAAAAGTTTATTTTGAGCCACGCGTTGTTCCTTTGCGGTAGATAGGCTGTTGGTTTATGATAAAAGCAGTAAATGGTCGCTCTGACAATGGGAAGGTTGCTCCAACAACGAGCCATTAGACCACCCTATTGGTTGGTATGTTGTTTGTAGCCGCTAGTACTGCGTAAGGGCATATTGGTCCTTGGCGATTGTCCCATAAAATGGTGAGGGTCATGAAATTGCATATTTGGACCTGCACCTGGCAGTTGAAGACCCCATCCGCTGGAGTCTGTAAATCGTGACATAGGCAAAATGGGGCCACATACCTGTTTTAAAAAACATAAATTAGTCTCACCAGCCGATCTTCATTAAAAAACATCATTTTATTTATTAGGGCGTGAAACTATTTGCTATCGAAGATAGTGCAACGGAGTATGTTAATAATAAAATAATAATATTTTCCCATTCCTATAGCGCTAAGAACCGTGAGGTATCTAAGCGGTGCTTATTATTACCCACGGTGTGTGGTGCTCATTTATCGACCACGGAAGGATGAAAGGCTGAGTTTGGCCTTGCCGGGATTCGAACTTGCGTTAGCAAGCTGTGCACGGATGTCAAAGCGAGCGTTGTACTCACTGTGCCACTTGACAGGCTACAGTGAAGTGGCACAGCGAGTAGAGCGCTTGACCGCCTATAGACCGGTTAAATTATTTCGATTAACCCACCCTGTGTCGTCTGCCTTTTTCAGAGCCCTCTAAACGACAGGGGATCAATTCGGCGGTGATAGTGTGTGGTAGAAAACATTATGCCACTTTGAACGAACAAGTTCAACTTGAGCGGTCTTTAATGCTATGCTATTGTAATTATATTTGGTATAAAATAATCTAAAGGGTTACTTACAGTACAATTGCAATTTCCATTGTCTACGAGTAGTGCAGTCCCAAAATACGACTCCGTGTGTGCGAACAATCTTTCGCATAGTGATATAATATATAAAAGTGGTTTTGTTTCAGAAATTTCATCCTTATCTTCTCTTACGTTTTAGCAACACTCCTTCAAGAGAAGTCTTTCATCACAATCTCTGTCTGTCAAGGTCAAAACACAATACAACCTTATAGTCTGCTTCGTGAGCCTCTCCGGGGCCCAAGAAAAAAATTGAAGCAGCTGACCTTCACTGTGAACGAGCATAAATTCTTACTTTGCAACATTTTGTGTAAAGCCATCTGTGAGAAGTTGGTTTTTGCACGCCATGTTTTTATATTGTTTGTGTGATATTAAAAAAAGTTTGTTTAAGGGACGTTATGGTTCTAAGTACAGCCGAAAGACCCCTGAAAATCGCAAGTCATGGTAAGCTATGAAAAATAACTCGCGCCACCACCGTGCACTGCTAAGACTAACACCCAGGACATCAAAGATGACATCGCAAATGTCATTGATGAAATCACTGATGACATCACATGTGTATGTACTTTTCATGGAATATGTGTACTAGGGCTTTTTATTATAATGTTGCAAAAAAAGTGTCAAGGATATTGCAATAAATATCATACCGTTATTAGTGCTTTGAACGATGCATTGATATAAATAGCATTGTATTATGGGATTCTATCTAGTATACTGAGCTACTAATGGAGAAACATAGCATTGTGTGCAGAGTACAAGATGACAGTATAATATTTGTAATGTTAATATGTTGAATAATGAAATGATAATTGTCCTGAAATGTTCAAGAATTCACAAAATGGGGGTGTTCTGAGGACGCTATTCGTATTGTGTGATTGCTTAGCTGTATGCAATGAGGGAATGGCACAGAGAGTAAAGTAGACGCCGTCCGCGGACACCGCGGCTGTTCGTGGACAGGGCGTGCTACATCTGTGTTTTTCCAGGAAATCCAACATGGAAAGAAGACTGTACGGATCAGCCAATCAGATGTCGAGGTTGTGGATTTGTGTTGAAAGAGACTGTGTGTGGTGAAGATGGCAGAAGTAGAGAAAGTCAGGGTGTTGGTGCTTGGAGATATGTTTGCGCATGGTTTACAACAGTACGCTCAATGCAGGCATGTTGCAAAGAACTTTGATGTGAAAGGAGTGGAGGTGGTGTGGAGCACTGTGCCTGATTGCAATGTACAGGGAATTGTACAAGTTTGTGAGGATATGGCCACGATGAACAGTCCGCATGTGGTGGTTTTGCACTATAGTGCTTTCCATTTGGGCAACGTCAGTGCCCCTACTTTGTTGGCTGATTTGGAACGCTTGGTTCAAGCCGTAATGAAGATCCTTCCAAATGCGAAAGTAATTTTTTCTGGGTTACTACCTAGGGCAATATGGGACAATAGTTCAGTTTTCTGTCCTCAGCAAAACATTGCTAGGTGTGTCATCAACCGAGGCATGTGTGCCTTCATGCTTAGAGCTTTTATGTTCTTCTGTAATAATGAGAATATTGATGCCAGTAATGCTGTTAATTTTAAAGAAGATGGCATCTCTTTATCTTTTACGGGAAATGCCTTTCTATTTTGGAATGTAAGGGTTGCTTTGGAGAAGGTTATGTGAAGATTTTAGGAGTAAAGTAAGAAAAAAAAACAAGAAAAAAAATACAAAATAACAGGTGTCTGTCAAGCATCTGTAAAAAAACCCCAAAAAACGGCTCTTTTCAGAGCTAACTTCAAAGGGGAAATGGGGCACACTATTTAAATTTACATTCACCACGCTCAGAATTTTGATATGTCCGCAGACATGGCGGAAGTCCGCGGACATGAAAATCACTACGAGGGGGTTAGTATGTTCTATGTTACATGTATATGAAGTCAGGGATATTATGGTTAAGTTGCGCTACTAAAAACCTATGAAATTCAGTGAAAAAACTTTGTTAAAGGGATGTTATGGTTAAGTTGCGCTTCTAAAAACCTATGAAATTCAGAAAAAAAACCTTGTTAAAGGGACGATATGGTTAAGTTGCGCTACTAAAAACCTATGAAATTCAGTGAAAAAACATTGTTAAAAGGGATGTTATGGTTAAGTGGTGCTACTAAAAACCTATGAAATTCAGTGAAAAAACGTTGTTAAAAGGGACGTTTTGGTTAAGTTGCGCTACTAAAAACCTATCAAATTCAGTAAAAAAACTTTGTTAAAGAGACGTTATGGTTCAAAGTAAAACCGAAAAACCCATGAAATTCGGCAGTTTTGGTAAGATAAGCAACCATAAATCGCGCCACCGTGCACTGCTAACACTAACACCCAGGACATCAAAGATGACATCACAAATGTCATTGATGACATCACTGATGACATCACATGGCTGGCTCTCCCTTTTTTTCCTTTACTGACATATCTAAGCCACATAGTTTTCTCGAGTAACAGTCTGGAAGTAAAAATTGAAAAGGTACTATATTTGTAGACTTAGGGTCAAGTCATATCATATGAAACATATATATAGCGGAAGACACAGGCTTGAAAGAGAGCAATCCTTTCTGTGCATGAAGATAATCATTAGAGTTATCAGCACTTTCTCATAGTTTTATTTTTATTACTCTACCTTCCCTGTATATGCTCATATTTGTATACATTATACTCACTCTCCTTTCCTTTGGGTGCAGTCACATCATGTGATACACCTACATATGTTAAGTAGCAGCTTAGAAACAGAGCAATAGTTTCTCTGCATAAAGACAATCAGTTAGGTTATGAACTCTTTTTTCTGCTACTACTTCTGCTTTTTTGTTTACTTCACTGTCCCTGTATATACTCATATTTGTATGTGATGTTGTCTCTTTGTGTTTTGTCTGTAATAATTATGTATTAAGTGGGTTTTATTATCTACTTATTACATGTTTCACAGTACGCAAAACTCTAATAAGAAAGCAGTTATCATTTCACTATTCAACATGGCAAGATTATGAATATGGCACCTTTATCATGTATGCTGCACACACTGCCTATGTTTCTGCATGAGTAGCTTAGTATACTGGATAGAACTTCATAATAGAATGCTATTTATATCAATGCATTGCTTAATGCACTAATTAGCTCATGATATTTATCCCAATGATCCTTGACAGTTTTTGGTCAGCATTATAAGAATCCCTTGTACAGAGTTTTTATGAAAAGTAAATGCACATGTGATGTCATCAGTGATGTCATCAATGACATTTGTGATGTCATCTTTGATATCCTGGGTGTTAGTGGTAGCAGTGCACAGTGGCGCGAGTTATGGTTGCTTATCTTACCATAACTGCCGAATTTCATGGGTTTTTCGGTTTTACTTTGAACCATAACGTCCCTTTAACAAAGTTTTTTTACTGAATTTGATAGGTTTTTAGTAGCGCAACTTAACCATAACGTCCCTTTTAACAACGTTTTTTCACTGAATATATATATATATATATATATATATATATATATATATATATATATATATATATATATATATATATATATATATATATTACATGGCCACGGTAGTGGACATGTAGTTATGGTTAAGTTGCTGTTTCCATAGGAAGAGCACTTTTTGGGTGGCTTATAACTTCGCTCTCCCTGGACGGATCCTCACCAAACTCTGCAAACAAAGTATTTGGGTCACTCCAAATTTTTTTGCAAAGTTTGGTGAAGATTCGTCCAGGGGGGGCAAAGTTATAGGGGGGTCCCAAAACTTTTTTTTTCCCCATAGACTGAATGGGAAAAACAAATTTGCTCGCGTCTACAGCCCAAACCGCTGGACGGATTTTCACCAAATTTGGACCAGGAGAAGCGGCTTGGTCCCAAAAGCGTGCTTTTGCAAATTTGGTGAAAATCCGTCCAGTAGTTTTTTTTTAAAATGACCAAAAAGTAGGTAAAAAAAATTAGTGATATCTGTGTTCGGTCCGCGGACGGACTTCCCTGTTCGCTCCGCGGACAGTGTCCTGATTGGCCAATCGGCTTGCGTGATGTTTGCGGACATGCAACGTGTTCGCTGATTGGACGGCGTGGAGCGTGAAGCACGTCAGATTTTCGGTAGCGCCCGCCATCTTGGATTCGCGGTCGTCTGCGGACAGCACGGTGAAAACTTTGTTCAAAATTTGTATTTAGTAGAGTGTGTTGGTGTGTAGGAGTGTTTGGGGAGGGTGGGAGTGTATGAGATAGGATGAAAGCTGTGTTTTTTATGTGTTAGACGTTCTTTTTGTGTTCGATTTGTCTGCGGACATCACAGGTGTTCTGAAATGTTCTAAATAAACTGAATGGGGGTGTTCTGAGGACTCAATATGTGTCCGTTTTGTTCGCAAGCAAACTGAAACTGTTCTAAGAACACTTGCAGTGTCCTGAAATGTTTGCAAATAAACAAAATGGGGGTGTCCTGAGGACGCTGTCTGTATTGTTCGTTGTCAAGTTGAATATGTTCTAAGAAAACTCGCAGTGTCCTGAATTGTTCGCAAATACACAAAATGGGGGTGTTCTGAAGACGTTGTCGAACACTCGATGTGTCCTGAAATTTTCGCAAATATGAATGGGGTTGTGGCTGACAAGTTGAATGTGTTCTAAGAACACTCGCGGTGTTCTGAAATGTTCGCAAATAAACAAAGTGGGGGTGTCCTGAGGATGCTGTCCGTATTGTTCTCTGTCAAGTTGAATGTGTTCTAAGAACACTCGCGGTGTCCTGAAATGTCCGCAAATAAGCAAAATGGGGGTTTCCTGAGGACGCTGTCCGTATTGTTCTCTGTCAAGTTGAATGTGTTCTTAGAACACTCATGGTGTCCTGAAATGTTTGCAAATAAACAAAATGGGGGTGTTCTGAGGACACTGTCCGTATTGTTCGTTGTCAAGTTGAATGTGTTCTAAGAACACTCGCGGTGTCCTGAAATGTTCGCAAATAAACAAGATGGTGGTGTTCTGAAGACGCTTCTAAGAACACTCGCGGTATCCGGGGAATGTTCGTAGGGGGTGTCCTGAGGACGCTGTACGTATTGTTCTCTGTCAAGTTGAATGTGTTCTAAGAACACTCGCGGTGTCCTGAAATGTTCGCAAATAAACCAAATGGGGGTGTTCTGAAGACGTTTCTAAGAACACTCCCGGTGTCCTGGAATGTTCGTAGGGGGTGTCCTGAAGGCGTAGTCCGTATTGATCGCTGGCAAGTTGAATGTGTTCTAAGAACACTCGCAGTGTCCTGAAATATTCGCAAATAAACAAAATGGGGGTGTCCTGAGGACTCTGTCCGTATTGTTCTCTGTCAAGTTGAATGTGTTCTTAGAACACTCATGGTGTCCTGAAATGTTTGCAAATAAACGAAATGGGGGTGTTCTGAGGACACTGTCCGTATTGTTCGTTGTCAAGTTGAATGTGTTCTAAGAACACTCGCGGTGTCCTGAAATGTTCGCAAATAAACAAAATGGGGGTGTTCTGAAGACGTTTCTAAGAACACTCCCGGTGTCCTGGAATGTTCGTAGGGGGTGTCCTGAAGGCGTAGTCCGTATTGTTCGCTGGCAAGTTGAATGTGTTCTAAGAACACTCGCAGTGTCCTGAAATGTTCGCAAATAAACAAAATGGGGGTGTCCTGAGGAATCTGTCCGTATTGTTCTCTGTCAAGTTGAATGTGTTCTTAGAACACTCATGGTGTCCTGAAATGTTCGCAAATAAACGAAATGGGGGTGTTCTGAGGACACTGTCCGTATTGTTTGTTGTCAAGTTGAATGTGTTCTAAGAACACTCGCGGTGTCCTGGAATGTTCGTAGGGGGTGTCCCGAAGGCGTAGTCCGTATTGTTCGCTGGCAAGTTGAATGTGTTCTAAGAACACTCGCTGTGTCCTGAAATGTTCGCAAATAAACAAAATGGGGGTGTCTTGGGCAACAACCACCGCAGCATATCACATTCATATTTGCTTATAACTTTGGGTGAAAAACAAATGTATAAGGAACAAAGGTATTAGATACTATGGATGTGATATGCTGCTATGGTTCTCCTTATTATTGTATACTTACTGTTTGGCCTAGTAACGGGAGTCCATGTTTTTCTTGTTAATTTCTGTGATAAAAGAATATAGCATGTTAGTATTAGTATTTTGTAATGATTTATTACAGTGTATAATCAATATACTTTTTTTATTTTTTGGACCCTCATATTTAGTAGATTACAAATCAGAGTACTGTGCAATTTGCTCAGTTTCTGTATTTGTTGCTAAAATTATTGGGTCTGTGGGAGAAAAAAAAATCCATGTTGGATTAAAAAAAAAACTTTTTCTGTTATGCTACAGTTTATTTGTTTGTTTGTTTTCAGTGTTCACTTGTTGTTTCTGGCTAATGCTTAATACTTTGGCTTGTTGTATTTTTTTGGAGCAGTAACATATTATTTATTTGTTTTGATATTATAAAATTTTGGAGCAGTTAGATACCAATTGGCATATTCTAACTGTCTATTTTTTTTAATATATTTTAGTGGTATTGATTTATCTATTTGGATATTGTTAAATTTTGGGACAGTTAGATACCAATTGGCGTATTCTAACTGTGTATTTTTTGGTCTAATTTAGTGGTATTCATTTATCTGATTAGTTGTTGTAGAATCTTTGAGCAGTTAGATAGATTTTGGAGTATTCTAACAGTTTATATTTTTTAACACAAGTTTACTTAGGGTTTAAATACAGTTTAGTTATCAAATTTTGGTTTTAAGAACATCAAATAAGCGTTTGTAAGATTTCCTGGTAATCTCTGCTTTAGAGTAATGGTACTATCATTACATTCAAACCATCCACATTTCTTTTTTATATATGCAGTGTAGTGCCCTGAATTGGTTGTGGCTCCTGCGTGGTAGATTATACCTATTGTTGTGAAGGTTTTCTTACCAAGTGATATTTGACCATGTGTGAATCCAGTCAGCTTGCAGTTGTTTTTGGTACCATCTGTATTGTAACGTAGAAGCATTAGTATTATGTATTTACTATGTGTTTGTATTACTAATGTGGAGCGATTATCTGAATTGCAGGTAGAGCATAATCTACCATGGTTTGCATTTTGTACAAGTCGCTGAAATGGAATGGATTCCCAATTTGGTATTGATACATATATGAAGCGTTCATTGGGGATTTCTTCTTGTGTCATATTGTTGCAGAGAGTGCATGTATGTTTCCACATGAAATCTGAAAGATTTCATTTATAGGTATGTTTTTGTTTTCCAGTACTTGTATTAAGTACATTAGAAATTCTTGTGGATCTTCCTGTGAATTTATAGTGAATTTCACCATTCCAGCACAGTAGTCCAATTGTTGTCTTATTCCAAAAACGGTATACTTGTTGTCAGGATTGTTTTGCTGCATTTCTGTGAAGTACTAACATTTGCAAACACAATGGGTCTGTACTGTGTAAGTAAATGTTGTCAACAATTGGTGGTAATTGAAATAGAATATTCATTGCTACATTTGCGTAGCAACTTACACCAACTATATTTGAGAATTTAAATGGTCCAGGTAGTTCTGTATCTAACTGCTTTTTTGGAGTTTGTCTTCCTTCTTTAAAGAAGTACTTGCTTTACTTTCCCGAATTGATTCTTTTTTGCTTGTGGTACTTGATGAAGTATTAGTTTCTTTTACTCTCTTTGGAGGAGTTGCAGTGACATCCTGTTGCATTTCTGTTTGATTTATTTTTCTTTTATAACGTTTTACTTTTTGTGGAAAAAATATGTGTTTAGGTGGGGGGTGTATAGTGAGCGAAGTCTATTGTATTCTAAAATGCAAGGAATATCAGCGTTTATTTTACTTGCATCAAAGTTGATTAGAAATAGACCGTCAAGTGTACGTAAGCGTGATAGTGCTACGTAGCTCATGCCTTCTTTAAAGACTGTGTTACCAATATCTATCATTGCTTTGTCTAGGGTAAGACCTTGTGATTTATGAATCATGACTGCGTATGCAAGAGTTAGAGAAAATTGTTCTCTCCGTACATACATATCTTTGAAGAGAAGGAATCTAGCTGTTGAGCGTCCTATCCTTTTTACTTCTGAAAGTTTGTCAAAGAGTATATTGACATACTGAATTTTGTTGTCGCGTGGGTATGTTTGAAAGCCAACAGCTGTACCCAGTGCTCCCTTAACTAGTCCTTGGTCCACGTCAAGGTTACGTTTAAGCATTACTCTGCAATTTAAGGATAATTTTAATATCTTTTCTAAGCCTGCTGTGTTTGAGATTGAATTTTCTAAACTATTTAGTCTTGTTGTGGCTTGGTCACACATGGGTAGTGTCATACCATGTACATCTAGTTTGTCTGTGGCGCTAATTTCCATGATTGGTTGCATTTCTTTACTTAGCATGATTTCATTGAATTTGAAACAGCTTGCAAGAGTTGGCATTAAGGCCATACAATTGACATTTTTGTGGGCTAATTGTTCCATAACATCTGTAGCACATGCATTATCGCCATAAAGTGCATTAATGTGCGGGGTTTTCAATATTCCTTCTGCTTCTTTAGAAAGTATACCAACTCTGATACTTTTTAAAATGTTGGCATATGTGAGATCTGCAGATTGCCGCATGTTTTCTGTTAATTCTCTGTATTGGAAATGTTGCCAAAGGTTGACATTTCCAATGCTGCCAACAGTTTTACGGCAGAGTTTGTGTCCTAATGTTTTAAAAATAGGCTCACCTTTTACTGGTGTTAATTGAAGCAGATCTCCAAAAACAATAATGTGTTTTCCTGCAAATAGTTCTTCATAGTCTGTTTTGAGTACTTCTTGTAATCTGAGGTGAATCAAAGCTAACATCAGGTTGGAGACCATGCTCACTTCATCTATTAGTAGCATTTTCATTTGTTTCAATACTCGGCGTAATTCCATTGCAGCTTCTGCAGAAAGTTTGTAATAGTCTAATTTGTTCTGGTGTTCTACTGGTAATAGAAGTAATCGGTGCAATGTAACACCACCTATGTTGTAGGCAGCTAAACCTGTGGGGGCAGTGACAATAGCTGACAGTTTGTTGTTTGTCAATTGTTGAAGGAACTTACTAATGATTTTGATTAGGAATGTTTTGCCAGAACCAGCTTCACCACTGACGTACAGTAGTATAGGTTTATAATTATGGCAGGAACATTCTTTATTTTCATGTTTTACACCATGTGCAATCTGTTTTGTTAATTCTTGAAAAATGCTACTTTGCTCATTGTTTAGTTTTGATTGTAGTATAGTTAAGTCTTCCTTATCTTCATGCTGACACATGGTGTTTTCTACTTCTATCATAGCTAATTCTGCCTCATTTATTATTAGTGGTTCTCCCAGTGGTTCTTGGCTTCCTGTTACAGAAGGTTGTCTACTGTCAGGAGTGTCCTTATCTAGTTGGGCTTGGAGTTCTTCTTCATGTTGCTGTTCATTGTGCAACATTGTTTTGTACTGTGTAAAGTTTACATCAGTTATAGTGCTTTCATTTGCTTTGAAAGCATCCTCATATGAGTCATAGTTATCTAGTAATTGTTCTTCTTTTCTCCATGGTTTGAAGAGTTGTAGCAGGGACATGTAATATACTTCTTTATGTTGAGGAGTCTTTAATGACAATTTGATATGATTAATTAAATTTGGTTTAGTGAGTTTAACTAAGCTGCCTTCACAGTTTGTTACTCTATATTTACCTTTTTTCCATCAGGTTTCTTATTATTTTTGTATGTGTAATTTTGGGCTAAGTGGTATAGACACATGTTTTCCAAAGTATTACTTCTGTTTGGGTAGTATGTGTCCAATAAATTGTTTTTTAAAATGTCTTGCCTGTTGGGATCATGTTTGGCTATTGTTTCTATATCTTCATATGATTTTAAAACTCTTTTTCTAGATTTAGCTGGACCAAGACTTAGCCATACTATATTTTCAGATTTACCATACAATGCAGTACCAGTTAAACGATCAGCTGCATCCACATTCTCTATGGGTGAGCATTTTTATGCCCAAGCTGTATAATTTCTGAGATACTGTTTTATCTGATGACAGGTCATTCCAGAGGTCTTGGAGCTCTGTCTTTTCTGCTTTAGTTAAGTATGCTGTGACATATCGTGCAACTGCAGTAGAATTGTCTGCAATGTACTGCACATCTATGTTTGCATTCCATAAGTGGGCAATGATTGCATTATAATCAATGATATATTTTTCTTCTTCTTTTCTTTTTATGTAATATGTATTTTTAGGTGACTTACCTTTAACACTAAGTCTAACTGAAGACATAAGGTTGTTCACTTGACCGGCATTTGTAACTGGTCTGGGGAAACCAAATCGGCATTTGGTGTAGTATTTCCCTTTGTTTTTGTATTTGCGACGACAATATTTTTCACATTTGTGTCTTTGAAATTGTAAAATTTGTGCATGAACATCACTATTTGTGGCTTCTGATGGAATTTCACAAGTGACATATTTTTCAATAAACTGTAAAACAGTGGCATCACTGTCTTGACCAAATTTAGGAGCATCTTTAATCCATAAAAGCATGTGGATATGTGGTGCTCCTCTGGCTTGGTATTCTTTTTTCCAAAAGAAGTGTTGCACTTCTCCAAGGGGAGGAACAGTTTTATTACAAATAAAATGTAGCATAGCAATGAAGCAATGGTGAAAATATCTTGAAACATTAACAGGATCCAAAGAACAAAGTTCTCCAGGTGTTAGTATATCTATGTTTGTTTTGTTTTTATTTGATATGCGTAGGAAATCATGTAAATCTTCCCATGCATATTCTGCACAACTTAATGTAACAAACCAAGTGGGTGGGCCAAGGTTTCTGATCATACAACGTACATCTCCATGACGTCGAAACCAGTACTCTTTAGTACCACGCATATTTGCTAATAGATTTGTAATATTTGATTGTAAAACCTCATCCCTTTGTTGCACTTTTTCTAATAATTGTGTAGCTGTCATATTTTGAAAGTGTGATCCTGATTTTAATATGTGTGCAACTCCGTAACACAAAGTTGCTAGTTCACTTTCAAAGAGTAGGTGGAATATGTATTACACATTTTGTCTAAATCTGGGATCTTCAGAATACATCCGTAATGAGTGGTATTCTGAAGCTGAAATTTGAATAGGTCTATCATCATACCTTCCTCCTTTGCCAGTAGGAAAGAGTAGAGGAAAAGCATGTGCTTCTATACTTTTTTCCCATATGCTGATTGGCGATCCTTTTGTTTGACGCATTTGGTAAGTTTCCAGTGCATCTTCTACAGTGTCATTACAGTGCAAAGGATGAATTGTATAATGGTCTAAAGTATTTGATATTTTAGCAGGATCTAGTAACTCAAATTGACCAGCTTCTTGTGTTTCTTGAATTATTTCAGTTGTATCTTTCAAGTTTTCTTCAATATTAATTTCTTTGTAATATTCATTATTCTCTTTAAGATATTGGAAGGCTTGTCTAACTTTATATAAATCTCCCAGCTGTTGCCATATTTTTTTGTCTTTTGTAGGTACTCCATTTACTAAGATAATTAAAGATTGCTGCATTGGACGTTGCACTCCTAGAGTATGCACATTTTCTTTTAGATCTAATTGTAAATAAACTACTTTTCCACGAATGTCTTTTACCAATTCAGAAGAAGGTAATTTTGATGTTTTTGGTTGAAGGCATATTATTGCTTGAAATGGGTGTACTGTTTGAATTATGATGCTCTCATATAAATTAAGTTGTTAAGTTTTGGTACTGGGTATAATTCCAAATTATTTGTGATAGCACGTGAAGGAGTTTGGTTGTTGTCAAGTTTTGTAGTGCAGTAACTGCAAAGTATTAAGGGCTCAGTTATTTCGTATTTGTTTTCTGCTACAAGGTAGAGAGCTAATTCAAACCATTTAGAATCTTCATTGTCTTCTATTTTGTTTGATAGGTCTACAGTTTTTGTGTTACTTTTATAAAAAGTTCTACGGCAACATACACATACATGGTTTGGTACTTCAGCTGATGTACTTTTACATTTTAGTATTTCTTTTTTGTATGTGTTTAGCAAAAAGTTGCCATGTGTAGAATTGTTGCTTAATTGGTTTAAAGCTATTTCATTCTGTAAATGGCTTTCACTTCCAAAATATTTTTTCTGGATATAGTGAATTTCTTCAAGTAGGTCTTTTGCTGTACCATGTAGAAGGATGTTATTTAACTTTGCTAGTGCTAAAGCAGGACTTTTAGCATAGTACAGTTTATAGACTAGATTTCTTATAGTTGAATGAAGTGTTGATATCCTTTTGATATCATGGAAAGTGGTTTTACAAGTAGGTCCTGTAATGCAGGCCAATGAATGTCCTTGTAGTCCTGTGTACTTGCGCACTGGACAGGTATCCAAATTTTGCAGTAATTTCATTTTGATTTTGTCTTTGCTTTTTACATATTTATTGAGGAATTGGCGTAAAGATTTGAAACGTTGTTTGGGAATGTTACACATTGACGTGCATGGCCATTTGTACACTAGACATTCTGATTCAGTTGAATGGAGGGGTAATTCTAAGTTTTCAGGGCATATTTTTGTAAGGAGTAGTTCTTGTTCCATTATGGTATTATTCACTTTTTCATAACCTCGACCACTGCTATGTATGGCAATTGTATTTGTTTGCTTTTGTTTGTACGCTTCTTCATTAAAATATGGTTCTGTGCTCGTAGTGTGATTCCATTCACCTCCGCAGATACTTAAGAAGTTCTTTCTGTTGACATTTCGCTTATTGAGATGTCTTTTTAGTAATTTAGTTATTAGTTTTGTTAGTGGTTTCATTTTGTTTAACAGTAAAATAAATAACTTTCTTTTCAGAAGAATTGCACTGTCCATCAACGCTTCTAAGATTAATTTCCTACGATAGGTTTTAAGCATTGAACCTGATTTCTCTCCTGTTTTTATAAGATTTTGAAGGACTTTGTGACGGTACATTTTGGCTAAAATACTTTTCTTGGTATGCTTACTTTGCACTATATTAAAATTTGAAGAAGTAGTTTTATCTGTAGTGATAGCTGATTTTCTGTTAATTGTTTTTTGGTTTGTTTTACATTTTGATAGAGGAGGCAAAGTTTTTGTACTTGAAACTTCTTGTGTTTCACTAAATGACTGTATTAGCTGTTTTGTTTCAACTTTTTTATAAATTCTGCTAGAGATGTATGCTTATGTTGGACACTTTTATTTTCATTTGCTCTACTTTTGCCTTGCTTTCTACGGACTTGACTTTTGGTAGGCATTCTTTAGGGTCTGTTGAAAAAAATAAAGAAGATATGGGTTGGGGTGTTCTGGAATGTATGTGTGCTGTGTGCATGAGTGTTTGAGTAAGATAATAAAGACGTATGTAATGGTGTGTGATTGTGCATTGGGAACTACAACTAGTAGGGATAGGTATTCTTGAATTTATGTGTTACTAAACTGGGGTTCAGATGACAAAAAAAAGTAAGCTAGTGGTGTGGAAAAGTACAAATAGTAAATCTAATGTATGCAATTAAAACAGTTGTTTGTTTTATAATATGAAAATTGTAGCGGTTCAGTTGGGTAATTTGTGTGTCCAAAAATAGGAATTTGTGGTCCATTCTGGCTGTAAATCGCTGTTTAAGACATGGAGATTTTTGGACAAAATGGTACACAATCTCTATTTTTAGGCACCAAAATAGCTTGTATTAATGTTATAGTATGTTTGATTAATAATACAAATATTATGGTGATATTCTACTTCTTAGTTCTTCTTTGTTCTTCGAATTCGGCTGCTTCTTTTCAGTAGACTGGTCTTCACTGCAATTGTAAAAGCTTCAAATTAGTAACTTTGTTTGTATATAGCGCTGTTGTTAATTTAGATATTGATTTTTTTAATTGAAATCCTCAGTGCCTTCTTTAAAACCATTAAACTAATTTATTTACATAAGATACATTGCATCAGTTCAGTACATATTATGTTCTTAATGAACAAATTGCATTGAATGACTAACTGTAGCAAAAACAATATCTTTACTATGTCTTGTGAAATTTATAATATACCAGTGAATACTACTATTTCTGTAAGTAAGCTGTTCTAGGTAATAGCGCCTCAATGTCATGTCTAAATTAAAGTAATTAAGTAAATAAATAAATAAAAACAAAAAAATATGAAATTGTATAAGTATTTTTTTAAAGATTTAAACATAGATTGTGCTTGCATGCAATTTTGTTTGAATATATGTAGTCTATATATTTCATTTACATTTTTTTAGTTTAACATGATTTGAGTGTGTGTGTATAAAGAAAGTAAATAGTATAAAGGTTTATAAGTGATAGTCGATTTTAGGATATTGAAAAAAATACAGTAAATTCATTTTACAGATTACACAAGCTAAAGGTCTGTTTGAAAATGTGTTCATCTACTGTACAGAAAATATGCATACCTGATGGTTGTGTTCATGCATATAGATATGCATGGAGCTGCAAGTAGAAATCTTGGACACTTGTACAGTATTTCTGGTAGATGGTGCTTGCCAATGATATGACACTTGTACTCAGAGAGATTCACAGTACATTTGCAGTGCTGATCTATGATGATGCAGTTAGATCTAGAGGTCTTGAATGTGATTGGTGCATGGTCATGTGATTTTTCAGCTACATCCAATGAGGGAATGGCAGAGAGAGTGAAGTAGAAATGGTAGAAGGGCTGTTCATGTTACGATATGTCCGCGGAAATGGCGGTAGTTCGCGGACATCAGGAGTTACATCCGGGGATTTTTGGGTTCAGAAGTCATGGAAATGAGAATAAGCACTGAAAGGGATTGGTCAGGAAAGTTTAGTGGGTGTGTTGTGCCAGGAGAGAGTTTCTCAGATACTCTTTTTGCTGAGAGAACAAAAGATAGCTATGGCTGTGTGTTTCAGAAAACAGATTGTTTGGATTTTGGGAGATTCGTGGATACATTGGTTGAAGGTGCAAGCAGAAAGCTGTGGAGTAGCTGTAGATCTTGGATTCCCACATGTGGAAGTACACTGGCATGGAGTACGTGGAATGAAGTGGTTGGACTTGCTACCTCTCTGTGCTACTTTGGAGACAGAGCAACATCCAGACATAATTGTAATTCATTGTGGAGGGAACAGTTTAGGACATGTGACTGGAATTTTTTTGCAATTTGCTATGAAAGAAGGACTTGGGAAGGTTATGGACATGTTTCCTAATTCTCAAGTGATATTTTCACGGATTGTGCAGAGACAAATGTGGCTTCGTTCTTCTTCATTTGGTCCACAAATGGAAAAAGCAAGGCGCAATGTTAATAAGGCTGTTTGTGCCTTTCTAAGAGATTTTGGCATGTCCTCTTTTCATAATGAAAATATTATGTTTCGTAGTACATACATTTTTCGCAGAGATGGAGTCCATCTTACTTATGCTGGCAATCAGATTTTTCTGAGAAATGTACAAAATGCATTGCGACCTTTTTTGGAATTACAACAACCATTTTGAAGTAGGTGTTAAGCATTTATAATTTTTGACTTACAAACACCACCCAAAGGCTCTTTTCAGAGCCACCACTTCTTCCCAGAGAAAATTGCAATGTTTGTGATGGGGTAGCAACCCAATTTTTTAAATGTTTGCGAACTGTCCGCGGACTTCTAAAAAATACAAAGGGCCCTGCTTCATTTATTTTCACTTCTATTTTTTAACTGTGAAAGGCGGCTCTGAAAAGAACCTTATTTTTCTTTTGATTTTTGATATTTTGTATTTTTTTTGGTTTTATATACACGACACACTAGGAGAGGAGGGGAAAGGAAGGTAAAGGGGGGGACACCAACCACAGGGATAAGAAAGGGCGAGCTGAGAGAGGAAGATGTAGAGTGGGTTTTATTTGGGTAGTGAGCAGATCTTCTCGTGCTCTGAGACGATAGTCTCAAAAGCACTACGAAGTCGCTCCCCCCTGCAGTGTACTGTGTCACAGTACATACATACAACTGTGACCCTCGAAAGGTAAGGGTCATCAGCATTCTGTATGGCCTGTGAGGCAGCTTGAGGAAGACGCTTTCCCACAGAGGTGGTCCTTGTGGTGACAGGATCAGAAACAGAGGATGAAGTAGAGGAAATCAACCTGCTACGTTCTTCGCAAGGTACAACCCTGCGAATAGCCCCAGAGTGAAATGACCTCAGGTGTCACTTCATAATAGTGGTCCCAAAGCTGTACTTACCGTGCTTCCCACGACTGAGTATCATTTTGCATTCATTGCAGGTAACACGGTTCGCACGAGCCGTAGGTACATTATCATGAATGGTAAATAACCGCCACACCAAAGACTCACTAGTGCGGGTAGTAGGGTTTTCCTCTACCTCATTCTCATCATCCTCTTCTTCCTCCTCCACATCCTCACTCCTGTTCCCCTCTTCAGGCCCTTGGGGAGGTGGTGGTGGTGGAGGGGGTGGGGGTGGCGCTGAAGCAGGTGCAGCAGCAGGTGGCAGCTCTGCAGCCAGGGATGCCATCTCGATGGTGTAATCAGCAAGTTGCTGGAGAAATAGCTGTTCTCTGGAGAATAGCCAGAAACACAATGAGAATAAGCTCTAGGGCGTGGTCTTTTATAGGGGTGCTTGTCCACGGTTCGCGGACATGCGCGCTGTCCGCGGACAGATCGAACACAAAAAAAGTTTGAAAAGTTTCAAAAGGTATGTAGAAACTCAGGATTACTATGTGTGACTTGTGCCATGGTGAGATTTTATTGAAAAATATTATGAATTAATTGAAAATGTACTTTTAATTTGTTCGGGGACCCGAACAGTCTCCTCATTCAGAACACGCGATCAGCGTGGGTGCGGTCATATGATCCGTTCGCGAACAAGTCCGCGAAGGAAGCGCATGTCCGCAGGACACCAAATGCATGGAGATTGGCTAGCGCATGCGCGCTGATGTTCTACGGACACTGTTCGGGTCCTGAACTAATTAAAATTGCGTCACACGTGAAACGAGCATTTCAGGACACTGCGTGTGTTCTTAGAACAGTTTAAATTTGCTAGCGAACAGTAAGGACAGATATAGTGTTCTTCAGGACACGTTCAATTTCGTTTATGTACGAACATTTCAGGACACCAATTGTGTTCTTAGAACATTTTCAACTTGCTAGCGAACAGTACGGACAGGTATAGTGTTCTTTAAGACACCTCCATTTTTGTTTAATTATGAACAATTCAGGACACTGCGTGTGTTCTTAGAACAGTTTGAACTTGCTAGCAAACACTACGGACAGATATAGTGTTCTTTAGGACACTTTAATTATTTTTTTTTACGAACATTTCAGGACACCGCGTGTGTTCTCAGAATAGTTTCATCTTGCTAGCGAACAGTACGAACAGGTATAGTGTTCTTCAGGACACCTCCATTTTCGTTTATTTACGAACATTTTAGAACACCTGCACTGTCCGCGGACACCTACATTGTTTTAAAAAAAAAAATGAAACTATTTACAACACAATATAAAAATTAAACTTTATTTAACATATATTAATAATTTATGACAGAGAAGGTGAGGCAGAAACAGAAACAAAAACAGGAGAATTAGGGGTTTCATCATGATTGTTATTAGGTGAAGAAGGGATGGAAGTCTCATCAAAACGTTTTGGGTTATGGAGAGGGTTTGGGGATAATTGACTGGGATATGGTGAGGGGGACAAGTACATGTGGGGCAATGGTATGACATTTTTGTTTTAAAATGATCTTCAACAAAAGTTTTCAAATTATTAAAATTGGTCAACAATAAATCAATTTTTTCTTTTATGCTGTCGAGCGTGTTTTCCATAACAGCTTCTATTTTGTTATGCTCTGTACAAAAAAAAATATATATGTTAAATGTATACAAAATAATAATAATTAAATGGTTTATATTATAAAGTGTTTACCATTAGTTTCACTATCTTGTGACATTTCTACATGTGGAAATGTTCCTCTAGCCATTCCAGAGTACTAGACATTTCTGTGAGAGAAAAAAAAAAAGATAATATATTTTTTATCTAATACAGAAAGTTTATAAATATATGAATAAAATTAAGTACACTTACTATTTCAGGTAAGATATGTCCTATGTACTCTTGTGGTATATTCCATTTTAGAACATAGTGCATTTAAATGAATGGTTAGTGTGTTGTATATATGGGTTACATTTCTTATGTATTAGTACATATAATGTGTTTGTGTGCTTTTTTTAAAATTTGTTAAATGTTCCTATGTTATGATATAACAATCAAACATACCCCCCCAGAGTTTTTTAGGTAGTGGTACTGTTCTTCGAACATGTCCGCGAACATTAAATGAGTTCGCGGACATCAAGTACAATAGAAGAGATTCAGTCACTTCCATATGATATGTATATAAAGTGAAAGTCATTATTGTTAAGTTGCACTACTAAAAACCTACGAAATTCAATGAAAAAACTTTGTTAAAGGGACGTTATGATTAAGTTGCGCTACTAAAAACCTATGAAATTCAGTGAAAAAACTTTGTCAAAGGGACGTTATGGTTCCAAGTAAAACCGAAAAACCCTTGAAATTCGGCAGTTATGGTAAGCTAAGCAACCATAACTCGCGCCACCACCGTGCACTGCTAAGACTAACACCCAGGACATCAAAGATGACATCACAAATGTCATTGATGACATCACTGATGACATCACATGTGTATATACTTTTCATGAAATATGTGTACAAGGGATTCTTATTATAATGTTGCGAAACAAGTGTCATATTTTCACTGAATATATATATATATATTCGGTCAATTGTGAAAAGGTCATTTGTGACCCTTTAAATTCGGTCAATTGTTCATTCGAACAATTGTAAACGACCAATTTGGGTAATACCGATTATGTAGATATGCTGCAGACATGTCATGGTTACAGATATATGCTGGTCAGGGTATATATAAGGATTCTGTGTTATACCTGCATATCGGATCCCATGTGTAAATGTTTAATGTTTCTCTGTTATACCTGCATATCTGTAACCTTGTACAAATTGCGCCCTGATGCCTCCGGGCCTGTTGGTTTGCGCGTTATAAATAAATAAAATACAAATATCCTTTTTCTAGATGGATCAAAGCAGGTCCATGCACACACCATGATGCCATGTGCGCTTCCAAGTTCCTTGTGCTTAAAGTGTTCCCAAGATGGGGTGTGAGTGAGGTTTTGCGGTCTGACAATGGACTGCATTTTGTAAATGAGTTGTTTGAGCAAATAGTTCTTCTGTTAGACATTAGGCATACGTTTTCTTCTGCTTATCACCCACAGGCAAATGGTGTTTGTGAATGATTACACAGATTATGGAAGGAAAGGATTGCAAAGATCAAGATGCCTCTAAATAAGGAATAGCTACATTGCCTACCGCTTGCCCTATATGCTCTAAGTAATGAGACTGGCCAGATCACCATCTAACTTCTCATGAGTTGGTGATTAGATGCCACATGAGAAATCCCTTTCTCCTCCAACTAGGTTAGAAACTGATGCCCATGGTGTAGCAAAGACAGTAGGTGAGGAGCTACATGAATACCTAACAATGACTGCAAGTGTTTTGTTTATATCTCAGCAGGTCAAGAATCGAAGGGAGGGGTCAAAGAGAAGGAACAAAGACAATTATCCCATTGAAGCAGAGGATTTGTTAAACAACCCAGTCTATACTCAGGAGACCAGGTGCTGGTACAAACGTTTGTATGCACTTGGAGCACTCCCTGCTTTGAAGGTTCATATGAGTTAGAAGAAGTTACACCCACAGCAGCCAAGCTAAAAGGGCGAAGACCATGTCTTCATTTGCACGACATTAAGCCATATAAAGGAGAAAGGAGCCTTCCTGCAACTACACACAGTGAAGCAAGAGAAGAAGTTCCATGTATGCAGACTCATTCTATGGCTAAGAATAAAGATCAGGAAAGTGAAGAACACAGCAGCACCCTAGACTAAAGGAAGAATTCTATTTATTTTCTCATTCCAATGGAGAAGTTATGACAACAGTCCTTACACAAAAGGACACAAACCATTAGCCTATTATAGCGGGATTTTAGATCCAGTTATGATAGGACATTATTCTTGTGAGCAGTCTTTAGCTGCTGCTGCATTCACTATTGAAAAAGCTTCAAGTATAACAATGGGGTGTTCAGTAACATGATTTGTTGAGCATGCATTATTTGCGATTTTAGAGAAACCCAAAAGTACACTGACCACACAAAGAGCATCAGGATACGAGAAAATAATATTGAAAATTGTCAGGTGTACGATAGTAAACACAGCAACATTCAAAGGAGAACCAGAAGGAGAGGATGATTATGTACGTGATTGCACAACGTATACTGAGAACTATAATGAAATTCCCCAAGCTAGAGAAAATGCCCTCGGTAGGGGGGGAAGTTGTTTTAATTGATCGTTCTTAAAAATGCTTCAAATGACTGGCAAAAGGAATACTGGATCAGCAGTAGTAAAGCTGAACCAAGACGGTGAATTTGAAGTAGTCACAAGCAGGAGATTGCCTTCGCAATGCTCAGCACAGGCTGCAGAATTAGTGGCGCTTATAGCCGCGCTTCAGAGGTTCGAAGATGAGGAAGTGGCGGTGTACTCTGACTCCGCCTATATCACCTCAACCGTACATGCAGGTCTGTCATGCTGGAAAAGGAGGGGATTCCCCTGTGCAGATGGCACTCCAGTGCAACATATGGCCCTATTCGATAAACTTATTGAAGTAGCACTGGAGCATGCTTCACTACCTCGCACATGTGACTTGAGAGAATCTAGCTGCTACAATAGCGCAGAAGAGTGGTTTTCACCAAACCTGTTAGAGCATGTGGCACAGTGTATTGTAAATTGCATCGTGTGCCAGAAATCTACTGTCGGGCACACTTTGCGCGCAGTGAGCAGAGTAATTCCTAGACCTAATGGCCCATTTCAGGATATACATATATGTAGATATGCTGCAGACATGTAACGCTTATAGATATATGCTGGTCATAATATGCCCTTTTTCTAGATGGATCGAGCCAGGTCCATGCTCACACCCTGATGCCACTTGCGCTTTGAAGTTCCTTGTCCGTAAAGTGTTCCCAAGATGGGGTGTCTGTGAGGTTTTGCGGTCTGACAGTGGACCGCATTTTGTAAATGAGTTGTTCGAGCAAATGATTCTTCTGTTAGGCATTAAGCATACGTTTTCTTCCACTTATCACCCACAGGGGAATGGTGTTTGTGAACGATTACACTGATTATTGAAGCAAAGGTTTGCAAAGATCAAGATGACTCTAAGGAAGGGATGGCTACATTGCCTACCCCTTGCCCTATATGCTCTAAGGAACCAACATGGCTCAGATCACCATATAACTCCTCATGGATTGGTAACTGGATGCAACATGAGAACCACCTTTCTCCTCCACCTAGGTTAAAAACTGATGCCCATAGCATAGCGAAGACATTAGATGAGGAGCTACATGATTACCTAACAACAATGACTGCAAGTGTTTCGTTCATGTCTCAACAGGTCAAGAATCGAAGGGAGGGGTTAAAGAGAAGCGACAAAGACAATTATCCCATTGAAGCAGAGGATTTGTTAAAACAACACAGTCTATGCCCAGGAGAGCAGGTGCTGGTACGAAGGTTTGTGCATACTTGGAGCACTCCTTGCCTTGACGGTTCATACAAGGTGGAAGAAGTTACACCCACAGCAGCCAAGCTAAAAGGACCAAGAGCCTGTCTTCATTTGCACAACATAAAGCCATATAAAGGAGAAACCCCGCCCCCTCCTGCAACTACACACAGTGAAGCAAGAAAAGAAGTTACACGTAAGCAGACTCATTTTACGGCTAAGATTAAAGATCAGGAAAGTGAAGAATGCAGCAGCACCCTAGACTAAAGGCCAATATATATATTTTAATATATGGCAAGGAGTAAACAGACTTGCAGTTATCCTGCAAATGTTTAGAGCACACTTCATCTTTATGTTACCTATTGCAATGACATTATACACATTCTTGTATGCCGTTTTTACCTACATATTAAAGTCTTATCCTGCTCTAATAAGAAAATATGTCAATGTCCTAATGTTTTTGGAAAATCCTAAGAACAATCATATTATTTTTAGAATAATTGTTGCAATCATCTTTCAGTTCTTGATATAAAGGTGTGATTCATAGAGACTTACAGAGTTGCATACTAAATTGTGGTGTCATTCTGCATTATGATTTGTGTTTTCCTCCTGATTATTATGACATTTAGACAAGTTATAAGAAACAATACAGATATGTTGGAAGATAATGAAACATTTACTGTTGCCCCTGATGAAATCACAAACAACATCTATTAAAATCTTACTAGTCATTTATTTCGATTTAAAAGGGATGTTGGGGAAAATGATGAAGGTATATATACGTATCTTGACAATTCAGCTAATTTAAAGAATAACGTATGGTATCAGCACATGAAAATTGTGGGGACGGAGAATATCAGATAAAAGTTGCTATGTGTGTTCCCTTATACTTTATGTTTTGGGAACATATAAAATATTCATAGCAACTGAAGTATTAGTGAAGAAGGCACATTGCCTGACACACCTTGCACTTTGGCGAACCAGAGGACAGTTCCAATGCAGAACGACATCCATAGTGTGGGTGAATAATGCCACATCTCAGAGAGAAGACAACTATGTACATGATATAAAGTCAAGAGAGAAGCCAGAAACAATGCATCAAATAATAAAATACAAACAGCATGGAATAAACGGAGCAGGAACCAAGATTGAAGAAAACAAGATGCTACAATGTAAGGATAAGAATGGGAAGGAAATACAAGAATGCTGGGAAAGAGGTCAACTACAAATTAAAGGAACTGTGCTTACTCCTGAACTAAGGGCTGAAGGATTTGTTGTGTGCAAAGCAACAGCATTAACCGGTCAATGGAAAGTAGTTGTGGCAAATGCAGAAAAGGAATGCAAAAACAAATGGCAAGATTGGTGACATGGGTCAACAATGAGAGAGGACTATTACAGATACTACCTCTGAAGAATACGTCTTTATGCTCTGGGAACAATGACACAGTGAAAGCTGGAGCAAATTGCAAGTGTGGCCGAATTTTTGATGTACCGGACATGAAGGAAGGAACAGCAGTCTTGATGGACGGTTATTGGACCTGTGGATCAAGAGAATATATAAAGTTGCCACAAAAATGGGGAGGAGTTTGTTCATTGGTGCTGATAAGCATACCAATCTTAGTAGTACCACAAAGTGACCTGCAGATTACAGACTTCCCAAAAATTGACCCACACCTGAGGAAGAAGAGAAAATTTTATCGGAGAAGACAGAAGAGAGATTATTACTTCTCAGCAAAATCAATAGAAGCCTATTATGACACTCCAGATGAGCATAAGTTGTTCAGACGAGCAACCGTGACATTTACAGCTACATTTCTTCCAGGAATTCAGACTGCAGTGAATGTCAAGTGGATTCAAATCACAAGATAAGAGCTGTTGCACATGATCAATACGACAATAAAAGGATTTAATGCGATCGAAGAGGAGTGGAGGGCGATCAGGCTTGTTGTCCTTCAGAACAGGTATCTCCTGGACTTAATTAAAGCAATGGAAGGAGACGTATTTACCAAGATTGGGCCTTCATGCTGTACATTTGTATACCTGCCCATGATGAAGACAATGGGACTTTAACAGAAGCAATAACGATGTTGTCAACTCTGCATATGAAGATGGAGGATGAAGTTGGCAAGACAGAAGAGGATGGCTGGATTTAGGTGTCTGTTTTCATGGATTCCAACTTGGTTGGCATGTGCCTTCAAATTACTTGGAGAAGTACTAGTGTTAGCATTGCTAGGATTTTGTTTCATAAGGATCACCTTGGGACAATGCCAGAAGACAACCAAGAAAGCTATTGGGATGAAGATCATGATTGATATATTTTATTTATTTATTACATTTATATAGCGCGCAGGCAGCTCAGGGGCATTGTGGCGCTGTTACTTGTAAGGGAACTTAGTTACAGGTACAGGTACATGCTGTGCCTTGGGTTACAGTGAGGCAGGACCCTGTGTTAAGCAGTAAGGAGAATCATACAACAAGGTACATCATACACCATAGTGCATCATACATGTTAGTCATTAAAGTTTAAACATGTGAGGTTGGTTAGGTGGACAGGATAGTTTTCATGGCTTTGCGGAAAGCAGTCAGTGAGGGTTCAGCTCGCAGTGATGTGGGAAGGGTGTTCCAGTGTAGAGCAGCAAGGTAAGGGAAGCTGGCGCCACCTGCTCTAGCTCTTTTTACCCTGGGTACGGAGAGCATATTGGCATAGGGTGTCCTGGTGGTTCTTGTGGACGCGACCGGGTGGATTCTCTGGGATAGGTACGCTGGGGCTGAGAGATGGACACATTTGTGGGTGATGCTTAGCGCTTTGAATATAATCCTTTCCTTTATGGGGAGCCAATGGGACGCTTTCCTGGCAGCGGTGATGTGCTCTCTCTTGGCAATGCCTTGTGCAGCAAGCAGGGCGCTATTCTGAATTACTTGCAGCTTCTCTAGGTTTTTGTTGGAGGTCCCTAGCAAGAGAACATTACAGTAGTCTAGCCGGGAGCCAGTTATGGCTCTGGCTATGTTGGTGCAAGTGTCTTTTGACAAAAAAGGCCTGATTGCCTTGAGGAGTTTTGCATGGTAGGCCGCAGAGGAGGCGATTGCGTTTACTTGTCTGGTCATAGATAGGTTAGATTCTAGGTAGACGTCTAGTGTTTTTACCGTGTCAAGTACTGGAATTCTGATTGAGTCAATGGTAAAGTGGCTGAACTGGGAGTCAAGTTTCTTGAGGGTGTCAAGGGATCCTACGAGAAGGAGCTCAGTTTTGTCGGAGTTAAGGCACAGGCTGTTGATAGCCATCCACATTTGGATTGTGTTGTATATGTTGTTGAGAGTGGCGCAGTCAGTGTCATAGTCTCCTGTTAGTGTGAGAAGGATCTGAGTGTTGTCAGCGTAGTTAGTGTAGGAGATGCCCATGGCATCAAGGATAAGGAAGAGGGGGCGGGTAAAGATGTTGTATAGGGTAGGGGAGAGGCAGGAGCCTTGCGACACACCACATAGCATGATAGCGGGTGACGCAGTGGCTAGGTCAGAGAAGACCTGCATGGTCCTACCTTGGAGGAGGGAGGTGATCCAAGTGGTAGCTTCTTGGGTGAAGTTGGCTGTGGAGGTGAGGTGATGGCAGAGGATGTCATGATCTACAAGATCGAAAGCTGCAGAGAGATCGAGGAGAAGGAGCAGGACAGGTTTGCCTTGGTCCCTTGCGTCATCCATTTGGTTTTTGAGGTCGAGTAGGGCGGTCTCTGTCCCATGCTTAGGCCGAAAGCCAGATTGTCTCAGTCCTAGGAGATTATGCTCTTCGAGGAAGTGCTGGACCTGCAGGTAGGCTGCCTTGTCTAGAATCTTGAGGAGGAATGGGACTGTGGTGATAGGGCGGTAGTTGTTGGGGGAGGTGGGGTCAAGTGTGTTTTTTTTTTATGAGACGTCGGACCCATGCTTCATTGAGGCATGAGGGGACTCTCCCTGTGGTAAAGGAGGCATTGACGAAGGCTGTTAGGAACGGAACAAGGGTGTCTGCTCAGTCTTTGATGATGGAAGCAGGGCAGGGGTCCCCTTTGCAGTTGGAGGGTTTGATGTTTTTCATGATGTTGATCATGTCTTTCTCTTGAATGGTTTTGAAAGAGAAGGTAGGGGCAGCCTCTGTGGGTGAGGAAAGGGGGGGTTGGTGAGGGGGTAGGGAGGTGGGGAGCGCTAGTTTAGTGTTCAGAATTTTGGCTTGGAGTGAGCTGATCTTGTTACGCATGGCTGTTTGGATGTCATCACACCATGCTTTATCTTTGGTGACGTTTTGGGGGGTCGGTGTGGGGGTCTCGAGTTCCCTGAATATGGCGAACATTTCCTTGGTGTTTGATTTGGCTTCGGAGATTCTATCTTCAAATGATTTGGCTTTGGCTTTGATGATGGGTTTCTTATATTAATTTGCGAGGGATTTGAAGTTAAGTTTGTCTTTATCATCACGGGATGTTTGCCATTGAGCTAGTGCTGTTCGCTTGTCTGTGCGCAATTTGAGAAGGTCTTGGGTGAACCAAGCATTGGAGTGGCTGGTAGCTTTGGTTTTGCGCGGTTTAAGAGGGGCGATAGCATTGATTGCTGCTGTGATAGCAGAGTCGTTGTTCTTGGCAAGGGTTTCTGGGTCGTTGGAAAAGGGGTGTCTAAAGGCAGGTCCCTGTAGGAAGGGTAAGAGTCTTTCTTTGGTCAGTTGGTGGGCACTTCTTGTGAGAGCTGGTGGTAAGGGGGGGAGGGGATGAGGAGGAGGTCGGGATGTTAATGTTGATGATGTGGTGGTCGTACCATGGGGTGGGGGTATTGCCTGTGACTGTCAGGGGGCAGTTGTGATGAGCTATCCAGTCTAGTGATCTGCCTAGTGTGTGTGTGGGGTCTGTGATGGTGTTTGCGAATCCTAGAGTGGCTAAAGCTTTGTCAAGTGATTTGGCAGCAGGGTTTTAGGAGTCATGCAGGCCTAGGTTGAAATCACCAAGGAGAATGGCTTTGGATGACTTTTTTAGGTTGTCAGCCAGGAGGCGAGTGAGGGAGGCCTGGAAGTCTCCCAGGGGGCCTGGTGGTTGATAGATGAGGTGTAGGGTGATGGTGCAGTGGTGCAAGATAGTGAGTTTCAGTTGAATGTAGTCGCTGTTGTTGTTTATAGTTTTGTCAACCTTTCTGATGGTGATCGAATCTTTGGCTATGAGAGCAACACCGCCTCCTGTGCTCAGGCGATCTTGTCTAGTGATGGCATACCCTGGTGGGAGAGCGAGGGGTAGAGCGGGGCCTGAGGCTTCGTGTAGCCAGGTCTCAGCGACCATTAGAAGATCTAGATCTAGGGTGGTGATGAGGTTGTGGATGTCTAAGGCGTGCGCATTGATGGATCGGGCGTTGATGAGGGCACACTTGAGGTGGAGTTCGGGGGAGACATTTACATCAGTGGATGGTAGGGCTGTGGTAGAAGAGTTGCACATTGCGGTAATCACATATGAAGTAGTGGGGGGGCATATTTTCTAGGGTCCTAGACATGGATAGAGTAGCATTTACATTAGTAGATGGCAAGGCTCAGGTAGAAGAAATGCACATTGCGGTAATCACATTTGAAGTAGTGGGGGGCATATTTTCTAGGGTCCTAGACATGGATAAAGTAGCATTTACATCAGTGGATGGTAGGGCTGAGGTAGAAGAATTGCACATTGCAGTAATCACATTGGAACTGGTGAGTAGATGCAAAATGTGGGAAAGTACCTGTGAGAACATAAAGAAAAGCACTCTTGCACACCTAGGAATGAAATTCTATTATCCGAAGGAGCATATAAAATAGTAGGACAGTGGATATGCTGTCCTCCATCAGGAGATTGCTGCCACATGACCTGGAGTGTGTATGAACACATAGAATGAAGGGGGGGGTGACAACGATATGGGTCCCAGTGAAATGAAAGTATGAAGAGATGATAAAGTATGACGAAGAAAGGAATGTGGTCAAGGACTCAACCAGAGGGGCGAATGTAGAGGGGCATGTGGATTAATTTTCCCTAACTCCCGCCCCCTCACCACTATCATACTGGAACAGCAGGAGAAGGGCCCTGGTGAGACCCCATGTGTTATGCCTATACCTCATCAAGTGTATGAGAGACGATATGCACTCAGACAACCATATCAAATATATACCCTCCCACTGAAAGTGTGGATGGATGCCATATGGAAGGATTTCAGCACACACCATTGGACATCATGGAGGGCTGAGTGAAATCTGACGAGGGCAGAGTGATGTCATGGAGAAGATATACAAAGCCATGCGGAAATGATATAAAAAATACTTAAGAGTTACGATATAACTGAAGAGATAAGAGAAACATATACTAAATGATAAAGTAATCATGAATGCAAAAGAAGACAAAGTAACTTGCTGACTAATAAGTGTAAATATGCATTAACGCAAGGTAGGAAATATACATAGAAGCTTGCTATAGAGGAATATATAATTTAGCAAGGACGGCCATAGTGGAAAATGGACACCGGCTCGTGAAAATATTAATCAAAACTACCTCAGAAGCTGATCAGGGTTGTAGAGTCAGGAGACGCTGGAAGAACAGCTTTGTGTGCAAATCACAGAGGAGTCACTGTTGGCTTGGAATCAAGGATGCTATTTTTAAGGAATAGCTGCAAAGTAGGAAGGGGGCCGATGAATAAGCCATGGATAGGATATTCTTGTCTTAGATTAAAGAAGAAGAAAATAATCTGCAAGAGCCAAATATTGGACAATTAAAAGTGTAATAGAGTTTATACAAGGTAGAGTGCGCAAACCTCTGGAGGCCAAGAGGAGTAATGACACTATAATTAAATCAAGTAGCAGTAAACAAGAGGCTGAAATTGACAGATTCACTGTCTCTTCACATGTGATTCAGAAGTCAAAAACAACAGCGATTCATTAAGCCGCGGATGAAGATAGTGATGTGCTTTCACCCCCTTGAATGTCCTAGAATAGAGAACAGGCTATAGGGTCAACTACTAATGTTAATATTTGGCTCATGGCCGGTCTGATGACTAATTGAGAAAGTAGGGAGTAATCTTATGTGATCCAAGAACCTAGGTTTCGGTTTCCTTAAGTGCTGCTAGCTGAGCTGAACGTCCCAGGTTGGGTAAGAATGCCAACCAAACAGTGGCTCTATGGGGCAACCTACTATACAAAACCTGGGGTTTCTGATGGACAGTAATCTCACGCTAGAGCCACAAGTAAACGCTCTCCTCAAGAAATGCTTCTTCCTCCTGCGAGCGGCAAAGAGAATCTTACCGTTTCTATCGTTCACCAACAAAACAACCACCATCATCGCCCTCGCCATGTCCAAAGTAGACTACGCCAATAGCCTATACCTAGGCATGCCTGAACGACTCCTAAAAAAACTACAACGCATTCAAAACGCGGCAGCCAGACTACTTCTGAAACTACCCCGAAGAGAACACACCACACCAGCGCTGAAAACACTACATTGGCTACCAATAAAACAACGGATAGAATTCAAAACAATGTGCATTACACACAGAGCAGTACACAACAAAGGCGCTGAGTTCCTAAGAGACAAATTGCACCTACATCAACTGACAAGAACGCTCAGATCAAGCATGGACATCCACCTGGAACCGAAGCCCTACAACAAAAGAAAACTAGGATGATCCTCCTTCTCTCACCTAGCCCCGAAAACCTGGAATGACCTTCCAAAGTAAATACGTAACACAAGAAACCACCTATTATTCAGGAAATTACTCAAAACATGGCTCTTCACGTCATAAGTAGAAAAACTGGCCACAGGGGCACTGAGATAACTAAAAACATCAATGAGCGTAGAGCGACCGCGATACACACTGATCAATCAATGGGAAAAGCTGAGGTAAATATACCACGACATACCAAAGGACCAAACGGGAGACAGTCGCAATACGACCAAAGATAGCAAACACAGCAAACTAAGACAAAGACTAGAACGAATCATCAAGAGGACCATGACCTTAACTATTACCTTCCCCAACAGCCCTAAGGACAAAACATAGAGAGGGAAAGGAAGCACTGCACCATGGGCCCCAATGCAATGGGTGAGAAACAGAATGTTTCATCACTACACACGGTCCACCAATACAAAGCAGGAAACAATGCCCCACCACACAAACTACAACTAAACAACAGTCCCGAGGATGTTCACCCCACGGAAACCAAAGAACCAATCAGGACAGAAGGATACGAATGTCTGAATACACAAGCTCACCAAGACGGATCCACTAGGACAACACATCAACACAACCCCGACCCTGAACCATTCAAAGCCTCAACCGACCAAGGTCACACTAGATCACCTGAGAATAGATATCACCCACCTGGTCCCACACCTGAAGATCAGGTTCAGACGCACCCACCAATCCAAACCACACTCAATAGGATACAGTGGATCAGCGCAACTCCACCAAAGCGAGTCGGCCCACGAGGAACCAGCAAAATCCCAACCAACAGGTATACAACTCTAACGGAACCATAAGTACCTAAATCAGGATACTGATCCCACTAACCCAACCCTCAATCTTCTGCATACGTAAACCCACACAAAACCACACAACCATCTCTCTCCCAGCAATCTGCACGCATTTTACCACATGGCACCAACAACACATAAACTTCACCAACAGCACTCGAGGCCTTCGCCCGATCCGATACTAGCACCAAAGCCCAGCACTCGGTGTATACCGAGCTGAAGCTGCCAACAGCACACCACTTTTCCCACTCTCCTTCTCCCCTCTTCCCGACTAACCCTACCCACCCTTCCTGTTTACAGATCCGCCAGAGCGCCTGGGGACCAATTCCGTTGGTGACGGTGCGCTATACAAGTACCGCTAACATAACATAACATAATACGTATTTAGAGATAGTTCGAGGGTTGTCTGAAAGATAAGAGACAGCCAATGAATCATTAATCCATATATATTCTATAAGTAGATATGTTCCCCTAACCAATCCCTGCTGCTAATAGGTTTTATGGTTTGCCATGTAGGATTACGTCATAGATGATGCATGTTGGGGTATAAAACCCCTGTGTAATCAAGTTCGTGTGTGAGTATGCAAACATCCATCCATCTGATGTTTGTCAGTTCACCCTGCTTTATTAAATTGAGAATAAAGTAGTACTTTTGCCATATTCCTTGAGTCTGTCCAGTTATTTGGTATGAGACCCTTATCGGTAATTCCATCTAGCACAAGCAGCACTTCAAGGTGCTAGAGCACAATATATTTTCAATTCTAAAACTCCTCTGCTCCTGTGATCAACTGCTCTTCTTTCCCCCTTCAGCTTCCCCTCACTATATTTTTGTCCCGTTCTTCTCACTACAGACTACTGACTACTGCCTTACTTTGCTTTTCTCATTGCCGCCTCCTCTCTACGAACTTGCTCTGCTCTTCTTATCAACAACTTGCCTCTACCACATAAATTTGTCATTGTACTCCATATACCTCTACAAAATAGGCTCTAAAATTCTTCTGTCACCACTTTGTTTGTCACCTCTCCATTCCATGTCACATTTTACCTCTTACCTCCCATTTCCGCTGTCATCACCTTCCTTCACTTCACTCCACGTTTTATCCCTGCCTCCGTTGTTCTGCTGTTTTCATCTCCCATCCACTAAACTCTTTGATTTACTGCATCCTTTACAAGCTTTCTCTTATCTCCCTCCACCTTCGGCACTCCTGCTGCTATAACACCTTCTTCCCTTCTGAACTCACCACCTCCTTTAGATGTCAGCTCCTCTTCTCTCCTGCTACCACCTCTCAAGCCATCTCTGTGACTCCAGCCTTCTCTAAACACAAACTCCTTTCTCCTGCAACGCACACTCACCAGCAGAGACTGGTTGACTTTAGTCTATTGCCTCCTCCCCCAAGTGTGTTTTCCACAGAAACAACTGTAAGCGGTAATTGAGTGAGTGCACCTTGGGGTCTTTTGGTCTCAGGGGTTGGAACAATGTTATATCTCTCAGGGGTTGGAACAATGTTATATCTCGTCTGCCTGTACTTTTGGATTTTATAATTGGTACTCTGATTTGGTTTTACACTTATCTGAGTGCTTTTCCGGTGTGTGAATGTATCCCCGGAAACAGACAGCCTTAGCTTTCTACATGAATGATCTGTGTGCTCACGAAACCTAATACATTGGATTTCCAGTAGAAAAACATCTGACAAGAGACAAAGAGGCCTTCTGTTCCAATTTGATACAATGACTGGCTGGAATATTGACTGCTTGCAACATTATATCAGAGGGGCACGCTATCTAATTGAAGACATTTTGCTTTGAACTAGTTTACAAATGTTACCATGCATGTTATGCCTCCTCATTACCCGGGATGGCTTCCCAATTGGTTTAGGCAGCGTTGGGGCTTTTGGAACTTAGCTGCCATAGTAGACTGATGTTTATGGGATGGTCTAGATTCTGAGGACTGGCCTGGGCTGAGGCACTGTGACTGGCCTTTGCCAAGCAAAATGGACCATGGAGAGTGATACAGGGATTCGCAGCATTTTGCCACAGGCCCAACGTCACTGGCCTGGGTTGGCCTCATGTGTCACATCCTTGGCAGACTATATAGCCAGGCAGGGGGCTTTGTCACAGTGACACATGTGGGAAATTCTGCATTCATTACATTTACAGTTGAGTCATATTAGCCCCCAATCTGTTTCAATAACCACCCTTAAACAAACTGGCCATTGCGCTTACTATCTTCCATTCTCTGTATATTATCTCGGTGATTAATACAGTACCTTGTCAATTTCGACAGATGTCAGGCACAATCGTGGAAAAGAAAGATTCAGCAAAAGTCTGGATATATATTATTGCCAAGATGCACGACTTAAACTTGAACTATATTTAGAGAGGCTAACGCACTAAAGATTGGGCTTTCACCTTATTTAGAGGTCGACATGAAATCAGGCTGGATTATTTCCGGGTTTCTTGACAAATGACATGTGCTAGATCAGGTATTAGCCATGCTGTGATTTCAGACCACTTGTTTATTACGGCAGAAATTAGAATTGGGAGACTATGAACTCATGCCGTAAAAACATGGTGCTTTGATGTGTCCTTCAAGAAATGTACCACTCTAGAAGAACTGGGGGCTTCAATGGCGAGATTATTCAAGCAACTGAGTGGCTGCGTTACCCTCTGCAGTTGGGGGCTCTTTTAAAGCTTCTCTGTTTGGCAGATGGTCTCAGGAATATGCAAAGGCAGGGCGGCCTATTCACATTCCTGCTGATTAACTTTTTGCAAACGATCATCCAATGAAATGCGAAAACAGAGCCATTTATTTAATGTGAATTGTTATGGACCATATGCAGAACCAGATCACTTTAAGGCGTCATACGTGGAGCAGGGGTATAGGGCTGAGGGAAATGGGTGTGATGGAAGAAATAGGGGGTAGAAAAAATCATTCCCTATTAGCTGGAATCACTTTCCTGAGTTATTGACAGAACAAGGAAGTGCGTATAGATCATCACCAAAGGCCAGAACGTCAAAAGACAAACAAAAGACTAACAGCCCACGGTTAGAAATGGTGCATTCATTTTTCACTCAGGCTGATACAATATTTTATTATTGTCTAGACATAGCCTGGAACATACTATGTTTGAGTTCCTTCAGCCACATTGAAAGAACGCACACCTCACGTTCACTCCCTGGACCAAATCCAGCCCACTCCGACTGCCCAGCCCTTCTCGAGGACTTTCCTTACTATCTCTACTGTCTTCCTGCCAGTTCCCAGGGACCCATCACCATCTTCTTCGTCCCTCTCATTGATAGTGCCACAAATAATTCATTCATTCATTGTGAGAAACGTCATTCGGGCATTATGATCAAATTCTGTATTGCTACTAAAGGTTCAGCTTCTTCAACTGTATTGTAATGACATTTTTCCCCCTTGTGACTGATATTTAACCAAGATGGGTTAATGTAGTTTAGAGTTCAGCTTCTGGAACCTTTCAAAATGAGGTTGCATCTGTCTACCTCTTCACAAAGCACCTTGGCTTCAATTAGCATGTGAAAAGATAGAAAAGGCCCCTGAAAAATGCTGGTCTTGGACTGTTAGCCCTGGGATTGCGCTGAAGAAGGATGCATTCGGAATCTCATAGGTAAAATCCAAAGAGCAGAGTTTCAGTAATGCAGCGTGTAAGCATCCAGGTGTGCATTCTCAACTATTTCGTTTACTCTCAGCTTCTTCTCCGATACCATAAATGTTCAGGTTCGAGAGTCTGGATCTGTTTTGAAGATCAACTTGGACTTGTACTATTTGTCGACAAGAAACAAAGATTCTGGTCCTCATTACTAGTTTTGCGGTGTGGTAGAAAAGTGACAGCAATTCTGTTATGCCTCATGTTTTGGCAGTAATGGAATTACCACCAATTTTACCTCACCACCATATTGAGTTTGGAAGACAAGTGGAGGATTTACCTCCAGCAAAAAACTGGAGGGGAGTCCTTCACTTATCTTCCAAAAATGGCTGAATTTGCAGTGCGGTATTACCAATTGCGGGAAATCTCCCAAAAATCTCCATTGAGTCCTATGACTCCAGAAATGGGGCTTCATACTGCCATAACACCACCCATAATCCTGTGATAAAACCATAACACATACAGCAGACCGGTTTTGGCATTAAATCAGCACATTTAGTGCCAATGTACTGCCAAACTCGTTATGCGGCCTTATCTTCTGAGCACCCATATTAGTATGGCCCTGTAGTCTGGAAACCTCTTGTTCTGCCTCATCAGGCCCTGTCACCTTTTCATCTAATTTAGTTCTGCTCTCAACAGGAAATAACTGCCTTCCTACCTACCACATGTGCCTGCTTTTGGTTGGTACAGCTTTTAAATGTGGATACTTTGTGGATCACCATTTATTTCTTTTGACATTTGTAAAGCACCTAAGCCCTGGGTCATGTTTCAGAACATGTTACTGGCAGTAGTTATTATTATAGGAGATTCTGCATGTTTTTCAAACTTTGGTCATAATAGTCACTCTTTGTATGAATCAAGGCCTATCATTCCTATGGCCCTTACGTCACATGAACTGGTGGTCTTAGCAGTAAATGCTGGTCAAGGTGTGATATTTTTGCCATTGTGCAATGATAGAGCTTGTCCCTTCTTGCAGCTGATGATCCACCAGGAACAGCTACCAGCCCATTATTTGAGGAATGGAATATTGGTTCAAAAAACTAGTAGAATTCTATTTTTTATCATTTTCACAGCAGAATATGACTAGTCTGAAAAATGATCTGTGCTGATAAGTGGAATTATGCAGAATGGGAACAATATTTCTCTTTAATCATTAAGTAGATATTCTGTCAGATGCTAACATGTCACAGTTTTTGATTGAATTGACATCATCTTCATCTGAGATAGCTGAATTTATATTCCCTATCCAATTTTTGCTCCTCTGGAGTTGGGAATCTTAACAGCTCTTCTACTCCCATATGTACTTGTGGGGAGTTTCAGAAAGACTCTGTTCGAACCATGGCAGGTCTTCAATGGAATCCATCTGTCCCACAGACCCAATTCCTGTCATGAATTTTCCACATGGAGCTTTGACACTTCACCAATAGGGATCCAGGCCAAAACCCAGGTGTATGCAACGCTCGAGGTGTCATCCTGGGACATCAGAGCAAGCATCATCACCAAGACCTTGGAGGTTGGGTACCTCTGCCTGAGACCTGAGTGGGCCCGATAATCTACACCGCTACACCCTTCAATTGTACCACTGTACCACAAGCTGCTCTGTTGTGGTCGCATTCACACATGCCTGCAGCTAAAAGTATTATGGGTAGTATGCTAATAAGTACTACAGGTAATATGCCAAGCCTACGAGTCCAATCGGTCAAAATTAGTACTGATACTACTACTACTTAGTACTGATACTACTACTAATAACAAGTGGTACAAAGTGCCTTGTTTTAAGCAAAAAGGATTTTACAAGTCACCAACAGATCGTGCGAACATACAGAGGACTACAGCTAAGGCACGTTCTAAGGCCCTGTCTGTGCGAGGGGCCCTGCCTCCATTCTTTCCCTCGCCAGCAACATCATTTCAAGCACGGGACCCACACTGTTCCACAACGCCTGGGCGCCCCCCCGCCCCTTGCATCCTGTCTTTAGGTAAGCTTACTTGGCTTTAGGGGTTCAGCAGCACCCTGCCTGTATTTTCTCACTGAGCACACTGATTCTAAGAAAACCATTCTTAAAGAAGAAAGAAAAATCCCAAAATGTATTTTTTCTGCAAAAGCCTTTATTTTATTGCAGTGCATTGCAGCGTTCAGTGCTGCTGGGATTCTTTGTCTGCCAGCCTCATCGGTTTCACCCTGGCCATAAATCTCCAACATGGCCTCTGACTATCTGCAGGCACAGGAGTGACTTGGCCTGTGAAGATGTCGCACTCCGATTGGGCCTCTCCCCCTTTTAAGAAACAAATTGGGCAGGCCTGAAGGCAGAGCCGGCCCACCTCCCAAGGCCCATTCAAAGGCCCTTTATGTGGCTGTCAGGGCCTAGGGGTGCCCCCACCCTTTCCACTCCCACCACAAACTATGCTGCAGCCCACTTGGTACATCCTGCTAACCCACGAACTCGGGCATCAGCACCTCTACAACCCATTGAGCCTCCAGTAAGTGATGGCTGAACTTCTCTCTTTTGTCTCCTCCAGTAGCACCCTGTTCTACATGTATGCCTTTCCTACTTGCTCATCCTCATCAACTTCTCTTCTCTCTCTCTCTGCTTTCTGTTCACTGCTCAAAGCCGTATTCAGCTTTGTTTAATTTTACATCATGCACCCTAAATTCACTGGATGTGTGCCTTTCTTAGAAAATCGAATTTACCTTTGTGTAATTTTACATCCTGCATCATAATTTCACTGGATTTGTGCCTTTCCCCAGGGCGTTCAATTTGCATTGCCTTTTGTTCACCCTTTGTTGCCACTAGGTCACCTATGAGATTAGGCCAGAAATGCGCAGTGCATTCACCCCTCTCCTTTCAACTTCCCTCTGCCTCCCTAATGGCACTCACCATCTCTCCTATCTTTTCTAATTGCTACTCTATCTCCTATCCCCCTCTCTCACTAAGTCTGGAATAAAAAGCACAAAAAAGACATCCTGCATGCAAACCCTGGCCTTCCCATCACTGACACCTATATCAGTGCAACCTCCAGAGAGGTCTTCACATATATCCTTTTCTCTGTCCCCTCTCCAGATCTATCGACTCCTCATCTCATCTCTACTCTCTCCCCTTTCACTTCCTCTCCCATTGACGGTGGCAACAAGTGGGAGGTTCTCTTGGCTGGCTTCTCATCCTCACATTGCATTGTTAATGTCCACCACAAAGGCACTATCTTGGTCTACGGTCCTCAACCCAACCTCCTTCTCTGTGACCGGATCCTGCCATCCCTCATTGATTTCCTTTCTTCTGCTGCCTCTCCCCCCACCACTCTGACTGCCCCTTCACCTCTGACTGGAGTACCACATCCCTGTACTCCTCCTCAGAAAACCTTTAAAGGCAGAGACCTCCTCCACCTGGCAACTCTTAACGCCTGCTCAGCCAACATACACCCTGCTGACATCTGCCCCCTTCTTGAAGACCCTGACCTCGAAATTCTCACTCTCAACGGGACTTGATTCAATGCCAGCTCAGTCAGTTCTTTTGACTCCCTCCTCCCCGATGGCTCCAAAATCTTTTCCAACCCTCGACCTCACCGTGCTGGCAGTGGGGTCGCCTCAATCTATCCTAACTGGGTTCCTTCTTCCATCGTACCCACCCAACTATATTCTTCCTGGTTTGAAAGTTGGTCATCTCTCCCTCCGCCACTGCTACAATTACCTTTTACCAGCCCCAGGTGCTACCACCCTGTTCCTCTCTGAATGGGCTGATTTCTGCTCATCCCTACTCTCAACCACCTCAACCTCCTCCTCTTGGGTGACTTCAATATCCAACTGGACTCCCCTACTTCAGCATCCACTCTTTTCACTGACCTCTGTGCCTCTCTTTCCCGCTCCATTCTCCCCTCTGGTCCAACTCACTCGGCTGGACACACATTGGACGCCATCATCCACTCAGACCTCTCTCGCTCCCTCTATGGTCACCCCTCTCTCCTGGTCAGACCATTCTCTCCTCTCCTCTTTCCTCTCACCTTCATCCCTCTGGCCTCCATACCGCTCCCTCTAAAGCCCTGTCAACCTCGTTCTTGCACACCCGCCCGATGAAACGAGTTTCAGCGGCTGCTTTTGCTCCGACCTTCATCCCCCCCTCTACCTCTGGCTCTACCACTGACTCTGCTCTCAGAAACCTTCACTCAGCCATCATCAATACTCTTGACATCCTTGCACGAGTCATGAGGATCCACCTGAAACCAACCTCTAAGCGTAACACCTGGTATGATTCTGAACTTGCAGCTCTGAAACGAAAGTGCAGTGCAGCGGAATGGAAGTGGCAAATCTCAGGTTCACCCTCTCACAAACTGGCCTGCGGGCTGCTTCATGAGTAATATAGACTCTCCATCCGTGCCAAGAGAAAGGCCCACATTCAGGCACAGGTATCTGGTGCATCCAATAACATGGCTGAATTCTTCAAAATCTACAGGGAGCTAGCCAACCCTGCTGCGGTCTCCTCCTCCCCTCTTCTTTCCTCGGCGTCCTGCAACACACTGGCCCCACACTTTACCACCAAAACTCAGGCCAGCCTGAACGCCCTTGTCACTAACCCTCCACACCCATCCCACTCCCCCTTGCCTTCCTTTGCCACTCACCCTCCGCCTTCCTCCTTCTCCTCCTTCACCCCTGCCACACCTGAAGAAGATACCAAAGTTGCCCGCTCTATGAAGGCTTCTTCCAAACAGGTTCCCCCCTTCTCATCCAGAACCATTAAGGACAAAATTGGCTCTCTTGCCCCAACTCATCTCTCACACTGAACTTGTCAGTGGTCTCCATGATCATCAATCTGGATTCCAAGCATCCAGAGGCAAGGAAACTGCTCCTCTGAAAATCCTGTGAAGAACTGCTCGCTTCCCTGGATTCTAACTCTCCAGCTGTCCTCATCCTACCTGATCTCGCCTCTGCCTTTGACACTGTCAACCATTCCATCCTCATACAAAGGCTCAACGATACACTTGGTATCTTGGAACGGACAATGGAATGGCTGACCTCTTTCCTAACTGACGCTCTTCCCAAGTCATCTTGGGCACCTTCTTCTCTCCTACTTCCTTCTCCGCCTGTGGTGTCCCCCAGGGATCTATCCTCTCCCCTGGCTCGTTAACATCTACCTTGTTCAGCTGGCACTCCTCATCTCCTCCTTCTCTCCCAATTTCCAGTGTTATGCAGATGACACTCAACTCTTTTTCAGACTTCCTGCTGACTCACTTGCACCTTCCTTCATCCCTGACTGCCTATCTGCCATCCAGAACTGGTGCACCTCCCTGGTTCTCTCCAGGCTTGACTCCACTATGTGACCCTTCAGGTTATCCAGAATAGAGCAGCACGACTTATCCTTGGCCTTACGCCCAGGGACCTTATCTCTCATGTCCTAAAAAGTCTTAACTGGCTCCCGGGAGCTGCACAGGTCAAATTCAAATCCCTCTGCATCACCCACAAGTCTGTCTGGGGCCGGGGGCCTCACTATCTTCAACTCTCTCTTACAAAATACCCTCCTTCTAGACCTCTATGTTCCTCTGGCACCAACTGTCTGTGTATAAAGCGTTTAGCTAAACAGAGAGCAGGAGGTTGCTTGCTTTCCTCAACTGGCTCCCTCCTATGGAACAGCCTCCCTCTCCCTCTGCATCTTGTGCAGGACCTTCTTAGGTCTGAAAGCACCTCAATACTTTCCTCTTTTCCTCCTCCTTCCCTTCTACCCTCCCCTGCTAATCTCACAGTTGCTGTGATTGGTGTTGTGGACTGTTATACATCCTTGGGCCCCTGACCACTCACTCCCAATCCCCCCAGCTTCTGTCTACCTTCAACACTTGCCTCGGCACATGCACCACACTGGAAACTTGCACTTTTCCACACAAGGCCGCCCCTGGCCGCATAGCACTTACCATACCTGGCATTTCATCCGTGGCTCACCCTCGAGCACAGACAGCCCAGCACTTACCCCACTGCCCTCTTCCTCGCTTCACTTGCACGTTCTGAATACTCACAAGGCATAGTAGGTTCGGCCGTTCCTTCCCACGCTGTATTTTTAGTATATTTTAAATTGTGCTGCAATCCCATGTTACTTCCCTGTAGTCCTGTGGGCGCTTTGAAACAGAATGTATTTGCTGCATAAGCGCCTAACAAGCAAACAATAAACTAAACTAAACTATACACTAAACTAAAGGAAATGCACCATGTTGCAGGCAATTATTTCAAGCAAATATTGCAAATGTTGAAAGCACTTTAACGTTGTTCAGCTCCCATTTGTTTATAAATCAAAGCACTGGTACAGTCAAAAATACAGCAATGAACAATTTGCATGGACAATCAGTATAGGCATCTGCAGGCAGTAAAATACCAGCATCTCTCATCAACTAATGACTGTGAACTCTCAAAAATTGAACATGAAATGTATCTGAAAACAAATGTTCACCACTATTTATCAAACATTCAAGCACAGTTTCAATTGTTGCCAGTTAGGGTAATTGAATGCTCGTCAGGCTCTGGCATCAGGCTTTGTAACAAAATGCTTCAGGCACCTTACAACGCCATAAGTAACTAAACATAAAAAAATGAAGTACAAGAGTCTACACAATTTACTATGGCGTCCATAGGTGTAACAACTATAATAATAACAATAGAAGCCCTGGCTTTTTGATTTGTATTAATTAATAAAAAGGTGTGGGTAATTCCATCTCTGAAAGGGTAAATTGGCAATCAGATTTCCGTTTCATAAATCTCCCTGCCAAAAGCATAGTGTGTACATGTGCCGTGCTGCATCGGCAGCCTGATCTGCAGCATCTGCTCTACCAGTGGCACAGAGCAGGTTGAGAGGTCACAAGTGTCAATTTGACAATTGCAGTGGCAGCCAAGGGTCTCTATTGCAGGGCCTGCATTTAAGATATGCATCCTGTACCAAAAACCTATAATTATGAGTCCGCCCTTCTGGTGCCAGAGAAATCTTCATATATAAGCCATACCTGAGATGGAGGATGGTGCATGATGTTTCTCATAATTATTACAAACCACAGACATTTTTTTTTATCACACATTGCTCAGCTTCTGAGCCCAGTTCAGCTGTGAAATGACTATGCGGTCCTATGTGATATTTCTTCTTTTTAAAGGCTGCACATCAAAAAGACCGATTTATTTCAGCCATTTTGTGTGCAGTCTTCAAAAGCAGAAATAGCTCACTTCTGGGGGATTTCACTCCCTCAACTCCCCCAGGAAGCCGAACCCCTGACAACTCCCACCCCAGACACACTGACCCATAAATACTAACATGCATACAGACTCACGATTACCCGTTCCTACTCCCCCTCTCTTCCACAAACGTTCCCCGTCCTCCCCCACAGACACACACAGACACTCACTCCCACACTCACACACTAAAAACACTTACCCCAGGCCCCCCATGTCTCCCATGTCTCCTGTTTTGGCCCGCCCACACCTGTCAGCCCTAGGGGCTGAAAGTTTAATTTGGAAAGAATGCTCAGAGCAGTCTCCAAGCAGTCTTTCAGAATCGTTTTCAGTTTTTTTGGCACACCCACTCACAAAAGGAGTAGCCTCACACTACGGTGCTCCATATCTAAAGGCCTTTGATTATATTGAGAAGGGAAGAGTGTAGGGCTAGTGTAGAAAGAGGGATCTCTTTACAGCTGGAGGATGGTTCCACCTTCTTGCTTTGCTCTATCTATCTATCTATCTATCTATCTATCTATCTATCTATCTATCTATCTATCTATCTATCTATCTATCTATCTATCTATTCTATCTTTCCTTTCTGTCCTGTAGCACAGAACACTTTAGGTGGGATGTCAGAAGGCAAAGTCCACCCAAGGACAGGGACTGGACCCCTAAAGCAGGATAGCTTTAGTCCAATCACCTGTGGGCTTTTACCTTTAAAAGAACGAGTCTTCCACTCCTTCATTGACTTACTCTGGGGCAAACTTCTGAGAAGGATTCATTTAGACCTCTTTTTTGAGAGTTGTACTTTCCAAAGTCCTCAACCACTGAGGTGAAGAAAGAGCAGTTCAAGGCAAAAGAAAGATCTGCCCTCTAACCACTCCCAGGTCAAATTGGGGGTGACTCTTGCTGTGGACCAGGACCTGCCACTCTACACCAGAATCGCCCATGGCTGGAAGAGCAGACTCTAAAAGGACATATCCTGTCCCAGAGCATTTGGAGTGGGTCTCACAGCATCTGGAGCACCAGACCAGCTAAGGCTTCCTTTTTTCTGCTGAATCGAATTGGTCAAATGGCCATTGCACCACATTCGCCATCATTGAATCAGAGAGATACTACTGGTGCTGGGTTGGGTACTCCTCCAACCATTCGGACTACAGTGCCAACATCACAAACCACCACAACACTGCATTGTGCACTCACTGAGACCATCACCTGCTAAACCTGAATCAACAACTTGTCACCAGGACCCTACCCAAAATTCTGGAGAATCAAGCACCAACTTGAACCAGGATTTACACCACGGCTCAACTAGACTTGCCTTCTAACAGCCGCTTAATCGAACCACATTCCAGAGCAACAGGATCACCACTTTGAACCATCTTCGTCTGCTCACTCATCGATCCTACCTGGCGTTTACAACCCAATGTGACCTGGCTCGACCTCAAACAGATCCTGGTGATCACCCCATCCTGCTTTGCTAAATGCTGCCTTAATACCACAAGGAGCTACCACATCCAAACTTGCTTGATGCTGGCTTGCCGCTTGGGCCCACTTGATCCAACGTACCCGAACCTAGCTTGATACACTGCTGAGTTTAATACATATGCTGAGTTTAATAACTGTCCCCCATGTCCATTTTGGGGTCTAGAGACTGGTTTGGTCATTTGAGCACCTTTTTCATTCAAAAACATATTCATTTTGTGGTTACTTAATATTTCATAGTGCTACATTCTTCAGACTTTTGCACCGTCTGTTCTTGTGAGTTTTGTACAGTTTTTCTATTTAGTTTTCTTGAAGATGGTGTGTTTAATTACAGTATATATACTTTCATAGAACCTTGATTGGACATTCCATTTATTTTGGGTGTATGTTATTTTGCTCTTTGGGTCATTACTGGATCACATTCAAACCCCTCTTAAGAGCACATCCCTCCCTCAGCCCACATTACCACAACAGGTGACACAGGAATATATTTGAACTCTGCCGCTTTTACATTTATAATTGTGTTGGCTCTTCTTTTGTAGAAGTGTGAGGGATGAGTAGTTGCTTTAGCAACTGCTCATTTTTGTACTCCTGCAGAGCAGAAGTAATTTTGCCAAAACTATTATTATTATTAATAATAATAATAATAATAATAATAATAACAATAATAATAGTAATAATGGTTTACGAGATAAAGTACCCTAACCTGTACACATTAAGGATATTACAAGCCACTGAATAGATCTGCTAGCAAATAGGTGTCTTCCAATATTCTTTTTACATATGTTAGATACTATTTTATTGTTTATTACGCAAGGCCACACTCTCATCCCTTTAATACTTGATCTCTTGCTGAATCTAATGCAAGAGATCTTCCGCTTGTTCATGCATATTAACAATGAATCTGTTTGCATTACATATAGCAATATGCAGCTTGTAGAGCGTTGCAAAGAATATTTTAAGCAGTTTAATACAATGCCCTAAAAAGCCGTTTGTGGTTTAAAAAAGTGCTAGCATGCATATAGATACTTACTCGACTCTGTTAAACACCAGCAGTGCACACAATAAACATACCCTCTTAAAGAGTTCTTTATCATCTAATGGCTATGAAGTCTCACAGGAAGCTTTTTTCGAAGCAAGGAATCTGAAACAGTATTGGCTTTATTTAAGTTATGTAGTGGCAACAGTAATTCTGCACTGTGCTGGCTCGAGCAATAGGCATTGCGCCATCACAGCTCAACTGCACAGTTATGGCAGTGATGCTATTTTCTTACTACAGGTGACTGACTAGTGATTTCACAACTAGCCTGTAATTTATGGGATAAAGTACCCCCTGCCGCCTCTATTGTATTATAACGATGTTGCAGGCAACTGAGGAGTTCTGTGACTTTTGCAAGATTACAGAACTCCAAGGTGATCTGCAATATCCTTATAACGCACATCAGAGGGTACAATATTACTTATAATACACAGTCACACCATCTTCTCCTTTAATACTTAGTATCTTAATCACACTGATGCAAGAAATATTCCACTATTTGATATGTTGAATACATGTGGAATATGGTGAGCTGTAAAACAATCCATCATGCTACTTGTAATGTACTTACAATGTTTTAAGCAGTTTAATACAAATGCATTGAAAAGCAGACTTTGTGGTTTGGAATAAATATGTGGTCATCTTTGGTGAAGCCCAGAGGTACTAAATGCACATATTACCGTACATTTATCCATATTTATCAACTAATGACTTTGAATTCAAAAGGAAGGAATCTAAAAAGCTTGTTACACCTTCAAGAAGGAGAGCAGTGCAGTTGAGAGTCTTCTGAGAGCTGCTTTTCACACAGGGCACTGGCTCTGGCATCAGCCACTGTGATGTCACAACTCAACTTTAATAACAGTGGTGATGTTCTTCTTATTACACATGTCGGCGTATAATAAGAATGTTATGTTCAGACTTTCATACAGAATATGCAGCCTTCCCTGTATTATAAGAACATTATTTATAGAATTGTATGCAGCTATTTCAGGCTGCCTTGTATTATGATATTATCAATGTTAATCAGCAAGACACTACGAGTCTCATATCAGAATGGGCGGTATAAATACTACCAGTGGTAAACGCTAATCACCGTCAGATTGAGTGAAATTCTCTTATTACAGAAGGTGACAACATTTTTGGCAAGTAAAACAGGTACCGCTGGGTTACCGCTGGAGGTAAATACTGCCAGGTGCAATTAACACCATTGGTAAAAATACAGACACAAAATTGTATTACCACCATTCAGACGCGCAACGTCATTGAGCTGACCGGGCTGAAGCCAGCCCCCGCCACTTAAATGTTAGCTGAGGGGAAGGACTTCCGTGCTGAGTCTTTAACATTTCAAAGGATCAGGAAAATGTTCCTGTTGGCCATTTTCTTTCTTCCGAGGCAAATCTGCTCGGATCGGATGATCAAGCGCTGCCCGTTTCCCTGAGTCGCAGCCCTTTTGAGACACACGGGCAGCGTCCCTGGCTCTGCAGCCAGTACCGTAATGAACTCAAAAACACCTTTCTTTTGTCATAGCCTTTCTTATGCATAGTGGTGAATTTCCACCTGAAAGACCACCAGTCACCTTGTAAATCTGTGACAGTTGAAGAGAGCAACACAATAAAGCACCCTTTGAAAATGTGTTCATACCCATAATGTCTAATAGCTTGATATGCTAACAAGTAAAGTTTGCTTTGATGTCCTTAGCTGAATCTTCTTAAAACCATACATAATAACACGCTGGAGGTTTGTGACAAAACTTCAAAACCTAAGTGTGTTTATTACACAACTTCTTTTATTGTGTGTCTTAAAGCGCTGAAAATAAAGTGGGTAAATAGATATTTTGCCTTTTGGATCTGATAAAAGGTACACTGATATTATTTTGGCTCAACGTGCTGCTATGAGGATTTAAATGTTATCATGATGCTTTACTATACAATTTGTGTATTTTGCAAGCAAACTCCATAGGACAATATTATTGCAGGTTTTGGCACCCAAAACCTAAATATTTGTTCCAAGTAAAGGGTGGAAGAAGGTGGCTGCACCCAAATTGCAGAGTTGGTTAAAGTCCCTGCTTCGCTGTTTAGCGTAAGTGTGTGAACCCTGGCAAATAATGTAATCTCACCCTGATTTCAGCTGCAAAAATTGGAGTGCTTGTAAGTGATTACGTTTACACCCTTACAAGAGAACAGTTTTAATAGTGTAGGGACAAATTGGTTTACCCTGGTGCTCCTCTGCTAGTGGCTCCAATATTGTCACATAGAATTGCATTATTGCTGCATTGGCCCTCCCCCAGACTCGTATCACTTGATTTGACAGGTAGCCATAGCCTCACCAGCCAGTAGGTGCACCAGAGATTCTAGTATAGCAGCCTAACTGTGGTAGAACCAACATTACATTTTCTCCCATGTTGCTCCCAGCCACTGAAGTTGCTTGGCCATTCAAAGTACTGACCCACACTCTGCAATGTCCTGTTATGCTATGATATTGAGCCTTTCATTGCACACCATCTGCCATTTTCACACTTTCTAGGACTTTCTAGGACCGGATCTACAAGAAGTGGGTGTTTTCAGACTTAAGGGAGAGAGTTAACTGATTGTAACATTGAAGCGGCACTAGAATAGTCTCATTGCAATGAGTAAAGAAGTTAAATGACGCTACATAAGTAAGTTTGCCACTCCTTCACCGTCTCTGAAGTTAGCACCTCTCCCAACATTTGAAGGGTTAGCCCCCGCCTAATGTTAGCATGGGTGCACCCCTGGATGTGTGCACTTGCATTTTGCTAGGCAGAGAGGTAAGGGAAGCTTTCCCCGAACCTGGCGGTGTTCGGGTTTTACTGTGTTTGTTCAGAAAAATGTACTTGAACACACGCAGTAAAACTTTAAAGCTGCTACTTTCAAGAAAGACTTCCATCGCCTTTCTGAATTTCTCGCTTTAAAATATACTATTTGATAGTTGGTCCCCACAACAGACCATGGGGGGTAGAACAGTGGGGGCGGAGCATCCTACTTTTCCCCGCCTATATTCTGAAGTTGGCCCTCCCATCCCCACTTAACCCCCCCCCCAAAATGTAGGTTTCGTTGTGCCCCTGTCGCCATTAATGCCCATAATGAATGAAAATAGAGCCAGGGATTGGCAGTATTTACCACCCAAAAGCAAAGTAACAGGGCCAGCAGGGTCTTGTTATACAAACAGCATCATTTATATCGCTTTCCGGAAGGCTATGTGCGACTCAATACTTCTGATGTGGGGTGGTAGGGCGTTCCAGTGAGTCACGGCCATGACAGGGAAGCTGGAGCCTCCTGTGCGAATCCTCTGGGTCTTGGGAATGGAGATTTGGTTGGCGTAGGCCGTTCTTGTGGGTCTGGCTGTGATAGGTTTGGCGATTCTCTGAGATAGGTAGAGGGGTCAGTGTTATGGATACATTTGTGCGTGAGGGCGAGAGTTTTAAAGATGACCCACTCTTTGGTTGAGGAGCCAGTGAACCTGCTTCCTAGTCTCTGATATGTAGTCCCTTTTGGATATGCTGGTGCAGCCCGGAGGGCATTATTTTGGACTGTCTGGAGTTTACTGATGTTTTTAGAGGAGGTGCCGGCTAGGAGGGCATTACAATAATCAAGCAGAGACCCAATTATTGCTCTCTCTGTGGTGAGGCAGTTCGGCTCTGAAAGAAAAGTCTGGCTGCGTTTAGCAGTTTAGAGTGGTAGGCCGCTGCAGACTCTATGGCGTTGACCTGTCTGACCATTGAGAGGTTGGAGTCCAAGTAGAAACCCAAGGTCTTCACCATTTGGGAGACGAAGATTGGTGTGTTGTCAATCGTGAACAAGCTATACTCTTTGTTGAGCTTTTTAAGGGTTGCAGCTGATAAATTAGCAGAAGTTCAGTTTTTTCACCATTAAGGCACAACCAGTTTTCTGCAATCAAAGTTTGGATAGTGGAGTAAATGGAGTTGAGGGTTTTCATGTCAGACTCACAGTCGCCGGTGAGGGGGATAAGGACGTGCGTGTCATCAGCATAATTGGTACATGTGATGCCTAGCGCATACAGAATATGGAACAGTGACTTCGTGAACAGGTTGTAAAGGGTGGGTGAGATGCAAGAGCCCTGTGGGACTCTGCATTTTATGTTGCTTGGGTGGGCACAGGCTTGGTCAGAGAAGATTGTCATAGCTCTTTCCTGGAGAGCCAAGGTGATCCAAGCTGTCGCCTTGGGGGAGAAATTGGCAGCGGAAGAGAGATGGTGGAAAAGGGTGTTGTGGTCCACCAAATCGAAAGCTGCAGACAGGTCAAGGAGCAGACTGTGGACAGGTATACCCGAGTCTCTGAAATCGTCCATTTGGATTTTGAGGTCTAATAGTGCAGTTTTGGTGCCGTGGCTGGGACGGAAGCCTGACTGCCGGAGACTGAGAAGGTTATTAGCTTTGAGTAATTTTTGGACTTGCAGATAAGCTACATTGTCGAGGATTTTTAATAGAAAGGGGACTGTAGTGATAGGTCTGTAGTTCCCTGGGACAGTTGGGTCGAGCATGGGTTTCTTAAAGAGAGGTCGTACCCATGCTTCCTTGAGGCATTTTGGGATATGGCTTGTTGTGAAGGAGGCATTGATAAAAGCAGTAAGGGAAGGGGCAAGGGTGGAGGCACAGTCTTTGATGGGTTGTGCCGGGCAGGTGTCCCCTTTACAATTGGAACATTTTATGGGTTTTAGGAGGGCGATTACTTCTTGTTCGTTCATTTCCTTGAAGGCGAAGGGGGGGAGTGAGTCACAGGAGGTGCTACTGTGGAGGTTGGATATTTGGGTGCTGAGTGCCTGTTGATGGGCGAGGATTTTGTTTTGAAGGGTGTTGAGCTTGTCAAACATAGCAGATTGGATACCATTACACCAGTCTTTGTCTTTGGGGAGGGTCGGCGGAGGGGAGTGGATGTTTCCAACTCCCTGAAGATGGCAAAAAATGTTTTGGTCTCTGATTTGGCATTTGCCATACTAGTGTTAAACGAGGTAACTTTAGCTTTGATTATGGCGGCTTTGTATTCTCTGGAGATAATCTTGAAAGCAAGCTTAGAGGAGTCATTAGGGTTGGCTTTCCAGGAGGAGTGCACTGCCCTTTTCCTGGTGCGCAGCTCAGGTAGCTCCAGTGAGAACAGAACAGAAGTATGAACATTTCCATGGTGATATCCAGTCAAGAGAGGGCTCTGCAGAGAGCGTCAGGGTGCTTGACTGAGGATTTCCCCTGATGCAGGTCGCATGTTCCACATTCAAGGCCATTTAAAGGCAGCCACAAACCTAGCAAGGAAAGAAAAACACTCCCCTGCCCCCACTCCCGCCCTCATTGTTCCCACAGCGGCTTTGCTGCCTCAGCAGTCACATCCTTCTTCCCAGTGCATTTCAATGATTGTTTTCCGCGAGCATTTACTGCAGTTATTTGTTAATGAAAGCAAAGCGATGGGGAAGAAAGTCGAAATCCCGCCATCTCATGTTGCTTTTCAAAGAGCAGCTCCGTTCACGCAGTGACCTTACAGAATGTTTAATAAATCAATCGGAGCGTAAAATCTGCCAGGCTTGCCAATTTTCAGTGTACACAGGGTTGTTAATTCCCACAGGCAGCATTCAGCAGGAGCTGCAGTCAAGGGCCTGTCTCCAGTGTGGGCAGTTTATTTGTACAGGCAAAGAATGAACTCTCCCCACCCACCCCCACCCCCTACCCACAATGGCTTTTTGGCAAAGTATTTAGATCATAATTTAGCAAAGCTTAAGCTACTTTGCGACTCATTCACAAACCTTTTTCTTCACGAAATGGAGCATACGTTTTAATAAGGCATGGCAAATGCTCTGCTGAAGAACCACACAGTAGTTACTTGCACGGATATTCTGAAACATGTTTCCATGCCTTTCCCGTGCGAAACTGCATATTTAACGTTGACCTGATCCAAGCCTGGTAGTGCAGCGAGTGTGGAAAAGGGGACCAGCTGCTGTGATACTGGCAGCAGATGCGTTGCACGAGACCTCAATTATGGCAAAGTAGGTTTGGCCATGGAAAAAAGTGAACTCAAATATAAATACTTACACATTCATTTCCTGCCTTGGGAAATCACTGTCTATTACTTGGACATTCATGACTTGCCTAAGTTACGCTGTCAGTACACATGGGCCCTTCAAACACCAGCGCCAGTCGTAATTTTACAACCATGCTTAGGAACAGAGTGTGCATTGTGGACATTATGCATGTAAATCCTTACCTATGTGAGTCAGCCCCTTTGATTTTAATCCCCCCAACACCTAGCATATCACTGTTTAAATTTAGTTATATTTCTGCTGAATTCTTTAGTGGGCTGTGTATGTTTTTGTACAATCTCCCCCAATTCATTTTTGCAAACAAATAGACGAGGAATACCGTTTTTTTAGTATTTCTAGTGTAGCTGGATGGCCCATATTTTAAGGTCAACTGATTGTTAAGGGTTTTCCAAACTAATATTGGTTGGAAAGAAAATAATTGTAAAAAATGAATTGGAGTAAAACAAACTCTGATATATTCTATAATAAAAGGTATTTCTGTGAATATATGTTTTCCGTGCTCAGCCTCTGCTCTTCTTTTGCTATGTGTATGACCTGTGTGGTGCTTGGTATGTGGATGCAACTTTGGTAATCAAATTTGTGGAAGTGTATTGGGTTTTAGTCTTGCACTGGTGTAGGTTGTTATGATATGATATATGATAGGTTATTTATATCTAAGCACCGACCAGGGGATCGAACCTGTGGTGCTCCGCAACCTCTTGCTTCTAAGGTGAGCATGTTGCCCCAGTGCTATCCTCCTAAGAGTTGAATGAAACCGTTAGTAAAGGTTCAACATGCCAGGCTTTCTTTTGTTCTTGCAACGGAGCAACATCAATTTCACAGAATATGCTCAGTGGAGAGGACTTTATAGCTTGAGAGCCACCCTCAATCCTCTTCCCTCACAGACACTGCTCACTGATTTAAATATGGCATGTCATGGACGCCACAAGATGTGATTCCAGATGTTGTCTTGTGTAAGGCAGTGGCCTACGGGTCAGATAGTATGTAACAAGTATTTTTGGTTTCTGATGCCATACCTTATGCTGTACTATCTTCCTTTGCTGGCTGTTTTCCAACTTCCTCGAATTCTGTTTACACCTCGCAGTCCTTTCATTTTCACTGCTGGCTGGTTGTGTGATGTCTCTCTCTCTCGCTCTCTCTCTCTTACCTGGATATTCTGGAATGTATCTGTTCATTTCATTATTCCTACCATGTCTGATTACACCCTCAAATATTAAAAAACATGTCATGCTATGTTATTAGTCTTATACTGCACACATTGCCACTTTAGTGGTCTTATAGCACTGAGTCTTGTTGGTGAAGAGGCGAATTTTGGCCCCAGACAGGGAGATAGAAAGAATGTGGTCTGTGGGGTTGTGTGGTCTGTGTGATTGAAGAGAATGGAGCCAGTGAGATGAGGAACATTGAATTGTGCTACAAATCAGGGAGACAAAAATATCCAGACTTAACTCACAACATTTAGAGAAATTCAAACATAGGGATGGGTTCTATTGATCATTGGAATTTATATATTTTTTGGGTGCTTTAACCACAACAACAATGTATCAAGCGAAGGGACACGCTTTTCCCTTATTGGCCAGCAGAACTACAATGGAGACAATTACTAGTGTGGTGGTGATATTATGCTAAGACGTGTTGTGGATGCGTGATGGCGTTGAGGTGTTCTCAGGAGTGCCTTTCAATTGTGGGTTCTACTTACCAGATATTCATTTTGGATTCCCTCCTGCTGCCAGCCAGAAGGGGGTTGGTAAAGCCAAGTCAGCTAACAGAGGTGTCAAAGATAGACATTGTTTGTGTGCAGAATGAGTTCTGAGGGACACAAAGGAATGTTTGACTAAGACTCTCCCACACCCTGAGCCATAGCTGATAGGGATCAAGTGAAGAGGAGAGTGTAACAAAATTACTTCTGCCCTACAGGACTGCGAGGGTGAGTTGTGGCTAAAGTGCCTACCCGGCCCCAAAACTGCAACACAAAAAGAGTAATCCCAATCATAAAGGTAATACAGGCACAGTTAACGAGACATACCTCCTTCTCTTCTGTGGTAACGTGGGCCGAGGGTAGGCTATGCTTTCAAGAGGGGTGTGAATGTAATCCAGTAGCAAACCAAACAGCAGTAGTGCAACAGTTCAAAAAAGGGAATGCCCGATCAGGGTTCTATACAACTATATATACTTTAATTTAAAACACCATCTGCAAAAATAACTAAGTAGGAAAACCCTACACAAACCCCACCCCTGGTAAAAGAACACTGAATATGTACAGATAGAGATATATAGTACTCTGGATAATAAATCAGGTGTGTAAGGCAAGTATAAAACAACAGTGTGTATACCCCATTGCAGACCTGCTTCTGCATTCCCTTGCAAAAGGCCCCACCTCAAACAATTCCAACATTATGATGATCCAAACCCACCTCCTCTGGGTCCAAATCCCCCCTCTTGCTCCTCGGAAGCCACCTCTTCCCCACTGTGGTCCTCATTCCTGCCACTGTGGGCTGGGATACTGTTGCCCCTGCCCCACTTTCCTTGTCCTTCTTCAGCCTAGCGCACAGCAATAGTGGCACACACAACCTTCTCTGTCCCCTCCGCCTATACTGGCGTTGACACTGGTTAGTGGATAACAACTTTTTCCTATTTCCTTTCTACCAATTTTGCTTCCTCCATTTGACGCCTTTGGGCTGTTTCCCTGTCCTGCTCCTTTATTCTTTAACAGTGGTACAATATTATACTCTGTATCTCCGGCCACCCCTTTGCTTCCATATCCACAACTTATCTAGAGCCTTCTGTACCTCCTTTGGCAAGCCCCTCTTTACAATAAAATAGAAAAATAGTAATGAACGATCCCATGGTCCTCCCATTTCAGGTCTCCACATCTCTTGTAATTTAAGAAGTAATTTAGCTGGGTCCTCATCATCACTCATTGTACACTCCATCAGGGACTGTAAATCAGGGGTGTCTGGGAAAGCCCTTTGTGCGCATCCCACACCTGTGCTCTAATTCTGTTGAAGTATGCTCCATTGTGTGTGACGTCCCCCAGGATTATTCCAGGATACCCAGCTTTTACTCACATTTCCCCGGCCTGGTCCACAATTATAGCAACCATCAAACTCTTGATATCACCCACACATACCTCTGGGGCCAGGGCACGTACTGTCCCCTCCCTGCCCCCTTATGTATGAGGGGCATCTGCATCCTTGCCCCACTTTCCACACTCTTTTTCATAATTCCCCTTTTCCTTGCTAATGCCATCCGGCCGACCCTATTCCTCAACCTGCGACCCCCCACAAGACTTTTATTTTGGGGGTACTCTCAGCCCCCTCTTCACCCCTTCCTTCTTCTTCACCCTGTCCCTCATCAAATGTGCCATTGTCGTCCTCCCTTTCATTCTTTCACAACACCAGATTCTCCTGTCCCCAGATTGTCCATTCACCCTTCCTTCCCTCCTTCTCAACAAATATGCTTCTTATTTCTTCGGTATCCAAACTGAGCAGCACCTCCCCTGATCTCCATTCTCCTGATCCTTTTCCCAACACCTCTAAATCCCTCATTTCTCTTGAGGATGCCTGTATCCTGTCCAGCTCTGCTAGCAACTCTGCCAACCTATCTTTGAACTCCCTTGACCTGACACCCACGGATTCCGATACTTGAGTAGGTTTTACATATGGGGGTGGGGGAGTGGTAGCCTGTGGTGTTACTGGTGTTGAAGGGGTCCCTATCACAGTGGGTACATAGGTTGGCTTTAGTACCCGTGGGATACGCTGTCAAGGGACACCCCACCTTCTCCTTCTCCTCTCCAGCACTTTCCATCATCCTGTATGTTTGCCCCGCTCCATCCCCTTGGTCCTCTTTGTCCTCAAACATTCACCACAGGTCTAAAATTTATTTTCTCTTCTGTTTATGTTTACCCTTATACTTAGCTGCTAAAAAGGTGGACATACGTTGCAAGATGCTCTTATTGTGGGAGCCCTATTCTGGCCATGGGCAGGGCAACCCTCCTCCTCCCATCTCTGCAATCCACTACTTATGATATTTCTCCAATCTGTCAAGATACAGAGGCAGGGCCTTGTACATATACTCTATTGGTGTTCCTCCCCTCATGCTGGAGCTGTCTATGTCTTAGTAATTCAGCGAATTCCCGCTGACACACCGCACACGCTGCCGCTGCTTGTGGAAATTAACAGCAAAAAAAAGAAAATCCCCCCTCACCCTTTTCTGTCCCCTCACCCATGCACACACAGTACTTCACAAAACCATCCAATGCCACACCACTCTGTGACACAAACACAATTACTTCTCCTCCTAGTGCCTGTTCTTCATCCAATAAAACAAGAATACAATAAACTGTAATAACAAGCTAAAATAACAACCATCACATGTTCCAGGCCTACTACTTATACGAGACCACTACTTTTATTTCCATATTCCTCCTTTAAATAATATATTTTATCGTGGTACCACCTTCCCTGCCCTTCCGAGGAGGGGCTCCCTGCCTTACCTTTGCCTTACTTTTGCCTTGCCTTATTATGCCTTACCGAAAATAATCTCTTCACAGTACAAACACCACTAAGAAATAACACAAACCACACCCACATCACATCAACGGCCCTGTTCTCCACGTGTAGACACCTCTCACACATTTTGACATACATCTGTCCCCTACTTATCGTTTACAAGAGTCTTCTTACATGTGTGTGCTCACCCGAACTCCTCTGTCACAGGGTTCCAATACCGGTCTGCACTCTCCTCGGAGCCATGCCTTGCTTCAAAGAGCAGAGAGGACTTTTCTTAAAATGGCTCCTGCTAAACCACTCGGAACATGTGGTTTTTCAGGACCGGTCACTGTAGGTGGGCATGGCTACTTCTGTAGAAGCGGCCTGGAAGCCTCTGCAAATACAGGGGGCACTGGGATCCCGTTGGGGTTACCAATTAAAGGCAAGCCCCTAAATGCTTACACCAGAGAGAATATAACCCGCTAGGGAAGAAAGGCCAAAATCGATCTTGTAAGGATAACAGGTTTTAATCTCACACAAAGATGGGAGCAACAGCAAAGAACTCTGCTGCTACGAATGTTCTGCCAAAAAAAGGGTGCACGCAGGGGCTTAAGAGGAGACACATTGTCATCATAATGCAATACATACAGTAAGAACCTGTGTGGCTGGTTGGTGTGCGCCTATGCAGGATCCGCCTGCCCCATAAGAGATACCAGGTCATTAGTTCCAGCTCAGTCCGTCCGTCTTCCATTATGTAGGTGCTGCAGAGATCATCTTCTTCTCACCGACCAAGGTCAAAGAACAAATTAACTACACTCCTAACACAACTCTACTTTATCATTAAACTGTGCACCTGGCCGGCTATAAGACTGGCACAAAGGAGGTTCTGGGTCATTCTAACCGCCACACACACATTTCACTCACTCCCTTCTGTGCCATCCGGCTTCAAGGTCTGCACCCTTGTTTTGACCTATAATTTATCCCTCCCAGAACCTCGCAATACAAATCATATGATTGTAGCTCAAAGACATGCAATGTCCGTCCTCTTTGAACATTTCAGGACTTGTAACTTTGGGATTGATGGTCAAAGGGCACCTGGTGCCCTGAAACTCAGAGATCTTGAGGTTTAGTCAGTTACATGGGCTATAACTCGTGGTCGCCTGGGGATGGGCTGGGTCATGCTTTGGCCATGCAATGTCCGTCCTCTTTGAACATTTCAGGACTTGTAACTTTGGGGTTGATTGTCAAAGGACACCTGGTGCCCTGGAATTCAGGGATCTTGAGGTTTACAGTTACATGGGCTATAACTCGTGATCACCTGGGGATGGGCCGGTCATGCTTTGGCCAGAGTCAGATAACATGCACTCCAGGCGCCAGTCTATGATTGAGGCCTTGTAGGGCACATACCTTGTGGATAGAAAAACATCTTTGAAACACTGTTAGAACAACAAATTAGCTTTATGGAAGTTGGGGGTGTGGGTTGTCGGAGCTCGGGCATGGCTCGAGAGTTCCATTGTCTCGCAATTAGGGCATAGTGCATGAAATGCTGCATTCGCCACGCAGGCCTTGTCTCCAAACTATTGTTACTAACATCTACACAGAATGCACTAACATCTATACAAAATTGAAGTCTTGCTCGTGCCTTGGGCTACACTATATGGGTTGATTATATTGGGGTGGGATACTTCCACTGTCCCCTCTACCCCATGGCTCCTCATAGTGCTTTGAATGCTGCTTGCCTTACTCTAAGGTGCTTAGGGCAGTGGTACAAGGTCTACCCATTCCCAACCCTTTCTATCTTGATTTAGTCAATTATTGGGACATTTTTCTAAATAATCTAGGGTAATAGTAATCACTTGTACTATAGTACTCTTTATTAGTGTCCACCTTCTCCTTAAATCCCTCTCAGGTAATCTCTTTCTCTCTTGGTAAAGGCCTTTACATTCAGTCTAATATGGATCAAAGCCCTCTTAAGAGGATACCTCCATCAGCTACTTTAAAAACCTGTGCAGGATCGTTTACGTGGCATTTCCGATAGGAAAGCACCTGTTATAGGTTTTCTTCTCTTTCACACAATCACCAGGGCCCTGCACTTTACTTCCATTGGTCCACTGAATTCTCTGTGTCATAAAGTGGTGTGTCAGTTATGAATGATCCCTCTCCTCATTAAAGAGCAATCAAATTGGACTGGCCATTTTTTTTTATCATTCTTTGAATGGACATGTGATATTGAAAATGTCAATTTAAGATTCGTATGAATATTTTGAATCTGGAAATGCCATTTGTGTTTCTGGCACTTTATACATAATAGAGCTATTTAAAAAATATGCTAATTATGCATGGATCAAGTTATACATTTGAAAAGATCAATGTTACATACATGTGATCCATGTTTTTTGCTGAACAAATTATGTCGCACTAAACACTAACTAAACTGAATTGGAGTTGTGTGGGGCTTGCCCACCTATCAACAGAAAGCATGTATTTGAACTTTGTTGTATAACCTAACAAAAGAAAAATTGGAAGGTTATTTCTCATGGCTCAGGTCTAACGGAACTGATATCTTATTTGTAAAACCGAATGTTTTCCAAGATCATTGGGTAAAGACCTGCCCTCAGCATCTTCCTCTAAGAATGTTCTTACTGATAAACCTAGAGACTAGAATTGTTCATGTTTTAGATTTGCTTGAAATATTACATGATAGATTTGGGGGGATGGTGGGTTTGAAATGTAAATACTCTTATTTGTATGTATTTTATTGTGATTTGGAAACAGTGCCTTTGTTTTAGGTCCACACAGACAGCCCCATTAAATCATCTATGCATTGATCAAAGTACTGTATAATGGGTCTGAAAATTCCAGCTTACAAAAGAGGTGACTCCTGCTCACACAAACAATTTGTTTAACTTGAAATGCAGCATGATAGATATATTCTGTCCAATGTAAAAGAAGTATGCAATTTAGAATTTAATTGTACTGACAATCTTACAATAGTTGTGTCTATCTATTTATCAACACATATAGTGCAATTTAAATACAATTCAAACTTTGTAATCATTAAATAGAAAGCATTACATTCAATCAAATAATACACTACACTATTGGAAGTGAGGGAGATTGTGTGAGAAGCAGAGAGGATCAAAGCCCTGTTAGGGCTTTGGCTTGCTCCAGAATCCACTTGCAAAAGCCCCAGCAGGTGGCCCAGTACAGGTTGCTGTTTGCCATGCTTGCACAGAGCAGAACAGAAGATGGAAGTGTTCCCTGATGTGAAGAGAGTGGATTGCGATTCAGAAATGCCTTACATTGCAGTTGCTCCTGAAAGTGAGAGGTCTTCCTATAGCCTGATACAGTGAGGGAGAATTATGGGTGCTTGGATATGGTGGGTTTGGGCATGGAGATGTTACTTGCGGCGAGGCTGAAGAAGGCCAAGCCAATACATGCCGAACTAGTGATTAACAAATGCATTGGGACAGATAGAGAAGGACCTGCTCCTGAGTATGCAATGTGGCGGTGTCCAGCAATAGATAGCTTTTGGTTGAAGAGTGGGCCACTTCAGTATGGAAGGAGCTGGAAACGTATGCCCAAGGCTTGAGTGTTTACCACAAGAGTATCTCTGGGGCTCCCAGACACTGAGCACCATGGGAAGAAAAGATAGGCTTCTCCTAACCACCCATGAAAGAGCGGGCAAAGAAGGGTGACCATGGACAGGGATCAGCTGCTGGATACTGGATGCACGGAATGAGGTAAACTGTAAGCGTATAGGCTCCTAAGAAGGAGCCCCCTAGTATGAGAAAATAAGGGTGGCAAGTAAAATAGGTCTGTTTGGGTGCTCTCAGAAGTTAATGCATTATGAGAAATGGAAGGGGACCCAGCGTCTGCCTGGTGTTGGAATGCAATGGAGGATATGCTCTAATGACGGGACTAACACATAACGCAACACCTTTAGATCTAGTCCAGTGCTCTCTCCTTGACACACCATCACTGAGCAGAGCTGGGAGAAGATGTTCTAGCCTGTCATCACTGTCCTTCCACTGGGGTAAATTTAACCTCAGTGGATTAGGGAATAATGGTTCTATGTGATTACAGACCATACAGAACAAAGTATGCTTTTTAAAAAATGTTTGCCCCCCCCTTGTTTCTCTATGTGCTTAAACCAACCCCAACCTCATTCCCACCCGTTTGACCCCTTACCCCACCCCATATCTATTTTAAAAAATGTTCAATGTTTTTTTCTTTGTTTTTGTTTCTCTGTTACAGCATTCTCTGTAATTGTATTCTTTAATGTCACTGGAAACCGGGAATACCATGCATTTTAAAGTTGGTAAATGCAGTTTTTACTGACACTGCTACTTTTTTTACTTGCTGTTGTGACTATGATTGTGGAAGGAGATCATGATTCTTTAAATAATTAAATATGTGAACTCATGAACATAAGTAATGGGAATCGGATGAGCGTCTGGGTTTACTTTGAGGAAGGGATTGGGAATTCTCCATATGAATTTCTGCTCTGATCACCCTTGCCTATGATATTATGCCTTATCGATCCCTAGTTTTTCTTTTTGGCTGACATTTATTGGGCTCCCTTTTTCCCTTTTGGCTGAAGGCAATGCTGGACATTTACGGATACATGATTGAAGGGACTGTCCTGCTCTGCCCCCTATTGGGGTTACTGGCGCAAGGACACAGGCTCACGTCCAACCGATTAAGCCAGTTTAAACCTCTGCATACAATTAACTGCTGCTTTAGGGGGAGTGGATGAATGTCCCTCTGCTCATTTGGCTAACCAGGGATGATTCTCCCAGAAGTATGCTCCAACCATGGCAGGCTACATCATACTGGAACTATTTTAGATATTTCAATGAAAACAGATGATTGAATTCCGCATACAGGCCTATTGTCCTTGCTAAGGCTGGAGGAACATGTTGGAAGAGGCTACGAGGCGGAATTTCTTGAGCTTTCTTTAGTCATGCAGCCAGGAAACTATATAGTCACCATGCTTGGAAGAGGTTAGTGCGGAGGGATTGCTAGGATGTGGTTCTTGCAATCCAATGAATGAAACACCTTTGTTTGCCATCTCTGAAATAAAAGACAGTTTTTTTCCTCACTAAAATGAAGAATAGACCCCACCCCCCTTGAGAGACTCAAACAAACCTTCATCTTATGTTATTTTTGCTTACACTACTTTGTTGAGTCCTGGCTAACGACTGATTGCTTATGTTCATGGGATTATCCCTATATGAACTTGTGACACCACTTCGATGGTGGATAGGTGTTTTTGTTATCATTGCAGGTTGTCTGGCACGTATATTCCCATTTTAGCAGGTCTGGGGTGGGGGCTTGCAGTGAAATTATCCCCTATCTGGCTGTGTTTTCTGTGCTTTCATGCTGTTGCCTCTGTGCCTTTAACTGAATCACCCAAAAGACCTTGCTGCCTTTTAAAAACGGAATCGCTGGCAAAAGTGTGCAAAAGTGTTCCGTGGTGTTCCGGCGAAGACGAGAAACTGCAGGAACTGGTGAGGACATTCTCCCGTGACTGGAAGGAAGATTCAGAAGACTCCCGGTAAGCTCAGGGGGTCGGGGAGTAATAGGTGGAGAAGTCGGTATAGGGACTCTCCAACGGAGGACTTCCATAGCCCAACCAAGTTATAATTACTTAGAAGAGAGGCTAGTGCAGATCTATCTGGTAAACGTAAAGAAACTGTCCCGAGACCTTCCTTTCCCTTAACATGGGAGTACAGTGAGGATGGCCGCTGTCCGTAATTGTTATCCCCATGCTAATAACATTGAAAAAGAACTATCAAAGAGCTTGGCTATCTATTAAAAGGAACTAAGCAATTTGAAGTGGCTATTCCAGAATAACCACGAAATTAAGAAGTAAAGTCAAGGGAGGAATGCCATGTGATGAGGACTTCATTAATTCTCTACCGGAATCGGAAACAGAGCAAGCATGTTAATCTTTTGAAATGCATCACAACAGTAGCGAAATAGCTGACCCCAATCAACTGAGACGGGGGCGGGGTAATGAATCAGCCGTGAGCGCGCCAGTCAAAATCACCTAACCTGGATTTTACACTAAACAGCCTATCAATTCAGAGGAAAATAGGGGAAGGCTTTGAAACCAATGCAGCCGCAGCACCAAAAACGGCTCGCCCTCAACTGAAGGATGGCTTACTAATTTTGGAAGGCCAGAATGTTCCTTCAGTCTCCCTACACCAGGGCAAGAAACCCCAGCCCCAAGGAGATGAAATACCACCTAAGGATTACCTAGACAGAGACTTCCTATCTAATACCCCTGAGCTGGTTAATACCCCCATGGAGGAAGACAGATATTGCGGCCTGAACTTATCTGACCACTCAAACTCCTCAGTGTGTGCTAATCCAACAGAGGCCAGTATGGAACATCAATCACTAGCTGCACTGAACTTTGTATTAACTTCATTGGTCAAAGTGTTTGGCATTTTAAAAGAAGAATCAAATAGCAACACCGAGCAAATTAAGAAAATAACCTCTATTTTAGAACTATTGCCAAGAAGAGACAAAGTGACGCTCTTTTTTAAAAACGAAGTGAAGGAGATTGTAAATATCTTAGTGAACATACAGAATGAATCTTTAATAAGAATTGAAGACATTCAAAAACAAATCACTACCAGGATACCGGGAAATCCCTGCTCAGAGAATCCTGAAAGTGGGGAAGCAGACTTAATGTCCAAATGATCTCGGGGACGCTGTCTAGAAGCACCACAGCACCAATAGTCTGTAAAACAGAATCGCTGCTTTCATGAACACCCCTCCTAATGTGGAACTAATAGAAGAACTTCTCCGGTTTGGCTCAACGGAAATGGACTTAGGCTGATCCCTGGATCCAAAGGATCCAACTTCCTCAGAGGTCAAAACTACAAACCATGGGCCGATAAATAAACCAAAGGAAAAACAAGTAATCATGAGAAACAGAAGCCATATGGTAAACATGAAGAAGAAGAAAGTAAAGTTGATGAAACACCGGAAGTGACCCAGAAATTCAGGGGCAGAATTGAACACAGCAACTTTGGAACATGGAGAAGGTGGGAAGCAAGAACCATTAAGAGAAGCCCTGAAAATAGCCCTGATATTTTTTTAAATGACAGTGCTATGGCTGCTAGGGGCTGTAGAGAATCTGCTTCACAGTATTTGTTCATCGACATCAATGTGGCATCATTTTGTCATAAAGACAAAGAATCCCCCTGGGGAAGTTGGATGATCCCCTGTAGGGAAAGACCCAGAAGCCCCCAAGTGGAAATAGAAAAAGATATTCTTCACTTAAATCCCAAGAAAGGAAATTACTCAAAGCCTCAACCAAAACGTATGGCTATAAGCCCCGTCGTGTGACCCTTTTGCATGACATAAATCAGCTGATCAATTGGGTCGAGCCTTGCAGGCTTCTCAGCTGGATGGGAAAGCCTGTCAGGCAAAACAGAAGGGAGATCTGGCCCACTGGTTAATACCCCAAATGACAAATATACTGAACCAGGGGGAAAGAGGGCTACTTAAGCTAAGGACTGCACCACAATTCTTGGAAAAGAAGGACACCCTACACAAAAAGCAGAAGGAAGAAGGACCTACCTCAGATAGAGCCCCTAATTGCACTAACCCCCAGAGGCCAAATATGAAATCCAAAGAGTCAACCAAAAAGCCTGCATTTACTATGGAGAAACAGGTGAATTGGAAGGAATCAGATTTAACTAAATTGATGGCAGCAGTAACATTTGAAACAATTAGGGGAGAACCTGCAGTTCAAGAAGTTATGCTTATTACATGGAATTATAAGGCTGACCCATAAAATGGAAATGCAGATGCATGGAAGAGAAACTTCCCAATTAACAACCCTGTGCCTCCTCCATGGAGACATGTAGCCTTGCAGGAACTTCAGGAATGTTTCATTATGGTGGCAATTTTTGAAGATTGGGACCTAATGTACCTAAATAGACCAAAGATTTTGTCAATCTTAGACAACATCCCGTAACTAAAAAAACTCTGCTCTAGAGACATAGATTGGGTGGAATTCTGCGACACAGAAGATGGGACGTGTCAAAAATCATGGTCTGTTCCAGACTAATAGGAGAAAATGTTTGCTCTATATTGATGAAATTCGTCAAAGAGGTTTTGACATTTGTAACATCATTGAATCCCTGACATATACTAGTAAGGGAAATACTGATAGAAGTGGATGTGAAACTTAACCAAAAATAACTGATGGTCCATGGGAGAAGAAAGGGGAGAGGGAGAACATGGTAGCATATTCTAAAGATTGACTGTGGTTGTCCCAAACCTCTTGCACCAAGGGTATTAAGGGTCGGAAAGAGGGGTATAATCTTTAGCCTAGTGTCTTGGGACATGAGGGGCTTCTGCCACTTGATAAAACAAGCAGGCTCCTCTAAAGACTTGTCTAAATATGACATTGTGTTTTTATAAGAAACCTTCCTGACTGAAAAGGTAATTTTTGATGGTTATTCTATCGACCAACAAATGGCAGCTGGTGGTGCAGCAGGACGCCCGAAAGGAGGGCTGCTTATCGGGGTATAAAATGATATCATAGCGAAATTGGAAATTATGGACATGGCTGTGCAAGGAATACTGACGGTATATTTAACTTTGATGGGAGGTGATTTGCATGTTTTTCTGATAAATGTTTACTGTAACTATGCGGATCATGACCAAGCGTCTTTGATGGAAAACATTAATGAGACACTAAGTGGGTGGAAAGAAACTAGGCCGCAAGGCCTAATTATAATAGCAGGGGACTTTAACGCAAACTGTCTCGATGCTCATAATTATGAGATATACCAACATGGTCCTAAATTAAAGGGGGTGCAAGACATCAGGAGAGTAAAATGGAATGGCCTTTTGGAGGGTTGGACCTGACTAGTCTCAGGGAGAAAGACAACCAGAGGGGGGTCTCCTTCTAACACCTGTAATATAATAGCAGCCAAAAGGCCTCTTTGATTGATTTTGTCTTTACATCAGAGGAACTGCAAACCTTTAAATACAACCACAGGGTAGAAAGAATGACAGTAATCACTGGAATTTGATAATACAAAAAGAGAACTATCAGAATGAAGTCCAATCTAATCCTATAAGGGAACAGAGTGGATCTCTTATTTCTCAGAATTCTATAACAAGTCAGCAGATAGCACATATAATTGGTAACGTCTTAAATTGGCAGATTGGGCCTTAGTACCTACAGCAGAAAATATAAAGAGCATTATATGTACAAGGAGTAACTCTAGAGTCCCTGGGCCAAATGGCCTCTGCAATAAGGTCATGAAAGCAAACCCTAGCTCGTGGTCCCTAGCATTGGAGAGATGTTTTTGCTCGATTATTGAAGCAGAAGCTACCCCTGAATCCTGGAAGGAGGCACATCTTAGAGGCACCAGAAAACTATAGACCTGTGGCCTTATTGGATGCAGACTCTACAATTTTATGAGCATTACTACTCTCTTCACTGGAAGAATGGGCTAGAGAAAATAATATCTGAAAAACAAATCAGCTTGGTTTTTGACCAGATGTTTGATCAATGATAGGCGTCCCCTACTGCGTAAACCCAGGGGAGTAACTAAACAAGTAAACAAGGATGTTGGCACAAGTCTAGCAGGATGGATCCTGAACTATGCACAACGCCTGGCATGGGAGGAAGAATACAAAGAAATATACGTGGCATCGATTGATTTATCTCTAGCCTTTGATCGAGTAGATAGAGATAAACTATGGCGAAAATGCCCTGACTGGGAATTCCCGAATGGCTTAATAGCCCCCTTGATACACTTACATGATCACTCAGTCATTAGAACGTGTATGAACCAAGAGGGCCTACCGTCAAGCAAAATATGAACCAACAATGGCCTCCGCCAAGGTTGCATTCTGGCACCATTCCTTTTTAATTCTTATATGGCAGACTTAGGAAATCGTCTGGGACAGGCCTCATTCATCGCCCCTAAAACTCTAGGTACGAAAGTCTTTTGGATCACCTATGCCGATGATATCACCCTTCTAAACTGCACTAAAGAGGGAATTCAAAGACTATTGAACAGCCTGGCTGAATACTGCCTAGAAAATGATTTTGTCATTAATATATGTAAAACCCTCAGGATTACGCTAACGGCAGGAAAACAAGCAAAAACAAGACCAGTCTGGCTCGGAGCAATACAGGTGATAGAGACCAACAATATGAAATATCTAGGTTTTGACATTCTGAACACCCCCTCGAAGAAAAAACAAATGGGAGGCTTCTACACAAAGGCGGTAGTACAAATGAGGAATCTTAATTACAAATTTTGCAAATTCTCAATAATTGCACTAGTGAAATTTTATAAAACTAAGATCATCCCAATGGTGATGTATGGGGCCGAGATTCACCATATTCTTTACCAAGAGGGCTTCTGCCATCTCAAGGGTTTTATCTGGAAAAAGGTTTTAAGGCTTCCAGGAGCCATACCCATTAGCGTAATCAGATTGGAATTGGGATTGCTTTCCCTGGAGGCCTACATTATATGGAAACAAATCCAACTTTGCTACAGGTTTAAAAAAATAGGCCGGAAAAAACAATGGTTGCAGAATTCACAGAGAAACAAGTGCACTTTAGTAACAGCTTAATTGAGATAACCATAAAGTCGCTTGATGACCGGGGCCTGGAGAGTACGTTACTTGAACATGTCCCGGGGAGTTTCAAACAAAGATTCTGGCAGACAGATTGGTGTAGAACATTTGATTTAGCAAGAAGATTCGGAAGATATCAAAACATTGTTAGTAACCGTAAAAGACTGGGTGTTTGTGCGCAGTACCTCATGAAATATCTCTCTTGGAAAGTAGGCTATACCCTAATGAGATTTAGAATGAATATCCTACCGACCAGATTAAACTTGGTGAAATGGAGAAAGGGAGATGTGGAATGTTGCAGATTTTGTCTAAATACAAGTGAGTCAACAGAAGATCTATTCCTAAATTGTGATAAATTGAGGGATCAACAAATGCTTTTCTTTAAGAAATGTATATATCGATATGGAAGTAATAGTGGGTCTATATTTTGAAACATGTGCAGATCAAAAATACCCTTCCAATTAAGTAAAGCACTGTTTCAATTTTTTATGATTATTAATTTAGTAGGGTACCCAACATGAAGAGCTGGAACTCTTGGAGGAGAGACTGAATGAGTAAATTGAAATGTAATCTGTCTGATCCTTCTTTTAAATGAATTTTATTTATTTAGTACATATGAATTATGTTGGAAGGTTTTTAAAATGTAGAAGAGGTCAAAATGACAATGTGCCTAGCTCAAGTTTTGTAAAGGAACAAATAGTTATGATGTTTTGGTAAAATTTGACTTTTCAAAAATGTGTGTAAGTTTGTGTTTTTAAAAATATATGCACAATAAAGAATTTAAAAAAAAAATAAAGTCGTGTTTTAAGTGGCCCTCCCTTTAAGGCTGCCCTTTTTTAGTGTTTTCTCCCAGTTGCACTTTCGAACCAACAGATGTTAAAGGTATGGTATAGTGATGACCTAGGCTGTCCAGTCACAGTGCACAAAGCATGTTTTTGTTAAAGTTTGCCTTTCACTGTCTCCTGAGGCACTAACAACAAAGCTGTCTTAAGTTGCCAGCTTCTATGGATATGAACTTTAATCTAGCCCCTCTTTCCTCATCTCCTAAAACAGTAGACCACGTGGTATCTTTTAATGCTGGCGTCCAGCTAGCGGGACCTGAAGTCTGTCTTCTCGTTTCAGGATTTTTGGCCGTCCGCATGATGTTTTTTCTTTAGAGGGTTGTGCAGCCTGTGATCAGCATTGAGGGAGCTAACAGGCAAGGAAGGGACTAGGGAGATCTGCTGTTTCACCTGTTGGGGGAGCTCGTAGCGGTAGTTGTCAGTTCAGGTAAGATGTTTCCCTTCTACCTTGATACTTGCCTGTACCTAACTTTTCACCATGTGCCCCTTCTCCCCCGTGTTCCCTAACCTGTGACCCTGCTTTCTATGCCCCTTCACACTATTGTGCCTTCTTCGCATGCCACTTTCCTTATGTATCCTACTGTTCTGTGTTCTCTTCTTTCCCCTCCAGCTGTACTCCTCCCCGTTGACCCCCCCCACTCCAGTATCCTCCAGGCGTTACTTCCCTGGGCTGATTGCACTGTGCCCACTCTCTCCATGTTCCTTCCTTCACCTCGTACACCTAATACAGAGATGTTTTCCACCGCAAAGCTTCAGGGGGGTTGTATGGAATGTTCTACCACTTAAATGCTTACCCAGTACTCAGATTTAGAGAGGTCCGTCGGTGCAAGTTGTGGACCAAGCTGTCAGGAATGAGCTTCCTCTCTGGCTGTCAGGTACAGTTTCATTCTTAGGAGCTGTTATTTACAGCTTTATCGTCAGACTAATGGTAAATTGATCATTGGAGCACGTGCATCCTTGGGGACCCTTTCATATGCAACATTGCATTTCTTCAGGAAAAGAGCTAAAGTTGAGTTTGTTAACTTTGATCAGCCATATGCATTTTAAAGCTAAGTCCTCAGCTCAGAGTAGTTAACTCTTTAATTTTTTAAGGAAAATGTCAATTGGAAGCTGCTTTATTGTTTGACAAGCAAAACAATGTTTTTGTTTGCAAAGCTGCACTTCTTATCCACATAATGCCAAACATGTTGCCTGTTTGTTCCAAATAATGAAACAAGCAAGCTACCTTAATTGATAACGTAAACAACTCACAGCAGAATATACTGTCATCTAAAGTGTCCATTGTCACATGTGAATAGGACATCCAGCCCTCTTCCTTTTCTTGCATTCCAGATCTAGCAGATCTGCATTTGCAATGGAAATGCAAAACTACGAGTACCAGAATGCAGATAATCACACGGCAGAGGATGAACCACACGCAGCCAACATGGAGGAAAGTTAGATCTCTGAATTAGATCTGTAGGTGCTCCGGTATGATTGCAGCTTTACAAATCCAAATAAATAAATAAATCAAACTGCTGCACACACTATCAGTGGTCTCTGCCAATACCAGAGATACTCAAGTTGTCCATTGTCACGCGCGAGCAGTGCATCCAGTCTAGATTTTGTGTTTTCTTTGCATTCTGATACCTATAGTTCTGGACTTAGAGCCGAAAGCGAGAAACCATACAAAGAATCAAAGAAGGCTGGGCCATGGTATGGGGAAATAAGACCCCAAACTGCTGTTGACGGAACAGCCAGGACTGGATGGTGGTGTCAGAGATGTCATGGGGACACTTAGCAACACTTAAAGCTTTTTTGGAATGTAGTCCCTTTACTGCCGATCTTATTAATCTTAACTCTTAACGTATTGAGACTCCAAGACAGGTGAAATACATTGTCGGGTGAGAGACAATTGAAGTCTATGAGGATTGGGGCTTGACATGAATGTGAACAAAGCCCAGAATGCTTGGTACCTGCAAAAAGCAGGTGAGTTCAGATTTATGCCACATAGTAGGCTGTCCCAATGTCAATTGTTAGAGTCTCCATCGGTTTGTTAATTTTTGTCATTTGTGTAGCGCCTTTCAACATAATCAATGATTATGCATCACTAACCCTAGGGCGGGGGATCACGCCTCTATCAATCATTCCCACACACCGCTAGAATTCTACAGAGGAAAACAGCCACTCTGCAACGGGACTGCCAAACAATATCAAAACATACAGGATGGTCATAGATGTTAAGCAGAAACCTGAGACAAAGAGGTAATTGATATTGATATTGATATTTTATTTGTATCGCGTTCGTACACAAGTGTTTCACTTGTGTACGAGGTAAGAAAACAACCTGCTGCCCAACCCTAAAACCTCAATTTTCTGCCAAACAAAATGAAAACACATAGGATGGTCATAGAACACTTATATACAGGCGCGTAATAAATGACTTATCATGTCATATCATATATCATATCAGATGTTGAGCAGGAACCCAAAGAGGTAAAAAAAAACTGCTAACCCAACTCTAAAACCTCAACTTTCTGCATACACTTCTACTACAGAAACTCACACAACCACCTCTCTGCACAGAAATCTGCAAATACTTGACCACACTGCAACAACATACAAACAACATTGGGAATCGCACTGACTCAAAAATCGCATCTAATCTCAGCGATTGGTGCAAACAGAACTGATGCTGCCAACATCACATCACAACTCTCTTTCCTATTCCCACTACACCCTGCTAGCCCCCCACCCCCACTGTTTTCACACCCTCCTTTTCATATCCAGCAGAGCACTTGGGGACCACTCCGGTGGTGATAGTGCACGGTATAAGTACCCTTTAACATTAACATTCACATATTTATGGTCCCAACGTGCTGTTGATTGAACGCCCTCGGAGGGACCGGTGTCCATATTTGGGAGAATTGGGAGGTGCTTTTATGCAAGTGTGCATTTCAACCATTAAAGTTATGTGACGGTGGCCAAGACCCTGCTAGTCACCCATGTCTGAATGGCGAGTGGATGGGCGCTGCAGAGATAAACTATGAACTAAACAGAGGTAATTGTGTTTAAGGAGATAGAGAATTATGTGAGAAGCTACAGTTTGATTTTTTGTCATTAAAGGTAGCTTCATTCTTATGGCAGAGATGTTGTGCAAAAGTGTTTGTGTCATGTATGAGTGCAGGGTGTGTGGAAGGAGCCTGTGCCTTACGCTAAGTTACGAAGGTGCAGTGTGCGAGAGGAGAACATTGGTTAGCTGTACAAACAACAGTGTCTTCATCCTGGGTTCCATCTATGTACAAAGAGCATTACTACATATTACAGATGAAATAAATGCTAAATGAATGCATAATACTCACCCTCTGAGAGGATCTTAGAGTGTTAAAATGCCATCCCTAGTTTCTTCTAGTGTGAACAAGACCCCCCTTTCATGTTTTCTTACAGTGGCATTGGCCCACCCTCATGTGCATTAGAGTAACCTAAAGGGACTACTACGAAAAGGGATCTGATGTGCCTGATTGTTCTCCTCCCGGAAGATGCAAGTGTTTTCCTTCGGTGCATTTTAAGTGCAATGCTTTGCCCACCCTCTGAGCCCATATGAGAGCAATAGCTGGACCACTGTCAGGATTCTTATTATGTGTAGGTTATTGGAATACCTTCTTGAATACTCCGTATGAGGTTGGCGGTGCCCAAAGTGGGGCTCGATGTGGCAGAGCACAGAAGATGAAGGGGAGATGAGGAAGGTAGCTGAGAGAGGGACATGTGGGAAGGAGTGTGCATGGGGGTGGGGGACTACTGGAAGAGGTAGTGTGCTAGTGGAGGGAATTGGGTACAGGGAAGGGGGAATCAGGAAGTGGGAGGGAACAGCCAGGTTTTGAGGGCTTTCCTAAAAGCCAGATGATCCTCTATGAGACAGAGTGAGAGGGGGAGGGATTTCCAGAAGGTGGGTGCAAGGACGAGAAAAAGACACTTCGTAGACTGGAGAACTTGAAACGGGGGACTACCAGGAGGTGTGCAAAACCTGATGTGAGCATTGGGTGCGGTGGTAGCATGTGAGCTTGTTTTGGAGGAATTTGGGGCCTTTCTTGTGGATGGCGCGATTGGTAACGCACATGGCTTTGAAAGAGGCCCGTTGCATGATGGGTAGCCAGTGAAGTATCCTGAGTGTGGGTGAGATGTGTTCTCTAGGAGAGTCTGAGGAGGAGTCTTGCTATAGAGTTTTGGATCAGTTGGAGCTTTCTGAGTTGATATGCAGGTGTGCCTAAGTAGATGGAGTTAGAATAGTCTAGGAGCGAGAGGATGATGGCCATGATGGCGAAGACTCTATGGGGTAGGAGAGATATGGAAAGATCTGCTTGAGGATGCAGAGGTGGAAGATGCATGATCCGGAGACTGCATTGAAGTGATGCCAAAGGGTCAAGTCTGAGCTAAAGGTTTTGGAATCGAAGCCTGCTTCTCCCTGGATATATGCATATTCTATAAATATTGACAGAAATCAAACTTCACTATTGTTTAAGTGAGCATAATAGCAGGAATGTTAAAAAAACAAGAAAAGCAAAAAATCTCACATCTTCCATTGGACAAAACAGGAGCTCTGGTTCTGAGTGTTTTTCATAAATGAGTGCAAGTAAAGGAATGATGTTAGATGACAAAAGTAACCACTAGTTTGTTAAAATGACCTGCCTTCAAAATATTCTTATACAGAAGCTACTCTTTAGACAACTATTATCTGGCTAAATAATCAAAGTTCCACCACTTCCAAACATCTCTAGTGGGATATCTCATCATAATTACACCCATAATGTTTCAGACTAAGGCCTTCATTATGAGTCTGCTGGTAACCCACCAGTAACCCGCCGGTAGCACTGGCAGTTTACCGGCAGGCTCACCTTACCATTTCCACTGCCTGATATCCCGGTAACACCGGGATATTACAGGCGGCGGGGAATGGTAAGTTCCCATTCCTGCATAGGACTCCATGGGAATGAGAACACTGAAGCACCGACACCGTTAGCAACAGTGCCAGTGCACCAGTGAAAAATCTGCCAGTAGGGGCCTGAATTACTGGCAGGTCAGGCATCCCGGGTGTTCACGGCCCCTGCCGGCAAACTTGCAGTTTGCTAGTCCAGAAAAGGTGCCGATAACCATTGTTACCGGCACTTTTTTCCAGACCGGCAAAAATGTAATGAGGGCCTAAGACATACCACTGGCAGTATAACCCAGTAGATCAGAATCTTTCATTTGTTTCCCGATGGGCAAAGGGGAATGGATGGAGCCGATGGCAGTATGTGGTAATTTAGCCTTTCGCAGGAGTATGTGAGGAGAATGTGTGCACATTATGAACAGTCCCACAGTTTTTATTCTCTCTGCATGCCACTTGACATGCTAATTATTTTACTGACCTCGGAAGCATGAAACACCATATTCTATCTACCAAACATTATACCTGTGACTTTGTGATTACACACACACACACACACCTCCTAGAGCTATGTTGCCATCACATTCTTGCATGCTATGATATATGCTGTTGGACGTATCTGAACACCCCACACTAATCATGTTGCAGATACTCATTCTCTGTTGTGCCCTTTTGCAATTTTAGCGGGGATCCTACTTTTGTATTGCCAGATCGGTTTACTAAAGATGCAATGGGAGGAAATATAGGGGTTCATTGCAAGTGTGGTGATATTTTTGTGCAGAAATACCCCGCACGTGTTTACCATTACTGCCTCTCGTATTGATGGTAAATTCCCCTGATTGAGTAATGGTAACATGGTGGTCATCAGCATATTTAGAGTCTAACTATTGTGGTAATTCCTCCAGTTTTTGGAAGTAAAGTGAAGGCAATACCTCCAGGCGGGTGCTGGAAGTATTTCCTCTGCTTCACCCCCGAACACATAGTATGGCGGTGTGGTAGAAATGGCATTAATGTCATCGCTGCCACATGCGTACTGCTCCACCATACTCGTATTGACGCCCCTGTCCCTGTAGTCTAGTGCTTGGATTCCAAACAATAGAACCAGCAAAGCTTCTCTAAAGTATGACCTTGGCTACATCACTTTACTTCACTGTGCTTAGTTTCCTTATCTGACAAAACTGTAAGTGCCTTGAAGTGATAGTGTTAGGCACGCACTTTGCGGATACTCACGCATGCATGGCTTAACAGACTCCATTGTTTCAGAGGTCACTCGTAGATACGTTCATTCTGAGCCATAGTCCTCGTAGTTTATGCACACATACTACAATAGTAGAAATGTGGCTGTAACATGGTTTGGTGTGGTGGTTTGAGAGCACAAATGAGCATTTTGTGTAGGAGGCATGAAAGGCTATGACTAAAACAGATGCATCCTAGATTACAAACAAAAGATCAGAGGACACAGCAGTCACCGATATATATAGATATTGTATCAATCAAAAAGTGCATGCTTAAATGCCGGTAACCAACTTGACACACTCTCCTTTTAGTTTAGTTTCGTACACCGCATAGTTTGATGGGAAAAACTCAGAAACAACATGCCCCAATCAGGGGTGTTGCTAGGTCTGGAAAAGATCAGGAGCTAAGCTAATGTCGGGACTGGCAGCATTCGGGGCTAGCTACAGCCTTTTGGTTGTAGTGCCTGAGCATCTATCTGGGGCAACATCCAAAAGACCCAGGACTATAGGACCCCTCAGCCCCCCCCCTCCTCCAGCAACCCCTCTGCCCCAATATTCAGTGGTAGAAGTGTACCGAAAAAAGGAGTGGAACTGTGATCTCGGCAGGTGAGAGGGTAGATGGAAGAACAGTGTAACACATGGCAAGGTGTTGCAATAGTCTAAGTGACCCGTAACTTAAGGTCCTATTACAACTTACTCTACATAGAATGGTGAATATGGTTGTAAAAAGTAGAGGAATGATAAACAGAAAAAAATATTGGAATAAACGTAGTGGAACACCACTCCCGACCGTTCTTGCTCACTTCGATCACTGCCAATATAATTGTCTAACCTACACCTCTATCCGCCATACACAAGAGAAAGCGATTCGATTTTCCAATGCACGCTTATGTATTTATCCAAACATTAAGCAATGTGCTATATACACTTTCAGTGGGACATACCAACTACCACTATGAATCTAGATATCACAGAGTGTGCTCACCAACCAAGCACACGCCTTCTGAGGAAATTGGCTGACAGAATAATAACCATGTAAACTATATCTCCACTGATGCTTAAGCTCATATCTTGCAAGCCATCGTGCCTTTCAAGATGCACGCTGTTATCACTTCCAGTGAGCGCCCTCCTGGGAAAGGCATTGATTGCTCTGTGCAGAGTCATTACTTTTTTGAACTGACTAGTGGTGTGAGGTGAACTAGGGCAAACAAACAAACCAGCACACTGTCGAACCATGACACCAGTTCCTCCGAAAAACATCATCCTCGAGTTCTCGCAATCGGCTCCCATTGCAGCTCTGCTAGCCACCCCCCTCCCTCCACCCCCCAATGCTAAATCCCTCCGCCCTTCCCCCAAGCAGGCCTGCTCGAAATGTATCATATGTATGGAGTGGCACCTGCCAACACTCGTTCCCAGTTACCCATCTGCATGCTGTCTCCAGGTTTCGAAATCAACAGCGTGTGGGCAGATGTGCAGTTAGATAAATATTATCCCCCGCTGTAATGTTATTTAAGAGCCACACACCACCACGTTCAGCTTGGACGAGCGCCAGTAACCAAAGGGCAGGGTAGAGGCCTGGGTAAATATTCCCATGCAGGAAGAGGCAGGACCTGTTGTTGGAACAAAAGCTCTCGCCGAAGACTGATAGTGCTGTCTTCAGGATGGCAATTATGTGAGATATCCATGCCGCTGGTATATTAGACTTTCCTGGAAAATAAGCAGCTCTTTTCTGTGTATCGCTTTGCATTACACACACACGCGTGTTGTTTATTTTTAAGTATAGAGTTGATTTCACAAAAGTGCTTCTCCTACACTTGCAAGGTGTGTGAGCTATACATTAAGGGGCATTGAACTGGACGCACACAAGAAATGCACTTGCAGATTCGTTTTCCCTGCTGAATGCCTTTGCACCAATCACGGCTGGGAGGTGCTGCTCCCACCCACCGCGTCCCTGCACCCCTGGATAATGCCCCTGCCTTTTATATGTTTCTATGCTGTGCTCTCCAGGCACGGGTACATGTCGTATGCGTTCATCACACCGCACCAGACACCTCGCCCCATCCACGCCTTAGGGGCTGGAAGGATTTAGACTGAAGGCATCGTGACAATGCTGGCCCCCTGTGGTAACATTCATCCTGCTTATGCACACACAACGAACACTGACTGGATTACAGACACGGTGTCCTTCTGATCTGATTTCAACAGCACATCAGCAGAAACCACTTGCCTCGCCCTCTTTTCACCCCTAACCCTTCCCCACCTCCCACCCCTTCTCGTGCAGGACCAAATGTAAAGAGCCTGCTTACAGAAGCCGTGCTTTACAAGACCCTGTTATAGTACATTCAATTACAGAAAGGCACAGGGGGACATACAGTGCATAGAAGGGTCATGTCTGACCGGTCTGTGGATTTTGTTTACAGCCTAACAGCAGTTGCATAAACCAGCAAATGGAATTAGCTCACACATTGTAAATAACATTGCAAGCTACCCTTGTTTAGTTACCCAAAGACACTTTCTTGCAGGTCCTTTAGTTCAGAGTTTAAATGTGTGAAGCACTGCTGTCCTACATTGTAGCAGAGAGAGAGAGAGAGGTAGAAAGAGAGCTCACAAAGCCATTCATTAGGTGCTTCAGATCCTGACCCAATGGGTACGCATGACGCAAGTGCTGTTAAAGTGGGGTCAGGGCAGCATCAATGGTGGCTTATCCATAATGGGTAATGGGGCGCCGACCCACCACCTGTCACCAAGGAGACAGCCAAAGCCACCCCAGTGAAAAGAATGGTGGGGTTGTCCTCTGCGGCATCAAGCAGCCGAGGATGCATACCTGTGCTGGCACTACAGGAAAATGTAGTTTCCCTTTTACAGAACAGTGCCCCAATCTCATTGGGCCATAAAAGGCCAGGGTGTTTTGCTTCCCTGGCATTGCATGACCTATTCATCTGCAGGCTGCTATGGTACTGCATGTCCAAATGTATGTAGGGGTGATCCTGCGCCTCCCCACTCATTAAGCAGTACCATGGAGGTGACATGGGGACGCTCCGGCTCCATTGTACATGTCAGAACCCTCCCCCTGCTTCCTGGTATGCATGGTGTGCGTAAGTCTGAGGGGAGGGCCATACTGACAGCATGTGAGCCGGCATCTGGAGTCTAGAGCTTGACCAGGAAAGAAAACAAACGTTCTGCATGCATGCATGTTTGTATGTATGTATGTATGTATGTATGTAAGAGAGTGGGGTGCAATATCTGAATGTGTGCATGTGTGAATAGTGTAGTCACTGTTTATGTTTTATGGGTACATGTGTGAACGAGAATTCAAGTGCATAATGTGCCTTGAAACACCATTTGCTATATAGGCGCATTATAAATACCCTCTAACTAAATGTGTGTGCAGTGTGTGTGAATGCAAATCAAAGTGTATGTTGTATGGGCGGGAGTAGGAATGTGTGTGCTCACATGCCAGCTGGGGAGTGGCCTCTGATTGGGGGAGGTGGCTGGGTTACATTGGAGCAGCCAGCATGGACATGTTTTCTCACAGTGGCATGCCAGTTTTTACTAGCATGGTAGGTAAAGCCAACATGATGAGTGTTCTAATATGAGCATACTGGCATATTTTGGTGCAGCCAGTATGGACATATTTTCTTACAGTGGCATAACTTTTTTTTAACTGGCATCAAGTGCAAAGTCAACATGATGAGTGTTCTGACATGGGCAAACAAGCATACATAGGTACAGCCAGTTTGGGCATGTTTTCTTACAGTGGCATGGCATTTTTTTGTTGGCATCATGGGCAAAGCTAACATGATGAGTGTTCTTATGTGAGCATCCTGGCCTTTATTTGTGTAGCCACTGTTTACATGTTTCTCCTTTGAGCCAATCTGACAGAGTTACAGCATGTCTTTAAAACCTGCTTTGATTAGACATGTTTGAAACATGAGCGCATACAAAATCAAAAGATTTTATATTTCTGCTGCTTTTTCAAAGACAATACGATTACACATGATATTCTCTGCACTTTCATAAATGTTGGATCATGCATATGATTCGGGTATAGATGGGGTGGTGGCTACAAGTACAGTATGAGGAAATGGACACCAATATGTGGCACAGTAAGCAGCAATAAACAGAACATTAGAGTGGGTGTGGGAAAAGACTTCCCCACCCTAAGTGTCAGAGTGTTGCATAACTCTGCCCAAAGGGTCCATCGACCCCTGTGTTGGTGGATTATACAGTAACATTCTGTTTGTCTAATGTTTTACCGACCAAATTCATGTTTCTAAAACATGTGGGCTTACTTGGTGCCCGTGTATATTCTAGAAGCATACATACGCTTTAGACCTAAGGTAAAGGCAAGACTTAAATATACATTCTAACATCAGACAATGAAATTCTCATGTTGGAAGCCACATTTTGGGTCAGCTGATATTGGTAATTAAGTGCAAACCTAGTTAGAGAGCAATCAAGTTGGTTGGGATATTAATCCAGGGGTGGGGGTTCTGAGTGTTATACAAGAAGGGGGTTGTAATCCATTTGGATGGGTAGGAGGGGCATGCGTGATTCAAGAGCCTGTAATGACTTGTCGCATGTATATCACATGAGCATCTTTTTAATAGGCCTGCCATGTGAAGTTCAACGGGGGAGGCGGGAGTTGGAAAGCAGTTGTGGAGCTTCAAATATCTTTTTCTGTGTGTCTACCTATAGTGGTTTACCCCACCCTAGTGTGTGGGAGAAACACCTGTTACATTATGCTGGATGATGTGTATCCTGACCTTACTAGACCGGGCCCGTGCTGCTTTGCAGTGTATGAGGGACCAAGGTTTGCAATAGTCAGTTGAGGTAGGGTATCAGAGGAGAGGGATGCATAGGCTGAAGCTCCAATAACCTGCTACTGCTTTATCTGATTCATTACCATTGCCCTTCAGGGGCGGCAAGAAGGATTCGATGCTCCGGGCCTGAGGTTCTCGGGCCACATCCTGTTGTTGATTCTTGCCGCAGCCTGGTCTGCATCCATTTGGTCTTCATGTTGGCAGCTCCTATCTCAGGGCATATCTTGGGATCCACTGTAGTACTTTACCCCAGGAGAGGTGCACAGCTGAGGTACATGTACCTGTCTAAGTATTTCCGCACCGCTCCTGAATCCCTAGTGGGCTGCTCGCTTGGATGAACTGTACTTCCGTGTGATTCACATCGCCAGGCCTATTCCTAAGGATTTAATATAGTGACTTCATGAGGGTCACTGCAATATCTAAGGTTGCTGCAGATTTCTTTTTTTTAAAGTATTAGGCATTTTTTAGGCGCTGCTATTAGATGCCCAAATACTCGTACCATTTTTCACCTGCTACCATCAATGGCCAGTCAATACCACTACGGCTGCCCGTAGCAAGTGCCTTTCCCATGCCTACACAAAGGCCCAGACTGTTGGCATTGCCAATGCTTGTTTTACCGTGTAATCTTTTTCAGCAAGCCCTAATAAAAGATGGAAACATTTCTACCTCCAAGTAATGTATTTGGTTCATCATCATTTGTCCCAAAAACGTGCTCCTTGCTGTTGGGTTCCAATGTGCCTCCCCTCAGGGCATGTCTGTCTCAGTACCATTTCATTCTCACATATCTGTGCTTAAATTCGAGTGGGACTTCTTTGCAAGCCTGAATAGATGTGGGTGAACCTTGGGATGGTCCAAATTGCGAGTCAAAAGTTTGGAGTTTGGGGTTTATACCACTCCAAAACAATTCCCTCCGCTTTGAATAAGTTACTATGGTAACGGGAGATCCAGAGTTGACAAACAATTGTCAATTCCTTCTACTCTAGCTGCACATTTCCCACCTCTTTCAGTGCTGCCTTTGACTACAAGTTGCTCTTCACTATATTCTGCATAATCGTTTAAGCCTTTTACACACTTCGAACTCTCCTGTCTTGTGTTCCTTTTGCAAACCTTTGACTGACTCATTACAATGCTGCAATTACTGCACTTTTACTTAAAGGCTGAGCAAAGTCTAGAGCATGGTTGCTCCTCCTACACCGACATGTAGCACATATTTGTTTTATGTTCTCCTTGTGCTGTTTCTCCTTGGCTATACCCACACTTTAACTATCTGATTCATGTACAGCCGTAGCATGGAGAAACAGTATATTCCACCTACTTGGACGGAAGATCCGCCCTGCACCACCCTGGTATCCACACTGACCTCCCAACTCGTCTCTCCTGCATTCTGCCCTACGGTCTACTAGGTGGCACGTGTAAATATGTGAATACCGGCTCAGGCGCTCAGTATTACAAATATTGTTATATCCTCCAGTCCGAGTCAGTGCCGGATTAAACCCTGTGGCGGCCCCTAGGCAGTCGAAATGTCAAGGCCCTGCGTCACAAATTATCTCATAATACGTTTTTTTTTTAAGAACATTTTATTGGCATTTTAAAATAACAACCGTCAACATTCCCACCCAACTTTCCCCAGCCCCAGAAAATTCCCCCCTGCCTTCCCCCAAACATCATGACTCAACCAACATCTCCCCTGTCTTCCCCCCACCTCCCCTCCCACCCAAGTCCCACCTGAATCCCCTTTCGTCCATAAGGCACAGCAGTCGATCATCAAAAGTTCCCAACCCAAGGTCATTAGAAAGACTTCTTCTGGCTCACCGATCTCCAAACACCCCCCCCCCCTCGCCACCTTCCCTCAGAGCATCTTTCACTTCACGGTGGGCGTAGGTCATTATCTTTTGCCAGATCATTCAGCAATTGGGACCAATGGACCGTTACCTCTCCCGCATCCCCCTTCCCCGTCAATGCTTGCAGCACAGTCAACTCCACTTGACCCCACCTCCTTACATCTTTCCTCCATAACTGGATTGTCGGACCCAACGGGGACTTCCACTCAATCGCCATACGGCGCTTGGCCAATATCAGGAGAAACCGGCCCATCCTATTCCGTAGCTTATTCCGTTTCTCCCCTGGCAGGATCCCCCACAGGCAAACCTCTGGGGAGCGTTCAAATTAACTTCCATTAATCTGTTTACCCCCTTGAGTACCTCCGCCCAATACTCCACTATTGTCCCACATTCCCACACCATGTGCCAAAACCCTGCCTCCTCTAACCCACATCTAGGACACCTCCCCGAATATTCCTCGTTCATCGCTTTAAGCGCCCGAGGGGTAACATATACCCTATGTAGGATATTAAATTGAACCAGCTGAAAGCGAGCATTCCTCGAGGATTTCTGCACCTGCTCCCAGACCTTCTCCCACTCCTTACTCGAGATTGTGCGCCCCATATCCGCTTCCCATTTTTCTTTCACTTTCAACTCCCTCTTCGCCTCCTTCTCCCCAAGGGCCCCATATAGTCGTGTGATACGTCTCCTCCCCTCTACTCGATCGAGTAAGACTTGGAGCACCGGGCATGATGCCAGCTCTTTGGGGATCCCCTCCCATAACTCTGCTAACCTCCGAACCACTGCCCCATATGCCAGAAAGATCCCCTGCGGTAGGCTAAACTTTTCACACCACTCCTTGCAGGTCAGAAGCCGTCCCCCCTCAAACAGGTCCCCCACCTTTTCACATCCCTTCTCCCGTAGCCTCCGTATCCCTACCCTCCCAATTGCCTGTCGAAGCTTCTGGTCGGCTCCCCACGGGAGGTCAGCTGCATAGCAGCCTTTGATCCCCGCCCCACCCACATACTTCCTCCATGTCTCTCGTGCCGCTCCAAAAACCACTGATGTCCCCACACTACCCCGTGGGTACCACAGGAGCTATGCCGGGCGCCACTCGCGCTGCCCCGCTCCCACCAACCTGTCTAGGAGTTCTGCCTCAGGTTGATCCCACACCAGTACCGATTGTAATTGCGCCGCTACAAAATATTTCCCATAGTCCGGAAGGCCCAACCCCCCGTCCGCTTTTGATCTCTGTAACGTCTGCAAGGACACCCGCCTCCTCCCCGAGCTCCAAAGCAGCTCCCTGACCATAACATCCAGCATTCTGAAAAACACCCTTTTTGCCACATAAGGTATATTCACGAAAATATAGAACAGCCGCGGGAGAATGACCATTTTACATAATGCCTCCCTACCCATCAACAAGAGAGGTAGATCCTTCCAAAACTGAATGGAGTCCCCTATCTTGGACAACGCCCCCCCCTCCCCGTATTGTGTACAAATGTGTCCACCATGTCAAGGAACACTTGAATCCCCAAGTACTGAAAGGACTCCGGCTCCCACCTTATTCCCAACTGCAGGAGTTCCTCCACTGAGCGACTCCGCAAACCCCCCTAGCGGAAACAGGACCGATTTCTCTGGGTTTATACGAAACCCCGACATGGCTCTAAAATTACGGAGGATTTCCAAAAGGTTGGGAAGATATAATCGGGGATCCCCTACGTATAATAACAAATCGTCCGTGTATAGGGATACAATGTGCCTCTGCCCATCCACCTCGATTCCAGCCTCCCCCATCTCCTGCCGCAGATACGCCGCTAGTGGCTCCAGAGCCAGGGCAAACAAAATTGGGGAAGCCGAGCACCCCTGCCTTGTCCCCCTCTCTAACTCCCATGTCTCTGAAACCCAACAGTTAGTTTTCACCATCGCCCGTGGTTTCGTGTATAACAGGGCTAGCCATCTAAGCATACCCTCCCCAAACCCAAACTCCCGTAACACCCGAAATAACCATTTCCATTCCAACGAATCAACCGCCTTCATAGCATCAAACGACGCTATGCCCATGTCCCGCTTTTGTAATTTCACCCGATCCATCAAGTGGTGGAGTCTGGAAATATTACCCGACGTACTCCTGCCCCCTACAAACCCGCACTGGTCCGGATGTACTAGAGTCGGCGCCACCGTCGCCAATCTGGCCGCCAGAATTTTCTCAGGGATCTTCCCGTCTACATTTAAAAGCGATATGGGTCTATACGCCGAGCATTCCCTCGGATCCTTCCCCTCCTTCAGGAGTACGGTAATTATCGCCTCCCGCATCGACTCCGGGAGACACCCCTCTCGGAACGCCTCCTCATATACCTTCAGCAGCTGTGGGACCGGTAAATCAGCAAATTCCGCGTAAAACTCCACCGGGAGCCCGTCGCTGCCCGGCACCGTGCCCCTCCGCATTGGCACTTATTGCCCACTGTATATCCTCCTCCCCTATGGGGGCATCTAGTTCCTCCGACTGATCCCCCCACAGTTTCGGCAGCTGAATCATCTCCATGAGATCCTCCACTTCCATCTCTACGTATCCCTTCTCACTCGTACAGAGTTCCTTATAATATGTCACAAATGCTGCATTGATCTCCTTCTGCGACCCTACCACCCTTCCCCCACCAGACCAAACCTGCGTTATAACCCGACTCGGGGCCTCCCTACTAATGAGACACGCTAAAAGCTTGCCCGCCTTGTCCCCTTCACCATGAAGTTGCGTATCCCGCCTACTATCATCAAAGTGGGCCAGTTCTGTCAGGGACTTCTGGTGGACCTCCAGCGCCTGCCCCTGGGCATCCCCCACTGCCATCCCATCTGCCACCTCCCTATCCAAACCCGCTATCCGGGATTCCGTCCGTTTCAGTATTTCTGAGAGGCGCTTCCTCGTCCCGACTACCATTGCTAAACATTTCCCCCTAATGGTCGCTTTAAAGGCGTCCCAGAGTATCCCCCTATTATCCACCGTGCCCTCATTCAGTTCAAAATACCGCCCGATCTCCTCTCTGAGCTCTGCCACAAAGGCCCCATCCCGCAGCGTCTCCATCCTCAGCCGCCATAACTGCCGCGGCGGGGCCTCCCTGGGATCACAAAACATTGTCACCAAAGAGGAGTGGTCCAAAAGAACACATCCCAAGTAGGTGGTCTCCCCAACGTAATGACAGTGTTCCCTTCCCACCACCATATAGTCTAGGTGTGAGTAAGAGCCGTGCACTCCCGAATAATAAGAGAATCCCCTCTCCTCTCCATGCTTCTCCCTCCAGAGCTCTACCAGATCCAGTTCTCGCATGACCTCCCGCAGTGACACCGCCATGTACTTCTTTGTCCCCCCCAGCCCCTTGCCCGTCCAGCCGCTCATCTAGATGGCAATTAAAGTTCCCCCCCATAGTATCATTTCCCCCCTATAAGCCCCCATCATACATCGCACCGAGGAGAAATACTCCTTGTCATCCACATTAGGCGCGTACGAGTTGACCAGACATAGCTCTCTGTTCCCCCATGTCCCTTGCGCCAAGACCGTTCTACCCCCCTCATCCACTACCACACGCTCCAACCTCAACGGTACCCCCGTGCCACCCAGATGAGGACTCCCCTCGCTTGAGTAGAGTATTTAGTGCCCCGCACCTGACCCCCCCATTGCCTCTCCAGCTTCCCCAGGAGTTCCCCATTCGCATGTGTCTCCTGTAACAGAGCCACCTGTATTCCCTGTCTCTTTAAGTATTCCCCTACCTTCCTCCGTTTTTGGTAATTCCCTAACCCACGGACATTCCAGGTCCCAATCTTCAGACCCCCATCCTACTCCTTGCAGTTCTTCAAGATTTTCCCCTCTCCTCCCCAGCCCACCTCCCTCTCCTTGACCCAATCCAGCTTCCCAATGCCTCCCCCACCTCAACTTCTGTGCCCTACCCCCCCTTCTGACCCTCGTGGTACCCCCACTCCCGGACACCGCTCCCCAACCTGGTGCCTCCAAACCCTCCCTCCCCTCCCCACCCCTCTTCCCCCCCTACAACCAGCATATCCCCCCCCAGCTTCCCCCCTAGCCCTTCCCCCCTCCTAAACTGTAGACCCACTGATCAACACTGCCCGTCTTCCTCCGTCCCCTGTGGACCAGTGGTCAATGGTGTCACGCCAAATAGGGCCCATATCCGCTGGGGCCTCCACCGATAACAACCGCTCCCTCCCAACTCCTGATCCATCCCCCTCTTAGGACTCCCCTTCCGCACCTCCTCCCGACAATGCCCCACCTCCAACCAAGCCCAGGCCTCCTTCGGAGAAGTAAAGAACCATGACCTTCCCCCTGACAGCACTTTCAACTTATCCAGAAAAAACATCATATATTTCACATTGAGCTGCCTCAAGCGACTGCGGACTGCATCAAAGGACCTCCTCTGTCACTGCACTTCAAGCGTAAAGTCCGGGAAAATCCGCAACTTCGCTCCTCCGATCTCGTAATAGCCGCGCCTGCGGGCATCCTGCAGGATAGCATCCCGATCTCGAAAGTTCATAATTTTAGCAATCAGCACCCTCGGCGGAGCGCCTGGGGGGGTGGCCTTCCCGGGACCCTATGAGCCCTTTCCACAGTAAAGAAGTTCGAGAAACCTTTAATCCCCAGTACCTTCAATATCAAATTCTCCATAAAAAGTTCGGCACTAGGTCCTTCCTCCTTCTCCGGGACCCCAACCAGGCGGATATTGCCCCGCCTGGAGCGCCCTTCGGCATCCTCCGCTCTGACTTCCAATTGCCGGGTCGCCCCCGCCAGACCCGCCACCTGGTTTTTCAACTTCTGGACCTCATCCTCCACCGTCCTGACTCTTTGTTCCACCTCCGTTACTCGCTCAGAAACCTTGCGTAGGTCCGCCCGCACCAGAGAGACATCAACCCCCACCTCCTTGATGCTCTCCTGGAGAGTGTCTCTCGAGACCTTTATCGCCTCCATCAACGCATCCAGGGTCACCTCACTTCTGTCCTTCCCCGCCGGGGTCTCCTGTCGATCTGCGCCCTCTTGCCGCCGCACAGTGTCCTTAGGCTCCGCATATCTATCCATTCGCTGCTGGCTCTTGCCTATTATGGTAACCCTGCCCTCTCCCACCTCCAGGCGCGGGGCCTGCGTTGTACCTGCCTCCTGCTTGTCCGGCCATTATCCCTCAGCAGTACCCCTCCAGCCGGCCTTCCAGTACCTCGCACCCCCACCTCTGCTTCCTGGGGGGCACCTTCCTCCACCGTGCCGGCAGTGGACCAGCCAAAGTCTCCCCCGCAGTTGCCGCCTGTCTCAAGACCAAGGAGAGGGGCAGCAGCTTTCCAAGGACAGTCAATCTAGGGGGGGCCCAAACAAGGACCAGACTCCAGAACACCCACCAGAGTATTTTTACCTCACCTCCTCTTCCCCTCCCAGGCCAGGCACGCCTCTGCTGTTTCCTCTCCCACCTGGGCCAACAGCGTTGCCGGGGAAGTCCACAGCCTCGTCCCGCTACAGCCAAATATCTCCGCCCCTCTGCTCGAGGCTCCAGTGTCTCTGCCCTATCCTCAGCCTGCGACGCTCCGATCCACAGAGCGCAGGCCTCCGAGTGGCGCCCTCCAGACCTCCTCACCAGGCTGGCCGCGAACCCACCGAGGGGGCCGCCGCTGTCTTCCCGCCAGCCCCTGCACCAACGGCACTGGCGGGGCACTTGACCGACCCACGGGGCGGCAATCCAACCGTCACTCTGCGCTCCTCCCTTGTCTTACTCTGGCTGCAGCGCAGGATGCCCTGTCTCCCACAGTCGGGATTCCCACAGGCCCAGGGACGCCCCAGGCACACCTTCCCGCCGGCTCACTGATCTCCAGCCGGCACCCGGAGGGGAGCCGCACCACTCTCCGCCCCCTCCGCGGGATACCACGGCGTCCCGGCTTACCCTTGCCGACCGTCCTCGCCACGGCCGCCGTTCTTGCTTCCCTTGGTTCAGGAGCATTCGAGGAACCACGCTCCTCCTCCCCCGTCACTGCCTCGCGGGCGCCATTGTGCTCGCCTCTTCCCACCGCGGCCTCAGGATTGTCCGTGGATCGTTCGGGGACAGTTCCTCCTTCTCACCGCCAACCAAGCGCGTTAAACTGTGCTCCGACCATTCAGACGCCGTTCCCCACCAGTTATCTGCTCACCATAGGGTTTCACACTCAGGATTTATGCCGGATTTCCCCCGCTGCACGGGAGCTACGGGACTTCACCTGCGCATCGGTCGCCGGCTAGCCACGCCCCCTCATAATACGTTTTTAATTTACTGCACTGCTTTATTTTGATCCGTTGTCTTGGGGCCCCTAAAAGGAGTGGGGCCCATAGGCCGGTGCCTACTTGGCCTAATGGATAATCAGGAACTGGTCCCAGACCGTGTTATGTATTCCCACTTTTAATCATTCACCAACTAGAACACCTCTTTCAATCCAACAAGGCTCTTATGAAGACGTACTTTACCCTAGGGCAGCCTCTCGTCTGTATTCGCCTGCTTTGGATATTATTTCTCTTCAAAAGTAAGCCCTATTCTGCAATACATACAAATGCAACATTGTAATTACTTCTTGTAGACTGTGAACCCTGCTAACCGCAATCGGCCATGTATTATTGTATAATTGGTATGCATTATTATATGACACCTTATGAGTTATGTCACTGCTACCACCATTCCACTGCCAACATTGCATATGATTGACGATTCTCGCAACATTCGCCCATGTATCATCTATAAACGCATGCTCCACCTTGCTCCCAAGTATAGAAAGGATGGCAGTTGCTCGCATAATTTCTTTTGGGAGTAAAGTTCTTATCTAATAGAAATTCATACTCATTTGGCTAGCACCCATCACACTAACACCAAGGTCTGTAAGTAATTTATATATACGTTGCCTTCTGGATCTAAGGAATGTATGAATTTCTATTTCTGTAGTCCTTGACCATGGGAAAGAAGGAGGGCCTTGGAAAACCATGAAGCACGGAGGACGATTAACATTAAGATCCTGCATTGTGCGTCATGAATATTTAAACAAAGACACAGACAGTTATGAGTCTATTTTGTGGCAATAAGCCCCGAGCCGGCGGGCCATTACCGCTTAAGGTAATGCCCCTGGGGCCCATAGTTAACGGAGGCCCAGGGGTCATTACCATTAGGCAGTAATGGTCCGCTGGCATGGGGCTTATTGCCATTAGTATTCCGGGGTCTTTAGCCCCTGTATACTAATGGCGCTGTTATTTTTTTCAATCAGCTTTTGTTTGAAAAAAGCGGCGCTGCAGTACGTGTTCGTTCTACAAAGACTAGAATGTACATACTGCTTTATTACTACGGATCAACAGGGCACCATTTTGGGCCAAGTTGATCTATAGTAATGAATGGAGAGATGAGTGAGGAAGCTGTCAGACACGGTGCGCGATGCACGCAAATGCGTACACAGGATTACAGTGTGGAATGGCTCAGAACTGACCCAATCCACATTCAGTGTATCCCATGGCATCGGCGCGCCGGGTACTAATGTGTAGTATCATTTAATTGAAAGAGTCCAGTTATCCTTATTTGCTCGGAACATGTGATTGCTCCTGTGCAAGTATACATGTATTCCAAATGTAGAATGCACTGGAGACAATAACTGACCATCTCCGTCCCATGAGACTAACTGTGCCGAAAGTGTTGGAAATGCAGCATAACATGCGGGCATTGGCTGCAATGCCTCGCCAATCCAACCACACAAACCCTGTAACTCTATCTGCAGTACCACAGCACAACCAAGCCATCTGCACATTGCAATGTCTCACCAACTGTGTGATAGTATTGGCATTCCTAGGGTGCCAGATAGAGCCTGTGAGTCAGCCCATCAGCAACGTCACAATGCTGCTTGGAACAGAACACTAGACAAAGCACCTTTCCTCTTCAACAATGCCTCAGAACAAAGTGGTAAAGCACGATAGTAGAGTGCATGCTAGCCCTACCACACACCGAGCATACTGCATCCTATCAATGTCAGAGAGGAGCGGCAAACTGCTGTGATGTAGAAAAAAGTAATCTGCAGCGACCTTAGATATTGCAATGGACCTCTTCAGGTGAGTACATGAAATCCTCTGCTTTGCCAATGTCTGTTTTAAGAGGACTTCAGTGAAGGACATGCATAGTGCATATATATTGAGTGGTTGGTTTACATCTCCAATTAGGTGGAAGGCAGACCTGGTTGAGACATTTTTATCTCCATTATGTCATTGGGCCTCATTAAAAGTTTGGCAGTCTGGATCCGCCAGTTGGGATCTAATTTACCTCCAGCCAAGAGCTGGTGGTAAATCAGACTCCCACCAGCAAAAGATAGCCGGTAATACCAGCAATTCCCCCAATGGAGTTCTACGGGACTGCATGTGATGGGGAATTACCGTTGTTGCTGGCACCTGTAATATCCCGGAAATTCCAGGATATCAGGTGACGGTAACGGTAACAATAGGTCCGTTTGCCGGTATCACACCAGAATTACAGCCAGAATTACCGGCGGGATACCAGCAAACTTATAATGAGGCAAACTTATGATGAGGCCCATTCACTCACCGAAGACTGTTTTGAAAAAAAAACACTGGCTTGCACATAAAGTGCAAAGTCTGATGTTAAGGCTTGATTACAGCAAGCACAAAGAGTTTCCATGAGGAGCTGTTTTGGGCTGAGAGGGGCGGGAACTGGGTGGGAATGGCAATAGGGATTGCCATGGCCATGGGTAGTCAATGGGTGGGCTAATAACCAAACAACACCTACAAACTGTATGCCCCTGCCATTTCTCCATATCTCTACTCAAATGCAATAGTTCCAGCTTGTCAGTGTCACGAGCGACACCTAATAGCCCAAACTAAATAAAAAGAGAAAAGAGAAAGATAAAACATATAAAAGAAAAAAAGGAAAGAAAGAATACAATTAAAGTTGTTATTCACTAAACATTTGAACACAAGAATGCTTTTGCTAACGGTCCACAAATTATCTAAGGACACAAGTATTAACTGAATACAACCTTGTCCTTAATGTATTTGCCAATCAGTTCCTGGAACCATTAGAATGTATTTGGTTGCAATGTGTTTTCTCCACTGTATGACACTATTCCTTTGAGGAAGCAATGTTAGCATAATAGCACAACGGTATTTAGTCCAGCTTGCTGTTTCCAGAAAACCAAATATCCTCTCAAAATGTTTTATTTAAAACCTAACCATTTCTGAGATTTGTCTACTAACTTCCTTCCAGAATTCCAACAGTACAGGATAGCTATAATACATATAAATTATATCAGCTGAAGGTAGTTTGCACCTTGGCCAATCTGTCGCCATGTTTGGGTACCACATCTAGGTTAAATTTGGGGTTGCACATGTTAGATTGAGCATATTATAATTTAGAAACTAAAGTGGGTGTCAGATCAAGAATAACCCCAGAAAATGTTCAGACAATTGTGAAAAAGTGGAATCTAACCCCACTTTAGTTTTAGTCAAAATTATATTATTATATTGGCCCTCATTGCAAGTTTCCCACTAAAACGCTGTTAATTCCGGCATGCCGGTATAACCGTCTCCGGCAGTGCAACCACTGAAAATGCTGGCGTATTACAGGTCCTTGGGCACGCGCATACCGCCCTGACCAAAACGGTAATACCAGCATGCTGGAATTACCGGCGTCAGCAGCAATCCGCTGGTATTACCGGCAGAAATGTGCCACTAATAGCAATACCGGCTCCCAAACTGCCGGAATGAACGCTCCAGGATTACCAGCGTCGGAATGGGAAGCTCGCTGGTGGCCATTTTTAAAACTCAGTACACTTGGAATCCCACACTTCCAACTGCCATCCACTACAATAGGAGGTACCAAAATGTCGGGAGCAAGAAGGCAAGAGTCCCTGACTTCCGTCTAAGGAAACCAACATTTTCGGAGGCAGAGCTGGCTGCACTTTCCGACACAGTGGTGCAGCATGCCAAGGCCCTCTTTGGGACTGGCCACAGTAGGACCAGCTAGAGGAGGAAGAGGGCCATCTGGCAGATAGTGGCAGATAGGGTCACAGCCATGCGGACTGTCCCCCTCATGCCCAGGGACTGCCACAAGCAGTGGGACGACTTGCGCCTGAGGGTCTGCAACCTCCTAGCAACGCAGAGGAGGGAATCTGCTGCCACAGGAGGAGCAATGGCGGCACCCCTAAACCTCATGCCCTGGGAGGAGAGGTGCAGCTCCATCCTGCACATGGAGGGGATAGAGGGAGTCGGGACAGCAGAGGCAGGAGGTGGGACCCAAGGTGATGGTGGTAAGTACAACAAACCCCCTGTAAATGCACATGTCGAGCGTTGAGCCCAAATACCTGCATCCCCAGGCAGAGAACCATCAAATGGGCAAGGGGGCAAGTCAAAAATGTGTCAGTCACAGCAAATGGCCCAATTACACACACATGCCAGGGGATGCGGGTAGACATAGCCATGCACAAGCAGTGTTGCCAAAATGTACAGCCCCACATATGAACCATTTATGAGCGCCTTTGTGTGCAAAGGGAGAACAGGGCAGGAATCGTACGCCCACCACACACACAACAACAAGCCACTTTGGTAGACCAACAGTCAATGTGCACTTCCACCACCCACATGTAGAAGCACACATTGGAGCAAACAAACCAAAGAAGCTGCATGACAAGAGCAGGAAACACACAATGTAGCATGAGTGTAATGCAAGCCTGCAGATATGACTTCCAGGTGACTAACAGAATGCTCATCTCTCCACGACAGGTACACAGTCCCATGACAGTGACTCGTCTGGTCTGTCAACATCATACCCAGCAGCTGCAGATAGACATGTGAAGGCCCCACTACCTCCAGTTGTGGAAAGCCGAAAAACCTCTAGCAGCAGCAGACCCAAAACCTCGAGCTGCAGCATTCCAAACCTTCAGCTGTGGTAGCCCAACGCCTACAGCTGTAGCAGCCCCACCAACTACAGCTGCAGCAGCCCCACCACCATCATCACTACTATCATCATGCACCACTGTAAGTGGCACAGCACTTCCTGCATGATCAAGGCATTTGTTACATCAACAGGGGGATACGGTACATGTTTCAATTATTTCAGAGTTCTAAATACTTGCTATCTGGGTGTATGGGGATGCTAAAAAATGCATTTATTAAGTCAATGACTGAAAAATACGTAGCCGTTGCGGTAATCATAGTAGGGATGTAAAATGTAGAATGGTAGGGATGTCAGGAACAATGGGAAACTGTGGTGGTACTCCCTTGTTAATCGTTGGAAGATCACTGACAAAACAGTAGGGTAGGGCATTGTCACCTTTCTTATAAACAGGCAAAACAGGGCTATTGCATGTGCTACCAGAGATTTCCTCTATCATACCTTGATGTTTTAAATCAGAGACAATACTTTTAAGTGCTTGCTCACCTTCAACTGAAACTTTATACTGTGGAATACAAGGCAATGTAATGCCAGTGTTTAAAACAATACACACAGGTTCAGCATCTAGAATTCCTATATCATTGTCATTTATTGCCCATAAATGTGTAGGTACCTGGTGCAACTCACTGGGTAAAGGCAAAGCCATGAATTGTGAGGTGGAATTCAGCTGGGGAGAAATGGTCAAGTGCACTCCATCTGGAGAGCAGTAAATAACTGCAGGCAATTCTTTCAACAAATTCAATCGCAGAAGATTTTTAACACAGTTGGTTTTTAGCAAAAATAGACATGAGTCAGTGAAAGGTCCTAAAGAAATTGGCACCCGTTTAGAGACCGGGCTTACTACTGGGGTACCAGAGAACCCCACTGATACATTTTGTTACCCTGACAGGGGCATAGCTGGAACCTTTCAGTGGTCAATAGAGCATTTTTGAGCTCCTGTGTCCACCAGAAAATGTGTGCGCCCTATCCCCATTTCTACATAGGGTTCCTTCTGGTCTACAGGGATAGGAGTAGGTTTCAGACCCTGCTTCGGGTGTCCTAACGAAACAAAATGTAATCAAATGTAAATTCTTCAGTAAAATATGCGTGTGTAGCGTTGTCAAAAATGTTTGTGCTTCTAGTATTTTGCTGCCCATCTTGGTCCCCCGTATTGCTATCATATTGCTGGTTTTGGGAAAACTGATTTCTATTCGGCCCTTGCATGCCATTGCTACGTGCTCTCAACCTTCTACCTGGCATTCCATTTGTCTTTTGATGTCCTCTCTGTTGAGCATTCCCTCTGCTTGGTTCTCTTGCAATTTGCTGCAAGACCACCCTAGTTTTTAAGTCAACCTTTTTCTTTTCAATCTTCTCCTTCTCATAGTTCAGCCTATTCTATATTGGGCCATATGTAGAATTTCGGATTGCGACCTACTCTGCCATGCACTTTCAGAGGCCGTGATTTGAGACTGAATGTCCAGTAATAGAGCTCATACAAATGTATCCACAAACAATAATTTTCCTGGTTCAGAGTTCAAATCCTGTCCACTGAAATCTAAAAACACTTGCTCAAACATGTTAAAATACTCTGAGGCTCCCTCTGTCTTCCCTTGCATGCATGCGGTTAATTTATCCCAAAGGATTCTCTTCTCAGGCACCAAAGTCTTGAGTTTGGTTACAATGTGATTTGGTAATATCAATATGTTTTATGGAAGTTTCTCGGCAGCCTTTCTTGACCTATCAGCTAGTTTGAGTGCAGCCCAGGTATTGCCCATTGTTGGGTGTCCTGACCCACGTTTAAGCTATCATGCCACAACATTTGGTGCTGTGGGCTTAGAAAATTCAGGATGGCGGAAAACCCACATGTGCGCCGAAATCCAGGAAAGCTGCGCAGTTTGTGCGCACACTAAAATGGTTGCCTCACTTGCCACCCACCAGTGCGAGAATGAAAGGCCGGGTTGCCATGAGGGAAATGGGTTGCCAAAGGAAAAACAGTAGCGCCGGTTAGCTTCAAAGCGCTTTAAAACCACCATTGGACTACCCGCACAGTAGTCTGAAACCATTGGGAATGGAAATGCTGATTGCCAAATGCAACCTAGAATTGTGGGGAATTCATTTCTTAAATCCCAAAAATGGGTGCAGTACCAGTACTCACCACTATCCAAAAGCCGGCGTTTTAAAACCACTCTGTTTCCCTGAAGGCAAGTCAAAATGCCTATTTTCAAACATTGCAATACGTGCAAAATATTTACTGAACACCAGCAGACATTTGGCAGAATGGAGTTTTGTGTGCCTACAAAATCTGGGAAATGAAGAGCCCAGAACAATGCCTATAACAAAACTGGCTGAGCTATGGAGTCAGCAGTTTAAGTTGCACTGGATTTAAAGACACTAAAATCGAAAATGTTAGATTAAATGAGTGACCTATGTTTGGTGTCACATGCCTTTGTAACTGTTTAAATGTCATAGTTTTAAACTTAGAATCAGCCTTCTAGCTGCATATGTGAAAATGTTTAGTTTTATTTGAATGCAGAAACTGGGGAACAGAAATGACAGCTTAAAGAGATTCCAATTTGCCTGGCAACTACCCCCATCAGGAGTGAAACTTGAGTCACCACTGTGTTCCCAGGCCAACCTTCCTTTTGCTGCCCACACTAAGGATATGCCATCTATCTGATAATTGAATTACCTGTGCTCTGCAGGAGAGTGAACAAAGCCCTCTTCACTCAGGCAAAGGTTTTATTACGCAGTCGTAAAATGTAGCTTCCTCTTGGCAGGAGCTGGGAGGGGCACTGCCTGTGAGAGCAAGCTGGCTTGGCAGAACTGGATTAACCAGTATTTCTACCTTGTGCTGAGAGAAAACCACACCCCTTTGTAGCCAGAATATTGTTTAGAAAAAGATTAATAACTCATAGAGCGGACATGTGAAAGTTTTATAAATGATACCATAATTCTTGTGATTTTTCTGCCCACAGTTTAAGAGGTTTTTAGAACCGGTGGTATGTTCAGGGGGGTTTTAGCGGAAAAATGGATATTACTCTAACTGTATGCATGTTAAAAATCTGAAACTTCTTCAGTTAATGTCCATACTCCCTGCACACATGTATGTAAAGTTGGGTCAATGTCAGAAATTGAAAAATCAGTTAAAAAGTGAAATATGTGCCATTTCTGAATGCAAGCTCTTAGAAACAGCAGATTTGGACAGAGACATAGCTAAATTCAGCCACACCATGTATATGTAATTTCAAGCAACTGTGTAACTGTGAAATATGTCTTTTATTATCAAATATAGAATATGTGCAATCTGACAGAGGAGTGTCCTATCTGCAAGCCATAAAATGACATCCCTCTGACTCACAGTTCATTCCCCAATCAAATAAGAAATGGAAGTTTGACCAATTAGAAGCTGAGAGAGAGGTAGGGTCAGTGATGCTAGAACACACCCACATTCTAAACACATAAAAGCAGACAGACAGGACAGATAGGGACCTTCAATTCCATTTGCTGCAACGCGCTCTGCCGGACCATACAACATCCAGAGATCCAGACTTTACCTCCATCAAACCTTCAGAGAGCCAAACTAGAGACTTCAATCTATCCAGAACTAGAGACCAGACCAGAGGGAGAAAGCAGTGCTGTACCCAGAGAGAAAGCAGTGCTGTGCCCAGAGAGAGACCCGAGCCCAGTCCAAAACCCTGACCAGATCCATGGCGAGGCCCATTTCACTCAAGAATATAGTGTGAGTACCTAGAAAACTGTGCAGAACCAATCTCTTAGTTAAAATAATATAATTCAATCTATTTAATCTAAGTAGAACTGCCTCCTAACTGTCACCTGTCATTTGTAAAGCTGTCACTTGTCATTTTCTAGTCGCAAGCTGCACTTGTCTTTTTGAACTTTAAAATTTCAAATCTGAAAAACGACCTTCACAAAATCGCTCATATCTCCGCAACCGTTTGTGCTAGAGACTTGCAATAACTTTTATTTCAAAGCTTAGAATCTTAGCTTTGAATCGCACCTAGAACCGCATTCCTACCCCTTATAGTTTTACCGCAATCGCGGAACACGCATCCGCGAATTTTGCCGCGATTTGCAAATTTCTTCACATGTAAAAACTGCTGCTGCTTGCCTTCCATTTGCCAGAAATTCGTTTAACCTGCTAACTATCCCTGCATCATTGCTAGTGTGAGCCTGGACTAATATTAACTAGATACCACTCACCCTGAACCTCTGAAAGGGAATTAAAAGCATTTCCAGCATATTTCTCATCCATTGCTAGCACATATCAAAGCATTTTGCCTGTGTTTTCAAAACTCCTATCTGTTTTCTGTAGTGTAAGCTTGCTGGGGTGAACTGATTTACATTGATTGCATTTCTGAGAACTGTGTGTTTTCCTTCCATTTCCTTGCCTTGCATCAAGGGGGGGAGGGGATTGCCAGAGAAAAGTGATTACATTGTTTGGTTGAAATCATATTGAGTATTTTCTGTACTTCATTCATTGAATATTGCATCCACCTGAGCTTACATAAAGCATCCTCTACCACATTATACTTTTGTTCCTATTTACCAGTGTGCTACCTTATCCATTTCATGTCAACTCATTAGTGATTATAAGAAGTGTGCTAGTGCCAGATTCTCCGTTGTTGATCTTTATCATATCAGATTAAGTGTGCTATTCAATTATTAATTTATTATAAAGTGTGATATATATATATTTTAAATTATCAAATAAACCTTTTAACTTGCAAAACAGAACTACTTCTTGGCTCAGTGGGGTCAGGGGGATTCCAAGAGAGGGGTGTTATATAGGGGTAGTCATCCAGAACGCATGAACTGGACCTAAAGATATATCAATAAGGGTTTTCATTCAGTATTATAGACTAGGCGTTGACTTAGCTGTAGTGTTGAATTGAATCCTCTTACACCATACCAGACCTAACCTGTTTCCATAAATCTGCCAGTAAGATGACAGCAAATAACAGTTCTAAGCCTCTTAAAGTAAAGACTGACGAGTTCAAAACGGACTCTATTTCTTTATAGAACCTTGTGGGGTTCTTCCTAATGTCAGGGATAGACTGTTTAAGAGTGTTTACTTCTTGCCTTGAAAAAGGGATGTGTGCAAATTGCGAGATATAGTGTGCGGAGGTAACTGTTACAGCTGCACCATTAATGTCTGCTTCCTCTTTCTGAGGCACAAGAGTAGGCGTACTTCTCTCATGGGTAGCTGCACAGTGGGAATCTCAGATTGTTTATTAAGGAGCAAAGCTAAGTCGAGGGACAATGAAGTTAGCAGGGTGTCACTTGAAAACGTGCGTTTATATATTACCATAATATCTGCAGGACAGCATAATTTCTTTTTAAGACACTCGTCTTGCAAATATTCAACCATAACCTGTAATACCTTTCTTCGCATGGAGGAAGAATATTGGCTAAAAGTGTCATGAATGTCGAATGGGGAGATAGAGGCATCTATGATCCATCTAAGTGCGTCTCTTATGCAAATTCACATTCCTTCACTAACAGTTTTTGTTGCGGTTAAACATCTTTTCTGAACGTAGGATGTATGTTGTACATCTCTATCTAATTTTAATTGGTGCAGCTGATCTAGTTCCTGTTTAAAGGAAAATTATTTTGACACCGTCTTTTTAATGGTGTGTCTCTAGTACATGATAAGAAATTCAAATCCTGCAACTCCTGTGGGACGGCGGTATCAGTAAGATCACCCAAAATCTGAGCCAAGTATTGTCCCATTTGTTCTAGTAATACCTTTTGCCCAGGGATCCCTCCATGATCTGTCAAGGAACCTGAAGCGCCAGTTTCATTGCCGTCCAGTACATAAAACTCTGCCCATTTCTGTAAAATCTTTCTCCATCCAAGGGGTACTGCACTACGGGTTACAATTCTCTGATCGCTAGGCGCTAAATGAGGAGTGTCAGGAGTGGCAGAGGTAGCTGGTTGTAAAGTAAATCCCGTGAGGTAGGGGGTGGTGGACAACTGTCAGAATGTGTATTGGGTGCTGGTAATGGTGGTTCTGCTGGCATGGCAGGTGGAGGAACATATGGAGGGGTACAGTAGGAGCTGTCCACCTTTCATTCAACAGTTTATTTATTAATTCATCAGATGCATGCAATTATTTTGACAGATATATTATCTGTACCTCTCATTCGAACCCCCTATCCATTCCCTTCATAGCCTCATCTTGCTTCTGTTGATCGCGCACTAATGCCTTTTCTGCGTGCACATATCTCGCTAATTTTGAGGCGTTGGGTGGCTTCTTTTCACCAATCCCTAACCGAGTCAAAGGCAGCAGGCCTATCTTTCTTCCTCAATAATACTGACTATAAATACTGTATTCGATTTATTTCAAAACTTCCCAATTTAGGCCACTGAAGATCTGCCTCATGTCTGGCAATGCCAAATACTGTTAAAAACTATAGCTCCTAATGCAAATTTTATATACATTTTATAGGCAGGTGACGCTTCTGGCGGCGCCGGCTGACTATGTTCCAGGTCATTCTGCTGTCTTCTCTTGCAACAAAGTTCTTCCCAACAAGTCGACAATTTACTGAAACCAGACATTTTTATCAAAAACAATGATTAATATATTGCAAAAAATATTTTAACCAAATAAAATATCCAAACAGTTCCAGTTTCAAACAAACTCACCTGAGCAAAACGAAATCAATCCCCCATCAATTCAATCAAACCCCTTTGTGGCTGGTGGTCTCCCAAAAAGCAGAAACACAGTCGCTGCATCGGTCCAGGAATCTCGCTGTGATGACCTCTGGGCGAAGCGGCGAAAGGAGATCACGAGAAGCAGTCTGCGAGAAACAGAGTCTCCTAGCAGGGGCCCCCAGTACTCACTGGTCTCGGTCCATCCACTCCATCCTTGAAAAGCAATGTGTCATCATCGGAAGATGCCCCACAGTCCGGGCACCTTTTGTTAGTCCCAAATCTGAGTTGCTGCAAATAAATGAAGGACACAGCAGTCACAAAACAAATATATGACAAGAGTTTATTTTGCATAAGCAGACCCAAGTTCAGCTTTGTCTGCACACAGTCATAGAGAAATTGAGCAATTCACATGGGGGACGGGTAGCCTTAAGTACACTTCAAATCGGCTTTGGTTGCTTAAAAAGTACATCATTTATGACCCACGTGACGTGGGCATTTTCCATGGCAACACATGGTATCTCGCTCTGCGTCATCTCTGTACAATTTACTGTTCTCAGCACGAGGTAGTTCATCATGTTCTCAGCACAAGCTGACATTCCTTGTGCTCATTATTAATGATTGTCTTAGACAAAAAGGGCACATAGCATTTCGGCTCTGTGGTTTAATGAGCTTTCCCTCGCTAGAATGTGCATGGTACATCATGGTGCCTCATGTTTTCTAAAGATGAGTTGTGAGATTAGCTTCGGAAAGCAGAAGACAGGAAAGAATATAAACGACCCTGTATCTTTGTCTGTCAGTGTCTGCCTGCTCAAGGCTCGAGCTGGTAAATTCCAACAGCTAAGCATTCCTCACAGAGGCAGTTTGCCAGCCTTTCAAGCTGCAATGATTTTCTGCATGCAGGATGAAAACCCAGTAAGTGAGCAAAGAAACCTAAATGGAATCTGAACAGCGCACTTCAATGTGTGCACCTAGGCTAACACAGAATACCACAAAATAGATGCATTTTTACACCTGGCCCCCACAGAGGGAGCCTGGGCAGGATCAAGGAGTTTCTATTGATTATCTTATTTCATTTTGTGGGTGACTTTTATAAATGTGCCTTGGTACTTCATGCTGTTTGTGTTTTCTGGAACCTGGTGCTACAACACGCAAAAGGCTCTAGTGCATCTTGCTTTTTCTTGCTGTGCCTGAGTTGTCTGTCTGTTCTCATGTCTATTACAAGAGCTCTCGCTGCTATGGGGGTGTCTGGATAGGTATTAGAGGCTGTCTCCTAATCCAAGTTTGCTGCCCTAAGAGTATCAAAAAGGGCCCACCCAAATAACACCCATGTATGGCCTGCCAACTGAATGAATTATGGGGAAAGCTGGAGCAAGGAGGGAAGGAGCCACGTTCTGTTGAGAATTGGGGAAAGAGCCATTCATTGGGCTCTACTCATCTTGAACACATTCAAGTGTGATGTGAATGGTTGAGAGGGGCTGCAAACTCGACCAGGACCCTGCTCTGGTTTAACACTGTTTAAGAAAATAAGCACTAGATACAGAGTCTCAGAAGTGGGCGCCAAGGAGTGACCCACCCCTCCGCACACAAACCCTGTCTTGGAAAGGGCTTTGTGGAAGTTTCATTCATGGGCCAATCCTGTGATGGTCATTGAATAACGCACTTCGCACATAGAGCTCTGAAAATCCTAGATGCATTGAGCCCCACTCTTGAGAGAAGTACAGCCACTCCCCCACACCTACCCACATTAAAAAAGGTTGAAGAAGAGTCATGTATCAAATATGAGGAACTTAATGTGTTATGTTCGGCTCTGGGTTGTGGGTACAACGTGTGGTTGCTTGTCACATAACTTAAAGATAAATGCACAAGGAGACAGATGTCCTAAACTTACACCCCTACAATAGGTTTCTTCTATTGTAGTGGTAGCTGACCGACTCATAGATACATTTATAACCAGGGAATTTTGTTGATACTAAATCCTGGTCAATGATTTAATTTTCAGGTTTTGTTTGTGAAGCATTTTGCTCCTGGGTCAACAGACAGTGCACACCTCCCCAGGTCAGTGCTTTTTTGGCTTTTTTAACACATCCATGCCACAGAAAACAAGTACTTCTGTGTCCATTGATCTATAGCTGTTTCATACACCGGCTGTAGCCTGGTAAGAGATTTTGGTTACTCTCTTACAAGTACTCCATTATGTATGTTTTACATATAAGCCCCACAGACTCAAGTCAAATCTGGAAAATTACATTCCCTAAATGTGTGAGCATGGACAAATCATGCCTCCTTCTGTGCCTCAGTCCTTACATCTGGCTGGAATGAGCACCTGGAAACACAGGTGTTAGATGCATCTGAAACATCTAAAGGTCATGTGCCATCACTTCCATTGATCTCATTTGGGGCAGGGGCAGATGGCGTCACTTCCTGTGATTTCCTCAGCGTTCAAAGGTTGTGTGATGTCATTTTTCGCTACCCCTGGCATTTTAGCAAAATGAGGTCCCTGGAAATATATAAGAATATATCTATAGAAGAGGGAAAGAAATAAAAGCGAGGTAAACTAGCATAAGCGAAAAAGTGGGGAGAAATGTCCCAGGCGAAGGAACCATAGCAGGCTGCCAAATGTAGAATATTCTCAAAATATGTCCTTTCCTCAAAAACCCTCAATATAAAACCTCCAACAACCAATGCCATTTTCATTCTCTTTATAGTGCCTGTTCATCTCGAAAGACGAAGTGAATATAAAAGCCCCTATCTGCTCCTTCTAAGATAGGCTTGGCAATATTACAAACAGATGTGATCTATTTGAGCAGGGAGAACCTTCCGCTTCAGACTCTACCATCTGTTTATCCATTTCAGGTGTTTCCAAAATGCATCAGCTGTCTCAGGGTCCACAATGATGTGTAGCTTATCTGGATGATTCATCTTGAGTTCTGCCAGGTACAGCACCAAGGCTGTCACTGATCACTTTGCCAACTCCTTCTGAACCAAGAGTGTCACAAAGGTCTGGAAAGACCTTTCCCGTTCTAATGAGGCATCTTTCACTCATTTCTGTAGCAGAACACCAGGCAACTCAGGGTCACTTAAGACCATGACCACTGTACCCCCACATTTGTAAAAGGTGAACATTCTATCCTTGAGGGGCGGCGATAAGCTGTTTTGCGGTTAAGAGCTCACTGACATCTGGAGACCGCACATTATTAGTCGAGTAGATCTGAAGGTGAAGCCATAACTGGCCCAGAGTTATTGCAGTAGTTATCCCCAGAATCCTGATACTGACAGCCTGCCTATCATTTTCAGACACTTCTATTTTTTTATCCATCAACATCATCGATGCCTATAGCTTTAACCTAATTTCATCATGTCCGAGATCTGTGTTTCATTATTCACCACTCTTTCGGACAGAGATTACAATTTAGATCATAGTATATGCACCAATTGCTCTGTGCCTTTGAGCCCTCCAACAATGCCTGCTAAACATTCATTAATTATTTTAGCATTTTTTCCTCAATTGTGGGATAAGGGCAGGTTGCCTATTGGCCCTTTATGTGGTTTGGGTGAAGAGACATTGGGCCTTATTATAAGTTTGGTGGTAGCCTTGCCGGTAAAACCGGCAGGCTGGTGCCAAACTTGCGGCACCCGCGAATGGGCAATTACCGGGTCATTGCGGCCCTGACAGACCCAGTAATTGCCCATTTGCGGGTGCCGGAATGGAATGCTCCCATTCCCATTGAGCCCAATAGGGCTCAATGGGAATGGGGAGGTCGGATGCACCGGCACCATTCAGAATGGTGCCGGTGCATCCGACATGCTGTGCTCACGGGTGCCGCTCTGGCGGGCAGAAAGGCACCCGCGAGCAGAACTCGTAGTTTGCCGGTCTGGGAACTACAGCACCGGCAAGCTTGCCGGTACCGTAGTTCCTGGACCAGCAAACTTATAATGAGGCTCATTAATTAATTTGATGTTTATTTGTCACAAACCGAGAGCACTGAGAGTACAACATATTCGCCATTATTTGAGGGGGCATGGATTCATGCAACCACTGATGCTCTCTGAAATCTGTAGAGAGAGCACAAGCCCACGCACAGTGACCTTCACTGCTCGCTATGGTCATCAAATGTGGCTCTGTAGACCAAAAAGAATTAAACAAGTCTCTGAAGTAACATGAACTGATCTGGAGGAAATAGGCTGCTAGGAATTTGTTAATCGGGCATTGGTACTGGGTGGGGCTGCGAGTATCCTCTCCCCACTTGACGTTTTAGAATGTTATTTTGGGTATCTGACATTGCTAGAATTTTACTTACATTGAATTTTGGTCCTTATGTATTTCTTGAAATCCTGTGTGTCGAGTTTTACAATAATTTCATCTGGAAATTTTGACAACGCAAAGTATGTCACCCTTTCTTTGTATGAAATTAAATTTGCATTTGCTGTTCTTTATTTCATTTTATGAACTTTTATGCATGTGTTGCCTTCTATTTTTATGAACATGTGTGACTGTTTGTGCCTAATAAAGTCTTATTGATTGATTGATTGATTGATTAATTATATAGTCTGAAGTGGCTTCCATCACAGTAGAACATTGATTGCAGGTGCCGTCATGGGATGTGCTGACACTATTGAATCTTTGGGGTACCTTTTGAACGGAGACAAATAACTACTAACTCAACTATAAAAGACTTTTTAATGCATTTTTTTTATCTGCTTCATTCATCGGAAATGGAACAGTGCCTGCATCACTTTATCAGGACGTCTTCTATCTAGCAGTATCTTCCGTGGAGCCGAGGCCAATTTACAGCCAACAGTCAGGATTCTGACCTCCACCACAAATGCAGTCTAAATGTCCATCTGGGGAGGTGTCAGGTTTTGTCGCAGAAATTAGTGCTGTACCAGATGCAAGGCTCTGGATATAGTTGGATCTCTGTGCTTAGTGCAAGAAAAACCACAACTCCTGAACACCTGGCAGTATTGTCTTGTGTCTCATCTAGAACATGTAAGAACACATTTACTTGTTTGTCCACCAAACATTGGATGTTATCAATATTGTCCCGACATAGTTGTATCACTATACCAACAAGTATGTATACTTGCAGTGTCTTTTATAGTCATGAATAGAAAAACATTAAGAATGCTCTCATTCTTTTTGTTCTGCATTTATGTATACTTATTCTCTCGTAGAGAAAATATATGAGCATTATAAGTAAAATAGTTCAACAATGTTAGCAATAAAGTCGTGGAAAAGAGTCCTAGCATCCTCTAGGTGAAAAGTGATGGAAATAGAGATTGGCTAAATCAGAGCGTGAAAAGGATGAAAGGGTGACTTGCTCTGTTTATAGATGGTGTACTTTTTCATGACCCACAAACATAAAATGTGGTACTTTACTGCACTAGAACATAATGTACTTTACTGAGATCTGCACACAAGAAAGATGGAGCCTGTGAAGCATATTTCATTACACAATCTTGCTATGTTATATACGTGCTGCAGATCCTACTCCAAGGCATTTTTCTCAACAACATTATTGAGTTCGAACATGATGAAACGCGAAGAGAAATCCAACCAAGAACTGGCGTCTGTTTTTACATTCACCTGGAAAATGCCCCCATGTCATGTTTAATATAAAATGTGTTTCTTTAACACTGAACAACAAGAGATCTATCAAATAAATAGTTATTTTCCATAAAGGCATGGTAGAAAATCGCTGAATTACAACAGTAAAATGAAGGCTTGCATATTGTAAATGTGCAAGGGATAACTGAGCGTTTAATATATTAGAAAGGATACATTGGAATATCTGTATCGCAAAATAGAACATCCCTATATTTGGCTTTTCTAATGCTTGTTTTTGCTTGTTCTTCAGTGAATCTAATATGAGGTTATTTGTGATTTCATCGCTGGTAATAAACATTGAGGGGTAAACAATATTGTTCTTAACCCACTAAACACTGATCCCAACATATTTTAGGACTGGTGCAATTATATGAACACACTCCAATCCTACAATATTTGGGGAAAGTGCTGGATAGTGGCTTAAAAATATATTGTTTATTTACAGCAATGAAATTGCTGGGTACCTAATATGAGGTTGCTTGAGTGCAAATGACATGGGAAAAACAACTAGACTGAAGACCCAGGGTGCTCGTGAGGTGGCCCATCTGGGAAAGGCTCAGCATAACAGCATAACAAAAGGATCACATATTTTATTTATCCTATGAGAAATGCTTACAGAATGGGGAGACACTACCAACAATTGCTCATTTCAATTCCTGGAAATATTAGTACGATATGCCAAAAAAGATTGAGAAAAAAAATATTACAACAGATCAAATTATTTGAAGATACCATCTATATGGGGACAGAGGTCAAAACGCAAATGGAAGAAAATTGAAAGGATTATGAAAATGAAATACGAACGGAAACAATGAAAATTTCTCTGGGATAGAGAACATTATGAACTGGGTAGAATTAACATAAAAACAAAGAAATATGATCAGGCATGGAAAGCAAGTGCATCCGCAAAGAAACTCCAACTCGCTCCATCACAACTAGCAACTGATGAAGCATCCAGTTCCTCTATTGACACTTCAGAAAATGAAGAAGTTCAAATACGAGCTCATCTGAATTTTTTAGAGGAGATGGGATTGCTCCACATCGTGGGCAAAAAGCGATGGGACAAGGACGGAATCCACTCAAATCAATAGAGACCCAGCATAATGTTTCTACCAACGGAAATAAAAGTCGATATTATTCCTAACAAAGACCCTATTGAGGCCATTGTAGGTCTACAAGTTGGCTTTCTCAGTCTCTTATGCACTTTAGGAATGAGGTAGGTTGTAGAAATGATTGGATTTTGACTGATACAAAATATTTCCCCACCCATTCCAGAAGGCCTCTGTCGTGCCATCCTCTTAGTTTCTCATTTGTACTTTTAAATTGTGGTGTAGGTTCTTTGTCCAGTTTCACATAATTGGTGGTATCACAAAATTGCAGTTTGGCCTCATACATGTAGTCATCTATATCCATGACCATGATATTACCCGCTTGTCGGATGATTGGATTGTATCATGGTTCTTGAGACCTTGCAGGATTTGTTGTTGTTCTGTGAAGTCAGTGGAACCTCAATCTACTGATACCCGCCGGGTCTGACAGCAGAACCGTGTATTCTTGGACTTCTTTTGGGATATAGCTAAGCCGGAGCAGGAGCTGCGGTTGGAGGCCACCGAGGGTCTGATCCGTTACCTGCAGGAGAGCAAAAAGGCAGAAAAACAATGTGAGCCCCAGGAACAGGAAAAGCTGCTCCAGCTGCAAAGAGATCAAAAACTAGCAGCTGGTGAGGAGGATGCTGCTCAGGAGGAGGAGAGGTTCTGGAAAAAGACAGAAGAATGCAAGAGAAAGGCGTCTCAGGTCCTGGTGTTTATAGCTGCTGTTTTCTCCAGTCTGGGCCTTACCTCCACTTGCCAGGTGTCCAAGACTAAGGTATCTGTAATGCGTACCACATCTGTGGTAACATGCCGCATGCCCAGCTCCCTATCCATGCACTCCAGAATGTAGCTATGCCTATGCAAATCAGTCTAGCTGCTCGCATAGCTATCCACATTGAAACCCCTGACGTACCTCAACACTTCTGCCATTAGTATACAGCAACAACCTATGAACCAAATTTGGTCTAGATGGGCACACATCAAATCTCCTGCACTACCACTCTATCCTAATACACCAACAGCACCCACCCACGTGCCTGACCCCTGGACTGCTTACTGGGGCCCAGCCAACCCTCATGAGTCCTAATCTGGAAAAGTGTACACATGCATCTTAAACGTACTCTTAGAATCACCCATACATGGACTTCAGCCCCGAGGGCATTACAACCACAAAGCACATTGAGGCCATACAAATGGGGAAAAGGCTCTATATAAATGATGATTACAATACAACACAATAATACTGCATGACTCAATTTTTGCGAAGGATTTTCCCTCGCTAACTGTCTTAAATCATCCGTGACCAGATCAGTAAACATATCCAGGTGAGCACAGTTGGATTCCATTGGTGGAGACATTGCCCTCATACATTAGAGATACAATGGACTTCCTTCAAAAACTAGCAGACATACCATTGGAGGACTCGTTCCCACTCACACAACTTGATGTAGTTGCTCTTTACACCAGCATTCAGCATGCGGTTGATTGATTGATTGATATTTTATTTCTATCGCGCTCGTACACAAGTGTTTCAGAGCGCGACAAGGCAAGGGAGGGGAACAGGGGAGAACAAACCAGCGATCTTACTAGGCCCAGCGACATTGAGAACGCGCAAGTGCATGGGAGAGGGGGGAGGGGAAAAGTGCATGGAAGGGGGGAGAAGTGGAAAGTGCAAAGCAGAGGAGAAACAGATAAATAACAATAAATAAATAATAAAGGCAACAAACAGTGGTAATGCAGCCAGCAATTTGCAAGTGCTAGGTTTAAGGCAGCAGACAGGGTAGGTCTGATAAGTGCAGGAAGAAAAAGAGGGGGCTGTATGATTACCGATACAGACTCCAGTGCAAGGGGTGGCCCGGAGGCAGTGCGGGAGGGTGGCAGGGTGAACAGGTACCCGGGCCCGAAGGCCAGAGGATGGCCAGGTGCACGGTGCCAAGAGAGAATAGATCAGCAGGGGAGAGGGGGAGCGAAGGCAGAAGAAAAGAGGAAGGTCTTGAGGTGCTTCCAGAACCAGAGATGGTTCTCCTCAAGTTTTAGAGTGGCAGGGAGGCTGTTCCAGAGGGAGGCCCCAGCCGAAGACAGACCCTGTCGTTGAAAAACGACTGACCCTGAGGGAGTTGGTAAAGGAGCGAAGAGCTCGAGAGGGGAGGTATTTGCAGAGGGATAGCTGAAGGTATTTTGGACCCAGGCCCCAGAAAGCCTTGTGGAAAATGCAGAGGGTTTTGAATTTAATCCTTGCATCCACTGGGAGCCAGTGGAGAGATTTCAGAGCTGGAGAGATACGATACAGGGCTTGAGGCCAAGGACAAGTCTCGCAGTCCTGTTCTGGATAAGTTGCAGAGGGCGGAGAGTAGAGGCAGGTAAATTTAGAAAGAGGCTGATACAATAGTCCAACTAGAGAGAACCAGAGCTTGGGATACCATGAGCTTCTGGGGGAAGGAGAAGAAAGGCAGAGTACCTCTGAGGAGGTGCAGTCGGAAATTTGACTTTTTAGAGACCTCAGAGATGTGGGCAGAGAAGGAAAGGGTGGAGTCAAAGATGACCCCGAGGTTCTTAGCCTCGCAGGTGGGGGTAGGAGGAGAGCCAAGGGAGGCCGGCCAGAGAGTAAGGGGAAAGGATGGTGAAGGTGTGCTGATGAGGAGGATCTCCGTCTTGCTGGCATTCAGACAAAGATCATTGGCGGCACACCAATCTTCAATGACAGTTAGGCAATCAGAGATGAGAGAGGGAGAGGAGGTGGCAGAGGGCAGCCTGAAAATGAGTTGAATGTCGTCAGCGTAGCACTGGAAATTTGAGCAGAAAGTGGCAATGCAGTGGGCGATAGTTGCCAGGTATTGGTTGAAAAGCCAGGGCAAGAGGTTAGACCCCTGGGGAACACCACAGGTAGAGAGGAAGATAGATGAAAGGAAGGACCCAAGTTGGACCTGGGAGGGTCGATCTGAGAGGAAAGAGGTCAGCAAGACCAGAGCCTGATCAGTGATACCCAGGTTTTCACGGAGACGGTTGAGCAGGATGGTATGGTTGACTTTGTCGAAGGCAGAAGAGAGATCGAGGAGGATGAGGACAGAGGGAATGTTAGAGTCAAGGTTGGAGAGCAGATCTTCACGGATGTTCAGGAGAGCAGTTTCCCTGCTTCTGGCAGCTCTGAAGCCAGACTGGTGGTCATGGAGACAGCCAACAGAATTGGAATGAAGGTTAAGCTGAGAGATGGCCAACTTTTCCAGGAGCTTTCCAAGAAAGGGAGTAATGGAAATTGGGCAATAGTTAGCTGGACAAGAAGGATCAGCTGTGGGTTTCTTGAGAAGAGGATGCACAATGGTGTGCTTCAGAGGGGAGGGGAAGGATCCAGAGGCAAAGGAGTGGTTGCAAAAATCAGCAGGAGCCGGAGCGAGGGGTTCAATGTGGTCCTTGATGGTTTTAGAGGAACAGGGATGAACCTGTTTTGAAGAGGCTTTCATAGATCAGACTTGTCTAGCGACCTCGTCAGGGGTGAAAAGAGGAAAGGACGAGAAGGATGGTGGGAGGGTGGCTAAAGGAGGGTCAGCAAGCACAGATGGAGAGGGAAGAGGAGGGGTGTGGGTGGAGAGGGTGGACAGGATGTCCTGGGTTTTTTTAAATGAAGTGAGAGGCAAGGGCATTGCAAAGAGCCTGGGAGGCAACAGGAGGGGTAGAGACTGCAGCAGGGTTGGCCAGCTCCTTGTAGATTTTAAAGAGTTTGGGCGAGTTGTTAGATGCCGCAGAGACACGAGCTGGAATGTGCACTCTCTTCTTGGTGAGGACAGAAAGTCGGTATTGCCTTTGTAGCAGGCAACAGGCCAGTTTGTCAGAGGATGAACAGGAAGTCCTCCATTTCCTCTCAGCTGCCCTACACTTACGTTTAAGTGTAGCTAGGTCAGAGTCATACCAGGAATTGCACTTGGCTTTGGAAAGTGGCAGCAAAAGCCTCAACTGACACACGCTTCATGGACAGGATGTCCGAGAAGGTAGGTGGCAGTGTTGGTGTAGGCTTGGCTTGGGGGGAAGAGAGGGAGAGATGAGATGAGAGGAGGGAGTAATCGCTCCAGGAGAGAGGAGTGGTCAGAGGGATGGAGAGGGGGAGGTCAGAGGAGATCAAGACATCGAGTGCGTGCTCCGCAGAGTGAGTCGGGCCAGAGGGGAGGATGGATAGGGAGAGGGAGTCACAGAGGTCACGTAAGAGTACAGAGGAGGAGCAAGGAGAGTCTAAATGTATATTTAGGTCACCGAAGAGGAGGAGTTTAGTGGTAGAGGCCAGGAGGGAGGAGGAGAGGTCTGCCCACACAGAGAGAAATGAGGTGATTTGACCAGGAGGCCGGTAGATGGTAACCACAGTAAGAGAATGGGTAGGTGAGAGAGAAAGCCTACAGACAAGGCATTCAAAAGAGGAGTAGGTCTGAGTGGGAATGATAGAGGCAGGAATCCACTCAGGAAAGATCAGGGCTATCCCCCCACCGGACCGGGAGGATCTGGGTGCTGAGAGGATCTTGTAGCCATCAGGGAGGAGAGTGTCAAAGCTCGTGACAGAGCTGGCCGTGAACCATGTCTCATTAAGACCAAGGACATCAAGGTCTAGTTCTTCAAGGAGGTGGCAGATGTCAGAGGAGTGTTTGACGGCAGAGCGAGAGTTGAGAGTGGCAATATGAAGAAGGTTGCCAGCCTTAAAGACCTTCCGGGGAGGGGTACAGATCAGAGGTACGCCCTGTGGAGGAGAAAGAGCCCTAGGAGGGGCAGAGGAGGAGGAGGAGAGAGAGGGCAAGGTAGCCAAGGGGGAAGAGGAGGAGACAGAAGGAGAGAAGAGGAAATTGATGAAGCGATGGAAGCGCCTATCAAAGAGGAGGAGATTGGCCTGAGGGCCTTGGACCATGACAGTGTAATTTAGGTGGATATTAATGATGACTTTAGAGGAGTCGAAGGAAGCCATGAGAACTTCCGAGCGAGTGCCACCATTAATGGGAGAGGAGGAGATAGGGCAGAGCACAGAGACCATATGAGGAGTTCATAGATCTGGCGAAGGAACGAGAAAGAGGATGTCGGTAAGCGTCTGTCTGGCGGAAGCATTGGAGTAGGTGTCGGCGATAGGAAGACCAGGGTTAGAGGCCAAGATATCCTTTTTGAACTTCTTCCTACCAGACTTAGTGAGAAGGGAAGGATAGTCAATGGAGAAGCAGTTGGAGAATATAGGAGAAAAAGAAAGCGCCATTGGGATGGAAGTGAGGAGAGGATGGAAATACTGGGGTGGGGCTAATGCAGGTAGGTGTGGGACAAAAGAGAGTGGTGAGGTCACTTGGCTGGCAAGTTACAGAGAAGAAACAGTATACAAGCAAAATACAGAGAATTTCGCAATGGGCAGCAAGATTTGACCTTTTAGAAAAAAAGCAAAAACAGCAAGATTTGACGTTTTAGAGCAAAGCAAAAACAGCAAGATTTGACTTTTAAGAGCAAAGCAAAAACAGCAAGATTTGACTTTTAAGAGCAAAGCAAAAACAGCAAGATTTGACTTTTTAGACCAAAGCAAAAACAGCAAGATTAGACTTCTTCGATCTTGGAATCGGATGTTAGCAAAGGGTTTTAGGAAGCACTGCGCAGCAGGATGACAACATGGGAGTAACAAGCAGAAAGAACAGTGATAGTCAAAGGCAGTAGAAGTGAGTCCATAAGGAGGGAACTAACCCATAGTTTTGGAGGTGGCAAAGTCGAGGCAGTTCGGATTTCTTAGAGGAGTGAGGTGGCAGCATCATTGTAATTAAGGTGCAGGGAGGACCCCAATTTGCGTTCCGGAAGCGGACAGGGAGCAGACAGGTTGGGATACATGTGGTCCAAACATTTTATGAATTAAATCTGAGAGTTATAGAGACCATTCTTGCATGCATACAGAAATGCTGAAGTACTGTCTGAACACAATGCATTTCTGTTTGACAATTCTTATTTTCTACAAGTATGCAGCACTGTGATGAGCACCACATTTGCCCTTTCATATGCAAATCTAGTGATGGGACTATGGGAGCAAGAGGGGCTGATTCTGAAAATCTTGGTAAATATACACAGATAGTAATCTCATGGAATCGTTATATTGACAATCTGTGCGTCATTTGGAATGGAACCACACAGCAATGATTACAATTCATTCAGCAAATCAACAAAAATGTAAAGTAAATAACATCAAATTCATGTAACATCATGACAGACAGCATATTCTGTTTTTGGATGTGCCTGTGTCTGTGGAGAACAATCAATTGCAGAGAACAATATTCAGGAAATTGACCAGTACGAATGCATTATTACATGCAGACAGCTGCCATCCAAAGAAATCTGATTCACAGCATTACATACAGAGAATTCATCAGAAAATCGGCTTCAATCAAATCTAAAGTGGCACTGTCGTTTTTTTTCAGAAAAGGTCAACCAAGACATTGGGCCTCATTCCGAGGTTGGAGGTAACCATGGAGTAAATAGCTCCATGGTAAGCAACCATGGAGCTATTTACTCCATGGAAATCCGGCATGGTGAATGGAGTAATTACCGGTCCATTCCAAGGTTGGAGGGACCGGTAAGTCCCCATTCACCATACCGGTTCCCCATCCCCATTCCTGCCCCCATAGGGCTCAATGGGAATGGGGAAGGAGTAAATTACGGCACCGTAAATTACAGTGCCGTAATTTACTCCAAGGTCACTTTGCGGGTCCCGTTATTTACTCCTGCTAAAAGCAGGAGGTAAAGAGGGACCCGCAAAGGGAACTCGGAATACGGAGGTAAGTGTTAACGGTCACCGTTGCCATTAACGGTGACCGTTAACCCTTACCTCCAGCCTCGGAATGAGGCCCATTTACTAATTGGTTACTGCACCTGATCACAGGATTCTTTTAACAAATTTAGTAAATGTAAGGCCTGCAGATATGGCGTGAACATTAAAACATACATTCACCGATACACAAAAAGAATACAACCATCAGGAAACATCTGACATGTGAGAGCACATTTGCCATTTACATCATCCATTGTGGTTTTATGAAGTGGTATGTGGGCAGCACCAGATATATGGGCAACATATATATTCTGCAACACATACACATACATTTTATTATCAATAAAGACCTGCCATATATTCTGGCAAAACATTTTCATGAAACATACAAAGGGGATATGTCTTCATTATGTTATTTTGTGATAGACATACATCACAGAGGAGGATACAGAGGATACAGAGAGAGGACACTACACAGGTAAGAGTCACCTTACATACTGGACATTGATACACAGATTCCCAATGGACTCAATGTAGATATAACTGGCGAATTTCTTTTTTTTTTTGGTTTTACTTGTAACCATAACATGGATAGGTTGCAATTAGTGCAAAGTAAGTGTAATGTTCCTTTCAAGTATTTGTTGCACTGAAGTTGATAGGTTTTTCTGAGGGCAACTGAAACATATCGTCCCTTAAACAATGTTTTTTGTCAGTGAATTTTATAGCTTTTTAGTAGTGCAACTTACCCATAACGTCCCTTTAACAATGTTTTTTGTAAGTGAATTTCATAGGTTTTTACTAGTGCAACTTAAGCATAATGTTCCTTCGGCAATGTTTTTTCAGTGAATTGCATAGGTTTTTAGCAGGATACCCTTTCTTTTTGAAGATGTACTGTACAACATACTGAACCTGTGGGCACCATGTTAATGCGCACAACAGCCTCAGAGTATGTGTCTGGTTGCGGATATCGGGTGGCACCCAACCTGTTCAAAAAGGCAGGGGCTCTCTTACATAGTGGTACCATTCAGCAAACACAAGGAACATATGCAAGCAGCAGCATGTACATGAATTGCAAGGTAATATAGAGTAGGTCAGCAAACTGTGTACTTATGAAGCAAACAGTACAAAGGAATAGGGACTACACCATAACGGAATGCGCCAACAACAGAAGTGGCGTCTCCTTTCAACAATTTTACCTCACTGCTAATGTGCATGGGAATAAAGAACGAATGGACAGAGTAAGGAAGGGAAAGTACTAAGGCCAGAACATCACTGCAACGTAGCAAGCACACTACATGTTGTCTGATAATTGCGCAGGTGGTGCAGTACAGAAGCATAAGGTTTTCTGTTTGTTCGTAGCAATGGCAAGCACCTTACAGTGGCTGGAAGAAAATTTCCCTCATGACGCAATGACTTACGATACTAACGCCATTGGTACTCACAGTAGTGTGAAATGTAAATTATGTAATATATATTGCTTCAACATATTGGAAAGGAAAGCAAAGCAGCACAAGCGGCACCCCTTCCACAACAGCATACGGGCATAGGAAAGGAAAGAAACTCTGTAAATAGCCAAATGGACTGCCTGGAAGCCAAAATGGAGGAATTGGTGAACAATCCCCATGTCACAGCTCACCATCCCCTCAAAATATGTGTGATGAGAGATGTTACTGTGATACCTCAATCCCTTCCTCCCCTCACGACCAAACTGAGCAAATCCCCAATTCCCCACAATAAGTATCTACTTCTGCTACCCCTTCCCTTTCCTAATGGTGTGTATGAATGTGTGCAAGTAAACGTTGATATTTAAATTGTTGCTGAGTGTATATGTGGTACTGTTTTTGTTTTTAAATGCTGTTATGATTCAGCAGTGCACAGTCCTCGTAGGAATGAGCACAATTAAGCAAAAGGTAGGTGTTTTATGGACACCGCACCTGCCGGGCCTATCCGCAATGACAATGCAGGCATCCGTACGACGCCAGCATGACCTGCATGTCCGCATGTTGTGCACCACCTATAATTACATGTGGGAGCGGACGTTTGTTCATTGTGCAAGTACACACATGTGTATCTGTTCCTCTGTGTCCTGGTAACATTGCCACTGTGCAGCATATGCAAACCAACTTTCATTAGGTCGAGCTGCCCACCCATGTCCTACAGGTAGCTATGACATATGTTTCGGCCCTCATCACGAGTACTATTCCTATTAGGGAATTGAAAATGTTTTTGTTTCCTATTTCTCTGTTACATAATTAAATGACTGTTGTGAAATTAAGGAACAGTTAAACAAAGTTACCCCATGAGAAAGTGAAATTGGTGTATATAAGAGGTATATTTTGAATATTGACTGTATGATGAAATGTTCTTTTAGATTGCTTTTTTAAAAAAAAGAAAATAAAGTAAATTGTATGAAATATAATATTTTGTTGTCATAGAGGAGTGCCCAAAAAGGCCAAAGGTGGTCAATCTACATAAGTAATAAAGTAGAGTCTGTTTCACTTCTCAGTTGTACCAAAAGGGACCTCTACAGAGGGGTAGTTGATCTGTTTCCTTGCTCTTTTTCATATTACTCTCCCCATAGTACATATTTGACCCCCTGTGAACAAAAATAGGGGAGTACCCATTTGTTTTTTTCCACTACAGGTAGCTATACAGATAAACATCCCACCTGCTACAACCTATAAACACCCAGCGTCTCCCAAAATGGTCGGCACACATGTGTCACACTACTAATCAGTAGAGAAGTGGCAACGGTGTGCATAGGACACCTAAGCACATGGGCACAACGTATTCTGCCCAAAATGCATCCTGCGGACAGACGTCCCAAGGGAGAACAGTGGCGACATCCCTATGCAACCGCACCCACGTGGGCCCTTATTCCAGGGACACGATCTGGAACCCCGGACAGTGGAAAGGTACAGTGTTGTGCAATGTGTTTTTTGGAACGTACATGCTTACAAACACACCACAATGTGCCGTTGCACATGTATATGGCTTGTTTTCCGACTGCAAGTTCTCCATAGCAGCCCTACAAAAGGCCACACGCCAGAGCTGCTCCGCAATCTATTTGTAGCTTTTCAGAATAAAGTGGCAGGCCACGTAGGTTTGCCCTGTAAGTGATGGTGGACCGAATCTGCTGTGCTACATTGCCTTTGCAAGTAATGGCAACCATGTCAGCCCGGCTCAGTACGCACTTTAATGGAGAAAAATATTAACGGCCCTTCCTGTGACCCACACCCTCAGTTGTGATAGTCCCCACTGTCCCATTCCCAAGGGTAGCATGCTGAAAGTATGTGGCACATGCGTTTCCTCAAATATGATGAGGGCCATCCTCCAATAAAGCAGAAACATTCCTTCTTCCCTTTCCACTTTCTTCTTTCCAGCACACCGTCATTGGGTACTGGTAAAATGTTCCACACACATCCACCAATCACATTGAAGAGCTCTCTATGTAACAGTATCAGTTCTGCACAACAGTCCTCTGCGTACACACCACACCTAGAAACGTTATTGCACAATACCTCAGCCTCCACAGTCCCATTTCCATGGTTGCCATGCTCAAAATCCCCAGATGCAGATTTCGTGCTGTGTGTGTGGGGGAATAAATTGCAACCAAGGTAGGGGAGTTTGTTTTTAGCGGCAGCTCTGAAAAAAGCCTTTTTTTTTTTTAGGTTCTTCTAGAGAAACACCTTTTTGAATTTTTATTTGATTTTGTGTTTTCTTGGGCTCACATTGTTACAGTAAACTCTTCAACACATCCTGTAGATTGGAAAACAAAACAGCATTACCAATGGGTGACAACGAAAGGCCATTTGCATGGAAAAACTCTGCATTTCCACAACTAATGAGGTAATTGTTGCAGAAGAACATCCCATCAGCGGACAAGAAATTAGACATGCTTCTGTTGATGAGACACCTTCCAAACTCTGGCTCGGAACAGCATACATTAGCATTGTCCCATATTCTTCTTTGTGTTATAGATCAGAAAAGCACCTCGGAAGTGGGAAAAAGCCTCTTCGCTACATTCAGCAACTTCTTCAGTCGACGGAACAAACCTAAACAATCCTCGTAACCCAAATGCATGCCCTGCCCTGTAGTGCACGACGACAACATTGACACGAGCCGAAGTGGCCAGGCCTCTGCAATGTGCATGCATATCGGCAAAACAGCGGTCATAGATAGCGCACACAATGCGTCCACTCCTTCCAAACCAAAATTGCCATCAAAGTGTCTTTCAAGGGCATACTTGTGGAGATCTATCACAAAGGCATCACCCAAAGTCAACACAATGCGTTTCTCCCTGTCAGCCAGCCTGACTACGCAGAGTAATGTAAAACAGTATGACTGCCTCTTCCCGTAATCCGCACCCTCATTACCTGATTGGATAATCCCCACAGTCCAATTTTCATTGGCCAGCATGGTGAGAAGCGCAGAATGTGGCAGGTATGCTTCCCAAGTAGCGCGAGGGACGCACCCTAGTAAAGCAGGAGCAGTCCTTCATCCCTTCCACTATTTTTTGTCCACCACTACCTCATTGGGTATGGGTAAATATTCTCACACGCATCCACCAATGCCATCCAAGACGCTACAATCTAACACTGTCAGTTCTGCACAACACTTCATATGTACCGTTACAAATTCAGCCTGCAAGTGTCCTGTCATTCGAAAGCACAGTCAGTAGAAAGTTCAGTAAAAGATCACAAGATTTGTGCATCAACATTCATCCACATCAGCACCCATCACCACAAAATAGAGGTATGAATACTTTTTCTGCAGTATGTTTACAACTCTGTTATAAGTGCCGCTGCGCACAGTATTTGCCACTGAGCATCCATTAAGTTCTTAAAAAGCATACTGTTTTTCTCCAATCCCCTACCATCAAGTGGCACTTCAATGGTATGTGCTTGCAACGTTTTCATTTACCCATATCATACATTGTAATATCAAAACAGAAATTCTCTCCTTTCCTTCTGACAATGCTACGAATTGTTTTCCCCACTAACCCATCTCCTACATAAAATGTAAAAATAAGGCACCAAAACCAGCACTGAATGTATCTTACCAACCTAAAGCAAGTTCCCAAAAGGTCACTGTCTGCACAGCTGTGGTTCTCTCTAGGCTGTACTATTGCAACAGCCTCTTTTTAAATCTGCCCGCTTCTACTCTCCGCCCTCTACAACTCCTCCAGAAAAGGACTGCGTGACTTGCCCTTGGCCTCAAGCACAGGGATCATATCTCTCCTGGACTGAAATGTCTTCAATAGCTCCCAGTGGCTGCGAGGAATAGGTGAAAACCCTCTGCATTATGCACAAGGCTTCCTGGGCTCTAGGACCTCAATACCTTCAACTCTCACTTCCTATATATCCCCCTGCTCGAGCTCTTCCCTCATCCGCCTCCAACTCCCTCAGGGTCAGACGCTTCTGCCAGCAACCAATTGGTGGTAGATCTCTTTCTTTGGCTGGGGCCTACCTCTGCAACAGCGTCCCTGCCTCCCTGAAACTTGAGGAGAACCATTGCTGGTTCCGGAAGCACCTCAAACCCTTTCTCTTTGCGTCTGCTTTTTTTTCCTCCTCTCTCTGGCTGACTTCCTGGCTGAAACTGATTCTGCACTGGTTACCTGGCCACTCTCTGATGTCGGGCCCATGCCACCTCCCCCCACCAGTCGCACCCCTGCACTGCCTTTCTGGCAAACCTCACACTTGGGGATTGTTTTCAGTATCCCTAACAGTTCCACCACCACCTGATGTCTGCACTTATCCTTGTACTTGGCACAATCAGGCTAAATGTTTACTTATTGTCATTTGTTCTTCTTCCCTTGTACTGCACTTCCCCTCCCCCTACCCATGCACTTGAGCGATCTGAGTGACACCTGGCCTAGTAGGTTCGTTGTCTCTGTCTCCCCTCTGTTCCCCCTCCCTAGCCTTGTTGCACTTTGCAAAACGTGTGTATTGGTGCTTTATAAATGCCATATCATACAATTTCACATCATATGATATCATACACACTTTGCATTCATAACAACAGGTTGCCTGCCACTTGCCTTGTACACTTCACAGGTTTTCTTTCTTTCTGCAGTACCCCACTTACTACAAACATTTCAAAAATTATCACACAAAAGCAGCACTGAATACGTTAACAACTTCAAACAAGTACATACAGTTCATGCATACAAACAAGATGCCTGCCCCTTATCTTGCAAACTTCCACCATAGCCTTCTGCACTTCTTTGTACAAAGGACCTTCTGCCACTGTTTTTGCGTACACATCACAAACCATATTGAGCCTTAGTCTCAACAGTCCTATTTCCATGGCTCCCATCCTGAAAATGGCCGGATGTGGCATGTGTAATCCTGAAACTACAGCAGAATCTGCAGAGTGTTCATGCTAGGAAGGGGGTGTGGGGGGGTGTGAAACAGGGTAGGGGATTGGGTCTTTAGTGGTCCCTCTGAAAAAGTTCATTTTTTTATGAGTTTTTTTGTTTACGTGCTTGCTGACAACCTTTTTTGGTTTTTCTCTTTGTATGAGTTTCTGTTTGCTTCTCCTCCTTCTTTTTTTACTGAATTATGGTCAACGCTTCTTGCACAGTGTAAAAGAAAATGGTATTGCCAATGATGTTCAAAGAAATGCCATTTGCACGGAAGCAGTGTATATTTTGCTCTCATAGTGGGTGGAGAACATCCGATCAGTGCACATAAATGCAGACATGCTTCTGTTTATAAGATACCTTCCGAGCTCTGACTGGGGACACATTAGACTGGCATGGTCTCATACTCCTCTTGGTGGAAGGGTAGAGAAAATGACCTTGGCAGTGGGAAAAATCTGCATTTCTGCATTCATCAACTTCTTCAGGTGATGTAGCAAACGTCCACAGGACATATAACACAAATTTAGACCTCCATAATGCAGCCCGACAACTTGAACAGTAACGATAGAGGCCACATAGCTGCCACATATATGCAAAAGCAACTGCAGGCATAGAGACTGGCCCACAAAGCGTCCTCCCCTTCCAACCCAAAATTAGCAGCAACGCCTCTTTGCACGCATACCTGTGCAGATCTTGTACAATTGTATCACCCACGATCAGCACTGTGCATCTCTCCATCTCTACCAAGACAGGGAAAAAGTAGTACCACCCTTCCTGTGAACCACACCCTTGACACCTGATTCCATAATCCTCACAGTTCCATTTGCATGCCCACCATGCTGAGAAGGGCAGGATGTGGCATGTGCGCTTTCCAAGCTACAGCGTGGGCTACACCCCAGTAAAGCAGGGGTGTAGCCCACGCTGCTCTTCACTCTTCTTCTTCCAGCACTCCCTCATTGAGTACTGTGAAATATTCACACATGCATGCAGCAATCCCCGCCAAGATCTCTGCATCCAACACTATCATTTCTGTACAGCACTCCATATGTACCATTGCACACTCAGGGTAAATGTCGTGTGTGCTTCCAAAGGACCTTCAGTACAAACTTCTGGAAAAATATCCACGATTTCAGCATCCAAAATCATCCAGAGCGGCACCCATCAAGCCATGAACACAAGAGTCTACTGCTTGCCCACACCCAGCACAACATAATGGAGACATGAATGCAAACATGTGACCAGAAACGTCAATCCAAAAACGTAACATAGCCAGCAGCACTTCTACTCAACCCAAGCACCATAACACGGCAATGCATGGAAACATGTAACAGTTAGCAGATTCCACAAACATACCACTGCCCCCGCTACCCCTACCCACATCAATTCACAAAGTATTTTGTCACTGCCAACCAAATCACACAATCCTCACAACATTGGACCTACTCTCAGGAAGCTACACAAACCAGAATATCCAAGCATATAGAAGATTCACTTCAACCCTACCCTCTTCTAGACTGACAGTATTCCAAAACTGCACCCTGTGGGCACACTTCAGTACTTTTCACTGCACAATCTCCAGCCATACACTGAAAACTGTAGGATGTACTAACAATGACCCTACCCATGGAACCAACAATATATGCATGTCAGCGCACTTCTGGTGCTCTATGAAGAGTAAAATGTGCTCCACAACCATCTGTAGAGGTGACCACCCTCTGAGAGATGCAATCAAAACTGCATTGCTGCGGTGGGTGTGGTGAAGGCCTTGGCTTTTGGGTGCATGTCTCTGCAGCCTATGACCTTGCCCACACCCACTTCAACGTAATGCAGCCATGCATGGCAATATGTAACCAAATACCACACTCCACACACGTACCACAGTCAGCGCCACTGCTACCCAACCTCTGCACCGTGATACAGCTATGCATGGAAACATGCAATAGTTAGCAGATTCTTCAAACATAACATAGCTGCTGGCACCCATACCCACTTTCTGTCATGACCACTGCTTCCAAGGAGTCAGGACCAACCCAACACCCTTGGAAGCAGGCTCATAACATATACCATCGGCGCCAGCCAGTCCCAATGGGGACCTTTTGGACCCTGTCCTGGCACCGGTGGTGCCAGGCTCATAAAATGGACCAGTCCCGGCACAGGAAGCGCCGGGCTCATAACAAGTGTGAAAGTGCTTGGGTGGACCTACCTGCAGCAGACCATGCTGCTTACTTACCAGCAGAATGATGTTTCATTCTCTTCTGGCAGGGACTACTTTTTCTTCTGGGTGGGGCAGGCACCACTCCCTGGATCATTGATGCTGGAATCCTTCTGGAAGCAGGAACTCTTTTTTTCCTGGGCGAGGCTGAGGAAGGAGACACCTAAGCACTCCTGTGGGCTATTTAAACCACACCCGATTGGTGCAACGTGCTTCGCGTTATTCTGCATCTGCAGCAGGACGCTCACCGTGTCAGCTCCAGGGAATCTTCAGCTCCGGATCCTGTGAATAAGAAAATTACCTGCTGGAACCAATCTGCAGTCTTCAGCAACTCCTGCAAAAAACAAAAGGCACAGGTTAGGCAAAAGCAAGGTTGGCGCTTCAACTTACCCGATCCATCGGCAGCATCCAAGGCGTTTTTTTTGCATTTCTCGTCCGGCATCGGGCCTGCAAAGACAAAGAACATTGGTTACTAACGCTTAGTTGCAAAACGACTTACCTGCATTACGCTCGCCTCAACTCTGCTCGCGCCGCATTCCATCACCTGTAAAGACAAAAAGAGACATTAAGGTGCATTCTACAGCCCTAGGGCAGCCTTTCTTCTTACGTGCCATCCTATTCTCCATCTTCTTGCTTTATTCCTTGCCACAAACCGGGAGGGCATCTTCTTTGGCATCGGCAGCAACTGAAAAGGAAAAAGACATAGACATTATAAGAGAGCAATCTAAAAAGAACTTTAATACTTACAAGTCACGCTCGTGCAGCAAACGGCGGCATCGCTCTCAAATCACCCTCTGCAATCAAGAGGCTGAACTCGAATCCAGTGAAGTAACTGGACCCAGCGCCCCTGCACAAGACGCAGGATAGAGAGCCCGGCATTCACCTATTTAAGGTGAGCGCGACTACAACCCAGTACCACGGGGAGAGAGGGAGAGAGGGGCTTGGAACTTCTCCCAGCCTTCCAGCCACTAATACCTAGATTTTCTGCTTGCAGACACCTCACCCTTCGGGTCAAATTTTCAGTGAAGAAGGGGCCTAATCCGGGAGCCAAACGAATCCTACGCCTAACGCTGAAGACGGTTTCACCGCCCAGTCAAGACCCGCGCCTCCGAGGGAATCAGGTGAGCGTTACAGAACGCAAAGCCTTACCACATATTTCCCGCCCAGGCGCAATGGAAACTTCAGACACAGACCAATTGGCCCAGTTACTTGGGGAGTTGAGGGCAGAAGTACACGCAGCACGCCAGGAAACGAATGCCTTAAGGAGGGAGTTAGTGGTCTCTAAGGAACAAACAGACGACTTGGCTAGACAATTGCTGCAAGCCCAAGCGGGACAAACTCCTCTGCCTACTCCTAGTGGGGGTCATGCTTCAACGACTTCTACCAATCCGGTGCACATTAACCTACCAGGAAATGTACCTTTGGCTCCGCCCCAGCGCTTTTCAGGTGATCCGAAAAGATTTGCTGTGTTCATCAATCAGTGTCGCTTGCATTTTTTATGCAGACCCGTCGCTTTCCCAACGGACCAGGCTAAGGTGGCCTTCGTGCTCTCATATCTTAGTGGCAGCGCCGCAGATTGGTCTATTCCTTTAGTGACTCGAGATGACCCTGTTCTTCATAACTTCCAGGATTTCCAAGCTAGTATGGAAAAATTGTTTGCAAGACACTCGCAGGGACAGGCCCTGGACAATGAACTTCTTTCACTACGACAGGGCAATCAAGATCTTCTGGCCTACATTGCATCGTTCAACAGATTAGTGGTTGAAACCAGATGGCCTGAGGACAAGAGAATCACCCTTTTCTACAGAGGCCTGCATGGAGAACTTAAAGACGTTCTGGCTCAGGTGGTGAATCCTCCACAAGACTGTTCCGAATACATCGACCTGGTGGTTCAATTGGATCATAGAATACAGAATCGGAAGGCCGATCGTTCCAGATTTGAAACTCGAGTTTTTTCTAGACCACAGAGTTCAGCTAAAGGAAATGATACCGTGGAACCCATGCAGATTGGGGTTGTGAAAGGACCTCTAACCCAAAAGGAAAGGGAAAGAAGAAGGCAATTGCAATTGTGCCTTTATTGCGGAAACTCTGGACACTTTCTTCGAGATTGCCCAGTGAAACTAAGGAAGAAGATAGTAGGAGCTTCTGATAAAGGTGCCGAAGGTTCTGAGTCGGAAAACGACCTCGCCCGACAAGTGTAGAGGTCCGCTTGCTGAGCGTTAAAACCAGTTCTTTGACCTCGCATTTCATCATGCCCATGGTCCTCGTGAGTCCAGAACAACCTAATCGTATGCATGCCCTTAAAGCCTACATTGATAGTGGCGCAATCGGCAATTACGTGGACTGTGAATTGGCCGCCAGGATGAATCTATCTCTTTGTCCTAAGACGGTGAAAGACGTCATCACCACCGTGGATGGTACGGAAATAGCTTCCGGACCAGTAACTCACACCACCATGGAAGTGACATTGATAAGCCAAGATGGACATCAAGAGAAGATTGTGTTTGACGTGATCAAGGCTCCGCAGTTTCAAGTTATCCTGGGAATCCCTTGGTTGGAGAAGCACAATCCTCAAATTGATTGGCGAGCAAGGACAATCCGGTTTCCAGAATGCGCTCCTACCTGTTATCCTCAGCCCCTTACTAAGCTGGCAGCAACTACTTTTGAGAATCTTCAACTGCCTCCAGAATACCGGGAATTTCAAGATGTCTTTCAGAAAGATCAAGCTAATTCTCTGCCTCCTCACAGATCCTACGACTGCCAGATAGACTTGATTCCGGGATCCACTCCTCCGTGCAGTCGAATTTATGCCCTCACAGAACCTGAAAATCTTCACCTGAGGCAGTATTTGGACCAGTACCTGGCTAATGGATTTATCCGTCCTTCGAAGTCCCCAGCCTCCTCAGCTCTGTTCTTCGTTCCAAAAAAAGAGGGAGACCTAAGAACATGTATAGATTATCGTGCCCTAAACCAGATTACGATTAAGAACAGGTATCCGTTACCATTGATCCCTGAACTTCTTGACCAAGTTAAAAGTGCCTGTATCTACACAAAGCTAGACCTCAGAGGAGCTTACCATTTGGTGCGAATAAAAGAGGGCGATGAATGGAAGACGGCCTTTCGTACTAAATATGGACTGTTCGAGTACCAAGTAATGCCCTTTGGATTATGCAACGCACCGGCTGCCTTTCAGTATTTTATGAATGACGTCCTCAGAGAGCTCATTGACGTGTGTGTAGTTGTCTATATAGATGACATTCTGGTCTACTCGTCCTCTGAGGCGGAACATCGAAAACATGTCACAGCAGTACTGGAGAGGCTCCGTAAACACAGACTTTTTGCAAAGCTGGAGAAATGCGTTTTTCATGTCACTGAGGTCGAATTTTTAGGATTTATTTTGTCACCTAATGGAGTCCACATGGACTCAAGGAAAGTGGACGCTATCATTAAGTGGCCCTCACCAACGTCTGTGAAAGGTGTTCAAAGCATGTTGGGCTTCGCCAACTTTTATCGTAGGTTCATTCCAGATTTCTCTCGAGTAGTCCAACCCATTACAGCCCTCCTTAGAAAAAATAAAGGTTTCAAGTGGTCGACAGAGGCTGAACAAGCTTTTCAAGAACTAAAAACAAAATTCACCTCGGCTCCGGTTTTAAAACATCCTCGTCCGGAACTCCCCTATATCGTTGAGACCGATGCTTCCAGTCTCGCAATGGGAGCAGTGCTTTCGCAAAGAGACCCAGAGACAAACCAGTTACACCCAGTGGCATTTTGGTCCCGCAAATTTTCGGCTCCCGAAATCAACTATACCATTACAGATAAGGAACTTTTGGCTATTAAGTCCGCCTTTAAAGCCTGGCGGCATTATCTCCTGGGAGCCCGACACACAGTCACCGTCATTACGGATCATCGTAATTTACAGTACCTTAAATCAGCCAAAGCTCAATCCTCTAGACAACTTCGCTGGGCACTATTTTTCGCCGAATTCGACTTTGTGATAACTTACCGACCTGGCAACAAGAATGGTAAAGGTGATGCCCTCTCCCGAATTGGAGTAGATGAACTCACGACCAATCCTGAACCCGTGCCCATAATTCCGGAACAGAGAATCCTGGGTTTGGTTAATGCACAATCCATTGAAGACATTGAAGTTACAGTTAAAAAACTTCTGACTCCAGCAGAGGTGCAAGACTGGCAACTCAAGGGAAAAGACTTCACTACGGATAAGAACTTACTATACTTTCGAGGAAGGTTCTATCTACCTGGTACCGATTTACAAAAAAAGGTGATCTCATGTTACCATGACTCCTTAATGGAAGGACATCCAGGTATTGCCAAAACGTCAGAAAAGATGAAAAGGCATTTTTGGTGGCCGTCTTGGAGAAAGGACATTAAGGATTTCATAAATTCCTGTGGTGTGTGCGCCCAAAGCAAAAGCCAGAAGGAGAAACCAGCAGGCCTCTTACAACCCCTAGACATTCCTCCACACCCGTGGCATACTCTCTCCATGGACTTCATCACGGATTTACCACCATGCTCCGGATTTAATACAATTTTAGTAATTGTAGACCTATTCTCGAAAATGGCTCATTTTATCCCATTAAAAGGGTTACCCACAGCTTCAATTCTGGCCCGAGAGTTCCTCGAAAACATCGTTCGGTTGCACGGCTTTCCTTCAGTTTTAATCTCAGACAGAGGAAGTCAATTTATTTCCCACTTCTGGCGGAGTTGTTGTCGCCTAGCCCAAATTGATGTAAGACTTTCAACCAGCCATCATCCCCAGACCGACGGGCAGACCGAGAGGACCAACCAAACCCTGGAACAATATTTGCGCTGCATGTTACAACAATCGGAGAGTACTTGGAAAGACATTCTCTGGATTGCGGAGTACGCTTATAATAATTCAGTCCATGCTGGAACCGGAAAGACTCCTTTTTTTCTTTTATATGGAATCCACCCCCGCACCTCAAATCTTGATCCACCTCAGACTCTTGGGACCCCAGCTGTAGATCATCTGCATTCTACAATCACTCAAGCCTTTAAAGAGGCCACGTCTCACCTTAAGCGAGCCAAGGAACAATACAAGAAGTGTGCAGACCTACGTCGAAAGGAGGCCCCTCAATATCTTGTGGGAGATCAAGTCTGGCTATCAACCAAACATTTACCTCTCAAAGGACCGCGTACTTTCAATCCACGATACCTGGGACCTTACCCAATCACTGCCATAATAAATCCAGTGGCAGTTAAATTGGGTCTACCTGCCCATATGAAAATACATCCAGTTTTCCACATTTCTCTACTGAAGCCCATGCAACCTGGAACCCGTTTGACGAAATCTCCAGACCCTATTCTTGTGGACGGAGAACTGGAATTCGAAATACAAGACATCCTAGACTCCAAGATTTCCAAATCAAAACTATACTATCTGATTGACTGGAAAGGTTATGGCCCTCAGGAAAGATCTTGGGAACCGTCGGAACATGTTCATGCACCCCGTCTGGTTAAGAAGTTTCATCGAACTTTTCCTGATAAACCGAAACCCCCGGGGAAGACGAATTTGGGAGGGGCCTTGAGGGGGGGTGCTGTCATGACCACTGCTTCCAAGGAGTCAGGACCAACCCAACACCCTTGGAAGCAGGCTCATAACATATACCATCGGCGCCAGCCAGTCCCAATGGGGACCTTTTGGACCCTGTCCTGGCACCGGTGGTGCCAAGCTCATAAAATGGACCAGTCCCGGCACAGGAAGCGCCGGGCTCATAACAAGTGTGAAAGTGCTTGGGTGGACCTACCTGCAGCAGACCATGCTGCTTACTTACCAGCAGAATGATGTTTCATTCTCTTCTGGCAGGGACTACTTTTTCTTCTGGGTGGGGCAGGCACCACTCCCTGGATCATTGATGCTGGAATCCTTCTGGAAGCAGGAACTCTTTTTTTCCTGGGCGAGGCTGAGGAAGGAGACACCTAAGCACTCCTGTGGGCTATTTAAACCACACCCGATTGGTGCAACGTGCTTTGCGTTATTCTGCATCTGCAGCAGGACGCTCACCGTGTCAGCTCCAGGGAATCTTCAGCTCCGGATCCTGTGAATAAGAAAATTACCTGCTGGAACCAATCTGCAGTCTTCAGCAACTCCTGCAAAAAACAAAAGGCACAGGTTAGGCAAAAGCAAGGTTGGCGCTTCAACTTACCCGATCCATCGGCAGCATCCAAGGCGTTTTTTCTGCATTTCTCGTCCGGCATCGGGCCTGCAAAGACAAAGAACATTGGTTACTAACGCTTAGTTGCAAAACGACTTACCTGCATTACGCTCGCCTCAACTCTGCTCGTGCCGCATTCCATCACCTGTAAAGACAAAAAGAGACATTAAGGTGCATTCTACAGCCCTAGGGCAGCCTTTCTTCTTACGTGCCATCCTATTCTCCATCTTCTTGCTTTATTCCTTGCCACGAACCGGGAGGGCATCTTCTTTGGCATCGGCAGCAACTGAAAAGGAAAAAGACATAGACATTATAAGAGAGCAATTTAAAAAGAACTTTAATACTTACAAGTCACGCTTGTGCAGCAAACGGCGGCATCGCTCTCAAATCACCCTCTGCAATCAAGAGGCTGAACTCGAATCCAGTGAAGTAACTGGACCCAGCGCCCCTGCACAAGACGCAGGATGGAGAGCCCAGCATTCACCTATTTAAGGTGAGCGCGACTACAACCCAGTACCACGGGGAGAGAGGGAGAGAGGGGCTTGGAACTTCTCCCAGCCTTCCAGCCACTAATACCTAGATTTTCTGCTTGCAGACACCTCACCCTTCGGGTCAAATTTTCAGTGAAGAAGGGGCCTAATCCGGGAGCCAAACGAATCCTACGCCTAACGCTGAAGACGGTTTCACCGCCCAGTCAAGACCCGCGCCTCCGAGGGAATCAGGTGAGCGTTACACTTTCATTCACATAGTATGGTGTTACTGCCAACCAAACCAATTTCTTTTCTCGCAACAGTGGCCCTGCTCCCAGCACTCTATTCAGTACACAAAAGTAATACCTCAAAGTGCAGTACAGTAGTCAGCACTTCATGCAATGCACACTACACAAACCTATTAAATATGCAGTTCACCCCATCCACTTCTGTGTATACACTATTTAAGTATTGCACCCACTTCACACACTGCAGTGTCCATGCACATAGAAGATGCACTTCAACCCTACCCGCTTCTATACTGACAGTATTCCAACACTGCACTCAGTGGACACACTGCAGAACTGTTCACTCCATTAGGTGCAGGCATGGAGTAAACACTGTAGGATGTGTTAAGAAGCACTGCTCCTATGGAATCAAAAATGTATGCAATGCTGACGAACCACACACAGACGGCAACAATGGCATACCTAATTGCAACCAAGGCACATAGTTGTTGGTGAAAGGCCTCCATCCATGCATCGAATGGGCTACGGGCTTACCACATGCAACACACCGGAATACACGCTATCTTGCAATGTGCATGTCAGGTGCAATTTACTCTCCTTCTGCAATTGAGCTCCCACCAGTCACCATGGAACGGGGTCTCTGAACGGATGTGCCGTAACTAAGCCTGCCTGCGTTCAGCACACATAGTAGTGGCCTGTGCAGAGACCCACAAATTGGCACTGTACACACAGATACTGCAGGCACATCAACATCTTCGTTCACCTATTGACATATTTCAGATGAACCACTTCTCACTCCCCAACCCTTTCCATCCCTTCTTCTCACCACCAAATGGCATAATATATGTTTTGCAATGCACTCCCCTTCTGCTATTCAGCTATCACCAGTCACCACGGTAAGAGGTTGCGGCACGAGCTATCATGCCGTAATGAAGGCTGCCTGTGTTCACCACACATGGAAGTCGCCTGTGCAGGAAGTGGCATATTGGCGCAGTACGCACAGATACTGCAGGCACACCACTGTCTTCGTCCACCTAATAATCACAGATCTCAGATGAACCACTTCTCTCTCCCCCACCCGTTCCATCCCTTCTTCCCACCACCACATGCCGTACATTATGTTTCTCAGTCCCTTTTGGTGCTGCACTGTCCTCCAATACACCAGGGCTGTGTTTCCCAAAAACTTTGACGCACAGTACGCTTCCCTCCAGCCAAGCACCGGCTGCATCCAAAGTTCGCTGACATCACAGCGAACTCCAAGCCAATGAGAAATTTGTCCGCAGAGCGAACAGGGACATGGGTCCGCAGAGCAGAGCCAGATATCACACATTTTTTTAGACATACATTTCAGTTCTTTGCAACAAATGTACTGGTCGGATTTCAAACAAACACACAAAAACACGCTTTCGGAAACCAAGCCCCCACTCCCGCTGCAAATTTGGTCCATTCAGTCTATGAAAAAAGAATTGGCACCCCCTATAACTTTGCCCCCCCCTGCACAAAACATCACCAAACTTGCCGAAAAAATTCAGAGCGGGCCATATACTTTTTATTGCAAAGTTTAGTGAGGATTCCTCCAGGGGGAATATATTACATATAATTATTTTGCAAAGTTTGGTGAGGTTTGGGCAAGGGGTGGAAAAGTTATAGGGGGGGTTTCAACATTTCTTTTTTTCCCATAGACTGAATGGAGAAAAAACATCGCTCACGCCTAGAGCCCAAACCGCTGGATGGATTTTCACCAAATTTCTGGCAGGAGCGGCAGGAGCGGCGGCTTGGAGCGGTGTGAATTTGGTGGAAATCCGTCCAGTATTTTTTTTTTTAATGAATTTTTTGGAAGCGCCCACCATCTTGGATTTGCGGACAGCGGCCTGTGTCCATGGACATCGCAGTAAAAACATATTAAAAAGGACAACATTTCACCTGTCAAATTTATCAAATAATCTCTGGGGCAGAGAGGGGTGATGAGGATGGGATGGGATATGGCTGCAAGAAGCAAAAAAACAGGTGGTTTTCGCTGAAAAAGTCAGCGAACAGTTCGGATGACAGCGAACAGTCCTGAGAAGTTCGGGAACACTTCAGATGTTTGGGGGCAGTTTTTGGATGGCATATAACTTTGGCACCACTTAATGAAATTATATTGCTGACCTCATTCCGAGTTTGCAAAGTTTGGTGGGATTCTGTCAAGAGGGGGCAAAATTAGAGGGGGGGTCCCAAAACAATGTAAAGGCTTATACATGAAGTGCCATTTGACGAATCCACACTTAATTTGGCAAACTGATAATAGATCTAGATATAAATGTCTTTTTTTTAACTCTCTTGATTGGCATTTCAGTTAATCAGTGCAAACAACAAACCAGGTAACTCCCCCCCACCCCACCCCCCTCGGTACACACATGAAGGAAGCGCAGAGGACCAAGAACCGCATGAGCAGCAACAACATCAGTCCTTAGGTAACTTTCATAGTCCAACCAAGTCCGAACTCTATACTCATATTGTCCTGCGCATCCCCGCCAGCGAGGCCCCACCGTCCCAGTCACCAGATCAATAGGTAGGGCCTCAGGAGGAAGGAGAAGATTCCTCCGCAAGAACAGACCGAGCGGGGGATCCCAGCACAGCAGTGGATATGGACCTCTCCCCCCTGGTTGATCAAGGAGGTATAGCGTGTAAGCGTTCCACATTCGAATATTACCCCTGCGAGTCCCCCTTATTACATCCCATTTGAACTTCATGTTGTTACAATACAATATATCCTTGGACCACTGGGCGACCGTCGGACTCCGTCTCTTTCCCCATCCCATAGCCACCCGGGGTTTTGCCAGGATGAAGAGAAGGCCTATCAGCTTCCTAGTCTCCTTAGGGATCCCCTCAGTATACCCCAGTAGCGCCTGCACGGGATCCGGAACAAGCGTTGCCCCACAATATCTCCAACCACCTCGAACACCTGCTGCCAGAATTGCAGCAACTCCCCACATTCCCAGGCCACATGAAGAAATCCCGCCGCCTCCTGTCCACATCTGATGCAGGCCCCTGACCTCTGAGGGAAATAATCCTTCAGTTGAACCGGAGAGTAATAACATTGGTGCAGGAATTTAAAGTGGATCAACCTGAAGTTCGAGTTAATCACCCCATTCTTAGTCAGTGCACAACAATATTCCCACACCTCGATCAGTAAGTCCCTCTGCAGCGATTTCTCCCACAACTCCTTAGAAGACCTCCCCTTACCAGACCTACCCTTCAGGGCCAACCCATACAATTCGTAGAGCATTCCCGCCAAATACCTCCCCTTACCACCATATCGAGCATCCCAGCCACCGGGGGCAAAATGGGAAAAGATGGGAACAGCCGCTGAAACGTCACCCTCAACCTAGGATACAGAAACACATCCAGCGCTGAAAGGGCCCCTTTCTCCTTTAGCTGATCTATAGAGATGAACCTCCCACCCGGAAACAGATCTTCTAGCTTAACCACTCCTAATCGTTTCACCATGGCTACAAAACAAGCCTCACTAGACAGGGGAACGCCGGGGATAAATATAAGAGGGAGTTCCGGCGAATAGAGCACACCGCCAGTGGGCATGTGTTCCAGAAGGGACCAGGCCTGACAAGTAAGCTCCACCAAATTCCGAGGAGACCGCGACCGGCCCGGGGCCGTCAAGATGACCGACCGTAACAGAGCCAGCGACGCAATCGCCCTCTCAATCTCCACGTGCCTGTGCTCCGCCGCCATCCCATACCAGTACCGCAGAAAGCTAGCCGGTGCCACCGTATAGTACAATTCAAAAGCAGGCAGCGCTGGACCGCCCTCTATAACCGGCACTACGAGCTTCCCCCACGACACCCTAGCATTTTTACCAGCCCAAATGAAATGTGTTACGGATGAACGGTGATCGCGGAAGTATTTTTGAGGTACCTTTATAGGCACGTTCAGGAACAGATATACAAATCTAGGAAGGATAGTCATCTTGACCACCGAGACCCTGCCATATAGGTCAAGCGGGAGAGAATTCCAACCAGACATTGCCCGCCTTGCAGCCTCCAGTGCCTCCACATAGTTCGCGTTGTACACCACCCCCTCCTCCCTCGCCACCGTGATCCCCAGATACCGCATGCTCAGCAAGTCCCATTGAAATCCCCAAGAATCTCGGAATTGGGACGCCCCCCCGTCAACGGGAATATGACCGACTTACTCGTGTTTATCAAGAGTCCCAATAGTTCCCCGAATCACTGAATATCCAGCATAATCGGGTCTAGGTTAATTTCAGGGTGCCGAACAAACAGGACCATGTCATCTGCGTACAACGATATGATTACCCTGTGGGTATACAGCTGAACTCCCCGATGCAGATGAAACTCCCTGCCCCATTCAGCCCAAGGTTCTATAGCCAAGGCAAATAAAAGGGGGGACAACGGACAACCCTGGCGCGTCCCCCTCTCCAGTGGTATAACCCCAGTGGTCAGCCCATTTACCCGTACCCTAGTTACCGGATCGGCATACAGTAGTGACACCATGGAGATAAAGAACTCGCCCATACCCATCCTGCACAAAACCGTACACAAAAACGCCCATTCAACGGAATCAAACGCCTTAGTGGCGTCAAGTAGGACTGCAACCACCGGATCATCTGCAGGCAGCACCGCCATCAAACCACACATCCTCCGTAATCCAAACGAGGTCGATCGCCCAGGAATAAACCCTGCCTGATCCGCCCTTACCATTATTGACATCAGCGGTGCTAGCCTCATTGCAATAAGTTTCGCCAAAATTTTATTGTCAAGATTCATGAGCGAAATTGAGCGATACGATGAGCAGTCTCCCTCCGGTTTCCCAGGTTTCAACAATATAACCACCACAGCTTCATGAAGGGAATCTGGTAGCCGACCCCTTGATACCGCCTCCTGATACATACGTAGCAGATGTGGCGCCAGTTTCTCGGCATAACACTTATAAAATTCGGCCGTGAAGCCGTCCGGGCCCGGAGACTTCCCACTCGGTAATGGGTTAATAGTTTCGACCACCTCTTCCAATGTCACTGGCCTATTCAGCCACCCTCTCTGCTCCTCTGAGCACCAGTATAACCCCACACCATCAAGGAAAGCCTCAATATCTGCCTGCAATGCCGACATTTGGGAAGAGTATAACTGGCGGTAAAATTCCTGAAATTCACGAACTATCCCCATGTCCTCAAAGTGGTCCACCACCTTCTTATCAGAGATTACCGTTACCCTATTCTCCCGGTCCTTCAATCGGGTAGTTTGCGCAAGCGACCGTCCCGGGGTCTGCCCTTCACCGTATCTCCTAGGAGCAATCCTATCCCACAGAAATTTAACCTCCCGTTGAGCAAGGGTATAAAACTCCTGCAGTTTCCGCTTAATATTCCCCTGTTGGATTTTGGTCGGGATGGGGGCTCCCTCCTGCAAGACCCTCAGTTCCTATTCTACCTCAGCCAGATCTCGCTGTAACTTCCGTAAGATTCCTTGGCGATAGATTCCCCCCTTATCACACACTTAAATCCTTCCCACAGGACACCAGCAGATGAGACCGACCCATTGTTGACCTCAAAATAAGCATCCATTGCCTCTGCCAATTCCTCCCGGAAGACAACATCTGTGAGTGCTTCACTCATAAACCTCCAGACCCTCAAGCCGAATAGATAGCAGAACAGGAGCATGACCCGAGAGCGTGCGGGCCAAAATTCCTACCCCCGCAGACCGACCCATGATAGCTTTAGATACCAAGAAATAGTCCGAGCGAGCTGCCGAACCATGCGGCGCGGAATAGTGCGTAAATTGATTCACCCCCGGGTGTCTTACCCTCCAGATATCTTCAATATCCCACACAGGAAGCATACCTCGGAGTCTAGTGGAGTGTTTACTACCCAAACGCATCGAACTACCCACCCTATCCAGGGAGGCATCCAGAACCGAGTTGAAATCTCCAGGCCAAATAATGTCCCCTTCGGGGAGTGTCCCCAGCTGCTTCTCCACCCAGTCAAGAGACTCTATCGTATCCCAGTTGGGACCATAGTAGCTAATCATAGTATACAGCCTCCCCTGAATGACCCCCTGTACCACCAGGACCCTGCCCTCTTGATCCTTCAGAAATTTGGTTAGACGGAATCCCACTGATCTGTGCACCAAAATACACACGCCCCTGGAATAAGAGGAATAAGAAGAAAAATACCTATGGCACCCCCAGGTTTTACCAAATTCCGATTCAGTTGCTGCCGTCAGATGAGTCTCCTGGAGAAACACCACCCCCATCCTGTGCTGCTCCAGATATTGCAGAACCTTCCGACACTTGGGCGGGCCATTAAGACCCCTGCCATTCCAGGTCATAAAATTTATCGCCGCCATTTCAAAACATCAAAACACAGAACATCCCACTTCGATTAGGACCCACGTACACCCCCAACCCCTGTGTGTACCACTGAACCCCCGCACCCGCCCACCTGACCCCCCCTTACTACCAACAACCCCCAACTTGTCGGTGATTACCCCCCAACAACCCCAACAGAAGCACCCCCCCACCCCTGCTGGAACCCCAAACCGTCCAGCTCCCCAACACTCATCAGCGCTTATACGACCAGCTTTCGCTTAAGGGGGCCACTACGAGCCCAACCTTCCAATGCACCAGACCCAGTAGTAGTCACTCACTCAGGTTGATCAACAGCCACCAAAAGGAGCTGCCATTCTAAAGAACCCCACAGTTCGCGGGCAGCTCTACCCATCGTTCGGCCGCAGTCTGGGAGAGCCGGGCAGTCCGTCAAGAAATGAGGCAGCCTCATCCGGGGTTTGAAAAAACAGCGATTTCCCCTCATGGAGAACCCGCAGCTTGGCCGGGAAGAGCATTGCATATTTCAGACCCTTATCTATCTGTCTCTTCTTGACATCCAAAAAGGTTCTCCTCACAGCTTGCACCTTATCTAAAAAATCTGGGAAAAATGTAAGTGTATCCCCTTTGTAGGACACCAAACCTTTCTCCCTAGCTTTCCGGAATGCAGTGTCCCTGTCCCGGTAATTCAATAACCGGGCAATCAGTGGGTGAGGCGGGGCCCCCAGGATCGGTCTCCGACTACCTGGGATCCTATGCGCTCTCTCCACAACACACAGCGGAGAGAAGCCTTCGGGGCCCAGCGCCTCGCGCAGAATTTATTCCACCAGAGACTCCATATTCCTCTGGTCCTCCGACTCTGACAGGCCAACGATCCGTATATTATTCCGGCGGGATCTCGATTCAAGATCCTCTTGCTTCTCTTTAAGCTCTTTCAGAGCCCCCCTGACTGCTGACATTTCCCCCGAGACAGAGGTCGCCACATCCTCCACTGCCGACAGACGACCTTCCGCCTCATCCAGCCTTTCCCCATGTTTGTCTAGACGGACCTACATATGGTCCACTTTACACGTCGGAGTGTCCAGCTTGCCACCCAGAGACTGTATGCCCGACTGCAACTGCATCAGCATTGCCTTAATATCCTGAAAAGCTGCTGCGGGATCTGGGTCCCCCCCCAGGGAAGTCGACGCAGCCAAGTCTGATACTGATCCGCAGGCTTTGCTCTGCGAAGGCACCTCAAAGTGCAGCTTTAGCTGTTGTTTACCCCCCTTCCCGGATCTAGACATGGCTATATGGAGGTGGATCACCAGAAAGCGCTGCTAGGCCCACAGAACCGGCCAGCTGCCCCTTTACTGCTCTTGCCCCTCTCCTTGTCGTAGGACCAGACTAGCACCCCACAGCCAGTCCCTAGGACTGCTGTCCCCCCTCCAGACACCCAGGGAACTACACCCCCCGGCCACAAGGAGACCGCTGCACCCCTAAGTTCAGCCACCAGGCAGGTGAGAGACAGTGTATGCCAAATGCCACACAGGGCGACCGCCCCCTTGATGTCCAAAACTTGCAGCTTCCAGGAAGGTGAGTACCAGCAGCCCAGACAAGCCCCAGCGCTGTGTTGGCGTTGCCCGCTCAACAGCCCCTCCACCGATAATCCTGTGCCGTACCAGCCGTCGCGGATTCGCAGGGCGAGCAGAGCGGGCAAGCACTTGCTCCCGGGTACAATGCCAAAGTCTGTTCCACCAGAATGTTTATGGGCCAGCCTCCCACCGCTCAGCTCTCCCCAACCCAGCGGGTCGAGGCCAACCTAATCTGCTTTAGTCTCTGGGGAGGGCCGCCCCCCTATGGCCAGCGGGCGCCCCACCGCACCAGGTGCACAACCCCACCTCGCCCAGCTCCAGAAGATGCAGGCGGGCCGCCCCTCCTCACTGTCCCGACCTCCAATCACTGCCGCCTCGCTGCGACGCCACCCGCAGCCCCAGGCACCTCAGAGCGGGCGAGCTCCCCGCGGCCTCACCATCAGCGATCTCTCGGGGCTCACAGCTCCGTGGCCAGCACGGCCCCTACCTTGCCGGCGCCGAGCCGCTGCGCCTCTCCACGGCTCGCCTCCACTCCGTTGCCCGCGAGGAGAGCATCCCGACAGGCACCACAGTCCCACCAGCCGCACAGGGAAAGCACTAGGTAGTTTGGTCCACTGTACCTCCCAGGCACACAGCACTCGCCGTCAGCCAGGGACCCAGCACTCCCCGCTCCGTGCGGGCTCGCACCTCCCCCACTCGTCACAGAAGGAGGCCGCCACAACTTCTTGTTGCCTCTTCGCTGCTCCGCCGGCACCGATTCAGCCCAAGAAAGCTACTGCTGAGGCCAGAAGTATTCCTGTATCGAGGACTGCCGTTCACACACAAAGATCAACCCAAGGAGCGCCGAATCTCATGCCGGATATTAACGGTGCTGGAGAGCTTCACGGGCCTGTGGCCATCTTGGGCAGGCTCGCTAGCGCCCCCCCCTAGATATAAATGTCTTTGCAAAGTTTGGTGGGATTTTGTCAAGAGGGGGCAAAATTAGAGGGGGTCCCAAAAAATTGTAACGGCTTATAAATGTGGTGCCATTTGACAAATCTACACAAAAGATTATAGATCTAGATATAAATGTTTTCGTAAAGTCTGAATGGATTTTGTCAAGTGGGGGCTAGGTTATAGGAGGATTGTATGTGCATACATTTGACACTTTTGAAAAAAATAAAACATGGGTGGATTTCCAGCAAACTTGTACAAGGAGTATTGGCAAGGACCTGAAAGCATGGTTTTACAAATGTGACCGTGTTTTATTTTTTGACAAGTGTCATAATGTAGGTACAAAAAATAGTGATATATCTTTGGTGACTGAGTGCAGCCTGTGGCCATGGGCAGTGGCTAGATTGACCGGGTCATGGAATAAGGTCATGATCCGGACAATCTGGCTGGCTACTGGCCATGACCATGAGGGACAACTCATGGGGTAAAAGTGGCCATGTCCACCTGGGATTGGCTTTGGGGTAAAGTTATTTGAAATTGGGATATATTTGGGAAAGGGAAAAAAATGTGCTTGTGGTAATAAGGTCATAGGGTTCTCTTTTCGCCTTCTACAGGCTTCCATGGAAAGCGAAGAGGGACCCTGTATGGAACCCCGCCTTCCCTTTCCATGGTGGCCATCTTGGAAAAGGATTTTCCTTTTTTTTAGCACCCCAGGTTCCCGCTTTGGGAACCTAGGGTGCTACTGTCCTTCATCTCCCATTACAGGGGCTGGAATGGGGGGATAATGGTCCAGAGACCTCGCTATCCACCCTTGCTTCCCTTGGGCTGATAACCTGGGCTGCTGGGCTGGTATCCACCGTTCCAGTCCCTGGAACGGAGGATGAACGCCACAATATTCCCATTAGCATAACACAAAATACAAATGGAAATGTTGGAAAATCTTATTGAGTCTATGTACTTTACTGAGAAATATAAAGTAGATGGAGTGTACCATCGAAACCCACCAGAAATTCACCAGTTTTGGTAAATTAAGCAACCACAACACACGCCATCACTGTGCACTGCTAAGACTAACACCCAGGACATCAAAGATGACATCACACATGTAATCAAGGACATCACTGGCTACTTATTTGTGTTCACTGTCATATGAAGGCAAGTACTTTGTGTTCACTGACAGTAAGAATTAAAAAATTCAAAAGGTGCTATATATCTAGATGTTAACTTTGTGCTATGTTGATAAGATACTTTCCTTAGGGTTTGGCCTCATGGTACACATACATGGGGAAATAAGCTTGCCTTAAACACACAAGTGATTTGTATACCTGATGATGATGAACTCTAATGTTATTGTCATTTTCTGGTGATGTTGTTTCTTTCCTCCTTACTGGAGTTTCCCTGTATGTGCCTTAGATTTCTATGCATTGTGGCTCTTTATATGTATTGGAAAAGAGGTACGGGCGCCCCTCTGCAAGAATGAACACAGCCTAATGACCTGTTCTATGGGAAGGTACCCACTGGAGAGTCTGCAGTCACATTTTGGCTCACTGTACCTTTCACAAATGAGGAATATCCATTTGCATATCAGTCTTTGTCCCGCCCATTTGAGCAGTCCAGCACCGAAATGCTAGGCAATCCTCCTTTGAACAAGACTACCAACAGCAACCCCAGACACGTGTTTCGGGCTAGTCAGCCTCATCAGTGAGGTGGAGCTGTATCATTCCACCATATTACAAATACTATTACAAATACTATATGCTCCCCTTTAGTACGTATGATTACTTTGTGCAAAAGCATGCTTTCAAAACGAATGCGCTGCTCCTCGCGCAAGTTTGATAAAAATCCATACAGCAGTTTACAAAAGCAAAACATTTTGCCATTGTTTTTTATTAAGCTTTAAAAAATGTTTAGATCCTCTTATAACTTTGCCAGCCTGAACAAAACTGCACCAAACTTTGCAAAACCGTTCCAAGGTGGCCATCTACTTTTTTTGCAAAGTTCGGTAAGGATTTGTCACACAGCTCTAAAGTTATAAGTCACCCAAAAAGTGTTCTTTCTATGAGTTGAGTAACTTAACCATAAGTACATGTTCGCTAACGCAGGCCGTGTAATAAACATATTGGTATGGAATGTGTAGCCAGTGGCCCCATTCTTGGGGAAATCTGGCAACTGGCCACAACCCACATGGGTATCCTATCTAACAGGTAAGTAGCACTATGAAGTTCAAAAATACACATTTTATTAGTTATACAGAATTCATTGCTAAAAAAGTCATCATAAAAAATGGTCATGTTAAATAAAACAAACAACCAATTATAAAATCACACAAGTAAATCAGCTTTAGTCGATTCAATTTGATCTCTGGTCAGACCCGTGTGACCTAATCACGCTAAGTCCCCTAGCCTAAAATGTTGTTTTGGCTATTTCGTATTTTAGTTTTTCAAATTCCCAACTTGTACAAGTTTCTGTCCCATTGTCACAAAAATGTGGGACATTCTTCAGGGGTGTGTAGGATCTTGTGTAGATCTTATCCAAGCTGAAATCAAGTATTCAAATTTCTGTCTTCTTGTAAAGACGATGTACCCTCTCTGACTCTAGAGTTCTCTATCCTGGAGTCTTCTTTAACCTTAAATGGTTACTTTCAAGGCAGAATTTCCAATTATTCTAGAGTTTACTGCCTGGATTCCTCTGTCTTCTGTCCATGTTCTTATAAACGTATGGCCCCAACGTTACTTCATCCGCTCATAATGTATATCCAAATCTTTCTTAAGCCCCCAGGACTGTCTGTTCCCCAAAGAGGAGTCCTGGAGCGGCTAAGCCAGACGGCACCCGGCGGATGCTGCTTTGTAACGGTGTATGTTACAGCAATCTGAAAGCAACTGGAAAGACATTCTTTGGATAGCCGAATACGCATATAATAATTCGGTATACTCTGGAACTGGCCATAGTCCTTTTTATACCTTGTTTGGACATCACCCTCGAACCTCAAACCTCGACTCACCTCAGAACCTCGGAGTGCCCACAGTAGAACATCTGCATTCTACCATTACCTGAGCCTTCAAAGTGGCAACCACGCATTTACAACAAGCCAAGAGAAAATACAAGGAGAATGCTGACCTACATCGGAGTGAAGCACCTCCGTATCAGATTGGGGATCAAGTGTGGTTAGCTACCAGACATTTACTGCTCAAAGGGCCTCGAACTTTTAACCCAAAATATCTGGGACCTTATTCTATTACGGCAATAATTAACCCAGTAGTGGTTAAACTTGATTTACCAGGTAATATTCGAATTCACCCTGTTTTTCATGTGTCACTTCTGAAACCAGTGGTCCCCAGAACCCGACTACGCAAACCTCCAGAACCTATTCAAATAGATGGGGAACCCGAATTGGAAGTGAAGAACATTTTAGATTCAAAAATGTTTAGGTCAAAGCTTTTCTACCTAATTGATTGGAAGGGGTACGGACCTCAGGAGAGGTCGTGGGAACCCAGTGACCATGTGCATGCACCTCGATTAGTCAGGAAATTCCACCGACTCTTCCCAAACAAACCAAAACCCCCGGAGGGAACAACCTTGGGAGGGGCCTTGGGGGGGAGTGCTGTCACGATGCCCACTCCAAGGGAGCCGGCTCAGGTCCTGCGTCCCCGAAAGCGGACATCAAGTCCCCGGGGAAGGTCCCAGCAACCCCTTATAGGGGCCCTTTGGACAGCGTCCTGGCGCCTATGGTGCCAGGCTCATAGAAAACATCAGTCTTGGCGCCATAGGCGCCAGGCTCATTATGAAAGTGTTTGGATGCACTTACCTGATGCAGACCATGCTGCAGAACCCCGGCCTCCTTGAGGCCTGAAAGGAACTATTTTACCTGTGGGACTCATTTACCACCCGGGCGTGGTCGGGGAAGGATACATACCTGATTGGAGGAAGGACACATTCTAGGAACTTCTTCCAAGGCTATTTAAACCACACCCGATCAGCCACACGTGCTTCGCGTTGTTCTGCATCTAGCAGCTGGACGCTCACCGTGTCTGCTCCTGCATCTTGACTTCTGCCACACCTGCCAGCATCCTGAATCACCTGCAAAGGAAGGGAACAAGAGAACAGAAGAAGGAAAAGGCCTCACCTGCTAAATCTGTATCCCAGAGACATTTCGCCGACAATCCTGAAAAGGAAGACATTTATTTTTAAAAGCACATCGCATCGATCGCTGCAGCGCCGCATTCTACTCACCTTTACAGGGCGCCTCCATGTTCAGCAGCGACCATCCGGATTCGCAGTCGCGCCCCCGCGCCTAGGGAGGAAAAGACAAGAACAAAGGTGAGAGAAAGAAGGGAAAAGGGAAGCTAAATCTCCATGTCAAGACTTACCTGTTGCGTCATTCCCTTTTCATTTCGGGTCCGCGCCGCATCCAGGCATTTTCGGACCCCAGCCCCTAAGGGGAAAAAAGACATCAGCGTTAATGAGTGAATGAAAAGACATTACCAAAACACTCATTAAAGACTTACCTGATTTCCACAAGGATTTCACCGCTCACCACGGGTTGGTGCCTGTTCCCCGGCATTCCGTACCCCGGCCCCTATGGGGAAAAAGACACTAGCATTAGAACATTAATGCATGGACACAAGGGGAACCACTTATAGAAAACTTACCTGGAAGCCAAGCAAGTTTGGTTCTCACCCATCCGAAAATCCAGTGACGTAACTGGATACCAACGCGCCCCTGCATCAGAAGCAGGATGGAGAGCTCGTCCTTCCAGACCCTAAGGTGAGACGCTACTGGGAAGCACAGAAGGGTTTTGAGGAGGGTGAGAGGGGTAAGTGGGAGGCCGATGGCATTATCCCGCAGACAGTTAACCCCATATTCTCACCTACAGAAGGATACTTCTGCGAGTCAGACAAGCCCGATCTGGGGCCCGGTCCAGTCCGCCTTCCGAACCCTGTGCATCACCTTAGACGAGGTCACAGCAGCGCGAACCAGGCCAGCGCCCCCGTGGGAGTCAGGTGAGCGTTACAGTTATTTTGTGGCAAAAAAGGGGGCATGGAAAGGGTGTTGGAGTGGAACAAAGTTGATAGGGAGCTGTTTTATAGATGAATAAAAGTGGTGCAGGCGTCGCCAAGTCCGCTGCCATTTTTACTGTGCCATTGGAAGTGGGGAGGTTCAGGGTGAGTGTTGTTATTTGCAGGTGCATTGTACATACGTGTTATATTGTTTAATTGTACTGTTGTGGATGTGGCCAGTGGCCAGATTCTTGGGGGCCCACAAATCTGGCCACTGCCCACAGCCATAGTTATATGTGTATGGTAATATATAGGTACTGTAGATAGAGTATATAGTAGTTATAATATGAGGGACTGATATAATTGAAGTACATATGGTATTTATGATCATAGCAGAATTGAGGATAGTGCGTATGGAATCTGTATTTGTTGCTTTGTGAAGAAACAAAATAGGATAATAATGGGTATGGTTACTTAGTTTCATATGGTAATAAAGCTGGAATCTCTGGTTCTTTTTCTGTAAATAAACAGTACAATTTGTTAAACAAGATCATTTAAAACCTTTAATTGCATACAATTGTAGATATAGATTAACTTTTTTGACCTTCATAAGTAGTACATTCTATGTCTGGTACACTGTTGTTGTATTGACATGAAATAATCATTGGGCCATTGGGAAACAAAATACATAGTGGATTTTAAAAAGCCTACTGTAATTATATACAGTTTTTGGCATTTACATAGTTTTAAAGAATGGACATGTACAGAATACTTGTGAATGGTAGCATAGATATATTATGTGATCGTAAGTGTGATAGGATGTTTGTTTAAAGTGTGTTGTAATTAAGGGTACTATTGACATAGTTAGATACCTGTTGGCGTATTCTAACTATATTGGACTTTGCAAGACGTTTAGTAGTAACAATAACTGTGATGGCATATTTGAAGTGTATTACAATGAAAGTCATTATGGATGTCGGTAGATGACCGATGGCGTATTCTAACTGTCTTGGATTTAAAAATGACTATTGTAGCACTATGGATGTAGTTAGCACCCATTGGCGTATTCTAACTTTATTTTGTATTCAGTGCTTAATTTTTGCCGGTGTTTGCCAGCTCTGTTTTGGGCACCGGCACTGATGCAGGCCAGCAGGATGGTTATCCGTTTTGTTTGTTTTTGTTTTCTCTGCTTGCAGGCAACTTGCAATGCAGGCGCATTGCTGGCTGGCCCTGGCCCACCACCCCCGACCTGAGCAGTCTGAGTCCAGTCCACTCGATGGCCGGCACGCTTGGGGGCCCCATCATGTAAGTGCTAGCGAAAGCACAACAGGCTGCTAAACACTGCTTGGGCCACAGTGGGTACTGTGATTTATCCTGTAGCCTCTGCTTTACGGTTTCCCCAGCGCTGGCTTGTCTACTTGATGAACATATACACCATTCATGCGGGGAGGCGTAAATCGCCCCCCTGTTACACTTCTGGGACCCACCAAATTAGTGTGAGGTGGAGTAGCACAGTGGAACCTTGCACCACAGTCCGTCCTACCTCAGCAAACATTATAGAGATTTTTTGTTGATGGCTATGGTTAGGCTGCTGGTGCGAAAAAACGTTACCAAATGTGTCGGTAAAGGTTGCGGTTTCCAACTACGACAGCCTTGCTTGAAAGTTCCGACAAGTGTGACAGATGGCAAATGAATCGCTGAAGATGAGGTTGTTGAGTAATGTAATGGGATTGGCACCAGGCGCACAACGCCATTGAGCTGACCGGGCTGTAGCTGGCCCCCCTCCCCTGAAATGTTAGCTGAGGCTGGGCAGGGCTTCCGTGTCCTTAACAGTTCAAAGGATCAGGAACATGGTCCTTTTAGCACATTTTGTTTCTTCCGAGGAAAATCTACTGTCCGTTCGGCTCGAATGATCAAGCACTGCCTGTTTCCCAGAGTCCCAGCCCCCCTGAGACACACATGCAGCGTCACTGGCTCTGCAACCAGTGCCGTAAATGAACTCAACAACACTTTACTTTTGTCATCAGCAGGATATACTTTTTTATGCATGATGGTGAATTTCCAACTGAAAGACCAACAGTCACCTTGCAAATTTGTGACAGTTAAAGTGAGCAACACAATAAAGCACCCTTTGAAAATGTGTTCATACCCATAACATCTAATAACTTGATATGCTAAAAAGTAAAGTTTGCTTGGATGTGCTTAGTTGAAAATTCTTTAAACAATACATAATAACACACTGGAGATTTGTGACAAATCGCCAAACCCAAGTGAGTTTATGACACAACTTTGTTTATTGTGCGTCTTAAAGCGCTGAAAATAAAGTGGGTAAATATATATTTTGCCTTTTGCATTTTATAATTTTCCATTCAGCATGTGGAAAATAAAGGTATACTGATATTATTTTGTTCCAACATGCTGCTATAAGGACTTACATGTTGTCATGATGCTCTACTATGCAATTTGAGTATTTTGCAAGTACACTAGGACAGTATTATTGTAGTTCTTGACACCCAAAACGTATTTGCTCCAAGTAAAACGTGGAGGAAAGTGGCTGTGACCAAATTGCAGAGTTGGTTAAAATTCCTGCTTCGCTGTTTAGCGTAATTGTGTGATCCTGGGCAAATAATGTAATCTCACCCTGACTTCAACTGCAAAAATTGGAGTGCTTATAAGTGATTATGTTTACACCCTTACAATAGGACAGTTTTAATAAGTGTAGAGGCAGCTTGGCGTACCTTAGGGCTCCTCTGCTACTGGCTCCCATACTGTCACCTAGAATTGCATTATGGCTGCACTGGTCCTCCCCCATTCCTGTATCACTTGATTCGACAAGCAGACATAGTCTCACCAGCCAGTCAGTGCACCAGAGTTTCTAGTATAGCAGACTAACTGGTAGAACCAACGTTACGTTTTCTCCCCTGTTGCTCCCAGTCACTGAAGTTGCTTGGGTCGTCCAGAGTACTGCCCCACACTCTGCAATGTCTGAAAAATGAGTAACTTGCTTTGTGTGTGGATTTCTTCTTGCTGTTTCTCACATTGTGTTCATGTAGGGAGATCCAAAATCTCACGGCTAGAATGGAAGAAAGGCACATCTGGTCAGGTCACTGGCCTACCTGCTGAGATGTACAGGTAGCACTGTCATAATTAAAGTATGGCGGACAGAATAAGAAGGGGCATGCATAAGGAGCGGCCATTGATTGATCAGGAGGGCAAAACAGGGAAGCCAGTAGTAATATTGTTTTCAAGGCAGGCTGTGCAGCATCCATGTATGAGCTCTCTTCTCTTTTGTTTGTCCTAGTGGGGCAATGTGTCACCTCCCAACCACCTGCGAAGCTCTAGAGACAAATACCCCACTTCCAGCAGTTGAATTTCCTGTCGAGCATATGAGGCATCAGGCCAGTGGGTTGCAATTTCATTGCCTTTGACCCCTTTTAGGTTTGCAGTGAATGACTTCATCAGAGGTCCATTGTGGTGGCAGTCAGAGAGTAAGAGTCTCAGGCTGCTCTGTGGTACGCCTCCTCGTCTCTGGAAACAAAGAATAAGTGGGGTGCAGTTGTTTTACTGACTAAAGGAAGGTGTTTTTTTTTTAAATGTTGACGAGCATGGGTACTACTACAGAGCAACATTTCAAAAGTCGCAAAATTGTATGGTTCAAGTGTGGTCTGTTGGGTGTTAAAAGGAGGCAACTGGCACTCTTCAGCCATTTACAAACCCACATGGTATTTGTTGTTAGATTTATTTTTGCAATGATCTCTGCAGCCAGGACAAGTCAAACGTGTGCACATTTGTATTTATTGACTAGACCTTAAGACCAGTCCAGCAGGCTCTAATGGAAACTGCATTCCATGTGTGCACCATTATATGTTTTTGTTCTTATACATTTGCTTTTCAACAGTCCTTAATTCCGTTTGAAGCACTTAAGAGGTCTGTTGTCCTGTCCTGACCTGGGCCATAGCCTGACCTAGGGTATGCTTTTTTTCTTACGTTAAATGTTTGACATGGAAATGCCAAGCACTAGCAAGGAATCTGGTCAATGATCATTTCTGAAACGTTCAGCTCACTTAACGAAAGGCAGACTCCCTAAAGGTTGGAAGCTCAACCAGAAAAAATATTTTCAAAGCAAGTACCCATGGTTAATTGATAGAGGACACACTCTTGGATGCACCATTTGGCATCAATTCAATAGCTTTGGTGCCGGGAAAACACATGACATGATGTCTAAAGAATGGACTGAGTTAACTGTAAGCTCATATGGTACCAACAAAGACAAGCAACAAAGATCTTTACGAAAGAAGATTACGAAACATGGACTAACAAAGGCACACATCACAGCCTCAAAAATATTAATGCTGGCAAAAATACATACATTGCTGAAAGAAACATCTTGAGCCCAGGCAGGGAAAATATCAACAACTGCCAGAATATTCCATACGGCTTATAAAGAAGCAACATGCCAGCCTATGGTTTTGAATCTGAGATAGACTGCCAGCAATTGAATGGGCTATATATGGGATGCATTTTACATTCCAATGTGGCTTGCTCAAGTTTACAGCAACACATTTAATCGGAAATGAAATGAAAGGCATTTGCCAAAATAGTTGAATTTTCTCCTAAAGTGAGCCTTTTGCTGGATGAGGCGACTGCCTTAAATTAAAAAAAGTGCTTTAATTGTGTACCTACGTACTCAGCTACAGGATATGGAGTCTCCAGCTAATATTTCTGTTGACGTTATTGAGCTCAGTGATGTGTCTGCTGAAGGTATATTAAACAGTTTGCTGTCTTCGCTATAAAAGGACCCAATTAACATTAGTGAGGACTTTCTCACCAAATATCTTGTGTCAGTCGCTTGTGCTGCATCACGCGGCTCTTGCGGCCGCCTCGCACTTGGCACCGTGGCCGCTGCTGGCGGGCCACCCCCTCCTACCTCGTGTCAACAGATCGAGAAGGAGGACACGGGAGAGCAGAGCGGAGACACGCGTGGGGGCATTGGCACACACCCCAAATCAAATAAGTGAGGTGGGGCGGAAAGGCCTGCCCCCCCTAACGAGAACTACATATGTTACACTAAAACCCTCAGGGAGAAGCAGGGGGGGAAGTTCAATGCCATTGATCCCCAATTGTGCTTCATTTAATTGGACATAGCGCCCAATGCACATCATATGAGGAACAGCGGGAAACGCCGGGACTGCGGGCATAAAGCGGCTGGGCCTGAGGCGGCCACTGCAAAGGGGACGCAGTAAGCCAAGACTCCCCCCCCGGCACTCGGTGGGGTTCACCCAATAAGTCACCAGTTCAATTTAAGTGGAGTAGTGACGGGTACAGTACTAACACCCGGCTATATGCAGACAGAACTTGGCGGCCCCTGCTGGACGGCAACTCATTAATCCTGGAGTGGAGCGGAAGGGGCACTCCACTGTGGGCAGTGCGGGGGTAGTATATGTGAACAAACTTTTGGGATCAGTCCAGCGAAGACCCTGGCCCTGTGGAAGGCGCACAGAGATAGCTGAACACCAGGGAGACGGAAGGTGCATGGCGGGCCAACACTCCCGCTCTGCCCGCCTTTTTGCCCATTTAAGAACACCTACGCAGAAGTTTATACTACGTGGGAGGACACAGTCCACTCAGGGGGCGTACACCATATTACATGGGGCGCACCGAGAAGAAGGGAACGGGGGGGAGAAAGACCGGCCCGATGGATACCTTTGCCAGTTCCCAGCCACATAGGACGGCCGAGGAAGCGCCACAGGAACACGACAAACAAGGGGAAGATCCCTTGGACCGCCTAGCGACGTTGGTCCAAAATGGCTTCATGGCAGTCAACGTCAAACTGGACGATATAGTCGCAACAATTGGGTCCCTTAAAGCCCCAGTGGAAAAAGAGAGTGTGCACATCACGGAATGGAGAGCAGGATAAGCACCAACGATGACACACTATCACAACATGGCCGCGACATAGCCCGCCTCCAGACAGAACTACGAAAAACTCAAAACAAGTGCGAAGATTTAGAGTCAAGATCGCAGAGAAATAATATCCGGATTGTTGGAGTTGCGGAAACTTTTGGCAAAGGTGACATGGAGAGGCAAGTGGAAACCCTGTTGAGAAGCATCCTGGGAACAGACTCCTTCTCCTATCACTTTCTGGTGGAAAGGGCTCACCGCACGTTGGAACCACTACCGAAGCCGGGGGCACCTCCCCGCACCATAATAGCACGCCTCCTCAATTACAGAGATAGGGATGTGATACTCAGACTGTCCAGGGAGAAAGGTACTCTACTCTTTGAACATAATAGAATCCACATATATCCGGACTTCTCCGCTCGCATACAGGCACAGAGGCGGTCCTATGAACTAGTTAAGAAACAGCTACGAATACGTAATGTACCATATGCCCTCATCTTCCCAGCGAGAATCCAACATGGTGGGAGAGCCCATTTCTTTGAACACCCCACAGAAGCTATGACATACATTGAGGCCTCCATTCCTTTACCTCCCAGAGATCGAGTGGTCGACCAGAACGCCAGACCACGACTGGGGGATGAGGTACCAGATTCGGCTGACTAACCGGAACACATCCTCAGGCCCCAACTGAGGGAAAGAATTGGGAAAGGATGATGGAACTCCCTATTAGCGGCGGGTGCCGACTCCCTGCCGCCCAGAGAAAGGACAACTTTGAAATGTAGACGGACTGAATGAAAATCTTATAGAGAACTGAGCCGAGAGCCTCCGCCAGGACAGGCCAGGTGCATGCAAAAGGTTACCCTCAGGAAAGCTCCACAAGTTTAAGGGAATTTATGTTACAGGGCAGCATCGTCAAGTTGGGGAAGATGATATGGGTGGGGGGCTGAAATATAGTGAGAAGTTTAGCTCAGTTGAGCAGGGTGGGGAAAAAGGGGGGTGTGCAGGGATAAGGACTCAGTTGGAGGAGTCCTTCAAGTTAAAAAAAGTGGTAACATTGCAACACATGGTACTCTCCTAAGCAACAGTAAGCCAAGAGGCGCAAATGGATATACAGATAGGGCTAACCCTGCTAGAACAGCCCGAGGGCTTAGATTGAAATTACTTACATGGAACATACGTGGGCTGAACAACCGAGCAAAGTTGAATAAATTGGGAGCCTATGTCAATCGTCATCAAGTTACAAGAGACTCATGCGCTCCAGAAGGTTAACGCTGAATTCTTGAAAGGATGGGGTAAACATAGATATTGTACAGAATACTCCTCACAGGCACGATGAGTACTTGTCCTGATTCACCCATCCGTTGGGTTCGAACTAGGGAGAAGTAAAATAGACCGGCTGGGTCGATACATTATAGGGTGGGGAAGCATTGCAGGGGAAGAACTGATATTGGTAAACACGTATGGTCCAAATGTGGACGACCCTGATTTCTACACGAATGTAATGCAAGAGATTGGTTTATGTGGATACAAGCAAATACTGTGGGGAGGGGATTTCAATACCATACTAGACACTACCCTAGATCGATCCACCTCCACACGCAGGAATCCCACGAAAACAGCTGACACTGTGCAACAAATCATGTCACAATTGTTGCTGGTAGATGCCTGGAGAACACTACACCCCCAAAAAAGACAGTGTTCCTTTTACTCCTCTGTACATGACACCGAATCCCGCATTGACTACTGGCTGGTGTCTGCGTCCCTTATGCACCAAATCAACGGCAGTGACGTATTTCCCCGTACCCTGTCGGATCATTCCCCTTTCTTGTTAGACATGACACTAGGTGACCTTAGACCCCCGGTCAAGAGATGGAGGATGCCTCCCGACATCGTTAAGGACCCTGCAGTAGCAGAGGAATTACACACCGAGGTCGAATTTTTCCTTGAAACCAATAAGGACTCAGTAAATAGCACCGCGATTTTGTGGGAGACGTTTAAGGCATGGGTGAGGGGTATCCTGATCTCCAAATCCACGGGACTGTTGAGGGCAGTAAGGGGGGAACTGGTGGAGGTGGAGAAACGATTAGGGGAATTAGAGCAGCAATATACATCCCTGCATGAAGACAGCACCCTTGCTGCTATCAATAGCAACTTACAAGAATTCAGTAAACAAGCTACTAGGGAATTGCTGTATATGGCTTCACCGGCCAGGGCGTGCCGGTATGGTGAGGGGAATAAGGTGGGCCGCACCTTAGCTAACCTACTAAAAGTTGAAAGATGCCACACGCCGATTTCCAGCATAATAGCGAGAGACGGCACAGTAACAACAAATGAGGAGGATATAAATAGATAATTTTCCCATTTTTATACAGAACTATACGCCAACCACGACCTGAAAACTCCCAATGACATCAGGGAATACTTAGATAATATTACACTCCCGAAAATGTTAGCTGAAAATAAGCTACTGTTAGACCAGCCCCTTACGGTTGAAGAAATACATTAAATCACTTGCCAACGGAAAGGCACCCGGCTCAGACGGTCTGGGGATTGAATTATATAAGGAACTCAGTGAGGAGCTTGCCCCGATATTACTGTCTGTGTGAGAAGAGGCCATAGAGGCAGGGACACTTCCAACGTCCATGAGAGAGGCCATTATCACAGTACTCCCTAAACCCAGGCGACCCCCTAATGAGATGTCCTTATACCGACCCCTGTCCCTTATAAACTGCAATGCTAAAGTATTTGCAAAGATTCTGGCCACCAGACTCCTGCCCCACATGCAGGTATTGATACACCCGGACCAATGCAGATTTATCCCCACTAGATCGACGGCACTCAATCTGCGCCGGCTATTTGGGGTCATGGCCCAAATTAAGCCAGAGGCACAGGCAGTGGCTGTGTCTCTAAATGCCGAAAAGGCGTTTGACTCTGTATCATGGGCGTATCTATTCATGGTGCTTGAGAAATTTGGGCTAGGTCCATACTTCCTGAAATGTGTCAAGGTACTATACACTAACCCGGGAGCTAGGGTATTAACTAACTGCACCATGTCAGAATGGTTTGAGCTGGGGAGGGGTACAAGGCAGGGTTGCCCATTCTCCCCCATATTATTTGCCCTGACAATGGAACCAGCTGCGGCAGCAATTAGAGAACATCAGGGACAGAGGGGTATATGGATGCCGAGCCTGAACCAATCGATATCCCTGTATGCAGATGATGCTCTGTTATACATCCGGGAACCGGACATACATCTGGGTCCAGCAATAGAGGCGATGCACACATTCACAGAATATTCGGGATATAAAACTAACCATTCTAAATCTGAAAATTTTCCCCTGACCCCAGCCACTAGATGTCCAAACAACACACATGGCCTGCAGTGGTCCCCGGATACGATAAGATACCTGGGGGTTATCGTTTCGAGAGACAGAACATCCCTACTTTTGAATAACCACAAATCTCTATTGAATACGATTGCTACTAAACTACGCTTCTGGGCCAAACTTCCTATTTAGTGAATTGTATATGGTCAACCGTTGTATCGGAAAACATAACAGATGCACACTTTTGTGCTGCACTACGACAGCCAAATATTGTTCAATAAACTTCACGTGTATGACAACTTGCTTATGTAAAAAACACAAACTTGTGTGTGTGTTTATTTCTTTCGTAACAAGGATTTTCTGTTATCTCATTCAGTATATCATAGGCACATTGCATATTATATTGTCATATACAAACTTGTTCGTGTATGCCTGTTTCAATAATAGTTTTCTTTCCCAATTACAGTTTTAATCACATCATGATTCTTCAACAAACAATACTTCATTCATTTGTAGTCAAATTGTTCCAAAATGTCTTGATATCCTTGGTTTATTGTCCCAGTTTTGCACAAGCCCTTTTGCAGGCTTTTAGGATTCTAACCTATGGGTTCCACTACGCGTTTCGGGCAATGTGTTCGCCCTTCTTCAAGTGGGGATATCAATTTTTTCTGTCTTTTTTCTGCAAAATCAATGTGTACAGATATCTGCATTAGTTTCTATTACTTTCTACAATCATTCTATGTATACGTCTGACAGTTAACACTTGACTAACCTTGGTCCCGGTGAACCGGTATGTGGCAATACTCTGCACACTTCTGTGTGGTGACTGTGTGTCTCTTAGTTTCTCTTTTGTTCAACTTCTTATTTTCAGAGTTCCACCACTATAGGAGATAAAGTTAAAAGCCTGGATTCAGTCATGTATACTGTGGGGAATCATACTAACATTGCTTCTTTCATTTGCGCTTTGGGTGAAAAGTAGTCAGATCACAAGTGGGATCAGTCGCTAAAATCAGCGCTGAGTCCCACTATGTGATCCGTATTACAGATATTACTTCTTTCATTCATTCTTTGTTTGGTGAAAAGTAGTAAGATCATGAGTGGGATCAGTCGCTAAATTCAGCGCTGAGTCCCACTCTGTGATCAATATTGCAAACAAGTAAGACCTTTGCTGTTTAAAAGACTCACCGTTAGGTGTGGGACCCGTCTCATGTATATGCGATTGCGGTGTTCTGTGTCAAATGTTATAAGCGTTCCTGGGTTAGGATCCCTCTGGGGATTCCTTCGCTCTGTTCATGAGGCTCGTGGGCTAAAGGACACTCGTCCTACACGGTGGACGCAGAGCGTCCTACTGTGGATGAATGTGCGAGGGCAAAAGGAGTCCCTCGCGGTACGGAGTACTTTCGTTTCACTCGCATTTGCGTTTTCACCGCTGTTTGATTCCTGTGTTCTTTTCCCCGTAATGATGGTGTTGCCGTATGCTGGGTCCTACATTGGAGGGTTGCTAAGCAACCACTCTATGGCTATGTGTCTACTGACTTGCCTGTTTTGGTTCACGGCGTAATTAAAGGCGCCATGTGGAAATAATGTACTTGCTGCACTGTCTTTCATGTAATGAGTTCTTGCTCATTGCCTACATGTTGTGTCTGCTATATTGTCTATTTGTGGGCCTTTTTCATATTCGCCATGTGCGGTCGGTATGTTTAATGAAGATTACCGGCATTGTTAATTCTGAATACTTTCCCTTTTACATTCAGATAATTTTCAACATAAACTAAGCCAATTAGCATCCATTGCAGTATATTCAGATGTACCACCAATTCAATACATTTGATATAAATCCTTTTGAGAAGTGTCACTTACCATTTTTCTTGATTATACATAACTGTTGTAACCAATGGTATATTTACCCTTTAACCATTTGTTGTTACCATACAAAATATATTTTGGTACATCTTATATATAACAATTATTATAATACAATATCTTCAACCTTTCTGATGGTTAAATAACAGTTCAACACGTGCATTACATTCATGGATGTTGTAAGTCCTGATCAGTACATTTGTGAATATGTTTTAATACAGTTTGCATAGAATTAATGACTCTAAGTTTCTTTTATTCACATTGTTAGTTTCACCCACATTGTCCAATCTAACCAAGGATTGATAGTTCGTACTGAGGCAGTTCCTCTCATCATTTATGGCCTTTCTAACTTTTCACAGGGTAGATATGCCTTGTGATGAATTCACAAGAAACAATTTAGGTCCCATTCCATGTTCATTCCCCTTGGGTACATGCTATCAAGTTTTTCTATCCAGAATATTTCTCTTTGTTGGAGCATTTTGTTTAGATTACCTCCCCTCCTGGGTAATATCACATGTTCCAGTATGACAAACTTAATTTGTGCGATTGTGTGCTTTTCTTTCACAAAATGTTGGGCCACTGGGGATTTTTCTGATTTCTGTCTGATGTTAGATTTATGCTCACACCATCGCGTCTTTGCTTTGCGTCCTGTAAGTCCCACATAATAAAGTCCACATGGACATTTGATTCCATAAATTACATTGCTGGTATCACACGTTGAAGTGTGATGGAGTTGGATTCTTTTTCCATTGTGGGGATGGCTAATCTCATTTCCTTTGATTAGGTTATTACAGCAATTGCAATTGTTACATGAGATGGTTCCTTTGTATATTGTTTCATTTTTCTTTTTGTGTCCAATGTCTGATTTCATTAGATGATCTCGTATAGATGGGCTTTTAGCATACGCAAATAATGGTGGTTTAGGAAACAGTTCTGCCAGTTTGGGATCTAGTTCCAACAATTTCTAATTTTTTGTGATGATTCTTTTAATCGAATTGCTCTGTTGTGAGTATGTGGTTACATAGACCAGTTCAGTAGCTGTATTCTTTATTCTAGGTAGCATTGCTTCTGTCCTTGATGTTCCTTTGACTTTGGCTGCATGTCTAGATACTGTGTCTGAACTGTACCCCCTTTCCAAGAAGTTTTTCGTGAGATCTCTTGCTTTGATCTCATACTCTTCCTCATTTGATATAATTCTTCTGTATCTCAGAAACTGACTTAAGGGAATGCTTTCTATTGTTTTCTTGGGATGGAAACTTGATGCCAGTAATAAACTGTTTCTATCGGTGGTTTTCGTAAAGATTGTTGTCTCCAGTTTGTTGTCTTTTAGGTAAACCTTCACATCCAGAAACTCAATTGATGTTTGACTGAATTTGTGTGTAAATTTAATTCTTGGTGTGATCGTATTCATGTATGTGAAGAATTCATTTAACTCGTCCACTGATCCGTTCCAGATTCCAAACAGGTCATCTATGAACCTCACTAGGCATTTAAGTTTGTTCTTCCATCTTGGGTTTTGTAGTACAAATCTTTCTTCTAAATATGTCATATAGGTGTTTGCGTAACTTGGGGCCATGGCAGCCCCCATAGATGTTCCTGATATCTGAATGAAGTACCGATACAGTACACCAAACTTCCTATTTCACTTATCGGACGGGTAGCTATACTAAAAATGGTCATTCTTCCTAAACTATTGTACATATTTACTAATATTCCGATCTGGCCTGGCAGGCGGTTCTTTGACACTCTTAGATCTATGGTGGTGGAATTTGTCTGGTGGGGAGGCGGCCAGGATGAAATGGGAAAAAATGGTGGAGCCATATAGCAAAGGTGGCATAGCAGCTCCGGATTTCGAATTATACTATCTAGTTGCACAGGCCCAGTTTGTTAAACACGGGTATGATGAGAAGGACACCTCACCCCACATTTGCCTAGAAGAGCACGCTGCACACCCGACTGATATAAGATTGGTCATCTTTGAAAAAAAAAACAGGGATGAATGCCCATTCGATCCAGTTAGTACAACAGCTCAGGCATGGTTCAAACTTTACCGCAGGCTTGGGGTGGAGACACCTTACTATGCTGTGGCCCCGTTCTGGAACTTCCCCGGTATAGCACCCACATATGATCCAAGTATACAACACAAATGGGACCCGGAGGAGGAATTTAAAATCAGAGACATATTCCCCATTGGTAAATTTATAACGTTGGAGGAATTTAAAACAGGGATGGGAAGTGACCAATTAATGGTATTGCAATATCATAGAATGAGAATGGCTTTTAAGGCCAGGTGTCCAATGGTCCCAGATGAACCCCCACCACACCCGTGCCTGATGACCCTATCCACCTGGTCGGGAACAAGTGTCTCGGGGCTATATGCGACTGTGCAGGCTAACACTCCAACGGTAAATGTAATAAAGGCCTCCTGGGAAGCAGATCTGGGTGAAAATATAAATGATAGAACCTGGGTAAGGTACTGCGAATTGACCAAGAAGGTATCCATGAATGTGGGCCTCAGGCTGATCCAATTTAAGATGTTGAATAAACTACACTATACCCCCCAAAAAGTTGCGATGTTTACAAATAACAGTCCTGGAAGGTGTCAGAAATGTGGGGCAGATCAAGCTGATTCGATACACATGTACTGGAGTTGTCCTCATGTGCATGTATTCTGGGGCGAGGTAGCAAACATTTTGGAGGAAGTAACGCAGATACCAGCAGACCTCACACCACAAAAATATCTGTTTGGGGATATTGGTAAACAGAGAGAAGCAACGAGAAGGCTCTTCAATATTGCATGCCTAGTGGCAAAAAAGTGCATTCTGCAAAAATGGAAGAGTGTACAGGCACCGCAAGTGAGCCACTTCCTTAAGGAATTGATGTATGTCAATGAATGTGAAGAACACTATGTAATGTCACTCCCGAGTTCATGTAAACCGAAGGACATTTGGGCCCCGTTTAGAATATATCTATACGAAGCAGACTCGGCCAGTAACAAACCGGCAGGACCCAGTGAAGCGTCCAATCAGTAATATTGTTTACTCTGTTGTATAACTGAACTGAATGTTGCTGTTCTAGAGCTATGTGATATGTGATGTTGTTGCAATGCTATGTACCGCGAGCATTAAATAAAGTTTTTTAAAAAAAAAGAATTGTCTCTTGACTTACAAAAAAACGTGATTACATGATCATTGATGCACATGGTCCTATTTGCTGACAAATATCAGTGTTTCAGGCAATGGTAGAAGGGCGAGGAAAACATTCTTCCCAGTGCGAGAAGGCCATAGAAGAAAATAGGTTCAAGGAGTGACCCTGCATGAAGGAAAGTCGTGCGACAAAAGAATTGAACATGGATAGTTTTTTTGCAGTCTTGCAGAAAATGTACGGAGTCGTTGGTTGTCTCCAGGAGATTCTGCTGCTGCTGACAACAAAGTTGCATACGAGAAACTAATAAGCGAACTCAAAGTTTTGTACAGGCAGTACTGGCCAGATGAGTTACCACCTACGTATGGAGAAAGTGAGATAGAGTCTCTGTGTGAAAGATTTGATATTGGTGACACTCGTCAAACCATTCGGGCTTACAGGGAACATAGGGAGACAGGTGGAAAAGAAGTTATTAGCCACTACAAGAAACTTTTGACAGCTGTGAACACTATAGCTATCTCCAATGCTGAGTGTGAATGAGGGTTTTTACAAATTAATCTAGTCTGCACATCAACAAGAGCATCCCTACATACTGACACCATTTCGTCCTTACTATTCTTTAATCTCGTTGGCCCACCATTGAAGAAGTTCAACCCCATCCCCTCTGTCAATTCATGGGTTACAAAAGGACAAAGAGTTGCTGATGATACTAGAAATAAGGAATGAATAAAGGACACAGCCAGGTCAGATTTAGACACTTTATGGGCTTTTATGAGCGAACAGAGACAACAATGCAAACACTATTGCACTTTTAATTATTCAATATATTATTTATTTATACTTTATTTATTAACTGCTGTTTGCATTTGTTTGTTTTGTTTATTCATATTTTGCAATTTGCACTTGACTATGGCAGCTTAGCCATGGTGACCCCAACAAGCTGTTGGCAAAGTTGTGATAGCATCTTTAACTGGAGTTATCATGGCATTTTGTGAAATGTTATAAAACATATTTTGCCATGTTATGCTACATACTTTGGCTGGCAGAATGTAAATTACTTCAAACAAACACATAATTTAAATAGCATTTCACAGTATATTTAATTGATATAGATGTGATGCCTTCTCTGCCTCCTTCTCTAAATTTAAAATGAAAACATGGCACAAGGTGCTTTTTTGTTTGTTTCTGTTCTATGTTCAAAGTGTTTATTTATTCTTAATGCATTTATTTATTCTTTACTCAGTGAGAGGTTAAATAAAAAAGTGTTTTTGAAGATGTCTCAGATTTGTTATTACTGCAATATCTGTTAACTTTCATTCAATCAAACCTATTGTTTTAACTACAGACAGTCTATTATTTTTCTTAATTTATGTAAAAAAAAAAATCCTCTCTCAAGAGACCCCAGCTCCACTCTGAGCCATTTGGTACACTGGTCGGGTGGGGAGGGGGGTATTTTACAAAATTGCTAAATAATATAACGTCCATAGGTGCGCAAACCATTTTATCAAATGCATTATCACTTTGAGGACAGCAAGTATGGTCCAGACATCGAACAAGTATGGTCTAGAAGTGTGTTCAAATGCACTCTTTTGCCTCTGGGGTTGCCGGAACCACTCACACTACCATAAAAATTGTTTTCCAACTTTAAAGCATTATACATCCTCAACCCATGTGTGCTCCTTCCCCATCTATCCCACTACTAGCCTGTGCCAGCAGTTGCTGTAGAAACAAACATCTGACATGGAGCAGCAGCAGTGTGATGGGCTGGTAGCGGGATGATCTACGTCTAGCATTGAACCAGCCCGGACTGCCAGCGCCACATTGTGGGTGGCGCCCACCGGCAATGGGGCTGGCGTTAGGGGGGCAACATTATTTGGGCCCTAGCACTTACTTTTATTTTTTTTTACAAATTAGGCAATGGTTGTACTATACTTTAGTGAGTACATTTGGGTTGGAGGAATATTGAGTAGGCATTTGCTAGATTTGCTGGTAACCTATGTTTTGAAGCAACAGAAGTGTTGTTACATTCAAACCAACCACTTTTTACATATACAGTATAGTGGCCTCAAGTGGTTGTGGCACCAGTGTGGTAGATTATGTCTACTGTTGTGAAGGTTTGCTTGCTAAGAGATTTCTGGCCCTCTGTAAAGATGGTAAGCTTACAGTTATGTTTGGTGCCATCTGCATTGTACCTTAGAAGCATTAGTATCACATATTGGCCTTGTAAGTTTATTTGTATGCTGGAACGATTGTCTGAATTGCAAAAAGGGTATGATATGCCATGATTTGCATTCTGGAGAAGCTGGTGAAATGGAATGGATTTACAATTTGGTATGGATAGATACACAAATTGTTCATTAGGGATGTGGTCTTGTGAAACATGGTTGCAGAGAGTGCATGTATGTTTCCACGTGTATGAAATCTGGAAGATTTCATTTATAGCAATGTTTTGGGTTCCTAGTACTTGTAGTAAGTACCTTTGGAATTCTTGTGGATCTTCCTTTGTGTTTATGGTGAATTTTACAATTCCTGTCCAGTAGTCCAATTATTGCCTTATACCTGACACTGTAAGTGCTGTCAGGATTATTTGTGGTATTTATATGAAGGATGAGCATTTGTAAACACAACTGGTCTGAGCCGTTTAAGTAAATGTTGTGAACAATTGGTGGCAATTGGAAGAGACGATTGATTGCTACATCGCAATGCAATTTACTTCAGTTGTGTTGCTACATTTAAACGAACCAGAGATGTGTGCCTCTGTATCCTTTGATGGGCCAGCAACTGTTTTTCGATAAGAGAGATTTACCTCTTTGTCTTCTGATGCATGTGCAGTTGTTTTTGTACCAGGGTGTTTTGTGGGTGTACTATTTGATGGAGCAGCTGTTGTTCTTTGTTTTTACAGCACTACTGCTGGGAGATATTTTATAGGTTATGTTCATATTAGTTTTCTTTTTAAAGGGTTTCTTTTGTGAGGTACAGGGTACAAGGGGGCGTTGTATTCTAGGATGCAAGGAATGTCAGCGTTGTCTTTGTTTGCATCAAAGTAACTAGGAATAAACCATTGAGCGTACAGAGGTATGAAATTGCTACGTAACTCATACTTTCTTTGAAGACTGTGCTGCCAGTGTCAATCAGTGCGTGATCTAGACCTAGCGATTTGTGAAATGTGACAGCATATATAAGAGATAGAGAGAATTGTTCTCTGCGTACGTACATGTGTTTGAAAAGAAGGAACTGTGCTATTGTGCAGCCTACTTCTTTTACTTCTACAAGTTTGTCAAAGTGGATGTTGACAAACTGAATGTTCTTGCTATGTGGATATGTTTTGAAGCCAACAACTGTACCAATTGCTCCATTCACTGAACCATGTTCTATGTCAAGGTTACGTTACATGATTACATAATTACTGTGTAGTTTAGACACAGAGTTAATATTCTTTCTAATCAAGCTGTGTTGGAGATACATTTTTTAAGTTATTTAGTCATGTTGTTGCTTGTTGACACATAGGCATACCATGCACTTCTAGTTTGTCTGTGGAGCTGATATGTAGTATCGGTTGGATTTCTTTTTTCAACATTGTATCATTGAATTTTTTACAGTTTGCAAAGGCTGGCATTAAGGACATGCATTTTATATTATCTTGCATTCTGAGATAAATTAAAGCCAACATGAGGTTGAAAACCATGCTTTCTTCATCTATCAGAAGCATTTTCATTTATTGCTGAATTCTGCACTCTTCGGTAGCAGCTTGTGCTGATCATTTGTAGTATTCTAATTTGTTTTGGTGTTCTACTGGGAGGAGCTTTAGTCAGTGTAAAGTTGTATCTCTTATGGTGTAGGCAGCTAAACCTGTGGGGGCTGTCACAACACCGGAAAGGTTGTTGTTTGCTAAGTCTTGTAGAATTTGCTGATTATTTTAATTAAGAATGTTTTGCCAGAACCAGCTTCCTCACTTACATACAAGAGCAGAGGTTTATAATGTTTACAGCTGCACATTTTAGTTTTATGTTTAAAACCATGTACAATTTCTTCAGTGACTTCTAGATAATTGGTGAGTTGTTCATCATTTAGCTGTGATTTGAGCACCGACAAGTCTTCTTCAGATTGTTTACATCGATACATGGTATTGTCTACCTCAGTCATGGCTATTTCTGCTACATTTAGAATAAGTGGTTCTCCAGGTGGTTCTTGGCTTCCTGTAAGAGAATGCTGACTGGCTTCAGGTGTGTCTTTATCTAGCAGAGCTTCAATGTCTTCCTCTTGATGGTGTTCATTGTCCAACATTTGTTTGTATTGTTTAAAATTGACATTTGTTATACTGCTTTTATTTGCATTGAATGCAGCTTCAAATGAGTCAGGGTCACCTAATGATTCTTTTTTCCAAGGTTTAAAAGTTGCAGTAGAGCCATGTAATAAAGTTCTCTATGTTGTGGAGGTTTAAACAATATATTTTCATGATTAATTAGACTGGGCTTGGTAAGTTTTACTAGGCTTCCTTCACAAGTTGAGACTGAATATTTGCAAGTTGTCTGGCGTGACATTTTTTTGCAGGCCATATTTTCCAAAACAGTACTTCTGTTTGGTAGTATGTCTCAATTACATGTTTTTGTGAATGTCCTGGCTGTTGGGATCATTTGTGGCTATTGTTTCTATTGTCTGGTAAAATTTCAGTACTCTTTTTCATGACAAAGCTGGACCTAGTTTTAGCCAGACAATGGGCCTCATTATAAGAGTGGCGGCCACGGTATGAACGGTGCAGGTAAGGCACTGGTACCGTTCATACTGGGCTGCCACATTACGAGTTCTGTTTGCGGGTCCCTGACGCCCACCAGGTCTTACCTGACAGGCTGTGCGGCACCCGCGGGCGGAACTCGTGATTGCACCGGCACCGTTATGAATGGTGCCGGTGCAACCATGCTCCCCACCCCCATTCTGCCCCAAAAAGCCTTACATTACCGCCATGCTCGTAATGAGGCCCAATGTTTTCAGATTTACAATATAAGGGTGTCCCTGTTAAACAGTCGGAAGCTTCGTAACATCTGCATTCTCTATGGGAGAGCATTTTATATTTATATATATATTTTTGTGAAAGTTATTTGTCAGATGATGTGTCATCCCAGAGGTCTTTTACCTCTGTTGTAGAGGAGGAGTCAAGTACCTCTACCGGACATTCCGCCCCTATTCTGCCTATATGTTGGCAACTGGAAATTGCGACATGCGCAAAGCCAATAATGGTGCCTATATCGAGAAAGGTCCTTGAAACAAGGTATCCATTGAGAAAACCCTGCATTATCCACTGAGAAATTACAATCTTCTGAAGGAAATTTGGGAAGAAGTGTGAAAACAAATGAAAAAGAAGACTGGTAATATCACGAAAAGCAGAGGTGATGCACCCAGAAGAGATGCAAATAAAGTAAGAATATAGATCTGATAGAAGCTGATGACCAAGTAGTGAAGTAAGCAACATTTTGGGAGCGAAATGAAGATTAGATGTGCGGAGAAACACTGAAGAGAATGCAAAACCATTTTACAATTGTACAGATGCAGTAACGCAAGTAGACAAAGTAATCATAAGGCTGGCTATATAGTGAATAGATTGCAGCGATGCGCCAATGTATATATAACAGAATGTATAGAATCTGGATGTTCCACAATGCACTTTAGCAAACTTGGACCCTGTGAATGGAAGTGTGGTGCAGCAGAATAAGATAGCTGGCAGTGAAGGAAGCTTCGAGAAAGGCTTGCCTGGCCCAGTGCCAAGAGTTCGTGCCACCAAGAGCCTTGCCATGTACTCAAGAAGATACAATAACATGAGAAGCAAGCTAAGCTCCAGTTTGAGGTGGAACGGAAGTTGCTGAGGATGCCAAGAGTTCCTCATTTAATGGTGTTTTAATACAATGAAGAGCTCAAAATCGTGGTCTCCAGTCACATGGTCAGATGAAAATTGACTTTGGGGCGAGCTACACCGAGACCAGAAGATAAGGCCATGCCACACTCCCTTTTATTCTCAGGCACAGTGAGCCTCTGCACGGCCAAGTTCAAAGGAGTTAATTGAATGGTAGACCGCAAGAGTGATGATGGATGTTGGGCTAATTGGGTGGGGAGACACGGTCAAGTCCACCCACTGGCACTTGGGGTACCAGCTTGTGTGCTGCTAGCAAGTGGAATATTCCAGAAGGGTATAAGTGTGCCAATCAATCATAGAGGGCCACGTATTAAGCATCCCTATAGTTTGAGAACCCAATAGTATGTCGAGTGTTAGACTGACACGGGAGATGACTTTCACTTGCGATGGCCTTAATTGTCCACCTTATCTTAGAGACCCAATCACATCCCTGTATCCCATAGAAAGTATATGTAGATGTTCCCCGTTGACCAACCACAATCTCCCATAGGTTTTCTTATTTGCCACGTAGTGTGAAGTCACTTATGATGAATTTTTGCTATATAAATTATGTTTTTTATGAAATGTATTGAGCTAATTCTGTGCGGTGTCCGTTGATGTCTGTTGTACTCCCTGTTTTAAGGACTTGTTATTAAAACAGCTTTGACTTTTGCCAAACTTCCTGAGTCAGTCTGATTATTGATGTATGAGTATAACCTGCATCCCCATCCATCTCAGATACTGTTACCTCGTCGTAAAGGACCCGGCCTACGGGTTCACTGTTTTCTCTGCTTTGGTGAGATAGGCTGTGACATATCTTGCAACTGCAGTGGAATTGTCTGCGATGTATTGTATGTCTATATTTGCATTCATTCCACAAGAGGGAAATAATTGGATTGTAATCATTGATGTACTTGGATGCTTTGCCCCTTTTAATGTTGTATGTGTTTTTAGGGGATTGCCCTTTTACACTGTGCCTAACAGAAGACATCAAGCTATTTACTTGTCCTTTTGTGCAAAATGGTCTAGGGAAGCCAATGCGACATTTGGTATAGTATTTCCCTTTGTTTTTATATTGACATCGACATCGGCCTGAACGTGAGCAGTTGGTGGGGGTGGATAGAAACTTACCTGGTGAGGGGGCCCTGAACCACCTCGTCTGAGAATATTGTGGGCGTTTGGGGAACAGTAAGAATTGAACTTTGAGGTGGAGAGAGGCAGGGATCTGCCATGAGGCGATAGCGTTACAAAATTGCAGTCTGTTTAATCTGATAAGGGGCTCAATTATGAGTGGGGATAAGGTGTGCTGTGTGATGCATGCCTTGGATTAACTGAACAATTGCAGTCATTTGGGGAAAAAAGGAGGACTCACAGTACCTTAAGATAGATGGAACAACAGGTTGGGCGGAAGCGGCGGGGCACCAGGCACAAACGGTGACTTACTTAAATGATCAGAGTAAAAGGGCCTGCCCAGGGTATTGGCCTGCACATCAGGCTTCAACAAGGTGCACTTTAGCCATGTTTAACTCCAGAATACATCACCGTTATTCAGATGTGTGTATCTGTGTAGATGAATTCACTGTATCAGTTTGTCTTCTGATTGTACCGGGGAGAAGGTATCCACACACTCTGTAATTGGATTGGTTCCCTAGTTCTGGCTGGATTGCTGTCACTGGTTAGGGGTCTCAAAGGTTCATAGAGTGGCAGTGGGGGTCATGTCCTGGGCACTAGTAAGGTGTGCAGAGGAGCATGAGGTTCAAGTTGTTGCTGTCGACATGGTGCCATAGAAAGTGGTTGTGGTGCAGAAGCAGATACCTCAGCAAACGTCAGAGGCCATAAAGGTTGACCAGGAGCGGGACTAAGACACAACTTTATTATTCTGCTAGAAGTATATATGTCACATGTACACTAATACCTCTTTCACAGCCAGATGTGTGCCCTATGACATTGTATCAATAGTTCAAACAACTATTTCTCAGAAACCATATTTTCAAATGCTGCCTAGAGGAGAGGGTGATGAAATCAGTGAAGGAATAGGTGAACGAGCCACTCAGTTTCATGATGGCCCTCTGGGGTAGCTCTGAGAGGAGACAATCAGTCAAAGCCCATGGAGAAAACCTGTATATATATTGGAGTTTCTCTTTATCGATTGATTCTTGAATCTGATCTAAGCAATTGATTGAAACAAGCTTCAAACCCCGAAGAAAAACTAAACCAAAGGAAAATGGGTAATTTCAACATGCGTTATAGAAGCAGAGTCATTGACAGTAAACAGGTTTGTTTTCTTTATATAAATGAAGTTCAACTACTTAAAGTATAACTTAGCCTGGCACTTTTCATTTAGTTGGATTACTATAATCGGGTCAGAGGACATCTGTGTGGCTGCATATTTTGACAATTGTACCCTCAGTTTAGGGGAGAAATTTTGGATTTCCAAAACATTTGCAGTCTTCAAGACTTTTATCAAAATGTCCTTAACAAGAGGATAATTTTCTTTTCTGGGAAGCAGGCAGGACTAGCAGAGTTTTCACTTGATTCCTTTGAGTTTGGTCTCTTCTTCTGTGCTTTGGGACATGTCTTTAGGTTTGACAAAGTAAGGATGGGAACCCCAGGGTTAGCCATAGGTTAGAGCCCAGTCTCAAGTAGGGAATAGTGGCTTCAGAAAGGGACAGTCAGTTCTCAGAAAGGGGCAGCAACACACCAAAAATGAAAGCGGACAAAAGTCAGACAGGACAACCAGATCATAAGAAAGGATTTGGCAGGATAAAGACATGGTGGTGAGGACCAGTGGAGTGATGAGGCACAAGATGCAATCCAGGCAACCTTCCCATCAAGACTTTCAAATCAACAGTTCCAGTGTGGACATTTATTCTGGTGGAAGCAGAAATTCTAGAGAGGGGATGGAAATAACAATGTGGAGTGTCAGTACCAAGAGGAAACAACCACAATGCCAGTGCACTGCAACAGTTCAATGGTGGTGTCAATACCATTTGACCAAGAGTTTCAAACATGACATCAGTTCAGGTGGGACAATTTTCTGGGGGGCATTTGTTCCAGCAGTTCGGCAAAAATGTCATTAGGGTGGGACAATAATAGTAGGGGTCAGCTGTTTTAGCACTAACAACAATTTCAGTGGGGATTAAAAGTACCAATGGGTGGGGGTGATACTGTAGTTCGATGCATGGTTAGAAAGATGCATTAATTCCTATCCAGTTTCTTTGGGATAAGGTTGCTGCATCTGGTGGTTGCTCGAATTTCAATAGTGTTGGGACCACTATGGTGATGATAGTGCGTGATACAAATATCCTTTAACATTAACATTAACATTAATAAGCATGGTAATCAAAGACTAAACAATGCTCTTAAAGAGAGATGACGGAATGACAGAACATGAAAACTATTAGGCATGACCTGGGACAGTTGGGCCATTGGAAGATGATGGAATGTGGAGGGAACCGGGGCTCCTGCCAGTCCCTGCTGAGTCCTCTGTAGCCCCTGCTTCTAGGGTCCATGTTCTACTGACTTCACTAGCGCATCCCTTTGGTTTTTCAGGGGTTGGAAAGTAAGTAACAAATATCATGCCATTGTATAGTGCAGTGCAGAGTGGCAGTTCAGATCTGATCAAATAATCACCCTTTTACATCCCATGTTCACTGCAGAGGATACAGTTTGTATTTTCTCTATACCATAACTTGTCCATTGTTTTCAGCTTTCTTTGGGGAATATTTTAATCACGTAAAATAACCAAAGTTGAAATGCATATTGATACGTTTTAGTGCCGGGGTGGTTACGAACATAGCTCACTGTATTAAGCAGCTGTTGAAGACATCTGCGTTCAAATGCTAGATAACAGTACCAACCTCCAGTAAGGCTGACTCAATCTTTCTTATCTCTGAGGTTGATGAACTTGAGTATATAAACATTGGTGGCAATATCACCTTCTGTGCTACAAAGCAATATTACTGCACCAGAAATCGATGGTTTTAAAAACTGGGACAATATCAGTATGGTGCACGTTTAGAGATCGGTCCCAGGAAACGAAAGTTGTAAAAACTGGGCAGGAGTGTCTACATGTCAATATATCTACGACACAAACAAACAGAATAATGTGTTAGTCAGGAGGCGTTGCTTGGTTGCCAAAATCTAGACAGCGGAACCAAATTGCTGAGGCCGGTATCTGGACTTTGACACTTGACGATTCTGTGATCCTAAACAGATCATTTTATTTCACAATAGGGCACTGTGCCGTCTTTAGTTAAAATTATTATCTTCCTAAGTGAGAACCACAACAAAGGTTTTGGAACAGAAAATATTTGCCTTCCCACCATCCGATGGCATTCTTTAGCCCATTGCATGCCCTTTGTGTTATATAGGCCATTGAGAGGAAGGGGACATAGACAGGAGAAAGCTGACACGCAATGTCAGATGCTTCTGGCAAGCTTATTTTAGGTCTGCTTATATGACATAAATCAGCTCGCTTTTTAGTAGAATTTCTAATCTTTTTCTTCAGATCCTGAATGACAAACAGCAAGCCAGTGTCAAACAATGAATACAAGCCAGTGGCTTTATCACACAATCTATTTTGTTTGGTGCATTTAAATCTTTAAAACACCTTAGTAATAGCCCACTTACGATTTTTTGGGCTCACTTGAACTATGATTCTTGTGCTTGTAGATTTCCATTCATGCTGTGGAAAATAAATCTACACTCATGCGCCTTTTACATCAAATGTTTTTTTCAGGATTTTACAAAAAATGTTGTCCAGTTGATTTACCATGTGATTTGTTTAGTTTCAGAATCAGGTCTACAAAGCAGGGTTTTATATTTCATCCTGAAAGTCAAACATTCACAAATAGTTGTGTACCTTGCTGTGGTACAGGGAAACAATGTGGTCAAATGGTGGAATTGCAGATTTTGCTGAAATACCAGCTAAACAAAAGAGGTGATGGCTGGAAGGTTTAGAGTTAACCTTAATCTCTGGCATTCTCGGGGCAACCCTATAGACCATCGTTTTTCACCTGCCAAGCCATTACAGCCAAGAAAAGACCATATGCAAATCAATCTTGGTGCCACCCCAAAAGGGGCACTCCAGCCCAAACTGCTTGGTTAAATCCAGACTGCACGAAACCACAAGCATCCCCAGACATGTTTCAGCCTCGTTGGGCTTCATCAGTGAGGAGTAGCTTGGGTCTCTATTCCCAGCAGACACAGGACCCGCATCTGGGCATACCTGCCCTCCTTGGGATGACTACAGCAAAACAAAAGAGTTGATGGCTCGGAGGGTTAGAATTAATCTTAACCTCTGGTGTTGCAATGGGCAAACTATCCAGACCATCGTTATTCACCTGCCAAGTCATTACGAAAAGGGAAACACCACATGCAAATCAGGCTTGGTCCCACCCCAAAAGGGGCATTGCAATCCCAGCTTCACCACTCAGTGTGATCATGACTAACTAATTTACTCTCATAGTGCCTAGCCTGTCACAATTGCTAGTCTCTAAATATTTCAAACATGTTAGTCCCTAAGAGCGATTTAGTTCTCAGGGTATGCTCTTCAAATAATCCCCACTCATGGCTTCAGTCACTATGGCGCTGCTGCATTTATAATAATAGTGACCATTCATTATTGCACACCACAAACAGTGACCATTCATTATTGCACACCACAAAGCCTCGCATTACTTGTCTCACTCATGGTAACACCGCTTGAAAATTAAGGACCTCTTCTAATCCCAATTTAGAATCATGGACCTCTTCTAATCCCACTTTAGAATCATGGACCTCTTCTAATCCCACTTTAGAATCATGGACCTCTTCTAATCCCACTTTCCATGTGGATATGTGCAAGGTGCCCAGCCCCAGTAACTTTTAATCTGTATCCTCTACCTATGTTATGGTTATGGTATATGTAGTTTACTCATCGCTTGCGCTCTGTCACCTGCATCCATGCTTCAGTGCTTGAGCATTCTCATAGGCTGGTAATCGGTTATGTGTAGCTATGCTCCAGTGTGTGTACGTTTTTTTTAATACTTTGTTGCACATTCATACTGCAACCTGTATACCTTCCACGAGTGTGCTATTGATAAAATGTGTGCGCACCAATGCTACAACACAAGTAGCCTTATCAGGGACACCTAATGTTGCCCTTGGAATGCTAATTCTTTATGATTCCGATTCCAGGAGGAAGCAAGAGGAGTCAGGGGACTTAAAGACACATCGCAGGTTTATTTTGACGCTGCAGGTGAAGCATATCAAAATACTGTTTGCGACTAAGGTGCGATACTTGGGACCCTTCGTTTATTTTTTGACAGGGGTGAGTTGTCTGCTCCCGAGCACTAAAAAAACCCTAAAGTGACCCTGTTTATAATCTCTTTTTTTTCTTGCACAACGCTCATTTTCTAACCAGAAGGATTTGCGCTAAAGGAATTCCATACATCTATGAATAACGCTTCAAAATAGTAACTGGGTATAATATCTCCTTAGTTGTAAAAAGATGACAATATTTTGTTGAGAAGCTGAAAAACAAATTCAGTGAAATGTTTGCTTCAATTATAGAATAAGCGAAAGTGAGAAACTGCTGTTTCAAAGTGGCTCTATCACGGACTTCAAAAGAGGCTCAACTAGTGTGTCTGTGCTATGTTCACAGATGCTTAACGCGTGCAATGTCCCTGCTTTCCTGCTCTGTGAGGCGTCCAGACTGATGCTTCCATCCTGCCCTTTATTTGGAGATTTGCTTTTCATCTCCTTAACCCCCCCCACCGCTAAATTTCCCTCCCACACTCTTCCCTGCTACTCTTTCCCCCCACTTAAAGGAAACCCAAACATCATTGCAAACGTTTGGATAAATGAAACACTTGTGTACAAGCGCGATACAAATAAAATATCATATCATATCATATCATATCAAGAGACAAAATGGAGTTACCAACGTCTAAAAAATCTACCTGTGAAAAGTAACGTATGACCGAATTAGGATTTTCTCAAAAGTAGCACTAAGTCTTAACCTTTGCATGCGTCACATCTAGATAGAGTTGTGAATGTTAGCATGTGCCACACTTTGATGCAATAGTGAATGTTGCCAACTAACCAATCCACTAACAGTTTCATCCCTCTGCATACATCTCTCAAACTCTAACCAAACACAACCACAAGCCTTAAATGCAGCAAACTGCACAAACTTCACTACACTGAAACAACAAAACAAACTGCACATAGACTTGCACAACAGCACACGATGACTATCGATTGTAAAACACCCCAAGCCCAACCAACGGACCCACCAGGCTGAGGCTGCCAACAGCACATCACTGCTTCTTGCACTTTTCCAGCTCATCCCCACTAACTCAAACTCCCCTCTCCCTTTTTCAGAGCCACCAGAGCGCCAGGGGACTACTCCGGTGGTGATAGTGCATGGTACAAATATCCTTTAACATTAACAATAACATTAACACTATGTCAACGTTCAACAATCCCAGTAGCCTGCGTTGCTACTGGAGAAATATTGATTCTGCCCATAAACTCACTTGATTGCTTAAGATTTTAGGAGCTCCAAACAGCAAAGAAAGTCTGAATGGGCAGCACTTTTTTCCTCACAATTGACTCAAATGAATCTCGTGACCTGGTCCTCTGTGGTGTATGTCTGGGATTGCTTCTATTGCAGAGATTAACTCAACGAATGAATGTTTAGTGACTAAGGGCCTGATTCATGGAAAACTGCGCATAGATCTCACAAATCCTGCGTACCGAGAACGGCTCTGTGATTTCCTGCGCACAAATGTTTTTCTGCACACTCTGCATATTCATGGAATTGTCCCTGCAAAGTAAGCCTGTACGCAAGTCGTGGCCGGAACGCCCCTGACATGGCCCCGCAACGTAGATACAGCCACTAACACCTACCTGTGCGTGGTCATCGGGCACAAACTCATGCACCACTGTTATCCTTTGTGGTGTTCCCCCCAACCAAGCCAGCACCCCGGTGACACTAAGTAGTGTCCCTTGAAACTATTCCCAGCACCCCATCAACATGCGTAACATGTATAGTAAAAGTTAATATTTCCCAGTAAATATGCATGCAAACCCCTGTAAACCATTCCTGCACCACACTAGACTGCTTACACGCACCCCTAATTTCTATGGGAACCCCGACAGTGTGCACGCACCCCTAAATCCAACATGTGATCTTACCTGTGTGCAGTTATTACTATGCGCAAGTGTTTGTACATCTGCCTTTGAGTGGTGGTTACATCGAGAGCTTGCATGGTCATTTCCCCGACGTGAGGTTGCGCAGTGTGATCCATGAATACGATTTTACCTGCGCAGTTAAGGGTGTGCGATCGCCTTGCGTGGGCCATCCCTTGGAACGCCTACATGTTCCCTTTTTCTCCCTCATTTTGTGAGTTCTGCCCCCTACTCCGGTCTATTTGCAGGCCATGCCCATGCTCTGTGAGGAGTCTCGCGCAAGGCACTCAGCCGCTCGCAGAGACATGCCAAGCCTGCGCAATGTCCCTGCTGAGTACGCAAACGTTCAGCGCATTCGATTCCATGAACCAACAAAGGAGGTTTTGCACAGGATTTGACGTGCAAAGTCGCTGTTTGCCACGCAATGAATTCCATGAATCAGGTCCATAATTGTTAACCTGAAAACAGGGGAACCAATCGAGGATTCGGCTCTTCAACGACAAATTGTGTGATTCTGGGAACATCACTTCATCGCAAACTGTAAATATATGATTGTTTGTTTGTTTGTTTGTTTATTGATTTATATAGTGCAACCAAACCTGAAGGTATCTGGGCGCATATGCGACCTACATTTTTAAAACCTGATATATTGGGCTGATTTATTGGGCTGACCGCGCACAAGACTTTGTTTGGTGATTCATAGAATCAAATGCGCTGGTCTTCTCCTAGACATGCGTGGAGTTCGCGCAGGCTCGGCACGTCTCTGCAAGCCATCGAGCGCCTTGCGCGAGACACCACGCAGAGCGTGGGCATGGCTTGCGTAGAGGGATGGGAAGGTGGCGGAACATCATAAATGCGGAAGGAAGAACTTGCAAAAAAATGAGAGTTCTGATGGACGGCCTGCAGGCAGTCCCCCACACGTGCACAATTGCGCGGCGCGAGATGTATTAATGGATTTGATTGCGCAACCTCTCGGCCGGGAAATGGGAACACAAGTCCTTCAAACTATCCGCCACCCGAAGTCAGGCTTTGAGATTTCAACCAAGTTACGATTTATCATATGCATGTTGTTGGGGTGCCATAAACAGTTACAGGGGGCGGGGGGGGGGGGTGGGTTAACCATGCACAGGGTCCCGGGATGCAGGCCTTCCTGTGGGGGACCAGCGCACTGTTTGAAGGGTGTGAAAATTTGCACCTGGGGGAATGTGCAAAGGTAGCTGTCCTGGCTGTTTTTGCTTTCTGTAGGGGCGTGTCAGGGGCGTTCTGGGCACCATTTGCAAATACTGTTACTTTTGCGCAGTTCATTCCATGAATACCCAGTGCAAGCATTTTTTAATGTGCGCACAGGCTTACGCAGTGTCCTTCTCCGTGCGTGGCCCCTACATGATTTTTACACACATTTGAGGGTGTATCCCATAGTGTGCCCTCGGGTACTGCTCCAATTTCATTACCCCACACACATCACAGCCTGGCTAGAACTATATACATTAAACCGCACTGAGTGGTGCATATTTACAACATTGCGCTAAACTGCTTTATTGTATTTTTGCTTCAGTGACGCAAAATTTCAACGTGCACTATTGCACATGCTGTTGGTAAATAGCACTGTTTATTACATTCCTCTGGTTATGTTTGCTTTAAGTACATGCGAGACGGCAAATGTCAGCACTTGCAATTTCCCAGCAATATTACCCTCGGGAAAATTGGTCCCATTGTGGAAAAATAACACAGTAATGGAAATTAGCACAGCATTCCAATGTCTCAAAGCAATCGATGTCTAACTGAGATGCATTGCAGTTCGTTTGATGTAGGCCCATTTGAAGAAAGGCTGGGCCTACAGCATTTACAATTGTTATCACATGTGATGTGCTGGCCTGATAGCAATGGAATTCGTGTTGATTGCAAGTCACAATCACTAGGCAGCCACAATGTCTTATCCTAAACCCCCCCACCCCCAGCGTGTGTCATCTACCGCTCTCTACCCAAGTGGCGTGTTTTTCACCTACTCACTGGGGCGGAACTTATTTCCGTGGTTCCCAGTGTTCCGCAAGAACCATGCCCTGGTCTATTCACCTCACCAATGCCCAGGCATGCCACACGCCATTGATTTTTCCCAATTGAAATTCATTCATTTTCACGAAGGAATACTGCATCTCAAACGATCTCCATGGACTTTCCGTAAGCACCTTGAAACGCTGCTATTCCCCCATGAGACCCCTGGGAGACTCACTGCTTACCTAATACTTGTAACCTGATACATATGACTTTGGGCCTGATTCGTGGAATGTTTAGCGCAGTGCAAAGTGAGTTTGCATTGGTACTAAGTGACTTTGCAATGCCAACCAACACCCTGATTCACAGAGCAGTGCAACGTGTATTTTTTGCAGTGCAAAGTGACTTTGCACTGATTCATGGAGTGCAAAAGTCGTGCAAAGACACTGTGCAGTGGACTAAAAAGTCCATGAGTCGAGCCCAATTTGTTGAGTAACCTCTATAACCAGTGCCTTGATGCCTCTGGGTGTGGTGCACTTTGTAAATGACTAAATAAATAAACAATACAGTTTGTGGGTTATACATTATCTTGTGTTATCAGTAGCATAACATTTTGATGCTGAGCTCCATTCAAGATTCCTTCCACTTTGAAGTGATAGCTGTTGGTATTACCCAATATGGTGGAACTCAATTTATCGTCTGTCTCAAGGGTCAAGGGATGAGTCCCCACTGATGTGATGTGAACTTCCGTGCAGGCTGGCAGTGTTTCATAGATGGAGGCTGAAATCACTAAGCTATCCAACAAAATATAATGCAAATACTAAACAGTTGTTTTTGAGTTAATATATACCTTGATAGTTTGTAGAAATTAGATCCAGCGGGCAGACAATTGTTGATAGAAAAGCTTCTTTGTCAGCTCCTAGAGCAAGAGGTGCCCCGTTGTTGCTCTGTCACTTATTTGATGCTTAAAGGGGTTAGTCTTGTCTTCAGAGTTGCCAAATGGCCAACGATTAGGTTGCCACCTTCAGCCAAACTTGACTTCTTAGCTGTTGTCACTTCGGATGATGGGGCATGAAGGCTCATACTAACATTTGGAAAAACGCAGCAATTAGTGAGCTGCAAGTGCTGCATGAACTCGATATTGCAGTCGACATGCAAAGTCAAAATCATCTTTATTTTGAAAAGCATAACAGCTTCATGAAAGATAACACATAACATCATAAACAGACAACATAAAACAACACTAAAACTTATTAAGCAAAGAATTGGTCAAAGCCTTGGGATAAGTGGGTCCACCATAGGCTATATCAAAATGGCTGCCTTTTTCTCTCTTAAATAACATACGTTCGGCAAAATGATACACGGCATGACACAGTCCTACTAGAGAAATTAAATTAAGCTCGCCTTACCTGCCTAATTCCAGTAGGCCTCCAAATAGGGACTAAATGCGTCCTTCACAACGAAGTATACATTGGACAGGGAAATAGGACTAGCAGATCTGGTTTTATACAATTTAGGCTATAATAATTTCTAAAAAGGCCATGGCAAGGTCCAGGAAATAATATCCAGCCACTTTACTGAGCTGCTGAGTGTCCATTGGGTATCCGCTGCACTCAGCAACCCATTGCAAGAACTCCAGTGCGTTTTGCATGTAATTTAATTTTTTGCCGTTTTCGGTGTATACGTTTGGTCCCCTTGCATCCCTGACCATCTTCCTAGTTTTGCACACTCCCACCTCCCATCCTGCCCCACGATTGCTGATTGGGCCTTGGACCCTGCTGGAAACCCTATGTGGGTGTATCCAGCTAGATTGGATCCTCTGCACCTGTTGCTCAAACTCCAGTGTATTTTGCATGTGATTTAATTATTTCTTGCCATTTTCGGCATATTCTTTGGTTCCCCTTGTCTCCCGACCCTCTTTTAGTTTTGCCCCACCTCCCATCCTGCCCCCCAATTGCTATCAGGGCAGCCCCCTACCCTGGCAGCCCCTGTGGTTAAGGGCCAGAGGCAAAGGGCAGCTCCTGCAGAAGCAGCTCCAGATTGTGTTGGCCCGTGTAGGCCTGTGAGGCCTGCAGCTGTCAACCAGCAGCTACTGGCAAGGTAACTGTGGTCCGGGCAGGTGGTGAACCATTACTGTTCCCCACTAAACTGAACAACCCAATCTCATCTCATTCTCTACTAACTTATAGTCTGATGTGTACAGCCCACAGTTTGTTTAGTAATCTTATCTTGCATTTAGCCATACTGTGTTGGCCAGATATATCTCGCATTTAGCCATACTGTGTTAGTCAGCCATATCTCGCATTTAGCCAGATTGTGGTAGTCAGCCACACCTCACATTTAGCCATATTGTGTTAGTCAGCCATATCTTACATTTAACCAGATTGTGTTAGTCTGCCATATTTTGTATTTAGACATACAGGGCCTCATTACGACCCTGGCGCTAAGTGAAAAACGCCATCGTTTTCCGCCAGGTCCGATCATGACCCGTGACCGTTAACTACGATGCCATTAGCGGCATCGTAGTTAACGCTGCCGCTAACTGCGCAAAGGGTGCGCGCACGCGACCGCCCACACCGTACTTAGCGCCATGGCGGAAAGGTACGCAAATGCCGACCCAAGCGGACATGCACCTAACACCATCACCCAGCCCGTTAAGTACCTTACCGCCATGGTGCAAATAACGCCATCGCGAACCAACCGTAAAGGGCCATGTTAAGTGAATGCAGCTGCCACAGGTGCACAGAAACAGCACAGGTGAAGGCAATACAGACTCAGGGAAGTACAAAAAGAGCACACCCCACCCCTTCCCACACCCAGTCACACTCCACAATGATGCCAATACGACTAGCAATGTTGGGGCTGGAGGACCTGATAGCAATGCATGTGCTACAACAGCAACAACAACAACAGGCAGCACAGAGGAGACGCAGGAGGAGAAGGAGGGCAAGGCAGGCCCAGCAAGCCCCACCAGCACAGCCAGTGCCACCACGCAGGCAGCCCCCAATCCCACGCATCAGAGCCAATCCATTCAACCTCACTGCTGAGCAGATCCACACCCTGTACCGTTTGGACCGGGACACCATCACCGCCATCGTAGACATGACACACAACGACATCGTCAGCATGATAGAAAGTCCAACCGCCATCCCCCCCTACTGAAGGTAGTGTCTGTACTCCACTTCCTGGCCACAGGCACCTACCAGCACACAGTGGGGCACCTGCATGGCATTTCACAACCATTATTCTCACGAACACTCATCCAAGTGCTCAATGCCCTCCTCAAGCACACAGACGACCACATCTCATTACCACGGACTGCCCAGGAGATTGCAAACACCAAAGTGGGTTTCCATGCACTAGCCGGCATACCCGGTTGCATTGGTGCCATCGACTGCACCCATGTGGAATTGGTGGTTCCACGTGCCATGGAGGTACCGTACCGCAACCGGAAACAGTTCCACTCAATCAACGTGCAAATGGTCTGTGACTCCAACAAGATCATCACACATTGTTGTGCCCGATTCCCCGGATCAACCCATGATTCTATGGTCCTGAGGAACTCCACAATACCACGCTACATGGAGCGACATGCAGGCCCAAGATCCTGGCTACTCGGTGAGTCCAATGTCATGGAAGTGGGCAGGTGAATGACGTACCGATGCATACTCCACCTGGCAGAAAGGGGGGGGGATGATGCATACTCCACCTGGCAGAAAGGGGGGGGGATGATGCATACTCCACCTGGCTGAAAGGGGGGGGGGTGATGCATACTCCACCTGGCAGAAAGGGGGGGGGGTGATGCATACTCCACCTGGCAGAAAGGAGGGGGGGGTGATGCATACTCCACCTGGCAGAAAGGGGGGGGGATGATGCATACTCCACCTGGCTGTGAGTAACACAGAGAACGGAGACAGAGGATGGGCACTCACAATGCACACAACCCCTCTGCATACATTGGGTGATGGCATGCAAAGCAGGCCATGGGAGCCATGAGCATATACTGGTTGCATTGTGTGAATCAATCAGTGCATGTAGAAGTGAGCCAAAGTAACAGTTGGATGCGAGCCATGGTGGAACATCATGTTCCTGATCAGACAACATGACTGACACATACATTCTTGCCTACATACAGGTGATGCAGGCTATCCCCTGAAGAGGGGGCTCCTTACACCAGTCCAGAACCCGCAGAACCAGCATGAGGAGGACTTCAACCGTGCACATACACGTACTCGTGTGGTCATAGAGCAGACATTCGGCCTATTGAAGGCACGGTTCCGAAGCCTCAGCAGGTCTGGTGGGGCACTCCTGTATGGCCATGAGAAGGTGGCAAAGATCGTCATGGCATGTGTCATGCTACACAATATGTGCGTCAGACGGAATGTGCCCCTGCCCCCTGACGCAGAACTGCAACCACCTGACGATGAGGATGAGGAGGGTGCAGATGGGGCGGCACCCCATGGAGGAGGCGATGCACAGGAGGGGCGTGCAATGCGCCAAAGTATCATCGACCACTGCTTCTAGCACACACGGCTGGTGTTTATCACATGGAGACTGCACTTGGGGCACTGTGTGTCTCTGGGACATGCACACTGTGGACTGTACACCAATAAAGCACACATACGCAATGAAAATGTCCACACATTACTTTTTTTGAAAGAAAAAAGTGTATTGAAACTATGAAATGTCGTGTCACACCCCCTCCCACCTCCCCCCTGCACACCCCAACACACCCCCTCCCACCTCCCCCCTGCAGACCCCAACACACCCCCTCCCACCTCCCCCCTGCACACCCCAACACACCCCCTCCCACCTCCCCCCTGCACACCCCAACACACCCCCTTCCACCTCCCCCCTGCACACCCCAACACACCCCCTCCCACCTCCCCCCTGCACACCCCAACGCACCCCCTCTAGGTGTCAACAGATGCCTGTGACAGTGGCCACAGGCTGTTACAAGCCCCCTCTCCCGGCCCCCGGGGCACCCATGGCTGTGGAGCGCAGGTTACGTCCGGAACGTCGCACGGGGCTGCTCTGTGCAGAACTGGCAGTGGAGGATGTCCCTGGCTGCCCCTGTGCATGCATGTCCTGTAGGGTGTGGGTGTGCTCAGTGAGCGCACGACGCAAGGCGGCAAGTTCCGCACAGATGTCCCTGGACATGGCCTGCATGGCATCCCTCAGGGTGGCAGTGCTCTGTGCTACTTCGGCCCTTAGGGTCTCCGTGGCCTGTTCAATGGTAGACCTAGCCCCCACACATTCCGCGGCATGCTCATTCAGCATCGTGGACAGTTGATGCTGCCGTTCAGTGATGTCCTCGAGGGACTGCTGGCCCTGATGGCCCATTGCCAGTGCTGGTGGAGTGATGGAGGGGCTGCTCCCCTCCTGTGGAGTGTGGACAGGGCATGGGGTGGAAGGCCACTCCTCTACCTCTGTATGCCCCTGTGTGTGATCCTCAAGGGGGCTGGCGTCTGAGAAACAGGGGGAATGTAGTAGGTCAGTGGGGCTTCTGACCTCGTGCTCCATGTCTGAGTCTGAACATGCAGCTGTTGCAGCTGTCTCACCGATGTTGCTGCTGGCCGCTGACCCCGTGCCTTCTGTGGCAGGCAATGTCGGTGGAGGTGGAGCAGCTGCTGCTGGCCTGCTGGCTACAGGGGTGCTTGCCGGTGGGACGTCCGGTATGCTTGCAGTGGGACCTGCTTGTAGTGGGGTCTGCCTCACTGCAGCTGAGGTTGAGGGTGCAGGGACGTTATTGATGGCCTTCTTGGCTCTCTTCGGCTCAGGGGTGTCCTGGTCCTCTGGGTGTGAATCTGTGCCTGTGGTGGAGCAAAGGAGGGAGGGCGTTATTGATGGGTCTGCGGACTTTGGAATGACAATGATTGACATTATTCTGGTCAGTAGATGAGGCAGATTTCAGGCAGTGCCATGCAGGTTGTCTCCTTTTAGTGTGGAATGTGGATGCAGGTATGCGGGTGCCAGCAGTGTATACAGGGTGGTGCTTGCATGTGGCTATGGGCAGTGTTGATATGTGTTGCATTTACACTCTAGGGCAACCTTGTGCTACACATGATTGGACTGCAGTGACTATGGCATGTCTTGTTTGAGGCACCTACCTTCATCGCCTGATGTCGGAGCTCCCCTTTCCATCCCTCCGACGCCTTCAATGGATTCCATGCCAATCGTGGTTGCACAGATCTCCTCCCACGGTTGGAGTTTTAGGGGGGATTCCGACCCTCCACCGGTACCCAGGGCAAGGTTGCGGTTTGCAGAGATGACGGCTCTGACCCGTATGCGTAGGTCATCCCAGCGCTTCCTGCACTGCTGTGGGGTGCGGGGTACGGTCCCCACCGCGCTGACGCGCTCAGCCACCAGGGCCCAGATGGCCTTCTTCTTCCCTATCGCTGTCCTGGTCATTTCCGGGGAGAAAACGACACCTGCGTTGTCTTGCAGGGTCTCCGTAAGCATGCAGAGTTCCTCCCGGCTGAATCTCTCCTGGCGCTGGCGGTCACATGCCTTTTTCACAGCTTAAGGCATTTTCGGGTACTTGGATGGGTGGGTGATAGGTTGGGACAGGTGTCAGGGTTGGGTCTGGTGTTGTTCGGTAGGATGGCAATGGATTGTGTTTTTAAAGATGGCCGATGGGCTGTTTCCCGTTCCGGCGCGATGACGCTATTTCCGGTTCTCCTTTTTACGGCCGCCGCAAATTACGGTGGCCGCTACTTACGGTGGCCGCTACTTACGGTGGCCGCTACTTACGGTGGACGCTACTTACGGTGGCGGAAGTGCACCTTGCTCGCTTTACGATGCCGGTAGGGGCCTTTTCCGCCATGGCGTTAATTGCATTACCGCCATGGCGTAATGCTCGTGCGCGATGGGTCGTAATGTGGCGCTCTTTACGCCATCGGCCCACGGCGTAAACGCTCATTACGCCATGGCGGTAATGACGGACGATTACCGCCTGGGTCGTAATGAGGCCCACAGTGTTAGTCAGCCATTCCTCGTGTTTACCAATATTGTTTTAGTCAGCCATATCTCACATTTAGCCAGATTGTGTTAGTCAGCCATATCTCGCATTTAACCAGATTGTGTTAGACAGCCATTTCTCACATTTAGCCATACTGTGTTAGTCAGCCATATGTAGCATTTAGCCATAATGTGTTAGTCTGCCATATTTTGCATTTAGACATACAGTGTTAGCCAGCCACTCACATTTAGCCAGATTGTGTTAGTAAGCCATATCTAGCATTTAGCCAGATTGTGTTAGTCAGCCATAGCACACATTTAGCCAGATTGTCTTGGTAAACCATAAACTCTATGTGCTCCTACATTTACTCTTGTGCCCCCATTCTAGGCCATTCTCCCTTTATTCAGGTGTCCCAAATCTAGGTGGTACACTATTTACTGTTGTGCCCCTGTTTTGGGACAGTCTTCCTCTGTCCAGGTGTCTCAAATCTAGGTATTACAGCATTTATTGTAGTGCCCCATTTTAGGCCATTCTCCCTCTATCCAGGTGTCCCAGATCTAGGTTTTACAGTATTTACTGTTGTTCCCCATTTTAGGCCATTCTCCATCTATCCAGGTGTCCCAAATCTAAGCGTTACTGCATTTACTGTTGGGCCCCCATTTTAGGCCATTCTACCTCTATCCAGGTGTCCCAAATCTGAGTGTTACTGCATTTACTGTTGGTCCTCCATCTTAGGCCATTCTCCCTCTATCCATGTGTCCCAAATCTAGGTGTTACTGCATTTACGGTTGGGCCCTATTTTAGGCCATTCTCTCTCTATCCAGGTGACCCAAATCTAGGTGTTACTGCATTTACTGTTATGTCCACTTTAGGCCATTCTCTCTCTATACAGGTATCCTGAATGTAGAATTGCTGCACTTATTGTTGTGGCCCAATATTTGAACCCTTCTTCCTCTGTCCAGGTCTTCCAGGCCGGGGGTTGCTGCATTGCTGTTGTGCCCCAACTTTGGCCCCTTCTCACTCCATTCAGGTGTCACAAGTCTAGGTGGCACTAGATTTCAGATAGCCACATTGCAGTTAGCCATATCTGGCATGTAGGCCAACTGCATTTGTTAACCATACCTGGCATTGCTGCTGTGTCCTCAATCTGAGCTTTCCTCCCACCTGCTAGGTACCCCAAAGCTACACACCAACGATTTTATGGTTGTAACTGCAATCCTAGGCTTTCACCCAATTACCATGCATCTCCAAGCTTTCACCCACGTACCAGGCATCCTCAAGCTAAGTATTAATGTTGTGCCCCAGCTTGTGCCCGGTCACAACCCCTTGTAGCTAAGATATAGGTGTCCTTTTGAGTCATCACTGAGTGTCCTACCCAGACACCTCCCCCATTGCGAGTTTCGCATATCCCAGATCTACCACATAGCATAGTGGCCCAAATTTTGGTTGTCCCCACCCCATCGACAGAGCCCATATCAAAACGCCTTCCCGCGCTGGACGTGAACTTCCAGGCCTTTACCACCTCAATGGCTAGCTAGCAGCACAGCCCGCGCCCTTTCTACAACATCAACCAAAGGACACCCAAGATACACACCAAAAAAAGGAAAAAAAACACATTAGAGTCAGAAAGAAATACCAGCAAATGACCAAACTGCAAGGGTTTACTACCCCTGGTTCAACAAACGCAAGCTAAAGACCCCCAAGATAAACACCAAAAACCACATTTAAACCACAAAGGAAATAGCAGTAAACAATTGAACTGCGAGGGTCTACAACCCATGGTTCAACAACCACAACCTCACCAATTACAAAAAACAACTAACCACAAAAAGCAAAGACTCAACCCCAAGGACCAGGCAACACACCACTCCAAAGGGGACACCCACTAAAAAGGACTACAATCCACAACCAAAGCACAATGCCTTGCCAAAAGAAAGACAAAGAAGCAAGAATGGAACTGTGCAGGAGGGTGCCGACCAGCAAAATCCCACAACGCAGAACAATTGGTTAAAGAACAGGCCAAACGGCCTGAGGACCCATACAAAGAACAGAGCAACGACAGACCACATCCTCTGCCACCTCTCCACATTTTATTTATTTATTGTGCATTTTTAAAACACTTATATATCAAGTAAATTGTGTTTCAAAGCGCCCACATACGACTGCTTGGTAATCAAAGATGGACCAGCAACAACACACTGACAGGCAATAAGCATTATCAATTTAGACCCTACCGGGGTGCCAAACGTAACATGACAATTGATAAACCACCCCACCAAGGCCAATACCCCAATCAGTATCAAGGACAAACTGGAACCCATTACCCTCTACACACCCTACATCACCAAAGACTGGAACAACGGACAGTAACCAGCACAATTCACCTGCTGGAACGAACTGGCCAATGAAGCCTGCCATCAACATTATCCTTCTACTCGATGAAGAGACCGACCACCAAATAACTCCACCTCCCAACAGGCACAACCAGGAGAGAACCACCAGCAACGGAAACCCAACCGTCAACACACCGAACCATACCAATAATACAAACAACAGCCCGAAAGGAAAATCAAAAAAACTACATTGCAGCCTTATAAATGTTAAATCCATGGCAAAACACTCAATAGAAATCCATGACCTTTTAAGCAAAGGAGGCACAGACATACTCTTTCTTATATAAACCTAGTAATTGGACAACTACAAAGCCATCGCAAACAAAGCCATACCGGACCACTTTAAATGAATACATGCCAACAAGAAAACTGAAGAGGAGGCGGAAACACAACCATACACAAAGAACAAATCCGAACAGCTCAACAACCAATGTAGAAGACTGTGAATCCATTCTCATCAAGATAGAACTCAACGACTAAACCAACATAGTATTCCTTCTGATCTACACACCACCATCTTACAACCACCACTTTGTAATAAAATTATCGGACGCGGCTTCCAACCTACCACGACATGCCCTAGTCATACTGGGAGACTTCAAAATCTGGTTTGGAAAAGAAAATAAATCCACAGGAAACTCACTCTGTGCACTCCTGCAAACTTTACATTTCAAGCAAATAGTAAATGGATCCACCCACAACACCGAGCACACCCTGGATGACATTTTCTGCAGAGAAGGACTATGCACATCTGCACCACCTACACCGATGGTATGGAGTGAGCCCTATTTGATACCATTCTACATCACATCCCAAACCCGCCTAATGGCTGGAAAGGTTATACTCCATGCCAGCAGGAAAAGAAACTGGAAGAACCTAGACCTACAAGCCCTAACAAACCTTCTATATGCAACCCTCCCAAGCAGAACAGAACCCACGAAACAACTTTAGACACAGCAGAAAACACACTCAACAGGTGGATCCCCAAGGCCCTAGATCAGCTGGCACCAGCATAAACAGTCAAAGCAACACCCAAAAATGGGCAGAAAAATGATTAATGAAAGAAATGAAAAAAAACAACCGCAAAATGGAAAAAGAATTGAGAGAACAATACAACCGACAAGACAAAATAAAATACCAAAGACAGCTCAAATTATGCAAATCAGCAGACCTCAAAGCAAAACAATACTATTATGCCACAAGAATAGAATTGGCTAACAATCCACAGAAAGAACTCTTCAAAATCATCAAAGAGATTAACAAAACTCATCCTGCAAGAATTCTACTATCCTGAAAAAAGCACTTTGTGAAAGCATCACCAACCACCTGAGATCAAAAATAGACGTAATCCAGGAGAGCATCAACACAGCCCGGGCAGATACAACCACAACTGCTGGACCATAGACACCGGGTGAAACGCAGACTACAGCAAAACTCACCAGCCTAGAACCAATCACAGAGGAAACCTTTGCCACACTGATCATGGACACCAACCTTGCCGGATCCCCAAGGGACCCCTGCCTCCCTGATATCTTCAAATGAATCCTCAACCACAGAACCCCAGAAACTCACTTCCAGAACCTAATGAATCTATCACTCAAAAGAGGAATAGTATTGTCCACCTTCAAATCAGCATACATCAAAATTCCGATGAAAAAGGAATCAGAAAGCACAGAAGAAACAAGCAACTACAGACTGATTTCCAACCTGCCCGACCCGGCAAAGATCCTGGAGAACCCTGTATACAAGATCCTACTTAAATACGTCGAAACAAATGGAATACTTGACTGATCACAAGTTGGCTTCAGACCAATGAGAAGAACAGAATCAGCACTCCTATCAATATGAGACGACATGAAAATAAACGCAGATATGCCCAATCGGCCCTCGTCCTACTGGAAATATCAGCAGTATTTGACACAATCAGTCACACAACACTAATAAAAAGACTGAGGGAATGGGGCATACAGGAATCTGCACTAAAGTGGCTTACCTCATTCCTAACAAACCAAACCAAAAGAACCTACCTACTACTGTTCATCTCAAACACAAAAAATTATCCTGCACAGGACACCAGGGATCCAGCCTCTCTCCTCTGCTTTTCAACATCTACATGCGCCCACTGATAAAAATCATTCGAACCCACATACTTACTGCCTACAACTGCGCAGATGACACACAACTCATTAAGAAAACACACAGAACCCAGGAACAAAATAAATGCCTCAACAACTGCCTCACAGTCATCTACAATTGGATGACAGCGAACAACCTTAAACTGAACCCGGCAAAAACTGAAATAATGCTTTCACCTGCAGGATTCGATGGGGGGAAACCATATCTGGACTGGCCAGTCAGCATGGGAATGCAACTGGAGACTACCAATGTAGTAAATCACCTAGTAATACTAATGAAAAATGTACTGTCCCTGGACCCGCAAGTCAACATAATCACCAAAAAATGCTTCCCCCTCCTAAGAATACCCAGAGGATATTTCCCCTCACTCTCCTTCCCTCACAGAACCCTCACAATCATATCCCTTATACTCACAAGACTCGACTATGCAAACAGCCTCTACCTATGAATGCCAGAAAGACTCATCAAGAAACTCCAAAGGGTGCAAAATACAGCAGCCAGGATTCTATTAAGACTAAACAGAAGAGACCACATCACGCTAGACTGAAAAGTAAAAAACACGTCAAATTCAAAGCCTTGCACAGACAAGGAGCTGAATTGCTCCAAGACAAGCTTAGCCGGTACTGCCCAAGAAGGGACCTAAGATCCAGCAATGACCTACAAATAGAGGCAAAACATTATGAAAAGAGGACATTCGGTGGAACAGTGTTCGCATGTCTAACTGCTAACCTCTGGAACACCATGTCCATAGAAATTAGAACCACAGAAGACCACATCACCTTCTGTAAATGACTCAAAAAAAGGGACACTGGCAGCAATAACATCACAGATAAACAACTAGTGAGGAGGCGAGTTGGGCCGATGAACTCCAGCCAAGAACCTGGGTAGTGTGAGAAACCTGAGGGTATTCCCACATCTACTCCCCAGGGATCTTCTGTTCAGGTGGCCAGAGAAGGGCCATCACTTTTGGATGACATCCCTGGGGATGGACAAGCAAGGGTGGATCATCTGGGTGGAGGGCCCTTTGGGATTGGGGAGAGGGAAAGAAATGGTATCCCCCCTTTCCTAACGCTGACCTATCTGACCCTTCCTCAACCTTTATGGGTTATATACAATCCCAAACCATAATCCCCCATTCACCCTACCTCATACTGAGACGAAGAAGTGGGGACTAAGAGTAATGCACACTTCCTATGTGAAACACCACTATAGTACTGAGATGAAGAAGGTGAGTAGGCAGACATCCACTACTGAAGGTCAGACATGTCCCAGTAATTAGATTTATTATGGTCGGGCAATACCAGCTATCAACATACCCCTGAGACCCATTAAAAAGGCTCAGGTGTATAAAAAGAGGGAACTGACTTGGTGGAAAGAGACCAGGAGGTTGGTAGACTGGTGATGATCCCAGAGGACCCACATAACCGAGAGCGAGCTAGTCAAGCGGTGGATGCAGGACCGGGAACGTGTGAAAGTGAAGGCGGACCACTGGAGCTGTCAAACAACTGAAGAACAGAACGGCTGCAAGCCACAGCCGTTCCAATCGCCGGCGTGTGCAGAGGTATGCCTGGCGAGGAAGCTAAGTCAAGGCGGGTTGCATACCGGCTGACAGGAAGGTGAGTGGGAGCAGCAGAGACCACCGCAGTGGAGACACGATGAGCTGGTGAGGATCTGAGGACTTGAAAGCACCAGAGCACTCCCAGGGAACCACAGGCAAGTTGCGGTTCATGGAACTGAGTATATATGAGCAATCCCGAATACCAAACTGAATGAAAAGCACTACTTCCATGCAATTACTCAATCTTGAATACTGAACTAAATGAAAAGCCCTGCTTGAATGCAATTACACAATCTTGAATACAGAACTGAACGAGAGTACAGTGTGAATGAAAATATGCAATACTAAATGCCGAACGGAATGGATAGTATTGTTTTAATTAAAATCAAGGCATAGTAAAAACTGGCATATTAATCACTGAATGAACATTGGGAAATAAATTGAGTCTGGTAAAGATCAGACTAAGCAGCATTGTGAACAGTACTAAAGCAAAGAGGTTGACAAACCAATGTTGCGCCTTCAAACACCTGTGTATAGGCGCGTATTAAATGTCATATCATATAATTTCATATCAATGTGGAGAAGACTTGCAAAAGACTGATGTGCAAGAGGGTGGCAACAGAGGCCAAGGTGTAAACATATGGTTGCGGGACCTGTGACGGGTGGGCCACGGGGTCTGACAACTGCGCCTACACATGGGAGTTCCCCCCCTGTGAAGTTCACCTACAGTGTGTTGCAGTGGAAGTTATGTGTACGCATGCACGGGCCTCGTTTGGGCTTACGCATGCGCGTTTGTAATAAACGCGTCCCGAAAGGCAGTTGCCGCCGGGACCTCAGAAGCACCAGACGCGTCTCCGCGTATTCTTCTGTGTGAGTGTGTATGCATGTGAATGAGGCGGCCCGAGGCACCAGCCAGCACTAATATTGGCGACGAGGGCGGCTGCTAGCAGGAGGATCATGATTGCACATGCGAGTGCAATTGACATTAATCCTTTCTCTGACGCAGCCCAAATCTGACGCTGAGACGGTCGTCGGCCATTTTGAATTAACTCGTAGTGCAGTTGCGGCCTGCGAGGGTGCTCGTGCGCTGCCTACGGGCCAACGTAGCAACAATTTTTGGAACTTTCGTGGTTCTCCAAGAAGGGGAGCCACGATTTTGGCCTCTTCTGCAGGACAGGTGCAAAAAGCCAGCAATCCATGCCTGAAGGCACAGCCTGAGAGGGCCACCGAAGGAGGAACCTGCAGATCACACTGACAATATGTCCAGGTCAGTGGTTCAAAGTGTAGGGGCAACCCAGAAGAACAGGGTTGCGGCCTCAACCATGTGGGTAAGGTGCCTGTGTGACCTGCAAAAATGAGTGACCCTGATGAGGAGACTGCACCGCCTGCGCGAGGGGCACGCCGGCAGTATTGCATTTTGGCATCCATGCCTGAGTTCGACACTTCAGGCCCACCCTCGAAGTTAGGGCCCAGGTGGCTCATATGGATTAAGAAACTGGACATGTTCTTCAGAGCAACTGGGGAAGATGACGACAATGCCAAGGTCGCTACACTTCTGTACTCAGCACGAACTGAGGTGTTACTCATCTATGAGTCACTAAACATCCAGGTGGTAACATATGCCGCCGTCAAGAACGCCCTACAGAATCACTTCATTCCGCTTTCGAATGTTGACTTTGATAGGTTCGTGATGTGTGGGGAAAAGCAACACAACGATGAGTCCCTGCACCAGTTCTGTGCACGTCTGCACCAACTATCGAGCATGTGCAGGTGGGACAATGAAGAGGTGATGATCAGCAACCAGCTGATACAAGGATGCAGCTTGAGTAAGTTACGTAGGCAAATCCTGCGAGAACCAGGGATGACATTGGTCCAGATCTTAGATAGTGGCAGGATATACGAGCTAGCAGAAAGCAGGGGAGCGAAAATTAACGCTGCTGTACGCCCGAGCGAAGGGGAGGAGGCATTCGCCCTAGGGAAATCCACCCCGTCTAAATCCCACTGGAGCCAGAAGCGCCAGGATGTGTCTCCTACCCAGGGATCCCCAGCAGTATGGCAATATTGCGGGTACGATCTACCACACGCTTAGGACTGCCCTGCGAAGTCAAGGGTATGTGGGAGGTGCAACACAACAGGCCACTACGCAAGAATGTGCCGAGACACACGGAGGTTCCGCGAGGGCGAGTGGGAGTAATTTCAGGAGGCCGCGGAGCATAGCCACGCTTGAGCAAGACACAGAGAGACTAAATATCGCTGAGGAGGCAAAAGATGATGAAGAAATCTTCTTCATATCGAATATCGCCACGGGAGCCAAGAAAAGGAGGCAACCCACCTGTGTTGTGGACATTAAGGGCACCCCTATACCAGTCATCATTGACACAGGAGCATCTGTGTGTGTGCTGGCCACGGAACACTACATGGCCATCCCGGGCCCACCGCAGCTGGACCAGTCAAAGGCGAGAATGTACACGTTTGGAGGCGACACGCACCTGCCAATCCAAGGAGTATTCGTTGCACCGGTTACACAGGCCCCAATGCAATCAAGGCTCGTTTCTATGTAACCGACGTCATTCCCCACTCTCTTCTGAGCTGCGCAGCGTCAGAGGCCCTCAACATCATCCACTTTACGCTGGCAGTGTATCAGGCAGACATTGAACAGCTCCTGAGCAGGTTTGAGAACATTTTTCAAGGGGTTGGCAAACTCAAAGCGGCACTAGTTCGCGTACACATCCACGAGACGATAAGACCTACCGCACTTAAGCACCGGAGGATACCCGTTCACCTCAGACCGCAAGTGGAAAAAGAACTGCAGACGTTAATTGAGATGAACATCATCGAGAAAGTTGAGGGGCCCACGCCCTGGGTATCACCAATTGTAGTAGTGCCCAAGCCAAAGCAACCAGGCGCTGTCCGCATCTGTGTGGACATGCGGCTACCCAATGCGGCAATAAAGAGAGAGCGCCACATTACCCCAACGTTGGATGATATTGTAAGTGAGTTGCACGGGGCCAAGGTTTTTTCAAAGTTAGAAATGCGGTCCGGGTACCATAAGCTTGAGCTCCACCCGGAATCGCAGTACATAACGACTTTCACCACCCATGAAGGGCTCTAGCAATTCAAGTGACTCAGTTTTGGCGTGTCCTCTGCCGCCGACGTATTTCAGAACACGATAAGGAGTGCGCTGGCGGGCCTACGGGGAGTGCTCAACATGAGAGACGACATTTTGGTGTTCGCGTCGTCGGAAATGGAACATATGAAGCGGCTAGAACTGACACTGCAGAGACTGAGCGAGCTAGGCCTGACGCTGCACCGCAGCAAGTGCAAGTTCTTTCGGGTTCGCATAGAATTTTTCAGGTTCATCTTTCATGCAAGGGGGATCTCGCCTGACCCGGAAAAAGTTTGCGACATTCGCGAGGCCGCTGCACCCGAATCGCCTGCAGAAGTGCGCAGCTTCCTCTGAATGGGAACTACTGCAGACGCTTCATAACAGGACTTGCATCACTCTCTGAACCCCTCCGTGCAGTAACAAATAATGATATGCTGTGGATGTGGGACAAAAAGGAACAAGAAGCGTTCCAAGACATTAAGAAGCCATTATCTGATCAGGACACCATGGCATACTTTGAACCCACGGTTGAATCAGAAATAGTAGTGGATGCCAGCCCTGTGGGGTTGGGAGCCGTACTGATGCAGGCGGATGCCCAAGGAAACATGTGCCCGATCACGTATGCAAGCAAGGCACTGTCATAGACGGAAAGAAGATATTCCCAAATCGAGAGGGAACAGCCTCAGTGAGGTTAAGCGTTTCCAGCCAGTGTCTCAGTGTCAGTAGGCTGCACAAGGAGTAGCAGAGGTGACTGGTTTCAGTGAGGCTGCAGCACAATATGTCGTACGGGTAACTCTGGGGCAGCCAGGGAGAATTGTGAGTTGTTGAATGCAGTTAATAGTGTGACAGAGCAATGATGGACATGTCCTATAGGCACTAACCGTGCCTGTGCCACCTTTATAGATAGCCAAGTCGAGTGGGGTCCCCATTCAATAGCACCGGAGGTTCTTCGAAGGGGGGGAGGGGCCACACAACCCTAGTATGTGGAGGCCGGCAAGAGGGGGGCCATGCCGGAGCGGGGGGCACAATGTGTAGCCGGGCCCAGTATCTTATGTTCAGGTCCGGGGTACGTGGGGCAGAACAGCAGATGAGTTAGTTAATCAGGTCCAGGGAGGGCTAAGGATAAGCTAAAGGATAGCCAAGAGTCAATGTCATCAGGCTCACAGTCCTCCTAGGTACATCAAGCGTGGGCACCAGCCTCACCTGGATCCCCGGGGGTGGCAAGAGCCTTCAACCCCAACAGCTGGGCGGCAGACTGCCCGCGAGCGTGGCGCCGGTCGCGGCAGGCAGGGGCGGGCTCACAGCACCAGAGGGGGCAGGCGGCACTCCAGTGCGAGCCGTAGCCCGGGCCCGCCGCCGCACACACCAGGCAGTCCCCCGCAGGCGGCTGTCCCAGGCCGCCACTGCGCAATCACGCCCTTCAAGCGCAGCACCGGCCGTGCCCAATCAGGAGGGGGACTCAGGGCGGGCTCCTCCACAGTCCCAGCGACGGATGCAGCAGAGGGGGGTCCGGCGAGCCAGGCAGAAGGGAAGTCGGATGCTAGGCCAGGGCGTCCACACGGTCAGCTGATGGCAAAGTAGTCGCAGCAGGGTCCTCGGAGGTCGTATCGGGCCCAAACTTGCACAGTGCATGGCGTGTAATTTATGAAGCAGCTCAGCAGAGGGATGGCGCACAGGAGAAAGGAAAACCGCAGATGTCGGCGGATTAATGCCTAAGCCGCATGGAGCTGAGAAGCTAGGCAGCCATCCTGGGCTGCTCCACACTGCCACGCCACATCACGGACATCTCTAAGAAGTCCCACTACCAGCTTCACCCCCTCAGAGGTATTCTTCCTTTTCTCACTTTCCCCAAGGAGCTCACTGTCTCCAGAGCACTGGTTCTCTCTAGGCTGGACTACTACTACTTTCTAAATCTGCCTGCCTCTACTCTTTGGCCTTTTCAACTAATCCAGAACAGGACTGCAAAACTTGTCTTTGGCCTGAAGCCCAGGGATCGTATATCTCCAGCCATGAAATCTCTCCACTGGCACCAAGTTCAAGACCCTCTGCATTGTCCACAAGTCGTTCTGGGGCCGGGGACCATACAATATCCAACTCTCTCTTCCTAAGCATTGTCCTTCTCAAGCCCTCCACTCATCCACCTCCAACTCTCTGAGGATCAGATGATTCTCCGGGCAGAGAGTGGTGGTATATCTCTGTCCTCGGCTGGGGCCTCTCCCTGGAACAGCCTCCCTGCCTCTCTCAAACTTGAGCAGTACCACCTAAGGTCCCGGGAAGCATCTCAAGACCTTCCTTTTCGCTTCTGCTTTCTCTCTCTCTCCCCTGCCGATGTACCTGTGTGCTGCACTAACTGGTTACATTGTCACCCTCTGAACCTTACGAGCATCAGGCTCCTTCACAAGAGCAGCCCCTTCCACTGCCTGCGGCCCTCCCACATACTTTTTTTTAAAAACATTTTTTATTGCTTTCCAAACAAATATTACATTTGACAGTCAACAATAAACCCACAACACCCACAGTACTTTATATTATCTGGCATGATGCAGACTTATACTTGATGTCTACTGTTTCATTTTTCCCTCCCCCCAACAAGCCTACTGCGCTCCATCCCCTTGCTCTTTGTTCATTGAGGTATTTCCTTGTCCGTGTCCTTGAGAGATTCTTCACTCAAGTCCCTTTGGATAGGACCCCACAGTGTGGCCACTAAAGGTTTCCAGGCAGTGAGGGTTTCCGCTTCTTCCTCTCCCCCTTTATTAGCCACCTCACTCCACACAACTGTTTCAGCTTCGGACCATTTACGGATATCGGCCCACCAGACTTCTGCCTTGGGTCTATTAGGTGATTTCCACCCCGTGGCTATCCTGCGCTTGGCCAGTATGTAGGCCAGGTCTCTAGGTTTGCTGACATGTTTCAAATGGCGTGGCCTGGGGAACCCTCCCACCATACATGCCCATATCGAGTCTATATTCAGATTAATCTCTCTCTCATTCAACCTTTGTGCCACTTCTCCCCAGTACCTCATTATTTCGGGGCATGCCCAAAACATGTGTTTCAGCCCAGCATTCTCCTCCCCACATTTAGGGCATGTTTCTGGTTCCGTGCCTTTAAATCGTGAAATTCTCAGGGAGGTGATATATGCTCTATGGGTTATATACAGTTTTATTTGTTGTAGCCTCGCAATTCTAGACACCTTTTTGTGGTACCCCTGTACCATTTCCCATAGCCAATCTGTCATTGGTTCTCCGGCTTCCTCCACCCATTCTTGTCTCAGCTTTGTCACCTCCCTTCCCACTCTTGACATCAGTAGTCCATATATCCGGGAGACCTCGTGCCCACCTTCCGCGATATCATGTAATGATTCAATGACTATGTCTGGTTGCTCCTCTAGCGTTATTTCGGACCACGTCTCCTTCATTTTCCATGTTAATCTGTTGTAAATCATATGTTGTCCCAGATGTAGGTGCATTTCCTCTACCAACCCATTGAATCCCTTTATCGCCCCCTCTTGCCAAATATCAACCGTCGTTACAATCCCCACCTGCTCCCAGGATCGATTTCCTTAATTGTGCGTCTCCGCCGGTTAGTGCCACCAGCGGCACATGCGAGGAATATGGGGTCGGATTGTTTATGGACTGTCAAATTTTACGCCATACTTGCCATCCCAGTGCCAGCATACCTGAGCTTCTTCCTATCTCACGTTTAGGAAGCCAGATCCATTCTTTCAGGAAGTACGGGGCACATTCGCGTCCCAGCAACCTGGACTCTGCTGCAGAATCTTCAGCTATCCATTCAGCTACGTATCTTAGTTGGCTGGCCAGGTAATAAATCTCAAAATTGGGTAGATTAATGCCCCCCTTGTCATATGTATTTTGCAATTTCCATAGGGCTATCCTGTTTCTTGTGTTAGCCCATAGAAATTCTCTGCATATGCCCTGGAGTTTAGCGAAGAAGTGCCTCGGTATGGTATATGGTATGTTCCCAAAGAAGTGCCGTAATCTGGGTAGTACCACCATCTTCAGTAGTGCCCCCCTCCCCATCATGGCTAGGGGGAGTTTAGTCCAGAGCTTCATACTATTAACAACATTCCACAGCGCTTTTTCGGTATTATTTGTATGTTCTGCCTCTGTTGTGGGGTAGATGTAGATTTCCAGATATCTAAAGGTATCTGTCACCCATGGTATTGGCAGTACTTGTAGCCTGTCGTGTGGGACCCCTATATACTATCCTAGGGGGAATATACAGGGCTTTTTGGGGTTCACCACGATTCCCGATAGCGATGCTAATCGCTCCAGTACCACAAGGATGTATTGCAAGTTTTCTTCTGGGTACCATAGCAGCATATCATCTGCATACAGTGATATTAAGTGCGGTCCCCTCTTTGTATAAATCCCTAGTTCCTCGTATTGTTGTCTCAGGTATATCGCCAGAGGTTCTAGTGCTAGGATGTACAACATCGGGGACCAGGGGCATCCCTGCCTAGTGCCTCTGCTACGTTGCCATCTTTCCGAAATGACCTCTCCCGTTCTGACTCTAGCTAATGGTGAGCTACATAGTAGTTCCACCCATTTCAAGTACCCTGGTCCCATCCCATTTCCCTTCACGGTTGCCAACATCCAGGGCCATTTGACCGAGTCAAAGGCCTTAGCTGCATCCAATGACACTATAGCCAATGCACCAGTGGCATAACACAAGATCAGGGGGCCCCCCTGCGAGTCATGCTGAGGGGGTCCCCCCAACTCGGCAACAAATCACAGGTCGTGCCACACTCTGGACCGGCCTAGATCACCACGCTTGTGCAATTTCGCACTAACGTGCTGCTGAAGGGGTATGCCACACACTGCACTAGGAGAAAGATATAAATAAGTGTTTTAATGCAATATACAGCACACTTTCTGAGAAAAAGTGGTTAAAAAGCCATAGTGTTTGCTATTGTTTTGTAGGGTAACACCAATCAAATACATGCAAGTCACCAACAGTGCACATGAACATTAATGCTTTGCTATTAAAAATGCTGTGGCACAAAGAAAACATGTCCAACTGGCTGCACAATGTAGACCAGTGTAGACACATAATAACATTACAGTTAAGCATGCCAGGCCACATTAAGACATACCTAGACCAATGTTCCCTCTAATTATTTTTTTCTATGTGCGGAACTGGTTGGCTGTTGTGTGCACGTTATTTTCTATGTGCGCAACTGACTAATGAGGTGAGCAACTTTGTGAGCATGCATGTTTAGTGAACTACCACTGCAGAAGAAAGTTTGGAAAGGAATGTCTTCTTCGCAGCCACTGCAATTCTTTACAAATCTTAAGACACTTTTTCCAAACACATTGGCTTAAATAAAATATGTCATATGTGATTATACAATCATATGTGATTATAAAGAACACGCATCAACCAGTCCAAGACTTCAACATCTGCCAAAGTACATTGCAAACGTACTTTGTATGCAGAGAAAAATGTATGTTTTATGCCACTGGAAAATCACTCATGTCACGTGTATTACAAAATACACATATCTCATGTCATAACTGATGTGGCTGTCAAGAAATTCAGAAAGAATACATTTGCCGATGGACTAATGGCAATTAAAAACAATGGATCAAAAAATATGCTGTTTAGAGTTCAAGTGCCACTTTAATGAAGTAATTCAAGGGCCAGGAGAACATGCTTCTAATGATGTGTGTAAGGCTGATAATTGCATCAAAATAACTGCATCTAAGAATATGATGATCAAAAATTCCAGTGACTCTGCTTACTATCCACATTATGTTGTTTTGTGGGTAGTGATGACACCAGCATTATAGCTTAGAGACATATGCACCATCAATTTGTACTCCCTAAACAAATGTGCCTAACAAAAACGAAAAACGATGAACATATTGTAGTGGCCTAGCACCTGGCAGGATGAGCTGTGTGTGTGTGTGTAAGTGGAGTGGAGGATGGAATTGTTCTGAGGGGTCTGGAATCTAGGTGGTGCCTAGGTTCCAGGGATGATGGTTGGTGGGGAAAGAGATAGAGAGCCAGACGGAGTAGAAGCTGGTTACCTGCTATCCTTACTCACCTTCCTCCCTGTAACTGGAACAATAAAGCAAGCTTACCTTTTGTACATATCTGGCTCTGGAGTGGTTCCTGCTTACTACTTGATAATCCCTGCCACCCAAGATACTACACATATCATTGCTTCAACCCACAAAGCTCCACTGATATTTTTTTGAATTAGTGGCCAGTAGAGCCGCGGCATAGGAAGGAACTCTAATAATATTAATGCCCGATCTCAAGAGGAATTTTATGGGGAAAGAAAATCTTTTATTACACAGAAAGTATCCCTATTGGCAAAGATAATTACTTTTAAACTCCCTCAAAAATCATTTCACTCCAGGTAGGGAGCAAAATCTGATTAGAGCGCTGCTTGTACCCCTGACATAGGGAATGAAATTACAGGGCACATTATAGAGGCTATAGTTTTGCCCACCCTTCTGCACCACAGCCTAGATCAAATTTAAACAAGAGCCTTACTGAGGTTTATTATGGAGCCCTGTTGAAGAAAATCACCTATATATGCATTTCTAGTTGATGGCATCAATTCATCAGAGATACAACTGAATGAGTGCCTTCTTCTGTAACTATGGATCCCTTTTCTGTCATTCTTTGTTATCAGTTAAATAAGATGCAGGGAGATGCTACAGACGATACACACAGAACACGTGGTTATATTAAAAAGCCCTCACCAGCTGAGCATCGAAAGAAAAAGAAGGTGCTGTTGTCTAGACGGTGTTAAGTGAAATTGTTTTCACTTACCGAGGAAAAATAAAATCGATTTAGAAAGACTGCTCTGTGACCACACAGTGTGGTCTTTCTAAATCTAACTGTCATGCCCCTGCTGCAAACTAGTGCGTGCAGGGGCTGACATGCACAGTGAGACCCAGCGGAGTCATTGCAGGAGTGTCGGGTGAGTGTCTGTGTGTCTGTGTACGTATGTGTGGGCGAGTAAGTGTGTGTTATGCTGGGTAGGGGGTGGTGAAATAGGGTATTTGCGGGGGAGGGGGGTTAAAACCCCTGATTAACAAAACAACCAGCAGGAGAGGTTGGAGGTGGGGGAGGGGTTAACTTGCAGGAGCAGTATGTGACATTTCTGCATTTTAAAGCCAACACAAATAGGGCCGCAAAATAAGTATATTTTGTGTTTGGTCTTTAAAATGCAGAAATATCATATAGAACCGTCGAGACAGGTACTAGAATTTCGTATCCTGTAACAAAAAAGCAACTAATTTCCTTCAGTGTACTGCCGAACCATCTGCCTTGATTTTTTAAATGTGCTGCTTTGTTCATCACACGCAAGGAGTGATGACCTGTGCTGTTCCACCGATACACTTCCCTGGCCCCTGTGCTAGACTCCAATACTAGTTGAGAGAGCAATGTAAAAAGTGAGGGATTATAGCAGTAAATATCCACTGGGATATTTGCAGACCCACAATACTTTGCAAGCAAGTCATATTTTATGCCTCGACATATTAAGTGCATTTTAAGAATGTCATAACTCTGCATGTACACAATTCTTTTGCAGTGCATACCAGATTGTTTGCAACATATCCCACCCTTATATCATTGTGTAGAATTGCACCGGTGCTCAGTGAAACCGTTTTTGTATAGCAGCGAGTTACCATATGATGTGTGACGGTTTATGCCCAAGGGAACACTGAACACTTGGAAACTATGCAGATTGTGTGAAAAGCATTCTACTGTCTGAATATCCAGTGCCCTGATACTATGGACGAGCAATTCCAGGCATAGTCCATACCCATTATCCGTTGTAGGCAAAGTGAATGATGTTGCAACAATGTTGCTCTCCATGTAAAGGGTAATGATAGCAATGCTAAAGTAGGAGATGCTGAGCATCACCTTTTTTTTCTCAAAATCATTAAAGGACAAATTAATATTTGAGTGTTATAATGTGTTTACTTGCAAGGGTGCTGCTTCAAAGCACTTGTGTGACATATGTACAAGAAGAGGCAGTATGGGATAAGGTTAAAGATCCAAGTAGCCTACTTACTTACAATCAGTATCTCATATTTGAGCTGGCAGTTCGATTATATAGCGTGGGTGATGCTTTTGGTAAGGCACAATGAGTAACAGAAATTCTGGCGGGTGAACGTTATTCATATTACAAGAAACATAAAATAAGTGGATGTAGCTACACATCTGCTAGCGTTTCGCAGAGCCAAGAGAGGAAGAGTCAAGGTTGTCCATTAGCATCATAATGTGTTCTGGGGCAGAAGTTAGAGTCATAGGGGGTAATTCATAGAATTTAGCGCACAAGTGGCGCATGCGGCTGGCGCACAGTGTGCGCGTGCGAATCCCTGCGCCAGCCGCGTGCGCTAAAATCCATTTCCGCGCACAGCGTATTCATGGATTCCAGCTACCAAAACCAGCCGTGGCGCACGGTGGCGCAGCGACCCTGCAGCAGCACCAGTTACGCCCCCAAGAACGCCACTCGCGCTGGGAAAAGCCATCAAAATCCCCAATCTAGCGCAAAGGGCTGCGCTAACCCGGTACCAGCACGGCAAGCGGGCTACGTGTATCACTGGGGTGCGCGGGAAGTACCTCACATCATTTCAGCTGGGTACGTGTATTTCAGGGGTGCGCTGGAAGTTCCACACGCGATTCCATCAGGGTACGTGTACATCAGGGGTGTGCGGGAAGTTTCACACGTGAATTCAGCAGGGAACGTGTATATCAGGGGTGCGTGGGAAGTTCCACACGTGAATGTCCTGGCTACGTGTATTTCGGGGTGCGCGGGAAGTTTCACACGCGATATCAGCAGGGTAAGTGTATTCCAGGGGTGCACTGGAAGTTCCACACGCGAATGTCCTGGCTACGTTTATCTTGGGGTGCGCGGGAAGTTTCACACGCGATATCAGCAGGGTACGTGTATATCAGGGGTGCGCAGGAAGTTCCACACGCAAATGTCCTGGCTACGTGTATTTCGGGGTGCGCGGGAAGTTTCACACGCGATATCAGCAGGGTACGTGTATTCCAGGGGTGCGCTGGAAGTTCCACACGCAAATATCCTGGCTACGTGTATCTTGGGGTGCGCGGGAAGTTTCACACGCAATATCAGCAGGGTACGTGTATATCAGGGGTGCGCGGGAAGTTCCACACGCGAATGTCCTGGCTACGTGTATTTCGGGGTGCGCGGGAAGTTTCACACGCGACATCAGCAGGGTATGTGTATTCCAGGGGTGCGCGGGAAGTATCACACGCGATTCCATCAGGGTACGTGTATTCCAGGGGTGCACGGGAAGTATCACATGCAAAATCAGCAGGGTACGTGTATTTCAGGGGTGCGCGGAAAGTATCACACGCGATTCCATCAGGGTACGTGTATTACAGGGGTGCGCGGGGAGCACCACACGTGAATTGCACGTTTGGGTCCTCCAAGGTGTTCCCTCTACACCCTCCACGGCCCCTGCAGGTGGCCCACACCACAAGGGCCTACCCTGCACATGTCCTGCAGGCACCCCATCCACCATGGCCATGCCCCCCAGCCAACCCACATGTCACCTTGCACTACTGCCCACCAACGCATGTCCCCCTGCACCCCCAGCCACCAGGGGCAGCCTCCACCAGGCCCCCACCCATGTCTCCCACCACCCCACCCCCAGCAGTGCAGGGGCAGCCTCCACCAGGCCCCCACCCATGTCTCTCACCACCCCCACCCCCCAGCCACCAAGGGCAGCCTCCACCAGGCCCCCACTCATGTCCCCTATTACCCCCACCCCCCAGCAGTGCAGGGGCAGCCTCCACCAGGCCCCCACTCATGTCTCCCATCACCCCCAACCCCCAGCCACCAGGGGCACCCTCCAGCAGGCCCCCACCCATGTCTCCCACCACCCCCACCCCCCAGCCACCAGGGGCAGCCTCCACCAGGCCCCCACCCACATCTACCACCACCCCCCACCACCCAGCAGTGCAGGGGCAGCCTCCACCAGGCACCCACCCATGTCTCACACCACCCCCACCCCCCAGCAGTGCAGGGGCAGCCTCCACCAGGCCCCCACTCATGTCCCCTATCACCCCCACCCCCCAGCCACCAGGGGCAGCCTCCACCAGGCCCCCACCCATGTCTCCCACCACCCCCACCCCCCAGCAATGCAGGGGCAGCCTCCACCAGGCCCCCACCCATGTCTCACACCACCCCCACCCCCCAGCAGTGCAGGGGCAGCCTCTACCAGGCTCCCACTCATGTCCCCTATCACCCCCACCCCCCAGCCACCAGGGGCAGCCTCCACCAGGCCCCCACTCATGTCCCCTTCACCCCCACCACCCAGCAGTGCAGAGGCAGCCTCCACCAGGCCCCCACTCATGTCTCCCATGACCCCCACCCCCCAGCACTGTGGGGCACCTGCCAGCAGGCCCCAACTCATGTCCAACTCATGTTCCCCTGCACCCCCACCCCCCAGCACTGTTGTGCACCCTCCACCAGGCCCCCACCAATGTCTCCCACCCCCCGCACGCCGCAGCAGTGCAGGGGCAGCCTCCACCAGGCCCCCACTCATGTCCCCTATCACCCCCACCCCCCAGCAGTGCAGGGGCAGCCTCCACCAGGCCCCCACTCATGTCTCCCATCATCCCCACTCCCCAGCCACCAGGGGCACCCTCCACCAGGCCCCCACCCATGTCTCCCACCACCCCCACCTCCCAGCAGTGCAGGGGTAGCCTCCATCAGGCCCCCACCCATGTCTACCACCACCCCACCCCCCAGCAGTGCAGGGGCAGCCTCCACCAGGCCCCCACCCATGTCTTCCACCACCCCCACCCCCCAGCCACCAGGGGCAGCCTCCATCAGGCCCCAACTCATGTCCCCTATCACCTCCACCCCCCAGCAGTGCAGGGACAGCCTCCACCAGGCCCCCACTCATGTCTCCCATCACCCCCACCCCCCAGCAGTGCAGGGGCAGCCTCCACCAGGCCCCCACTCATGTCCCCTATCACCCCCACACCCCAGCCACCAGGGGCAGCCTCCACCAGGCCCCCACCCATGTCTCCCACCACCCCCACCGCAGTGCAGGGGCAGCCTCCACCAGGCCCCCACTCATGTCCCCTATCACCCCCACCCCCCAGCCTCCAGGGGCAGCCTCCACCAGGCCCCCGCCCATGTCTCCCACCACCCCCACCCCCCAGCAGTGCAGAGGCAGCCTCCACCAGGCCCCCACCCATGTCTCCCACCACCCCCACCCCCCAGCAGTGCAGGGGCAGCCTCCACCAGGCCCCCACCCATGTCTTCCACCATCCCCACCCCCAGCCACCAGGGGCAGCCTCCACCAGGCCCCCACTCATGTCCCCTATCACCCCCACCCCCCAGCAGTGCATGGGCAGCCTCCACCAGGCCCCCACTCATGTCTCCCATCACCCCCACCCCCCAGCAGTGCAGGGGCAGCCTCCGCCAGGCCCCCACTCATGTCCCCTATCACCCCCACCCCCGGCCACCAGGGGCAGCCTCCACCAGGCCCCCACTCATGTCCCCTATCACCCCCACCCCCCAGCCACCAGGGGCACCCTCCACCAGGCCCCCACCCATGTCTCCCACCACCCCCACCTCCCAGCAGTGCAGGGGCAGCCTCCACCAGGCCCCCACCCATGTCTACCACCACCCCCACCCTCCAGCAGTGCCGGGGCAGCCTCCACCAGGCCCCCACCCATGTCTTCCACCACCCACACCCCCCAGCCACCAGGGGCAGCCTCCATCAGGCCCCCACTCATGTCCCCTATCACCTCCACCCCCCAGCAGTGCAGGGGCAGCCTCCACCAGGCCCCCACTCATGTCTCCCATCACCCCCACCCCCCAGCAGTGCAGGGGCAGCCTCCACCAGGCCCCCACTCATGTCCCCTATCACCTCCACCCCCCAGCCACCAGGGGCAGCCTCCACCAGGCCCCCACCCATGTCTCCCACCACCCCCACCGCAGTGCAGGGGCAGCCTCCACAAGGCCCCCACTCATGTCCCCTATCACCCCCACCCCCCAGCCACCAGGGGCAGCCTCCACCAGGCCCCCACCCATGTCTCCCACCACCCCCACCTCCCAGCAGTGCAGGGGCAGCCTCCACCAGGCCCCCACCCATGTCTCCCACCACCCCCACCCCACAGCCACCAGGGGCAGCCTGCCACAGTCGGGAGTCGGACGTCCAGCAGGGGTGGCCACATCAACGACTGCACCCCAGCCAGCGGAGGATGTGCAGGCAGCAGGAGGCAGTGCACGGGCAGAGGCACAGCAGCAGCAGCAACGTGGTGGGAGCCATGAAGGCTCGGGGCCTTCAACATCAGAAGGGCAGGCATCGGCCGGAGGGCAGGAGGACCCAGGACAGAAAGTGTCTTCCGTGTGGCAGCGGTTGGGCCATGCCATAGATGCAGAGCGGCAGCCGGCGGAAGAGGCACGGCTCACGATGGTCAGGGCGGAGAACTCCATGCGGAGGGCCATGAGGTGGGCCGAGTGCCTCGAGGCAATCCGCAGGGGGTTGGAGGTGGACAAGTCGACGGCCCTGCAGACCCTCGGGGCCATGGAGGAGGACCGCCTCTGGGACATTGAGCAGGAGTTTGATGATGTCCTGGCCCGGGACATCCAAAAGTGAGCCGTCAGACTAGCCCGCTGCCCTTGTACATAGTTATGTAGTTAGTGTTCGGTTTCCTTTTTTTAAAAATTTTTTTGGACCTTTTGGACAATGGGCCACATTTTTGTATATAGTTTTTTTTTATTAGTTAGTATTGTTCGATAGGTTTCATTTCTTTTGTTCGGATAATGGACCCTGGCTTGTTCATCTGTACATAGTTCACTGTTGGATTTTCTTTTTCTTTTACAATTTACCCATGGAGCAATGGCTTTCAATTATAATTTTCCATTAGATTGTCTTTTGTAGACTATGACTTTGGACACCATTCCTATGGATTATGATTTTTGGTTTTGCTTCTTTTCACGGACATGCTTCTTTTCATTTTTTTTACATTCCCATTTCTGTTTGTTTATTTTTGATTCAATTTATGTTTCCTTTAATACATATTTTTTGATCAAACTTCAATGTGTAGTATCATCTCATTGGTTTCATGCATATCATGATATGGGTTTTGAGATTCACTGACACCCATTGGGTGTATGTGAGGGAAATGCGTTCGTTTCCAAACTTGCAATTGGTGTTCTATCATGTTATTGCCAGGGATGCCGCCTCCACCAGCCTGGCCGCACCGTCAGAGGCAGCTCCACAGGGCACCCAGGTGACTGATGGGTGGGAAGATGGCACGGAGGACGACTGGCGCATACGGGGTTCAGTTGAGGAGGGGGTCGGAGCAAGCCCCATCAAATGGAGGAATCCGGCCTGTGTGACCTGTCCCAGTAGGCCGACGCGGTCAACGAGCCATTCGAGATGACGTGCAGCCTCCACCAGGCCCCCACTCATGTCCCCTATCACCCCCACCCCCCAGCCACCAGGGGCAGCCTCCACCAGGCCCCCACCCATGTCTCCCACCACCCCCACCCCCCAGCAGTGCAGGGGCAGCCTCCACCAGGCCCCCACCCATGTCTCCCAACACCCCCACCTCTCAGCAGTGCAGGGGCAGCATCCACCAGGCCCCCACTCATGTCCCCTATCACCCCCACCCCCCAGCCACCAGGGGCAGCCTCCACCAGGCCCCCACTCATGTCCCCTATCACCCCCACCCCCCAGCAGTGCAGGGGCAGCCTCCACCAGGCCCCCACTCATGTCTCCCATCACCCCCACCCCCAGCACTGTGGGGCACCTGCCAGCAGGCCCCAACTCATGTCCAACTCATGTTCCCCTGCACCCCCACCCCCCAGCACTGTGGTGCACCCTCCACCAGGCCCCCACCCATGTCTCCCACCCCCCGCACCCCACAGCAGTGCAGGGGCAGCCTCCACCAGGCCCCCACTCATGTCCCCTATCACCCCCACCCCCCAGCAGTGCAGGGGCAGCCTCCACAAGGCCCCCACTCATGTCTCCCATCACCCCCACCCCCCAGCCACCAGGGGCACCCTCCACCAGGCCCCCACCCATGTCTTCCACCACCCCCACCTCCCAGCAGTGCAGGGGCAGCCTCCACCAGACCCCCTCCCATGTCTACCACCACCCCCACCCCCCAGCAGTGCAGGGGAAGTCTCCACCAGGCCCCCACCCGTGTCTTCCACCATCCCCACCCCCCAGCCACCAGGGGCAGCCTCCATCAGGCCCCCACTCATGTCCCCTATCACCTCCACCCCCAGCAGTGCAGGGGCAGCCTCCACCAGGCCCCCACTCATGTCTCCCATCACCCCCACTCCCCAGCAGTGCGGGGGCAGCCTCCACCAGGCCCCCACTCATGTCCCCCATCACCCCCACCCCCCAGCCACCAGGGGCAGCCTCCACCAGGCCCCCACCCATGTCTCCCACCACCCCCACCGCAGTGCAGGGGCAGCCTCCACCAGGCCCCCACTCATGTCCCCTATCACCCCCACCCCCCAGCCACCAAGAGCAGCATCCACCAGGCCCCCACCCATGTCTCCCACCACCCCCACCCCCCAGCAGTGCAGGGGCAGCCTCCACCAGGCCCCCACCCATGTCTCCCACCACCCCCACCCCCCAGCAGTGCAGGGGCAGCCTCCACAAGGCCCCCACTCATGTCCCCTATCACCCCCACCCCCCAGCCACCAGGGGCAGCCTCCACCAGGCCCCCACTCATGTCCCCTATCACCCCCACCCCCCAGCAGTGCAGGGGCAGCCTCCACCAGGCCCCCACACATGTCTCCCATCACCCCCACCCCCCAGCAGTGCAGGGGCAGCCTCCACCAGGCCCCCACTCATGTCCCCTATCACCCCCACCCCAGCCATCAGGGGCAGCCTCCACCAGGCCCCCACTCATGTCTCCCATCACCCCCACACCCCAGCAGTGCAGGGGCAGCCTCCACCAGGCCCCCACCCATGTCTCCCACCACCCCCACCTCCCAGCAGTGCAGGGGCAGCCTCCACCAGGCCCCCACCCATGTCTACCACCACCCCCACCCCTCAGCAGTGCAGGGGCAGCCTCCACCAGGCCCCTACCCATGTCGTCCACCACCCCCACCCCCCAGCCACCAGGTGCAGCCTCCATCAGGCCCCCACTCATGTCCCCTATCACCTCCACCCCCCAGCAGTGCAGGGGCAGCCTCCACCAGGCCCCCACTCATGTCTCCCATCACCCCCACCCCCCAGCAGTGCAGGGGCATCCTCCACCAGGCCCCCACTCATGTCCCCTATCACCCCCACCCCCCAGCCACCAGGGGCAGCCTCCACCAGGCCCCCACCCATGTCTCCCACCACCCCCACCGCAGTGCAGGGGCAGCCTCCACCAGGCCCCCACTCATGTCCCCTATCACCCCCACCCCCCAGCCACCAGGGGCAGCCTCCACCAGGCCTCCACCCATGTCTCCCACCACCCCCACCCCCCAGCCGTGCAGGGGCAGCCTCCACCAGGCCCCCACCCATGTCTCCCACCACCCCCACCCCACAGCCACCAGGGGCAGCCTCCACCAGGCCCCACTTATGTCCCCTATCACCCACACCCCCCAGCAATGCAGGGGCAGCCTCCACCAGGCCCCCACCCATGTCTCCCACCACCCCCACCCCCCAGCCACCAGGGGCAGCCTCCACCAGGCCCCCACCCATGTCCAACTCATGTTCCCCTGCACCCCCACCCCCCAGCAGTGCAGGGGCACCTGCCAGCAGGCCCCCACACATGTCCAACTCATGTCCCCCTGCACCCCCACCCCCCAGCAGTGCGGGGCACCTGCCAGCAGGCCCCCACTCATGTCCAACTCATGTTCCCCTGCACCCCCACCCCCCAGCACTGTGGGGCACCTGCCAGCAGGCCCCCACTCATGTCCAACTCATGTTCCCCTGCACCCCCACCCCCCAGCACTGTGGGGCACCTGCCAGCAGGCCCCCACTCATGTCCAACTCATGTTCCCCTGCAACCCCACCCCCCAGCACTGTGGGGCAACTGCCAGCAGGCCCCCACTCATGTCCAACTCATGTTCCCCTGCACCCCCACCCCCCAGCACTGTGGGGCACCTGCCAGCAGGCCCCCACTCATGTCCAACTCATGTTCCCCTGCACCCCCACCCCCCAGCACTGTGGGGCACCTGCCAGCAGGCCCCCACTCATGTCCAACTCATGTTCCCCTGCACCCCCACCCCCCAGCACTGTGGGGCACCTGCCAGCAGGCCCCCACTCATGTCCAACTCATGTTCCCCTGCACCCCCACCCCCCAGCACTGTGGGGCACCTGCCAGCAGGCCCCCACTCATGTCCAACTCATGTTCCCCTGCAACCCCACCCCCCAGCACTGTGGGGCACCTGCCAGCAGGCCCCCACTCATGTCCAACTCATGTTCCCCTGCACCCCCACCCCCCAGCACTGTGGGGCACCTGCCAGCAGGCCCCCACTCATGTCCAACTCATGTTCCCCTGCACCCCCACCCCCCAGCACTGTGGGGCACCTGCCAGCAGGCCCCAACTCATGTTCCCCAGCCAACATGTCATCACAATCTAGATCCCTGGTCCCTATGGTCAGCCTCCAAATGCAAAACACCCACCCTGTTAAACGAATCTTCACGGGATCGTGAGTTACCTCTGTTTCTTGTAGACCGTGGAGTTGAGGTTGCCAGTATGTCGATGTATGATGGCCGATGAATGGGTAACGCGAGAAATTAGTCCAATCCCCTCCTGGTGAGTAAACACAGGACGGCACTGAACCAACTCCCAACGCCACGGGTGGCACTTCTCAGAATTTGCGTGACGTCGGGACAGTGTTTCCACTGGCTGAGAAGGCTTGATGAAATCACCGATGAAAACAGGATAGAACTCAGGAACTCCCAGCAGGTAGCAAGGCACAGGTACCGGCAGGACACAAGGCAGACAAAGGGAGGCAGGGCCGACAGGAGTTACCCCACTATAACTAGGAACCCGGAGATAACCTACTCTACCATAAACCAGGGAAGGACAAGGTATCAGAATGAAGGAGCAGAAGGAGTAGGAGGACCAGGAAGCAAGACCAGAATAAGGCAATGAGGCAGGATTGGGCAGAAAAGGATAGAACAGGAAACTGGGGAACTGGACAACAAGTACCAGGACTCCAGCAGCGCATACACAGTAACAACCGCGTTGAGACGCGTCGTCCCTGTGTATGCGGTGCCCTTTTATGGCTCAGGGTGAAAGCGAGGCTTGGAACGCATGTTCCGACACTGCGCATGCGCGGGACGACGAAACACTGACGATCCGCGCATGCGCAGATCCTCGCAAGATGGCGGCGTCCACGGCGCCCATCCGAACCGCGGGTCGGCGTGAGGAGAGACGCCACCGCGGGTAAAGTCTCCATGAAGGAGGAGACCGCTGCGGCCGTGGACCAGGGACCCCAGGACAAGTAAGTGGCGCCCGCGAGCGAGCGCGCGGTGTGACACCATACCCCCTCCCGGACAACCCCGGAGCACCGGGTTTCCAAGGGTAGCGGAGATAGAAGTCCCGAACCAGGCGCGGTGCATGCACGAAGGAGCGCGGCTCCCAAGTACGGTCACAAGCAGGATAACCCTTCCAGCTGACCAGAAGCTGTAGAGCACCTCGCCAAATCCGTGAATCACATATCTCATGCACCTCGAATTCAGGGACCCCCCGAACCAAGACCGGGGCAGGACGGGAACAGGTACGACCCATAACATCGGGCACGTAGGGCTTCAAAAGGGAAACATGAAAGACAGGATGGACCCTCCAAGAGCGGGGCAAAGATAAACGAAAAGCAACAGGTGAAATACAGTCCGTGATGCGAAAGGGACCAAAAAAGCGGGGGGCTAGTTTCACAGGTAAGTTGCGTACTGGTAGATTCTTGGAGGACAGCCAAACCATGTCCCCAACATGAAGAACAGGTTCTGGGCTCCGTCTCCTGTCGGCCTGCTCCTTCATATGTGCCTGTGCCGCTGCCAAGGTACCGGCCGCTAGACGATGTTGGTCGCGAATCAGGGACACCAGGGCATCTGCAGATGGAACGGCGCTGGAAGATGTTGGATGACTAGGCAGCAGTCGAGGATGAAGACCGGTAGAACAATAGAAAGGGCTGAGTCCTGTAGCGGAATGAACAGCGTTGTTGTAAGCTGCTTCCGCGGTGTCCAACCACTCCGACCAGTTGTCTTGGGTGGCATTGGCATAACAACGTAGGTATTGCTCTAGGGTCTGATTGGTACGTTCCGTCTGTCCATTAGTCTGCGGATGATAGCCGGAACTCAGGGCTCGCTGGATGTCCAAATGCCGACACAGTTGACCCCAAAAGGAAGAGACGTATTGAGAGCCTCGGTCAGACAATATCTTCTCCGGAAGACCATGAAGGCGATACACCTCGTGTAGGAAACATCGTGCCATCTGGGATGCAGTGGGCAGTTTAGGAAAGGGCAGGAAATGAGCTGTTTTGGTGAAACAATCCACCACCACCATTATACACGTGAAGCCACCAGACAGGGGCAGGTCAACGATGAAATCCGTGGCGATGGTATGCCAAGGGTATGGAGGCGTTGGCGTGGGTTTTAGAAGACCAAAGGGTCTTTTGCGAGGAATCTTGGTCTGGGCACATACTGGGCAAGAGTCCACGTATTGCTTTACCATTGTAGCCCATCCAGGCCACCAGTACTGTCGTGCAACCAGTTCTTGTGTTGTACGGACTCCACGGTGACCGCAAACGACGGAATCATGACAATTCTGTAAAACGATCTTCTGGAGTTCCAATGTGGGAACGTACAGACGTTCCTTGAAGAATAATAAGCCATCACGTTCCCTGACGTCAGCACGTTGTAGTATCTGTGTTCTTGAGGGATCCGTTCGTGTGGCCTCAGTCAACTGTTGGAGCTGGGGAGTCACCATCGATAGGAAATGTTTGGACGCTATCAAAGGTTCCGGTTCCTTGACACTTTCAACGTTGTTTTCCAGAGACCGAGACAAGGCATCAGCCTTAGTGTTCTGGGAACAAGGAATGTACGTGACGGTGAAATCGAACTGTGAAAAGAAGAAGGCCCAACGAGCATGACGGGAGGTTCGGCATTGTAAAGAGCGCAAGAACTGTAGATTACGATGATCCGTGCGAACCACTACCGGGTACCTTCCACCCAGCAAGTGATGTCGCCATTCCTCGAAGGCAGCCTTTATCGCCAGCAATTCTTTTTCTATCACCGCGTAGTTCCTCTCACTCACTGACAACTTCCTCGAGTAATACGCCACCGGATGTTCTATCCCCGTGACTATATCTTGCTGTAGTAGGACCGCCCCAATTGCGTAGTCCGAGGCGTCTGTTTCAACCACAAACGGTTTGACATCATCTGGATGTCTAAGAACAGGAGCCGACATGAATGATCTTTTTAATTCCTGGAATGCCTCCTCGGCCTGCATGTCCCAAAGAAACGGCACCTTGGTACTGGTCAGGTGGGTTAGACTGTTGGCCAGTTGAGAGAAGCGTGGAATGAAACGCCGATAAAAGTTGGCAAAGCCCAAGAACCTTTGAAGTGACTTCACGCCATGTGGCGATTTCCATTCTTGAATAGCTTGCAGTTTTGCGGGATCCATCTGTACTCCTGTGTTGCTGATCACGTAACCCAGAAACTCCATGCTCTCCCTATGAAATTGACACTTCTCGATTTTGGCATACAGACCGTTGTGTATCAATCTACGGAGGACTTCCTGTACATGCGTCACGTGTGCAGTATGAGTGTCAGAAAACACCAGTATATCATCAAGCTAAACCCAGACAGATGTTCCGATAAGGTCAGAAAAGACATCGTCCATGAACCGTTGGAAAACTGCCGGGGCGTTGCAGAGGCCAAACGGCATCACCCTGTATTCGAAGTGACCAATAGGTGTTTTGAAGGCCGTCTTCCACTCATCTCCCTTCTTAATTCGCACCAAGTGATAGGCCCCTCTTAGATCCAGCTTAGTGAAGATCTGTGCTGATTTCAGGGATTCGATGATGTCGCGGATGAGTGGTAACGGGTACCTGTCCTTCTTCGTAATCTCGTTGAGTTGACGGTAGTCGATACAAGGACGCAAAGTGCCCTCTTTCTTCTTGACGAAGAACAACGGGAATCCTGCAGAGGATTTGGACGGCACTATATAGCCCTTGTTGAGGCAATCCGTGATATACTCCTGTAGTATGCCCTTCTCGAAGTGAGTCAACGAAAAGATCTTGCCGTGGGAAATGATTGCACCAGGCAGAACGTCAATGGAACAATCAAAGTGCCGATGGGGTGGTAGTGGTATGTCCTCAGGCTTAGAGAACGCCTTGTGATATCCGGCATATTCATGAGGAACCGATTGGTTGGCACATAAACGAGCGGATACATCAGCAGGATTGAGGGACTCCAAAATTGCAGGAAAGGTTTCGTGAATTACACAGTCACTAGGACAACGTGTCGAAGAGAACACCAAGGAGCGAGCGGTCCAGTCAACCTGGGGATTGTGATACAACAGCCATGGTAAACCCAACACCACCGGAAATGCAGGAGACTTGATGACGTCCAATGTGATACGTTCGAGATGCCCTTCCACAGAGAGCCACAAGGAATCGGAGTGTTGAGAAACCGGACCAGAAGCCAAAGTAGAGCCATCGATTACCTCAACCACCGTTGGTCGTTCCTTGTTGTGTAAACGGATTCCATTGGTAATTGCGAACGAGGCATCGATGTAGTTGCCAGATGCTCCGCAGTCCAAAAGGGCCCAGGTCTTCACACACTTTCCAAGCCAAGCAACACCAACTTTCAGGATCAACAAGGGTACTGAGTTCATGGGGGGAAGGACGGATTCAGAAGGGCGGCCCGCTGCTGCCTTCGCCTGAAACAACGGGCCTGTTAGTTTTCCTGTTTCTTTAGAGGGCGTAATGGACAGGTACCTAGAAAGTGGCCAGAACCACCGCAATACATGCATAAGTTCTTCTGTCGTCTTCTTTTCTTTTCAGTCTCGGATAACGGACCTCTGACGGCACCCAACTGCATGGGTTCTGGAGCTACATCGATAGAAACAGCCGGTCCAGGGTTCTGTGCTGGAAGAACTGGTTGATACCTGTCAGATCTGCGGCGTTCATTCCGTCGTTCGGTTAACCTGTGGTCAATGCGTAAGACTTGTTCCACTAAAGCTGGCAGCGTTTCTGGCTCCGGAATGTGCAGCAATTCGTCTTTGTACTCCTCTCGTAGTCCCCGACGAAACAAGGTTTTTTGAGTGACTTCGGGCCATTGTGAATCAGTTGCTAGTTGTCGAAACCGACTGATGTAGTGGATTATGTCACCTGACCCTTGCTTGATCTCCATTAATTGATTCTGGGCCATGGCTGCCAAATTGGGCGGTTTGAAGACATCCAAAAAGGCTTTCTCGAAGGCAGCGAAATCGGCCAACAGAGGACTGTTGGTAGAGACCAAAGGTGCGGCCCAGGCGAGTGCATTGCCAGTTAGATTTCCAAGGATATACCCGATCTTAGCTTTGTCTTGAGAAAAATGTGTAGACCTGAATTGGAAATGGATCCGACAGTGAGTACAAAACTCGGCCACTCGACGTGGATCACCATCATACTTCATCGGAGTGGTGTAAGCCATGGAGTTCTCAGGCGGTGTGACAGGTTGTGCGGAATTAGCCAAACACCGATCCAATGCTTGTCTGAGAGTGTTGTTTTCCTGGCGAAGAGTGGTCATCTCCAGGCGCATGGCACGCATTTCTTCGCGTAGTTCCTGCATGTCGTCCATGTCAGGACTGAGGGATAGGCGTCTCAATCTGTTAAACGAATCTTCACGGGATCGTGAGTTACCTCTGTTTCTTGTAGACCGTGGAGTTGAGGTTGCCAGTATGTCGATGTATGATGGCCGATGAATGGGTAACGCGAGAAATTAGTCCAATCCCCTCCTGGTGAGTAAACACAGGACGGCACTGAACCAACTCCCAACGCCACGGGTGGCACTTCTCAGAATTTGCGTGACGTCGGGACAGTGTTTCCACTGGCTGAGAAGGCTTGATGAAATCACCGATGAAAACAGGATAGAACTCAGGAACTCCCAGCAGGTAGCAAGGCACAGGTACCGGCAGGACACAAGGCAGACAAAGGGAGGCAGGGCCGACAGGAGTTACCCCACTATAACTAGGAACCCGGAGATAACCTACTCTACCATAAACCAGGGAAGGACAAGGTATCAGAATGAAGGAGCAGAAGGAGTAGGAGGACCAGGAAGCAAGACCAGAATAAGGCAATGAGGCAGGATTGGGCAGAAAAGGATAGAACAGGAAACTGGGGAACTGGACAACAAGTACCAGGACTCCAGCAGCGCATACACAGTAACAACCGCGTTGAGACGCGTCGTCCCTGTGTATGCGGTGCCCTTTTATGGCTCAGGGTGAAAGCGAGGCTTGGAACGCATGTTCCGACACTGCGCATGCGCGGGACGACGAAACACTGACGATCCGCGCATGCGCAGATCCTCGCAAGATGGCGGCGTCCACGGCGCCCATCCGAACCGCGGGTCGGCGTGAGGAGAGACGCCACCGCGGGTAAAGTCTCCATGAAGGAGGAGACCGCTGCGGCCGTGGACCAGGGACCCCAGGACAAGTAAGTGGCGCCCGCGAGCGAGCGCGCGGTGTGACACACCCGAGTATTGCATCCACCCACTTAGAAATGGCAATAACATGATAGAACACCAATTGCAAGTTTGGAAACGAACGCATGTCCCTCACATACACCCAATGGGTGTCAGTGAATCTCAAAACCCATATCATGATATGCATGAAACCAATGAGATGATACTACACATTGAAGTTTGATCAAAAAATATGTATTAAAGGAAACATAAATTGAATCAAAAATAAACAAACAGAAATGGGAATGTAATAAAAATGAAAAGAAGCATGTCCGTGAAACAAAGCAAAACCAAAAATCATAATCCATAGGAATGGTGTCCAAAGTCATAGGGCCTCATTACGACCCAGGCGGTAAGTTACCGCCTGGGTCGTACCTTTACCACCATGGCGTAAACTACGTTTACGCCATGGTGGTTGGCGGACTTACCGCCCCATTCCGAGGTCGGCGGGGCGGTAAGTCCCCAATCCCCATTTACCCTTCCCCATTCCCATTTTTGCCCCATAGGGCATAATAGGAGTGGGGAAGGCGTTAATTACGCCACCGTAAATTACGGTGGCGTAATTAACAACATGGTCCCTTAGCGCCATGGATTTTAACACCTGCTAAAAGCAGTTGTTAAATCCGCCATGGCGCTAAGGGACCTCGGAATCAGGCGGTAAGGGTCGGCGCTGTTTACGCCGCCGTAAACCCCTTACCGCCTGGGTCCTAATGAGGCCCATAGTCCACAAAAGAAAATCTAATGGAAAATTATAATTGAAAGCCATTGCTCCATGGGTAAATTGTAAAAGAAAAAGAAAATCCAACAGTGAACTATGTACAGATGAACAAGCCAGGGTCCATTATCCCAACAAAAGAAATGAAACCTATCGAACAACACTAACTAATAAAAAAAAAACTATATACAAAAATGTGGCCCATTGTCCAAAAGGTCCAAAAAAAATTCAAAAACAAAGGAAACCGAACACTAACTACATAACTATGTACAAGGGCAGCGGGCTAGTCTGACGGCTCACTTTTGGATGTCCCGGGCCAGGGCATCATCAAACTCCTGCTCAATGTCCCAGAGGCGGTCCTCCTCCATGGCCCCGAGGGTCCGCAGGGCCGTCGAAGTGTCCACCTCCAACCCCCTGCGGATTGCCTCGAGGCACTCGGCCCGCCTCAGGGCCCTCCGCATGGAGTTCTCTGCCCTGACCATCGTGAGCCGTGCCTCTTCCGCCCGCTGCCGCTCCGCATCTATGGCATGGCCCAACCGCTGCCACACGGAAGACACTTTCTGTCCTGGGTCCTCCTGCCCTCCGGCCAATGCCTGCCCCTCTGATGTTGAAGGCCCCAAGCCTTCATGGCTCCCACCACGTTGCTGCTGCTGCTGTGCCTCTGCCCGTGCACTGCCTCCTGCTGCCTGCACATCCTCCGCTGGCTGGGGTGCAGTCGTTGATGTGGCCACCCCTGCTGGACGTCCGATTCCCGACTGTGGCAGGGATGCCTCCTCCACCAGCCTGGCCGCGCCGTCAGAGGCAGCTCCACAGGGCACCCAAGTGACTGATGGGTGGAAGATGGCACGGAGGACGACTGGCGCATACGGGGTTCAGTTGAGGAGGGGGTCGGAGCAAGCCCCATCAAATGGAGGAATCCGGCCTGTGTGACCTGTCCCAGTAGGCCGACGCGGTCAACGAGCCATTCGAGATGACGTGCAGTCTCCTCATGAAAAGACTGCAGGTCACCTTGCATGGCCCGTTGACGCAACGCCACACCAGTCAGGACAGGCTCAACTCGGACCCGGATAGCCACGTCCGCAGGCAGAGGAAGGCCAGTTGTCGTTAGCTCATCCCCTGCCTGAAAAGATGATGCAGGGACAGGATCAGGGACAGGATTACACACAGGCATCTCTGCGGCGGCCTGTGCTGCCTCCTGTCCCTGGTCCTGCACTGCACCACTAGCACCAGTGGGATCCCCACCTCCAGACCCCGTCTCTGTTGCTTGCACGGCCTCCTCCTCCACCAAACCCCCCACAAACCTGGATGACTCTGTGCCATCTTCCCCCGTTGGGCCCTGTGGGGTCCCAGCTGCCCCTTCTGCTGCCGAGGAGTCCAACTCCAACCTCCGCCTCTTGGACCTCCCCCCGGCAACTGCGGCCTGGGACGCGGCACCGGACTCCTCACTCCCCGACGAGATCACAACATGAGAGGGGAGCCGGGCCTTGCGTCTCCGGCTGGCGGTGGGATCCCTGCCGCTGTGCTCCACAGCACCTTCTCCGCCCCCTTTATCAGTTGACGCTGCAGACAGGGAGAAATAAAACACAGGCATCAGGGCACTGTACAATGGACACATACACACATGACAGTTGTACATGAGTGGCATTGGCAAACCTCAGACATGCCATCACAATCCCCAACACACATGTCATTTCAACTTGCACACATGAGCCATACCACAGCCATATCGCAACTGCCAGCACCATCCATACACATTCAACAGTATGAGCAGGCAAAGCTGAGCCAGACATCACATGCAACACAGGAAGTGCACTACACATGTACACACACCACCACACTTGCATGCATGTGTACACCTCTGCCAAGTGTCGCAGTGTTCAGATGGGCATCCATGTCACATCTGCCAATCAGGCTTCCACATCCCGCTGTCACATGCATCCATGTTGCATCACTGTTGCACCCTTGTCAAATACACACAAATGCACATGTACACAGTGCTGATACATGCAGCTGAAAACAACATACATGCGTGACATCACGAACATGTCTACTTACATACACATTCATCCAAACATGTGTGCCCACACAACTGCATTTGGCATGCAAGCCTACACACACAAGCACCATCCATGTCTCACACATTACAGCCCTCGCATGTGTTAGCCTCACGGCCCTGTACACCCCCACCCATACTTGACCCCATACAAACAGATGTGCAACCTGCACACTACTGAAACATCACCACACGCACAGCTCACAATCATGATGCATGTACACTTACCGCTCGACTCCAGACGGGTCTGCCTCTCAAGGACCTGGACGTGGAGCCCTGGGGATATGCGTTCCAGGACCCTCATCTGATCTTCCGACAAGTGACCCCGGCACCCCTTAGCATCCGCTGCCTTCAAGAGGCGCCGGGCCTTGTTCAGGGTCCTGGACCTGAAGTCATCCCAGCGCTTCTTGACATGTTGTAAGTCGCGGACTGCCACCCCCTCCGCGTTGATGGCAGTCACAATGTCAGTCCAGATCTGAGTCCGTCTTCCTTGTCGGCACGGGAACTTCCAAAGAGGGCATCATACTGCCCCAGGACTTGCTCCACCAGGACACCAACTTCCCTGGCACTGAAGCTGGTGCCCCTCTGCCTCTCTGGCCGGGGGTTGTCAGTGGTGCCAGATGTTGCAGTGCCTGACATGACAACCCCAGAGGCAGGAGTGGGTGGGCAACTGGGTCCTGGGGCTGGGCTGTGGAGCGATGGAATCCCAGTCGGGAGTCTTCGGTTCCAGCAGGGGTGGTCACAGCAACAGCACCCCTGGCTTATGTGCAGGCAGCAAATGGCAGGGCACGTGGGCAGCAGGCAGTCAGGCAGCAGCAGATGGCAGGTGGGAGCGTGCTCGGTGGTCTGGGGGGCAGTAATTCGGCCTTCTGGGCAGGAGCGTGGTCTTCCATGTGCTTATGCGTGGCCAGCTTGATACGGAGTGATTTGGCACGTGAAAATTCTGCACGTCAGCGTGTAATTCGAGGAAAGGCCCTTAGCGCGTAAGCGCGTCTGCACGCATACGCAATTTCATTGGACAGAAGGCCCCTCAAGCGCAAGCGCCCCTGTGACGTGATGCGCACAGGCGTGCATGGGCATTTCAGCGCACGTGAAAAACTGCACGTCCGCGTGTAATCCGAGGAAAGGGCCCATGCGCGTAAGTGACGTGACGCGCGCGTGCGTTTCCCTCAGCACGGGTTAAAGGTGAGCGGGCCCAGCAGTTCTCTGTACGTGCCTTTCGTGGAGACCGACGTGTGCTGCTGCTTCCTGTTGTTTCACGCGCCATCACAACTTCACAGCTATCAAGGACGTATCTCTTCTTTTGGTGGGAGTATTGGCTACGCGTGTTTTTCTGCATCGCGCTAGTCAGACGGTGAGTCGCACATGCTCTTTTTCCCACTGCGGGTGCCCCTCTGTATCGCACCCATTTTTGATGTCATAGTAGCCTGCGTGTCCCACGCGTACGCGTTATTCGTGTTACTGGGTGCCACCGCGTACTGCAGGAGATTGAATCCACGCACGTAGGCTGCAGGGTTGCGTGCACGGTTTTACTGCAGTTTTGGGGTGCCTGAGCATTGCGTGACCCGTCACTACAACACCGGGGTCACATACAGCCTTGCAGGTGCAGGGGGGCTGTTAACATCTTGCTTCCCACCCCCTTGACCCCAATTGCCCAGGTCAATTGTGGTGTACACCTCCCATTGGCACCACTCCATCTGTGCCGGCACTACTACATCTGTGCCATGGTTGGGAGGCCACCAAAGGTGAGGGGTGCCTCAGCTGGGCGTCCTCCTCATGGCGGGCGTGGTCGGGGACGTGGCCGTGGTGACCAGGGAGTAGGGGGACTCCAGGGTGTCCAGGGTGGCCACAGAGGGGGAAGAGGCAGGGGTGCGCCACTTGAGCACAATGTTGTGCCATGTGTCGGTGCAGTCATGCCACCACCCCCTGTGGTTCCGGGGGATGCAGCTTCTGCATCTGGCACTGGCGCCTGTGTGACCCGGCAGTCCGTTCCATCGACTGCCACGGGCCCAAGGGTAGTGGTAGCTGCAGGTGCAGCTGTGGACACCGCCACCCAGGCTCAGGGTCTGCCAGCGCAGGCTGCGTTGGCACTTGAGGAGCCCTTGGTAGATCTCCAACAGGCCAGGAGGGAAACCATAGGGGCAGGCCGAGCTGCTCAGACCAAGAAACGTGTCCCTGGAGCAGTCATGTCATCTGCTGCCCCGAACAGCCGGGTGTTGGCAAGTGCAGGGGCAGATGCCCCCAACAGCACCCCGGTTGTGAGTCTGCCAACCAGGACCGTTGCGGTCAATGACCCTGCCACAGCTGATGTTGCTGCGCAGGGTCCATTAGTGGGCACCCAGCTGCCACTGACACAAGTCAGGCCTTTGGTCATCCCTCCACCTGCCACTCCCTTGGCTCAATCCACCGAACCCACTGGCCATACTTGGTCAGGGCGGCATTAGCCAGCCAGGGTCTGCGCCACAGTCCAAGAGGAGGTTGGTTGCCCTGCAGCACAGGCTGGGACCCCACACACAGCCACGACTTCCTGCACGTCGAGGAAGAAGCCTTTCTGCAAGCAGGAACTGGACTTCCTCGTGGACTACGTGCAGGGCCACAGCCGTGACATGCTAGTGGGTGCCAATAGTCAGACTACGGCTGCCCAACGTGACACCCACTGGAAGAAGGTTGCAGAACATGTCAGTTCATTCGGCCATGAGGTGCGCACGGCACAAGAGTGCAAAAAGCGTTGGAATGACATCAAACTCAGCACTAAGGCTAAGCGTGCCTCTAATTACAACTTGACTCTGGTGACTGGCGGTGGGCCTGCACCAGAGGAGGAAGAGCTCACTCCACATGAGGCACTCGTTGTGGAGTTCATACCACCTGAATTGGTCGAAGAAGTGGGAGAGATGCTGGACTTTGATGCCCAGTCCAGTGAGTGTCGATGCGTGTTTGTTGAGGATGTGTGTGTTTCACTTGTGGGATGTGTTGTGCATGATTGCCACTACATGTGACGTGTACATGGTTCTGATGTGTAAGTAATGCAATGCTTCGTCATACATGTCTCCTCTGCCTGCATGCGGGGACTCCATGTAGGCATGCTCCCTTGCCCCTCCTCCGCCACTCTGCATCCCAGTTCCACCTTTGCACTGGTGTTCTTCAATCTTGCCAATGTGTACTTTCTTGTTCATGCGTCCTGTGTAGATGCTAACTTCCAGCGTGGAATCTGCCAAACATATGCCGTGTGGTACAGCCTTAGTACTTGATGCAGGGTATCTCACTTGCACTGTGCATAGGTCAGATGTCCCGCAAGGACATGAGTGCCCATTCATGCTCCATGTGCATTGCACGCATGCCCCTATGCGTCCTTGACTGGATGATCACTGTAATACAAGTCCTTGGTTACATACATTGCCTGCCATCTCATCAGCCTTCCCATGTCAACTGTGGCTCAGTCCTGCGTTGCACACATGTTTAGGGTCTGACAATCTGTGTGGCTCACAGGCATCAGCCTTTTCAATGGCCAATGACTCTGTCCAACTGTTGTTGTGTCTTCTTCACACATGGGCGGAATCCAGAGTTTTCATCATGTGTCCTGCTTACTGTCCCAGCATCATTTGCAGTGTTGTCACTTGAATCACATTAAGCTGTTGATGCCAGTCAACACTGCCTGTCAATACACAGGTGTATGGTCAGCCTTTTGATACCATGCTAGGCATCCCTGCTTTGGTACTGGGGAGGAGGGGTGCTTGGCTTCTAGATATGGTACACATTGAATGCACAATGCACGTGATGTCTGAATTTGACATTGCACTGCCTTCACATTTCCTGGCACACACCATGGAGTCCTTGTACATGTAGGTAGTGAGTGGCGTACACATTTTCTGCACTGCATAGACCCACTTCCATGGAAACTGCCACCTTTCAACAGGTCTGATCACAGAAGCAATTCAAAGTTGACCCAGCATGCATGCCAGGTTATATGTTGTGTGTCACAGGTCTGCCTGATGCGTTTGCTGTCGGTGTGTGTGTGTGTTGTGTGCTTCTAACATGTGTAGTGACCTTTTTTCTCTCTATTTTTCAGGTGATGACGCAATGGAGGCGGAGGATGGTGTTGTCATGCCAGACACAGGGCTGTTACCACTACATCAACCCAGCACTAGTGGGGGTCGTGGGGTGGTAGGCCACGAAAACCCCCAAGTGCTACAGTCCATCTTGTCTCTGGCTGCCTATGAGTCCAGCCTTGATGACGACTCTGACGTCCATGTTGAGTTGGATGAGCATCAAGTCCATGTGTCAGGGGTGAGTGATTCTGATGTGGACACTCCTCTGTCTGCGACACCTGCACTGAGGGATCAGACAGTCTTGGTTCCTCCGCCCGTGGTGGATCGGGACGCAGGGTCACCCTCCACACCAGTCACTGATGTGCCTGGGACATCACGTCGACGGGGGCATGTAGTCGTGCAGCCGCGGGCGGTGCCAAAACAGCGAGGACCCCCGGTCCTTGGGTCCCGCAGGTGTCAAGCCCGGCAACGCGGTCGCCGCGCGCAACTGCAGTATACTGAGTGGGAGCAAGACATGACTGCCAATTCAGAATGGCAGGGGGCAGCAATGGAGAACATCACTGAGAGCATGGAGCGTGTGGCCCGATCTGTACTCCCCCTGCTAGGCAGGTGCTTCTCCAGCAGCAGGCGGCACGGTCCACAGCCCGCTCGCTCAGGCTGGGCATGGCGGCCTCAGACAGGGCACGCCAGGCTGAAATGTCGTCGCTGCGTCAAGCAATTGCTGCTCACGCAGAGGCGCACATGGATGCCCTGAGGGAGGAGTATGCTTCCCTCAGATCCACTCTGGGTGTCCTTATGATGTCCCAGAGGCAGCAGGCAGAGGAGAGGTTTGCACAGCTTGAGCGTACCATCTCGGCTGAGCTACAGGCTTTCCGAGAGGTGCAGCGGTTGTCCAGCCAGGCCTTGCAGGAGGAACTCCGTGTTACACGTGCTACCTTGCAAGAGGAAGCACGTGTATCACGTGAGGTTCTGCATGCAGACCTACGTCACATCGCCACACAGAACCAGGCTCACCCGTCCGGCAGACTTGTTGCCGACGAGGGGCAAGCTGCGGCTAGGCGTGGCCAGGCTACTGTGCCACGTCCTCCTTTACAGGATGAGCCAGACTCGGACGACCATCTATCTCCCACATAGGTCGGGCTGTGCAGGCGTTGGGCCCATGGAGGTTTTTTTTTTGGCTCAGCATCATCGCATGTGGATGTTGAGCATCACCCTGTACCTCCCCCCCCCTGGGTGCCTCCCCTCCCCCCCGAGTCGTATGTGGCCATTTTTGATTTTTCTTTTAGTTTAGTTAGTTAAGTTTCTGTTTGATAGTTAGTTTAATTAGGTAATGTAGGTTTTCCATAGTTAGTGTAATTAGTTAATATAGTTTAAAATTGCTTGTCTATTGTGCTTTCATGTGACGGTGCGGTGCTTTGTGGCTTTTGAAGGCATCCACTGTCTGTTCCAGCTGGGCCCTTCAGGCTTGTCTTGCGTATGTGTTTGCTGCTTGGGGTCCTTGACTCACATATGCCACTCCTGCCTCCCTTATCCATGGGCTCGCAAGGATGGTTCGGTGTCACAACCTTTTACACAAGGGCTTTGGACTGTCATATCTGTGGCATGTCTGGTGCTGTGTTACTTGTGTTTACACCCCTACTGGGAATGATTTTGGTGTTATTGTCCACTGTTCAGCTTTTACTAGATGGGGTGTTTCATGATTAATGTGTACATTCATTGCTATGCATTGTGTAGTATGTTTCTTATCTTTACTGTACACGTGCTTGTTGCAATTCATGCTGTAGATAGTGTTCCACACTTTGGATGTGAAAGACGGACTGATGGTGTGATTTATGATGTGACTCTCTGACATGGTTAAGTAATGAGATGCCTGAAGAGACACACACAGATGACTTTGAAGCATTAATCATGTGTTTCATGCCCTTTCTGCAGGGGGATGAGCCTCCAGAGCACCTTTTCCAGCAGACATGGCCCATTGGATGACGGAATTCTGGACACGTTTGTTGGTGCCCACATGCACATGTGTGCACAAGCAGAGGCACATGGATTGCAGACCTACATCCTAGAACTGCTGACATGTTCCAAGGAACTCCAGGCAAGGTGAGCAGCACAGGGGGGCCACAACACAGCAAAGCTTGCACCAGGCGAGTTGCACATGCAGGCTTAGTCACAGCACTGAGGGTGAGCTTGGACGAATATTGGTGTTGAAGCACACAGTGCAGCTCAGATGTGTTGGTGGACTGATGGCTGTTGATTGTAAGGTTGTCTGGGACACCTGCAGGGGCAGTGGCACATACCCTCCGGTACACCAAGGTCCATCGAGGCACTTGTATCAACCATGTAGCCTTCCGAGACATGGAAAGGGGCAGCTCACAGGGACATACAGCAAGGGACATACTCGGGTGCAGTGCATTTCATTTCCATGCACATTATGATAAATGCACTGCCAATTTTGTTTCGGTCATGGTGGTATACAACTTGCTCTGAAGTCATGGCTTGCTATATGGGTATGTCTGCTTACCCAGGGAACATTGCATGTTGTGTGAATTGTGACACATTGGTGTTCCATTTGTCACGCACGCACCGGCGGCTGACTTACTGCATTGACTGTGTATGACCCATCACAGGGGTAATGTTATATATGGGTATGTAGCATCTACACCAGATTGTCTGTTTGTAGAGTAGTTTGTTGCTATGGGGCATGTTTGGTGGTGTGTTTTTGTGTGATTGGCACGTACAGGTTGCTGACTGTGGCTCTCTTTGCAGCATTGCAGTGCTCCTGTAACCGGACCTGAGAGTGCGCAGGCAGGAGGCCAGCACTCAAAACCAGAGCTAAGTGTCTTGTTGTTTTTCTTTCAAACTGCTCTGCATAGGCTTGCTGGGAGGTGCACTAATGCATGGATGTATGTGTAAATCAATTTTGTATGTTTTCTTCCCCCTAATCACCCGAAATCCTATGCAATTTTGATCCCTGTACCCTCTCCCCGGTGTTCGTGCTTCCCGTACCTATCCAAGCAACGTTCCCTAACCCTCTTTCCCCGCTGGGGTTGCGGATGCCTGTGTAAGCCCCAAACTTGCAGGCGCCAAAACCCTAGAGGGGGTGGTTGGTTCGTGCCACTCCTAAGGCTGGACTACAGAAGGCCATGACAATGATGTCCAAGTTTGTTTGGATTGTGTATGTGTTCATGCAGGTAGTACATTTTCGTGCATTCCCTACTTTCATGTGTCATTCCTCCTCCCCTCTCCTGCCACTCATTCCAGTTATCCAGTGTGCCAACACCTGTCCCGACTGCATATCCCTGAACCTCCTTCCCCACCAGGGTCTCAGGGGCCCGTGTGAGTTTGACCTTGCAGGCACCCGGGACACGGTGGGGGTGGTTGTTTCGTGACACTCCCACGCCTGTACACGGGACCTGTGACGGTACACATCCGTTCATGGTGCATCATTCTATGTTATGTATCACACATGGTTCACATCCTGTTGTGACATTGTTTTACTGTGCTACCTTGGTTGTTGCATCATTGTGGTAGTACTTGGCCTTTGTGAGGTACTGCTACGTCAAGTCATCTATTGGAGGGTGTTCTGGTTCGTTTTTATGCCTTGGATTTTGTGATTTTGGAAATGAGTGTGGATTCTGAGGGTGCAGGCACCTTTTTACACACAAGGTGGGAGATGGTAACGAAGGGTAAAGGTGATCCTGTGGCCAGGTGGAATTGAGGGTTGAAGGCTCCATGACCCAGGTGCAGTTGTTCAGTGGGTCATGGTCATTTGTGAGGGAGGGGGGGGTTGTTGTTGATAGTTGCCTTGCCCTGCAGTGTGATGGGAACCCTGACATTGTAATGGTAGTATCCTATGTACATGTTGTGTTCTGCTGATCAATGCCTGTTCATGTGTTGTGTTTACCTTTCAGGTGCGAGGGGATAGTTGTGGTTTGACATGCTGGGGTGTACACATGGTGAATGTTCACATGTGATGTGTAGAGAACATTGATGGTCACTTGATTGCACATGCATATGTTGAGTGCATGTCCTTGCTGACCCACACACTTGCACTCTGATGCACTACATGTACTACCACCCTTGCATATCCACGTGTACACTGTTTGCCTTCTGGTGCCCACTGTGTCCCTGCAGCACATGTTCTGTGACCAATTATGGATCCTGTACATGCCTAATTTGCTTTTTAATGTGGTCTGTCGCTTAGATGTGATGCTCAGGGTGTGCATCACATACAATGGCTGTTCACTGTGCTGTGCGCTGAGCAGTGTGTTGCAGGAGTAGGACACAGCACACAGAAGCTGCAGTGTTGATTTTGCAATGTACAATGTGCATGTAGACAGGCATTCATTGTTATGTTACGTCTACAACTCTTGTAATGCATGTGGAAATGACTTAATTTGGGTGGGAGGTTGTTGGTCAGTCATTTCATCTGATTCCAGGTCAGGCATCATTGTCTGATGCCACTGTACATTTTGGACATGGCAATGTGTACCTTATTGTTACTGTGTTGGTGTATGGGTATTGCTTGCCATGTCATGCTGTGGTTTGGGAGGGTTTGAGTGACATAACAGTGATGGCCATGGCCTGTTTTGCAAGTGTGTGTGATTCACACCTTGCATGTCAGGGTCATCCGCTTCTCAAAGCAACTAGCTGGGGGTAGATCTCTCTCCGCGGCAGGGCCCTCCCTCTGGAACAGCCTTCCTGCCTCACTGGAACTTGAGGAGAACCATCTCCGGTTCGGGAAGCACCTCAAGACCTTCCTCTTTGCTTCTGCTTTCTCTCTGCCTCTCCCTTGCAAAATTCTTCACTGGAACTGCACTGGATCTGCAACTGGGCCACTCTCACCGACCTCGGTCCCTGGCCCAGCCACTCTCTACTTGCACTGCCTCCCTGGCAACCCCTGCACTGCGGTACTGTCTCTCTATCCCTACAGCCTCCCCTTCCCAGCACTTGTCTGCACTTACCTTTGCAGTTGCCACCAGCTGGCCTATGTATTTGTTTTTGGGTCTACTTACCCTGTACTGCACTCCCCCCTCCCCTTCCCCTTGCACTTTTCCCTTCCCTCTACCCCTGCACTTGCACAATCTAAATGACACCTGGCCTAGTAGTACCGTTGTCTGTCTTCCCTTGTTCCCCCCTCCCTGCCTCATTGCACCTTGAAATACTTGTGTATAGGCCATATCATGTCATGTCATATGTGTGCCTTTTGGTCACACAGGATAGCTTGTGTTTAAGTAGCTAGGGATGCAGACAATGTGGCACTTTCATGGCAACTATCTCAGGGTGGTTTGGTTGTGACAGTTGACTGTCTCTTTGTCATCATCGATTGTCACCTGGTATGTGCCAGGCCTGTGTGCACTCCGCAGGGGTGGGAGTTTAGGTGAAAAATGGGGCCACAAGCTGGGTCCGGGCTTCCTCGCCAGGTGCCCTGTCCCGTCCCATGGGCAGCGCCTGTGCCTGTGGTTGGGGATGTGGGGGCACCACTATGTCCACCGGGACGCCCTGCCGTGTTGCAACATTGTGCAGGACACATGCTGCCATAATGATCCTGCACACTACTGCGGAAACGTGGCTTGGGCACTCCGAATGTGCGCTCCACTATGGCCCTGGTTGCAATATGGGCGGCGTTGTATCTTACCTGGGGTGGTGTGGTGGGGTTCCGGATTGGCGTAATCATGTGGTTGCTCAGAGGGTAGGCACTGTCCCCTGGGGAGGTGTAAATGGTTGTGATTATTGGGGTTTGTTTGTGTGTTTGTGTATGACATGCATGCATGTGCAAGGGCATTTGTACTCACCTAGGAGCCATGTGTCGGCATGCTGCCCAGCTTCCAGGGCCCGGCTCAGGGCGGACATTCTGTATATGAAACTGTCATGGGTGGAGCCAGGATAGTTTGCATAGACAGAGGTGATGATTCCCTTTGCATCGCATACCACCTGTACATTGATTGAATGCCAGTGCTTTCGGTTTCGGTAGATGTGCTCAGTGGCCCTAGGTGGACGTAGGGCCATATGGGTGCAATCTATGGCACCGAGCACTTTGGGGAAGTGTGCCACCCTGAAAAAATCCAGGACAACGGCCTGCCTTTCTGCGGGTGTTCTGGGCATGTATATGTGCCTGCGGACTGAGGGGCGCGCTGTCATGATTGCCAGTACCTGGTGTAGGCAGCGTGACTGCGTGGCCTGTGAGACCCCCCCCACTATGGCAGTAGTCCGCTGAAATGACCCAGTGGCCAAAAAATGCAGGACATTGAGCAGCTTCTCCAAGGGGCTCAATGCTTGGGAGCAAAGGGTGGGGGATGTAAGGTCATCTTCCCACTCCCTGACGAGGTCTAGGATGATGTGGGGTGGAAACCTATACCTGCCATAGACCTGGTCGTCAGACATCCCAAAAAGGCTTGTCCGTCGTGCGAAAATGCGTGCCCTGGCTATTCTCCTCCTCCTGCGGTGTCCCACGATCAGTGCTGCGACAAATGGGGCATTCATCGTAGCTGTATATACGTGTTTGTTGTTTGCGCGCACTTTTATACTGTGCGCAGGGACGCTTCCACCTGCCTTCGTGTGGCGGACGCGTTGACGCCTGTGAGCGTCTTTTGCCGTGCGCGGGTTTCCCGTATTCGGATCCATGAATACGGGTTGTTTGCGTGCGTGTGAGCGTTCCGTGTAGTTCCCTGCAGTACTTCCCCAGTTACGCCTTCTTTTTCACGCGTTATTCCCCATTCCGCGTGTTACGCCCACTGTTCCGCCCACTTTGGTTGTGTGCACCGCGCAATGTGCGCGTAGCGCACTCCGTGTATGCCTGCGTGCGCCATGGCTGGATTGGGCGCACGGACAGCGGGAAACACGCGCAGCATCTTCCTTGAATCGCACACGTGCACATGCGCTGCGTTTCTCGCGCTTGTGCTACCTTGCGCCTGCTTGCGCATGGATTTTCGGCGCACATTTGTTCCATGAATCGGCCCCTTAAGGTTAAAGTGTGGTAGTCAAGTTTAGGAGTCATGGGTGGGGAGCGAACGTTATTTGGTTAATGTGTGCAGGCATACTTGGTTAGACTCTTCTGTTCACGGAGCCAGTTTTTCATATTAGTTTTTGACCTATTTTGTGTGTATTTTGCTGTTAGGGATTCTAAATGTTTACAGTTACCCTTGCAAATCCAAATGAGCAGAATATCAAGACTAGATGCTTATTTTAAGAGAAAGAACATTTCAGGTAATTGCTGTGGCTTGTGCCTTATTAAATCCTTTTGAATAGGTGAGAATTGTCTGTGTGCGCTGCTAAAAATCATCTGAGCGGCACCAAGAAGGAAGCTGGGCAAGCGCACATGCACACAGCTTAGAGGGAACATTGACCTAGACTGGTTGCACCAAAATGCCAGTTGAAGCAATAAGACTCACCAAGAAGAGAGCACACCTTCAAGCCTGCGTCTCTGCGGCCTCTAACAACACAGCCAAACTCTTGAAAATCTGCAAGGAACTGGCCAATCCGGTTGCGGTCTCTACCTCTCCTCTTCCCTCAACAGGCCCTCGGTACAGCTTTGGCCTCTCACTTCTCTGCTAAAACTCTCGACATCCTGTCCACTATCGCTTCTTCCTCTCCCTCTTCCTTCTCGCCCCTCTTTGGCCATCTCTCCCTCTCCTGCTCCTTTCTCCTCTTTCTCTCTAATACCCGACGAGGTTTCTAGACAAGTCCCATCTATGGAAGTGTCGTAGAAACAGGTGCTCGCCTGCTCCTCCAGAACCATCAAGGACCACATTGACACCCTTGATCCAGCCTTGGCCGATTTCTGTAATAATTCTTTTGCCACTGGAACTTTTCCCTCTCCCAAACTCTTGGAAAAGCTGTCCAACTGCCAGCTTACTCTCCACACTGAATCGGTTGGTTGTCTCCTTGACCATTAGTCTGGCTTAAGAGCTGCCAGAGGCATGGAAACTGCTCTCCTGAACACCTGTGACGATCTGATCTCTAACCTTGATTCCAGCATTCCTTCTGTCCTCATCCTCCTTGAACTTTCCTCTGCTTTCGACACGGTCAACCACACCATCCTGATCAATCGACTCTGTGAGAACCTGGGCATTATGGATCAGGCTCTGGAGTGGCTGACCTCCTTCCTCTTGGACCACCCCTTCCAGGTCCAACTTGCTCCCTTTCACTCTGCCACCTCTCTCTACCTGTGGTGTTCGCCAGGGCCCTATCCTCTCACCCTGGGTTTTCAACTTCTACTTGGCCCCTTTGGCCCACCTGATCTCTAGCCTCTCCTCTAACTTTCAGTGTTATGCAGATGACACTCAGCTTTCATTCAGGCTCCCCTCAGCCTACTCTTCTCTCTCGCTCATTCCTGGTGTCATCTTCAACTCCACTCTCTCTTTCTCTCTTCACATCTCGGACATCGCCAAGAAGTCCCACTACCAGCTGCACCTCTTCAAAGGGACTCTTCCCTTTCTCACTTTCCCCCAGAAGAGCACTGTCTCCAGAGCTCTGGTTCTCTCTAGGTTGGAGTACTGCAACAGCCACTTTCTCAATCTGCCTTCCTCTACTCTCTGCCCTCTTCAACTATTCCAGAACAGGACTGCGAGACTTATCCTTGGTCTCAAGCCCAAGGACCGTATCTCTCCAGCCACGAAATCTCTCCACCGGCTCCCGGTGGCTGCAAGGATCAAGTTCAAGACCATTTGCATTGTCCACAAGGTTTTCTGGGGCTGGGTTCTACACTACATCCAACGCTCTCTTGCAAAATACCTTACTTCTCGAGCCTAAAGGTTAGATGCTTCTCCAGGCAGAGAGTGGGGAGTAGATCCCTCTTCCCTGCAGGTGCCTCCCCCTGGAATGGCTCCCCTGCCCCTCCCAAACTTGAGCCGGACCACCTAGAGTTCCGGAAGCAGCTCAAAACGTTCCTCTTCTCCTCTGCTTTCTCACTCCCTCCCCTGCTGACCTACCTGTCTGCTGTACCAACTGGTTGCTTGGTTACCCTCAGTCTGACTGAGTCCAGGCTCTTTCTTGATCAGTCATTCTTGCATTGCCTCCGGCCCTACCACACAGTTAGGGGCTGTAACTGTAACCCTACAGTCCCTTGTTCTCCTTGCACTACCCAGAGCCGCGCTGCCCTGGCTGCACTTACTCATAGCATTGATGCCCTGTTTTCCCCTTCCCTCTGCCTTGCACTTCCCCCTCCCTTTCCCCTTGCACTTCTTGTTCTCGCACTTGCACAATCTGAATGACACAAGGCTTAGTAAGATCATTTGTCTTGTCCTCCCTCTATTTTCCTTCCCTTGTCTTGTTGTGGCTAAAAACACTTGTGTACAGGCGCATTATATATGACTTGCCATATCATATAATTTTATCACAGATGCCCAGAAAAATATACAGTGCCTCAGTAAGAAGCGGTTAGACTGGCAGAACCCAAATGCCAGTCTAGCCAGGTAATTACACTTAGCAGGACTGCTTTATCAGAAATGCCCAGTTATAAAAAATCATACCAAACTGAGGAATGACTAGACTGACTGCACCAGAATGCCACTAATACCACATATCATGCCTACTTAGCATGGACATGGACGACCATTATGATTTATTACACAATCGCTCCCCCCACACATCCCCTCTCCCTCCCATCCCCTACCCCAACCTCCAATATCAGCTCCTTGGCCCAGAATGACCTCCACGTCCCTCTTCCTTGTCCCAGTGCTTAACGTATGAGGCTCCATGCCTCATAGGTAAGTACTGGGATGAGGATGAGTGGGAATAGGAGTAATGAAGATTACAGGTAGCTAAGTCAGGCATTACCTTCACGTACCTCTACCTCACCCCAGTACTTGTGTATGAGGCATACTGCCTCATACACAAGTACTGCCTCATACACAAGTACTGGGAGGAGGAAGAATAGGGCTAGGAGTAATGAAGAGTACCAATAAGTAATCAATGCATTGAACATATGTAGTTGTGCAACACCATTGAGCTGACTGGGCTTCAGCACTCTTCACGGCCCACCCCGCTGAAATGTGGGCTATGTTGACTTGACCTACAGAGCAGTTGCCGGACATAAAAGGACACAGTTGTTAAATGGCACCTAGGTTTCGCTGTTAACAAGGGCCCTACCTAGCAATTACAAATGTACAGCATTTCACTGTTAGTATCTGCATTCAAATGCCAAATTTTTTAAGCAATTGAAATTGTGATGTGGGTTTAGTACTTGCATGCCAGGAGAGTGATTGGAAGGATGGAGAGGGAACAGGAGACCAGTCATTGTCACAGAAGTCCAGAAGTGGGTGCTTTCAGACTTAAAGGAGAGAGTTAACTGGTTGTAACATTGAAGCTGCACTAGAATAGTCTAATTAAAATGCGTAAAGAAGTAAGATGCCCCCACACAAATAGGTTTGTTCCTCCCCACCACATGTGAAGTTAGAGCCTCTCCCAACATTAGAAGGGTTAGCCCCCCTGAAATGTAGGTTTTGTTGCACCCCTGAACACAAGCACACACACCATTCACCATATATACACACGCATACCCAACCATCCATACATTTAAGTGTGCACTCTTTTACTATACAGGCACACCCAGGCAGCCACCCATACATTTAAATGTGCATCCTTTCAACATACAGGCACACCCAGCAGCCACCCGTACATTTAAGTGTGCACCCTTTTACCATACAGACACACCCAGGCAGCCACCCATACATTTAAGTGTGCATCCTTTCACCATACACACACACTCAGCCACCCATACATTTGTGTGCACCCTTTCACCATATACTGACACAGGCAGTCACCCATACATTTAAGTGTGCAGAATTTCACCATACAGGCACACCCAGGCAGCCACCCATACATTTATGTCTGCACCCTTTCACTGTACATGCACACATGCATACCCAATCACCCATACATTTGTGTGCACTCTTTCACCATACACTCACACACGCACACGTCATGGGGTTGAGTGGAGTCATAATACTTTAAAAATAAATTGTTTCTTTTTGAAGTCACTCTGACTTCATTAAGAAATGATTTCCGTTAAGGACTGAACCATAGCGAAAATAATTTCTTTATGAAGGCAGAGTGACTTCAAAAATAAACTATTTATTTTTGAAGTCATAGGGCTTCCCCGACCCCATGACATGGATGCCTCCAGCCTAGGGTCTTCATGTCATGGGGTGGGGGTAGAACCCGGACTTCAAAAAGAAAGTTTTGTTTTGTATTTACTCTGCCTTCATAAAGAAATTAATGCAGAGTGAATTCAAAAAGAAATAAAAAAAAGTAATATATTTTTTTTTTACTCCAAGTGGGCCCCTCCCAGGACATGAGAGGTTGCGGGGGCCCCCGCACCGCGGGGAGTGCGGGGGCACCTGTTACACCAGTGCAACTCACCTGAGGTCCCCTCGGACTGTGCTATGACGTGGTGTAGCCTTTTGAGGTTATTGGATATACTTCTGTGTGAAACATATCCCGTCTGATCGGGGTGTATCAATCTACCAATAACGCCCTTCATCCTGTTTGCCACCATGGCCGTGAGGATTTTGCTGTCTTGGTTCAGCATTGACAACGGTCTATATGATCCGCAGTCCGTGCCTGGTTTGTTAGGTTTAAGGAGTGGGATAATGATCGTTCTCTGAGGGATTCCGACAGTGTCCCCACCTTGTATGCTTCATTTAGCATAGATAACAACTTCTTTTTTTATATGTTTCATAGAATTCACCAGGGAGGCCATCCGTGCCTGGAGTCTTGTTAGTTGGTAGTTGCTCCACCACCACCTCTAATTCTTCTAGTGTAATCAGAGCTTCTAGGTTTCCTCGTTCTTCGGCGCTTATTTTCAGTAGGCCGATGTCCTCCAAAGTGTCTGCTATTTCCTCCTCATTCCCCTGCCCTGTGTCACTATCCAGTTGCGTATAGAATTCGAGGAACCCCCATTAACACCTTCTTGGGTATCAAGTATTAGTCCTTCCTCTCCCCGTATCTCTCTGATCGTTTGCCTGGGAGTCTCACTCTTATATAACCATGCTAATAGTCTTCCCGGTTTATCCCCTCTGCGTGTTGCCTCTGTGTGTATTTTTTATAATTTAAATTACACAATCTCTCCCAGTATCCCATACATTCCTGCTGTAGTTGGGAGATGTTGCTAGCGTCTTGCTGGGACTGGCTTCCGTTGTTTAATAATGTCTCTAGTTTCTCCTCCGCGTTCCGTAGTTGCAGTAGTATACCTCCCTGCAGTCCCTTAGATTTGGCAATTGCTGTGCCTCTAACCACCACCTTGAATGCCTCCCACAGGGTCCCAGTTGACTTTACACTTCTGTGTTAATTCGGAAATATTCAGCTATTTCGTTTCTGAGGTCTTCTCTAAAGACGGTGACTTTTAAGGCCTCTGCTCTGAGTCTCCAAGTGGGGATCCTGGCTCTGGGGGTAATGTATTGCCATGATAAGGTCCGTGGTGAGTGGTCAGAGAGGACTCTCGCTCTATATTCTGGGCACCCAATTTCGTGGATAATCTCTTGTGTGACAAATATATAATCTAACCGCGTGTACAGATTTTGTGGAGCCGAGTAATGTGAGTAGTGCCTGGCTTGTGGGTAGTACAGCCTCCATGTGTCTTCCAGCTGGAGGTCTCGCAGTAGCGTTCTTAGGGCTCTGGCAGCAGGAGTGGGTCTATCGTATTTAGTGTCTGACCTGTCAACTATTGGGTCCAATGTACAATTGAAATCCCCCCAAATGACTGTGCAGCCTAGGTACGGGCTCATTTTGCTATATAGGGTCCTAAAGTAGGTCACTGTATCCTAGTTCGGGGCGTATGTATTAACAATGCATACTTCCCTGTTTTCGATCAGTCCCCTCAATATTACCATCCTCCCGTCAGCCTCGGCTGTGCACTGTAGCAGCTGGAATGGGACATGTGGCGCCACCCAAGTGACCACACCTCTGGCATAAGCTGAGTAAGTTGCACCTATAAGGGTGCCTTTCCATTTCCTTTTTAGGGCTTCTAGTTTCTCTTTAGTGAGGTGCGTTTCTTGTATCAGGGCAACATCTATCTTCTGTCTTTTTAGTTGCATCATGACTCGGTTCCTCTTTAAATAACTATTTAGCCCCCTGACGTTCCAGGTCATTATCTTCAGGACTCCCATATCGCATCCATATCCCGTCCCTCCTCCCTATCCTCTCTTTGTCCTTTATCATCTTAGATGTGCGTTTATGTAGGCTTGTACCTGAACTGCTATCGCCCCAAACCCCAAAACTCCCTTCCCACCCCCCACCCAAAACACATCCCTCAACTCCCCTCCTCCCTCCTCCCTCCTCCCTCCCCATCCCCAACTGTTGCCCAGATCCAGCCCTGGATCTCAGGTGTCCCCGCATTTAGTCCTATCTCAGCTAGCCGATATTAGAAACTCTGCAGGGTGGTTACCTTACTACCGGTAACCTAACTAACTAAACTACTAGGGTGTGGAAGTGGGTCCACCATGTCCATGCTTTATGCTCAACATGCTGCGCGCACAAATCTCCTTGTGTTAGGCACTGAGTACTTTAATACTGCTCTGTGCTCTATCCCATTGTCTAGTCCCATTGTCTCAAGTCATACAGCACCTTGGCTTCTGGAGGCGCTGATTCACTTCTCTGCTCCATCCACCTTCTGCAGGTCAGTCTCATCTGGACATCTCTGGCCGTCTAGCCATTCTGTCGCCTCCTCTGGTGTCTCAAAAAAAAGGGCCCTGTGTTTGTGGAGCACCTTCAGCTTTGCGGGGTACATCAGCATGTACTTGTAGCCCGCCTCTCGCAGCCTCCTCTTGATGGACCCATAGTTCAATCTTAGGCTCTTCTCCCTGTCTCAATAGTTCAGGATCTTGGCAATGATTGGCCTCTGGGGTCTAACGGCGGAGGCTTCCTCGTGAGGGCTCTGTGCACCCTCTCCACTGCAAACCCCTGGGTGAGAGCTCCTCCTTGTATTTCCTGTAGTAGCATGGTCTCTATGTAGTCCGTGGGATTTTGGCCTTCTTTGCCTTCCGGAAGCCCGACAAGGCGTATATTATTCCTGTGGGCCCATCCTTTGGCTTCCTCTAAGTTGCCCACTTGTTGTCGCAGTATGTGGATCTCCGAAGCATGCGACTTACAGGCCACTGTGTTTAAGCGTGCCTCTTTTTCAGTTCACCCATGCGTTCTGACACTTTCCTGACATCTGGTCTCAAAATGTTCACATCCTCCTGTACCGCTCCAATTTTAAGATCCAATGATGTTTTGAGATCTGCCATAGCTGCTTCCAATTTGGTTTCCCAGGCTTACTTCAGGTCTGCGATTGCGTCCAGGTTGTGTCACTCCGGCGTGTTATCCGGTTGCTGATTCCTGTCCTTCTTGCTAGTCCCCTCTGCTGCCTGGGGTGTTTTTTAGTGAAGTCTTCCATCGTCGCTTGCTTTCCTTTTGGTTTCAGAGATGTGAAGCCATTTTGGCTCACCCCTATGCCCCTGTTTGCCGCAATTGGTTTTGGTTCTCTCGCCCCCTGATAAGTTGGGTCAGTGAAGCGCCCTCACACACCTGCGTGAGTCCTCTCAGCCAGTTTATTGGGTTCTTCCCACGTGCTCCATGCATATACTGGTGCTTCCCAGGCATGTGAAACTAGATGCATGTGGTGCCCGGGCTCCAGCACTCCACATCCTTTCTTCTGATGTGCTCTATACCTTCTAGTCCCCTGGGCGCATTCCTATTTGTTCGCACACATATACGCTGCGCACATTTTGCGGCCCTTGCTTCAGGGTTCTGGGCCCGGTTCTCTGGGTTTTCCCCTCTCTGTGTGCACAGTTTCTGTCTTTCTGTCGCAGCTGGAAGGCCGGTTCATGTGCCAATTGTGCCCTTGTCAAGCGGGAATGTTGCGTGGGCTTGGGTGTGCTGTTCACACGGCTACCTTGCAACAGTGGGCCCCACTCGTCCTGTATGCGTGCCTCTCTTTATTATATTTGGTGTGCCACAGTCAATTGTTACTGCAGGGCCGTACCATGGTGCGCCCTGTTTCATGTGTTAGGACTGGTGTTCTGTCGACACCAACTCTGGTGCATCACTTTTCAGTATGCATTTTATTTTGCCGCCTTTGATCACTGATCTGTGGGTCAGCTCTCCAGTCTTGTAGCAGCACCCCATCTTTCTGTAGCCTACAGCCCCCACACTTGACCTATACACTGATCTTATACCCCATTACTGGAGTTGTCAGTACGTGTCTTTTAGCGATGGCACTGCAGCGAAACTATCTCTTCTGTGTCATCAGCTGCAAATGCAAAGTGTCTTCCCATGTACAGCTCCATGCCTTCTATATGCATTCTTGTGCAGGTTACAAAAGTCTATGGTGCCTAAAGCAGCGACTAAATGTAGGTCACATTTGGGAAATGAAAGGGTTGTGCATTCTTTCCGGGCCCCCCTTCCTTGTTAGAAGCTCCAGTCACTGCACCATGGTTGCAGGAGATTCTTTGAATCTCCACTAGCTTCGCACTGTTCGTGCTCCTGTCCGTTTCGCTGTGTTGGGGCACGGGCTGCACGTTTATTTTCCAGTCACGGCAGCCACATGGTGGAGGCTGTACTGCGCTCAGAGTCTTTCTTCCACCACGTAGAGAGCTCCACGGATGGCGCGCAGTGCTCCAATCTTTTAGATTAAAGGGGTTCTTACTGTCGGGGTGGGACAACGGTCCGTTCCGTCTTGCACTGTTGGATTGCTCTTCCAGCTGTGTGCCACAGCCAAATTAGTCCGTGTGTTGCGTTCAAGTGGCACATCCCAGATCGTGGAAAAGTCTGGTTCCAGCTGCGACTCTGTTTGCAATCTGCTGCGGGTCCCCGCTCTCATTATCCTCACAATATGGATGGAATCTTCACTGAAGCCATGCGTGCTCCACTGGTGGGGCATGGTCCCCCCTGGTTTTAGCACTCAATCAAAGAGCAGTCTTGGCTGCCTAGCGTTTTGCAATCAGCTTATTTCTTGCTACTGTTGCAAATTATTCAGCTGGAGCACCGGCAGCAAGGCTACAATGTAGCCACAGTCACGTCCAGGAGAGGGGATCCCTCTGTGCAATTATGTCCGGCCCAGGGGGGCCCGCATCAGTTTCAGGGCTCGGGCCTTCGCTACTGTTTCTGTCAGTGTCACTCAAGCCCAGACTGCAATGAGTCAGTGGCAGCCCGAGCTTAATGCTGTACTCACTGCAACTCTGTCTATTACTGCGGCTAGCCCTCTTTCTGCCCACAGCATGTCGCGCTCAAACGGGGCGGCTCTGTATTATGTGTGATGCCGCTGCTGCACTACGTTTTGAGCCCACACGTCCAATAATGCTGGCAAATCATATGATCAGGTGGTCGGACCGATCACTTCCGTCCCTTTTCCTTTGTTCTGCTGACAGAGGCCATATTCTTTTTTGCCACGTTCGGGTCTTGAAGATTTCCCGGGCTCTGGTTGATGTTTCTGCCTGGAATCCTGCTGTCTCACCACGTCCACCCGTGCCCCAAAGCATCTGCTGCCTGCACCTTCATTTGTGGGATTAAAGCATAGATTGTAATGCGCTCTGTACCAGGATAATGAACGGATCGGCAGGAGCTTCGGCAGAAACACGTCCTTTCCTTGTCTTGTCGCACCTAGAAACACTTGTGTACAGGTGCATTATAAATGACTTATTATGTCATATCCGATCATACATTCCAGGAGATTTTGTTGAAATAAAATTAATCCACCTGAGATTTAGGGAATGGTAATGGCAAGCTAAAAAGTGTTTCTGGCTGCTCTGAACGTGTCCCGAAATTAAGAGTTGGCGAACTAGTGGAGGGTAAAATTAGGCTCCTAGAGAGTAAATTGCATCTTCATAACTATTAAGCATTTTATATAAAAGGTAGAACATAGCCACACACCCTAGTAATATTGTGCGGACCTGGCTGTCATTTTATTAAATTCCCCATGTTTAGCTGAAACAGAATATATATATATATATATATATATATGTATTCAAAGGCCATGCACCCAAGACCAAAGTTATAAGCACTGAAGTTATAAGCCACCATGGGTTTCATATAGTGTGCTGGTTGTGGGCAGGACATAGAGTGTTGAGGGCAGGCTGTAGGCTATACACCCAAGACTTTAGGCCCTGACCACAAGCACTGCACCATATCACAGCCATAGATCACACCTATAGATTCGAATATCTATCAAATGGTTGCAATTATACTTGGTGCTTGATTTGTTGAGATTCAATATATTTTTTACATGAGTTTGGTACCTGGAGGAAATATTCTTTTTCAATTTCTGTGATAAAAGAAAAGAGCATGTTAGTGTATGTATTCTATAAAGACTTATTACATTGCATAATAGATATTTCAGATTTTCTTACCCTCATATTTGGTTTACAAACCAGTGTACTGTGCATTTTGCTCAGTTTCTGTGTTTGTTATTCAAATCATTGGGTCTGTGGGAAAAAAATCCTTGTCGGATTAAAAAAAACCTTTTTTGTTATGCTACAGTCTATTTGTTTGTTTCCTTTCAGTGTTCACTTGTTGTTTCTGGTTAATGTTCTATCTGTTGGATTGTTGCAGATTTCTGAAGCAGTTAGATACCTGTTGGCGTATTCTGTCTATTTTTTGTTACAATTTAGTGGTATTCATTTATCTGTTTGGTTGTTATAGAATCTTGGGCTAATTAGATACCTGTTGGCGTATTCTAACTATTTATAGTTTTTTCATTGAATTTTTGTTAATGCTGAAGTACAGATTAGTTATTACATTTTAGTTTTAACAAGATTAAAGAAGCGTTTGTAAGATTTGCTGGTAGTCTTGTTGAATATTTTTTAAGCAGTTAGATACCTGTTGGCCTATTCTAACTGTCTATTTTTTGTTACAATTTAGTGGTATTCATTTATTTGTTTGGTTGTTATAGAATCTTGGACAGTTAGATGCCTGTTGGCATATTCTAACTGTTTATAGTTTTTTGTTTGAATTCTTGTTAATGTTGAAGTACAGATTAGTTATCAAATTTTGGTTTTAAGAACATCAAATTAGCGTTTGTAAGATTTTCTGGTAATCTCTGCTTTAGAGTAATGGTACTATCATTACATTCAAACCATCCACATTTCTTTTTTATATATGCAGTGTAGTGCCCTGAATTGGTTGTGGCTCCTGCGTGGTAGATTATACCTATTGTTGTGAAGGTTTTCTTACCAAGTGATATTTGACCATGTGTGAATCCAGTCAGCTTGCAGTTGTTTTTGGTACCATCTGCATTGTAATGTAGAAGCATTAGTATTACGTATTTACTATGTGTTTGTACTACTAACGTGGAGCGATTATCTGAATTGCAGGTAGAGCATAATCTACCATGGTTTGCATTTTGTACAAGTTGCTGAAATGGAATGGATTCACAATTTGATATTGATATATATATGAAGTGTTCATTGGGGATTTCTTCTTGTGTCACATTGTTGCAGAGAGTGCATGTATGTTTCCACATGTATGAAATCTGAAAGATTTCATTTATAGGTATGTTTTTGTTTTCCAGTACTTGTAGTAAGTACATTAGAAATTCTTGTGGATCTTCCTGTGAGTTTATAGTGAATTTCACCATTCCAGCACAGTAGTCCAATTATCGTCTTATTCCAAAAACACTATGGGCCTCATTAGAACTTCGGCGGTAATCCTTAAATCCGGCGGTAGCGCTATTACCGCCAGATTTAAGGGTCCGCCGAATCAGGGCTTCGGCGGATTTCGCCCCAGCTCTGAGCTGGGGGGAAATCCGGCGAAAATTCGCGCTATTACCGCCGGCGGGAAATCCACCGGCGGTATTAGCGCGAAGATTCCCCATTGAGCCCAATGGGGAATGGGGCATTCCCGAATGGGCTCAGTGGGGAATGGGGACTTACATTACCGCTGAACTCGTGATCCGGCGCTATTAGCGCCGGGGAGTTCGGCGGTAGGGCTAATACCGCCCGCGCTAATAGCATTACCGTTACCGCCCAAGTCGTGATGAGGCCCTATATGTGTTGTCAGGATTGTTTGCTGCATTTCTGTGAAGTACTAACATTTGCAAACACAATGGGTCTGTACTGTGTAAGTAAATGTTGTCAACAATTGGTGGTAATTGAAATAGAATATTCATTTCTACATTTGCATAGCAACTTACACCAACTATATTTGAGAATTTAAATGGTCCAGGTAGTTCTGTATCTAACTGCTTTTTTTGGAGTTTGTCTTCCTTCTTTAAAGAAGTACCTGGTTTACTTTCTCTAATTGATTCTTTTTTGTTTGTGGTACTTGATGAAGTATTAGTTTCTTTTACTCTCTTTGGAGGATTTGCAGTGACGTCCTATTGCATTTCTGTTTGATTTAGTTTTCTTTTACAACGTTTTAGTTTTTGTGGAACAGAATATGTGTTTAGATGGGCAGTGTATAGTGAGCGAAATCTATTATATTCTAAAATGCAAGGAATATCAGCGTTTACTTTACTTGCATAAAAGTTGATTAGAAATAGACCGTCAAGTGTACGTAAGTGTGATAGTGCTACGTAGCTCATGCCTTCTTTAAAGACTGTGTTACCAGTATCTATCATTGCTTTGTCTAGGGTAAGACCTTGTGATTTATGAATCGTGACTGCGTATGCAAGAGTTAGAGAAAATTGTTCTCTGCGTACATACATATCTTTGAAGAGAAGGAATCTAGCTGTTGAGCGTCCTATCCGTTTTACTTCTGAAAGTTTGTCAAAGAGTATATTGACAAACTGAATTTTGTTGTCACGTGGGTATGTTTGAAAGCCAACAACTGTACCCAGTGCTCCATTAACTAGTCCTTGGTCCACATCAAGGTTACGTTTAAGCATTACTCTGCAATTTAAGGATAATTTTAACATCTTTTCTAAGCCTGCTGTGTTTGAGATTGATTTTTCTAAATTATTTAGTCTTGTTGTGGCTTGGTCACACATGGGTAGTGTCATACCATGTACATCTAGTTTGTCTGTGGCGCTAATTTCCATTATTGGTTGCATTTCTTTACTTAACATTATTTCATTGAATTTGAGACAGCTTGCAAGAGTTGGCATTAAGGCCATACAATTGACATTGTTGTGGGCTAATTGTTCCAGAACATCTGTAGCACATGCATTATCGCCATAAAGTGCATTAATGTGCCGGGTTTTCAATGTTGCTTTTGCTTCTTTAGAAAGTATACCAACTCTCAAACTTTTTAAAATGTTGGCATAAATTAGATCTGCAGATTGGCGCATGTTTTCTGTTAATTCTCTGTGTTGGAAATGTTGCCAAAGGTTGACATTTCCAATGCTGCCAACAGTTTTACGGCAGAGTTTGTGCCCTAATGCTTTAAAAATAGGTTCACCTTTTACTGGTGTTAATTGAAGCAGATCTCCAAAAACAATAATGTGTTTTCCTGCAAAGAGCTCTTCATAGTCTGTTTTGAGTACTTCTTGTAATCTGAGGTGAATCAAAGTTAACATCAGGTTGGAGACCAGGCTCACTTCATCTATTAGTAGCATTTTCATTTGTTTCAATACTCTGAGTAATTCCATTGCAGCTTCTGCAGAAAGTTTGTAATAGTCTAATTTGTTCTGGTATTCTACTGGTAATAGTAGTAATCGGTGTAATGTAACACCACCTATGTTGTAGGCAGCTAAACCTGTGGGGGCAGTGACAACAGCTGACAGTTTGTTGTTTGTCAATTGTTGAAGGAACTTACTAATGATTTTGATTAGGAATGTTTTGCCAGAACCAGCTTCACCACTGACGTACAGTAGTATAGGTTTATAATTATGGCAGGAACATTCTTTATTTTCATGTTTTACACCATGTGCAATTTGTTTTGTTACTTCTTGAAAAATGCTACTTTGCTCATTGTTTAGTTTTGATTGTAGTATAGTTAAGTCTTCCTTATCTTCATACTGACACATGGTGTTTTCTACTTCTATCATAGCTAATTCTGCCTCATTTGTTATTAGTGGTTCTCCCAGTGGTTCTTGGCTTCCTGTTACAGAAGGTTGACTACTGTCAGGAGTATCCTTATCTAGTTGGGCTTGGAGTTCTTCTTCATGTTGCTGTTCATTGTGCAACATTGTTTTGTACTGTGTAAAGTTTACATCAGTTATAGTGCTTTCATTTGCTTTGAAAGCATCCTCATATGAGTCATAGTTACCTAGTAATTGTTCTTCTTTTCTCCAGGGTTTGAAGAGTTGTAGCAGGGACATGTAATATACTTCTTTATGTTGAGGAGTCTTCAATGACAATTTGATATGATTAATTCAATTTGGTTTAGTGAGTTTAACTAAGCTGCCTTCACAGTCTGTCACACTATATTTACCTTTTTTTTCATCGGGTTTCATATTATTTTTGTATGTGTAGTTTTGGGCTATTTGGTATAGACACATGTTTTCCAAAGTATTACTTCTGTTTGGGTAGTATGCATCCAATAAATTGTTTTTTAAAATGTCTTGGCTGTTGGGATCATGTTTGGCTATTGTTTCTATATCTTCATATGATTTTAGAACTCTTTTCTAGATTTAGCTGGACAAAGACTTAGCCATACTATATTTTCAGATTTACCATACAATGAAGTACCAGTTAAACGATCAGCTGCTTCATAAGATCCACATTCTCTATGGGTGAGCATTTTTATGCCCAAGCTGTATAATTTCTGAGATACTGTTTTATCTGATGACAGGTCATTCCAGAGGTCTTGGAGCTCTGTCTTTTCTGCTTTAGTTAAGTATGCTGTGACATATCGTGCAACTGCAGTAGAATTGTCTGCAATGTACTGCACATCTATGTTTGCATTCCATAAGTGGGCAATGATTGCATTATAATCATTGATATATTTTTCTTCTTCTTTTCTTTTTATGTAATATGTATTTGTAGGTGACTTACCTTTAACACTATGTCTAACTGAAGACATGAGGTTGTTTACTTGACCTGTATTTGTAACTGGTCTAGGGAAACCAAATCGGCATTTGGTGTAGTATTTGCCTTTGTTTTTGTATTTGCGACGACAATATTTTCCACATTTGTGTCTTTGAAATTGTAAAATTTGTGCACGAAGATCACTATTTGTGGCTTCTGATGGAATTTCACAAGTGACATATTTTTCAATAAACTGTAAAACAGTGGCATCACTGTCTTGACCAAATTTAGGAGCATCTTTAATCCATAAAAGCATGTGGATATGTGGTGCTCCTCTGGCTTGGTATTCTTTTCTCCAAAAGAAGTGTTGCACTTCTCCAAGGGGAGGAACAGTTTTATTACAAATAAAATGTAGCATAGCAATGAAGCGATGGTGAAAATATCTTGAAACATTAACAGGATCCAAAGAACAAAGTTCTCCAGGTGTTAGAATATCTATGTTTGTTTTGTTTTTATTTGATATTGATATGCATAGGAAATCATGTAAATCTTCCCATGCATATTCTGCACAACTTAATGTAACAAACCAAGTGGGTGGGCCAAAGTTTCTGATCATACAACGTACATCTCCATGACGTCGAAACCAGTACTCTTTAGTAACACGCATATTTGCTAATAGATTTGTAATATTTGATTGTAAAACCTGATCCTTTTGTTGCACTTTCTCTAATAATTGTGTAGCTGTCATATTTTGAAAGTGTGATCCTGATTTTAATATGTGTGCAACTCCGTAACATAAAGTTGCTAGTTCACTTTCAAAGAGTAGGTGGAATATGTATTCCACATTTTGTCTAAATCTGGGATCTTCAGAATACATCCGTAATGAGCAGTATTCTGAAGCTGATATTTGAATAGGTCTATCATCATACCTTCCTCCTTTGCCAGTAGGAAAGAGTAGAGGAAAAGCACGTGCTTCTATACTTTTTTCCCATATACTGATTGGCGATCCTTTTGTTTGACGCATTTGGTAAGTTTCCAGTACATCTTGTACGGTGTCATTACAGTGCAAAGGATGAATTGTATAATGGTCTAAAGTATCTGATATTGTAGCAGGATCTAGTAGCTCACATTGACCAGCTTCTTGTGTTTCTTGAATTATTTCAGTTGTATCTTTCAAGTTTTCTTCAATATTAATTTCTTTGTAATATTCATTATTCTCTTTAAGATATTGGAAGGCTTGTCTAACTTTATATAAATCTACCAGCTGTTGCCATATTTGTTTGTCTTTTGTAGGTACTCCATTTACTAATATAATTAAAGATTGCTGCATTGGACGTTGCACTCCTAGAGTATGCACATTTTCTTTTAGATTTAATGGTAAATAAACTACTTTTCCACAAATGCCTTTTACCAATTCAGAGGGAGGTAATTTTGCTGTTTTTGGTTGAAGGCGTATTATTGCTTGAAATGGGTGTACTGTTTGAATTATGATGCTCTCATATAAATTAAGTTGTTGTAGAGGTTTTGGTACTGGGTATAATTCCAAATTATTTGTGATAGAACGTGAAGGAGTTTCGTTGTTGTCAAGTTTTGTAGTGCAATAACTGCAAAGTATTAAGGGCTCAGTTATTTCATATTTGTTTTCTGCTACAAGGTAGAGAGCTAATTCAAACCATTTAGAATCTTCATTGTCTTCTATTTTGTATGATAGGTCCACAGTTTTTGTGTTACTTTTATAAAAAATTCTACGGCAACATACACATACATGGTTTGGTACTTCAGCTGATATACTTTTAAATTTTAGTATTTCTTTTTTGTATGTGTTTAGCAAAAGGTTGCCATGTGTAGAATTGTTGCTTAATTGGTTTAAAGCTATTTCATTCTGTAAATGGCTTTCACTTCCAAAATATTTTTTCTGGATATAGTGAATTTCTTCAAGTAGGTCTTTTGCTGTACCATGTAGAAGGATGTTATTTAACTTTGCTAGTGCTAAAGCAGGACTTTTAGCATAGTACAGTTTATAGACTAGATTTCTTATAGTTGAATGATGTGTTGATATCCTTTTGATATCATGGAAAGTGGTTTTACAAGTAGGTCCTGTAATGCAGGCCAATGAATGTCCTTGTAGTCCTGTGTACTTGCGCACTGGACAGGTATCTATATTTTGCAGTAATTTAATTTTGGTTTTGTCTTTGCTTTTTACATATTTATTGAGGAATTGGCGTAAAGATTTGAAACATTGTTTGGGATTCAGTTGAATGGAGGGGTAATTCTAAGTTTTCAGGGCATATTTTTGTAAGAAGTACTTCTTGTTCCATTATGGTATTATTCACTTTTTCATAACCTCGACCACGGCTATGTATGGCAATTGTATTAGTTTGCTTTTGTTTGTACGCTTCTTCATTAAAATATGGTTCTGTGCTTGTAGTGTGATTCCATTCACCTCCGCTGATACTTAAGAAGTTCTTTCTGTTGATATTTCGCTTATTGAGAAGTCTTTTTTGTAATTTAGTTATTAGTTTTGTTAGTGGTTTCATTTTGTTTAACAATAAAATAAATAAATTTCTTTTGAGAAGAATTGCACTGTCCATCAATGCTTCTAAGATTAATTTCCTACGATAGGTTTTAAGCTTTGAACCTGATTTCTCTCCTGTTTTTATAAGATTTTGAAGGACTTTGTGACAGTATATTTTGGCTAAAATACTTTTCTTGGTATGCTTACTTTGCACTATATTAAAATTTTAAGAAGTTGTTTTATCTGTACTGATAGCTGATTTTCTGTTCATTGTTTTTTGGTTTGTTTTACATTTTGATAGAGGAAGCGAAGTTGTTGTACTTGAAACTTCTTGTGTTTCACTAAATGATTGTATTAGCTGTTTTGTTTCAACTTTTTTTACAAATTCTGCTAGAGATGGATGCTTATGTTGGACACCTTTATTTTCATTTGCTCTACTTCTGCGTTGCTTTCTACGGACTTGACTTTTGGTAGGCATTCTTTAGGGTCTGTTGAAAAAAATAAAGAAGATATGGGTTGGGGTGTTCTGGAATGTATGTGTGCTATGTGCATGAGTGTTTGAGTAAGATGATAAAGATGTATGTAATGGTGTGTGATTGTGCATTGGGAACTAAAACTAGTAGGGATAGGTATTCTTGAATTTATGTGTTACTAAACTGGGGTTCAGATGACAAAAAAAGTAAGCTAGTGGTGTGGAAAAGTACAAATAGTAAATCTAATGTATACAATTAAAACAGTTGTTTGTTCTATAATATGAAAATTGTAGTGGTTCAGTTGGGTAATTTGTGTGTCCAAAAATAGAAATTTGTGGGCCATTCTGGCTGTAAATCGCTGTTTAAGACATGGACATTTTTGGACAAAATGGTACAAAATCTCTATTTTTAGAAACCGAAATAGCTCGTATTAATGTTATAGTATATTTGATTAATAATACAAATATTATGGTGATATTTTACTTACTTTTCTTTTGAATTAACGGGTAACTTCTTAGTTTTTCTTTCTTCTTCGAATTCGGCTGCTTCTTTTCAGGAAACTGGTCTTCACTGCAATTGTAAAAGCTTCAAATTAGTAACTTTGTTTGTATATAGCACTGTTTTTAATTTAGATATTGATTTTTTTAATTGAAATCCTCAGTGCCTTCTGTAAAACCATTAAACTAATTTATTTACATAAGATACATTGCATCAGTTCAGTAATATGATATGTTCTTAATGAACAAATTGTATTGAATGACTAACTGTAGCAAAAAAAAATATCTTTACTATGTCTTGTGAAATTTATAATATATTAGTGAATACCACTATTTCTGTAAGTAAACTGTTCTAGGTAATAGTGCCTCAATGTCATGTCTAATTTAAAGTAATTAAGTAAATAAATAAATAAAAACAAAAAATATGAAATTGTATAAATATTTTTATAAAGGTTTAAACATAGATTGTGTTTGAATGCAATTTTGTTTGAATATATGTAGTCTATATATTTCATTTAAAAAAATTTAGTTTAACATGATCTGAGTGTGTGTGTATAAAGAAAGTAAAAAGTATAAAGGTTTATAGGTGATAGTTGATTTTAGGAAATTGGAAAAAGTACAGTAAATTCATTTTACAGATTTTACAAGGTAAAAGTCTGTTTGAAAATGTGTTCATCTACTATACAGAAAATATGCATACCTGAAGTTTGTGTTCATGCATATGGATATGCATGGAGCTGCAAGTAGAAATCTTGAAGACTTGTACAGTACTTCTGGTAGATGCTGCTTGCCAATGATATGACACTTGTACTCAGAGAGATTCAGAGTACATTTGCAGTGCTGATCTATGATGATGCAGTTAGATGTAGAGGTCTTGAATGTGATTGGTGCATGGTCATGTGATTTTTGAGGTACATCCAATGAGGGAATGGCAGAGAGAGTGTAGTGGAAATGGTAGAAGGGCTGTTCATGTTACGATATGTCCGCGGACATGGCGGTAGTTCGCGGACATCGGGAGTTACATCCGGGGATTTTTGGATTCAGAAGTCATGCAAATGAGAATAAGCACTGAAAGGGATTGGTCAGGAAGGTTTGGTGGGTGTGTTGTGCCAGGAGAGATTTTCTCAGATACTCTTTTTGCTGAGAGAACAAAAGATAGCTATGGCTGTGTGTTTCAGAAAACAGATTGTTTGGATTTTAGGAGATTCGTGGATAAATTGGTTGAAGGTGCATGCAGAAAGCTGTGGAGTAGCTGTAGATCTTGGATTCCCACATGTGGAAGTACACTGGCATGGAGTACGTGGAATGAAGTGGTTGGACTTGCTACCTCTCTGTGCTACTTTGGAGACAGAGCAACATCCAGACATAATTGTAATTCATTGTGGAGGGAACAGTTTAGGACATGTGTTTGTTTTTTGTTTTGCAATTTGCTATGAAAGAAGGACTTAGGAAGGTTATGGACATGTTTCCTAATTCTCAAGTGATATTTTCACGGATTGTGCAGAGACAAATGTGGCTTCGTTCTTCTTCATTTGGTCCACAAATGGAAAAAGCAAGCGCAATGTTAATAAGGCTGTTTGTGGCTTTCTAAGAGATTTTGGCATGTCTTCTTTTCACAATGAAAATATTATGTTTTGTAGTACATACATTTTTCGCAGCGATGGAGTCCATCTTACTTATGCTGGCAATCAGATTTTTCTGAGAAATGTACAAAATGCATTGCGACCTTTTTTGGAATTACAACAACGATTTTGAAGTAGATGTTAAGCATTTACAATTTTTGACTTACAAACACCACCCAAAGGCTCTTTTCAGAGCCACCACTTCTTTCCAGAGAAAATTACAATGTTTGTGATGGAGTAGCAACCCAATTTTTTTAATGTTTGCGAACTATCCGCGGACTTCTAAAAAATACAAAGAGCCCTGCTTCATTTATTTTCACTTCTATTTTTTAACTGGGAAAGGCGGCTCTGAAAAGAGCCTTATTTTTTTTTTATTTTTTAATTTTGTATTTTTTTTGGTTTTTCAGACACGACACACTAGGAGAGGAGGGTAAAGGAGGGTAAAGGGGGGGACACCAACCACAGGGATAAGAAAGGGCGAGCTGAGAGAGGAAGATGTAGAGGTTTTATTTGGGTAGTGAGCAGGTCTTCTCGTGCTCTGAGACGATAGTCTCAAAAGCACTCCGAAGTCGCTCCCCCCTGCAGAGTACTGTGTCACAGTACATACATACAACTGTGACCCTCGAAAGGTAAGGGTCATCAGCATTCTGTATGGCCTGTGAGGCTGCTTGAGAAAGACGCTGTCCCACAGAGGTGGTCCTTGTGGTGACAGGATCAGAAACAGAGGATGAAGTAGAGGAAATCAACCTGCTACATTCTTCGCAAGGTACAACCCTGCGAATAGCCCCAGAGTGAAATGACCTCAGGTGTCGCTTCATAGTAGTGGTCCCAAAGCTGTACTTACCGTGCTTCCCGCGACTGAGTATCATTTTGCACTCATTGCAGGTAACACAGTTCGTACGAGCCTTTGGACCATTCCCATGAATGGTAAATAACTGCCACACCCAAGACTCACGCCTAGTGCGGGTAGTAGGGATTTCCTCTACCTCATTCTCATCATCCTCTTCTTCCTCCTCCGCATCCTCACTCCTGTTCCCCTCTTCAGGCCCTTGGGGAGGTGGTGGTGGTGGAGGGGGTGGCGGTGGTGCTGAAGCAGGTGCAGCACCAAGTGGCAGTTCAGCAGCCAAGGATGCCATCTCGATGATGGTGTAGTCTGCAGGTGGCAGCAAAAATCACTGTGTTCTGAAGAATAGCCAGAAACACAATGGGAATAAGCTCTTGGGCGTGGTCTTTTATAGGGGTGCTTGTCCGCGGTCCGCGGACATGCGCACTGTCCGCGGACAGATCGAACACAAAAAAAGGATCGGAAAGTTTCAAAAGGTATATAGAAACTCAAGATTGCTATGTGGGACTTGTGCCATGGTGAGATTTTATTGAAAAATATTATGGATTAACTGAAAATGTACTTTTAAATTGTTCGGGGACACGAACAGTGTCCGCATTTCAGGACACACGATGAGCGTGGGCGTGGTCATATGATCCGTTTGCGAACTAGTCCGCGAAGGAAGCGCCTGTCCGCAGGACACCAAGTGCACGGAGATTGGTTAGCGCATGCGCATTGATGTCCTACGGACACTGTTCGGGTTCTGAAGTAATTAAAAATGCGTCACACGTGAAACGAACATTTCAGGACACCGCGTGTGTTCTTAGAACAGTTTAAACTTGGTAGCGAACAGTAAGGACAGATATAGGCCCTCATTACAACTCAGGCGTTAAGGGTTAACGCCACCGTGAACCCTTAACGCCTGATTCTGATTTTAACGCCTGGCGTAATTAGCGCCTTCCCCACTCCCATTATGCCCTATGGGGCAAAAATGGGAATGGGGAAGGGAAAATGGGAAATGGCATTTACCGCCCCACTCACCTTGGAATGGGGCGGTAAATCCGCCATCCACCATGGTGTAAACAGAGTTTACACCATGGTGGTAAAGTTGGTGCACTTAGCACCAAGGTTGTAATGACCGCCATAGTGTTCTTCAGGACACGTGTAATTTAGTTTATGTACGAACATTTCAGGACACCAATTGTGTTCTTAGAACAGTTTCAATTGGGTAGCGAACACTACGAACAGGTATAATGTTCTTCAGGACACCTCCATTTTCGTTTACGTACGAACATTTCAGGACACCAATAGCGTTCTTAGAACAGTTTGAACTTGCTAGCGAACAGTACCGGACAGGTATAGTGTTTTTTAGGATACTTTAATTTTTGTTTGTTTACGAACAATTCAGGACACCGCATGTGTTCTTAGTACAGTTTCATGTTGCTAGCGAACACTACGAACAGTTGTACTGTTGTTCAAGACACATCATTTTCGTTTATTTACGAACATTTCAGGACACCAATTGTGTTCTTAGGACAGTTTTAAGTTGATAGCGAACATTACGGACAGATACAGTGTTCTTTAGAACACTTTAATTTTTGTTACTTTACGAACATTTCAGGACACCACGTGTGTTCTTAGAACAGTTTCAACTTGCTAGCGAACAGTACGAACAGGTGTGGTGTTCTTCAGGACACCTCCATTTTCGTTTATGTACGAACATTTCAGAACACTCGCACTGTCCGCGGACACTTTTATTGTTTTTTTTTAAAAAAACGGAAACTATTCACAATACAATATAAAAATTAAACTTTATTTAACATATATTAATAATTTATGACAGAGAAGGTGAGGCAGAAACAGAAACAAAAACAGGAGAATTTGGGGTTTCAACATGATTGGTATTAGGTGAAGAAGGGATGGAAATCTCATCAAAACGTTTTGGATTATGGAGAGGGTTTGGGGATAATTGACTGGGATATGGTGAGGACGGTCAAGTACATGTGGGGCAATGGTACGAGGTTTTTGGTTTGAAATGATTTTCTACAAAAGTTTTTAAATTATTAAAATTAGCCAACAATACATCCATTTTTTCTTCTATATTGTGAAGACTGTTATCCATAACAGGGTTTTCTGAAGTTTTTTTCTATTCTGGTATGCTCTGTACAAACAAATAATATATATGTTAAATGTATATAAAAAAATAAGAAATAAATGGTTTATATTATAAAGTGTTTACCATTAGTTTCACTATCTTGTGACATTTCTTCATGTGGGAAATTGTCCTCTAGCCATTCCAGAGTACTAGACATTTCTGTGAGAAAAAAAAAGATAATATATTTTTTAATCTAATACAGAAAGTTTATAAATATATGAGTAAAATGAAGTACACTTACTATTTCTGGTAAGATAAGTCCTATGTATTCAGCGGGTCTGGTCTTGTTCTCAGTTCTGTTGTATCTGTGAGGTAATTATGTTGGAAGCCAATTTATTTTCTTGTGGTATATTCCATTTCAGAACATATTGTATTTAAATGAATGGTTAGTGTGTTACATATAGGGGTTACATTTCTTATGTATTACTAGATATAATGTGTTTGTGTGCTGCTTTTTTAATTTGTGAAATGTTCCTATATTATGATATAAAAATCAAACATACCCCACCACCCCCCCTAAAGTTTTTAGGTAGTGGTACTGTTCTCCGAAAATGTCCGCGAACATTAAATAAGTTGGCGGACATCAAGTTCATAAGAAGAGATCTAGTCAGTTCCATATGACATGTATATAAAGTCAAAGTCATTATTGTTAAGTTGTGCTACTAAAAAACTATGAAATTCAGTGAAAAAACTTTGTTAAAGGGACGTTATGGTTAAGTTGCGCTACTAAAAACCTATGAAATTCAGTGAAAAAAACTTTGTTAAAGTGACGTTATGGTTAAGTTGCGCTACTAAAAACCTATGAAATTCAGTGAAAAAACTTTGTTAAAGTTACGTTATGGTTCCAAGTAAAACCGAAAAACCCTTGAAATTCGCCAGTGATGTCATCTTTGATGTCCTGGGTGTTAGTCTTAGCAGTGCACGGTGGTGGCGCGAGTTATGGTTGCTTAGCTTACCATAACTGGCGAATTTCAAGGGTTTTTCGGTTTTACTTGGAACCATAACGTCCCTTTAACAAAGTTTTTTCACTGAATTTCATAGGTTTTTAGTAGCGCAACTTAACCATAACGTCCCTTTAACAAAGTTTTTTTCACTGAATATATCTATATATATATATATATATATATATATATATATATATATATGTTATGGCAGTCACTAGTACATTTTGTAGTTTACCACATAACTACTTTTTGGCAAAAAGTTAACATGAAAAAAAGGGGATTTTAAATAGGAGTTGCTGTATTTCTGCTCTAGACTCCTAAACCAATCCTTAGAGAGAGGCAAGACTTGGGGGAAAGAGAAGGGTAACTGCAAAATCCTGGTTATGTGAATTCTTGCAGGGCACCGTCCAATACTGAAATCTTGATGGTGTCATCACTGGTATGTAAAGTGGATGCACTATGAGAGAAGGGGAGCGCTATACCAACATTTCCATCTGACAGCCGCAAGGAAACACAAAAGGAGATTTGCTGAAATTGCATATAGGTGGAGCTATCTTTTGCTGGGGAGGCCTAAAAACTGACTGGGCCCTATGATGAAGAGCTGGGGACCATTCTTGAGAGTGGAGTGACAAGACCCCTGCCCTGTCCTCCAAGAGCGTCCTGAAATACAGCTGGCTTTCCTGAACTTTAAACAGAGGTTTTCAATGTAGGTAGAATTGAGCCATTTGAAACCAAAAGGTGGGGGAATCTGCTTGTCTTACATACTTTCCCTTTATAGCGCAGGGGCGGGTGGGAGGGCTCAAAACTGTGTAGATCTTGAGCCTATTTAACTAAAAATATCAATTTAATCAATTCCCCTTGGCAGAACACAATAGGGTAATTTTTGTTCAAATTCAAAATTAACAAAGCTCATCCCTAGTGTGCACTGAAAACTATAGACTGTAATGTAATTTGGTAATCCTATTTTTCCTGTTAACCCCAACTTCTTTTAGGAAGAGGGGAGTCTTTGTCCCTAAACTATAATCAAAGAAAATCGTTCCCATTTTACTGTCTAACGTCCCCAACACAGGCCTTTAAGTGGAGGGGGGCTAAAAATCCCACATTCACAAATCATCCCAATTTTTATGTCCAGCTTCCCCAACACAGGCCTTCAAGTGGAGGGGTGTCTGAAATCCCAAATTTTCAAATCGTCCCAATGTTTCTGTGCAGCTTCCCCAGCACAGGCCTTTAAGTCGAGGGGGGCTGAACATCCAAAATTCCCAAATTATCCCCATTTTTCCATCCAGCTTTCCTAACACAGGCCTTTAAGTGCAGAGGAGTCTGACACCCACAATGTTTAAATCATCCCAATGTTTTCTCTCTGGATTCCCCAAGGGCTTTAAGTGGAGGGCGGCCTGAAATCTAAAATGCCTCAATCATCCCAAATCACCCACTGTTTATTTCAAAGGAAAGGTGTGGGTGAAATAATAATTGTCATATGCATTTGTACAGATCTATAAACCAAACTACTTGAATTTTAAGTGCACAGGAAAAATCGAAATTGCACAGCATTGCATATGATATGATATGATGATAGGTGATTTATAACATGCTTAATACCCGGAGGTTTCTAAGCACGAACCCAGGGATCGAACATGTGGTGCATCGTGACATCTTGCATCCAAGGCGAACACGTTGCCCCTGAGCTATCCTCCCAAGACTATAAGTAAGCATATGTAAATTGGTATTGCCCATTGACTAGTGTTGATTATTTCTGGAAGTGAAATCTGTAGAAAGTAAAGTATTGTGATTTTTTTCCCCAACCAGCCTGTGTGATTTATTTATGTAACACGAAGTTTAATTGTAAACCACAAAGAAGGTGGTGTGTGTAGTTTAGTGTGTTCTCTATTACCTATCATTCAATTAAATGGAAATACATTTCCTGTACACCAGCCTGGTTCTTGGCTCATTGGTAGCTCAGGGGGAGGGATGCAAGAGGTATGAGATCGATCAGAAATAGGGCTGAACAAAGAACTGGCATTAAACAGTTTGTTGTGTGACACCTTGATTGGGGAGCGGAGGAATTCTCGATAAACCATTACAAATTGCGGGCTCGGGACAGGGTTTGGCTGGCTAGTTTTGACTCATGACAAGTGCATTGTGCACAAAGGAAATGTTACAAATGAGTGCAATTGAATTGAGATGATGGCAGGAGAAATTTCCTTTCTAAGCTGTTCATTCGTGGTGAGTGGACAGAGGTGGGTGAAGGGAACTGGCAAGCTAAAATGATGCAAGATGTTACATCAGAAGGAATTGGCATTTGGTGTGAAGGTGGGATATGGCACAAAACATTAGAGGCATTTTATATGACCCATAATGCTCAAGAAGAACTGAGTCAAATGGTTCAGCTCACAGCTTACCTATACTTCCACTTGCAGTTAGTGGAAGAGCAAGTGCAGAAGAGTGAAGCCTGTGCGCGGAGTCAGACTGAGATTAAGATTCCTCCCAATCTGAACATTTTCCCCAGATATCCCCTGAACCAGAACTGCCACAATAATCCTCCTCCTCTCTCCCTGGTTCAAGGACAATAGATCCCTGAATCCGGGAGATGGGAGATTCAGGATGGAAAGTTATGGGTGAAATCTCCAGTACCCGAGCTACTTTGGGAGAAGGGACAGTTACCCTTTGCAGGAGCACTAGAGGCATGACTCCAGACCTCCCTACAACACAGAAAATGTCTCATAGCTGGAGCAACAGCTTCAGCAGCTGACCGACGACCTGGGGTGCATGTTGAGGGCTCAGACTAACCCTCAATCTACCCTGCTTCCCAGAATGCCCCAAAATGCAGGGCTGATTCCCCGGTGGGAAATGACGGGAGGAAACATCCCACAAACCACAGGTTCCAGAGGAGGGGACCAGGTGGAGGGGAGATGGCAGCCATAGAGGAAGCTCCCTTTCTCACCCAGACAGAACCGCTAGAAACCCCCTGACCTGAAAGTGACTCTTCTACCCCTAAAATGTTAGAACCCAAAGAGCAAATGGTAAGTAGGAGAAGCCAAAGAAGAACCCACTTTGTAGAGGAACTCCAGACCATCTCCTTTGAAAGAGACAAATCCCTGGAGGATTCAGGAAAGGAAATCTTCTCTTTCAGGAACTGGGGAAATGGTTCCCTAAAGACCCTGAGTGGGACAGGGTATGGAGACCGGCTCAAAACAATAGACTATCCAACCCCCAAAATATGAGCAAGATAGAATAGAAATGGAGGTGTCCTTCCCCCAAACAGGTTCAGAGAACTGTCCCCAGGAAAAGGGGACAGCAAAGAATCAGAGGAGAAAGAGGACTCCCCAAAACCACCCATTGTTAGTTATAAATTTGTCTTCACATATTCCCAATCTCCAGCACAGAAAACTTCCCAAGTTAACAATATTAAGAAAATGACCACCGGGCTGGCACATAACTCACACTTTCTTTGCACCCTGGAGGAGAAAGAAGGCAGATTGTATGCACCGGTAAGGGTACAGTGTCAGTATGAATTATCAGCTCTGGTGGATACTGGATCCCAAGCCACCCTTCTGTCCAAAAAGGCCTTTGACCAACCAACCACAGGACGGGGAGCGGGCCACCAATTTCCCATCACACCACTCCCCAGACAACTTCAAAATTCCGGGAAGGGCATTTCCGTCGAAGGGACTGAGGATCTGGAAATAAAAATTTGGCGACAATGACTGAAGTATCCGGTGATAGTCATGACTCCAGAGGGCACACCTTGATTACTGGGAAACGATCTTCTGAGGAGGTTATCACCTCTGATTGACTGTGTAAACAAGGTCCTCTGGACACAGACTAACCAGCCTATAAAATTAAAAATGAGTACCAATTATGTAAGTATGAATGGTAACTGTCATTTAATTTATCGACTTTCTGAGTAAGTAGAATTCCATTTCAAGAATAACCAACTCCCAGACATCACTGACATCTCTGTAGGAGAACAAACTGGTGATGGGAACCCTTCTCCGTTCTTGAAAATCAATCTTCCTCCAAGTTTTAAGTGGAAATCCACACTGGAAGGGAACACCCTAACATTTTACACCAGTCCGAGATCAGAAGAAATCTTGAGTCCTGTGAATCCAGACAAGGAACAACCCGCTCAGAGTCTAATGGACATTCAGAAAAAGGGCAAACAGTTGTTTTTCCCCACTCAGTTAAATGAGGGGGAGGAGCCAGTGCTTGCCAGCGAATGCCTGAATAATGGAAGGAGCTTCATCAGCGAAGTATTATTCAGGAAACTCCCACAAGATCACACCATTTCCACATTTAAATTGATAGACAAATGGGAAGTAGGTCTGGAAACTCCAAACTCCAAACATCTTCTACAAGGTGTATGCTAAAGGTTTCCATTGGCAACAAAAGCATAGAGCATAATTGTTGGGTCTTGAGACATGCCCCTTCCACCTTTTATTTGGGCAGTGACATTCTCTACCAATTAGCAATCAATTTGTACCTAATTAACAATAAAGTTAGGTAATGACTGGGGGTAACACCATGGGCTTTGACAATACTGAAAATCATTCCGGTCAGCTCAATTGCTGCCTTACGTTGTTGAAGTTCAAGTACGAGAAGAGGTTACCATCCTAGGATAGGTGCGACAATTCACCATTCCCCTTAAAATTAACTTCAAACATCAGGACGCCTATATACATTTCCATCTCCAACAACAAGGTTTGTATTTAAAACGGACACCTCTAGTAGACCTGGAACACAACACTGTTAAGGATTTCAATCAGGCGATACACCCTGGTCTCAGCCTAGTATGCAGTGCCAACCAAAATGCTTATTTTGTTATATATGTAGGTTTAATAATTGAGAGATACACCACTCATATCACACCGATTTTTCAAATACCCCGGGTCACGATGGACCAGGAATCAGGCTGGTTGGTAAAGGTAATATTTGTTTATTTATTTAAAATAAAAATCTAACATATACTTTTTTTTTTTCAACAATAGTTTTTATTAGGTTTTTAACTTTCAGTACAGCATATATATCAACACATTAAATTCTTTATTACAACATTGGCAAGACTAATCAGCTATTGCATTTTTGGTAGATGGGATGAATGGATGTGTTCTTGCATCCATGGCTATAGTTTGTGCCGTCGGTAAGTGGAGATAAGTTCTATTCCTGAGGAGCTGCACCTGGAGTTAAGTGTTTAATAAAGAGGAGAGCACTGAAGCCATCTGGTGAGTAGAGGCATCCTGGTGAGGGCTGGGAATTTGGCAGCATAATCCATGAATGGGTCCCATGTATTCAGGGTACCGTACAAAGAGCACGATCTTATTGCTTTGATTTTTTCGGCGACTGCAATGTCCCAGCATTTGGACCACCATAGAGCTGTGGAAGGGCCTCTCTTGTGTTTCCATAGTCGGGCCATTGCAATTTTTGCTGCGATGAGAAGATGCGTACATAGACGGGGGACTTGGCCGGAGATTGGAAATGCGCTGTTCCCTGTTTCGCCCAGCAGGATGATTCCTGGGTCCCAAGGTATTGCCAGACCAGAGATTTCTTTAATATGTTTTAATATTTCTTTCCAATATAATTCCGCTTTGGGGCATTCCCAGGCCATATGGAACAGCGTGCCAGGAACCGGGCACCCTCTCCAGCAGGCCTCAGGGATCTTTGGGTTGGCTTTGTGGATTTGGACTGGGGTAATGTGTTACCTATAACAGAATTTGTACCCCCCTTCTCTATTCGAGATGCATTGGGAGCTTTTGCGCAACCTTGCCCATATTTTTCACCACTCTTCGATCTCAATCTCTCGTCCCAGGGCCTTTTCCCATTCCAGCATATATCTTTCTTTCTTCCCTGGGTCCGCCCTTTCCAGTAGGCGATAGAGGGATGAGATCTTACCGCTATTGGTTGGGGACGTTAATGTGAGTTCCAATGCTGTCAAATCTCTGGAGCATTTTTCTCGGGTTCCCCTGTGAGATATCCAGTGTTTAATTTGGGTATATCGAAATCTTTCCCGTTCCCCCACCCCGAATTTTGTTTTGCATCTCTCAAATGAGATGGGAGCCCCGTCTTCTAGGAAGTCGCTGATTGTGCTCAGCCCACCCTCCATCCAGGCCTGAAAACTGGCTGGGGGGTTTCCTGGTGAGAAGTCGGGATTCCTCCAAATTGGGGTAAGGGGGCCCAGCGACCCACGGAGGCCCCATTTACGGGCTGCCATTTTCCAAGATTGAACTGTTGTTAATGTGGATAGGAGGGGACCGGTGTGGGCTTGTGGCTTCATGTTTGGCAAGTGTGGTAGGCTAGAGGGTATGATCGGGGACCAGGATTCTTCAATTTGTGTCCACTTCGGGGGGTCTCTCTCCTGCACCCAGGAGAATGCATGAGACAGTTGGGCAGCTAACGTGTATCTGGCCAGATCAGGTACCCCCAGCCCTCCCTGTTCTTTCCCCCCTCAGCATAATGCATTTGCCGATACGAGGCCCCCCCCCAAACAAAGTCTTTTATTTTCTTCTGAAGGGCTTTTAGAGCAGGGCCCGGGATTTGGATTGGTAAGGCTGTGCAGCGGTATAGCCACCTGGGGATTAAGTTCATTTTAATGGCCGTTATTCTCCCAAACCTTGAGATTTCCTGTTGTTTCCATCTCCTAAAATCGTTTTGGAGGGCACTGATTAGTTGAGGGATGTTACTTGAGTATAGGTGTAGTGGGTCTTTTGTGATGCGCACCCCAAGGTAATCGATTGGACCTGAAGCCCATGGAATTAGTGTTTGAGGGGCTAGGGGGTCTTTTTCTCGTGAGGGGATATTTATAGTGAAGGCAGCGGACTTGGCTAAGTTTACTTTGAACCCTGACAAGGTGCCAAAAGCTTTGATTTCTGCCCATAGTGCTTCTAGTGACACTGCCAGGTTTGATGTTGTAATTAGGACATCGTCTGCATATAGTGCGATTTTATGTTCTTGACCACCCACCATTAGCCCTGATATTCTGTTGTTTTGCCTAATTTTAGCCGCAAATGGTTCCATAGACAGTGCAAATATGAGTGGGCATAGGGGGCATCCTTGTCTGGTGCCCCTGGATATTATTATCTTTTCTGACCTAATGCCATTAACCTTTAGTTGTGTTTTTGGAGCTTGATAATTGGCCATTGTCCATGTGATGAAATTGGGACCAAAGCCGAAATGCTCGAGAACTGCTCGGATGTATCCCCAGTCCACATGATCAAAGGCTTTATGGGCGTCAAGAGACATGACCGCTAATCCAGTCCTCAGTTTGTGGGCACTTTCAATTAAGTCTATTGTCCTCCTGATGTTGTTGTGAGTGCTTCTTCCCGGGATGAAGCCCGTCTGGTCTTGGTTGATTATGGATGGAAGAATCGGGCCTAGTCTCCTAGATAGTACTTTGGAGAAGATTTTGCCATCATTGTTCATAAGCGAGATCGGGCGATAAGAGTCCGGTGATTCAGGGTCTTTCCCTGGCTTGTGGAGTAAGATCGTAAGTGACTCAGCCATTGATTCCGTGATTGATTTTGCTGTTAAGAAGGAGTTGAATAAGGCTGCCAACTGTGGTGCTAAAATTCTGGAATATTTTTTGTAGAAGCTTGCCGAGAAGCCATCTGGTCCAGGCGCTGTCGATTTAAGAGATTTAATGGCCTCATTGACCTCCTCAGCGTCGATGGGGTCTTCCAAAGCTTCTAGCTGTGCTGGGTCTTGGGGAGCCATCGCCTTCAGATATTCAGGCAAGGTGTCTAGCACTGTGGGGTCGCCGGTCATTACAGATTTGTGGTGCTTAACCAATTCCACCATTTTCTCTGCCTCAGAGTAGTGTATTTTCCCATCTTCCGATCTTAATTTAAGAATGTTATTTCGGCTGTGGATCTTTTTTAGCTTCTGTGCCAAAACTTTGTTCGGTTTGTTTCCTTTACTGTAGTAGAATTGTTTAGTAAATGATAATGATTTGGCACTTCGGTCGGCACAGTGCATTTCTAAAGCTGTTTTTGCTTTCCTCAGGGATCTTTCGGTCTTCCTGGAATATCGTGCCTTTAGTTCATTTTCTAATTGATTTGCTTCCGATTCCAGTTTGGTTGTTGCAATGGCCGATATTCTCTTTTGTTCCGCCCCTGCCCTTATCAAGGCTCCTCTGACTATGGCTTTCATTGCGTCCCAGATGATGTTGATGGGGGAATTTTCCGTGGTATTTTCTTTAAAGTAGTCAGCTATTGTGATTTCCACTTCGTTCCTGGTAGCTTCATCTAGTAGTAGGGAGTCATTTAGCTTCCAATGCCTCTGTGTAGGGGTTTTTTGGCCTGATATGGCCAGATTAATTGAAACTGGGGCGTGGTCTGAGATCATGCAGGTGTGGATATTGGATGTGTTTAGGCATGGGTATAGTATTCCGGATATCAAGATTAGGTCTATTTGTGAGTACCCCTTATGCACCCTTGAATAATGAGTATAGTCTCTGGAAGTGCCACTATATAGCCTCCATGCGTTAACGGTTTCTGTTTCTCTGAGCAGTTTCGCTAGGGATAAGGATTGTGTGTAGTCTGCGTTCGTGGGGGGAAGAGTTTTGTCCAATTGTGGATTTGGCAGGGAGTTGAAGTCACCACCGATGATGAGATGCCCAACCTGAAAAGTTAAGATTGTCGGAATTAGGTCTGTGATGTAACTGGCTTGGGACGTGTTAGGCCCGTAGATCATGACAATTCTGATGGGTAGTTCTTCAAACAGGCCTTTGAGTAGCAGAAAGCAGCCCTCTGGATCTCTTTTTATTGTGATTTTTGACAAAGGGACTCTATCACTTAGCAATATTGCAACTCCTCTATTCTTTTTCCCTGCTGTAGCGAAAAAGGCCTGTTTGTATCTGTTGAATTTAATTCACTGTTCATCCTCTTGCAGTAGGTGAGGCTCTTGGAGCAGTACAATGTCCCTAGACAGCTGCCCCAGTATATGTTCCACGGATAGGCGCTTTCTAGGTGAGTTGATCCCTTGAACATTCCAAGAAAGAATGCGTATTTCGCTTGTGTCATCCGTCATTTGATCCGCCTGGGTTTGGTGTGCGTTGCTTTATGATCCATCGCTGAAGTCTAGAGCTTGATAGATGTGTTTCGTAATAGTGTTGATCTTGAACCTGTCTCGCTGTTGCTGTTGTATGCTGTCAAATTTTTGAAACCCCTCCCTCAACCTCCCTCCCCCATCCCACCCCAAAACTAGCTGGTAGGAAAAACAACATCCTACTGCCACTGGGAGAACTGGTGGCACCAATGCGCTTGATGATGGCCAACTGGGCCGCTGAAGTCAGTTATAATGCTGCTTTAAACACTGCGCTTGCTTTTTGGTAATCTACATTTGAACGATAAGACCTGAGGGCTTGCCGCAATATAGTTTGGTGGAAGCAGCTGCCTGCATCCCGAGGGACTGTAGTCACCTGTGGTGTCCCCGATCTCCTCACCCTGTGCCGGTATCTTTCTTAGGTGGACCTCGGAGTCTACGTCGTCTGGTGGCTTTAGACCATTCGCCTCCTGTGTGTTTATTTGGGGAGGGGTGGGCCGGGTTCAGAGTCCTCCTCTGTGGTCTTTCGCCCCATAAATTTGTTGGCCTCTTTCATTGATTGAATTTGTTTTTGAGTCCCCTCCCATGTGAACCTTACTGAAGTTGGGAATCCCCAGTGGTACGTGGTTTTCTTTTCGCGTAGCCATTCTGTTAGTGGGCGCATGATCTTTCGCTTTTGGAATGTTGAGTTTGCCAGGTCCTGGTACAGAGATATTGCTGATCCTTGGAAAGTGATCTGGCGCATCTTCCTTGCTGCGCCCATAATTTCCTCCTTCATTTGAAAAAAGTGCACCCTTGTCAGGACATCGGGGGGGAACTTGGATGTCTTTCTTAGGATTGTTCTGTGCACCCGGTCCAGTTCTAGGGGTGCGTCATCTGGCAGTGTGATTATGAATCGGAGGAGATTTGGAGACATAGCTTTCAACACCGCATCTGGGATGGAGGATGGGATGCCGCGAATGCGGATGTTGTTCCTTCTTGAACGGTTTTCTGCATCTTCTTGCTTTGCTTCGAGGGTGGAGCATCTTTCCTCTAGGGCTAATATTCTATCCCTGTCATGTTCAGTTTCAAACCTTTGATTGCAGACCTCCGATTCTAGTTCTGAGGTTCGGCGCTCCGTTTCCCCAACTCTCTTGTCTAGGGAGTTGATTTTTTTTGTTACTTCCTCTGTGCTTTTTTGAATTTCTCTGGTTAATGCCAATAACAGATCTTGCAGGTCCGCTTTCGTGGCAGCCTGTGGTGGATTCTGGTCCAGCACATCCGAGGGGGGCAACCCTAATTTTGTGGGTTCCTCCGGCCGGTCCAGCTTTCTAGTTTTGTCGGTGGAGGAATTCGCTATGAGAGTGGCAATGTCCGCTTGCTTGGTCAATTTCCCGCTTCTTGATATGGCGCCTCCCGGGGGCCCATCTCCCGGTGATATTCGTATAATGGGACCACTCCTCCTTCAAGCACTAGTGTCCTCTTATTGCCCCTAGGGCCCCGGGTCCATTGAGGGTTAAACCGGGGAAGATAGTGAGAGTGGTTGGTTGTTTAGAAGGGGAGCCCTTCTCCGGTGTGGCGTTGCCCTCAGGAGATTAGCCGGACCAGGATAGCGTGTCCTTAGGCAGGTTGAATGTGGCTCTCGCTGCGGGGGGGGTGCGCTTGTTGGTGGTGGCTGGTGAAAGTATGGCCCACCAGAATCCCGCTCCCCCACTAACTCTTCACCTCACACCGTTGGTCTAGGAGCGGCTCCTCACAGCTCCAGTGAGTCCTTGGTCGCCCGGAATGGCTTGTGCGGGATGGCGCTAGCTGGCGCCCATTCCAGCCGGCGAACCGCAGCGTGCATGGGACCCTCAGCACCCCTCCGGCTGAGAGATGATATGGCCAGTGCTCTGCACGGTGTGCCAGGGGAGTGGCGGATGTCAGGGCGAGGGGTCGTCAGCAGGCTCGAGAGAAAAGCCTCAAAGGGGCCCCCGCAAGCAGCCCCCGCAGCGGGTGACTCCACAGGCTTGGGACAGGGCCATGGACAGCGGCAGCGGAGGTAGGGAGTCCTCAGGCGGGTGGATAGTCGATCCGATGGTGCTGGTAGGGATGGTGCCGTTTTTGTTGCCGGGCACGGATTCCTCAGGCTTGGCCCTGGGGGCCGGGTAGCATCAGCAGAGGCAAACCCCCGCGGCGGGTGATTCCACAGGCTTGGGACAGGGCCCCGGACAGCGGCAGCAGCAGCGGAGGTGAGGAGTCCACAGGCGGGCAGATCGCCGGTCCGACGGTGCGCACGGCTGATGTCGCGCTTCAGGTGAGATCCCTGTGGAGGATGGGGTTCGCCAGTGCGCGTCCCAGCCGGTAGGCCACAGCACAAGGGGGTCCCGCTGCGCCTCCCCAACTGTGAGACGATGCGGCCCGTGCTCCGCTCAGTATGTTCACAGCCCTCGGTGGCCTCAGTGTGCGGGTCCTGCGCTATGCGAGTGGCGAGTGTCAGAGTGAGGAGTCGCCAGCAGGCCTGGGAGGAAGGCCGTTAAGCCGCCAAGAGGCACCTGTGAGCAGCTCCCGCGGCAAGTGATTCTCCAGGCTTGGGACAGGACCCCGGACAGCGGCAGCGGCAGCGGAGGTAGGGAGTCCTCAGGCGGGCGGATCGTCGATCCGATGGTGCTGGCAGGGGTGGTGAACGGTTTTCTGCATCTTCTTGCTTTGCTTCGAGGGTGGAGCATCTTTCCTCTAGGGCTAATATTCTATCCCTGTCATGTTCAGTTTCAAACCTTTGATTGCAGATCTCTGATTCTAGTTCTGAGGTTCGGCGCTCCGTTTCCCCAACTCTCTTGTCTAGGGAGTTGATTTTTTTTGTTACTTCCTCTGTGCTTTTTTGAATTTCTCTGGTTAATGCCAATAACAGATCTTACTGGTCCGCTTTCGTGGCAGCCTGTGGTGGATTCTGGTCCAGCACATCCGAGGGGGGCAACCCTGATTTTGTGGGTTCCTCCGGCCGGTCCAGCTTTCTAGTTTTGTTGGTGGAGGAATTCGCTATGAGAGTGGCAATGTCCGCTTGCTTGGTCAATTTCCCGCTTCTTGATATGGCGCCTCCCGGGGGCCCATCTCCCGGTGATATTCGTATAATGGGACCACTCCTCCTTCAAGCACTAGTGTCCTCTTATTGCCCCTAGGGCCCCGGGTCCATTGAGGGTTAAACCGGGGAAGATAGTGAGAGTGGTTGGTTGTTTATAAGGGGAGCCCTTCTCCGGTGTGTCGTTGCCCTCAGGAGATTAGCCGGACCAGGATAGCGTGTCCTTAGGCAGGTTGAATGTGGCTCTCGCTGCGGGGGGGGGTGCGCTTGTTGGTGGTGGCTGGTGAAAGTATGGCCCACCAGAATCCTGCTCCCCCACTAACTCCTCACCTCACACCGTTGGTCTAGGAGCGGTTCCTCACAGCTCCAGTGAGTCCTTGGTCGCTCGGAATGGCTTGTGCGGGATGGGGCTAGCTGGCGCCCAGTCCAGCCGGCGAACCGCAGCGTGCATGGGACCCTCAGCACCCCTCCGGCTGAGAGATGATATGGCCAGTGCTCTGCACGGTGTGCCAGGGGAGTGGCAGATGTCAGGGCGAGGGGTCGTCAGCAGGCTCGAGAGGAAAGCCGCAAAGGGGCTCCCGCAAGTAGCCCCCGCAGCGGGTGACTCCACAGGCTTGGGACAGGGCCATGGACAGCGGCAGCGGCAGCGGAGGTAGGGAGTCCTCAGGCGGGCGGATAGTCGATATCCGATGGTGCTGGTAGGGATGGTGCCGTTTTTGTTGCCGGGCACGGATTCCTCAGGCTTGGCCCTGGGGGCCGGGTAGCATCAGCAGAGGCAACCCCCCGCGGCGAGTGATTCCACAGGCTTGGGACAGAGCCCCGGACAGTGGCAGCAGCAGCGGAGGTGAGGAGTCCACAGGCGGGCAGATCGCCGGTCCGACGGTGCGCACGGCTGATGTTGCGCTTCAGGTGAGATCCCTGTGGAGGATGGGGTTCGCCAGTGCGCGTCCCAGCCGGTAGGCCGCAGCACAAGGGGGTCCCGCTGCGCCTCCCCACTGTGAGACGATGCGGCCCGTGCTCCGTGCAGTATCTTCACAGCCCTCGGTGGCCTCAGTGTGCGGGTCCTGCGCTATGCGAGTGGTGGGTGTCAGAGCGAGGAGTCGCCAGCAGGCCTGGGAGGAAGGCCGTTAAGCCGCCAAGAGGCACCTGTGAGCAGCTCCCGCGGCGGGTGATTCTCCAGCCTTGGGACAGGGCCCCGGACAGCGGCAGTGGAGGTAGGGAGTCCTCAGGCGGGCGGATCGTCGATCCGATGGTGCTGGCAGGGATGGTGCCGTTTTTGTTGCCGGGCACGGATTCCTCTGAGTAGTGCAGTTGATTGGATGTGGATGCTGGAAGGTTCGGCGGCCAGGGCTGTGCTTATTTCAGTCGCCTCTCACCTTGGATTCGGATGTTTCACTTTGCGGTGGCCATTTTGTTCCGATCGGTCCCGGACCGCAAAAGGGGGTGAGACTGCTTTAAATCGGGCACGGCTGACATTGTGCTTCAAGCGATACCCTCGCAAAGGGTTCCGACATGCTCTGTCCCATTTGTAGGCTAAAACGGGGACTTGAACCGGTGATTTACAGTGCGGCGCATTGGGCCAGGCAGGAGATCTTAGGAAGCCATGTCGTACGCGGTGGCTCCAAGCCACGCCCCACATATACTTTTTAATAGGGAGCAACAATCACCAATGTGGTGACAATAACAGATAGGAATGTCAACATTGCCCTTAAATTAACCCTTTAGCAACACAGATGGAAAACACCAGAGAATCGAACACTTTTGGCTTGTTTGGAAAGACAGCATTTAAGTTAGGATTTCCCCCTGCAATATGCCTCAACCCACAAATAATGAATTCTAAAGAGATAAAATGAAGCAGCAGGTAACCAGGAATGAGAAGTAAGAAACAAAATTCGAATCCAACCTTCCCTCCCCAACCAAGAGAGAAAAACAGATTTGAACCTTTGCAATGTTAAAGTGACACTCGGAAATGGCTGATTAAAACAATGAATGTGTGCAAAAATCTTTAAATAAGTACAATTCTCTATGGGAGCAACACTGGAAAGTTACAAGCAATCATAAGCAATAGATTGAGCAACAACATACGCTTCAAAATTGAATGGAAGCTTTAAAACAGTTGATTGCAAAAATAACACGTGTAAAATTGAGCAAACTTTTGCAATTCCCGTCTGAAATTAACCAAACAGTTTTTAATAAAAACGGATGAAATTCTGAGTGTGGTTTTTGGGTTGGGGTGTAGCTATAGGTCTTAGGTATAATCAAGAATTGAAATGAGGTCTCTAGCTATTAAACTGAGGGAGATATGCAATGTAGAATAAGAGGCATATCTAGAAAAATTGGGTAGTGAAAAGAAACTCAGTTTGGACAAGAATAGTTTTACTCTAAGTTTTACTCTATACTAGAGCATTCAGGCTAGAATACCAAAGAGGGACACAGTAAGCTCTAGAGTTGACTCATGACTTCAACCCCAGATCCCCAGTGCCCGCCCTGGCAGAACCAGACCGATCACTCGAAATACGATTGATAGTTTAGGATTTAAATTACAAATAATACTAAATAGATGGTGCTGGCAATATAAATCAATGACAGGGTAAGGATTCTGACAATTTACAAGTTATTAAGGTAAGAATAGGATGACTTAAAGATTGGGATTGGACCAGGCAAAGCAAGGTATGCTATGATTTCTATGGTTTCTATGGTTCCTATTGATACTCACAATCCACTTTAGTTTTTGGATTTTGGACATTTAAGGGTTATGGTCACTACACAAGGCACCTGGCAAGACAGCTGGGCAAACCCAGCGGGACAGGATCAGCTGGGCCGTTCTGGTCACCGGACTGCACTGGACTGGCACCTCTGGTCACTGGATACTAAAGATTTTGTAGGATGGCAGGTTTGCAGCAGGCAATCATCTAGTAGCAGCAAGCCAGGCTGGATCAGGATGCTTCCCTTGGGTGTTGGGGATTTTATTTAGAATTTGAGGCCTAGCTGAAAATTGGGTCAGCAATGCATCAGCCCTGGCTTTGCAATGAAAATCTGGAATCAGGATCAAACAGGATGAAGAAATCAGGAACCAGACCCCACGTAGGAATTCAGGAAGAAAATTAGGAATCAATGTGTGCCCTGTGTGCTGTCAGGGGCCTTTATTCATCATGCCAGATGACATCACTATAGTATATGGTAGGGGCAGGCTTACTACCTACGCCCCTAATAACAGGATTGGGCAAGCGCATAGTTTCTGCCTTGCCCACGGCTGATTGGATCACAGAAAAAGGATTTCATGTTTATTGGGTGATTTTTACAATGTCTAGAAACCTCCCCTAGCTACGGGAACACAAATCTAATTTTGCCACAAACACATATTTATGCATTTGCAACCTCTGAGAAAATTGGATACACAGGTTACATATTGTGTGCATCATATTTCAATCCAAACCCCAAGTGTGTGGGACCTGGTATTGCCTTTCTGACACATTTTGGTAATTTTAAACATGAAAGATATTCCCCAATTTTATACACAAATGTGGATTATTCCCAGGGATGTATGTGCAAAATGTTATGTTTGTAACATCAATACTTTCCCCGTAATCTGTCATATTTTGTAACTTCTGTTCCTTATGCAGTAATGAGTTCTACCAGGTTTTCAAAGAAAGAGCATAAAATTAGATTTAAAACTATGAACTTTTCATATTTTTCCTAATTTTTGAAGCAAAGTTAAACATCTTTAAAGTTCAGTTACAAAATAGCCTTTAAAATTAAAAGGAAGTCCATTGTCACTTGATCAGTTTTTTTTCTTTCCCCCAACTGCTGTCAATTGTCACTTCCTGCAAGGCAAAGTGGAATTTCCATTCTTAATTGAAGTTTTTATTGCCCCTCAGGTGAGTGTCCCAGCCTGCTATTGTCTCAGCCTGGACAAAGATGAATATCTGATGAGCTTGTGAAGTTTCTTTGTCCTGGTGCATTCAAAGTCTTTCAAGCTGGCAATTAGCGCTTTCTTGTCCCAGAAGTTTATGAGGTGTCACCCTTTTTCAAGGCAAGCAAATGGCAGAGCAAGTTTTTTTTTATAGCTTGCCAACTTAGCCTATGAGTTTTAGCCTTCATTCTCTCATTTTAAATCTTGACTTAAACAAAACCTGTGGAATCAAAACAGTTTATAGGTGTACTTTCACCAGCAACAAATACTTTTACATTGCTATGTAAGCAGGCCTTCACACAACAAAGCAGCACTTTTAAAGGTTGAAAAAGGTGTCATTTTAATGAGGCATTTTGGGTTTTCAGCAAAGTAATGCTGCCTCTTTCACTTCAATCCATGTTAAATGTTGCAGAGCACACTGGCACATTCCTGTAGTGAGTACTCTGTTCCACCCCACCTGAAATGTGTGTGGCAGGGTGGTGCAGCCATTTTCTGGTTGTTGCAAAAACGCAGTTTAGAGATCCTGGTGCACACAGGAGTCAGCGCAGCCATTTTGCTGTTTCTTGCACCACTGCAGCAGAGTAATGTAGTAAAGCACAGCTGAGTGGGTTAATTTATCCCATAACACCATTCGAATATTGGTGAATAACAGTGACCCTCGACGTATCACTTTGGTCGCCAGGCACCGCTATTGGAATGGAGGTTGACACCCAACATTATTCTATTGATTTAGGTAATGAAATCATGGGACCAATCCCACATGACGGTTTCGACATCAGTGACATATTCCAACAGAAAAGCTTTTTACCAGGCATAGTGGGAATTTCATGGTGTACTCTTCCTGCTCCTACGGGGTGGAAGAGGTAACCTGTGACATCAGGAGGGAGGAGGTAGTGTTCAGAGTCAAGGACCACTACCTTGAATCCCTGGAACGTACTGTCCAGGTCAACACCATCAAAAGAGATCTTTCCACCCAATTGGAGGATACCACTGAAATTGCCAAGCTTGAGTTCTTTCCAGGTTTCAAACTGATGGTCGAGGAAAGTATCAATCTTGCTGATGCCTGTGAGATCTATGAGCAAAGACAAAAGCTGAAACAGGTCTTCTTGGAATTACAAGATATCTTTTCAGTGAACTCATACAACTATGGAAGCACATCCATTCATTCAACCGCCATAATGACAGACCCCGAGATGGCTCCTGTATTTGTGAAACAATACCGGTTGGCTCTTGCGCCCATGGAATCACTCAAGGAGATCATTAAGAACTTAGAATCCTGTCAGATAATTCTTCCAATTGTCATGACCACTGCGAGGGGGCACAAGTTGTGCCACAAGCAGGCTCCCACCAGAACCCTGAGGGCCTTAAAACAACTGCAAAAGGGCTCCTGGAGCCAGTCCTGGCACCTTTGGTACCAGGATCATATGTAGGAAGGAAGAGCTGTTCAAACTAGGTCCCATTTATGTACATGGGCCTTTCAATCCAACATGGAAGCACCCACACAGTACAGTTCTAAGAACCAAGCCATGCGGTCTAGTGTTTTGGGTGTGGCAGGCCTGGAACTACTTTCCCTGGTACTACTTTACCTGGGCTATATAAACCACACCTTGACTGCAGAACACGCTTCGTGTTATTCTGCAACCCGCAGTGTGACGCTCACCGTGTCCAGCTCCTGGTCTTCAGCATCTTCCTGTAATCCTGCACGAACAAGAACAAGAACAAGATTATTCTGTCTTACCTGAGAAAACACCATCCAGCACTCATCATCTCAACTGGGCTGCAAAATGATAGAACCTTTGGTGCAGCCAAGACTGTGCTTTAGGAATATTTTGCGCCCATGGCAAACCTCAACTACAAGAGATAGTTAATGAGGAATGCACTACAGAAAGAAGGTGAATCCTTTGATACGTGCCATTGCAGATGGCGACGGATGGTGACAACCTGTGCATGGCCAGATGAGGAACATGAGATACATCAGCAATTGATTAATGGATGCTCGTTGGTCAAGATGACAGATTTTGCTGGAACTGGGCATAACATTAGCTTGCAGCATTGAGCTTGGACGTTGCCACGAGCTGGCTGATGTCAGGGCAGAAAAGAAATGTGTGATGCCATAAAGTTTGCCAAGATAGAGGAAGCCTGTGCCATGAGCAGACAACGGTTTCGCAAGACAGAGAAGCGCCAACTGTGGACCAAGAGAGATGGACATTGCAATGAAGATACACGGTGTCCCAACTGTGGCTATGACCTAACCCACTATGCTGAGTGCCCAGCAAACGGACACACCTGTGGGAGATGTGGGGTAGCAAATCACTTCACCATGGTCTGCCATGCCCCAGCGCAATAAACACAAATGCAAGGACTAGCAGGTTCAAGACAATTCTCTCAGAGTCAGGCACGGAAGGTGGCAGGGAACAGCCACCCCGAATGAGGAACAACACACTGAGGAAGAGACAGATGAGAGGGACACTTTCTTCATCTCCAGTGTGTCCGAATTAAAAGCGTCAGGACGCTGCCAGCCAAAGTGCACAATGCATGCATGCAGCTCTCAGATTCCTGCTCTGGTAGACACCGGAGCGTCAGTGAGTGTCATGGCGGATGAACACTACTGCAAGCTAATAGATTCACCACCCCTAAAAAAGACACAGGTACGGATTTACACTTTTGGGGCAGAAGTACTAGTGCGCCAGAAGGGGTCTTCATCGCATCTGTTCAACATGAAGACGTCACCAATACAGCAAGATTTTTTGTCACCAAAGTGAGTAAAGTAACATTGTTAGGTTGTGCTGTAGCAGAGGCTTTGTGCATCGTGAACTTCCCGTTGGGAGTTTACATACAAGACATTGGATCCTTGCTAACCCGACATGCAAAGGTGTTTACAGGCATAGTAAAGTTCATGGGTGACCCAGTTTGCATGCATGTTGATCCTACCGTACAACCGATAGCGTTGAAACACACAAGAATACCCTTCCATCTTTGAGCTATGGTTGAGAAAGAATTAAATGATCTGGTCAACATGGACATTATTGAGGAGGTGGAAGGACCAACCCGATGGGTTTCCCCGATTGTGATCGCCAACAAACCGAGACAACCCAACTTCATCCGCAAATGTGTGGACATGCACCTTCCCAATAGATTGATCAAATGGAAGCGATGCATATCTCCAACGCTTGATGACATTCTAGCAGACCTACAAGGGGCTAGGTTTTCCTTGAAGCTGGACCTGAGATCGGGTTACCACCAGTTGGTGCTAGACCCAGCCTCTGTTACATCACCACGTTCACCACTCATAGAGGATTGTACAGGTATAAGTGCCTCCATTTCATCGCTTCAGCAGCGGAGGTGTTCCAGAACATGATCCGCAGGGCTTTGGCTGGGCCAAAAGGAGTAATAAACATTAGTGATGACATCATGATGTACTCCAGCTCGGAACAGGAACATTTGGAGAGTTTAGGGAAGGTATTAAGTCATATTCAGTAACTGGGACTTACGTTACATAAGGACAAGTGCGCATTCCCACAAAACAAAATTGAATTCTTCGGATTCGTATTTCAGGAAGATGGCATCTCTCCTGGTCCCACAAAAGTGGAAGACATCCAAACGGCAGGCTCCCCCACTGAATGCTTCTGATGTACGCAGCTTCCTTGGTGTGTTCACATACTGTGGGATGCTTGTACATAACCCGGCCACCCTCTCTGAACTACTCTGAAAACTCACAAAGAAGGAGTGCACCTGGAAATGGACTGCTCTGGAACAAAACGGATGTACGTTAAAAGAACAAATCCGAAAGGCTTGAGTTGCAACATTGCGAATCCGACTTGATTGCATTTTGCAACTCAAACTCTTGGATTATTGTTGTTTTGCCCCCCGCCTCCCTTTTAAAGCTTGCATGGGACACCCCTGCAACTCCTGAATCCGATAATACCAAACTAGGAGTGCGGGAGAAACCCCCACTGCCCCCACTAACATAGTTTGGTATTTTCGGATTCAGCATTTTATATAATGCCGAATGCACCGTAAAAGTGCATTCAGCATTATATATACGATATTTTGGGGCAATACCGAACAAACGCCTTTGAGGAGATCAAGAAGGCGCTCACAGAAGAAGACACAATGGCATTCTTTAATCCAAACAGAAAAGCGGAAATCATCATGAATGCCAATTCCTTTAGCCTTGGAGCTGTGTTGACACAACCAGATGAGTCTTGGGACGCCCGTCCTGTCTCGGGAGGATAGCTCAGCGGCAACGTGCTTGCCTTGGAAGCAAGACAACACGGAGCAACACAGGTTCCATCCCCTGGCCTGCACTTAGAAACCTCTGGGTTTTAAGCGCGTTATAAATAACCTATCATATCATATCACATCACATCACGTTTGCAAACAAAGCCCTCTCGTATAAAGAACAATGATACTCCCAGATTGAACGGAAGTGCTAGCTGTGCTGCGGTGCTGTCGACATTTTCATCTCTATGTGTCTGGCAAGTCTGTCACTGTCGTTACTGACCACAAACCCCTCATCACAATCATGATTGGCTCGTCCTCAAAACCACCAGCGAGAGTGGTTGCTCGCCCTACAGGAATATGACCATGAGCTGGTATACCGCCCAGGAAACACCAATGTGACAGACTACCTGGCCTGACACCCCGTGGGGGCGAGGAAACAGACAGGGGTGGATGCAGAAGAACAAAACAGATGTCTTTCTACACACTCTAACATCGGCAGCTACGCCGATATCCATGTCCCAAGAGGAAATACAGGAAGCGTCTGCAAATGACGAATGCTTCTGATTGCCCCAGTTGTCTAGAACTCGTGGAGAGTGGAGTCGTGTTCTGGAAAAGCTGAATAGATGCACCCAAGACGCAGAGATAGTGCTTGAGTAAATGTGGCGGCTGTGGTCTGACCTGACATTTCTGAATAACAGGCTGGTCCTAAGAGACTCTAGGATAGTCATTCCATCCAGTCTGGTGCTGTGTGTAATAGAGGTGGCACACAAAGGGCATCAAGGGGTGGCCAAAACAAGGCTTGACTCAGAATGAAGGGTCTGGTTCCCAGGTCTAGAAGACAAAGTCGAAGAACTTTTGCGCGCCGGCATGTGGTGTCAGGAAGCACTGCCACACCAGAAAGAGCCCTTTATCGAGTCCATGGACTGGAGTAATGTCCCATGGGGAACAGTACACATGGGCTTTGGGTTTACCTGCCTTGATACCCACTTCCTGATACTAGTGGACCAGTGTTCACAATACCCTGCAGTGGATTTTGTGGAGTCCACCTCGCTGGAGGACGCGATACCTATTCTTGAGAAAATATTCACTACACGCTGTCTCCCAGAGGAAATCTGCATGGACAAAGGCCCGCCTTTTCAGAGCAGAGGATTATCTGAGTACCACCAAGGGTAAGGAATACACCACTGGAAAATGACACTTGTATGGCATTAAGCAAAATGGTGAGGTGGAAAGGGTAATGAAAATGCTCAATAAGGTATTCTGCATCGCACCTGGGCAAGGTGGGTGCGAACGACAGGCACTATATCAATTCTTGTTGGAATATTGAACCACTCCCCACTGCTCAACTGGTGTACCCCATGCAGAAGTCCTATTCCAACGATGCCCAAAGGGACTGCTTCCAGATCATCCATTTAACACCTCTGGGGTGATTGATGAGGAACTAGTGTTTCAACGCAGGAGGAAGGCAAATGAAAAGGAAAACATCAGAAGAGGACTGCGTGACCCACATCTAGAGATTGGAGACAAGGCGCCTGTACGCTGCAGACACCCGTTGGAACATAACTGACCTATCTCACGAGCCTACCTCGATGAAGGTGATAGGAACAAAAGGGAGCATTGTCACCGCTTCGGATGGTAGGGCCACAGTGACAATGAATTGCAGTTTCATCTGGAAAATAGGGATGTCGTCAAGGACAGGAAGTGGAGAAAGAAGGTCCAGCCTTACAACAACCGTCGCCCCGTCATGGCCAGGACTAGACAGTGAGGAGTCAGACATAGGTGGGAGCTGTGCCCAGAGATGGTGAGAATGGTCCAGCAGATCAAGGAGGCGGCATGTCTTTGGAAGGAGGAGATGGGGGACCAGAAGGCGCTACTCTGCGAGAGACTGCCACATGCCACCAGAATACCTGAAGGACTTTGAAGTCAATATTCCCTGACATGCGCACCTATGGTGTATGACAAAATTGCTCATTTGGACAAATGTCCTGTTGTATGTGTTGTTTGTTCCCACCTGTTGTGGCTTTATGTAATAATGTTATTTGCATCTTTTACTTATGAAAAAGGAGGAATGTGGTGTGTGCCCCTTTAAGCACCCATCACGCGTTAGGTCATGGGACGGATTGAATAAAAGGTGGCTGCCTGTGCTGCGTAGTCAGTCAGCACGGGCCGAGTTAAACATCATAACTGCCTTCCATGTATTCTTTAATCTGGCATGTGAGCTCCAATCTGGACAGGGTCCTACCACTCCACACCATCTAATGCCATCAGGACTACGAATCCCGGCACACTGGGTGGCAGTGGACATCATAAGCTGAACCCTCCCCTTCAGCAGTGTCTACCTGCTCCCATCTAGCCTCCTAAGCCTATTGCTGATGTAACACAAGTTCACTAATCAGGTGGGGGAGTCTTCCTGCCCTTTTCCCTGTTGTCATCATGCATGTTTTCTTGCAAGGCTTTAGGAGTTGCGATGGAATGTTGCGCTTTACCATCTTTCCTGGTAGCGATGCAGGTTCTGGGGTTTCCATGGACAACACCGAAGACCACTATAACTGTTTCTTTGTTGTATTCTTATGATTGCCCATGCCCCCCCCCTCCTTTTGTCTTGTGCTGCCTGGAAACACCCGTGTGTAGGCACCATATAAATGTCCAATAAATAAACATTCGGCTCACTGCCCCTTCCAAAATGATGGCCGCCACTCTATAGTCTGTGCTTCCAAAGGTGGCAGTTATCCATTTCCGGGTTGCGAGTGGCTTTGGCATGGCTGGCTGTCCATCTGGAATAAAAAGTGGCCTGGGTCTCAGCATTTGGCACCTTATTGTGTGTTGTTGGCCTTGTCCTTTCCATTTAGGTAAGTGCCTTCTTCATGATAATAATAATAATTTATCATTTAAATAGCGCTACAAACCCTCAGGTATCTGAGCGCTGCTTATTATTACTCACGGTGTGTGGTGCTCATTTATCGACCTCGGAAGGATGAAAGGCTGAGTTTGGCCCTGCCGGGATTTGAACCTGCGTCGAGCACTCTACTCACTGTGCTGTGCTATCAGACCGGCTTCATGCATGTGTTTCTGCTTGTTGTCTTTCCACCTTCATCTCCATTGAATCCTATTTCTGTTCTTCCTTTGTTGTTCCTTGCTTCCACTTCCCACATCTTCATCTCCATTGGTTGGTGTCCCAGCTGCTGCTCTTCACTGCCCGGGGCTGGATCATCCATCCTGTTCCACCAGTCGGCCCCTTGACCAGGACATCTGCAAAGTAACTGCTTTCACCTCTACTTGGCATTGGAGGGTTTTTCCCTTTGGGTTTTTCTTCCCTAGCTGGTCACCTTCTCAGGGAGTCATCTTGGTGGCAGTTTAACATTGCCAGCAGGAAGACTTCTTCAGAGAGAGGACCTATTTTCTTCAGAGTAAAGGTCACGGGACCCAAGGTCAGACTTGCCATTAGCATGGGGACCTTGCCCGACATTCAGCCCTAAACGAGGCACTCTTGTAACCTTGCTTCCTTTCTGCAGCCTTACTGAATTTCACCAGCCTTGTGTCTGCCAATGCTAGCGGGCATCACTATAATGAAGTGGTCTTCACACTGGAAGGGCCAAAGGATGTCCGGGGAGGGAGCAGACTCTTTAAACATGGATCAAGATGGCTGGACATCCTGTGGGCCTCCTGGGGCGAGAGGGGTAACTCCTAGGTGCGGGGCCAAGAAACCATGTTTTTACTGAAGGGGGGCTTGGCATGAAAAAGTTTGAATACTACTGCTATAGTGGAATTGCACCATTGCAGAGAGCGTGTGGGAAGCAAGAGCATAGGAGGGGAGGAAAGGGGCTACTTTATTTATTTAGCATTTTTTACAGCACACAAAACCCTGAGGCATCTGGGCGCTAGTTACAGAAAGCGAATACTTAGTACATAATAGTTGCAGATATGCAGCCTGGAAAACCGCTCCTCCTAGTGACTGTTTCAGAGTATGCCTGTTTGTGCTTCCTCCGTGGTGTGTTTATATGCCTGCCCTGATTATGTATATTTCTCTGTCGTGTGTCCGAATGTGGAGCACCTTAGATTACTGTTTTGCTGGCTTTCTTTGTGCTGCATGGGAGCCTCATTGTCTAAATGTGCAGGTATGTGTGTCTGCCTGTCTATGTTTGTCTTCTTTTGTGCCTCTGTGCACTTCTCTCTGGGCTTAGCTGTGCGATAGTCACTGCCGCTCTGCACACGCTGACTTGTATGCTTGACTGTGCTCTGCAAGTGTGCTGGTGTGTGTTTGCAACAACGGAGTCTGTTCACTGCAGCATTGTGCAAAATAGGAAAACATTTCACAGAGCGTTTTCCAGTGGGATTGTGCCATTATAAAATGCTTCTGTGAATCAGGCCCTCATTAGCATAAAGATGTGAAATCTGTGCAAATACGTGCATCGTGTGGTGCGACGGGCCAGATCCACAGAGTGTTTTCCAATGGGATTGGCCCATTATAAAACGCGCCTGTGAAAAAGGCTGAGGTCTGCCAAATGTGCTAATTTTCACTAGTGCTGATTACAGGGCAAACTGCGTGCAGCTGGCTTTGATGCATACCAGCTTCAAACATCTTGCCAGCAACCCCACTTTAGAATGTCTTTGAAGCCTTGTCCACTTGCTACGGGTGAATTAGCTGTGATTCCAAAAGCATCATTTGAAGCTCATTTACCCGAAATGAATTTGTGGTGGGACTCCATTACGTATTTGCTCAAAATCCAGTCCGTTCTGGACCAACGTTATTGGGAACGTGTGCTTTAAAATGTCTGCAAATTCTTTTTCAGATAAATACAGACAGAAGTTAACCTGTTTCTGGGCTGTATAGAGCAGGCTTAGCTCCACATGCTGGCAATCCTGCCTTACATGCCAATGGGTGTGAAGACTGGCAGCACGGATTCAGTGAATATGGCAGGTTGGGTCTTATCGAAGCTGTCTAAATGGCCTCTGGCATGTGGTTCCTATCAGCAACCATGACAGGGGCAGGCCGTTGCTTCAAAGGGGAGAATGGGCCTTGGCTTGATGTGGAAGAACTCATCTCCATTAGAATCACGCATGTCCATATGGGGGCGTGAGGGTTTGTGCATTTGTGCGTGAGGCCAAATATTGAAGATTGACTTGGCCCACCCACTCCTTATTCTTCTGTATGGGTTTACTAATACAATTAAATGTATGTTTGCAACAGCGGTTGTTTGCAGCTGTAAACGATGCATTCCTTGATTTGTAGGAGTCCAGCTCCATGTGCACCCCATGTGCTATTTTAAGTAATCGCCCCCCCATTTGTATTGATGTTGAAAATGAAACGTGCCTGGCTGAACCTAACCCATCCCTGTGCCACCCGCTCGTGTGTTCTTTTTGAATAAATGTGTAAAAATACCAGGTGCATTTTTTTCTTCACAGAACAAAAATGAAATGGAGGTAAATACCAATCAAATGACGGCTAAATAAATATTAATATGTACACATGGCAATTCTGACAAAATAAATACTGTTTCAAATGCACTATTTGCCGGATTCCGAACAATTCCTTCGGGAGATCATCCAACATCCGGTAAAATGTTCTTGAAATACTGTGTTGTATTCTGTTTGCACCAAGACAGTTGCAAGCTACAGATGAAACGGCTTCATGATGTTCGTCAAACTAACTGAAAGGCGACCTTAAACGCATTGCATATTGAACGTGTAGAGCAGCAGAGCATTCATAGACCCCACCTCAACACAACAACCACGGACATATTCCTTGCATACATAATACATTTGTAACTGCTTTCCAGGTTTCAGGTGATATGCTTCTCTTCCATGTAAACATCTGCCCCAAAGATGTAGGTTCATTGTGTATGACCATCTCACACCACTTTCGCTTGCTGCGTCCCAACCCCATTTCTCCCTTGGTGCCTCAAAACAAAGACCAAACTTCATGCACTTAACTTGAGTTGCCTTCAACCACTCCTCTGTTCTCTGTCCTCCCAGGACTCTTCTAGACACCAGAATACGAATAGCCGCCTCCACACGGGAGGATAGCTCAGTAGGCAACGTGCTCGCCTGGGAAGCAAGACGATACGGAACACTGCCAGAAGCAATGCCATCATGTTGTACATTTCCGTTTGATTCAATGCCGCTAATACATCAAACTGAATTTGTATAGTTTGAATAATGAAAATGCATACAACTATATGAAAATAAATACATATTCCAGTTATGCTGTGGAGAGTCACCTGTCAGGTCTATGGGCAGCTTTCCTAGATTTTTTCTATTTGTTATTGCAGCAATGCAGATACAGTTAATTCCCATGAGATAGAAGGCAACAACGTCAATGATGAGAAAAATAGTGTGTGAAATAAATTGTAATGCGTAATGTGTTTTACAAAGGCATGCTACCCCAGTAATCTTTTCTATACACTGGACAAAATGCAAGTCTAAAACAAGCCTGGCCTATTGTCTTTGCCAATGCTTGTTTCAATTAATATGAACTCTTCCTTATATATTATTTTGACAGAGAGGTGACCACCCAGTATTTCTGAGCACAAGACAGTACTTGAGAAATAATTAATCATTAGAGGTGGGGGCGTGGGAAGTGCAAGCAAGGAAAAATGCCAGGGGTATTTAAGTCCAGATGCCTCGACTAGAGCAGCCATGAAAGCTATCTGTACAATGAGGCGATATTTAATCCTGAACATAGCTACAAAGTTCTTGAAAGTAAGCACGTATCTAGCGAACGAAAAACAGGTCTCGATGGAAGAGTGTTGTCAGTTCACTGGCGCCTCGTGAGAATGTCTGGAAATGCCCACGGATGAAGACAACCTAACTTTCCAACTGCGTGCACCTCTCTCTTTTAGGAACAATGAGATCTTCGTGTACGTGCGCGTGCGTGTTTTTCTACCAGCGACAGAGGCTCAGTAATTAAGGTTAAGCGGGAATTCACACAGGACGACAGGAAGAACACTTTTCACATGCTTATTAATTTGTACCCGTTTTCAAAGATACTTCACAAGCATTTCTCAAAAAAATGTAGGGCCTGATTTATAAAGCATTTCATTTATTGGATATTTGTAAGGCACCTATTCTTAGAATGGTGTTTCAGGCGCCACAAGACAAAAAACAGGGTGGAGAGGACAAGGCAGAAAGGTCCAATAACGGTTCTACTAGGCCTTGTGACATTCGGATCGTGCAAGTGCAGAACAAGAAGTGCGAGGGGGGGGAGGGCTGGTCTGCGCAACAACAAGTACTAAGGTGGGAAATGGGTGAAGAGGCGAGGTGCAAATGCTAAGGGGAGGCCAGAGGGCAAGTGCCAGGGAATTCAGGTGAGTGCAGGGAAGGAGGGACTGGGCAGGGGGCCTGGAGCCCTGTAGTATTCAGAGGGAACCAGGCAGCCAGTCAATGAGGACAGAAAAAGGTGTCAGCAGGGTAGGGGGAGAGTGAAAGAGGAGAAGAAAAGGAGGGTCTTGACGAGCTTCTGGAACTTAAGGCGATCCAGTTCAAACCTGAGAGGGGCAAGGAGACCATTCCAGAGGAATGCTCCTGCAGAGGATAGACATCTACCCCCCCCCCACACTATTTGCTTAGAGAAGCGTCTGATTCTCAGAGAGTTGGAGGAAGCAGACCGCAAGACTCTAGCGGGGAGGTATTTCGGGAGTGAGAGTTAGATGCAGCGGGGTGCCAGGCCCCAGCTAGCCTTGTGGATGATGCAGTGGGTCTTGAATTTGATCCTAGCAGCAATCGGGAGCCAGTGCAGAGATTTTAGGGCTGGAGAGATGCATTCCATGGGCTTGTGGCCACGGATAAGTCTTGCAGTCCTATTCTGGATTAGTTGAAGGGGGTAAAGGGAGAAGTTAAGTAGGTTGAGAAAGAGGCTATTGCAAAAATAAAGCCTAGAGATTTTGATTTAATTATTTGCTTTCCTTGTTCTGACTACAGCGTTTGCTGCAGTCAGCGCAAGGTTGCCTGGGCTCCTTACTTACACGGAGCTCGTTCCCCTGTTTGAGTCTGTCTTTGCTTTCTCTTGCACGCACGCACTGGGTGGCATCTTCCTTTCCTCCCACTCGGCTCAGAAGGCTGATTGGCCTGTTCTGTTGCTTGGGGCTCCTCAAGAGGGTTACCGCCCTGGTGTTGAGTTGGATCTGGGACTGCAGTTGCAGCTCAGTTGGATGTGTGTTTCGATCATTGCTGAATTTTGGACTATTATTTACTTTCTCTCTTGATGTTCCTTTAAGGGCTTCCGGTTTTACTGGACCTCCAGCATCTGACTGGGCATTTTTAAACACTTTTATTTTTTGCATTCAGCTTTCACTCTTCTAAATGTATTTTTATTTTCCAACCTTAGGTTTTGTTAATTAATTATTTGCTTTCCTTTTACTGACTACAGCGTTTGCTGCAGTCAGCGCAAGGTTGCTTGGCCTCGTTACTCGCACGGGGCTTGTTCCTGCGTTTGAGTCTGTCTTTGCTTTCTCTTACACACACGCACTGGGCGGCGGCTTCCCTTCCTCCCACTCGGCTCGGAAGGCTGACTGGCTCCTGCCAATCAGGATGTGTAGATTTATCTTGTCTGCCCCCGGAAGTGCAGTAGCCAGGCACAGTGCAAGTGCCTTTGCATGACCAAATTCCAGCCAAAGTCGGGCCCATCTGCGCCAATCCATACTGCAAACAGTCTATGGGCTCTGTCCAAGGTTATTCCCCTGTTATATCCTCGTTCCTCCCTTGTTTCAGCATGCGTCTCCTGATACGGTTTTTCCCCCAGGTTGGCGCAGGGATGACCACCCTGAGTTGGGCTCTCCAGGTCCCAGGGATTTCCAGGTTAAATGTTTGCTGTTTAGTGCACGCTCTCTACTAGCGCATGCCGCAGACTGTATTACGCTCCTCCAGGAGTATGATCCTGCTCTCGCCTTCATCACGGAAACATGGCTCAACGCCTCCTCGGCTTCTAATCTGGCCCATGCTCTACACTCCAACTACCAGATTCTCAATCTGGATAGGTCTCCTTCTAGAGTGGGGGGTGAGATCGCCCTGCTTTACCATATTGATTTAACCTGGTCTGCTCTACTATTTCAACACACTTTAAACATAAAGCTTTGCTACTGTGTGTTTCTATCTCCCCTAACAGCACCTTCCATTTATTGCTGTTTTATCACCCCCCCTGGACCTGATCTTCTTTTTTGTGCTGATTTCCCGGCACTCGTGGCCGATCTGAGACTTCGGCTGGGGGTTTTGGTTGTGCTGGAGGATTCCAAACTCCATCCTAATGACCCTGCTGATGCTCAGGCAGCTCACTTTATCGCAGTGTTGGGTCTTTCCCAGTGCGTTATTGGCCCTACCCACCAGCTGGGTAACACTCTCGATCTTATCTTTTACCCCTCTGCACTGGCTACCTCTTTTGCCCACCTAGCATCCTCTGGTCGGACCATGACATTATTCTGTTCTCAGTGAATTCTCTCACCTCTGCCTGTCCTCGAGTTCTTCCCTGCCCCCAAAAGGTATTGGGGGAAGGTCAAGCAATCTGACATTGCCTTGGTGATTATCTAGCAGCAGCCAGGCAATGTCGCTGGTGATTGATAGTCCCTTACTGCTACCCTTGTGGCTGTTGCCCTTCGGGCCTGCAAAGCCTGTGCTCGGCCAACTGAACCTTGGTTCTCAGCTGATCTGGCCAAGCTTCGGATGGCCCATATGCAAGCCGAGTGTAATTGGTGTGTTTTGTACTGTGCCTTGTCCCGTCTCGCCCCTCGCCAAGCTACGGCATCCTATCAGGCAGCCATTGTGCTAGCTAAATGCCAATTTCTTGCTGCACAGGTGGAAACCTCTGCTAACTCCTCTAAGGAGCTGCTCAAAGTAGTTCGCTCTCTCTCTTCTCCATCTGCTAATTCTGGTGTGGCCCCTTCTCAAGGGCTCTGTGACTCACTGTCTTCCTTTTTTGATGATAAAATTGTCATTATTCGTCAAAAAATCTGTACCTCGGCCGGCCTCTGCCCTTCTTCGGGCAGTTCAAATGGCATGAGCCTGTCTTCCTCTGCCTGTTCTACCTTTCCAGTCTTTACGGAGTCTGCCGTGCCTGTAGCTGTGCTCTCACTTAAATCAGCTTCTCCTGCTGACCCCAATCCACTTAGCATCCTTAAGGATATTCGCCCCAGTATTGTGCAGCCTCTTGTGGCAGCGGTCAATACCTCCTTTACGTCAGCTCACATTCCTAGCTCTCTTAAGCATGCTCTCATTCTTCCTCTGCTCAAAAAACCTGGTCTTGACCCTTCTATGCTTTTGAATTTCCATCCTATTTCTCTTCTCTTGTTCCCTATGAAACTTTTAGAAGCCTTGGTTACTCCCCTTCTCTGTTCATTTCTTGTGGACTCAGGATTGTAAGAAGATTCAATTCAACACTACAGCTAAGTCAATGCATAGTCTGGGATACTGAATGGAAACCCTTATTGATATATCTTTATGTCCAGTTCATGAGTTCTGGATGACTACCCCTATATAACACCCCTCTTTTAGAATCCCCCTAAACCCACTGAGCCAAGAAGTAGTTCTGTTTTGCAAGTTTAAAAGGTTTATTTGAGAAATAAGACAAAATATAGATACCACACTTTTATAATAAATTAATAATCGATATCGCCCTTATAAATATAATTTTAATCAACAATGGGTAATCTGACACTAGCACACTTCTTTATAATCAATGAGGAGTTAGTATAGGATGGATCAAGTAGCAAAAATACTTTTATGATTTCAAGGGAAAAGCAATGAGGAATAAAATGCAGTACAGAAATACTTGAGATGATTTTAGCAAAAGATAATATAATCACTTTTTCTCTGGCAATTCACCCCCCTCCCCTATGCAATGTAAGACATGGAAGTAGATGGAAAGAGGAGCACACAGTTCTCAGGAATGCAATCAAATACAATACGAAATTCAGTTCCCTCCCAGCAAGCTTAGAGAAAACCGGTATGAGTTTTAAAACACAGGCCCAAGTGCTTTGAATGTGGTGGCAATGAAGTGAGAAATATGCTGAAAATGCTTTAATTCCCTTTAGGAGGTTCAGGGTGAGTGAGAGATACTTGGGATGAGTTCAGGCTCACTTTAGCAATGATTCAGAGATGGTGATTAAGAGGCAAATGAATTTTTAGCAAGGAAAGAAATGACTGCTGATGGTTACACGTGGCTGGATTTTTAACCAAATCGCAAATCGCGGTAAAATTCGCGAGTGCGTGAATCGTGATTACGGCAAAAGTATAAGTAGTAGGTTCTAGGTTCGCTGGAAAGCTGAGATTCTAAGCTTTCAGAGGAAAGTTAAATTTCGTTCCTATCCCAAACGGTTCCAGAGATACAGGCGATTAAATAAAGGTAGTTTTTCAGATTTAAAGTAAACTCAAAATGACAGGTGACAGCTTGCAGCTTCAGAATTGACAGGTGACATTTGTGCAGCTTTAAAAATGACAGATGACACGATTTCTAGGAGGCAGTTCTACTTAGGTGAAAATAGTTTGGATTAGATTATTTTAACTAAGAGATTGGTTCTGCACAGTTCTGCTAGGTACTCACAATATATATTTGAAATAGGCCTCGCCACGGATCTAGTCAGGTTTTGGACTGGACTCCGGTTCTGGTCTCGGCACTTCACAGTGATCTGGGTCAGCTCTCTGGCTCTGCTCACAGCAGTCTGGGTCACTCTGGATCTCTGGTCTGGTCTGTCCGGATACAGCGTCTCTGCACGGCTCCTGGATCTCTGCACTGGTCCTGGCAAAAGTTCTTGGCAAGGGATTCAAGCAGCTCGCCCGGCTGTGAGTAGCTTGCAATGATTTGAGGCCTGCTGCAGAGAACTCAGCTTGTGGTTTTAGGCCTCTGATTTAGGTTCTAAAGTATAAGTTCTAGGTTCTGAGTATGTAGCTGGAGTCAGTCTGGAACTGGTATCTTCTGGATGCTGTGTGGTCCGGCAAAACGCTCCGCAGCAACTGGATTTGAATGTCCTCTCTAGCTTCCAGTGGCTCTTTTTATGTCTTTTGAAAGGGGGTGTGTGCGCAGCATCACTAAGCCAGCCCCTCTCTCAACTGATCATTGGTCAAGCTTTTCTCTCTTCCTTGATAGGGGAAAGGAAATGTGAGTCATGGTGATGCTGTTTTATGGCCTGCAGAAAGGACACTCCCCTGTCAAATTACACACAAATCTATATTTGACCCAAATGCATATTGCACAGACACACAGTTGTTTAAAAATACATGCACCCATCACATATCACATGAGGTATACTCTGTTCAAACTCTGCTCTTCCTGGGGGCTTGCATTCAGAAATGGCAACATTTTGCACTTTTTAGTAGCTTTCCCCATATCAGATTTTTCTCCAAATGTATAAAATTGTGTGCAAGGCATGTGGGCATTTAGATAAGGAAGTGTCAGATTTTTAACATGCATACATTTAGAGTAACAGCCTCTTTTCCGCTCGTAAACCCCCAGATCATACCCCCGGGTCCTAAAACCTCTTAAAATGTGGGCAGAAAAATCACAAGAATTATGGTATCATTTAGATAATTTTGACAAGTCCGCACCATGAGTTATACATCTTTCTTAAAATCATATTCTGGCCAACAGGGGTGTGTCTTCCCAGGTCACATGGTGGAGAAACCAGTCTATCCACTTTCTTTAAGCTCAGCCTGTCCCCAGAGGGGGCTGCCCCTCCCCGTTTCTGCCAAGAGGAAGACACTTTTACAACGCCCCCAATATAACATCTGCCTGAGTCAAGGAAGGGCTTTGTTCAAAAGGAAGCCATTTACGACCCCCCCAATAAACCATCTGCCTGGGCCCTTTGTTTAGTTTCTTGCAGTCCCCTGGTAATTCAATCAGAGAGTGTGTGACCTCCTTTTGGCAGGGGCAACAGATTGCAGCCAGGCCTGGGAATGCATTTGTTGGGCAAGCCCCCACTCCTGTCTGGGGTAGATGTCAGGCAGAATTGGAATCTCTTTAAGCCAGTTTTTAGCTACATGTCATTTTGGGTTCCCAGTTTAAGTCAATACAATTTTTACATGTGCAGCTAGAATGCTGATTCTAAGTTCAAAACTTTGACATTTTAACAGTTACAAACTATGTGACACTCAAAAGTAGGTCACTCAGTTAATTTAAACATTTTGATTTTGGTGGTTTTAATCCAGTTTCAGTTAGGCTGCTGACATGCATAGCTCAGCCAGTTTTGTTATGAACATTGTTTTGGGCTCTTCATCTTCCCAGATTTTGTATGCACACATACTTCATTCTGCCAGATGTCCGCTGGTGTTCAGTGAGATTTTTGGATGTGTTGCAATGTTTGAAAATAGGCATTTTGAGCTGGCATTCAGAGAAACCAAAGGTAATTTTAAAGCGTTTTTTTTTTTTGCTAACAGGCGCTGCTGTTTTACCTTTGGCACCCATTCCACTCATGGCACCCTGGTCCATCATGCTCGCGCTGGTGGGTGGCAAGTTAGGCAGCCATTTTGGTGTATGCACAAACTGCGTGGTTCTCCTGGATTCTGGCGCACATGTGGGCTTTTTGGCCATCTTGGATTTTCTAAGCCCACAGCACCAAATGTTGCAGCATGATAGCTCAAACGTGGGTCAGGACACCCAACAAGGCCCCCCCACGCGACCACTTTGAATTTGAGTCGATGGGGAGTCGAGTGCACAGAAGGTTTTGACCCACGCACTGGTATGTCTGCATAATCTTCTTCCAATTCTGCAAATGGCACAGTTCAGCATCTTTTCCTCCCTCCAGTCGATCAATCAGTTCTCCTTGCTGGTCCTGATGGGAGGATTGGGCGGTACCCCGGGCCCCTCGGGTCTCTGCTCCCGGTCTCCAGATCGTCCTCCTTGGCCAGTCTCCAGGTTTTCTTTCTCCTAGGACGACAAAGGAAGAGCGGCAATACCTATTCATGGACATTTCTCCCCCACCATTGATATAGTGGGGTGGCATATATATTTTAGAACTCAACAGATATGAACATGCACATTTTTTTAAAATTAAGAGACAGGAACACATAAACCTGAGAAACACAGAATTTGATATGCTATATGTAGGATATTTTAGGGTTGGAATTGACTTACTCTGGAGCGGTACCCTCTGGGATTACAGAGGACTCCTCCAGTTGCTGCAAAGTGTGCCTGGGATGGCAACACTTCAACTGGTTTATGTGGACCCACTTGTCTTCCCCCTCTGCCAAGCCGCCTTTGGGGAAGCGGATCTTGTAGGCCACAGGGGAGATCTTGTCTATAATCTCAAAGGGTCCCTTCCATGTAGGCAAAAAGACCCGGTCCCCCACCTGATATTCCTTCCTGGAAGTTTTCAGGTCATAGTGGGTCTTCATACTCTCGGCTGATCTTTCTAGATTCCGCTGAGCATAGGCAAAAGCATGTGAAGGTGTTTCCTTAAATTCTCCACATACTCATGAGTTGTGGAGGCATTTATCAACGTTTGCTCTTGGGTTCTGTAGAGCAAATGCTGGGGAAACACCATCTTGCGGCCAGTCATCAACTCAAATGGTGACATTTTGGTTGCAGATGAAGGGGTAGATCTGATGGCCAGTAGGACCAGCGATAATCGGATATCCCAACTTGGCCCAGAATCTGCCACAAACTTTTTTAAGATGCTCACAATGGTTCGGTTATATCTCTCCACTGCTCCAGAAGAAGCTGGCCTGTAAGCAATGTGTAGCTTCCTTTTAACCCCTAGTATCTCCCACATCTTTGTCATTACTTCACTGGTGAAGTGGCTACCTCTGTCTGACTCAATCCTTTGAGGTAGACCAAAATGGGAAAAGATGTGGTTAATCATCAGGGCAGCTGCTGTTTCTGCCTTGCAGTCTGGGGCTGGGAGACATTCCACCCACTTGGTAAACAAGCATGTAACGGTCAACATGTACTTGTTTCCCCTAGCAGAGCGAATCACGGGGCCTACAAAGTCAATTTGCAAATCTGACCATGGGAGTGTCATTCCCCTCTTTTGGAGAAGTGCCTGGTGTGTGAGGGATGTTGGCTGAAATTGTGCACACACAAGACAACCCTTCAAATATTGGTTGAGGTCCTGGCCCATGTGTGGCCAGTATGCAACCTCTCTTAAGATTTCCAGTGTTGTGTGAAACCCCCTATGACCGGTGGTGGCCGCATCATGGGTGTGACCTAACATCAGGCTTCGGAATGAGGTAGGAACCACCCACTGATCCTGGCCAGCTTGGGATTTCCTTACCAACAAACCGTCTTGGATTCGGAACATTTTTGGACATTTCATGAACACTCTTAGGTCCTCTTTCCCAATGTAATCGGTATCCGTCAGGGGAAAGTTCTCAGGGTCCTCAAGGTGTTGGTAAAACTTACCAATAATTGGATCCCCCTTCTGAGCTGTAATCAAATCAGCATCAGGGGTCTCCTTACTCCATTGGGCAGTTGAAAGATCATTGTGAGCATTTGTCTGGGACCTAGTGATAGCAGTGACCTGGATTTCCCCCAACAGGGACTCTATTTCGATTAGATCCCCTTGGATGGCCCCGGTTTTGGCCAGCTGATCAGCTAAGTCATTTCCAGTTTTGTCTGGTCCCTCTACTTTGGAATGACCCTTGATCTTTTTCCAGTAGATGGCCATCCCATTCGATATGACCAGATCATCAATGTTTTGGATTAACTTCCCATGTTTAAAGGGTTTGTTATTAGCACATAACATGCCTCTGGTTTTCCAATTAACCAGGTGCTCCACGAACCCGTTCCGTACATAATCCGAATCGGTGATTATGACCAGTTCGTGGAGTTGATGTTGGACAGCAGCGAGGATGGCCTGATGCACAGCCATCAACTCTGCCACCTGACTACTTCGGGGACCAATTTTGTATCCAGTGGAGTGTTCTGGAAGCTCCTTCACCCAGGCATTCCCTACGCCGGCCACCAGTTCTTTCTCCCTCGCTGTTGTCAACATGGTACAAGCATCCATCCACATAGACAGTGGGCATTCCCTCACACTTGTCTTCTTCAAAGACTTTGTGTGGGGAATTAAGGTATGCCTCCGTGTTGTCCTTGATTTTTAGACTTTCGTCCTCGAGACAGTTTTCTCTGGCACAATCATGCAAGTCAGCCAGATCTTGCGCGAGGGGACTCTTCTTGTTTTGGCCATATCTGACCTCCACAGGAAAGCCTTGCATTGACAGAATCCAGGAAGTAATTCGGGAATTACTCACATTTCCAGCCCGGATTCTGTCACTTTGGAGATATTGCAGAGGCTGGTGTGGAGTCTCCACTATGATGTGTTCCACATGGATAAACGGGCGGTAATTCTTCAATGCCCACACCGTTGCCAGGATTGCCTTCTCACAATCTTTGAATTTTTCCTCCACAGAGGATAAAGTTTTGCTCGCATAGGAGATTACTTTATTGACCTTGTCATGCTTTTGGTATAATACTGCCGTCAAGCACGTATTAGAGAACCCCGTCTCCAGGAAGAACTCCTTCTTTCTGACAGGGTAAGGTAGGCAAGGCGCTTGTGAGAGGCTTCTTTTGAGTTGTCTTACTGCCTTGGCTTGTTCTGGACCCCATTCCCACTTGACCCCCCCTTCAAGAGATGAATCAGGGGTCTAATGATCTCTGTGTCCAATGAACTTCCTGCTGTAATTAGTCAGTCCAAGGAGGCTTCTTAGTTCCTGCAGAGTTGTGGGGTCTTTCAGTTTCTGGAGTGCTTCCACTTTCTTTTCTTGTGGACAGAGACCCTGAGGAGTAATCTTATGCCCTAAGAAATTAACACGGGTTCTACACCACTGTGCTTTCTGAAAGGAAAGTTTTGCTCCGGCGGCCCTCAACTGCGTCAGAACATTACGGATCTCCGCTATGTGTTCCTCCACAGATGAACTTTTGATGAGGACATCGTCTACATAAGCCAGGTTACCCCTTGCACCCAGGTCGGGCATGGCCTTGTGTAGGAAAATGTTGAATTCATTGCCGGAGTTGAGGTATCTGAAGGGAGTCCGGGTCCATGTGTACTGCTGGCCCCCAAAGGTAAAAGCCAGCTTGTATTGGTCCTCCCTACTGACAGGCACAGTCCAGTATCCATTGGTCAGGTCTATTGCAGTGAATACCTGTGACCCCTGGATCTGGGCCAGCCCTTGGTCAATGTAGGGCAGAGGCCATCGGGAAGTATGGACCCGTTTGTTGAGCTCCCTGAGGTCGGCGCAGAGTCTCCACTGGCCGTTTGGCTTCAATATTCCCAGCACCGGGTTATTGAAGGTGCTGTGAACTGGACGGATTATTCCCCGGGACTCCAGGTTCTTAATTATTTCAGTAAGGGACTCCATTGATACGAGAGGCAAGCGATATTGCTTCACAAACACTGGAGTCATGCCAGGGTCCGTGGGGATTGTTGTTGTGTGGATGTCGGTGCGACCACAGTCATATGAGTCTACCGCAAAGAGATCTTGGAAATCCAAGAAAACTTGTTTCAACTTTTGCTTCTGTTCCAGAGCCACACAGGCACCAGCTAGGTTGACTCTCTCTTCCACCATCTGCCTGAAGCCTGGAAAGACTTCTGGTTTGGCTATCTCAGCAGCCTCCTCCAGCTGGGTGGAGAAGTCCCTGGTCAGAGTGCTGATTTGGACTGGAGGCTTCAGGTGGGAAAGGCAGCCCTCATGGACCTGGAAAATCACCTCATCCCCTCTGAAGTCACAAGTCACATCTTCCTTACCATAAGGGCAAGAAGTGTACACCAGGAAGTTCCCCCCATGCCGGGTGAAAATCCTGTCTGGTGTTGTATTGTCCTCACTGTCACTGTCAAAACAGTCCTTGGGGATCGGTCCTAACAGTTCATTTCCTAAATCAATGGAGAAATGTCGGTCATCAACCGCCATTCCAATAATGGTGCCTGCGGCTAGAGTAATACTCTTTAAGTCGCTGTTATCCACCTCTATTGGAATGGTGTCAAGTTCTATGTTGACTAATGGTGTTGGGTTTACCCCCAACCCTTGCTGTTGGAGAGAAGCGTTTAGATGTATGTAAGCATCAGGGTTTTTCAAATGTTGTCCTCTTTTAACTTTCACTTCCAGGGAGAATTGTCGGGTCCTTTCTGGGATGGTGACTTCCTCTTTAATCTGAATTTCAACTGCATAAGGTAGCAATTGAGCTGACCTAAATGCTTTTTCTGAATCATCAAAGCCCATGGGATTATCCGCTAATCGGGACCAAGCTTTGAAGTACATTAGGTCCAAACTAACGGCAAAGCGATTGAGAATGTCACTGCCTAAGTAAAAGGCGGCAGTGACATCTCGCACGACCCAACAATTATGGACTATGCTCTTGTTGCCAATGGAGATTTTGAGCATACACCTGCTTGGCAGGAGATGCTTGGAATTAGGTGCTTCCAGGTCCATTTCCCATTTGTCTATCAGTTTGAATGTGGGAATGGCTGGATCTTTTGGGAGTTGGCGGAACATGGCTTCGCTGATGAAGCTCTTACCGTTGTTCACACACACTCGAGCGACAACAGAGTCCTTCCCATCATTTAACTGAACAGGGATGAACAACTGCTCTCCAATTTGCTGAATATCAGCCAGGCTCTGAGCTGATTTCACATCTTTCTGGACTATAGGAGTGGGAGTGTCTGATTGTGGATTAGTAAAGAATTTCAGGGTGTTTCCTTCCAGTGTGGACTACCACATTAAACTGGAAGGAAGGTTGATTTTCAGAAATAGAGAGGACCCCCCATCACCAGTCTGTTGTCCTACTGCTATTACTGTCACGTCTGGAGTTTGGTTGTTCTGGAAGTGAAATTCTACTTGGTCAGATTTTTGTTCAACCATGTGGCAGGTGCCGTTTAAACTAACATGGTTGACACTATGTTTTAATTTTATTGGTCAGCTAGTCTGGGTCCAGAGGACCTGTTTACACAATCTATTAGGGGTGACAACCTTCTCAGGAGGTCATTCCCTAGTAAACAAGGGGTGCCCTCTGGAGTCACTACTATGACCGGGTGTTTCACCTTGTGTCGCCCAATTTTAATGTCCAAGTCTGCAGTCCCCTCAACGGGAATTTCCTTCCCGTCAAAGTTCTGCAGTTGTCCAGGAAGAGAGGTGAGAGGAATTCGGTAATTCTCCCCCCTTCCTGCATTTAGTTCCTCAAAGGCCCTTTTGGACTGAAGGGTAGCTTGGGATCCAGTGTCCACCAGTGCCAAAATTGTACTCTGCCCCTGTACTTGTACCAGGGCATAGTATCTTCCCTCCTTCTCCTCAAGGGGGCACAGATAATGCACATTTTTGGACAACTTATGGGCTAACTTTATGGTTTTGGACATGGCGAGAGAAGAGATTTGGGCAGAATTCTGTGGAGAGTCTTGGGAATCTGAAAGAAAAAGTTGACAACTGGAGATCAGAGCCATTGTGGGTGCCCCTGGTTCCGGTTCTGGGCCACCCCCCCCCTTTTTGGAGGCAGTCACCAGGATGGGTTTGAACCAGGGGATTTCGGTATTGTAGGTTCTGGGATGAGATGATGGGCGGCGGTAGCTCAGTCTCCACATCTCCCCAGTCTGAATTGGCGTCCTTTGGGACCCATTTTTCCTTGGGAGGAGTTCCCCCATCTCTAAAGGAGAAGATCCTTTCCCCAGGATCCTCTGCGGATCCCTCTCACTCAAATTGGAAGATCTGTACCTCCTCCACAAACTGGGTCTGTTTGGGTACTTTGTTTCTCCTACCTCCTCTCTGCTCCTTGGGTGGCAGACTTTCAGGGGTAGGAGATTTTGTTTCCGGTTCCTGGTTTTCCAGGGGCTGTTTACAAGTTGGGAAGAAAGCTTCCTCCAAGGCTTTACACCCTCCTTCCCCTTGTGCCTCCTCCCTGGGAACCGGTGGGTTATCGGGGTGCTGCCCCCGTCATTGTTCTGGAGCACCCGGTCCAGAGTTTGGGGCATTCTGCGGTGGCATGCTCACCTGAAGGTTCTGTTGAGCCCTCAGTATGTGACCCAGATCTCGTGCCATATTTTGGACCTGGCGCTCAAGTTGTGAAACCCGCTCAGGCTGATACGGGGCTCTATTTTCTCCCCTGGGCTGATCCCGGGAAGGGTAGCTATCCCTTCTCTGGTAATACCCCGGATTGGGAAGATTTGGGTACCCCTCCACCCTTGGCCTCCCCTCTCCCGGATTAGGTTGTCTGGGCTCAGGGAATTGGGGAAAGAAGGATGGATGATTTTGGGGCTGGAAATTGGGCAGATACCTGGGGAAAAAGTTCTGCCCAGGATTTGGAGAATTTCTGCCCTCCTGGGGGAAGTTAGGAGGGAAGTTCCCCGGGTCAGGTGCTTGGCTGGGTCCCCCCCTTGGGCTGGAGGAGTCCACACATAACCCAGGATTGGTCGGTTTCCCTTGTAGCGGGGACTTACATAGTCAGGGGAGTGGGGGACCCCATTGGTGGGAGTACCTCCTCGACTCCCTGTCTGTGACTGGCCCGAGGGCCTCCTGGGCTGTGAATTATTTGGTGCAGGCAGGTTTTTAGGCCCCCCCATCTCCAAATCTAAAACGGGGGGCAACCTTTACCTCTGCCACCTTGGCAGCAGCAGGGGTGCTGTTGGTTTTGGGGTTTTTCGGCGCGTTATTTTTATTTTTGATAGGCTTCTGCACCTCATAGATCCGGGTAGCCTGTTCAATGACCCAGTCTAAAGATCTTTTCTCATGAAAATCTCTCATGAGCTGGGTCATTATGTATTTGGGTAAGGCATGGAAAAACGTATTGATAAATTCTCTGCTATCCGTGCGCACCCTTCTGGTGCAAAAGCACGTTTTAATTCTTGCACAAACTCTTGTGGGGCCTGATCCTCCCAACATTGCAAATTGTAGGCTGCCTTGCGAGCCTCTTGAGGATTTCTGTGAACAGAAAAATGTTTCAAGATGGCCGCCTTATAGGTGGACCATCTTAAATGATTTTGGTCCTCCAGCCCCGCAAAGAAACTGGAGTATTCTGGGGAGAATGTCCATTTGACGTACTGGATGCAGCTACTGCTGTCCTTCAAATGGAAAGTCTCCATCATTTGCTCATAGAGCTCCAAGTGTTCCCAAACGGAATACTTGGCGTTCTTATGATAAAGAGTGATGACACTCCTGATTGCCTTTATTTGCTTCAATGGGTCCTTAAGCAAGGCCCTTTTTGCCTTATTGGCCTTTTTAGTTTGGGTAACCCTGGTCCATTCATCCTCTGACTCAGAGGCACTGCTCCCAGAGGTTCCTGTCTGATCTTCCAGGTTTTCCCGGATTCTGCGAGCCTGGGAATGGCAGGCAGAATGTGGGGACCTGGTCTCCTGTGTCCTGCGCCGTTCAGAGGAGTCTTCAGATTCCTCCTTGCTGCCAGGATTTGATGGGTACCCCCCCCCACTGACCTAACTGGGCAGAAGTTTTCCTTAATGGGCCTACTCTCCTGGGGTTCCCCACTAAATTGCACTGTGCTTGGGTGCCCATACCCGGATGCCCGCCCCTCCATTCCTCGGAGGTACTGGCCTATGAACCCCATACTTCTGGTTGGATAGTAATCTGCCATCCCTGTGGCCCCGTGCTCATGTGCGCCAGGCAGCATGGGGGTGGCAGAGTCCAGGGACTGAGAGATATGAAGGCCTCTGGTACTAGGGCTCCTGAGGTTATGCTCAGGAGTCTCCCTCTCCCAGCGAAACTGGTCTCTATCCGCCCCTGCTCCCTGTTGCAATGCAAGAGCCTGCGCTTTCAGTTCCTCAGTTAAGGCCTAACTAGACTCTATCAGTCTCTCCTGCATCGCTACCTGTTGCTGGAGCCTATCATTGTGCTGACAGAGAGCCTCATTTTCTCTCTGTGCCTCCTGATTGGTCCTGGAGTACTGGGCCAGTTTCTGCTGCAGCTGTGTCCCTATTGGCCTGCTCCTCTCTTGCCAGAGAATCCTCCACCCTCCTGGTGTGCTCTAACAAGTTCTGGTGTTCTTTTTGGAGGTCACCCAGTCCTTGGAGGGCCAGGTGATTTTCTTCCATTTTCCTTTTTAAGTGGCAGACTTCCTGGCTTAAGGTATCCCTTTCCTGACTAAGAGTCTGCATCTGTGCCCCCAGGTTGTCCCTTTGCCTTTGGAAGGCACCAGCTTTCTGGTGTTCTTCATCAAACTCTGCCTGGGTATCCAGGTCTTTCAAAATCAATGTATTGCTTTCCTCTTTCTCTCTGTCCACTTGGATTTGCAGGGTGGCTACCTGCTCTGTGCATGCCCTGTTGAAATTGATCTGTTGCTCCAGCTTTTTCTGGCTCTGCAGTAAGGAGTCCAGACTGTCTTGGTGCTCCTTCTGCAAAGCCAGAATTCTGGTATCCGGGTCCGTCTTTTCCTGTTGCAGGATATCCATATCCTTCTTTATTTTAATGATGTACTGTCTACTCTCATTTTCGGACTCCTGGCTTCTGTGCAGCCTCTGCTCAGAAGAGTCTAGATCAGATTGGGCCTTCTGTAACGCCAGGAGTTGCCTACTCGCCAGATCTTGGCCTTCAGCACATTTTTCCTGCATGGCTCCCATATGTAAATATAAATATGCCGCTACCCTGGCAATCTTGTTGTGCTCATCCTTGGCCTTAGGGGCCATATATAGTTCACTCAGGGTCACATGTAAGGGACCCTGGTCTCTCCAGGTATCTGACCCTGTTTCAGTGATCTGGGGTGTGATTGCCTGCAACCAGACCGTCTAGTCCTGATGAGTCCACTCACCTCTCACAAATAGCTTATGTAAGAAGTGCTCTCTGGCTATTTTCATATATACCAAGGTCGTCATTCTGGAATTTGAGTTCCTTCCTGACTTACAGAAGTTTGTATTTTATTTTTGCAAAACAGACCTTTCCCTTAGAGTGTCCTTTTGAGGAGTGCTTTACAGCGTAACACAGCATGGTGATCCGACCGGATGTATGTATCTTGTCAGTTAGCACACTGTATTAATCTGCACAAGTGATAGATCTAATCCAGAATCCCGGACGAGCCCCCAATTTGTAAGAAGATTCAATTCAACACTACAGCTAAGTCAATGCCTAGTCTGGGATACTGAATGGAAACCCTTATTGATATATCTGTATGTCCAGTTCATGAGTTCTGGATGACTACCCCTATATAACACCCCTCTTTTAGAATCCCCCTAAACCCACTGAGCCAAGAAGTAGTTCTGTTTTGCAAGTTTAAAAGGTTTATTTGAGAAATAAGACAAAATATAGATACCACACTTTTATAATAAATTAATAATCGATATCGCCCTTATAAATATAATTTTAATCAACAATGGGTAATCTGACACTAGCACACTTCTTTATAATCAATGAGGAGTTAGTATAGGATGGATCAAGTAGCAAAAATACTTTTATGATTTCAAGGGAAAAGCAATGAGGAATAAAATGCAGTACAGAAATACTTGAGATGATTTTAGCAAAAGATAATATAATCACTTTTTCTCTGGCAATTCACCCCCCTCCCCTATGCAATGTAAGACATGGAAGTAGATGGAAAGAGGAGCACACAGTTCTCAGGAATGCAATCAAATACAATACGAAATTCAGTTCCCTCCCAGCAAGCTTAGAGAAAACCGGTATGAGTTTTAAAACACAGGCCCAAGTGCTTTGAATGTGGTGGCAATGAAGTGAGAAATATGCTGAAAATGCTTTAATTCCCTTTAGGAGGTTCAGGGTGAGTGAGAGATACTTGGGATGAGTTCAGGCTCACTTTAGCAATGATTCAGAGATGGTGATTAAGAGGCAAATGAATTTTTAGCAAGGAAAGAAATGACTGCTGATGGTTACACGTGGCTGGATTTTTAACCAAATCGCAAATCGCGGTAAAATTCGCGAGTGCGTGAATCGTGATTACGGCAAAAGTATAAGTAGTAGGTTCTAGGTTCGCTGGAAAGCTGAGATTCTAAGCTTTCAGAGGAAAGTTAAATTTCGTTCCTATCCCAAACGGTTCCAGAGATACAGGCGATTAAATAAAGGTAGTTTTTCAGATTTAAAGTAAACTCAAAATGACAGGTGACAGCTTGCAGCTTCAGAATTGACAGGTGACATTTGTGCAGCTTTAAAAATGACAGATGACACGATTTCTAGGAGGCAGTTCTACTTAGGTGAAAATAGTTTGGATTAGATTATTTTAACTAAGAGATTGGTTCTGCACAGTTCTGCTAGGTACTCACAATATATATTTGAAATAGGCCTCGCCACGGATCTAGTCAGGTTTTGGACTGGACTCCGGTTCTGGTCTCGGCACTTCACAGTGATCTGGGTCAGCTCTCTGGCTCTGCTCACAGCAGTCTGGGTCACTCTGGATCTCTGGTCTGGTCTGTCCGGATACAGCGTCTCTGCACGGCTCCTGGATCTCTGCACTGGTCCTGGCAAAAGTTCTTGGCAAGGGATTCAAGCAGCTCGCCCGGCTGTGAGTAGCTTGCAATGATTTGAGGCCTGCTGCAGAGAACTCAGCTTGTGGTTTTAGGCCTCTGATTTAGGTCTAAAGTATAAGTTCTAGGTTCTGGAGTATGTAGCTGGAGTCAGTCTGGAACTGGTATCTTCTGGATGTTGTGTGGTCCGGCAAAACACTCCGCAGCAACTGGATTTGAATGTCCTCTCTAGCTTCCAGTGCCTCTTTTTATGTCTTTTGAAAGTGGGTGTGTGCGCAGCATCACTAAGCCAGCCCCTCTCTCAACTGATCATTGGTCAAGCTTTTCTCTCTTCCTTGATAGGGGAAAGGAAATGTGAGTCATGGTGATGCTGTTTTATGGCCTGCAGAAAGGACACTCCCCTGTCAAATTACACACAAATCTATATTTGACCGAAATACATATTGCACAGATACACAGTTGTTTAAAATTACATGCACCCATCACATATCACATGAGGTATACCCTGTTCAAACTCTGCTCTTCCTGGGGGCTTGCATTCAGAAATGGCAACATTTTGCACTTTTTAGTAGCTTTCCCCATATCGGATTTTTCTCCAAATGTATACAATTGTGTGCAAGGCATGTGGGCATTTAGATAAGGAAGTGTCAGATTTTTAACATGCATACATTTGGAGTAACAGCCTCTTTTCCGCTCGTAAACCCCCAGATCATACCCCCGGATCCTAAAACCTCTTAAAATGTGGGCAGAAAAATCACAAGAATTATGGTATCATTTAGATAATTTTGACAAGTCCGCACCATGAGTTATACATCTTTCGTAAAATCATATTCTGGCCAACAGGGGTGTGTCTTCCCAGGTCACATGGTGGAGAAACCAGTCAATCCACTTTCTTTAAGATCAGCCTGTCCTCAGAGGGGGCTGCCCCTCCCCGTTTCTGCCAGGAGGAAGCCACTTTTACGACGCCCCCAATATAACATCTGCCTGAGTCAAGGAAGGGCTTTGTTCAAAAGGAAGCCATTTACGACCCCCCCAATAAACCATCTGCCTGGGCCCTTTGTTTAGTTTCTTGCAGTCCCCTGGTAATTCAATCAGAGAGTGTGTGACCTCCTTTTGGCAGGGGCAACAGAATGCAGCCAGGCCTGGGAATGCATTTGTTGGGCAAGCCCCCACTCCTGTCTGGGGTAGATGTCAGGCAGAATTGGAATCTGTTTAAGCCAGTTTTTAGCTACATGTCATTTTGGGTTCCCAGTTTAAGTCAATACAATTTTTACATATGCAGCTAGAATGCTGATTCTAAGTTCAAAACTATGACATTTGAACAGTTACAAACTATGTGACACTCAAAAGTAGGTCACTCAGTTAATTTAAACATTTCGATTTTGGTGGTTTTAATCCAGTTTCAGTTAGGCTGCTGACATGCATAGCTCAGCCAGTTTTGTTATGAACATTGTTTTGGGCTCTTCATCTTCCCAGATTTTGTATGCACACATACTTCATTCTGCCAGATGTCCGCTGGTGTTCAGTGAGATTTTTGGATGTGTTGCAATGTTTGAAAATAGGCATTTTGAGCTGGCATTCAGAGAAACCAAAGGTAATTTTAAAGCGTTTTTTTTTTTTGCTAACAGGTGCTGTTGTTTTACCTTTGGCACCCATTCCACTCATGGCACCCTGGCCCATCATGCTCGCGCTGGTGGGTGGCAAGTTAGGCAGCCATTTTGGTGTACGCACAAACTGCGTGGTTCTCCTGGATTCTGGCGCACATGTGGGCTTTTTGGCCATCTTGGATTTTCTAAGCCCACAGCACCAAATGTTGCAGAATGATAGCTCAAACGTGGGTCAGGACACCCAACAGGATACCTCAACTCTTTCCAGTACTGATTTCGGCCCGGACTTGTACGGAGTCAGCCTTAGTTGGGGTGGTTGATGATCTGATTCAGATCCTGGATCAGGGGGGCTTTGCCGCCTTGATCCTGTTAGATCTCTCTGCCGCTTTCAACATTGTGGATCATGTAATTCTGCTGCAGCGACTGTCTGAAGCCGGACACTCTGGCCTGGTGTTGGACTGGTTCACTTCCTTTCTTGCGGTTTGCTTCCAGTCTCTATCCCTTCCTTCTTTTCTTTCTGTGGTGAAACCTCTCACTTGTTCCTTGCCCCTCTGCCCACGGCCTCACTGGTGGTTAAAAACCTGGAGGGAAAGCTCTCAGATTCTCTTTCCATGTATAGCCAGATCAAGCGCAGTTTGCCAGTCAGTCCACTTTAAAGGAATGGTTCGGGCAGAAAATATTATTGTCCGTATGGTTCGGCCATGTGGTTTTAACCATAATTCGATCAATCGTACAAACATTTCCTATGCACCTTGCCCGAGTTTTCATCTCTTGAACACAAGCAAAATCAGGCAGCAGGGCGCAGGCCATCTTGTGATAATCTTATCACTTTCTGCATCGCCCTCGGTGACCTGCGTTTGCGGCACTAAATCATATCCCCGCCCCTGATCCTGACATCACTAGATGCGTACCGTCTATTTCACAACACCAAAGCACGTCTTGTGTCAACATTCTCTGCGCCTCAGCTAATGAAGTGTCGCCATGGAAACGGCAGGAGGCCTCTTTCTTCGACAAGTATAAACGGAGCTTTTCACAAAACACAACAGCAGATTTTCTTTTCAATGCTTCTCGCTGTATTTCTTTGAGTATTCTGTGACTCGTTTCTGTGCTCTGGTCAGCTACCTTCGTTGCTTGTAGCCCGTGTGAACAGATGCCAGTACGACCAATATAAAGTATTTTCATTTCTTTACCACACAATGGCAACAATAATGCCCTACCTGTACGAGCCTGAGTATTCCGAGGAGGAATTACTGGAAAGAGCAAGCTCTGTAGACGATGGGGATTTGGACAACAGTTGGACGGATGTTTCAACAGATGAAGAGCCTGGGCCTAGTCACATGGACAGTGTTTCCACCTGGTGTACCTGCAATTGGTGCACGTTAATGCCAACCGAGGTGGAGAACTGCTGCTGCCGAGAGAAAACTCTGGATGCTTGTCCTACATATTGCAAGGCGATCCACAGCCGCAATGCGTTACCGAGCTGCCAGACTTCACGGCAGTCTGTCTCACACAGTCCTTGTTGAGGATTTTGATGGTGCTTATGCACAAACTTCGTGCAACAGTTCGCCCTCGTAATCCAAGTAACGAGTAAGTGTAGTCTGGTTGTGATGTCAGTTAGGCCACTACTATTTCACGGTTGTCCCCTATATTCTCGTAACTTCAAGATATCATTGTCATATCCGTTTAGTCTTGCAATTCTCTAGTAATAGTCGCATAAAAGTCGTTCAATATTGTGCATTGTCTAGTTAGCATTTGTCCTGGCAAAAATGCCATTGCATAAAATAATTGTCATTGACAACTAAGGTTTAATACACTTATCTTGGTCATTTAAAAACAGATTGTATCTTTCTCTTTCATAGGTGGTACCGGCTGGTGGCCTATCGTTCGTACACATGGTGGCTTCATGGGAGGCTTGGACACCGCGTTCGACGAGTAATACCCGCCTGTGTCGTTGGTGCCATTAGACAAACTTTCCCCAGCGACAGTGGTCAGTACAGGGGATTTTCCCTCGCCGAGCTGCAACCAGACCTTTACAATGTGTAGTATTTTTGTGCCATCAAAATAAGAAACCAAATAAAACACAACATATTTTTTATCAATGGTTGTTTCAGTTTTTAAGTGAATCAAGTGTGTTTCCATTCAGCAGTGTTCTGGTGCCTTGTCTGCACGCCTCCCGGCCCATCCATCCCATCCCCACTATCAAAGGCAGTTTGCACCAGTGGATGTACGCTGCCATGGGGTGCTGTCAGGGGCGCGAACGGCCAAGGTGCCAAACAACATGTACACTTCAAAAGGTATCCCACGACCAGGGGCCATTGCTCACATGGCCTCCTCAGACCCCGTGTCTGCAGGCAGGCCTCCCCTGAAGCAGACCACGCCCCTGCAATCCACATAAGTGTGTCTCCATTCAGCAGTGTTCGGGTGCCTTGTCTGCACGCCCCCGGCCCATCCATTCCACCCCCCTCTATCAAAGGCAGTTCGCACCAGTGGATGTGCACTGCCATGGGGTGTTGTCAGGGGCGCGAACGGTCAAGGTGCCAAACATCATATACACTTCAAAAGGTATCCCACGCCCAGGGGCCGTTGCTCTCATGGCCTCCTCAGACCCTGTGTCTCCAGGCAGGCCTCCCCTGAAGCAGACCGTGCCGCTGCAATCCACATAAGTGTGTCTCCATTCAGCAGTGTTCCGGTGCATTGTCTGCACGCCCCGGCCCATCCATCCCACCCCCCTCTATCAAAGGCAGTTCGCACCAGTAGATGTGCGCTGCCATGGGGGGCTGTCAGGGGTGCGAACGGCCAAGGTGCCAAACAACATGTACACTTCAAAAGGTATCCCACGCCCAGGGGCCATTGCTCACATGGCCTCCTCAGACCCTGTGTCTCCAGGCAGGCCTCCCCTGAAGCAGACCGCGCCCCTGCAATGTACATAATGCCATGACATATACACGTCATTCATTCACAAACACACCCCTTTTTGTTATTCTTTATAAACCACTGGATATTTACCATGAGAACATCCTTGAGCCCTGTAAGTCAACTAGTGAACGTGCTATTCTGTGACTGCTTCGAGTGAACTTGTCAGTGTGCTACCTGTGAACAGCTCCCTGTTCTCCTGCCACTAATTACTCTGCTTGCTGAATCCAACTGTTTGTTGGTCAAGGTAAGGACATGTATCCTAATCATATCACCTTCATTTGTAAATTTATATCTATTCCGAAGTATCTAACTCCGTAGTGCTATGTTAATTTGTATCATTGCTATTGACTTGAGTTTCTTTTGTTATGTTATCGGTATATCAATTTTTATCATTGTCAATTGGCATCGTATTGCATCCTTCGCGGACCGTGCCTATAGTATAAGCATGTTTCATTTTCGTGCATGATAGAACATTCAAGGGACGAGTAACATGTTCTGATTTTCAACACATCAATGAATCGTTTGTGAAATTTATCCTATAATACAGCCGCACACGCTGCACTGGTTTTGCTGTGGTGCCCAAAAGAAAGCGTGCATCGAACAATGTATGGTCCAATTCATTCTTTCTCACATGCTTATGCAAAATAATTTTCTAATAATGTTGACCTTTATTTTGCAGAATTTACAACAATGCCTGCATGTTCTATTTTCGGTTGCCCTTCGAAGACCCATGACAAATCCAAAGGCATTACAATGCATGTATTCCCTAAGACTGTTGATCGAATAAGACAATGGGTCAGACATTGCGGATATCCATTGGAAGACCTTGAAAGTAGAGTCAACCAAGTCTTAGAGGACAAGAGGGGTCATTGATACCGCATCTGCAGACTGCACTTCTCACCGGATATGTATGACACATCCTTGTACACAAAGAGGAATCAACCGAGAACAACTTGGAAATTGCTCCCAAACGCTACTCTAACTTTACTCGTGAAAATGCCGGCACAGGTGAGTCACGCTTCAGGATTTTGTTTTACGCCTGTATTTTCGGTGTAAATGCCACTTATGGTACTTTCCATATTTATGTGATAGAATAGCTGTTGAAATAATGACTTTTTTGCTAAACATCAGTCCTTGTTTTGTAGAACCCACATATAAAAATGATTTATGGGGACTGATAACTATGCTATATTATGCTTTTCAATAGTGTAATTTTCTCGTATTCAGTCTCTTAACATGCCATTTTCTAATGTTGGAATTTCTAAATCGAATAATACTTTCCCTTTACCACTCCATGACTATCCACCAAATATGAAGGAACAAGATGCAACATCCATGTCTTGCCTGGAGTCATCAACCACTTCGAGCGCGTATCAGGTAATCTTACCTAGCTATTCTGTTCCAGACTGGTTTTATGTACGGAATAATAGATAATGTGATCCTATTTTTGCAACGTATCATTGCATTACACAATGTTTCTTTACCACTTTACTGTTGATAAGTACCTTTGTCGTCTTTCCAAATTGTGTGTCCCGTTTCCAATCTTTTCGACCTCACTAATGAAAGTACTGTGTTCCAGAGAGATGCTGAAGCATCCACGACAATCCGAACACCCCTCTTAGTAGATCCGGTGTCAGAGGTATGGGTCTTCATAGCTCAATAGGATGAGATAATCTGATCATATTTTCGCAAGGTATCATTGCATTGCACAATGTTTCTTTACCACTTTACTGTTGATATGTACCTTTGTCGTCTTTCCAAATTGTGTGTCCCGTTTCCAATCTTTTCGACCTCACTAATGAAAGTACTGTGTTTCAGGGAGATGCTGAAGCGTCCACTACAATCCGCACACCCCTCGTAGTAGATCCGGTGTCAGGGGTATGGGTCATCATAGCTCAATAGGACGAGATAATCTGATCATATTTTCGCAACGTATCATTGCATTGCACAATGTTTCTTTGCCACTTTACTGTCGATATGTACCTTTGTCGTCTTTGTCCCGTTTCCAATCTTTTCGACCTTACTAATGCAAGTACTGTGTTTTAGGGAGATGCTGCAGCGTCCTCTACAATTACATTATCCATTGCGTTTGTTCCGGAACCAGACCATACAGTTGCTCCGGAGCCAGAGGTATGCGCACTAACAGTACCATCGAATAAAAGAAAGTCGGTCTAATTAGATGTGTAATGCCAATGACTTATTTTAAATGGATACTATTTTTTGTGGGGATGTATACAAGATCCGTATATTGAACCGCAGGAACGTGTATCAGAGTCGGTCCGCCAGTTTGCTGATGTTAGAGTAAAGAAGGTTTCAAAGAAAAGAAATAAAAATAAGGTTAGTTATAAACACTTTCTATTGTTGGCAAAAGTTTTGTGCCAAGGCCTTCATTATATACTTTTTTAATGTCAATTGTACAACACTGTATGTTGGATTTACACTGAACATCCCTTTTCCTATCTGTCCTGTAGTTGCCCAATCTAGTACGGACTATGCAGACACAGACAGCGATACAAATGACAGATGCTGCTTGCCAAACTGTTTTCACCATCAAGGAACTATTCATTTAGGCACGTCGTGTTCACACTCGAGATGCCTATGTCAAATGGCCAGAAAATGGATTTAATAAGACTGGCGATTTCAGCAAAGTGTTCTTGGACCATTGCTACACTGCGCCCGCTCCGCCAGAGGAAGGGGCAATTGAATTTATAGAAAATAATTTACCATTACTCGATGAGCACTTGACACAATCGACACCCGGCAAAAAAATGCCCCCCCAAAAAACAGTCCACATTGATCCATCGTCAAGTAACAGATGTTGAAATGACAGAAACTGAAGCATCAACACTATTGATCGACGAAACAGACAAAGATATTGACTATAGTATGTCCGGTTTTGCTGATATGTCCACCACGGGTCAGTCCGAAACAACAATGTTGCCTGAAAGCAGTATTATAAAAGAGGCCAAATACATAGTATTCAACAGCAGCTTGAAGGAGATTATAAAGATGCTGAAATGTGTGCATTCAGTGGTGGGGGAAGTATGTGGAAAGCCATTGGTGAGCGTGACTCGTCTAACACAAGGCATAAACCTGAAAATACATGCCACCTGTGAAAAGTCACATAAAGCATTTTCACGGTCCACTCAACCGATGCTGGGGAAACTGCCAGCGGGCAATCTACTGTGTGCAGCAGCTTTACATTTCAGTGGCTCTAGTTTCACAGTTATCCAGTTTCTTTCAGTTTGTGGGACTCCATTTAATTTCCAAAACGCAATACTACAAATACCAACGTGATTATCTATTCCCTGCCATCAGTGATGCTTGGAAAATTGAACAATTGGCTATTGAAAGTACATTCCCCGACAAGCGGTTCAGGCTTGCCGGCGATGGACAGTGTGACAGCCCAGGATTTTCTGCTAAGTACTGCACCTTCCATCTTCAGGACATGGAAAGTAAGAAAATTGTGAGTTCCGTGGTTGTGTAGGTGACCCAATGTAAATCCTCGGTGGCCATGGAGAAACTTGGTTTCATAAAATCCCTGGAAGATCTACAATCGAGGGGAATGAAACTCGAACTCATAGCCACGGACAGACACGTTTCAATAGCCAAGACAATGAGAGAGCAGTATCCAAATTAAACATCAATTTGATTTATGGCATGTTGCCAAATCAATTAACAAAAAAATCTCAGCTGCAGGGGAAAAAAACGGTTTTGAAAGTATTTTGCAATGGTCCCAGTCTTTCAGCAACCATCTTTGGTGGAGCTCCAAAACATGTGATGGGTCTGTGGAAATTCTACTGGAAAAATGGCGCTCACTGATGCACCACTGTTCCAACGTTCACCACTGGACAGAAAACCAACATTTCCACCAATGTGAACATGGCCCTTTGTCCCCAGAGCAGGCACGGAAGAAGAAGTGGTTGATACCATCTTCACCTCCACACAAAGCCCTTGAGAAGATTGTGTTTGATAAGACTCTATCAAGAGATCTGAAGGGACTCACAGAATTTTGTCACACATGAGACTTTGGAGGTGTTCCACAATATGTGCCTAAAGTACAGGCCAAAGAGATTGCATTTTGGCATCCAGGGGATGAAATGTAGGACTTTACTAGCGGTATTAGCACATAACGAGAATGTGGGCCGGGAACAATCTAGGACTGCAGGAAAATTAGGGATGCTTCAATAGATTGTTCCCAGCCCACATGTGCGACCGAAGTGCTTCGATTCCCCAAAACGAACACTCTGTTTACCCAAAAGGAACAGCGCGTGACTCACGATAAACATTTGCGGATTTTACACGAGAGCAAAGAAAAAAGGTTCTATTTTAATTGATTAGGTCACACGCCGATTGTTATTGAAACATTTAATGTGAAATAAATGTACTTTACCAATTGTACAGTCTTGTTGTTTCCTCTTAAAGTACAGTTTCATATTCCTAATTGTGATGCGCCACATTGTGAGATGATGTGTGTTGTTTTCCGGGTCCGCGTCTAGTTGCGTAGGTGACGACTGGGCGCGTTTGGCCACGCTGCCCAGCAACGTCATGGAGAGAGGAGGAGAATATAAATGATTTGATGATGTCAGGCTCAGGGGGGGATATGATTTAGTGCCGCAAACACAGGTCACCCAGGGCGATCCGGCAAGTGATAAGATTATCACAAGATGGCCGCGCCCTCTGCCCGATTTTGCTTGTGTTCATAAGACGAAAACTCGGGTAAGGTGCATATGAAATGTTTGTACGATCGATCGAATTATGGTTAAAACCACATGGCCGAACCATAGGGACAATAATATTTCTGACTGCACCATTCCTTTAAGCTTTCTGTATTGCTTAAAGTTCTCCCTTTTCTCCCTGCTCACCTTCGGTCCCTGGTTATATCTCCCCTTACCTCTGGCTCGCTGGATTATTGCAATGCGCTCTATTTGGCTCAGCTGGCATATCTTCTCCAGTGGCTTCAAGTACTGCAAAACTCAGCGTCCTGGCTTTCAGTTGGGGCCCCCAGGTTCTGCTCAGCTTTTCCTATCTTGGCCAAACTGCACTGGCTTCCTGTGGTTCATGAAGCTTTTCATGCTAATAGTCCTGAATTTCTGCAGGTCAAATTTCGCCCTTATGTCCCCACTCGGCATCTGTGCTCTGCTTTATCTTTGAGGATCACTGTCCTCCATTTCAGGTTGACTCATATGGGGGGTCGCTCCTTCTTGATTGCAGCTGCCTCTCTGTGGAACGCCATGCCGGTATCTCTACGAGCCATGGAGGATCATCTTAAGTTCTGCCATGCTCTAAAAACCTTCCTCTTCACAGCTTAGCTGGCCGCTCCTTTCAGTTTCTGTTTTCCCAGCGCCATGATGCCCTAGTTGGTTTAGGTGCCCTTTACAAATCATTATTACATTACATTACATTATTCTGTGGAAAGGAAGGGGGGTTTGGGGAGGAGGTGATAGGAAAGAGAAATTAGGTTTGGAGTAGATTTTTGTTGTGATTGCAAAATGTAGAACAACGAAGCATGAAACTATGTGTAATAAGTTGGTGAGTTGTTGCGTGATGAACTGGAGAAGTGCACAAGCAGGCCCTAGTAGTGTGGAGGTTTTCAACAGATTCGTTTGTAAGAAACAATCCCTATATCAAGGGGGAGCACTGGGTTTGCCAAGCCACCTGACAGTAGTGTCGGCGCCAAGAGTTGGACATGTATAGAAGATTGCCTGGGGAGAATGTGAGTTAAGTGGTAGGGGATGGGAAGTGGAAAAATGGTGGACATGTGTCCAGTAATACATTCTGTAATCAATGAGCTAGGTATAATTCACTGTAACTTAATAAAATAACATTCATGACAACATAGCTCAAGCATCCAAATATTCAAGATAGGAAGACAACAACAATCCTCAGCCTCTAGATTAGAAAGAACGCAACCACAAGGTGAGTTGCTTTCTGAATAATGCTTATTTCATGTCAAAATGACAACATCTATTATTTACTCCTTTGGGGAAGCACACGTGCAGTCTTTGTTCTACCTAATTAATTTATCAACCTCACCTGCAAGAGGAGAAGAAGAATCACCCTTGTAAACAAGATTACCTCAACAGTGACATCACCCTCCACCATCATCCTGATTATGAATCCCACCTGCATTTTATCTCATGGATTTGTAATTGACCATGCCCTAGGTTTCTGCTTCTGTGCAAAGTGCTTAAAGACACAAAGCATGTCTTTGTGTGTGGTGTGGTAAGACCTTTGGGTCTTCCACAGTGTCATGGTGAGCGTCGGCATGTTGAGGCAGGCCATTCCCAATGAAATACAGATGGCAAAGCCCTTTCACTTACTTCCCGAGGCCCCCAGCACGGGGCAAAAGTCAGAAATTTAAATTTGCTACGTTTTCAAAACCTCCCTGAAATGTGAGCAATACATCCTTAGTGTGTTTTGGTTTTCTTATTTATGTCTTGGTTACCACACTTCACCAATCCCTATGCTTGTGCTTCTCGGCATAGTGTTTAAGACCCCAAAGCAGGTCTGAGAAGGGCCAGAGCCTTGTCTGCAAACCGCTTCTTGGTCTTGGATGGGGTTATTAGACGAGGCATCAGGCCCCAAGTCGTCTAGATCTATTATTTTGGTCACCCTTTAGCCTGGCTATGTTAGACCGATCCACGGTCATCATTTTAAAGGAATAGCAAGTTATGTTAGCTCCTTTTTGTTATAAAACATGCTCAAACTTGCTTTTATACCATGTTGAACAATGAGGAGAACAGTATGTAGTAGAAGCATTTTTTGCTTTTTTGTGTATCTCTATAATTCTCACTTTGCAGCATATTCATGCATCAATTGGTTTGATTTTGCTTTATGTTCGCCATACAGTTTCTATTCATTTATGATTGTCAATTGTGCAGAATGATTGCACCCTTGTATACTGAATTTGTATTTTCATAAAACTAAAGTTGAAGTGGATGAGGGCAGGGACTTAATAAAAACTGTACATCCCCTTAGTAAAAGGCAAGCGCATGTGTATTATCATTTTCATGTACCCCTACCCCTGGATACGTACAAATATTGCCACCATTGGGTAGGTAATACACAATAGATTCTATTTGCATTAAATAAGTTGCAATTAGCTTAGACTATCACAGCCAGGACTACACCTCTCCTTTTGTATACACCCAAGTCGTCTGGACCAGGTATTTGGGGTGCCAGCAGAACCAGTTTGGGGGTTTGGGGACCACAGCCCGTTTGGGTTCATTGAAGGGTTAACATATGATGGGACCCCCAGCCTGGTCTAAGGTGGTTCTGTGGGGGTCCACAGATTTGGCTCAGAGACTGTGCGCCACAAGCCATTTCTGAGCACTGTAATCAGGCCCGGCCCCCAGTCTGGAGACCCAGAGTCTCATTTGTACAGAGACCATGGACCTAGCATGAGGTCCATTGTCTCTGAGCTGGGTTTCAGCTGGGTCTGATTACGGCTCACAGGCTATTAGCTGCATGTGAGTTAGGTCTCTGTGGGGCCCACAGACCCCGCTAAGGGCCTTCAAGTCAGGCCATTGTAGGGCCTGTTGACCCAGAATGGGTGCTGCAGGCCCTCATCCAATTCTGGTTCTTTGGACCTCATTCTTAGTCCGCAGATGAACAGATGAGACTGCGCCCATTCTGAGTTGGAAAGAGGGCTGAGTTTGTGCCAGTCTGGGGCACAGCAGAGCCCATAAATTGTATGTCCATGCACTTGGCACAGTGATGACAATGAGTGGCCTTAGGCCTTGCCCATTGGGCAGCATGGGTGGCTTAACTGTGTTAACGTCATGCCCAGCGGACACATTGCAGCTCTTGGAGGAGCCAGGAACTTGTCCGAATGCTATACCACACATAAAATGTCTACAGAGGCTGAAGAACATGCTCTGATGGGCAGAATGGGTGGCCTGGAGGTGCCTGGCCATGGCTGAAGGCTATAGACCGGGGAAAGTAGCCACTGGGCATGGCCATATTCCATGCCCAAAAGGTACATTGGGAGCAATGGAGGTGCCCAGCCATGCCAATGGTCAAAGCCCCACTGGGCCTGGCCATGGCAGGAATTGAAGATCGTTATGCACCTTGGTGGTAAATGGGCATTGGGGGTGGGAAGGGTAGGGATGGGTAGGAGGCATGTAAGGGGTTTGGGTAGGAACTCCCTATTATATTAAAAGCAATTGCTTTGAAGTGCATTATTACAAAGTAATTCAATTTAATCACATAATATAGAACCCCAGGTTGAAGTGAAACGGGAAGCTTAAAGGGGACATTGTTAAAACCCAGTTGTAAAATTACATGGTTATTCATTCGTTAATGCTTTATCTGATATATGGAACATTATTGTCTTAATTATTTCTCCTGAGTTTCCTTTCACTGTTTGCATGCCCGCCTCCAAAGTGTATTTGACTGTATTGAGGTGTTGACTCTCTGAATTCACTTGACCCTGCAGTTTCCCCTCTTCCGTCCTCTCTGCTACAGCCTTGTGGTCTTTCCTGTGGGTGTGATATGTGTTAAGTGTCAATATAAAAAGCCAGTGGGCACATTAGGGTTCTTGGAGGAGCCCTGCCCAAGGGTCCCACTGATCATGCATACGAAGACAATGAACAGTACTAGTGGTTTATTACAAAAGGAAAGGTGCGCCGGTTCCAATGTAGTTGTGTAATGGAATACAATGACGCTGTGAAAACAATGGACCTCTTTGATGAACACAATGAAAATAAAATGGCTGAACAAATATACATGCATTGATATGAACTGAGATACTTGATGAGCATCAAACAGTTACTTTCCCTGTGTCTATTTCCTCCTCCTTAATATGAAACAAAACACCCGTTGTACCCTCATGGTATCAAACATACCCTCACCATACCCTCACATGATGCACATGACGGTTCCTAGTGAGTATTTTGAATGACATTTTTTCGAATGCCATAATGTCGAAAACATGTCACCGAAAAAAAAAATCGAATGTCTTTTTTTTTGTTATTTTTTCTTTGCAATGGGGGAGCTCCCTCTAACCCCCCTTTTAAAAAAAAAATGTAACCCATTCGGAAAAAAAAATTCGGTAACATTTTTTCAACATATTTGTCATTCGAAAAAATGTTTTCGACATATTAACTGGATACCGTGCTAAGTCACACTTACCCCAACCACTTTGCAGCCAATGCCACCACGCTACCTGCACAACCACTCGGGAAGCATCAAGACAGACTAGATGGACCCGATGCTCTCGCTTGCTGAGGACCTCTTAGATATGTTGTACACTAGGAAAAGGGCACAAAGGTTCACGTGTTCTACAAACACAGAACACTGGCATTCTATACCAACTGCCAATGAAAACAGAGAGAACGTCTCAGTGAGGACCTTGGGTAAAACCATCTGCACATGACAGAGAATGATACCACACCAAAAAGGAGAACTGCACATTTCATGCTGGCAGAGCTGGCATTGGTCACTGAATGGGCCTATTATGCAACGAGATCACTGTAATGAGTCATAGGAGTCACCCTGTGCATTTCCCAACCCCCAGTTACCAAAGCAATATGGGAAGTCATTTAGGCAATCAAGGTATTTACTGTTCCAAAAGGAAGATGTGTCACTAAAGAGGCCTTCCATGGCACTGTCAGGTCTTTCATGGTTAGTGGAACTAGTGATGGTACACTTCAAAGAACTTCTCACTGGGGCATTTGAACTGTTGCCGTGGTATAGGCTACACCTCAACATACACCTGGTGTGTGATGCACACCTAAAGTTCACCACCTTCTTTGAATTATTCACAGGATTATAGTATGATGCTGGCCAGCCGGGTTTCAAGGCACATGTGGAAAGATCGATTGGGAAGTGACTTCACATCAAGTAAGCAAATCCTAAAATTAAATATGCACATTTCATTCACCTTCTCTTTCACGATTGAAGAAAGTGCACAGACCAAATAATAATTTGCCAAGAGAACATATTTTCTTATTGCACATGTGGTTAATTATAGAAGGCACAAAAAAGAATCTTCATTTCAGCAATTGACTGGGAAATACCCCACATCGGAGAGTGATCATTTTCCACTTATGGTTTGATGGAATTTATCTCAGGTTGCCCCAAATCATGTGACAACCTCTGCAGCCAAGCCCTAACAACCGAAGGGCATGCCCGCAAGTCATTAAAATGGGTGGCAATTTATTACAGCACAATTGAATTGTGCATCTACGATGAAAATTTAGAAAATATTCTCAAGCTGGATATATCTGACAAGCCATTGTTGATTGAGTATGAACACATGAAGGCCAAAATTCTCTTTTTTGTGTTGGCTCCTGTAAATTAATAAAGAGGAAAACGGTATCTCCCTCTCATTGGTAGGGTGAAGAGTGCCGTTTGGCAAAAAGGGAAGTTGAAAATTGCATCACCGCAAAAATAAGGTGTGGATAGGTTCAAGCTTAGAATAATGAGAGCCAATTACAAAAACTTGACTAAGTAAAAAAAAAAGGAAATTATTGAAGATAAATGGAGAGCCCTACAAAATTTGCTCAGATCTGGGGATAACTCTCTTTTTTGGAACCTATTGCATAAGGACTTGAGTGACGATCGACCTGTCCAAAGCTGCATTAGCCGTGAAGTCTGGAAGTCGCATTTCTCTAGGCTTTAATTTGATTCTTCATCTCCTCCTGCACATTACCAAGTGCTTTGGCTTCACATTTTATGAGCATCTTTGTGACAGAGGTAAAAACAGCCATGGGTTCATTAAGAGAGGGGAGACTGCTGGCCCCGATCTAGTGCCATTCAACCTTTTCAAAGACGATGTGGGTGTGTGGGCTCCAGTTCCCTGTAAGATCTTTAATGTGAATTTCGCCCAGGGACTAATCCCAAGCTCTTGAATTAATGCTATGATCGTGCCGATCTACAAAAATGGGGACAGAGATAACCTGTCAAATTATCGCACAATATCTTTCTTAGATGGCGCAGGCAAGCTTTTTGGCAAGATTATATTGCATCACCTCCAGGAATGGGCATATAACAACAATATAATTTGAAACCTACAGGCCGGGATGAGAAAAAACAGAGGTACAATGGATCAGTGTCTAATATTTTACAAGTTGATTTTCAAGTATACAGTATTATGGAAAATGTATTTATATGTGGTGTTTTTAGATTTAAAAACTGCTTTCGATTAAATTTCAAGGGTGATTTTATGGAAGATTTTATTGACCCGCAAGGTTCCCCATAGCCTAATTTCTATAATTATCCAATTACATTCTGGAACTAATGCATGTGTTTGATTTGGTCTGGGTGGCGAGTCTACCCCACAGTTTGCAGTGAACACAGGAGTAAAACAGGGATGTGTCTTGGCCCCACTTCTTTTTAACAGGTATATCCAAGAAATCATAGGTGCACTTTTAATTGGGTGCCACTACCCCCCGAAAATGTCTGCTGATAAATATCCGGCATTTATTTTAGCAGTCAATGCTGTTGTAATATCAACAACTCCCAAGTGTCTAGAGAATTCCCTATCCATGTTTGTGGCTAAATGCAAGGCGCTCCAACTAAATCTTAACACCATGACTAAATCAATGGTATTTAACCCCTGCTACCAAAAATGCAAATCCATACACCTGATAGTTGCTGGTATCACAACTCAGCAAGTTGACAATTCTGACTACCTTGGGTTAAGATTTCAGGAGCATCCTGCCTGGGAGGCACAAGTGGGTAAAGCAATGATTAATCTTCAGAAGCTCAGTGGGGATATTAAGTCTTAATTTGTGCAGCATGGGAGTGGTGCTGTATCCCCAGCCTTAGATTTGTATGATAAACAGGTTTTACCTGTGGTTCTTTATGGATCACAGCGCTGGGGGTTTGTCAATTGTGGTGTTCTAAATATTAACAAGAGCACATTTCTGAAACATCTGTTGATACTCCCTATAAGTGCTCCTTCAGCTATCACACACCTGGAGCTTGGTGTTACTGCGATAGGTACCAAGGCCATGTTTAGCTCTGCCAGTCTCTGGTTAAGAATCTGGCACCGACCAGGACTGGGTAAAAGCAGGGCAGCATTAGCCTACTTTTTGTCTTTGAATGGTGGAAAAAGTCTTAATTGGTTTGCATATGTAAAGAATATGCTCAACATTCTGGATGCCTGAGCACTGTGGGAAAATCCCATGGAGTGCAGCAGTGTGGCCCTCACCAAACTCAAAAAGAGAGCCACGATGCAAGCCTGGGACCACCTTTTAGCTGATGCTGCTAATTCAGATCTAGGGTTGGACTACTTGGGACACAATTTGGAGATTGGGCCCAAAGAGTATTTAGATTTAATCCCTGGGGCCTTTGAAAGTTCATTGGGCATGCAGTTGAGATTGGGCATTTTCCGGATCACATCTCTTACTCACTCTTGGTGGGAATCAGCCCCAGAGAGATGCCCGATGTGTGGGAGGACTAAAGAAACTGTTTTGCATTTCCTATTGATTTGTGACAAGTCACTGTGACTGAGGCATACATATTTCAGACCAATCCTAAATGAAGCCAGCATTCGGTCATCCAGAATTGCAATGTCCTTTTAATCCACTGTCAATTCCCTCACGTGATGTTCGCAACTCAACTGCATGATATAGCCACAGGGCGTGGCTACATAGGAAAAAAGGCTTTGAATCTGTTGTTCTAATTTCTAGGGTTGTGAGCACTGCTCTCCCTGTTTTAGATTTTGAGATTTTGAGATATTTTACAACAGAGAATTGGCTGAAATGTATAATTTATTTACCATAGAAAGGCCACATGTTTGCTTGTGGTTTTACACATTTACTTTAACTTGACAAATTGATAGACTGTTTTACTCCTTTTTTTTAATGTAATGTAGTTATACTTTTACAGACTTTTTATGCCGAATAAGTTATGTTGATGAATCTTTAACAAAACATGTCTTTTATGAGTATGCAACATTTCAGTAATCCGTCATCTGTGATTCCTGTGGTCTTGTGGCTGTCTCGCCTCCTCGGCTTGGGTTCGACTCCTGTCTGCAGCACTGTTCACGCCAAGCGTGTGCAGAAAATCATTTTTTGTTGTTGCATTTCCTGAACACACAAGGGGGATGGCATCCACCCACATGGGCCTTCGACTTGTGCCCTGCTGAAACTATGGCATAGGCTGAATCAAAGTCACTCTGCTGAAGAACAGAGACCGACTGCAAGTCTACCTCATGCTACATAATATGGACACGAGTGTCCACAAGCCCATAATCAACCAGCATCACTGGATAAAAGGCACAGAGCCATGCACCACAACTACCAAAACAGCAACATCAAGGAATGGCTGGTTAACTGAGGAGAACAGCCATAGCCTGGGACATGAGATCACAGCACAACATTCATTCTGGAGAGTGCAACAGTGTAACACATCTATAGTTGTTTTCCATGAAGGTTTCCATGAAGGTTTTGGTGGGAGCCCTGACTACTCTCCTGGAAATTACCCAGGCTTTTCTTGACGGAGGCATTTCCATACTTATTTATTTATTTGTATTTATTTTTAAATTTGTAGAGCGTGCCAAACCCGTAGGCCTCGGGCTGCTGCATAGGAAAAAGAAGGGGGGAAGGGAGGTTGTAGAGTGCAGAATATATAACAAATTGTTTGCTGGTCCGGATATAACGGTACCAGTAAACTTGGCGGTACTGTTTTATCCGTACTGGCAAACTCTGAGTTGTGCTCGCAGGTGCCTTTCATTCCGCCAGGTCTGACCTGGCGGAATGAAAGGCACCCGCAAGCACAGCAAGCCTGTAGCACCGGGACCGTTATGATTGGTTCCAGTGCTACAGGCATCCCCATTCCCATCAATGGGAATGGGGTTCACCCGATTCCAGCACCCGTGAAAGGGCAATTTCCAAGTCTGGCGCGGCCGGAATACCCCGGTAGTTGCCCATTCGCGGGTGTTGGACTTTTAAGCAAGTTTGGAGGTAACCTTGACGGTTTTACCAGCAAGGCTAACTCCAACCTTGTAATGAGGGCCATTGTCTGGTGAGGTCGAGTACCTTGTCAATAGTTGTAAGGAGCTGGGAGCAAGCCAGTTAAAAATTCAGTTATGCGTACCAACCAGCACCCACCACACCCCATGAAGACATCACCTGTTTCAACAACTGTGTCTGGCCTCACACTCCTTGATACTATTGGGGTGATCTTCTCAGCTTCATCCTGTATCCTTTCCTTTGACATGCTTGTGCCACCCCCTATTTCTTCACCTATCCAACTGATGGAGAAGGACCTGGGACATCAAATCCAACACCTAATGTGACATAAGCAGGATGGAGTGCCGGTGGCCTTCCATATGTGTAGACCTCTGCAGCAGGCAATATTGTCCAAAGATCAATTTGAGTAGATATGGGTTTCCTTAAGGTCTGGACCTCACTTTTACAGATGTCAAACTCTCCTCCTCACTACTCAGGGGATGTGAACGGGGCACTAAATAGGATATGTTCTGAAGAACCAGAACGTTTGGACGTGTCAGGCAAATGTGTGGGCATTTCTGCCTCGGTTATGATGTTGCGCTGGGCAATGGCAGGTGTAGGCATACAGGTACACAGATTATTTTGGCACAGCAATGCATGAAGCGTATGACAAATTATGTGTTTGAATTGCTCCCATCCACTGTTTTCTCCCACATACTTCCACATGCCTCAGTACTGTTGCAATAACATACATATCCCCAGGCTTGTATTTGGTTGACATACAACCCCATTGAGGAGATCTGAAAGGAGACTTAGCTTGCTCATCAGTGTTGGCATGTTTTACTTCGTAGAGATGGTCTCATGTGAGTGCAGTGTCAACAATGTCTTCCCATTTGGATCATGTGCTCAGAGTGAGTTCATGAGTTGCAGTCATCCAGTTGCTTCTCCTTACTGTCTAACTCTTGACTGTAGGCGCATCTGGTTGTATTTTATATTGAGTTGCACAGCCCTCCTAGGGACCTGAGTGTGTGCATAGAAGTGCATACAAGTATAATGATTCTTCTTCTGTTGCTCGTGTTTAGCTCTGCCTTCATGGTAGAGCAACATGGTCTGAGCCTGCACTTCTCAGACCAATCTCAGCATTCCTTAATGCTGAAGTCTGGCATTTTCCGTCACGCTGTTGCATTGCAACTGTTTAATGCAATAGCTTGAAGGAAAATGCCACAACTGTCACGACTCAAGGGGTCTTTGTGGAATGTGAATGCCAGTCGTGTCATCTCTGTAACTTGTGGATATGATGTTTTCCTGTGGGGTTTTCTGCCATCTGATTGGCTGCGAGCCATTGGTAGTGCTGGTGTTATCCGGAGAGGTGTCTTATTCTTTGGATTTTGTGTCCACACATGGCCTCCACTAATCAGCTACCTCAGTGCTGATTGTAGCATGGCCTGCTGTCTTCAACCCTGTCACAATATGTATGCTATAGGGCATGCACAGCACATTAGAGGTGATTTCAATGTTTTGCAGGCGTTGCTTAGGGCTGGAGGCTGTCATTACAGTAACAAGGGGATTGATGCATGCTGCTGCTAAGGTACACGGGATTTGGGCGTGCAGCCAGGTTTGCAGGTGAACCGCATGAGCAGTCCAGTGTGGACATGTACAGGAGTGTTTTTCATATGTACAATGGACTGTCCCGATTTTCATTGATTTGCATAAGTTGCTGGGCTTTTGGTGATGGATGTTTTCAATGGTGGTTTATATAGGATGGATGACGAGTGGGATTGATGTTCAGATAAGCATTAATCATGGATTGTGTGGGATCAAAGGTGCAACATGAGAACATGGCACAGCTCCGGTATGAGCAGCTGTGGGTATGTGACATGGCTACATGTGTTGTGATGCTCCTTTTGTGCCAGCTGTCAGCATATGTATAGCGTAAGAGGAATGGCCATACTTGATTTTTTTTTCATTACCACACTCATGCTTCGGGCATGCCCACGTGGTGGACTGTGTGTTTGTTATTTTGGTATGTTATCATGGCTGGCCATTGCTAGTGTGGCTGTTACTGGGTGTGTGAATGACGCATGGCATTCCCTTCTATTTTGGTACTGCATGAATTATCTATCTGTGCCTGAGACTTTCAAAATGCTGAATACTCATGGCATGTCTTGGAGTGTTGTGAGCGCCATGATTCTTGTGAAACCATGTTTCTCACTTTACACTTGTAGAGTGTATTTCTTGGGTTATTGTTCCATCCGTATTATAGTCCTTTGGCTTGTGCAAGTTGCCATACTGAAATGTCCTAATTGGCATGTTCTTTGGAACTAAGTTTTGTATTCACAGGATGTTTGCTTTCTGCCTTCTGTAGGGTCTTTCCTTGAGTTGTGTAGGGGATTTGTGTCTGTTTTTTAGAGTGTTGGCAAAGACAGTTTTCACATCTTCACAGTATCACTTGCAGTTGCTGTTTAACTCGATAGGGCCTAGCATTCCTTTACTATAATGTACTCAATTGGATGACCATTATTCAAATTTGAGCTTTAAATGACTATTTTTCTGTTTGTAAACACCATATCTGGAATACTAAACCAAATTAAACTATGTAATTTAAAAAGTAAATATCTCTAAACCTCACATTGCACACGAAATACCCATCGCACAGGAAAGGTAATATCCTCCACCTCCTCATCACCGCCCTGCCCACCCTCCATCACAGCCATCCTATTCCACTCAAATGGTCAGACCATTTTGAAAACCCCTTTGAGATTAGTGACACCACACCTCTCAAGCACACCTATAAGAAATCCAGCAAACACGCCTTCAGATCATTCAAAAACTTGCCAGTGGAGGTTCTCACGGAAGGCCTCACCAAACTCCACCTCAAATGGGCGGTTCTACCTCTGATGACAGAGGAGTCTGACTCTCTTCTCTAAGAACTCAACACCACCCTCACAAACAACATCAAACTCCATGCTCCAGTGAAACAAGGCACCCTCAAGCCTAAACCTCCCGCTCCATGGCACACTGAAGAACTCAAGTTCAACAAAGGAACCATCAGAAAAACAAGAAAATAATTGGGGAACGTCCTGCAGCACAACTCTATGCTACACACAGATGACTGACTGATCACCACTGCCAAGCCCACCTACTACCAAAATGCCATTATCAAGGCCAACAATGAAAGCAGAGCCCTCTTTAAAGTCATCAACCTCTGCCCAAACCACCTGTGCTGCGCTCAATTGTCCATTGAAAAGTCCACAACCATCAACTCTTTCTTCATCAACAAGAGCAGCAGTATCTGCCAACACATAGACACCAATGCCACGACTGACAGAACCCTAGACATCCCATTCCACAAAACCACAACTCCCTGGCCGACTTTCAAGACACTATGGAAAACCTTACAGCCACTCTAGCATTGCTCAAGGTCACATTGTATGTGGGCAACATCTACCCTGTACTCAAGACGCTTCCTACTGAAGGACTCCTCCCTTACCTGACAGTCGTCAACAGCTCCCTAACTCAAGGCACCTTCCCCTTGCACCTCAAGACTGGACAAATCCTCCTGCTTCTCAAGAAATCAACAGGGGTCCCCGGCATCCTCAGCAACTACTGCCCCATAAACCATGTTCCCTTCCTAGGTAAGATCCTTGACAAAGCAGTAGCCACGCAACTCACCAAAACATTGAAGCTGATAACCTCCTTCAGTCCTACCAATTTGGTTTCAGACCCAGATGCAGCACGGAAACAGCTACCATCAAGGTGATCGACAATGCCCTTAAAATCCTCGATGATGGCCATTCCTGCCTCCCGGTTCTCTTTGACTTTTCAGCAGCATTCGACACAGTAGACCACCAGAGACACACCGACGATCGTCGCAAGGGGATCAGTGGGATCGTCCTCAACTGGTTCAAATCCTACCTTGCTAATTGCCAATAGTTTGTATGAAAGGATTCCTCCAGATCACCATCTCTACCAATTCCATGTGGAGTTTTGCAAGGATAAATTTAGTCCCTTGTGATCTTCAATCTTTACATGGTACCACTTGGAACCCTCCTTGCTCCACACATCATCCACATCCACCAATACATAGATGTCATAAAGATCTCCCTCAAGATATCGTCCATCAAAGACATCCACAGGATCAAAGGCTGTCTTACATTGATCCAGTCATGAATTTCCAGTGCTTCCCTGAAGCTTAACCTTTCCAAGAATTAAGTCATTCTGCTGACCAGCTGCACCAAACACCCTAACATTCAGACCTGGCTCTCTGCTTTGAACCTTGAGGGCTTCACACTTCAGCTGGCCACCAGTGCCAAGTTCCTTGGGTTCAACATCAACAGACACCTCACCTTCAAACAGCACATAGGACAAAAGAAACAAACTGCTTGGTATCAACTTTCTCTCCTGCAGAAAATCAAGCCCTTCATCCCAGAAAACAACTTCAGATCCGCGGTCCAAGCCTTGGTCCTCTCCAACCAGGATGTTGGCAATGCCCTTTTGGAAGGCTTTCCACCCACTACCATGGCACCCCTGAGATGTGTCTTGCATGCAGCAGCATGGCTCATCAAAGGACTCTGCAAATTCCACCACATCATCCCGACCCTGCATCATCTTCAAATCCTGTTGGATCATCTACAAATCTGTCACTCAGAAGTGTCCATGCTATCTCACCGAGGAACTCAGCATCTCCGGAGGCCTGCAATCCACCAGAAGTGAGAACATGCGCAGACTTGAAGTCCACCGGTGCTGGAAGCAAAGAACCAAAAAACAAGGCCTTCTTTGTCTACACACCCAGACTCTGGAACCTCCTCCCCATCACCACAGACTCACCCTGTCGCTTCTGCAGTTCAAAATAGAGCTCATGACCTTCCTCTTCAAGGAATGGCTTCTCCTTAACACCTAGGTCCACAAACCCTACACTCCCCATCCTACTTGAGACTTACTGATCTGTGTATCACTGTTTCCTCCCCTGGTTGCTTGTAGATTCCTTGCTGCCAATTGCCTGTCCTCCCCTGTTGTTACCTCCCTGCTGCCTTTTTCTCTGCCTCCCTCACTCTGTTCTTTCCCCCATGATTGTAAAGTGCCCTGTTGCCTCCCGAAGCTAGGTCTGCGCTCAATATACCAAAATTACAATAATAATAATAATTGAGAACAAATTCTAAACTATTTATTTGCAGATCATTTTCATGAACTGAGGAATTCAACCCCTGTGAAGCCTCCATAATTCTTAACAAGCGATATAAAAAATACATAATTGTTAACATGTGTAATAAGATCCAATAATACATGGCGGTCCGTAGTATCCGCATAAAATCCTGTCAATAGTTTCCTTGTTACAGTATAGTTGTGAAATCACTACTCACTTGTTATGAGAAAGAATACATCATTACTGTAACTGTATTACTGTAATAACAATAATGTCTTTTATCACAAAGCCTGCTGCTTGAGCCAGTACAGAGCTCTTTTCAGATTTCTTTCTTCTATGACAGTTTTCAGCTCTTATTTGTAACATTCCGGTGGGTTTATAAAGTCTTGAAAAATCTTCCACCTGAAATGTGAAGCTTTATGTGAAAGTAGAATAAGCCATTTTAGTTAAATCATACATGCTACAGTAGCACCCAGCTGCCATCAGTGGAAGTTTACCTCCAGGTTAGAACCACGTGAGCCATGCATTGTGGTGCAAATTAGCTCAAATGTAAGCCTTTTGCTACAGAAAATGGTCTTTGTGTTACAGGGCAGTGCTATTTTATACATAGAATATACAAAATTGTGGGAAACGCCTAGTATTTCCGTGCTGCACTCCCCTTGTGGGTGGGACCAGACCAATGTGAAAATGGATATTGCTCCTTTGTGAAGGTTCAGTGAGCTGGAACGTAGTTGTTGACCCTCCCGAGTGGAAGAAATTCCATAGAGCAGGTTATTTGGACCATGTTCGTTCTCAGTAGAGGGGCACCCATACTCTTATCTATTTTATACATCGTTTTCTTTTTAACCGAAGACAGACATTGGCCAAGGATCCAGACAACTGCATACATGTTTCACCCTTATTAGTGATCACCTCCCTTGTTAGGGATCACTTATTGATCCCTAATAAGGGCTAACCATGCATACAACAGTTATGGCTACTGGGTGGCACTGCGTATGTGTAACTTAATTAAAATTGCTTCTTATACTTTCACAGCCCTAAATTAATAAGTAACTGTTTATGAATGTATGTATGTTGTGTCCACTATCACTTATTCTAGGACACAAAACAGATTTGAAATGTGTTGTATTTAACTGATTACCATGGTTTGCACAACATTACATATTGCATATTTTTAATCTAAACGGATTCTGCATTTATTTACTTTACTTTACTTTATTATGTTTGTAATATGTACAATGAACCGTAGGCATGATGGTGCGGACACAAACAAAACAAACATATATATATAAAAGGTACATATTGTGGTAGAGAAAAATACCAGAGAGACAGTCGTTTCTCCATCACAGCCTATCTGACATTCATCATTAACACCATAGTTATATCATAAGGTGCACTAATCAGATATCTAACCAAGTACTATGCCATTCAGGGAAACAGATTGCAATTTGAAGCCCCTTTGGGCAAGTATTTACAGCATCTGAGAAAGGAAGGTAGGGTGCTAGCCCCACAACCCACTGTTGGGTAGCGAGCATCAGCAGCTCAGATCTATCCTACGAATGATGATTAGGTCCAGGTGTCTAACCCCCCCTGGGCCTGTTCTCTGACACAGCCAGGCTAGGACCTTGTTGCACAGGGCTTCTTTGGACTCTTTTCCTTCACTTTTTCAGATGTTAATTATAATAAAATTTCTTTGATCCATTGCAAAGTCATATGTGTTCAAATTCTTTATTTTTGACATTTGTGCCTTGTTTTGTTGTAAGTTCCAGGAGAGTGTTCTCTTCAATTTAGTGTTCAAATGTATAGGCTGCAAGTCTACCTCATGCTACATAATATGGACACGAGTGTCCACAAGCCCATAATCAACCAGCATCACTGGATCAAAGGCACAGAGCCATGCACCACAACTACCAAAACAGCAACATCAAGGAATGGCTGGTTAACTGAGGAGAACAGCCATAGCCTGGGACATGAGATCACAGCACAACATTCATTCTGGAGAGTGCAACAGTGTAACACATCTATAGTTGTTTTCCATGAAGGTTTCCATGAAGGTTTTGGTGGGAGCCCTGACTACTCTCCTGGAAATTCCCCAGGCTTTTCTTGACGGATGCATTTCCATACTTATTTATTTATTTGTATTTATTTTTAAATTTGTAGAGCGTGCCAAACCCGTAGGCCTCGGGCTGTTGCATAGGAAAAAGAAGGGGGGAAGGGAGGTTGTAGAGTGCAGAATATATAACAAATTGTTTGCTGGTCCGGATATAACGGTACCAGTAAACTTGGCGGTACTGTTTTATCCGTACTGGCAAACTCTGAGTTGTGCTCGCAGGTGCCTTTCATTCCGCCAGGTCTGACCTGGCGGAATGAAAGGCACCCGCAAGCACAGCAAGCCTGTAGCACCGGGACCGTTATGATTGGTTCCAGTGCTACAGGCATCCCCATTCCCATCAATGGGAATGGGGTTCACCCGATTCCAGCACCCGCGAAAGGGCAATTTCCAAGTCTGGCGCGGCCGGAATACCCCGGTAGTTGCCCATTCGCGGGTGTTGGACTTTTAAGCAAGTTTGGAGGTAACCTTGACGGTTTTACCAGCAAGGCTAACTCCAACCTTGTAATGAGGGCCATTGTCTGGTGAGGTTGAGTACCTTGTCAATAGTTGTAAGGAGCTGGGAGCAAGCCAGTTAAAAATTCAGTTATGCGTACCAACCAGCACCCACCACACCCCATGAAGACATCACCTGTTTCAACAACTGTGTCTGGCCTCACACTCCTTGATACTATTGGGGTGATCTTCTCAGCTTCATCCTGTATCCTTTCCTTTGACATGCTTGTGCCACCCCCTATTTCTTCACCTATCCAACTGATGGAGAAGGACCTGGGACATCAAATCCAACACCTAATGTGACATAAGCAGGATGGAGTGCCGGTGGCCTTCCATATGTGTAGACCTCTGCAGCAGGCAATATTGTCCAAAGATCAATTTGAGTAGATATGGGTTTCCTTAAGGTCTGGACCTCACTTTTACAGATGTCAAACTCTCCTCCTCACTACTCAGGGGATGTGAACGGGGCACTAAATAGGATATGTTCTGAAGAACCAGAACGTTTGGACGTGTCAGGCAAATGTGTGGGCATTTCTGCCTCGGTTATGATGTTGCGCTGGGCAATGGCAGGTGTAGGCATACAGGTACACAGATTATTTTGGCACAGCAATGCATGAAGCGTATGACAAATTATGTGTTTGAATTGCTCCCATCCACTGTTTTCTCCCACATACTTCCACATGCCTCAGTACTGTTGCAATAACATACATATCCCCAGGCTTGTATTTGGTTGACATACAACCCCATTGAGGAGATCTGAAAGGAGACTTAGCTTGCTCATCAGTGTTGGCATGTTTTACTTCGTAGAGATGGTCTCATGTGAGTGCAGTGTCAACAATGTCTTCCCATTTGGATCATGTGCTCAGAGTGAGTTCATGAGTTGCAGTCATCCAGTTGCTTCTCCTTACTGTCTAACTCTTGACTGTAGGCGCATCTGGTTGTATTTTATATTGAGTTGCACAGCCCTCCTAGGGACCTGAGTGTGTGCATAGAAGTGCATACAAGTATAATGATTCTTCTTCTGTTGCTCGTGTTTAGCTCTGCCTTCATGGTAGAGCAACATGGTCTGAGCCTGCACTTCTCAGACCAATCTCAGCATTCCTTAATGCTGAAGTCTGGCATTTTCCGTCACGCTGTTGCATTGCAACTGTTTAATGCAATAGCTTGAAGGAAAATGCCACAACTGTCACGACTCAAGGGGTCTTTGTGGAATGTGAATGCCAGTCGTGTCATCTCTGTAACTTGTGGATATGATGTTTTCCTGTGGGGTTTTCTGCCATCTGATTGGCTGCGAGCCATTGGTAGTGCTGGTGTTATCCGGAGAGGTGTCTTATTCTTTGGATTTTGTGTCCACACATGGCCTCCACTAATCAGCTACCTCAGTGCTGATTGTAGCATGGCCTGCTGTCTTCAACCCTGTCACAATATGTATGCTATAGGGCATGCACAGCACATTAGAGGTGATTTCAATGTTTTGCAGGCGTTGCTTAGGGCTGGAGGCTGTCATTACAGTAACAAGGGGATTGATGCATGCTGCTGCTAAGGTACACGGGATTTGGGCGTGCAGCCAGGTTTGCAGGTGAACCGCATGAGCAGTCCAGTGTGGACATGTACAGGAGTGTTTTTCATATGTACAATGGACTGTCCCGATTTTCATTGATTTGCATAAGTTGCTGGGCTTTTGGTGATGGATGTTTTCAATGGTGGTTTATATAGGATGGATGACGAGTGGGATTGATGTTCAGATAAGCATTAATCATGGATTGTGTGGGATCAAAGGTGCAACATGAGAACATGGCACAGCTCCGGTATGAGCAGCTGTGGGTATGTGACATGGCTACATGTGTTGTGATGCTCCTTTTGTGCCAGCTGTCAGCATATGTATAGCGTAAGAGGAATGGCCATACTTGATTTTTTTTTCATTACCACACTCATGCTTCGGGCATGCCCACGTGGTGGACTGTGTGTTTGTTATTTTGGTATGTTATCATGGCTGGCCATTGCTAGTGTGGCTGTTACTGGGTGTGTGAATGACGCATGGCATTCCCTTCTATTTTGGTACTGCATGAATTATCTATCTGTGCCTGAGACTTTCAAAATGCTGAATACTCATGGCATGTCTTGGAGTGTTGTGAGCGCCATGATTCTTGTGAAACCATGTTTCTCACTTTACACTTGTAGAGTGTATTTCTTGGGTTATTGTTCCATCCGTATTATAGTCCTTTGGCTTGTGCAAGTTGCCATACTGAAATGTCCTAATTGGCATGTTCTTTGGAACTAAGTTTTGTATTCACAGGATGTTTGCTTTCTGCCTTCTGTAGGGTCTTTCCTTGAGTTGTGTAGGGGATTTGTGTCTGTTTTTTAGAGTGTTGGCAAAGACAGTTTTCACATCTTCACAGTATCACTTGCAGTTGCTGTTTAACTCGATAGGGCCTAGCATTCCTTTACTATAATGTACTCAATTGGATGACCATTATTCAAATTTGAGCTTTAAATGACTATTTTTCTGTTTGTAAACACCATATCTGGAATACTACACCAAATTAAACTATGTAATTTAAAAAGTAAATATCTCTAAACCTCACATTGCACACGAAATACCCATCGCACAGGAAAGGTAATATCCTCCACCTCCTCATCACCGCCCTGCCCACCCTCCATCACAGCCATCCTATTCCACTCAAATGGTCAGACCATTTTGAAAACCCCTTTGAGATTAGTGACACCACACCTCTCAAGCACACCTATAAGAAATCCAGCAAACACGCCTTCAGATCATTCAAAAACTTGCCAGTGGAGGTTCTCACGGAAGGCCTCACCAAACTCCACCTCAAATGGGCGGTTCTACCTCTGATGACAGAGGAGTATGACTCTCTTCTCTAAGAACTCAACACCACCCTCACAAACAACATCAAACTCCATGCTCCAGTGAAACAAGGTACCCTCAAGCCTAAACCTCCCGCTCCATGGCACACTGAAGAACTCAAGTTCAACAAAGGAACCATCAGAAAAACAAGAAAATAATTGGGGAACGTCCTGCAGCACAATTCTATGCTACACACAGATGACTGACTGATCACCACTGCCAAGCCCACCTACTACCAAAATGCCATTATCAAGGCCAACAATGAAAGCAGAGCCCTCTTTAAAGTCATCAACCTCTGCCCAAACCACCTGTGCTGCGCTCAATTGTCCATTGAAAAGTCCACAACCATCAACTCTTTCTTCATCAACAAGAGCAGCAGTATCTGCCAACACATAGACACCAATGCCACGACTGACAGAACCCTAGACATCCCATTCCACAAAACCACAACTCCCTGGCCGACTTTCAAGACACTATGGAAAACCTTACAGCCACTTTAGCATTGCTCAAGGTCACATTGTATGTGGGCAACATCTACCCTGTACTCAAGACGCTTCCTACTGAAGGACTCCTCCCTTACCTGACAGTCGTCAACAGCTCCCTAACTCAAGGCACCTTCCCCTTGCACCTCAAGACTGGACAAATCCTCCTGCTTCTCAAGAAATCAACAGGGGTCCCCGGCATCCTCAGCAACTACTGCCCCATAAACCATGTTCCCTTCCTAGGTAAGATCCTTGACAAAGCAGTAGCCACGCAACTCAACCAAAACATTGAAGCTGATAACCTCCTTCAGTCCTACCAATTTGGTTTCAGACCCAGATGCAGCACGGAAACAGCTACCATCAAGGTGATCGACAATGCCCTTAAAATCCTCGATGATGGCCATTCCTGCCTCCCGGTTCTCTTTGACTTTTCAGCAGCATTCGACACAGTAGACCACCAGAGACACACCGACGATCGTCGCAAGGGGATCAGTGGGATCGTCCTCAACTGGTTCAAATCCTACCTTGCTAATTGCCAATAGTTTGTATGAAAGGATTCCTCCAGATCACCATCTCTACCAATTCCATGTGGAGTTTTGCAAGGATAAATTTAGTCCCTTGTGATCTTCAATCTTTACATGGTACCACTTGGAACCCTCCTTGCTCCACACATCATCCACATCCACCAATACATAGATGTCATAAAGATCTCCCTCAAGATATCGTCCATCAAAGACATCCACAGGATCAAAGGCTGTCTTACATTGATCCAGTCATGAATTTCCAGTGCTTCCCTGAAGCTTAACCTTTCCAAGAATTAAGTCATTCTGCTGACCAGCTGCACCAAACACCCTAACATTCAGACCTGGCTCTCTGCTTTGAACCTTGAGGGCTTCACACTTCAGCTGGCCACCAGTGCCAAGTTCCTTGGGTTCAACATCAACAGACACCTCACCTTCAAACAGCACATAGGACAAAAGAAACAAACTGCTTGGTATCAACTTTCTCTCCTGCAGAAAATCAAGCCCTTCATCCCAGAAAACAACTTCAGATCCGCGGTCCAAGCCTTGGTCCTCTCCAACCAGGATGTTGGCAATGCCCTTTTGGAAGGCTTTCCACCCACTACCATGGCACCCCTGAGATGTGTCTTGCATGCAGCAGCATGGCTCATCAAAGGACTCTGCAAATTCCACCACATCATCCCGACCCTGCATCATCTTCAAATCCTGTTGGATCATCTACAAATCTGTCACTCAGAAGTGTCCATGCTATCTCACCGAGGAACTCAGCATCTCCGGAGGCCTGCAATCCACCAGAAGTGAGAACATGCGCAGACTTGAAGTCCACCGGTGCTGGAAGCAAAGAACCAAAAAACAAGGCCTTCTTTGTCTACACACCCAGACTCTGGAACCTCCTCCCCATCACCACAGACTCACCCTGTCGCTTCTGCAGTTCAAAATAGAGCTCATGACCTTCCTCTTCAAGGAATGGCTTCTCCTTAACACCTAGGTCCACAAACCCTACACTCCCCATCCTACTTGAGACTTACTGATCTGTGTATCACTGTTTCCTCCCCTGGTTGCTTGTAGATTCCTTGCTGCCAATTGCCTGTCCTCCCCTGTTGTTACCTCCCTGCTGCCTTTTTCTCTGCCTCCCTCACTCTGTTCTTTCCCCCATGATTGTAAAGTGCCCTGTTGCCTCCCGAAGCTAGGTCTGCGCTCAATATACCAAAATTACAATAATAATAATAATTGAGAACAAATTCTAAACTATTTATTTGCAGATCATTTTCATGAACTGAGGAATTCAACCCCTGTGAAGCCTCCATAATTCTTAACAAGCGATATAAAAAATACATAATTGTTAACATGTGTAATAAGATCCAATAATACATGGCGGTCCGTAGTATCCGCATAAAATCCTGTCAATAGTTTCCTTGTTACAGTATAGTTGTGAAATCACTACTCACTTGTTATGAGAAAGAATACATCATTACTGTAACTGTATTACTGTAATAACAATAATGTCTTTTATCACAAAGCCTGCTGCTTGAGCCAGTACAGAGCTCTTTTCAGATTTCTTTCTTCTATGACAGTTTTCAGCTCTTATTTGTAACATTCCGGTGGGTTTATAAAGTCTTGAAAAATCTTCCACCTGAAATGTGAAGCTTTATGTGAAAGTAGAATAAGCCATTTTAGTTAAATCATACATGCTACAGTAGCACCCAGCTGCCATCAGTGGAAGTTTACCTCCAGGTTAGAACCACGTGAGCCATGCATTGTGGTGCAAATTAGCTCAAATGTAAGCCTTTTGCTACAGAAAATGGTCTTTGTGTTACAGGGCAGTGCTATTTTATACATAGAATATACAAAATTGTGGGAAACGCCTAGTATTTCCGTGCTGCACTCCCCTTGTGGGTGGGACCAGACCAATGTGAAAATGGATATTGCTCCTTTGTGAAGGTTCAGTGAGCTGGAACGTAGTTGTTGACCCTCCCGAGTGGAAGAAATTCCATAGAGCAGGTTATTTGGACCATGTTCGTTCTCAGTAGAGGGGCACCCATACTCTTATCTATTTTATACATCGTTTTCTTTTTAACCGAAGACAGACATTGGCCAAGGATCCAGACAACTGCATATATGTTTCACCCTTATTAGTGATCACCACCCTTGTTAGGGATCACTTATTGATCCCTAATAAGGGCTAACCATGAATACAACAGTTATGGCTACTGGGTGGCACTGCGTATGTGTAACTTAATTAAAATTGCTTCTTATACTTTCACAGCCCTAAATTAATAAGTAACTGTTTATGAATGTATGTATGTTGTGTCCACTATCACTTATTCTAGGACACAAAACAGATTTGAAATGTGTTGTATTTAACTGATTACCATGGTTTGCACAACATTACATATTGCATATTTTTAATCTAAACGGATTCTGCATTTATTTACTTTACTTTACTTTATTATGTTTGTAATATGTACAATGAACCGTAGGCATGATGGTGCGGACACAAACAAAACAAACATATATATATAAAAGGTACATATTGTGGTAGAGAAAAATACCAGAGAGACAGTCGTTTCTCCATCACAGCCTATCTGACATTCATCATTAACACCATAGTTATATCATAAGGTGCACTAATCAGATATCTAACCAAGTACTATGCCATTCAGGGAAACAGATTGCAATTTGAAGCCCCTTTGGGCAAGTATTTACAGCATCTGAGAAAGGAAGGTAGGGTGCTAGCCCCACAACCCACTGTTGGGTAGCGAGCATCAGCAGCTCAGATCTATCCTACGAATGATGATTAGGTCCAGGTGTCTAACCCCCCCTGGGCCTGTTCTCTGACACAGCCAGGCTAGGACCTTGTTGCACAGGGCTTCTTTGGACTCTTTTCCTTCACTTTTTCGGATGTTAATTATAATAAAATTTCTTTGATCCATTGCAAAGTCATATGTGTTCAAATTCTTTATTTTTGACATTTGTGCCTTGTTTTGTTGTAAGTTCCAGGAGAGTGTTCTCTTCAATTTAGTGTTCAAATGTATAGGCTGATTGGCCTCTTTGTGGAATTCGAATCTTCTCGCACTACCAAAGGTGAGGTTTCATGTGGGCCGACTGTGTTGTGGAAAATATTCTTATCCTTTATCTTATCATTAGACTCCAAGACTGCCCCTTAGGTGCCAGTGAGACATTACTCCCACAATCAGTTTGAGTCCCATGGTGTGTCATATCCCTTTGTACATGTACTTGATATGCAACATTCACTCTGGGAATCTGTGGTAAGGCACTTGACCAGATAGATCCATGCGTCTGGTCTGGAAGGCAGTATTCACCTTAGTCGGTCCAAAACTCGTTGGCCAGTTTTTCAAGGCTTCCGCCAGCATGCCGATTTCGAAAGGATCTTTACATGCGAGTAGTTATTTCGCAATGTTAGCCATGGACTCGGACCATTGAGAGAAATCAATGGGGGGACCCAAGAGGTCACCTTGAGCTAAAATAGGCATAACCCTCCCATGCCGGGTAAGAGAATGGGTACTAGTGGGAATCTCAGACCCTACCAGAGGTGGGATGCCTACTTTCAGTAGTGGTATCGTGGGGTTCAAGGGGCCAGTGTTTTGTAAGATGATCAAAGGTACTAGTGCTATGTGGCCACACCCAGCAAGGGCATTATTTCGTTCCTGTGCTGAACTTGATTCTCTAGGCAGAGAATCAGATTCTTCAGGTAGCTGCATTTTTGAAGCATGGTGATTACTCTGCTTGCCAAGCACTCTTAATCTCCTGCGCTCACTGAGAGCTGCGACCTCCCATACACGGTCCCTATTCATAGCATTAGAAGATCTCTTTAATTACAGCAAGCAAGAACCTAGCATTAAAGGGGATAACAATGTGGCCATGGATTATAAGGAATAAAATACCCCCATCCAATGTTATTGCAAGTAACTTTAAAGATGTGTGGATGTACAAATGAACTCGGCCTTCAGCTGCAATCCTCTAGTTGCTCACAAACTGCTCTGTTACTTGCAGTACCTTTATAGCATATGGCAGGAGGAACATTGCCCCATATATGATTCCGCCTTGGGGTCTGGTGGCTTTTCAAAACCACAGCGTCTTTGGCCTCGTGGTAAATCATGTCACCTGAACAGGGTTGCTTTTATTCAGCAAAGTATGAAAGTATATATATATTTTCCTCTAAACATTTGCCACCCCAGTCCTGTACCACACTGCATCATTCTGGTACCTACAATGCCTTCCCTTGCTCCCTCTCTCCCTTTTGCCACTCTAATCACTGACACATCCCTTTTGCCTGCAGTGCTCCCTCTTACTGCTCTTTCCACTCGCTCTTCTCTCTACCCAGTACCTCTTCCATAGCAGCTCCCAGAATACCTCACCTCTCTACTCTCTACCTCTTCCCCAGCACCTACCTTGCTCTTCCTCATTCTCCTGCATTTCCCCTTCCAGCACCCTTGCTACCTATGGAGTGTGCCTGCTTTATGTGGAATCTGGGTTCAATGGGTACTCCTTGCTTCGGCTGTCTCAACATATTGGGCCTCATTACGACCCTGGCGGAAGACCATGGTGCTATTAGCACCATGGTCCATGCCGGTAAGTTACCGACTCTGCCATGGAGAAAGGGGGAAGTACCACCCCATTACAAGGTTGGCGGGGTGGTAATTCCCCCTTCCTCCATGGCCCTTCCCCATTCCCATTTTTGCCCGATAGGGCTCAATGGGAATGGGGAAGGCGCTAAGTACGGTGCCGCAAATTGCGGCACCGTAATTAGCACCAAGGTCCCTTTGCGGGTCCCTACTTTAACGGCTGGTCTACACCAGCCGTTAAGGTCGGGTCCCGCAAAGGGACCTCGTAATTAGGCGCTAATAGGTTAACGGCGCCGCAGCCTTTTACGGCGCCGTTAACCCATTAGCGCCTGTGTCGTAATGAGGCCCATTGTACGGATTGTACATACACTTGTATATATCTACATATACATGTAGGCAGCCTCCGGATGGAGGATGCAGGCTCCAATGGGCCTCATTACGACTCCGGCGCTGGACCATGGTGCTATTAGCACCATGGTCCATGCCGGTGTCCGGCATGGTGGATGGCGGAATTACCGCCCCATTCCAAGGTGAGTGGGGCGGTAATTCCCCATTCACCATTTGCCCTTCCCCATTCCCATTTTTGCCCCATAGGGCATAATGGGGATGGGGAAGGTGCTAATTACGGCACTGTAAATTACGATGCCGTAATTAGCACCAAGGTCGCTGCAAAAAGCAGGCGATAAAGTGTGAATCAGGCGTTAAGGGTTAACCCTTAACGCCTGACTTGTAATGAGGGCCAATGTCCTGGGATGGTCTAAGGTGGGGATGGAGAGGTGACTCCTGGGAGTTTGTAACATAGGGCCTCATTACACGGAAGGCGGTGGTCCAGGGTGCTATTAGCACCCTGGACCATGCCGGTAAAATACCGGCACCGCCTTGGCGGAAAGGGGATTTACCACCCCATTCCAAGGTTGGAGGGGCGGTAAATCCCCTTTCCGCCATTGCCCTTCCCCATTCCCATTTCTGCCCCATAGGGCTCTATGGGACTGGGGAAGGCGCTAATTACGGCACCGCAATTTTGCGGTGCCGTAATTAGCTCCGAGGTCCCTTAGCGGGTTGGTATTTAACGCCTGCAAAAAGCAGGCGTTAAAACTCCAACCCGCTAAGGGACCCCGTAGTACGGCAGTAAGGGTTAACGGTCACCGTTGCCATTAACGGTGACCGTTAACCCTTACCGCCGTCCGTGTAATGAGGCCCATGGTGTCTCACGCTATGGGGACTGCAGTACTTGTCGGTGACGTTTGTACATATAGCTTTTTTTATTATGCTAATGAGCCACATCATCCACACATTGTGGCAATTTTGTGGTACCAATATATCTTCTAGATTGGCTGTATTCAGCCTTGCGAGATGCAGTTATTCTTTCAACACTAGGTGGTTCTTTTCCATTTAATGTGGCTGGAAGAACCCACACCTTCATGCGCTTTCTCTGTCCATAAGCACGCTGTGAGGGGAGGTAAATGTTACATAGGCTTCCTTTAAAGCACACAGCAATTCAGGCGCCCTTCACTCTTTGTGTCAGTGGTGGCTGAGTGAGAAAAGCCTTTCTAGTGAACACTTGATAGATTGCGTACCAGGGTTCAGACCTGGTGTGCACCTCAGCACTTTCTTTACATTACACTGAACGTTCCCTTAAACATCAGGTGCATGTGTTTGTGGGGTTGCTTGGGCGTGGCGATGGGGTTTGTGAGGAGCGGGGACAGGCTGTAGGGCACATAGTTCCACTACTTCTTTTCGTACACTTCGACCACTGCATACAACCACCTACTGCAACCAGCACATAAAATAAACTAGACCCCACAGAACCACACAAATCCATGTACAACATACACACAAACAAATCCACCCATTCTGTCTGCACTAGAAAAGGAATGCTTGTTGGAAAAACATCCATTATGCATGACAATGTGTGAGCAAGGGACGTACTGACAATCCAAATCCATAGTCCGATGCACACACGCCCCGCATAAGCATTCCACTTAAATGGACTTGGCCAAATAAATAAACTTTACCATGTACATCACTGCAAAACACAACCCTCCCACCCCCCCCCCCCCCCCCCCCCACACACACAAACGTCCAAAGGAAATATCACACTCGATCCTCATTAAAAGCAACAAACCAATATTATGCATTTGATCATTTATTTACTCCATAAAGGAAGGCAGCGTGCTGCTGCCATGACAACACGTTCTGACAACAAGATGGGGTTTTCAGATGCTAGAGTGTGGGGATCAGTTACAGTTATATCAGTCAGAAGAGCCGGTGTGGCTAGCGATGTAAGTACCAGGATGTAAAGATAAGCCAGGAAACCCAACATGAGTCAAAGGGAGGACCATCATCGAAGGAACTTTAGGTGGCCACTTCATATGATTATGATGTGCATTGGAAAGTTGTGCAGTGCTTATGTGGGCTGAAATGACTAAGCCCAAACCATTGCATATTTGAAAAAAGGGGAGGGTAAGATGATCATTTACAATAACGTAACCTTTGTGAGAAAAATGTGCAGTCTCATTCCATCAGCAATCATCGAATGAATGCGGTGGAAGGGAGATAGAAGTGACATGCAGTGACGTTCACGTAGTTAAGATAACAACATACTGCCTTTTCATTGATGTCTTTATGTCAAGGGATGGGCAAACCAACGGATATTGGATGTGTTTAGTGAGGCTGTCACCACCAGGTTGTGGAGGGCTTCATTAGGTATGAGACAATTACCAAGGAGGTAATACCATACATCTAATCATTGGAGGTATAAGTATATGTGATACCCAGACTGTATAGGAACAGTGAAACTTAAAAATAAAAAGTATAGGGGCACCGCTCCCGACCGCTCCTGCCCACTTCGACCTCTGTTTTTTAGGCAATTGGAATGTAATCCTGCCTATCAGTTAAACATCAGTCACTTCGATGCAAAATGGCAGATGAGCATATCTGACTGAGATGCAAATGATAAACGTATAAATACAAGAAAAATGTCACCCGTAGCAATGAAACCTAATATTCACCCTTGGTCGAATTCATAGCTACAATGTAGATCAAATTTATATTTATAAAAGTGAACATTTGAGGGTTTGTGGCAAAGCTTATGTTCCCTATACAATTCCACACCGTTTCACCAATCTGCACCATATTTTACACAGTCACCTGTTAGGACACCTCCAGACATTACTGGCTTCATGACATCTGGAAACCCCACCCCTTTTTCCTGGATTTCATCAACAGTCCAAATTTGGGTGTGGTTTTGTGGGTTTGTTCCCTATACACTTCTACACCGTTTTACCAATCTTCACCAAATGTGGCACAGTCACCTGTTAGGACCCCCCCAGACATTACTAGCTACATGACATATGAACACCCCACCCCTTTCCCCAGATTTCAGCAAAAGTAAAATGTGTGCGTGGGTTTGTGGCTTTGCATATGTTCCCTATACAATTCCACACCATTTCACCAATCTGCACCAAATTTAGCAGATTCACATGTTATGACCCTCTGGACATTATTGGCTACATGACATTTGGACAACCCACCGCTTTCTCCGGATTTCAGCAAAAGTCCAAATTTGTTTGTTGGCTTGTGGCTTGGCGAAGCGTTGTTCTTTATACATTTCCAAACCGTTTCAACAATCCGCACAACATCTTGCACAGTTACCTGTACCTATGAGGGAATGAAAGCCCTGGCAAAGCCGGGTGTATCATCTGGTGGTCATTAAAAAGCATGGCTACTAAAACAGTAAACACTTTACTGCAACATAATGTCTAAGCATTCAAACCAATAGTGTAATTAGTTTAGTGTAAGTGTAAGAGGAGTGGGGTGGAGATAAAGTGGCTGTGAAGTGCGTAAGGACAAAATGACGCTAAACTTACCTAAAAAATAATGTGTTTAATATTGCTTCAATCTTGAATACCGATTACGGCACGTGATTATAAATGCTAGTCATGGGCGATGGACTGAAAGGTGCTCAGTGAATGTGGTCACACTGTAAAAAAGAGTGTTATGAGATCAAGACATAGATCAGGAAAATCTCTAAAATCAACAAAATTACATCACACAAGGCATAATTATAAATTCATTACAGAAAATTCATGTTAATAATTTTGTATTTCTTATATTGCTCTACACACCATTAGGACTCATAGCACTGAAATAACAGAAGACATTATTATCCCACAGAGTGGTATGCAATTTATTGACCTCTGAAGGATGAAAGGCTGAGTTGACCCTACCGGGATTCAAAACTGCCACAGCAGGCTACACACAAATATCAGGGACAATCGCTTAGCTCACTGGGCTATATGGTCAGTTATTCTCGTGAAGCTCAAATACATATATATTTTTTAAATTTTTTATTTAAGCAATTGGTTTAATCTTAAGCCTTAGCTACTTACAATGAAAAAAAAAGAAAACGAATAAAGGAAAAAGGAAAAAGAAAAGAAAATTAAAACCAATTTCACATAGAGTCCAGGTGTTAAGGTTTATATCTCGGGGGTGCTGTGTACCTGTTTGTCTGGTTGAAGATCTTGGATTGGCTGCCAGACTGTCTTCTGAAACACCGACTAAGTGATGACGTGGAGAACCAGCCCGACTCCAACCCAGAATAGGCACCGGGTTGAAGGTGAACCAGCTCCCAACGTCATGATGTGCTCTCCCCTGATTTACGTGACGTCAGGACAGTGCAAGCACTAGCAGGGGAAGTGTTGCGTGTAGGTAGTCCAATAGTAGAAATAGTAGGATGTGGTAGGTGGTCCGACTGGAATAGTAGTAGCCATTGATCCTCGATCCACAAGCCAGATGGAATATGCTGACAGGTGTAGCAGAGGATCCGGAGTCTCTCAAGCAGGGTAGAAGACAGGCGAGGCGAGGGGCCAGGCAGAGACACAGAGACAAGGAAGCCCTAACTTAAAGGCCAGAGAAAAGGTACCTGGACTGATGCCAACTGAGGGCAGCCAAGGGGACAAGGTAAAAGGAAAGGAAACTGGATAAGCCCCTACCTCCAAGGAACTAGAATGGAAAAAAGGGGAACCCACAAATCTGGGGCACAAGGCAGGAACCCACTGATCAGGAACCCAACATCTGGGGCACAAGGCAGGGATCCACTGGTCAGGAACCCAAAGGGAAACCAAGGCAGGAGCAGAGCCAAGGCTGACAGACGGTCAGGAGCGAAGACACGATCAGAAAACCAACCGCATTGAGAAGCGACTGGTAGACTTCTTCTGCTCCTTTTAGAGGACTACCAGCACCTGGGAGGCTTGGAACGCAAGCCGTGTCATTCCCAGGTGCTGGTGTCCCCAGAACGAGGCTTGAAGAGCAAGCTTCAGCCGCTCCGAGTGCCCAGCAAACCGGAATGAGGAACACGGTTGCCCACGCATGCGCAGGGGAGTGTGACCACGGAACCCTAAAGCAACCTGGTGCACAGTACCCCAAGTGCAAAAGCGCAGGTAGAGCCGCCAGGATGACACAAGCCGGGAAGGAATGGAATACCCCGGTCTCCGAGTAAGTGGCGTGACACCAGGTCTCTGGTCTCTGGTGTCTGCCAATCTAGGGCTGCCGCTACCGAGCTATAACCATTATTAAGAGGCGTACCTTCACCTTAAGTGACCAACCCATCTATAGGTGCCTCGTTCATTAGTGGATCAATTAAATCAAAAAGTTCTTTTAAGAAGGCCAGCGAAGCTAGAGTCAGCGAGGTTTGGGTACTAGACATCAGTCTGCCCCGCCAATCTTCATCCGACATTGTTAGACATAAATTAAAATGCTTGGCCAGCCATTTAGAACAGAGATCTTTAGCACCTGGACAATTTAATATCAAATACATAAGTGTCTCTCAATCACAGTCACACAATCTGCAGTGGAAGTTTCCTTGGTCTGATAATTTCCTAACCTCAATAACTTCTTTAATGGGGTATAAATTCATTCTAACCCTTAAAAAGTTATGACGTTTGAATTTGCAAGGAAATCTAGCGATGTAAGGTGGCAGCATGCCTTTCACTATAGTGTCCTTTCACTAAGTTGTTAGCATAGACCCTTGCTGATGTTCACCCCTTTAGGGTATGGATCCAATCCAGATCTTACAATTTCATTTTTATTTGGGCTTGGTGTAGTCATAGAGAGTCCGAAGTTTCACCCAAGTCTGCCAGAATACGTTTGCATCTTGAACTCCAGGCCATCAGTAAAGGCTCTGAGGGTCTTAGCATTGCAAAGCCAATTGCTGCAAGACCAACTTCTGTGTTTTTATCACCACATTTTCAGAAAAGTAGGAGGGATTTCCAAACTGTTATGGAGTAAAGGGATGTCAGCCCCAGTTCTGCTCTAATAATCTGGATGGCCACACAATTTGGCAGACATAACACCTTCTTCCGGAACAGCCCTTCCATTTTCCCCCATACAGATGCTGATAGTGAAAACGAGGTTACCTTTAGACGGAAGAACTCAATCACCGGAATCAAAGAGAACTTACAAAATCTGTTCCTGATGATAAATGCTTGCGCAGCAAGGTTTCTGGTCTTACACCTTAGGGTATTTTCTCTCTGTACATCCACTAAGCTGTCATTCAAGCAGAGCCCCAGGTACGTTAACTCAGCTACTTTTTTCCCCTCTGATGAACCACTGTTTCGCTGGGCTGCCTTTCTTTTTCTTTTTACGTCCAAAGGTAAGGATCCTGGATTTTGTAGCGTTGATTTTCAATCTATTTGTTTCCATGTACACAACTAATGCATCCAGTTGCCTTTGGAGGCCCACTTTGGTTTGATCCAACAAAATTAAGTCATCGGCAAAGAGCAATCTGCTGATCTTCACCCCGCCAATGTTGGAGGGAAGCATCTCACCAAAGCAAAAGCCGACAAAAACAAATTAAAAACGGCTGGAGCCAAAGTGCTAATAGGTTCTGTCAAATGGCCAAGGTAAAGAAATTAAAAACGGCTGGAGCCAAAGGGCTACCTTGCTTTAGCCCCTTGAAGGTTTTAATAGGTTCTGTCAAATGGCCTCTGCGGTCTCATCTCACCCTTAATAAAGTGGAGCTGTGGAGGAGTCTCAAGGCTTCGCCTATGTCTGATGGACAGTTACACTTTTCCAATTTTGACCATAAGAGTTGACGGTTAATAGAGTCAAAGGCCTGTGCCAGGTCGTTTGAAGCCATGTGTAGTTCTTGGCCCTTTTTTGCCTTAACCTTTGATTTGAGGACACTTAAGATGAATACATTTACTGAAGTCCCCATTCCTCTAACAAACCCTGTTTGCCATAGGTCGTAGTGGCGGGATGTTAGGGCCCAACTAGAAAGAGCCTTGAGGAGCAGGGACCCAAAGACCTTTCCGCTGACATCCAACTGGGCGATTGGCCTATAATTACCTGGCATGGCCCTGTCGCCTTTAAAGATGGGGACTATATTTGAAGCTGTCCATGGTGCTGACATTTTTTGGACCTTCTTGATTTGTTCAAACCATGCACACAGAGTAGATTACCAATAATCAGGGTCTTCTTTAAGGTGGCAATTAGACATCCCATCAGGGCCAGCCGTTCCTGAATTACTGGCTCTGAGGATCAAGTCATTAATGGCACTCTTTGTTGTTGAAAAAGACCACAGACTTACCAAATCTTGCAGATCTTATGGGTTTTGGTCTTCCTCGCCTGCAAAAAGCTGTTCGAAGTGTGACTTCCAAGTTTCTTCCCAAATTGGGTTAAGCATGAGGGCATCTTGGGGGGCCGACGTGTTGTTGATTGATCTCCATATTTCAGATGTGTTTTTGTGGGCTATCTGATGAAGCATGTTCTCCGCCACACGTTGGTACATCAGGGTCTTATGCCTTTTCAACTAGTTCTTGAGCTTGTGCTTTAATTGTCTTGTTAGAACCCGGTCCCCTTTCATATAGTTTTTAGCATTGAGGCGTATCGCCTTATTCATATGTTTTTTTCCTACTAGCCACTTCCGAATTGAACATGTGGCTGGTGATAAAGCAAACTTTGGATGATGCTGATCGTTTAAAATTGTAGGCTTTAAAATGTTCTTACTGTGGAGTGTTAGAGGAAGCCCTATTTTCAAGAGGGGCCAATAGAGACGGTCTCTCCCTCAGCCTGTTTCTACGTGGTGTAGTTTCAACAGCTAGGTTCTGCCACATGCACTCCATAGTCTGCCAGGTATTTAGCATAAAAACCACAATCATGTGGTCACTCATGGAGGTATCTCTTACCTCCAGTCCGACTATGTCACATAAGAGGGATTCGGAAGCGAATGTGTAATCTAATGCCCTCGCGTCTGTGCCCTTCCTCCAAGTTGGCCATGCTGGTCGGTCACCAAAGACATGCCCGATGACCAAGAGTATATTTCTTTCCAACAGGTCATTCCTCCACGAGAGGCCTCTCATCACTTACACTGAAGCCATCAGGGTTTTGTCTTCAATAAGAAAATGCTGGGTGTCAAAACAGTGAATGTTTAGGTCTCCACATACCAAGACCTCTAGATTTAGGTGAATGGCCCTGGCTTCATCAATAAAGGTATGCAGAAGTTCTTGCTCCACTCAGATGCCACATTCCTGTACACATTGATTACCAAAACCTTCCTCATACGTCCAACTGAAGACGAATCTGTCGATAGTATGATGGCCTTGATTAAAGGTGAGGGGCAGGATTCAGAAATGATCTTGAAGCCGCTGGCTAGACGGGTGGCTATCAGGAAACCGGCCCTTGGACGACCATTTTGCCCTTTCTGGGCCGGGTTAAAGGAAATCGAGAAGCCCTCCAAAAGTGGGGGAGACTGAGGCCACCTCTCCTGGAGGCAAATTATGTCAAAGTCTTGGATCTTGGGGATACTTTCACCAAACAAATGCAAAAAACCCTGTGTATTACAGCAATACATTCTCAACAGCTGGTGAGGGGTCTGTGTAGAATCTACCCCCCCACATCCCCCAAGCTACAGGGAAGTAGAGCTCCCAGCCAACTCTATTAAGCCGTATCCAATTTTTTGTCCGGTGATTTACGAGCTGGGCGCTTCTTATTTCCTATAGGATTTAGGGCCTGTCCAGATGTTGAGGCAGGCTGGAGGTCTTTCGGGGGGCACTAGGTGACGGGTGTTCTTGCATCACTATCCTTAGTGCTTCTCTGGCGGGTCTGAGAGTGGTGGCAGTAGGCCTCCCGTTCGTCAAATGAGTTTTCCCTTTGGTAATTGAAGCATAGATTTGTGGGAGCCGCACAGCTACCCTCGGGATCTAATTGCCTAAAGCACAAGGGTAAGAACTTATGACCATACTACAGTAGAGTAACTTTCAGAGACCCTGATGCCAAGTGTAGCAACATTTTATCCAGTCAGTGTTTTTCGAGGAATTCCACCAGAAAAAAAGTCCTTAGATTTTATGCTTGTTAGGGCTGGGATGGCTTTCATTAGTCTCAAAACATTAGTTCTATTCAAAAATAGGCTGTCATATTAGTTCCAAAGTGAATACTTTCTCTCTTGGTCTTACTTTAGATGTGGTTTTCACAGGGTGAGGAGAGGAAAGTTCATCCTGTATCTTTGGGAGGGAAAATTTGCTGTGGTGAACAGGCAGATGTCTCCTAGTAAAGTTCCCCACTTGCGCCCGGAAATGGCTTGGGCTCTTTTTTCTTCAAGTGTTTTAAACTGTACGGCCACCGCTGGTTCTTGCCTAGTCAATTCAGGAGGAATGCACCCATCTTCTTTTGTTGGGGAGACATCTAGGTGAGCAAAAGCCTCCAGGCCTTTTACAGAGAAGCAGGGTCCTACAAATCGTTTTCCCGTAGGTGTGGCGGGGGAGCCCGGGGAAATTCTTCCGGCCTCCCACTATGCACAGGTGAGTCTTGGGCTCTGCTCGGGATCATTCCCTTCAGTCCCGGACCTTGAACCCCCACTTCCATTTCTACGATGGCCACCGGGTTTGAGTAGGAGTCATCTTCTCAATCGGTTGAAAGATTTATTAAGTCAACTGACGAGTCGTCAGAGGAGTCATCCACATGCTTTTCCACCTGAGGGGAGATTTTAGGGTCCACTACAATCCCCCCTGTTTGTGGTGCACATCCCCACCCCCTTGTTTCCAACTCCTGTATTTTCACTGATGACTGAACTGGGACTAAGTTCCTTATGAATTGGTGAGTCCCCCCGCCAGCCACCAAGCCCTGGAGGCCCTGGGAGATCAACTTCAAGGCCCCCTGCTTAGTCGCATTCTTTTGCTTAGATAGCCCCTTCTTTAAGGCCAGCCTCTTTGACTGGGGGGACGTGCTGTTTGTCTTTTCTGTGGCGATAATTTGTTAAAGATGTTGAATTTTCTTTTTGCTGCCAAGAGGGCAGCCGCTGGGCCCACAGGCCCTATAACATCTGAGGCCTCGTCCCTATCCTCAGTAATAATACCCAAGCCATCTGGGGGGGGTCAAGGAGGGAACCTCCAGCATCAAACGATTTCTCTCCAAAGAACTCTTTACGGCCAGTGCTGGTGGGAGACATTATCCTCCACCACTTGGCCAAAACCATTACCTGCAGTAACCGTTTTATTCATTGCAGCTGGGGGCAAATTGAAAGGTAGGCCTTTTGGTGGAGAGGCTAGAGTATGACTCTGGGAAACTTCACTCCTCCATTTGTCTTTGTCTCTCGTTGCCACTGTGATAATAGAGTGTAGAATGTTTGTTATTTCTTCCTTTTTTTAATACAAATTTCCCTTAATTCCAGTCACAAAGCCTTCAAATATTAATTTCATATGAAGCACGGCAATCAAAGGAGCCAGAGACAGAGTCAAGGCTGCAATCAGGCCCGCATCAATGGGCTGGGGGACCAAGTTTTCTACCTGGGGCGGTCGCAAGTTCAAGGAGAAGATCTTCATCAGAAATAGGCAACCCACCAGAAGGGAGTTGGGATCTATGCCCATTTTGATGTATAACCCCCTTTGGAGAGTGCTGATCTTCGTCCACGCCTGAGGCCTGGGTAAAGTACTCAACGTCGTTGCTTTCACAGCAGAAAAACCCACTGGATTCAATTTCAATTTCTTTGGGGCACCGGACCAAGTAATTCCTTCGAGCCCACTCTCCTTTTGAGATTGAGGGGTCTCGTACTTGCGTCTTCAGTGGGATACACCGCCCCCATAGCGAAAACTGGAGTAGTGGACTTTGGAGACTCTCTCATCGCCCCCCTGCCAAGTTTTAAGGTAAAAAGCAGCCCTCAGCCCCTGGAAACAGGGCCCCACTAACCTGTAATATGGTCCCTGGGGTCTGCGAGGGAGTGGTGGAGGGGGGTGGTACGGGAGCCACCTCCTTCAGGATCTTAGGGGTCAGTGAGTCGGGTTTCCTATAGGCAAAACGGGAGATGGAAGAAAGTGTTTCGGGCAACAACCCTGTAGGTTGCCAACATGTTTTCAAATTGGACAGGGCGAAAGGCTTCCCAGATGAAATGAACTGGTTCTTTACAGTTTTGGCAGTTGGAAAGGGCGGCCACTCAGGCTCCATCCCAGAGTTGGTATCATTGTGGTCCACTACAGTGAACACGGGGACTCCGTCTTCCCTCAGGTTCTTACACTGGGAATTCAGAAGACAGCTGCTGGGGGCCCTGATGGGCCCCCCCCGCTCAGCCACAACGGACCCCTTGGGTAAGGTCGCCCTCTTGCTAACTGGACCATCTGTTCGAGGCCCCTGGGGTGGAGGAGTATCAGCTTTGGTTTCCCCCTGTGTTTCCTCCAATGGGTTGGATACCTCAAGGGGGCTAAAAGATAGTTGTACAGGGTCTTGCCACTCTAAAATGTTCTCGGCCGATGTTGTTGAAGCCGTGATTTGTACTTGCACTTTCAAAAGCGGGGGATCAGCAATTTTTGTGGGCAGCAGATCAGGCAAAAGGTCCATATCCGATAGGGCCCCAGGCCCTGTGGTAACAACCTCCAAAGATATCACATCCAAATCTAGGTCCTGGCCCTCACCTGCCCCCTTATTCACCCATTGCTCTGACATTGCTCTATTACACTCTGCGTGCATAATGGAGAGAACTTATTTCCCCCCCAGGGGAAGGGGTGTAACCCCGCTAGTAGCGGTACTGTGAGTCCAAACCCCTGACTCACCTTTGCTAGCTTTGCAGGGACAGGACTCATCACTCCTCTCTTGGGGGCACCAGTGTTCTAGAGGTCTCCTACAGGTGGGGGTGAGTGGAGCTTACACGGAGTGGAGTACTCATGGTTCCACAAAGTTGGTAAACGCTGGGCATGACGGCACGTTGGTTCTGCGGACTGCAGACTGACACTTGCCAGCACTTTGTGGCCGCTTCCCAGTCAAGCAAGAGTTTTGTTGGGCCACAGGGAGTGGAGCGCCAAGTTGCTCTACACAGCGTCCCCGGCCACGCCTAAGCTCCTTAAAGTAACAGGAAACAAATTTGGTCAGAAAGACCACGCCAACTCCCAGCAGAGGTAATCAAAAATATTGCAGCGGCAACAACTCCACAATGTCAGAAACAAAACCAGCAGTGTCTCCTTTCACTGCAGACTGATACTTGCCGGCACTTATACATATATATAGAGCTTATATGTGAGGTCTATGGTCAGATTAGAGGCTGATCAACCCAACCCAATGGGCATGGCCAGGCTTCATCCCTAATGACGGTGTGTACTTCTTCGCGAATGTTGTTTCTGATAGTTTATTTGATAATATGTTTAAAAATAGCTGAAGTGTTCATTCAGGATTGCCCCCAGGAATTTATGATTACTGTTTTTATCGCCAAAGAATTTTACTTGAGACTTCTCTGATGCGTGTGTTTCAGCTAAATGTTTTCCAATGGGAAAATTTCAGTCTAAATTCTGTGGTGAAAAGCAACACTGTACCGGATTCTTTGGCGTGGTTAGTTCAGTAAATCTTTAATAAAAGCAATGCAGGTTGAACACAGGTGTAGGCAGCTCACAGTCCACAAGCAATTCCGGCAGTGTGTTACCCCACCTCTTTACCAACAACTTATATAGGTTTTCAACACACTGCCAATGCAATGAGAGGGACATTCTATTACTTCACTAAGGAGCATATCACTTCTCCCAATTAACACAAGGATCTTCTATGATAAGAAGGCATAGCCTATTGTGCCAAGGTCACTCTCACCATCTTCAAGAGATACCAAAAAAGATGTGGATTCATAATAAAATGAAGACATTAAGAGTCACATTTCTTATTATCCTACAATTAAGGCTGCATCATATCTGAATATACTTTTGTCAAAGTAGGCGAGGTTATGAAAAAATATGCTAATGCAGCAGAAACCTAGCATAAAAGTAAATATTGTTTCTGCCTGCTACGTGTCTTTTCTCTAACCTGATTAGAAGCATATCATTCAAACTGCAGTCTCTCTCTAAACTACACAAAGCCTGGGTGCTAAAAATAAATGCCTATTTCTCTTGCATCAGTGCACTTTTCTCATTTTCATGTGAATTCACTCAGAATTACATTTCCCATCTACATTTTTCAGACAATCATTTATATTTAACTGCATTTTTCTTCTACAGTCCTTAATAGCTTTCAGATGTCGTAATCTTCTTTTGTTAAGTGTTCATGTAATGGCTCCAATGGTGCTGATGGTCGAGCTGCAATTGTCCAGGAGGCTGAAGTTAATGAACATCTGCTTTCAGGGAACTGTTTGTACTGCAGAAGATGTAAATAAATACAATGGGTGAATAGCATATTCCAGCTTTTTGGAGAGCTGTTCAACAACATAAGGACACTTGTCCTGCTGTTTATGTTTTTATTCTGTTATTTGTGTCCAGTGGCTAAGAACTAAAACATGTAATATTCTCCATGGAGGTACAGAAGATCTGTTAATCTGCATCACAGTTTCAAAAAGTAAAACCCAAACATTCAGAACAATCCTTCATAAAAAGAAGAAAACACCTTTTTGAATGTCAATAAATACAAATTGTGAAGAGTTTACATTTGCTTTTTTTGATAAATTATTAAACTGTTAAAGATATGCGGTAGGTATATGTTTGCCTTAGTAACGTGCACTGCTGTATTAGCAATAAAACATTCCATAAAACACTAGCCTCTAAGAAAGAGTACTTTACCAACTGTAACAGACAAATAGTAGGTAAGTGTAGAAAAAAAATGTGACCCCTACCAAACATTACAGGCAGACAAAGCCTGCTGACTATTTATTTTATCTTGTTGTGCTGTTTTTTTTTACATTGCAAGATTGTTTAATCTTACTTTCAAGATGAAAATTGTAGTGTTGACAAACAAGACATGTGCCTGGACCTTTATTACAGAAACCACTTCTGGACTGTTCTCTGGTATATAACTGAAAAGGGAAAACATATTTCTACTGAAGACAACCAAGTACACATAAAATACTTTTTAACCTCATGCTTTGCACAACATTTTTGCTGTCTAGCACTGCATAACATACATCTTTTAAATTATAATCCTTGGGTCATGAGCAGAATAACCCAATTCATTTAAATTAAAGAAATTCCCACTTATTCTAAATTGAAATACTTGTGTGTATTGTGACAGCCAGAAAACAACCGAGTGTAAGGCTACCCCTCCCTCTCTTGTACAGGTGAGTTCACCCATCTCTGGAAATTGTGCAGTTGTAAAACAAATGCTGCACGCGACCTCTAATTTTTCATACAGTAAAGGTATTAAAATAAATGGCCCTGGCATGGCTTACCTCCTTTCTCTCTGACCGTGCCTCCCAGGTGGAACTTGGGTACTTTCTCTCCTCTAGCACTCTCTCTACTTGTGGTGTCCCGCAAGGATCTAACCTATCCCTCTGGTTATTCAATGTCTGCATGGCCCCTATAGCCCACAGGTCTTTACAGGTCTCTACCTTCACCTCTAACTTTCTATGTTATGCGGATGACACACAGCTTTCCTTCAGGCTACCCTCTGCTTCTTCTTCCTCCTTGCTCATTCTGCAATTCAGTCTTGGTGTGCTGCTAACAATTTCTGCCTCAATGCCAGTAAGACAGAGATCGTCCACATTGGGACCCCTGCCCCTGCTTTCCCAATGGCCAGCGCTCTGAGTCCTATGGGTGTGTAGAGGCAAAAAGTCTGGGGGGTATTTTTTACTCCACTCTCTCCTTCTCTTGTCACATCTCAGACATCTCTAAAAAGTCACACTACCAGCTGCACCTCCTCAGAGGTATTCTACCTTTTCTCACCTTCCTCCAAAGGCTCACCCCCTCCAGAGCCCTTGTTTTCTCTAGACTGGACTACTGCAACATCCTCTTTCTCAATCTTCATACTTCTACTCTCCGTCAGCTACAACTCACCCAGAACAGAACTGCGGTACTTATCCTTGGCCTTTAACCCAGGTACTGCATCTCTCTGGTGCTAAAATCCCTCCATTGGCTCCCTGTGGCTGCTAGGATCAAGTTCAAGACCCTCTGCATAGTCCACAAGGCTTTCTGGGGCCAGGGCCCGCACTATCTGCAACGCTCTCTTCCTAAATACTCTCCTTCTAGAGCCCTCCGATTGGCCTCCTCCAACTCTTTGCATGTGAGCCATTTTTCCAATCAGATATTTGGGGGTAGATCTTTATCCTCTGCAGGTGCCTCCCTCTGGAACAGCCTCCCTGCCTCTCTCTGCCTCAAGCCGGAGCTCCTTAGGTTCCAGAAACTCCTCAAGACCTTCCTCCTCTCTTCCTCTTTCTCCCTCCCTCTCCCTTGCTAACCTCCTCTCTCTTCTCTCCAGCTTCACTCCTACATATCTCCCCTAACTCTGTTCAACTTTGCGGACTGGTCGCCTGGCTCACTTCCAGAGCCTCACAGGTCCCAGGGTCCCCCGCCAGTCTTTGCACTTACCACCGGGCCTCTACACTCCCTCAGCACTACTGCACTTTCAGCCTACGCTCTATGAGAGCGGCTACCTCTCTTTCCATAACCCTGGGCCCTACTGGACTGGGTGCATTTGTTCCCCTTCCCCTCTCCCTTGCACCTCTGTCTGTACACTTGCATGACCTGAATTTACTAAGCCTAGTGAGTTCTGTCTTGTTCCCCCTTTGTCTCCCCTCCCTCATCTGGTTGCGCATGTTACACTTTCATACACTTGCACTAGGAGAAATACTGTCAGGCCTAGTATGCTAGTTGATTTTTTGTTAGATCATTCGGAAACTTAAAGTCCTAAGAATGACTACTTTATTCTATTGTTCCCTTCCCACCTTGAAGCGCTTTGAAGCACTTCACTAGTGTATAAGCGCTGTACAAAAAAAACAATTACAATTACAATTACGTGGATAACAAACATAGATAGAGCAATGCTGATATGTATTCCCTGCAGGTGCGACAGTAGATTCCCATGCCCACCAGCGGAGAAAACCGTGATTAACCATGTAGCTTTAATTAGCTCCCCAATAAAAGAAATGCTGAACCGTCCCTGTGTGTGAATCAGGTACAGGTCAGTAACCTAATCCGGAAAACGAATTTGAGGCAGTTTTGTACTCAAATGGGCCGCATTCAGTAACTCGATGTCCATACTTGTATCCCCACAGTTTCAAAAGACAAGACAAAGGGGTAGCTGTACCATTGTTACCAATCACCATCAACCAGGAGGTCTAAACAGGTTAGGCCTATCTACATGTCCATTTCTTACCTGCAAAAATGGAACAAGTTTCCAAATATGGCTGTTGTACTGCATATATATCACTTTATTGCACTAACCTCCAGAAGACAGTGTGTGTATTTTGATGTATAATCACGGTATTAACACACTTTATAATCATGGTATTGATGCACTTTAAGAAGTAGGAAAACTGTTCTGCACCTATTTTGCTGCTATTTATTATAATGATGTCTATTATGTTGTGTCTGAAACTTCTATTATGTGGCAACCTGTGACAACAAAATGTGGAATAATTAGACCAAGTGCCATTAATCAGGAGGTCTGAACACGTTAGGTCTATCTGCATGTCCATTTCCTACCTGCAAGACTAGAACACGTTTCCAAATATGGTTGTTGTACTGCTTAGATAGCACTTTGTTGCACTAACCCCCAAAAAGCATGTTGTGTATTTTGACATATAATCATGGTATTGATGCACTTTATAATCATGGTATTGGTGCACTTTATAATCATGGTATTGGTGCACTTTATAATCATGGTATTGGTGCACTTTAAGGATAAGGAAAGCTATTCTGCACCTATTTTGCTGCTATTTGTTATAATGATGTCTTATATGTTGTGTTTGAAACTTGTATTGTGGGGCAACCTGTGAAATTCTGGAAGAATTATATATTGTACTTCATGTTTGTTTTAATGAGATGTTTTTTGAATAAATGTACTGTATGAAAAATTAGAGGTCACGTGCAGCATTTCTTTTACAACTGCACAATTCTCAGAGATAGGTTAACTCACCTGCACAATAGACGGAGGCGTAGCCTTACACTCACTTGTTTACTGTTTGATATTAGCCCCACCTTTGAGTGAAGCTTCCCGTAAACATAAAAATAGGGGTTGACCCATTGTATACAAAAATTGAGTGTGATAGCATCAGGTTCATGACCCTGTCAAAGAAATGTGTTCTTGTTGTTTTGTTTTTAATGATGTGATGTAATTTTATTTAATCGTTTTGTATGTGTTGTAAAGATGTTATCATCAAAAATAACAATACATTTTCTTAAAAAGTGTGTTGTTGCACGTTGAAGCAACTCTTGTGCTGGATGGAATTACCAATAAAGATCTCAGACCAAATAACCGGACAGACTCAAGGAATATGGCAAAGTACTGCTTTATTCTCAGGTTAAATAAAGCATGGTGAACTGACACAGATGCTTGCACACTCACACACAAACTTTATTACATAGAGGCCTTTTACCCCAATATGCATCATCTATGACTTCATCCTACGTGGCAAACCATAAAACCTATTAGTGGGATGTATTGGATTAGGGGACCATATCTACTTATGGGAGGCATACGGGTTAATACTTCATTGGCTGTCTCTTATCTGTAAGACAACCCTCGAACTACCTCTACATACGTATAATACTGATTATAGCAAACAAAATGGTAGCAGATTGGTCAATGCAACATTGTATAGCAGTTTGCCCCAAAGACCCACTGATTGGTTGGCATTCGCACTCAACCTTGGACTTTTGAGTTGGCTAGCAGCACGTAAGGAGACCGAAACCCAGGTGCTTGGATCACGTCAGATTACTCCCCACATTCCCAATTAGTCCATCATCTCTCATCAGACCAGCCATGAGCCACATTTACCTGTCTGTAGTTGACCTTGTAGCCTGTTCTCTGTTCTAGGACATTCAATTTAGTGAAACCACATCACTATCTTCATGCAAGCCTTGATAAAAAGCCCTTGTTTTTGACTTCTAAGTCACATGTGAAGAGACCACGAATTCATCTTTTTCAGCCTCTGATTTGCTGCTATTTAAATTCAATTATACTGGATGTCATTGCTTCTCTTGGCCTATAGAGACTTGCTGACCCTAATTTGCATAGATTTTATACACCTTTAATTGTCCAATACTTGGCTCTTGCAAATGTTTTCATTTCTTTAATCTTAGAGAAATATGTCTTACATCCATGACTCATTAATCCGTCGGCCTCCCTTTGTGCTTTACAGCTATTCATTAAAAATAGCATCCTTGATCCCAAGCCAACAGGAAGCTGTTCTTCCAGCATCTCCTGACTCTACAACCCTGATCATCGTCTGAGGTAGTTGAACTGAATATTTACACGATCCGGCGTCCATTTTCCAACTATGGCCGTCTTGCCACGTTATATATTCCTCTAAAGCAAGCTTCTATGTATCTTTTCTACCTTGCGTTACTGCGTATTTACACTTATTGGTCAGCAAGTTGCTTTATCTTCTTGTGCATACATGATTACTTTATCATTTTATAATTTTGTACATGTTTCTGTTGTCACTTCAGTTACATCATCACTCTTCAGTATTTTCAGATCTTTTCAGCATGGCTTTGTATATCTGCTTTATGACATCACTCTACCCACGTTAATGGTTAAACCTGCAGTTTGGAAAGCCGCAAACCTGCAACATTTTACCAACCCCTGGGTTTCTGAGATTTGCACAGCCTTATGCTGGAGCTTTGAAATTATTAAACAGATAACGCATGTTGGGTTTCCACAGTATCAGAGCAGCCTCTATTACTGTCAATGGCAATTCAATTGGCTTTGATAAAGCATTTGTTTTGCCTAGCTAGAACTTTTCATATGTCTAGAAGGAAGGTTCAGACTCTCTCAGTTGGGAATTGGTCAACAGCATTGGGTTCTATGACTGTCCCCTGCCATATCACGGGGACCAAGGAAAGGTTAACCATGGAATTCTGCACCATATCTTCCATGGACCCATCATTCACTGGTCAGGGAATGTATGTGACCCTCTAAGTCACATCTTGTGGTCCCAGAGAAAAGCAGGGGATCAGGGCAAAACAGCAAAAAATCATCTGCTTAAAATACAACAAAGTCTGTTTTAAACCTCATTTTGCCATGCCAACCTTACACATAATATAATACTAATATATTATTATCGATTGTGGTGGAGGCATCCTATAGAAGTGCGGAGAAAGAATTCATACAAGATGACATACTGGAAGTCATTAGGAAATAAAAGACAGTCTAGGTCCCCTGGACCCGATGTGCTAGCTTCAATCACCATTAAGTAGAGTGCTGAGATTTGGTCTCTTTTTATAGTGTCTTCAAAGATATTATAAATACATCACAAGTTCCTATCTCTTGGCAAACCGCATAACTTATTCCGCTCTACAAAACAGGCAACAGGGCTATGCTTTTCAATTACAGACCGATTGTGATCTTGGACCCAATAAGGACCATTTTTGCTACCTTCATTTTAAAAGTGTAACCAATTCGGTAGTTTTACCTTTTAACAATATAAAGATATGGCAGGGATTGGACCTTTTTTCAAGAACTCACCTTCAGAGTGGATTCCGAGAAGCGTCTGTGTCAGAGTTGTCAGAGAACCGATGCTATAGGAATCCCCCTGGAACTCCTCTCCCAGACCGCGACATAAAGTCCCAGTCGGAGAGAAGAACCCCAGGGAAACCCTCCAAGGGAATAAAACCCTGCACGTCTGGGAATCGTCTGCTTCACGGATTTCTTCTAGGCAGAAGGCTGGTTCCAGATGGAGATGTCTATCCAGGGAAAGACGAGAAATAGAAATGGTAAGTAGTTGTAAAGCGAAGGGTACGTGAGGTAAGGGAAAGGAAGGACTGGACTAGATACCCTTAAAGTGTAGATTAGTGGGAAACGGATGCTGGGACCGAAGATCCGGATGCGAAGGTAGTTCCACTATTTAAGAAACAAAGTTAGATTTAGACAAGGAGAAATGATAGTGACTGGGCATATATCAGTAGCATGTACCGGTAGGAGATATCTTTACCTCAGAGGAAGCCGGGTAGGAATTGGAATGGGCGCGCAAATGAGGTGTGTGTGTCTGTGTACGCGCTTGTTTCCGAGATAAAGTGTAGAGGCTTCTGATCTGGGGGTACCAGTCGCTCTTTTCTAACAGTTGGAAAAGAAACAGAGTTAGTAGCTCAGAGTACGTAAGAAAGGACAGAGAGACAAGCCTAGGTCCGTACTTACGAAGCGTTGTCGTAGAAGAGTAGCAATGCATCGGCTTGCTGGAGAGGACGCCAGATAAGCTGTTCGTGGAGTAGGCGGCGGAGACCCACTGCATTTCGTGAGTCGAACATCTAGACCTCTGCACGCGGACCGAGCCGCCATCTTGGGAGAAAAAATGCAAGCTGCATAGCGTTGAGTCCACCGATGCCAGAGGGACCAGCGCTTCCTAAGAGGCGTGACAAAAAGAACTTGAGACATGGGTCACCTCCTCTAATAAAATATCATAGGAAAGTGAACAACTGGCAAAAAAAAGGCAAAAGGTAACTCAGCGCTTACACACACAAGAGTATAGATAAGACAAAAATAGGCTGCAGGTGTCTGGGAGGCATGGGTATACTGCCTATATACACCACTGTAAGTGAACAACAAAAACGACAATCCCAGAAACACTGCGCCACAAATAGTCAAAACAATAGTGCACAAATTGCATTTATTAAGGGTAAATGATCAGCCTGACACGTGTTTCAAGCTATCCAGCTCTTCTCTGAGGCTTGGAAGATAGCATGACTTGGTTCCAAGTCACAAAATGGGCAAAACAGCCTATAATGGCATACCAGTTACTCTCACGCTTCGCAGTTGCGGAAACAATCTCAACATGGAACGAAACCGAATGTGATTCCTCTAAGCGCTTAGCTGGATGGCAATTTGTGCACTGTAGTTTTGACTATTTGTGGCGCAGTGTCTGGGATTCTCGTTTTTGTAATAAAATATCATATGCTGTAGTAGGGTTCCGTAAAATGATGGGAACTTCACTGAATGGTTTAATTATACCTCTATTGCATGCACACTCCCATAACAAACATGCAAAGACTATATATAGGTATAGATCTTTCTAGTGCTTTTGAAAGGGTTAATAGGGTTACCCTTTGGAATAAATTGAGAATGCAGTTGTTTTCCTAAGGCCTACTAAAACTCACAATGTTGCTACAGCAAAATTCTAAAATACAAATCAGATTGAATAAGGATGGTGATCTCTCCCAGGCAATCTCCACTTGTATTGGACGGTGACAGGGTTTTTCTTGAACCCCCCCCATACCTTTTAATCTGTAGACATCAGACATAGCAGAGTTATAGGAGACACTTACAGGCCGATTCATGGAATCAACGTGCGCCGAAAAAACGGCGCACGCGTGCGAAAACGTGCGATTCGCAGAGAAACAGCGAAAATCGCAGTGCAAGTGCGATTATCGCACAGAAAACATCGCACATCAATTCATGGAAGCCCGTGCACGCGCGAAATGTGGGATGTGCGCTGAGAAAGTGCGCGGCGCACGCTGGCGCACGCTGGCGCACAGGTCATCGAACGCCGTGCGATAAGGCCACAGCGATTTCGCACATAGCGCGGCGCACATAACAAAAGTAGGCGTAACACAGGGCGTCACACGCAGAATGGGGAACAACTCGTGAAAATGTGGGCGTCACGGGGGAATTACAGGAGGCAAGTGCGCAGAACGCCCAAACGCTCGCCTACAACACGTACTCATGGAATCGAATAGGGAAAAACAGCGCACGGCCAAAGACGCGCACAGGCCCATACATGTCCGCCACGCAAGCAGGCGGTAGCGTCCCTGCGCAGGAAAAAAATGTGCGCCAAAGTCCTACACGCGCGAGAAGGCCCACACGCGATCGGGCCTGGGGGAGCGTGTGCGTGTATTACAGGGGTGCGCGTGAAGTTCCACACGCGATTGGCCTGGGCGCGTGTATTTCAGGGGCTCGCGGGTGTTTACACACGCGATCGGGCCTGGGGGAGCGTGTGCGTGTATTTCAGGGGTGCGCGAGAAGTCCTACACGCGAATGGCCTGGGTGCGTGTATTCCAGGGGTGCGCAAGAAGTTCTACACGCGAATGGCCTGGGTGCGTGTATTCCAGGGGTGCGCGAGAAGTTCTACACGCGAATGGCCTGGGTGCGTGTATTCCAGGGGTGCGCGAGAAGTTCTACACGTGATTGGCCTGGGCGCATGTATTTCAGGGGTGCGCGGGAAGTTCCACACACGATTGGGCTACGTGCGTGTATTTCAGGGGTGCGCGGGAAGTTCTACACGCGATTGGCCTGGGCGCGTGTATTTCAGGGGTGCGCGGGAAGTTCCACACACGATTGGGCTGCGTGCGTGTATTTCAGGGGTGCGCGGGAAGTTCTACACGCGAATGGCCTGGGTGCGTGTATTTCAGGGGTGCATGGGAAATTCCACACGCGATTGGGCTGCGTGCGTGTATTTCAGGGGTGCGCGGGAAGTTCCACACGCGATTGGGCTGGGCGCGTGTATTACAGGGGCTCGTGGGTGGTTTCACACGCGATCTGGCCTGGGGGAGCGTGTGCGTGTATACCAGGGGTGCGCAGAAAGTTTTACACGCGATTTCAGCAGGGGACGTGTATTTCAGGGGTGCCGGGGAGTCCTACATGTGATTTGCCAGTGTGGGTCCTCCCAGGTGTTCCCTGTACACCCTCCACGGCCCCTGCAGGCAGCCCACACCACAGGGGACTAACCTGCATCCCTGGTCATGTCCCGCAGGCAGCCCACCCAACATGGGCATGCCCCCCAGCAAAGGCACATGTCTCCTTGCACTAATGATCACCAACTCATGTCCCCTTGCACCCCCACCCCCAGAATTGCGGGGCACCTGCCAGCAGGCCCCCACCCATGTCCAACTAATGTTCCCCACCACCCCCACCCCCCAGCAGTGCAGGGGCACCCACCACCAGGCCCCCACCCATGTCTCCCACCACCCCCACCCACAGCATTGCGGGGCACCTGCCAGCAGTCCCCCACCCATGTCCAACTCATGTTCCCCACCACCCCCACCCCCCAGCAGTGCAGGGGCACCCACCACCAGGCCCCCACCCATGTCTCCCACCACCCCCACCCGCAGCATTGCGGGGCACCTGCCAGCAGGCCCCCACCCATGTCCAACTCATGTTCCCCACCACCCCCACCCCCCAGCACTGTGGGGCACCTGCCAGCAGGCCCCCACCCATGTCCAACTCATGTTCCCCACCACCCCCACCCCCCAGCACTGTGGGGCACCTGCCAGCAGGCCCTCACCCATGTGCAACTCATGTTCCCCAGCCAACATGTCATCACAATCTAGATCCCTGGTCCCTATGGTCAGCCTCAAAATGCAAAACACCCACCCGAGTATTGCATCCACCCACTCATAATTTGCAATTACATCACAGAACATCAATTGCAAGTTCCGAAACAAACACATCTCCCTCACATACACCCAATGGGTGTCAGTGAATCTCAAAACACATATCATGAAATGCATGAAACCAATGAGATACCACACATTGAAGTTCACCAAAAAAAATATGTATTAAAGGAAACATAAATAGAATAAAAAATGAAGAAACAGAAATGTGAATGTACAAAAATTAAAAGAAGCATGTCCGTGAAAAAAAGCAAAACCAAAAATAAAATTCCAAAGTAATGTTGTCCAAAGTCAATGTCCACAAAACAAAATCCAATGGGAAATAAAAAAGAAAGCCATTGCTCCATGGTTAAAAAGTGAAAAAAAAATACAATCCAACAGTGAACTATGTACATGGGAACAAGCCAGGGTCCATTATCCCAACAAAAGAAAGGAAACCTATCTAACTACACTAACTAATAAAATAAACTGTATACAAAAATGTGGCCAATGTCCGAAAGGTCCAAATAAAATCAAAACAAAAATGAAACCTAACACTACCTACATAACTATGCACAAGGGCAGCGGGCTAGTTTCACGGCTCACTTGTGGATGTCCCGGGCCAGGGCATCATCGAACTCCTCCTCAATGTCCCGGAGGCGGTCCTCCTCCATGTCCCCGAGGGTCCGCAGGGCCGTCGACGTCTCCACCTCCAAACCCCTGCGGATTGCCTCGAGGCACTCGGCCCGCCTCAGGGCCCTCCGCATGGAGTTCTCCACCCTGACCATTGTGAGCCGTGCCTCTTCCGCCCGCTGCCGCTCCGCATCTATGGCGTGGCCCAACCGCTGCCACACGGAAGACACTCTCTGTCCTGGGTCCTCCTGCCCTCCGGCCGATGCCTGCCCCTCCGATGTTGAAGGCCCCGAGCCTTCATGGCTCCCACCACGTTGCTGCTGCTGCTGTGCCTCTGCCCGTGCACTGCCTCCTGCTGCCTGCACATCCTCCGCCGGCTGGGGTGCAGTCGTAGATGTGGCCACCCCTGCTGGACGTCCGACTCCCGACTGTGGCAGGGAGGATGCCTCCTCCACCAGCCTGGCCGCACCGTCAGAGGCAGCTCCACAGGGCACTCAGGTGACTGATGGGTGGGAAGATGGCACAGAGGACGACTGGCGCGTAGGGGGTCCAGTTGAGGAGGGGGTCGTAGCAAGCCCCATCAGACGGAGGAATCCGGCCTGGGTGACCTGTCCCAGCAGGCTGACGTGGTCAACGAGCCATTCGAGATGACGTGCAGTCTCTTCATGAAAAGACTGCAGGTCACCTCGCATGGCCCGTTGACGCAACGCCACACCAGCCAGGACAGGCTCAACCCGGACCCGGATAGCCACGTCCGCAGGCAGAGGAAGGCCAGTTGACGTGAGCTCATCCCCTGCCTGAAAACGGATCTGGACGTAGGCATCCCTGCTGGTGCAAGATGATGCAGGAACAGGATCAGGGGCAGGATTGCACACAGGCACCTCCGCGGCGGCCTGTGCTGCCTCCTGTCCCTGGTCCTGCACTGCACCACTAGCACCAGTGGGATCCCCACCTCCAGACCCCGTCTCTGGTGCTTGCACGGCCTCCTCCTCCACCAAACCCCCCACCAACCTGGATGACTCCGTGCCATCTTCCCCTGTTGGGCCCTGTGGGGTCCCAGCTGCCCCTTCTGCTGCCGAGGAGTCCAACTCCAACCTCCGCCTCTTGGACCTCCCCCCGGCAGCTGCGGCCTGGGACGCGGCACCGGACTCCTCACTCCCCGACGAGATCACAACATGGGAGGGGAGCCGGGCCTTGCGTCTCCGGCTGGCGGTGGGATCCCCGCCGCTGTGCTCCACAGCACCTTCTCCGCCCTCTTCATCAGTTGACGCTGCAGACAGGGAGAAACATAACACATACAATGGACACATACACACATGACAGTTGTACATGAGTGGCATTGGCAAACCTCAGACATGTCATCACAATCCCCAACACACATGTCATTACAACTCGCACACATGAGCCATACTACAGCCATATCGCAACTGCCACCACCATCCATACACATACAACAGCATGATCAGCCAAAGGTGAGCCAGACATCACATGCAACACAGAAAGTGCACCACACATGTACACACACCACCACACTTGCATGCATGTGTACACCTCTGCCAAGTGTTGCAGTGTTCAGACGGGCATCCATGTCACATCTGCCAATCAGGCTTCCACATACCGCTGTCACATGCATCCATGTTGCATCACTGTCGCACCCTTGTCAAATACACACACATGCACATGAACACAGTGCTGATACATGCAGCCAAAAACAACATACATGCGTGGCATCACGGACATGTCTACTTACATACACATTAATCCAAACATGTGTGCCCACACAACTGCATTTGGCATGCAAGCCTACACACACAAGCACCATCCATGTCTCACACATTCCAGCCCTCGCATGTGTCAGCCCCACGGCCCTGTACACCCCCACCCATACTCGACCCCATACAAACAGATGTGCAACCTGCACACTACTGAATAATCACCACACGCACTGCTCACAATCAGGATGCATGTACACTCACCGCTCGACTCCAGACGGGTCTGCCTCTCAAGGACCTGGACGTGGAGCGCTGGGGATATGCGTTCCAGGACCCTCATCTGTTCTTCCGACAAGTGGCCCCGGTGCCCCTTGGCATCCGCTGCCTTCAAGAGGCGCTGGGCCTTGTTCAGGGTCCTGGACCTGAAGACCTCCCAGCGCTTCTTGACATGTTGTAAGTCGCGGACTGCCACCCCCTCCGCGTTGATGGCAGACACGATGTCAGTCCAGATCCGAGTCCGTCCTTCCTTGTCGGCGCGGGAACTTCCGAAGAGGGCATCATACTGCCCCAGGACTTGCTCCACCAGGACACCAACCTCGGTGGCACTGAAGCTGGTGCCCCTCTGCCTCTCTGGACGGGGGTTGTCAGTGGTCTCAGATGGTGTTTGCCCCGACATGACAACCCCAGAGGCAGGAGTGGGTGGGTAACTGGGTCCTGGGGCTGGGCTGTGGAGCGATGGAATCCCAGTCGGGAGTCTTCGGTTCCAGCAGGGGTGGTCACAGCAACAGCACCCCTGGCTGATGTGCAGGCAGCAAATGGCAGGGCACGTGGGCAGCAGGCAGTCAGGCAGCAGCAGATGGCAGGTGGGAGCGTGCTCGGGGCTCTGGGGGGCAGTAGTTCGGCCTTCTGGGCAGGAGCGTGGTCTTCCGTGTGCTTACGCGTGGCCAGCTTGATACGGAGTGATTTGGCACGTGAAAATTCTGCACGTCAGCGTGTAAATCGAGGAAAGGCACTTAGCGCGTAAGCGCGTCAGCACGCATATGCGATTCCATTGGACCAAAGGCCCTTAGCGTGTATGCGTGTCTGTGACGTATCGCGCACGGGCGTTGCTTTTCGTGGGGTGCGGTGCGTGTGTCTTGCAGGCGTTGGGGTTCACACGCTATTACTTCACAGCGGGTGGGTTTTGGCTATGCGTTCTTCTACACGCAAGGCAGACGGTGAGTGGTACCCTGCTCCCCCAGGCCCGATCGCGTGTGAAACCACCCGCGAGCCCCTGCAATACACGTACACGCTCCCCCAGGCCAGATCGCGTGTGAAAACACCCGCGAGCCCCTGCAATAAACGCATACGCTCCCCTAGGCCAGATCGCATGTAAAACCACCCGCGAGCCCCTGTAATACACGCGCCCAGGCCAATCGCGTGTGGAACTTCCGCGCACCCCTGAAATACACGCACCCAGGCCATTCGCGTGTGGAACTTCCCGCGCACCCCTGAAATACACGCGCCCAGGCCAATCGCGTGTGGAACTTCTCGTGCACCCCTGAAATACACGCACACGCTCCCCCAGGCCCGATCGCGTGTGAAACCACCCGCGAGCCCCTGTAATACACGCTCCCAGCCCAATCGCGTGTGGAACTTCCCGCGCACCCCTGAAATACACGCACCCAGCCCAATCGCGTGTGGAACTTCCCGCGCACCTCTGAAATACACGCGCCCAGGCCAATCGCGTGTGAAACTTCCTGCGCACCCCTGAAATACCCGCACGCAGCCCAATCGCGTGTGAAACTTCCCGCGCACCTCTGATATACACGCACACGCTCCCCCAGGCCAGATCGCGTGTGAAACTTCCCGCGCACCTCTGAAATACACGCACACGCTCCCCCAGGCAAATCGGGTGTGGAACTTCGTGCGGACCCCTGAAATACACGCGCCCAGGCCAATCGCGTGTGGAACTTCCCGCGCACCCCTGAAATACACGGGCCCAGGGCAATCGCGTGTGGAACTTCCCGCGCACCCCTGAAATACACGCACCCAGGCCATTCGCGTGTAGGACTTCCCGCACACCCCTGAAATACACGCACGCAGCCCAATCGCGTGTGAAACTTCCCGCGCACCCCTGAAATACACGCACGCAGCCCAATCACTTCCTGCGCACCCCTGAAATACACGCGCCCAGGGCAATCGTGTGTGGGACTTCCCGCGCACCCCTGAAATACACGCGCCCCGGCCAATCGCGTGTGGAACTTCCCGCGCACCCCTGAAATACATGCACCCAGGGCAATCGCGTGTGGAACTTCCCGCGCACCCCTGAAATACACGTGCCCAGGGCAATCGCGTGTGGAACTTCCGCGCACCCCTGAAATACACGCACCCAGGCCATTCGCGTGTGGAACTTCCCGCGCACCCCTGAAATACACGCGCCCAGGCCAATCGCGTGTGGAACTTCTCGCGCACCCCTGAAATACACGCACACGCTCCCCCAGGCCCGATCGCGTGTGAAACCACCCGCGAGCCCCTGTAATACACGCTCCCAGCCCAATCGCATGTGGAACTTCCCGCGCACCCCTGAAATACACGCACCCAGCCCAATCGCGTGTGGAACTTCCCGCGCACCTCTGAAATACACGCGCCCAGGCCAATCGCGTGTGTAACTTCCTGCGCACCCCTGAAATACCCGCACGCAGCCCAATCGCGTGTGAAACTTCCCGCGCACCTCTGATATACACGCACACGCTCCCCCAGGCCAGATCGCGTGTGAAACTTCCCGCGCACCTCTGAAATACACGCACACGCTCCCCCAGGCAAATCGCGTGTGGAACTTCGCGCGGACCCCTGAAATACACGCGCCCAGGCCAATCGCGTGTGGAACTTCCCGCGCACCCCTGAAATACACGGGCCCAGGGCAATCGCGTGTGGAACTTCCCGCGCACCCCTGAAATACACGCACCCAGGCCATTCGCGTGTAGGACTTCCCGCACACCCCTGAAATACACGCACGCAGCCCAATCGCGTGTGAAACTTCCCGCGCACCCCTGAAATACACGCACGCAGCCCAATCACTTCCTGCGCACCCCTGAAATACACGCGCCCAGGGCAATCGTGTGTGGGACTTCCCGCGCACCCCTGAAATACACGCGCCCCGGCCAATCGCGTGTGGAACTTCCCGCGCACCCCTGAAATACATGCACCCAGGGCAATCGCGTGTGGAACTTCCCGCGCACCCATGAAATACACGTGCCCAGGGCAATCGCGTGTGGAACTTCCCGCGCACCCCTGAAATACACGCACCCAGGCCATTCACGTGTAGAACTTCTCGCGCACCCCTGGAATACACGCACCCAGGCCATTCGCGTGTAGAACTTCTCGCGCACCCCTGGAGTACACGCACCCAGGCCATTCGCGTGTAGGACTTCTCGCGCACCCCTGAAATACACGCACACGCTCCCCCTGGCCCGATCGCGTGTGAATCTTCTCGCGCACGCGTGTTCCCCACTTTTGCCAGTCCGGTAAACTGGTACAGTGTTGGCGCAGCCCTTTGCGATGGTTTTGCGATCTCGATGGCTTTTCCTTGCGCGAGGGCGTTCTTGGGGGCATAACTGGCGCTGCTGCAGGGTCGCTGCGCCACTCTGCGCCACGTCTGCTTTTGGAGGCGAGAATCCATGAATACGCTGTGCGCGGGAATTGGTTTTATCGCACGCGGCTGGCGCAGACATTCGCACGGGCACGCTGTGCGCCATCCGCGTGCGACACTTTTGGGAGGAATTACATGAATCGGCCTGTTAATTCTCATCCGGTAAAATTAGGCCATTGTCCATCAACTGGTTTGCCTATGGTATGATAATGTTTATTTGTAAAGCGCCTACACACAAGAGAAGGGTTTCAAGGCGCTGAAGGAGGGAGATAACAGGAGAAAAAACAACAGTCATTCAGAGCCCTTTAATTTCTGAATGGTACAAGTCTACACAGTCATAGTAAGTGCATATAATAAAATTAGCAGTGTAGATAACAGCAAATAAGTCTGACAACGATTTTGCAGTGTTTCCAAGTGCATAGAGGCGCAATCATGCAAGGAGGGGAGACAGGGAGGATAGATAGACAATCTTAAAGGCATGGTTTGTTCAGATCGTGCAAGTGCACAGATGTACAGTAGAGGGGAGGGGTGTTCCACGTGCACTCAGTTAGAAACTGGGGTAAGGGCTGAGAGAGGCCACTCTTATAGATGACTGACCAAGTGCAGTAGCAATGATGCACGTGCAGGCCCAGAGGCAAGTGCAAGAGGAGTGATGAGGGTGCCAGGAACCTGTGAGACTCTGAGGTACACCTGACGGGCAGGCGGTAAACTGTGCGGGAGAAGGAGGTAAAGAAGGATAGAGCGGAAAGAGAGGTTAGCAGGGTAGAGAGAGAGAGAAGCAAGAGGAGAAGAGGGAATGTCGTAAGACATTTCTGGAAATTAAGGAGATCGGGCTCAAGACGCAGGCCGGCAGAGAGGCTTTTCCAGATGGAGGCCCTTAGCCGATGATTTTATTTTTTAAAATTTAACCCTGATTGGACTTCAGTGAAAACATGCTGCTTTTTAAAAATGCTAGGCATAATAACACAATAGTAAATTTGTGGAAGTCCAACATTTTTATATTTTGAAAAGGAGGAACACCAAAGATCATGACCTGGTCTTGTGCGAGGGACTAAGCTGGAAAGAGTTAAAATCCTTCCATATTTGGTGTTTTCCCTTTTGAATACAGTTTAAAAAAAGAAAATGTAAAAATGGAGAAGCAAAGTTAAACCTCTGATAGCCAACTTTAAAATAAAAAGTATATTTTAGGCTTTCTGAACTTCCCCTAATTCCAGTAATTATGTTTTGTTGCACTAAGAGTATTCCTATAATCATCCAGGGCCTAGAAATTAGAGTAGACAATACGTAGAGTAGAGTAATACGTTGGAAGGACTAATATGGAAGACAGTTTTGTCTTTGCCTTCTAGTATGCCTAGCTCCGTAATATGACATCAATTTGGTTTAAACTCATTAGATACCTTGGTGTAATGGAAAAAAAGATGTCTTTGTGACAAAAAGTTGAATCCTCCTCCGAAGTCTTTATATGAAGATCTAAATGCATGTGCCGAAACTGCGGATGTTGTGGAAACCTTTCCCTTGGGGCCAGGGCGGTGTGTCCACAGTACAATAGCCCCCTGGGAGTGGTGCACAGGGGGAGGATCACATGGGAGAGGAAGCCCTTTATGGAATGAAAGGATGACCATCCCCTGTGAACTCGGTATATCTTGGCTTTGTTACACCCTCGCTCTTTCCCAAATCCCAACTCTCCTTTCCTCTGTCCAACTAGTGCCAATATCTTTTATTGTAACGTCATCCAACCTAATATGTTAGACCTGATTAAGGCAGGGACCCGGGAGATGCTGACCTGGCGAACAGGGAAACACACCATGAGACGCTGTGCAGAAAGGTGAATTGGAGCACAAAGGTAGTCCAAGACAAAGGAACTAAACCAACTACTTCCCAAGAAACCCTCCGGGCATCCCAACGTATGGGGAGCAGCTATAGAACAAAATTACAGTCTGAGAAGGAAGCAGTGACGGGCAGAGCAACAGCCGATGTAACGAAATAGCCAAATGTGGCTGGAAACAGGGTCCACAACCCGTGAAAGACGAAGTAACCGGTGGAGTCGTTGCAGACGTGAGAGTGCACCCGAATGCTACCAGAGGCTCACAGTGGAGCACCACGGCTCGAAAGACGCAAACCACACAAACAGGTACGCAGGCAGACCGAGAGGTGCTAGTGGTCTGGGAGGAATTGGGGAACAGCTAAAGAGCACGAGATAAGAGTGACTGGGTCCCTGGGAGTAACAGGGAGAGAAGTAAACAATTGTATGCTTGGCAGGAGAGTACACCAAGCATGCAAGAGACATTGTTGCGAGTACAGAACCCGCACCCATATACGAGCCAGAGAATAAGAGGGTTTGTGACTCAGAGAACCAGAGACAGTCCAGAAAGAAATATATGCTTGACAGAAGAGTAAAGCAACCTATTGTGATACATCATTGCGAGTCTGGGACCTTGGAAGCAAAAGAGACAGACAAAAAGAAAACATATGCTTGGCAGGAGAGTACACCAAGTTGGTTTAAGACATCATTGGGAGTCTGCGAATAAGGTGCAGCTCATTCAAGAAAGTACTGAGTTGGGACAAAGGGCATGATCAACAGAGACTATCCATTATAATTGTCCATAGGGAAAATGTCCAATGTTAGCTCAAGTGCACAGTCCTAACCACTGGACGGATTTGCGCCAAATAAGAAAAAAGTCAGGGACAAAGCTCATGAAGGAAATCCTTTCTTGTGTTGGCCCAAATCCAACCAGTGTTTTTTTTTTCTTTGGCACAGTGCGGGTTACCCCTGCAGTGAAAAGGTTGGTCATATCTCCCATGATCCATTGCTGCTGTCATACATTGAGATTTGAATATTTCAAGTTAATTTAGGAACGTTTTAAAAATAAATCTAGATATAAAAAAATGCTTTCCAAATTAGCATAAAATGTATTAAGGTGATTTAACGTTTTTGGATAGTGTATTGAGATCAAGAATGTTTTTATTTAAGAGAGGGATTCATTGCCGAGCCGTGGTTACATTGTGTTTTATTCTCATTGGATGAGGTTTTCACGTTATCTGAAGGGAACGACTGTCAATTCTGTATTCTCTTCGGAGCGATTCTCGAAGTAAGGCTTTATACAGAAGTTGTAAAAGTTTATATTAGGATTGATTAATGTTTCATTTGTTTGAAGGGAGGGTGTGAGGGGTATAAAGGAGGTAGATTACTGTAGTCAGTTTTGGGAAAGAGACAGTCTGCACTATTTTGCATGATTTTTCGATGTGTGAGGCGTGACTAATGAAGAGTAAACAATGTAAAAAAGGTGAATTATCTAATAAAAAATGAGACGAGATCTGTTTTTATAAAAATTCAGTTTCCTAAACATTTTTATTGAATGAGTTTTAAGCTAAAGGTACGTTTTTCTTATTTTTTCATTTGGTCCTTGAAAGGGGGTGCTAGTTAATCAGAATGCTCGGAATGTGGGCTGTATTCTCTGGTAAAAGCCGGGATTACGAGTAGCTTGAGTGCTGCTGGCCAGCACCCCCTTCCCCTGCTCATCCTTCCCCACCCACTCCCTGTACATCTTAACACACAGGTAGTTTCCTATGCGGGTGAAACTACCTGTGTGCAAATAAATACAAATAAATATATATAACCTTGTGGTCTGGCGCTGTCCTGCACCATACCTTCAGAAGGCTCTATCCCTGTTGATGACATCACAGTCATCAACAGAGAAAATGGATTTCAGGAACTATGGCATGGCGCCGAAGTGTGCTGCAAGGTAAGTGTCTTTTTTCAATTAAACACCCTTAGCACCTGCAAGTGTTTAATAAAAAAAAATATATATGCCTTGCGGTGTGGTGCTGTGCAGTGCAATACGTTCTGAAGTCTGTTTCCCTGTTGATGATGTCAAGTCTTCAACAGAGAAAATGAATTTCAGAAGCTAGGGCATGGCGCTGAGGTGCGTCGCAGGGGAAGTGTCTTTTTTTCAATTAAAGACCCTTAATGGAGATATAATCTGTGGCAACACGTTGAGACTTCCGGTAATGGTACTGCTATGTGCGTTAAAGGACCTGGACAGTTACCCATCGGGTTAGCTTGTTGCTGTGGAGCTTAATATTAACCCCACCACTCCCCAGTTTAGATCTTTTTTTAAACATTATGGTGGTCCTGAAAATAACAGTTATGAGGTTAGGCAGGAGATGGGAGATGGTGGGAGTGGATATAGGAAAGATAGGTGGAAAGTAGACCATATTTTTTGGAAACATTTTATTTGTTTATAGTTTTTTAATTAACTGTCAGGGAAGAACAAACCTGAAAGAGGAGAAAAGAAAAACCTTTAAAATAACTAATGGCAATGGTTGCATGCAGTGCTATCAGCAGATAGCACTTCCTGCAGGTGAAAATGCCACTTACTGGAGACAAGCCTTGGCATGGAGTGTCCAACGCAGGGGCGCCAGAGGAGATATTCCTATCATTGGCACCAGATAAAGTCCACAGGAGAGGTCTTGAGTATGATGCAGTTGGTGGTGGTTCTGCTTCCGCTATGGCCTGTGTCCTTCCAGGTCCGGCGGGGTAGCATAGTATTTGCAACCAATGCTGATTGCCTGTTTCCAGAAGCTGCTCCTGAAATGTTCGTCCACTTGCCACCAGTGGTATGATATGATATGATATTTTATTTGTATTGCGCTCGTACACAAGTGTTTCAGAGTGCGACAAGGCAAGGGAGGAGAAACAGGGGAGAAACAAAACAACGATTTAACTAGGCCCAGTGACATTGAGAACGTGCAAGTGCATGGGAAAGGGAAAGGGGAAAAGTGCATGGAAGGGGGAGAGTGGAAAGTGCAGAGCAGAGGAGAACAGATAAATAATAATAAATACAATAAATAGATAATGAAGCAATAACAGAGGGAGTGCGGTCAGCAAGTGGCAAGAGCTGTGTTTACGGCAGCAGAACTGGGTAAGTATGATAAGTACATAAAATAAGAAAAATGGGGTGTGGGGGAACTGTGGGGGTTAGAGGTACAGTCCCCAGTGCAAGGGGTGGCCAGGAGGCAGTGCAGAAGGGTGGCAGGGAAAGCCGGTACCTGGGCCCGGGGGACAGAGGGTGGCCAGGTGCACAGTGCCAAGAGAGCGGATCAGCAGGGCAGAGGGGGAGCAAAGGCAGATGCAAAGAGGAAGGTCTTGAGGTGCTTCCGAACCGGATATGGTTCTCCTCAAGTTTTAGAGTGGCAGGGAGGCTATTCCAGAGGGAGGCCCCAGCCGAAGACAGAGATCTCCCCCCAGCTCGTTTCTTTGAAAAGCGACTGACCCTGAGGGAGTTAGAGGTAGAGGAGCGAAGGGCTCGAGAGGGGAGGTATTTGCTGAGGGATAGATGAAGGTATTTTGGGCCCAGGCCCCAGAAAGCCTTGTGGACAATGCAGAGGGTTTTGAATTTAATCCTTGCATTCACTGGGAGCCAATGGAGAGCTTTCAGAGCTGGAGAGATACGATCCGAGCGCTTGAGGCCAAAGACAAGTCTCGCAGTCCTGTTCTGGATTAGTTGAAGAGGGCGAAGAGTAGAAGCAGATAACTTTAGAAAAAGGCTGTTACAATAGTCCAACCTAGAGAGAACCAGAGTTTAGGAGACAGTGAGCTTCTGGGGGAAGGAGAGGAAAGGAAGAGTACCTCTGAGGAGGTGCAGTAGGAAGTTTGACTTTTTAGAGACATCCGAGATGTGGGAGGAGAAGGAAAGTGTGGAGCCAAAGATGACCCAGAGGTTATTAGCCTTGCAGGTGGGGATGGGAGGAGGGCCAAGCGAGGCCAGCCAGAGAGAGAGGGGAAAGGATGGAGAAGATGTGCCGATGCGGAGGATCTCAGTCTTGCTGGCATTCAGGCAAAGATCATTGGCAGCACACCAATCTTGAATGGCAGTTAGGCAATCCGAGATAAGTGAGGGAGAGGAGGTGGCCGCGGGCAGCCTGAAAATGAGTTCAGTGTCGTCAGCGTAGCACTGGAAATGTGAGCATAGAGTGGCAATGCAGTGGGCGATAGTTGCCAGGTATTGGTTGAAAAGCCAGGGCCAGAGGTTAGACCCCTGGGGAACACCACAGGTAGAGAGGAAGATAGGACCCCAGTTGGACTTGGGAAGGTCGGTCAGAAAGGAAAGAGGTCAGCCAGGCCAGAGCCTGATCAGTGATACCCAGGTTCTCCCGGAGACAGTTGAGCAGGATGGTATGGTTGACCGTGTCGAAGGCAGAAGAGAGATCGAGTAGGATGAGGACAGAGGGAATGTTAGAGTCAAGGTTGGAGAGCAGATCTTTACGGATGTTCAGGAGAGCAGTTTCCGTACTTCTAGCCGCTCTGAAACCAGACTGGTGGTCATGGAGACAGCCAACAGAATCAGAATGAAGGTTAAGCTGGGAGATGGTAACATATCCGGTGGTTGACGAATGCTGTGGTGCCCATGTTAAGTACAAGAACCTCAGAGAATCCTCTCCTGCACACCTTGCTACCAAATGTGCAGTGTCCCTTTTTCGACATCCAAAAGTACAGTGTCTTTAGGGACCTTGCCAGCACAGGGAAGGTCTGAAACGGCTGTGGTGGTACTTCTTAAGTGTAGATCGCTGTTCTACTCTTTCAACATCTTCCGGGTCTTCAGGCACAGTGATGAGGTTGATCTCTTCATCAATGGCAGGTGCCTCATTATGTTGTGTCTCCATCTCCAGAAAAAAATCAAAAATCAAAAGAAAAATTACATTTTAAAAAGGATCACACAATCCTTAAAAGGGGAATAAAAATAAACAAATTCAAAGCAAACAAACCAATAGAAGGTAAAACAAAGGAAGAACACATGGGGAAGAGGGTTGGGTAGGAAATAGTGCTCTTTGGACAAATGGGACAGTCAAAGTTTGCACTGTAACTATCTGAATTTGTCTCCAAAGTAATAAGAAGGTGTAAGGTTTTCTGGATAATATATATGTGATTCGCAATCTGTGTCTATGAACCAATCAGCTCTCAAATTTTATACCACGCATGTGCCCCTAGGCAAGTCTGTTTGCAGATTATTTGGTAGGCGTGACTCATGATTTGAAACGTAATGCGTCTGTTTTTATTCTTTTTATATAATGGATTTTTGAAAATGTTAAGTGAGAATTTGGCTGTTCATTAAGTGTAGCAAACACTTATTCCTAAGAATGCTATATGGATGTTTTTCATTACATGAATATTCTGATGAATCTCGATTTGGGAATCGAATGTCACATTTTAGTGCTGCTCACAATGCAGTTTGAAGTGCGAAGTCAAGCAAAATAGTGAGTTTTTCTCTCTGTTTGCATTGAACTGTTTTAAAAAAGAGTGCAATTATCTATGTTTTTTGTAGTTTTTAGATTCTCCCTTCATGTAAAATAAAGTTATTGGAAGATTAAGATGCAGTTTTTATTTCACTGGGTGTTTACGTAGTTCTCGAAACTGCTTGTAGAGCATTTTGATTAACAGTTTTTTTTAGATGAATAGGTTCTTGATTCAGATAGTGTCTTCATATCTTTCCTTTTTGGTTAATTCCCAATATCATATATATTGTGAACAAGCGGACAGTGGACCGCGAAACGCGTAGACTGCATTTACTATGCGTCAGTTACCTAGGGAGGACCACAATGAGAGTGGTTTGTGAAAAACTTCTTTATCTGCCATGATGTTGTGCGACGATTTTATGGAATTTTTGGAATTTAAATAAAGTGGAACAATTTGGTATTTTGGTTTCCTGATCTAAGGAGTGCTTTTCCAACAACTGCCGAAATGACAGCTGAACAAATATATATATATATATATATATATATATATATATATATATATATATATATATATATATATATATATATATATATTACATGGCCACGGTAGTGGCCATGTAGTTATGGTTAAGCTGGTGTTTCCATAGGAAGAGCACTTTCTGGGTGGCTTATAACTTCGCTCTCCCTGGACGAATCCTCACCAAACTTTGCAACAAAAAGTATTTGGGTCACTCTGAATATTTTTGCAAAGTTTGGTGAGGATTCATTCGTCCAGGGGGGGCAAAGTTATAGGGGGGTCCCAAAACATTTTTTTCCCATAGACTGAATGGGAAAATAATTTTGCTCGCATCTACAGCCCAAACCGCTGGACAGATTTTCACCAAATTTGGACCAGGAGCAGCGGCTTGGTCCCGAAAGCGTGCTTTTGCAAATTTGTTGAAAATCCGTCCAGTAGTTTTTTAAAAAATGACAAAGAAGTAGGTAAAAAAAAAATTGTGATATCTGTGTCCGCTTTGCGGACACACTTCCCTGTTCAGTCGGCGGACAGTGTCCTGATTGGTCCATTGACTTGCGTGATGTCAGCGGACATGCAACGTGTTCGCTGATTGGACGGCATGGAGCGTGAAGCGCGTCAGATTTTCGGTAGCGCCCGCCATCTTGGATTCGCGGACGTCCGCGGACAGCGCGGTGAAACTTTGTTCAAAATGTGTATTTAGTAGAGTGTGTTGGTGTGTAGGAGTGTTTGGGGAGGGTGGGAGTGTATGAGATAGGATGAAAGTTGTGTTTTTTTATGTGTTAGACGTTCTTTTTGTGTTCGATTTGTATGCGGACATCACGGGTGTTCTGAAATGTTCTAAATAAACTGAATAGGGGGTGTTCTGAGGACTCAATATGTGTCCATTTTGTTCGCAAGCAAGCTGAAACTGTTCTAAGAACACTCGCGGTGTCCTGAAATGTTCGCAAATAAACAAAATGAGGGTGTCCTGAGGACACTGTCCGTATTGTTCGTTGTCAAGTTCAATGTGTTCTAAGAACACTCGCTGTGTCCTGAAATGTTCGCAAATACACAAAATGGGGGTGTTCTGAAGACGTTGTCGAACACTCGCTGTGTCCTGAAATGTTCGCAAATATGAATGGGGGGTTGTGGCTGGCAAGTTGAATGTGTTCTAAGAACACTCGCAGTGTCCTGAAATGTTCGCAAATAAACAAAATGGGGGTGTCCTGAGGACGCTGTCCGTATTGTTCTCTGTCAAGTTGAATGTGTTATAAGAACACTCGCGTTGTCCAGAAATGTTCGCAAATAAACAAGATGGTGGTTTTCTGAAGACGCTTCTAAGAACACTCGCATTGTCCTGAAATGTTCGCAAATAAACAAAATGGGGGTGTCCTGAGGACGCTGTCCGTATTGTTCTCTGTCAAGTTGAATGTGTTCTAAGAACACTCGCGGTGTCCTGAAATGTTCACAAATAAACAAGATGGTGGTGTTCTGAAGACGCTACTAAGAACACTCGCGGTGTCCTGAAATGTTCTCAAATAAACAAAATGGGGGTGTTCTGAGGACACTGTCCGTATTGTTCTCTGTCACGGTGAATGTGTTCTGAGAACACTTGCGGTGTCCTGTAATGTTCGCAAATAAACAAAATGGGGGTGTTCTGAAGACGTTGTCGAACACTCGCTGTGTTCTGAAATGTTCGCAAATATGAATGGGGGTTGTGGCTGGCAAATTGAATGTGTTCTAAGAACACTCGCAGTGTCCTGAAATGTTCGCAAATAAACAAAATGGGGGTGCCCTGAGGACGCTGTCCGTATTGTTCTCTGTCAAGTTGATTGTGTTCTAAGAACACTCGCGGTGTCCTGAAATGTTCGCAAATAAACAAGATGGTGTTGTTCTGAAGACGCTTCTAAGAACACTCACAGTGTCCTGAAATGTTCGCAAATACACAAAATGGGGGTGTTCTGAGTACGCTGTCCGTATTGTTCTCTGTCACATTGAATGTGTTCTAAGAACACTCGCGGTGTCCTGAAATGTTCGCAAATAAACAAAATGTGGGTGTTCTGAAGACGTTTCTAAGAGCACTCGCGGTGTCCGGGGAATGTTCGTAGGGGGTGTCCTGAGGACACTGTCTGTATTGTTCTCTGTCAAGTTGAATGTGTTCTAAGAACACTTGCGGTGTCCTGAAATGTTCGCAAATACACAAAATGGGGGTGTTCTGAAGACGTTGTCGAACACTCGCTGTGTCCTGAAATGTTCGCAAATATGAATGGGGGGTTGTGGCTGGCAAGTTGAATGTGTTCTAAGAACACTCGCGGTGTCCTGAAATGTTCGCAAATAAACAAAATGATGGTGTTCTGAAGACGTTTCTAAGAATATACGCAGTGTCCGGGGAATGTTCGTAGGGGGTATCCTGAGGACGCTGTCCATATTGTTCTCTGTCAAGTTGAATGTGTTCTAAGAACACTCGCGGTGTCCAGAAATGTTCGCAAATAAACAAGATGGTGGTGTGCTGAAGACGCTTCTAAGAACACTCGCAGTGTCCTGAAATGTTCGCAAATAAACAAAATGGGGGTGTCTAGAGGACACTGTCCGTATTGTTCTCTGTCATGTTGAATGTGTTCTAAGAACACTCGCGGTGTCCTGAAATGTTTGCAAATAAACAAAATGGGGTGTTCTGAAGACGCGAGTATTGTTCTCTGTCAAGTTGAATGTGTTCTAAGAACTCTCGCATTGTTCTGAAATGTTCGTAGGGGGTGTCCTGAAGATGCTGTTCGTATTGTTCGATGGCAAGTTGAATGTGTTCTTAAAACACTCGCGGTGTCCTGAAATGTTCGCAAATAAACAAAATGGGGCTGTTCTGAGGACACTGTCCGTATTATTTGTTGTCAAGTTGAAAGTGTTCTAAGAACTATCGCGTTGTTCTGAAATGTTCGTAGGGGGTGTTCTGAAAATGCTGTCCGTATTGTTCGCTGGCAAGTTGAAAGTGTTCTAAGAACACTCATAATGTCCGCGGACATTAAAAGTTTCCATAGACCATAGTTGAAATGTTTGACTCTATGGATGTGATTGTCATGATGCCCGCTCCCGGGGAGCTGGTTCAAGCCCTGCGTCCCCGAAAGCGGACATCCAGTCCCCAAGGAAGGACCCAGCAACCCCATATAGGGGCCCTTTGGACAGTGTCCTGGCACCATAGGCGCCAGGCTCATTATGGGAGTGCTTGGGTGCACTTACCTGATGCAGACCATGCTGCAGGATCCCGGCCTCCTTGAGGCCTGAAAGGAACTACTTTACCTGTGGGACTAATTTACCATCCGGGCGTGGTCGGGGAAGGATACATACCTGATTGGAGGAAGGATACATACCTGGAACTTCTTCCAAGGCTATTTAAACCCCACCCGAACAGCCACACGTGCTTCGCGTTGTTCTGCATCTAGCAGCTGGACGCTCACCGTGTCTGCTCCTGCATCCTGACTTCTGCCACACCTGCCAGCATCCTGGATCACCTGCAAAGGAAGAGAAGAAGAGAACAGAAGAAGGAAAAGTCCTTACCTGCTAAATCCGCATCCCGCAGACATCTCGCCGACAATCCTGAAAAGGAAAACTTTTATTTAAAAGCTCATCGCGTCGATCGCTGCAGCGCCGCATTCCACTCACCTTTACAGGGCGCCTCCATGTTCAGCAGCGATCATCTGGATTTGCAGTCACGCCCCAGCGCCCAAGGAGAAAAAGACCAGAACAAAAGGTGAGAGAGAGAAGGGAATAAGGAAAGCTAAATCTCCATGTTAAGACTTACCTGTTGATTCATTCCCTCTTCATTTCGGGTCCGCGCCGCATCCTGGCATTTCCAGACCCCGGCCCCTAAGGGGAAAAAGAGACATCAGCGTTAATGAGCGAATGAAAAGACATTACCAAAAAAACGCTCATTAAAGACTTACCTGATTTCTACAAGGATTTCACCTCTCATCTCGGGTCGGTGCCTGTTCCCCGGCATTCCGTACCCCGGCCCCTATGGGGAAAAAGACACTAGCATTAGTACATTAATGCATGGACACAAGGGGAACCTCTTATCAAAAAACTTACCTGGAAGCCAAGCAAGTTTGGTGCTCACCAATCCGAAAATCCAGTGAAGTAACTGGATACCAACGCGCCCCTGCATCAGAAGCAGGATGGAGAGCTCGTCCTTCCAGACCCTAAGGTGAGACGCTACGAGGAATCACAGAAGGGTTTCGAGGAGGGTGAGAGGGGAAAGTGGGAGGCCGATTGCTTACCCTGCAGACAGTTAATCCCCTATTTTCGCCTACAGAAGGATACTTCTGCGAGCCAGACAAGCGAGATTTGGGGGCCCAGTCCAGTCCGTCTTCCGAACCCTGCGCATCACCTTTGAGGCGGTCACAGCAGCACGAACCAGGCCAGCGCCTCCGTGGGAGTCAGGTGAGCGTTACAGAATGAAAAGACTTCCTACAAATTCCCACGCAGGCGCTATGGAAAGTTCTGAGACTGATCAGTTGGCCCAATTACTGGGGGAATTACGGGCCGAAGTACATGCCGCTCGTTAAGAGACTAATGCCCTCAGGAGGGAATTAATAATATAAAAGGAAAGAACTGATGACCTGGCCAGACAGCTTTTGCAAGGTCAAGCTGGGCAAACTCCTCTACCCGGTTCCCGAGGGAACCCCGCTCCTGTGGTTTCCAGTAACCCTGTGCAGATGAATCTACCTGGAAACATGCCGCTGGCCCCACCCGAACGCTTTGCTGGGGACCCAAAACGATTCACTCAATTCATGAATCAGTGTCGTTTGCACTTCCTATGCAGACCTGGGGCCTTCCCTAATGATCAGACCAAGGTAGCCTTTGTATTGTCATTTCTCAGCGGCTGCGCTGCCGATTGGTCCGTTCCACTGGTTACTCAAGATGACCCGATTCTCCGTGATTTTCAAAGGTTTCAAGCAAGCATGGAAAGGTTATTTGCTCGACACTCTCAGGGGCAGGCTCTGGATGACGAACTTCTATCCCTGCGACAGGGCAATCAGGACCTCCTATCCTATATTGTAACCTTTAATAGACTAATTGTGGAAACGGGATGGCCAGAGGATAAAAGAGTCACGTTGTTTTATCGAGGCCTACGCGGAGAACTTAAAGATGTCTTGGCCCAAGTTGTAAATCCGCCCCAAGAATGCACAGAGTATATAGACTTAGTGGTCCAATTGGATCACAGACTTCAAAACAGAAAAGCAGATCGGTCCAGGTTTGAGACCCGGGTGTTGGTCAAGACCTATGCTAATCCCAAGGGAGTTGATGTCTCTGAGCCTATGCAAATTGGAGGGGTTAAAGGACCCTTAACTCAAAAGGAACGTGAAAGGAGGCGGCAGTTAAAATTATGTCTTTATTGTGGGAATTCTGGACACTTTCTACGAGATTGCCTGGCAAAACCGCCCCGAAAGGCAGTAGGAGCCGCTGATACAAACCATGAAGACTCTGTTTCGGGAAACGACTCCGCCCGAAAAGTGTAGGGGTCTGCTTGCCGAGCTTGAAAACTAACTCTCAGACCTCGCATTTCATTGTGCCAATGGTTCTCGTAGATCCAGAACAGCCTAAGCGGTTGCATGCAATAAAGGCATACATCGATAGTGCGGCTATTGGAAACTATGTGGATCGTGAATTGGTCTCTAGGATTAACCTCCCTCTCCGTCCTAAAACCAGCAAAGATGTCATCACCACAGTCGATGGAACTGAAATTGCCTCTGGACCGGTAACACATTCCACTACTGAGGTGACTCTTATTGGTCCCGACAGCCATCGGGAGGGTGTTGTGTTTGATGTAATCAAGGCTCCACAGTTTCAGGTTATTCTTGGAATCCCTTGGTTAGAGACACATAATCCTCGAATTGATTGGCGAGCTAAGAGAATAACCTTCCCGGATTGTACACAAACCTGCTACCCAGAAAACCTGAAGATTAATCTAGCATCTGTAACCTCTGCCTCCATGCAACTACCTCCGTAATACCAAGACTTTCAGGACGTCTTCCAAAAGGAACAGGCCAACACGTTACCTCCTCACAGATCGTACGATTGCCAAATCGATCTGGTGCACAACCCCCTTGTAGCAGGATTTATGCCCTTACCGAACCTGAGAACCTGCATTTGAGACAATATTTGGATCAATACCTAGCTAATGGTTTTATTCGCCCTTCAAAGTCCCCGGCATCCTCGGCTTTGTTCTTCGTGCCCGAAAAAGAAGGCGACCTTAGAACTTGTATCGATTACCGTGCATTGAACCAGATAACGGTTAAAAACCGTTATCCTCTGCCTCTGATCCCTGAACTCCTTGACCAGGTGAAGGACGCTTGCATATACACCAAGTTAGATCTCCGGGGGGCTTATCATCTGGTACGAGTTAAAGAAGGCGACGAATGGAAAACTGCCTTCCGTACTAAATACGGATTATTCGAGTACCAGGTGATGCCTTTCGGATTGTGTAACGCGCTGGCTGCCTTCCAATACTTCATGAATGATGTCCTTCGGGAACTCATCGATGTTTGTGTTGTCGTATATCGATGACATTCTGGTGTACTCCTCTTCGGAATCTGATAACAGAAAACACGTCAGGGCAGTACTTCAAAAACTGCGCCAACACAAACTATTTGCTAAATTGGAGAAATGTGTTTTCCATACCACAGAAGTCGAGTTTCTAGGTTTCATCCTGACACCCAAAGGAGTCCGAATGGACTCAAGAAAAGTGGATGCCATCCTCAAATGGCCATCACCTAGCTCTGTAAAAGGAGTTCAAAGCATGCTCGGCTTTGCCAATTTCTATCGCAGATTTATCCCGGAATTTTCACGCGTGGTACAACCCATTACTGCACTCTTGAGGAAAAATAAACGTTTTGAATGGTCTGAAGAAGCCGAGCAGGCCTTTCAGGATTTAAAAGCTAAGTTTACCTCCGCACCTATATTGAAACACCCGCGTCCAGATCTCCCTTATGTCGTCGAGTCTGACGCATCCAGCCTAGCCATGGGAGCTGTCCTGTCCCAAAGAGATCCCGAAACCAACCAACTGCATCCTGTAGCATTTTGGTCCAGAAAATTCTCGGCACCTGAGGTTAATAATGCAATCACGGACAAAGAACTGTTAGCCATTAAGTCCGCTTTCAAAGCCTGGCGGCATTATCTGCTTGGCGCTCGACATACCATCACAGTGATCACTGATCACCGGAATTTACAGTATTTGAAAACCGCCAAGGCTCACTCATCACGGCAGCTCCGATGGGCTTTGTTTTTCGCTGAATTTGATTTCGTGATTACCTATCGACCAGGCTGCAAGAATGGCAAAGCAGACGCTTTATCCCGAATTGGAATGGGAGAATCTGATACAAACTCAGAACCAGTACCAATAATTCCCGAACAGAGGATTCTAGGTATGACTTTGTTACAGACGCTTGAAGACATTCAAGCCAGAGTGAAACAACTCCTGGACCCTACAACCTTACAGGATTGGATACAAAAGGGATCAGACTTTACCATAGATAATGGTTTACCTTATTTCCAAGGACGCTTATTCCTGCCACATAAGGAATTACACGAACTAGTTATTTCCGGTTATCATGATACATTAATAGAGGGACACCCCGGTATTGCCAAGACAGAGGAAAAGGTGAAACGACAATTTTGGTGGCCCTCTTGGCGAAAAGATGTTAAATCTTTTGTGATGTCCTGTGGTGCTTGCGCCCAAAATAAAAGTCAAAAGAAAAGACCAGCCGGTCTCCTTCAACCTCTAGACATACCGCCAGCACCCTGGCACACCCTATCAATGGATTTTATTACGGACCTGCCTCCTTGCTCGGGGTACAATACTATTCTGGTAATTGTGGATTTGTTTTCCAAAATGGCCCACTTTATTCCTTTGAAAGGTTTACCTTCAGCTTCTGTCCTAGCCAAAGAATTCCTCGAAAATATTGTTCGGCTACATGGATTCCCATCTATACTAATCTCTGACCGGGGAAGCCAATTCATTTCCCACTTCTGGCGCAAATGTTGTCAAATGGCGCAGATCGACGTAAGATTATCGACCAGTCACCACCCTCAGACCGATGGTCAGACCGAGAGGACAAATCAGACCCTTGAGCAGTACTTACGGTGTATGTTACAGTAATCTGAAAGCAACTGGAAAGACATTCTTTGGATAGCCGAATACGCATATAATATTTCGGTACACTCTGGAAATGGCCACAGTCGTTTTTATACTTTGTTTGGGCATCACCCTCGAACCTCAAACCTTGACTCACCTCAGAACCTCGGAATGCCTGCAGTAGAACATCTGCATTCTACAATTACCCAAGCCTTCAAAGAGGCAACTACGCATTTACAACAAGCCAAGAGAAAATACAAGGAGAATGCTGATCTACATCGTAGTGAAGCACCTCCGTATCAGATTGGGAATCAAGTGTGGTTAGCTACCAGACATTTACCACTCAAAGGGCCTCGAACTTTTAACCCAAAATATCTGGGACCTTATTCTATTACGGCAATAATTAACCCAGGGCTGTTAAACTTGATTTACCAGCTAGTATGCAAATTCACCCTGTTTTTCATGTGTCACTTCTGAAACCAGTGGTACCCGGAACCCGACTACTCAAACCTCCAGAACCTATTCTAATAGATGGGGAGCCCGAATTCGAAGTGAAGAACATTTTAGACTCAAAAATGTTTAGGTCAAAACTGTTCTACCTAATTGATTGGAAGGGGTACGGACCTCAGGAGAGGTCGTGGGAACCCAGCGACCATGTGCATGCACCTCGATTAGTCAGGAAATTCCACCGACTCTTCCCAGACAAACCAAAACCCCCGGAGGGAATAACCTTGGGAGGGGCCTTGGGGGGGAGTGCTGTCATGATGCCCAATCCCGGGGAGCCGGTTCAAGCCCTGCGTCCCAGGAAGCGGACATCCAGTCCCCAAGGAAGGACCCAGCAACCCCATATGGCGCCAGGCTCATAAAAGACATCAGTCCTGGCGCCATAGGCGCCAGGCTCATTATGGGAGTGCTTGGGTGCACTTACCTGATGCAGACCATGCTGCAGGATCCCGGCCTCCTTGAGGCCTGAAAGGAACTACTTTACCTGTGGGACTAATTTACCATCCGGGCGTGGTCGGGGAAGGATACATACCTGATTGGAGGAAGGATACATACCTGGAACTTCTTCCAAGGCTATTTAAACCCCACCCGAACAGCCACACGTGCTTCGCGTTGTTCTGCATCTAGCAGCTGGATGCTCACCGTGTCTGCTCCTGCATCCTGACTTCTGCCACGCCTGCCAGCATCCTGGATCGCCTGCAAAGGAAGAGAAGAAGAGAACAGAAGAAGGAAAAGTCCTTACCTGCTAAATCCGCATCCCGGAGCATCTCGCCGACAATCCTGAAAAGGAAAACTTTTATTTAAAAGCTCATTGCGTCAATCACTGCAGCGCCGCATTCCACTCACCTTTACAGGGCGCCTCCATGTTCAGCAGCAATCATCCGGATTTGCAGTCACGCCCCAGCGCCCAGGGAGAAAAAGACCAGAACAAAAGGTGAGAGAGAGAAGGGAATAAGGAAAGCTAAATCTCCATGTTAAGACTTACCTGTTGATTCATTCCCTCTTCATTTCGGGTCCTCGCCGCATCCTTGCATTTCCGGACCCCGGCCCCTAAGGGGAAAAAGAGACATCAGCGTTAATGAGCGAATGAAAAGACATTACCAAAAAAACGCTCATTAAAGACTTACCTGATTTCTACAAGGATTTCACCTCTCATCTCGGGTCGGTGCCTGTTCCCCGGCATTCCATACCCCGGCCCCTATGGGGAAAAAGACACTAGCATTAGTACATTAATGCATGGACACAAGGGGAACCTCTTATCAAAAAACTTACCTGGAAGCCAAGGAAGTTTGGTTCTCACCAATCCGAAAATCCAGTGAAGTAACTGGATACCAACGCGCCCCTGCATCAGAAGCAGGATGGAGAGCTCGTCCTTCCAGACCCTAAGGTGAGACGCTACGAGGAATCACAGAAGGGTTTCGAGGAGGGTGAGAGGGGAAAGTGGGAGGCCGATTGCATTACCCTGCAGACAGTTAATCTCCTATTTTCGCCTACAGAAGGATACTTCTGCGAGCCAGACAAGCCAGATTTGGGGGCCCGGTCCAGTCCGTCATCCGAACCCTGCGCATCACCTTAGAGGAGGTCACAGCAGCACGAACCAGGCCAGCGCCTCCGTGGGAGTCAGGTGAGCGTTACAGTGATATGCTGCGGTGGTTGTGGCCAGGGCATAGAGTCTTGGGTGCATGGCCATTTGGCCATGCACCCAAGACTCTATGCCCTGGCCACAACCACCGCAGCATATCACATTCATATTTGCTCGTAACTTTGGGTGAAAAACAAATGTATAAGGAACAAAGGTATTAGATACTATGGATGTGATATGCTGCGATGGTTCTCCTTATTATTGTATACTTACTGTTTGGTCTAGTAACCGGAGTACGTGTATTTCTTGTTAATTTCTGTGATAAAAGAAAATAGCATGTTAGTATTAGTATTTTGTAATGACTTATTGCATTGTATAATCAACATACTTTTTTTTTTTTGGACCCTCATATTTAGTAGATTACAAATCAGAGTACTGTGCAATTTGCTCAGTTTCTGTGTTTGTTGCTAAAATCCTTGGGTCTGTGGGAGAAAAGAAAATCCATGTTGGATTAAAAAAAAAACCTTTTTCTGTTATGCTACAGTTTATTTGTTTGTTTGTTTTCAGTGTTCACTTGTTGTTTCTGGCTAATGCTTTATACTTTGGCTTGTTGCATTATTTTTGGAGCAGTAACATATTATATATTTGTTTGGATATTATAAAATTTTGGGATCAGTTAGATACCAATTGGCGTATTCTAACTGTCTATTTTTTTATATATTTTAGTGGTATTGATTTATCTATTTGGATATTGTTAAATTTTGGGACAGTTAGATACCAATTGGCGTATTCTAACTGTGTATTTTTTGGTCTAATTTAGTGGCATTCATTTATCTGATTAGTTGTTGTAGAATCTTTGAGCAGTTAGATAGCTTTTGGAGTATTCTAACAGTTTATATTTTTTTAACACAAGTTTACTTAGGGTTTAAATACAGTTTAGTTATCAAATTTTGGTTTTAAGAACATCAAATAAGCGTTTGTAAGATTTCCTGGTAATCTCTGCTTTAGAGTAATGGTACTATCATTACATTCAAACCATCCACATTTCTTTTTTATATATGCAGTGTAGTGCCCTGAATTGGTTGTGGCTCCTGCGTGGTAGATTATACCTATTGTTGTGAAGGTTTTCTTACCAAGTGATATTTGACCATGTGTGAATCCAGTCAGCTTGCAGTTGTTTTTGGTACCATCTGCATTGTAACGTAGAAGCATTAGTATTATGTATTTACTATGTGTTTGTATTACTAACGTGGAGCGATTATCTGAATTGCAGGTAGAGCATAATCTACCATGGTTTGCATTTTGTACAAGTCGCTGAAATGGAATGGATTCACAATTTGGTATTGATATATATATGAAGCGTTCATTGGGGATTTCTTCTTGTGTCACATTCTTGCAGAGAGTCCATGTATGTTTCCACATGTATGAAATCTGGAAGATTGCATTTATAGGTATGTTTTTGTTTTCCAGTACTTGTAGTAAGTACATTAGAAATTCTTGTGGATCTTCCTGTGAGTTTATAGTGAATTTCACCATTCCAGCACAGTAGTCCAATTTTTGTCTTATTCCATAAACACTATATGTGTTGTCAGGATTGTTTGTACTAACATTTGCATGCACAATGGGTCTGTACTGTGTAAGTAAATGTTGTCAACAATTGGTGGTAATTGAAATAGAATATTCATTGCTACATTTGCATAGCAACTTACACCAACTATATTTGAGAATTTAAATGGTCCAGGTAGTTCTGTATCTAACTGCTTTTTTTGGAGTTTGTCTTCCTTCTTTAAAGAAGTACCTGGTTTACTTTCCCTAATTGATTCTTTTTGCTTGTGGTACTTGATGAAGTATTAGTTTCTTTTACTCTCTTTGGAGGATTTGCAGTGACATCCTGTTACATTTCTGTTTGATTTATTTTTCTTTTATAACGTTTTACTTTTTGTGGAACAGAATATGTGTTTAGGTGGGGGGTGTATAGTGAGCGAAGTCTATTGTATTCTAAAATGCAAGGAATATCAGCGTTTATTTTACTTGCATCAAAGTTGATTAGAAATAGACCGTCAAGTGTATGTAAGCGTGATAGTACTATGTAGCCCATGCCTTCTTTAAAGACTGTGTTACCAATATCTATCATTGCTTTGTCTAGGGTAAGACCTTGTGATTTATGAATCGTGACTGCGTATGCAAGAGTTAGAGAAAATTGTTCTCTGCGTACATACATATCTTTGAACAGAAGGAATCTAGCTGTGGAGCGTCCTATCCTTTTTACTTCTGAAAGTTTGTCAAAGAGTATATTGACAAACTGAATTTTGTTGTTGCGTGGGTATGTTTGAAAGCCAACAACTGTACCCGGTGCTCCATTAACTAGTCCTTGGTCCACGTCAAGGTTACGTTTAAGCATTACTCTGCAATTTAATTTTAATATCTTTTCTAAGCCTGCTGTGTTTGAGATTGATTTTTCTAAACTATTTAGTTTTGTTGTGGTGTGGCTTGGTCACACATGGGTAGTGTCATACCATGTACATCTAGTTTGTCTGTGGCACTAATTTCCATGATTGGTTGCATTTCTTTACTTAGCATGATTTCATTGAATTTGAAACAGCTTGCAAGAGTTGGCATTAAGGCCATACAATTGACATTTTTGTGGGCTAATTGTTCCATAACATCTGTAGCACATGCATTATCGCCATAAAGTGCATTAATGTGCCGGATTTTCAATATTGCTTCTGCTTCTTTAGAAAGTATACCAACTCTGATACTTTTTAAAATGTTGGCATAAGTGAGATCTGCAGATTGGCGCATGTTTTCTGTTAATTCTCTGTATTGGAAATGTTGCCAAAGGTTGACATTTCCAATGCTGCCAACAGTTTTACGGCAGAGTTTGTGTCCTAATGTTTTAAAAATAGGCTCACCTTTTACTGGTGTTAATTGAAGCAGATCTCCAAAAACAACAATGTGTTTTCCTGCAAAAAGCTCTTCATAGTCTGTTTTGGGTACTTCTTGTAATCTGAGGTGAATCAAAGCAAACATCAGGTTGGAGACCATGCTCACTTCATCTATTAGTAGCATTTCCATTTATTTCAATATTCTGTGTAGTTCCATTGCAGCTTCTGCAGAAAGTTTGTAATATTCTAATTTGTTCTGGTGTTCTACTGGTAATAGTAGTAATCGGTGTAATGTAACACCACCTATGTTGTAGGCAGCTAAACCTGGGGGGGCAGTGACAACAGCTGACAGTTTGTTGTTTGTCAATTGTTGAAGGAACTTACTAATGATTTTGATTAGGAATGTTTTGCCAGAACCAGCTTCACCACTGACGTACAGTAGTATAGGTTTATAATTCTGGCAGGAACATTCTTTATTTTCATGTTTTACATCATGTGCAATTTGTTTTGTTACTTCTTGAAAAATGCTACGTTGCTCATTGTTTAGTTTTGATTGTAGTATAGTTAAGTATTCTTTATCTTCATACTGACACATGGTGTTTTCTACTTCTATCATAGCTAATTCTGCCTCATTTATTATTAGTGATTCTCCCAGTGGTTCTTGGCTTCCTGTTACAGAAGGTTGACTACTGTCAGGAGTGTCCTTATCTAGTTGGGCTTGGAGTTTTTCTTCGTGTTGCTGTTCCTTGTGCAACATTGTTTTGTACTGTGTAAAGTTTACATCAGTTATAGTGCTTTCATTTGCTTTGAAAGCATCCTCATATGAGTCATAGTTATCTAGTATTTGTTCTTCTTTTCTCCATGGTTTGAAGAGTTGTAGCAGGGACATGTAATATACTTCTTTATGTTGAGGAGTCTTCAATGACAATTTGATATGATTAATTAAATTTGGTTTAGTGAGTTTAACTAAGCTGCCTTCACAGTTTGTCACTCTATATTTACCTTTTTTTCATCAGGTTTCATATTATTTGTGTATGTGTAGTTTTGGGCTCTGTGGTATAGACACATGTTTTCCAAAGTATTACTTCTGTTTGGGTAGTATGTGTCCAATAAATTGTTTTTTAAAATGTCTTGGCTGTTGGGATCACGTTTGGCTATTGTTTCTATATCTTCATATGATTTTAGAACTCTTTTTCTAGATTTAGCTGGACCAAGACTTAGCCATACTATATTTTCAGATTTACCATACAATGCAGTACCAGTTAAATGATCAGCTGCTTCATATGATACACATTCTCTATGGGTGAGCCTTTTTATGCCCAAGCTGTATAATTTCTGAGACACTGTTTTATCTGATGACAGGTCATTCCAGAGGTTTTGGAGCTCTGTCTTTTCTGCTTTAGTTAAGTATGCTGTGACATATCGTGCAACTGCAGTAGAATTGTCTGCAATGTACTGCACATCTATGTTTGCATTCCATGAGTGGGCAATGATTGCATTATAATCATTGATTTATTTTTCTTATTCTTTTCTTTTTATGTAATATGTATTTTTAGGTGACTTACCTTTAACACTATGTCTATCTGAAGACATGAGGTTCTTCACTTGACCTGTATTTGTAACTGGTCTAGGGAAACCAAATCGGCATTTGGTGTAGTATTTCCCTTTGTTTTTGTATTTGCGACGACAATATTTTCCACATTTGTGTCTTTGAAATTGTAAAATTTGTGCATGAAGATCACTATTTGTTGCTTCTGATGGAATTTCACAAGTGACATATTTTTCAATAAACTGTAAAACAGTGGCATCACTGTCTTGACCAAATTTAGGAGCATCTTTAATCCATAAAAGCATGTGGATATGTGGTGCTCCTCTGGCTTGGTATTCTTTTCTCCAAAAGAAGTGTTGCACTTCTCCAAGGGGAGGAACAGTTTTATTACAAATAAAATGTAGCATAGCAATGAAGTGATGGTGAAAATATCTTGAAACATTAACAGGATCCAAAGAACAAAGTTCTCCAGGTGTTAGTATATCTATGTTTGTTTTGTTTTTATTTGATATGTGTAGGAAATCATGTAAATCTTCCCATGCATATTCTGCACAACTTAATGTAACAAACCAAGTGGGTGGGCCAAGGTTTCTGATCATACAACGTACATCTCCATGACGTTGAAACCAGTACTCTTTAGTACCACGCATATTTGCTAATAGATTTGTAATATTTGATTGTAAAACCTCATCCTTTTGTTGCACTTTTTCTAATAATTGTGTAGCTGTCATATTTTGAAAGTGTGATCCTGATTTTAATATGTGTGCAACTCTGTAACATAAAGTTGCTAGTTCACTTTCAAAGAGTAGGTGGAATATGTATTCCACATTTTGTCTAAATCTGGGATCTTCAGAATACATTCGTAATGAGTGGTATTCTGAAGCTGATATTTGAATAGGTCTATCATCATACCTTCCTCCTTTGCCAGAAGAAAAGAGTAGAGGAAAAGCACGTGCTTCTATACTTTTTTCCCATATGCTGATTGGCGATCCTTTTGTTTGACGGATTTGGTACGTTTCCAGTACATCTTCTATGGTGTCATTAGAGTGCAAAGGATGAATTGTATAATGGTCTAAAGTATTTGATATTGTAGCAGGATCTAGTAGCTCAAATTGACCAGCTTCTTGTGTTTCTTGAATTATTTCAGTTGTATCTTTCAAGTTTTCTTCAATATTAATTTCTTTGTAATATTCATTATTCTCTTTAAGATATTGGAAGGCTTGTCTAACTTTATGTAAATCTACCAGCTGTTGCCATATTTTTTTGTCTTTTGTAGGTACTCCATTTACTAAGATAATTAAAGATTGCTGCATTGGACGTTGCACTCCTAGAGTATGCACATTTTCTTTTAGATCTAATGGCAAATAAACTACTTTTCCACGAATGCCTTTTACCAATTCCGAGGGAGGTAATTTTGCTGTTTTTGGTTGAAGGCGTATTATTGCTTGAAATGGGTGTACTGTTTGAATTATGATGCTCTCATATAAATTAAGTTGTTGTAGGGGTTTTGGTACTGGTTGTAATTCCAAATTATTTGTGATAACACGTGAAGGAGTTTGGTTGTTGTCAAGTTTTGTAGTGCAGTAACTGCAAAGTATTAAGGGGTCACTTATTTCATATTTGTTTTCTGCTACAAGGTAGAGAGCTAAATCAAACCATTTAGAATCTTCATTGTCTTCTATTTTGTATGATAGGTCTACAGTTTTTGTGTTACTTTTATAAAAAGTTCTACAGCAACATACACACACATGGTTTGGTACTTCAACTGATGTACTTTTAAATTTTAGTATTTCTTTTTTGTATGTGTTTAGCAAAAGGTTGCCATGTGTAGAATTGTTGCTTAATTGGTTTAAAGCTATTTCATTCTGTAAATGGCTTTCACTTCCAAAATATTTTTTCTGGATATTGTCAATTTCTTCAAGTATGTCTTTTGCTGTACCATGTAGAAGGATGTTATTTAAATTTGCTAGTGCTAAAGCAGGACTTTTAGCATAGTACAGTTTATAGACTAGATTTCTTATAGTTGAATGATGTGTTGATATCCTTTTGATATCATGGAAAGTGGTTTTACAAGTAGGTCCTGTAATGCAGGCCAATGAATGTCCTTGTAGTCCTGTGTACTTGCACACTGGACAGGTATCCATATTTTGCAGTAATTTAATTTTGATTTTGTCTTTGCTTTTTACATATTTATTGAGGAATTGGCGTAAATATTTGAAACATTGTTTGGGAATGTTACACATTGACGTGCATGGCCATTTGTACACTAGAAGTTCTGATTCAGTTGAATGGAGGGGTAATTCTAAGTTTTCAGGGCATATTTTCGTAAGGAGTACTTCTTGTTCCATTATGGTATTATTCATTTTTTCATAACCTTGACCACTGCTATGTATGGCAATTGTATTTGTTTGCTTTTGTTTGTACTCTTCTTCATTAAAATATGGTTCTGTGCTTGTAGTGTGATTCCATTCACCTCCACAGATACTTAAGAAGTTCTTTCTGTTGACATTTCGCTTATTGAGAAGTCTTTTTGTAATTTAGTTATTAGTTTTGTTAGTGGTTTAATTTTGTTTAACAGTAAAATAAATAACTTTCTTTTGAGAAGAATTGCACTGTCCATCAACGCTTCTAAGATTAATTTCCTACGATACGTTTTAAGCATTGAACCTGATTTCTCTCCTGTTTTTATAAGATTTTGAAGGGCTTTGTGACGGTACATTTTGGCTAAAATACTTTTCTAGGTATGCTTACTTTGCACTATATTAAAATTTAAAGAAGTAGTTTTATCTGTAGTGATAGCGGATTTTCTGTTAATTGTTTTTTGGTTTGTTTTACATTTTGATAGAGGAGGCAAGGTTTTTGTACTTGAAACTTCTTATGTTTCACTAAATGACTGTATTAGCTGTTTTGTTTCAACTTTTTTTTACAAATTCTGCTAGAGATGGATGCTTATGTTGGACACTTTTATTTTCATTTGCTCTACGTCTGCGTTGCTTTCTACGGACTTGACTTTTGGTAGGCATTGTTTAGGGTCTGTTGAAAAAATAAAGAAGGTATGGGTTGGGGTGTTCTGCAATGTATGTGTGCTGTGTGCATGAGTGTTTGAGTAAGATGATAAAGATGTATGTAATGGTATGTGATTGTGCATTGGGAACTACAACTAGTAGAGATAGGTGTTCTTGAATTTATGTGTTACTAAACTGGGGTTCAGATGACAAAAATAAAGTAAGCTAGTGGTGTGGAAAAGTACAAATAGTAAATCTAATGTATACAATTAAAACAGTTGTTTGTTCTATAATATGAAAATTGTAGCGGTTCAGTTGGGTAATTTGTGTGTCCAAAAATAGGAATTTGTGGGCCATTCTGGCTGTAAATCGCTGTTTAAGACATGGAGATTTTTGGACAAAATGGTACACAATCTCTATTTTTAGGCACAGAAATAGCTTGTATTAACTTTACAGTATGTTTGAATAATAATACAAATATTATGGTGATTTTCTACTTACTTTTTTTCTTAAATTAACAGGTAACTTCTTAGTTCTTCTTTGTTCTTCAAATTCGGCTGCTTCTTTTCAGGTGACTGGTCTTCACTGCAATTGTAAAAGATTCAAATTAGTAATTTTGTTTGTATATAGCGCTGCTTTTAATTTAGATATTGATTTTTTTAATTGAAATCCTCAGCGCCTTCCTCAAAACCATTAAACTAATTTATTTACATAAGATACATTGCATCAGTTCAGTACATATGATATGTTCTTAATGAACAAATTGTATTGAATGACTAACTGTAGCAAAAAAAATATCTTTACTATGTCTTGTGAAATTTATAATATACCAGTGAATACCACTATTTCTGTAACTAAGCTGTTCTAGTTAATAGCGCCTCAATGTCATGTCTAAATAAAGTAATTAAGTAAATAAATAAATAAAAACAAAAAAATATTAAATTGTATAAGTATTTTTTTAAAGATTTAAACATATAGTGTGCTTGCATGAAATTTTGTTTGAATATATGTAGTCTATATATTTCATTTAAAAAATGTAATTTTAACATGATTTGAGTGTGTGTGTATAAAGAAAGTAAATAGTATAAAGGTTTATAAGTGATAGTTGATTTTAGGAAATTGAAAAAAATACAGTAAATTCATTTTACAGATTACACAAGCTAAAAGTCTGTTTGAAAATGTGTTCATCTACTGTACAGAAAATATGCATACCTGAAGTTTGTGTTCATGCATATGGATATGCATGGAGCTGCAAGTACAGTATTTCTGGTAGAAGGTGCTTGCCAATGATATGACACTTGTACTCAGAGAGATTCACAGTACATTTGCAGTGCTTATCTATGATGATGCAGTTAGATGTAGAGGTCTTGAAGGTGATTGGTGCATGGTCATGTAACTTCTTAGCTACATCCAATGAGGGAATGGCAGAGAGAGTGAAGTGGAAATGGTAGAAGGGCTGTTCATGTTACGATATGTCCGCGGACATGGCAGTAGTTCGCGGACATCGGGAGTTACATCCGGGGATTTTTGGATTCAGAAGTCATGCAAATGAGAATGAGTACTGAAAGGGATTGGTCAGGAAAGTTTAGTGGGTGTGTTGTGCCAGAAGAGAGTTTCTCATATACTGTTTTTGCTGAGAGAACAACAGATAGCTATGTCTGTGTGTTTTAGGAAAAGGATTGTATGATTTTGGGAGATTCATGGATATATTGGTTGAAGGTGCATGCAGAAAGCTGTGGAGTAGCTGTAGATCTTGGATTCCCACACGTGGAAGTACACTGGCATGGAGTACATGGAATGAAGTGGTTGGACTTGCTACCTCTCTGTGCTACTTTGGAGACAGAGCAACATCCAGACATAATTGTAATTCATTGTGGAGGGAACAGTTTAGGACATGTGACTGGAATTGTTTTGCAATTTGCTATGAAAGAAGGACTTGGGAAGGTTATGGACATGTTTCCTAATTCTCAAGTGATATTTTCACGGATTGAGCAGAGACAAATGTGGCTTCGTTCTTCTTCATTTGGTCCACAAATGGAAAAAACAAGGCGCAATGTTAATAAAGCTGTTTGTGCCTTTCTAAAAGATTTTGGCATGTCTTCTTTTCACAATGAAAATATTCTGTTTCGTAGCACAAACATTTTTCATAGAGATGGAGTCCATCTTACTTATGGTAGCAATCAGATTTTTCTAAGAAATGTACAAAATGCATTGCAACTTTTTTGGGAATTACAACATCCATTTTGAAGTAGGTGTTAAGCATTTATAATTTTTGACTTATAAACACCTCCCAAAGGCTCTTTTCAGAGCCACCACTTCCTCCCAGAGAAAACTGCAATGTTTGTGATAGGGTAGAAACCCAATTTTTTAAATGTTCGCGAACTGAAAAGGGCCCTGCTTCATTTATTTTCACTTCTATTTTTTAACTGTGAAAGGCGGCTCTGAAAAGAGCCTTATTTTTATTTTATTTTTTTGTTGTTATTTTGTATTTTTTTTGTTTTTTTATACACGACACACTAGGAGAGGAGGGGAAAGGAAGGTAAAGGGGTGACACCAACCACAGGGATAACAAAGGGCGAGCTGAGAGAGGAAGATGTAGAGTGGGTTTTATTTGGGTAGTGAGCAGATCTTCTCGTGCTCTGAGACGATAGTCTCAAAAGCACTACGAAGTCGCTCCCCCATGCAGAGTACTGTGTCACAGTACATACATACAACTGTGACGCTCGAAAGGTAAGGGTCATCAGCATTCTGTATGGCCTGCGAGGCAGCTTGAGGATGAAGCTGTCCCACAGAGGTGGTCCTTGTGGTGACAGGATCAGAAACAGAGGATGAAGTAGAGGAAATCAACCTGCTACATTATTCCCAAGGTACAACCCTGCAAATAGCCCCAGAGTGAAATGACCTCAGGTGTTGCTTCATAGTAGTGGTCCCAAAGCTGTACTTACCGTGCTTCCTGCGACTGAGTATCATTTTGCACTCATTGCGGGCAACACGGTTCGCACGAGCCTTAGGACTTGGGAATGGTAAATAACCGCCACACCCAAGACTCATGCCTAGTGCGGGTAGTAGGGATTTCCTCTACCTCATTCTCATCATCCTCTTCTTCCTCCTCTGCATCCTCACTCCAGTTCCCCTCTTCAGGCCCTTGGGAAGGTGGTGGTGGTGGAGGGGGAGGGGGTGGTGCTGAAGCAGGTGCAGCACCAGGTGGCAGTAGTTCAGCTATGGATGCCATCTCGATGATGGTGTAATCTGCAGGTGGCAGCAAAAATCGCTGTGTTCTGAAGAATAGCCAGAAACACAATGAGAATAAGCTCTAGGGCATGGTCTTTTATAGGGGTGCTTTTGCGCAGTCCGCGGACAGATCGAACACAAAAAAAAGTTCGAAACGTTTCAAAAGGTATGTAGAAACTCAGGTTTACTATGTGGGAATTGTGCCCTGGTGAGATTTTATTGAAAAATTTTATGGATTAATTGAAAATGTACTTTTAAATTGTTCGGGGACATGAACAGTGTCCGCATTCAGAACACACGATCAGCGTGGGCGCAGTCATATGATCCGTTCGCGAACAAGTCCGCGAAGGAAGCGCATGTCCGCAGGACACCAAATGCACGGAGATTGGTTAGCGCATGCGCGTTGATGTTCTACGGACACTGTTCGGGTCCTGAAGTAATTAAAAATGCGTCACACGTGAAACAAACATTTCAGGACACTGTGTGTGTTCTTAGAACAGTTTAAACTTGCTAGCGAACAGTAAGGACAGATATAGTGTTCTTCAGGACACGTCCGATTTCATTTATGTACGAACATTTCAGGACACCACGTGTGTTCTTAGAACAGTTTCAACTTGCTAGCGAACAGTACGAACAGGTATAGTGTTCTTCAGGACACCTCCATTTTTGTTTATTTACAAACATTTCAGAACACCTGCACTGTCCGCGGACACCTACATTGTTTTTTTTTAAAAAAATAATAACTATTTACAACACAATATAAAAATTAAACTTTATTTAACATATATTAAAAATTTATGACAGAGAAGGTGAGGCAGAAACAGAAACAAAAACAGGAGAATTAGAGGTTTACACATGATTGTTATTAGGTGAAGAAGGGATGGAAGTCTCATCAAAACGTTTTGGGTTATGGAGAGGGTTTGGGGATAATTGACTGGGATATGGTGAGGAGGGACAAGTACATGTGGGGCAATGGTACAAGGTTTTTGGTTTAAAATGATCTTCCACAAAAGTTTTCAATTTATTAAAATTAGTCAACAATAAATCCATGTTTTCTTCTATACTGTGAAAAGTGTTAGCCATAACAGGTTTTACTGAAGTATTTTCTATTTTGGTATGCTCTGTACAAAAATAAAATATATATGTTAAATTTATACAAAATAATAATAATTAAATGGTTTGTATTATAAAGTGGTTACCACTAGTTTCACTATCTTGTGACATTTCTTCATGTGGGAAATGCTCCTCTAGCCATTACAGAGTACTAGACATTTCTGTGAGAAAAAAAAAGATAATATATTTTTTTATCTAATACAGAAAGTTTATAAATATATGAATAAAATTAAGTACACTTACTATTTCAGGTAAGATATGTCCTATGTACTCAGTGGGTCTGCTCTTGTTCTCAGTTCTGTCGTGTTTGTGAGGTAATTATGTTAGAAGCCAATTTATCTTCTTGTGGTATATTCCATTTTAGAACATAGTGCATTTAAATGAATGGTTAGTGTGTTGCATATATGGGTTACATTTCTTATGTATTAGTACATATAATGTGTTTGTGTGCTCCTTTTTGAATTTGTTAAATGTTCCTATGTTATGATATAACAATCAAACATACCCCCCCAGAGTTTTTAGGTAGTGGTACTGTTCTTCGAACATGTCCACGAACATTAAATGAGTTCGCAGACATTAAGTACAGTAGAAGAGATTCAGTCAGTTCTATATGACATGTATATAAAGTCAAAGTCATTATTGTTAAATTGCTCTACTAAAAACCTATGAAATTCAGTGAAAAAAACATTGTTAAATGGACGTTATGGTTAAGTTGATGTCCTGGGTGTTAGGCTTAGCAGTGCACGGTGGTGGCGCTAGTTATGGTTGCCTAGCTTACCATAACTGGCGAATTTCAAGGGTTTTTCAGTTTTACTTTGAATCATAACGTCCCTTTAACAAAGTTTTTTCACTTAATTTGAAAGGTTTTTAGCAGCGCAACTTAACCATAACGTCCCTTTAACAAAGTTTTTTCACTGAATATATGCATATTTTTTTATTACTATTTACATTTGGCTATTGGACAAGCCTTAATCAACAAGCAATACAATAATCAATACAATCTTCAATACAAATATCCAAAAGTACATCATTTCAAAAAAATATTAAAACAACAATGTATGTCAATAATTAAAAAAAATCAAGTATACTTTAACCTTCACAAAATACTGCACATATATATAAAGGTTATCATCTCATGTTGTGTCACAGCTAACCCTATAACGTTCATAAAATACTAGATATAGTGGATGTCAGTGTTTCATAAAACATCATTAGTTATCGCAATTTCATGCGTATCAGTTTTTATTTTTGTAAAACTATTTTCCAAAGTCAGTATGCTTACCACTGATTCAGCAGCATATAAGGTGATTGAGAATTGGTATGTTGGAATATGATTAGCATGATTTACCAAAGAACTATAACCTTTAACATAGTGTGCAAAACGAGAAAGACAAAGCGTTAAAATGGCTTGATTCAATATCTTCATTACAAAATTGACAGGTGTGCTTTTCAAGAGGTATTCCACCAATTGCTCCCTTATATTCTCCTGTAGGGAGAATATTTAATCTTAGATATAAGATGAAACTTTTAAGATCTGAGGAACAAAATTTTGTTAAATAAGAACGATGGGTATAGGGTGTAAAGCCTTGGGTAGCAAATTCACTGTACCTTTTCTTGCTTGACAATTTCTCAATATTAGATGCTATGTCCCATTCCCTAGACATCCTCTTTATTCTAATTTCTATGCTAGGAGAATTAGACATTGAATCATTGAATAAGTCTAATATAGCAAGAAAATGTTTAGTAGTAGAGCGCAATTCCAAAATAAATGTGTAATTTGCAGCCATCTCATAGCTTTTACCCATCAACATCATTCATTTGTTTTGAGTCTCTGAAGGAGACATTGTCTTTGAAAATAATAGAGTTATTTGAATTTACCACAAAGATTCCAATGAGACAGCACTTTACCCCATTCTCAGAGCTTCTATCAGCACTGATTGCGGCAGAATTATAATCGATCGCAAAATTCTTCTCTCGATTTTCCTTAACCATTGGACATATTTGTGCTCTAGAACAGACAGACTGTATGATAAGCAGGGGATAATACTAACTCTGTCAATCTCCAACAACACAGTAATGTTATGCCCCCTTTCTTAACTATATAGTGTTTAATTATGGTCAATTATTTCCATATCTTAGGGAATATTACCTCCCCATAGTAAGTATTAGCAGGTTAAACTCGAATTGGGAAACCCAAATAGACATATTCCTTTGTTGTTTGAAGTTGAATGTCTTTCATTTTCAAGATTAATCCTTGTTTCCCTTTACATTTATTAGGATCTCCAAAGCACATCACTTTGGTCTTGGAGATATTTATAATAATAAAGTTATTTTGCGCATAAGTAAGAAGAGCTGCAATGGATCGTTGAAGTTCTATATGTGTTTTTATCTAATAGTATGGTGTCATCAGCATAAGCTAGCCAAGACACTGGCCTATCATTCATTTTTGGAGGAAAGTTGTTTTACAGCATTGTGTTTATAAAGTTATAAAGCATTGGTGCTAGTACACAGCCTTGTTTAAGGATGCAATTTGTTTTCCTATTACACGCAAATTCACATAGAAAAATCAATCGTACTGTTACTGTCGTATTCGTACAGAGGGATTTAAGAAAGTGTAACAACTGTGAATCTATTCCTCATTTCTCAAGCTCTTCCAAAAGCAAATGTCTAGAAACCAAGTTGAATGCATTGTTATAGTCTATGTGACAGCAATATAATGTATGCTCTCGGAATGTATCTTCCGTCAAATACTGCATGGCACATAGAATGCTAAGTGTGGAATGTTCTTTTCTTAATACCGTTTGGACGAGATGCCTCAACTTCTTTTACTTCACCCACAGAGTTAATTTCTTCAGCAATATCGAAGTAAACATTTGTTGCAAGTTGTCCATCATTGCAAGCAGTCTATCATTTGCAAAATCAAGACAATCTCCTCTTTTGAAAACAGGAATCAATATTGATTTTGACCATCTAAGGAATCAGACCATTTCTTTCAACACCTCTGAAAACATTATAAAGGACATTTGCCCAACACTGAGCATTAGATTTAAAGTGAATATTTGGAATACTGTCCAGCCCTGCAGTACAGGAAGGTTTTAAATTGTTAATGATAATCATCAGATCTTCACTATCAAAGCCCAGAGATGATTCTTGCCTGGTACCATATAATCTTTAAATTCCAGATTATCGACTTTAGAATCATAGTAGAATTCATCAAAAAAAGCACACCATGATACCTCAGTGATAGTGTTTAATTCCTTTGTAGTCAAAGGAGATAGAAATTCATTATAGCGAGCCCAGAATATATGATTATCATTTGATTTAAGAAGGCCAGCTAGATATAGCCAATTTACATTATTGGCCGAATACTTGTGTTGGCGCAGTCAATTTCTGTACCTCGTCTCCAGATTCAAAATCTGACTTTCTTTTTCTTGTTTGGATATAAAAGAAATTACCTCTGATTTCTGCCCTTAATTTCCGGCGGTCCTGTTATCATCAATCATACTATCTAACAAAAGACTATAAACTTGCCCTGATTTAACAGTTGAATTAATTCTTCCCCAGTGTAGTAGCGGTGCAATATTAGCAAGTAATGTTTCCAGAGTCCAGCCTTCTGTGTCATCCTGGATTTAATCTGACACTGGTTTGTGATAAGAAAATTAGTTACTGCATTATTTCTTAAAAGCCTGACCATATTATGTATGATCCCTGTTTATTGATGTCAATCATGCGGTTATGCCGGTTTACCGTTCTCATGGTATTGTTGCTTACTAGATTCTTTAGGATTAATGGAGACCGGACTGCAATCTTCTAACATGGCCATGTCCGAGCAGACGTAGCCAATATAAGAAGTGTACAGACCATTCAACCAAGTATGGCTCACACTGTTTTGCTCCAAATTTGTCATATGAAAGGGCAAGTAATTAAATTCATTAGTATTAATGAATAGCTTGCAATTGTGGTCCAAGCTCCCCATACCACTGAGATTAAGGTGCAAGTCCTTTGCGTTAAGATCACCTGCAAGCAATATATGACTGTTAGGAAATTCTTCATACCAGGCAACAATAGTTTCTCCTATTATCTTTTGAATTTTCGCTGAATGATGACTTGATGAGGGATCATATACATTGAGTATTAATACTCTAACTACAGGCTTGCAGGAAAAATACAAATTGCTGATAAGATATAAGCTGAGTTTGAGAGACTTGCAAAGGATTCCAAGCAATATCTTGTTCTATCTCAAATTGCAAGGCCACCACTAAGCCATCCCTGCTTGGAAGGAGAAGCTGCCGTGACTAATGTCTGATATCCATCAATTTGAAAGTGTTGCATAGCCATGTCTCCTGCAAAATGAATATATCTGATGCTAAAATTGCTGCCACCCCGTAGGATAATTAAGAAAAGATCTGTATCGCTGAGTGTTCCAGGAAATCCAATTAAGGGTATCCTCTGGAGCATTCTGTCAGTTTGGTAATACCATGGTGTCATCCGGGACCCAATAGAACTTATCATATGATGATGTGCCGACAGCTTTCACTAAGCTGTGATTCTCATAAAGTGGAACGTTCTGAGGTTGTGTAGGCCATACACCAGGCACTTACAGGATACAAACAAGCTTCATTGATTGCTGCTCTGTAATGAGCTCCAGGTGGTTACTTTCCTGAATAGATATCACTTCAAGTAAAGGGCCTTGGCGTTCCTCCATTCTGGCCTTTTTTGGGCTTGAAGTGTATTTATTAACATTTCAATCATGTACAGGACTCCTTGATCTCTTGCTAGTGTGATGTGTAGCGCTAGGGAGACCATATTTCTTTAAGCGGGAACGCTTCATAGTATGTAGATAATAAATACTTGCCCAATCTTACCCGACTGGAGGGAAAAAAAAGAAAAGTGATCACTCTCACTTGGCTACTCGATCCACGTGACACCAGACACTCTTCCTCGTGGCATGCACTGCTGTGCATTCTTCCATTTTTATCACCGGCTTTGAAAAGCGTAGGTAGAAGCAATGGAGCTTAGAGCCAGGGTCAGGTGAGAGCAAAGCAATCAATCCCAAGAAAATGAACAGGGCAATACCCACTTGTCTGAAGGTGCAAAGTAATTATTCAATGAGGAGTTAACCGTGCGATACGATACAGCACACCAGACATTCTACCTCACTCCGCCGACAGCCATGCGCACTGCCACGCCATTCTTCTGTTTTTATCACCGGCTCTGAGAAGCGTAGGTAGAAGCAATGGAGCTCAGAGCCAGGGATCAGGTGAGAGCAAAGCAATCAATCCCAGGAAAATGAACAGGGCAATATACACTTGTATGAAGATGCAAAGTAATTATTCATTGAGGTGCTATCCATGCCATACCATACAACACACCAGACACTCTACCTCACTCCGCCGACTACTGTTAATGTTAATGTTAAAGGATATTTGTACCGTGCACTATCACCACCGGTTAGTAGGAGTGAGCTGGAAAAGTGCAAGATAGCAGTGATGTGCTGTTGGCAGCCTCAGCCCGGTGGGTTAGTTGGCTGAGCTTGGGGTGTTTTACTGTCGGTAGTCGTCGTGTGCTGTTGTGCAAGTCTATGTGTGGTTTGGTCCAGGCTTAGCAGGAGAGTCGTATATCAACCATTGAATTACTTTTCTATCTAAATGCGACGCAGGCTATGTTGAGGATTCCATCTAAGTGTGGCACATGCTAACATTTACTATTCCATCTAGATGCTACGCAGGCTAGAATGAGGATACTGTCTAAGTGTGGCATATGCTAACATTTACAGTCCTGTCTAGATGTGGCGCCTGCTAGGTTAAATAATTCCCTCCATGTGTGCACATGCTAACATTTACAATTCTGTCTAGATGTGACGCAGGCTAGGTTGAGGATTCCATCTAAGTGTGGCACATGCTAACATTCACAATTACATCTAGATGTGGCGCATGCTAAGCTTAGGTAGTCCCTCTACCTGTGCACATGCTAGTATTCACAATTCCATCCAGATGCAGCGCATGCTAGGCTTAAGAATTCTCTGTATGTGTGCACATAACATTTACAAATCTGTCTAGATGTGACGCAGGCTAGGTTGAGGAATCCAACTAAGTGTGTCACATGCTAACATTCACAGTTGAATCTAGGTGCGACGCAGGCTAGGTTGAGGAATCCAACTAAGTGTGGCACATGCTAACATTCACAGTTCAATCTAGGTGCGACGCAAGCTAGGTTGAGGAATTCCCTCTATGTGTGCACATGCTAACATTTACAAATCTGTCTCGATGCGACGCAGCCTAGGTTGAGGAATCCAACGAAGTGTGGCACATGCTAACATTCACAGTTCAATCTTGGTGCGACGCAGCTTAGGTTGAGGAATCCAACTAAGTGTGGCACATGCTAACATTCACAGTTCAATCTAGGTGCGACGCAGGCTAGGTTGAGGAATTCCCTCTATGTGTGCACATGCTAACATTTACAAATCTGTCTAGATGCAATGCAGGCTAGGTTGAGGAATCCAACTAAGTGTGGCACATGCTAACATTCACAATTCCATCTAGATGCGGCGCATGCTAGGCTTAAGAATTCTCTGTATGTGTGCACATGCTAACATTTACAAATCTGTCTAGGTGCGACGCACCTAGGTTGAGGAATCTAACTAAGTGTAGCACATGCTAACGATTATTACACCTGTCTAAGGTGACATAGGCTGATCTTGACCGTTCTCTATAGGTCAGTTAACATTGGCACTAGTTAACATTGGTTTTGCGGACCTACCAATGATATATAAGCGCTATATAAATGCTAAGTAGCATAATATAACAGTATGTTAGTGAGTAGTACAGTGCAACATTTATAGTCCAGCCAAGAATGTATTTTGGTTGGTGGTCACTAAACTCTTTAGTATGCATGTTGTAATTCTATGGCTGTCAACGTTATGAGGAGGCAAGGTAGAGTGGCGAGGGCTTTCTGGAGTAGAGTGATTGCTCTACCCCTCACCCATGCCACACTTACAGTTTTGTTGGTGTCTGTTGGCTTCTCTGGCTTCCCCTGCGGACACCTGCAGACACTTTTTGGAGCCGCCAGTGTGGGGGCCGCCCTTTGCCTCGGGGGCCTTAGCCGCAGGGGCTGCCGGGCAGTGGGCTGCCCTGGGTGTCCCTTATACGGTGAGCTGGACCAATCACGTCACGAGGGAGGGAGGGAAGCAGGCTCTGGGCATCGGGGAAGCGGAGAGGGAGGCATTTGCATGAATGCAGATTGCCGTGCTATTAAGCATGGTGTTTTCAAAGAATATTGGGAGTAGGCAGCTGGTGGAAAGGGACTGGACTCTGGGCACTCACCTGGGCATGGTTCATGGCGGCAATGGCGCAGATCACAATCCGCTCGACAGGTCATTAGGCCTGTGTTTTCACAAAAGTTTGAGGCACCAATCATGTTGGGAGGGAGGCGGGCTCTGGGCGTCGGGGAAGCGGAGAGGGAAGCATTTGCATGAATGCAGATTGCCATTCTATTAAGCATGGCGTTTTCAAAGAATATTGCGAGTAGGCAGCTGGTGGAAAGGGATTGGGCTCTGGGCACTCACCTGGGCATGGTTCATGGGAGCAATGGCGTGGATCACAATCCTCTCCACAGGTCATTAGGCCTGTGTTTTCACAAAGGTTTGAGGCACCAATCACGTCGGGAGGGAGGGAGGGAGGTGGGCTCTGGGCGTCGGGGAAGCGGACAGGGAAGCATTCGCATGAATGCAGATTGCCATGCTATCAAGCATGGTGTTTTCAAAGAATATTGGGAGTAGGCAGCTGGTGGAAAGGGACTGGGCTCTGGGCACTCACCTGGGCATGGTTCATGGCGGCAATCATGAATGCTATGAACTGCTATGAATGCTGCTGCCCGTGCTGCTGCACTGTTCTTCAGTTTTTATTACCGGCTCTGAGAAACGTAGGTAGAAGCAATGGAGCTCAGAGCCAGGGATCAGGTTAGAGCAAATCAATCAATCCCAAGAAAATAGACAGGGCAATATCCACGTGTATGAAGATGCAAAGTAGTTATTCAGTGAGGAGCTATCCGTGCCATTCCATACAGCACACCAGACAATCTACCTCACTCTGCCGACTGCCACGCCATTCTTCAGTTTTTATCACAAGCTCTGAGAAGCGTAGGTCGAAGCAATGAAGCTCAGAGCCAGGGATCAGGTTAGAGAAAATCAATCAATCCCAAGAAAACAAACAAGGCAATATCCACTTGTATGAAGATGCAAAGTAATTATTCAGTGAGGAGCTATCCATGCCATTCCATGCAGCACACCAGACACTCTACCTCACTCCGCCACCAATCAATCTCATATACCCAAAGACATAACATCTAAACAATATATGAAACTCATGCATGTGTGGTTGAAGATGAGTAACTAATGAAAAGAGTGAATATTTTGAAATAAGTAATGGCATATGTGATATCAGCAGGGTGCCTATGGGCTGCGCAATATGAGCCTCATAGTTAAGATGGCATAGCTTCCAGCACCTACCAAATTCCAAGGGTTATGTGGCATTAAATCAGCACTTTAATGTTACTTAAACTAAGGTTTTTTTCCCTGAATTTCAAGGGTTTTGTTGCACTGAACTTATTCACCTTAACTGTCCCTTAACTAAAGTGTTTTCACTGAAATAAATAAATAATAATAAAATATATATATATATAATATGCATAAATGTACATATATGGTCACATTATACGTTACATTAAAAATTGAAAAAGAGAATCCACTGTATTTTTTGTTTTCATGAAAGGTCACCAAAATTGGCATTTAACAGGTCTGGCCAAATATGAACACTGATGCCTAATGTAGCTAAGAGTAATCAACACTCTCATGCCCAAAATGTTTGCATTGTGATTTCCTTAGAGACACAAAAACATACTTTCACCATGCCTTTTGCAAAACTGCCATTTTGATTTCTTCTACAGCACCTAGATGACTCCAGGTTGGGTGCGCTATACAAATTTCAAAATACATAATTAAAAATAAATAAATTAGGCTGATGTTGTGCATTCCAAAAACCTTTTGAAAATGGTATCAGCCAAACCCTAGATGTTCACATTGTAAGTCTAAAAAAAGTATCAATATTTCCTTAGCTGTCCAAATAGGTGTGCAGAAGGCCAACCAAAATTAAGTACATATCACCCAATAAACGCATGCATCCTCAACCTGGACAAACAACATTTGAATATGTGGATAGTAGAATATTGGGAAATAAAATGAAATAAGGGATATAATGTGTGACTTACTTACACCATCCTCCACTCTACCTCCTCCAGCCTCAACAATCACTCACCCCCATGATTAAAAATGTTGCAAGAAAACGGTCTCAGAACAAGATAAATTGCCAGAATAAAATGGGGTACACAACACAGAATAAACAATATAAAGCACAATGCACAAGCTAGTAAAATAACTAAGAGTTCACTTTAACACAACAGAACAAATGTCCAATGGGTTCTGTAAAATGTACAAAATTGCAATGGAAAAGATAGGCTGCAAATGTAGAAGTGGCAGATGTGACACATTCTGTGATCATGCATGAAGGCATATGTTTATTTGTTGACATTCCACTGAGATTTGTCAATCCTGAGATGTACTTCTGTAACTCTCAGGCATGATTTACAGTTGGTGATATAGGAAAAACCAAAGTGATATGACAGTAAAAGCTGAAACAAAGACTTGAGGTCATCCCAAATCAGGGACTTCAAGTGGGGGTTGCCATGGGTCACATCCGTGACCCCTGAGGTCTCCTTTGCTACCCTGTGGTCACCCTTGCTGCCCCTTGTATAGGGGTATCGACCCCTTCCCGCCTCAACTGAGTACAGATAATATGATAGGCAGATCAATGGTTCCATTATTGTAGAAATCAAGGTTATAGTGCCTTTTATTAAGGGTAAAAAAGTGCACATGGCCTGCACATATCTGGCTTAAAATGACCCAGGATGTGAAGAGTGCTTAAAATATCACACACATGTCTTTAATATGTAAAAATTTAATATGAAAAAGAGATACAAAGTGAGAAATACTTAAATGAATAATTAATGGCTCCCGGGAGAATTAATACAGTAGGCAGATACAGATATATTTCAAAATGGATACTTCAAGTACAAAATGGTGTCTAGTGTTAAGGACAGGTGTGGAAATCCTGACTCATGCTTATAGGAAATGGTCTTTGGCAGCATCTCGCTGTGAGATAATTAAGTCTGGGATGTTAAATTTGGAACTTGGCAGGAAGAGCAGACAAGATTGTGGATGGAGTCACATAAAGGCAAGGGAATATACAAATTTGAACAGACGAGCTGCATTACTTGGCACCATTTAATTTAGCGTATTTATTTCTCCATGGTATAATGGCTAATTAAACTTGGCAGGACTTCAAGAAGCAGATAAGGGATTGACAGTGATGTGATAAAATTGTTTTTTGGCAGAGTTTGAAGAATATTGTAATTATGTTCAGCCGGGTCTAAATAGCCTATCAGTCTATGCGTCAGACAGCAAGTGTTAATGCCAAGTATGACTAATGTGGCTTGGTTTGCATCAGATAAATCATCCAATTATAGGTAAGGGAGGGTTTTTCTCTGGCTAAAAGGACCTATTAGATACATGCTCAAACAAAGTAGTCATTTGCATGAGGGTTTTGCATCATCCAAAATAGCCTATATAAGCAGGTTGAAGGCAAAATGTTTCTGTGTGCTTTTCCAGAAGTGTATTGTAAGCTCATCTAATAAAGACTGCTGTGGAAACCACCCGAACACCTGTTTTATTCTCCTGTCTTTGCCTAAAGATGAATTCACAGATGCCAGAAAGTTTGATGGGAAGAAGACCCCTATTCACCTTAAAAATAAAAGTGTTTTTCTTTTTTCTTTTTTAACTGGAACCTTCTGGGCTGTGGTCAGTGTCATGTGGCTCTTTTTTCTGGAGTGGCTGGCTTTCTCATTCAGGCCTCCTAAAAAAACAGGGGGTTCCACAAGTGTAACACTTTGAATAGAATTGGAATAACAAATAATGTATCTTTCTGGAATTCTATACAATAATTGCTAGATTCATTAAATGTTTATTTCAGGCACACTTCAGGGGGTCAGACACTGATTTAGTCTGTTCTTAAACACCTCAAATTCACAATGCAGATAAAAACATCGAAAAAGCATTTAGAGTACAATAAGTTTCAATTTTCGGACTACAGGCCTCATCACGAGTTGGGTGCTAACCTGAGCGATATTAAGGCTGGGGCTAATAGCCCTACCTCCAAACCCCTCAGCGCTATTAGCACCGGATCACGAGTTTGGCAGAACGGTATGTCCCCATTCTCCATTGGGACCATTCAGGAATTTCCCATTCCCCATTGGGCCCAGTGGGGAATGTTCGGCGCTATTACCGCCGGCGGTAATAGCGCCGAAAATCAGCAAAATTTGTGGCAGATTTTCCCTCAGCTCAGAGCTGGGGGTAAATCCACCAAGCCTGTGATTTGGCAGACCCTTAACTGCGGCAGTAATAGCATTACCATTGCATTTAAGGATTACCGCCAAACTCGTGATGAGGCCCTATGTATTTTGCTTTCGCACGTTGCAGTTATAGCATGTTTTTTTATGTCATTGTCTCTGTTACGATCATCACAAGACATTCCATCTCGGTGTCCTCGTTCACTTTCATCCTTCTGAGGTCGAGAAATGAGTACCAACACAGGTTGGGTGATGGTGTATGTATATTTGTATACTTGTTCCATGTAAAGTGCTTAAGCACTTCATCATTTGGCTTTGGACGTCTTCTTGCATTGACAGTCATTTGGTAATATGGGCCTATACACACTAAGATTAAGGCTACATATGGTGATCGATCCTGGTATGAAATCTATATCACATTACAATGATATTGTAACCATATCTTTCGTAGTGTACTTAGGAACAATGCTATGTGATGCCACTTCCTGTTTTATCAATGGGTGAAAGGTTGTGTTCTATCGCTTCCCATGATGTTACTTCGGGGTGGGGTCAAATAACATCACTTCCTGTGATGTCATCAGAGATCAAGGGGCATGTGATGTCACTTCTGCTACCCAAGGCCTTTTGGTGAAATGACGTCCCTTTCTCAAATCTGCTTCAGAAGGTCAGTGCCCACAATATAAGATCATTTCCAATTAAGTGCAGAACAAAGACACGCACATCAGGCACAACGTCGGGTTTGGATTCAAATAGTCAATTTTATTAGCCCATTTAGTCCCACAATGTTCATATCAGTGACTGTTGCAGAGAGGATCGTACACCACTTGACTTCCACGCTTAGTATAAATCACTGTAGCTAGTGGTTTCAGGAGTCCCAACTATCCACAACTTGCATGACATATCGATCACCTGAAAAGCAAAAATAAAAAATAAACTACGCCAACATAACTTAAATTGAGACAGACTATACAATCACACAATAGGAAAAAAGAGATTGTGAACCAAACTATAAAACCATCAGCAACACGGATTCACGCACACCATCTGCCAGGACATGCAAACGAATCCTTTACAGAACATAAAGAATTTTGCAGACCACTGTGATAGAAAGGCATTATGCAGCATTGTTCACTCAATGTCATAAACAACACAATGCCCAGTCACACATATATGCCCCTCTCTAGCCACACTCTGCTTAACCAAGGCAGTTATATGGCCAGAGCCAAACCTGTGTAATCATGACATTCAGCAAGCCAATGTGGCACAAAATGTCAAACTTCACAATGTCATCATCACTTCCCAAAGCCCGTCCTCATACCTTCACAGTTCTGCATTGACTAGCAAACACAGCTTTACCTTCATACTAATGAAACACTTATTAATATGCACACCACATTTACATCCAACACAAAAATACTTTATGACCCACTGTTTCCCGCTTGTATTTCACAGGATGCCTACTGCAAGATCTTCTCGGTTATTCCAACACTGACAAAGAAGCTGATAAGCCAAGTGCATGTGCTGAAGAACATGAAAAGATATGAGAAGGGACCCCCTGCGCACACATCCATAAACACTATAACACATATAAAGGGCCACAATTCCTTTGCAAAAACTTTAAACAAATGCCACCATTTAAACAAACCATGCATTAAAAAAGGACTCACACAAACGATGACACTGACTGCTCTCAGGCAGCACACCATCACAAACATAGGGCCTCATTACACGGTAGGCGGTAGCCATGGCCTGGGTCCGGGTAGGCGGTATGGGGCCTTACCGGGTCATTCCGACCCTGGAGGACCCGGTAAATCCCCATGCCAATTACCATTCCCCATTCCCATTTGAGCCCCCATAGGGCTCAATGGGAATGGAGAAAGAGCTAATAACAGTACCGCTATTAGCGGTACCGTTATTTGCTGTGAAGTCCCTCAGCGGGTCCCTTCCTTAACGTGTGGTATGACCACACGTTAAGGACGGGACCTACTGAGGGACCTCGTAGTAGGGCGGTAGGGGATTACCGGCACCGGTGCCCTTACCGGTGCCGGTAATCCCTTACCGCCATCTGTGTAATGAGGCCCATAGACACCTATTCTATCACATATTCACAATCTCACAAGAAGCACTAATGAAAAACAAAATGCACAGTACTCAAATGAAATGTCACAGCACAACCTTATGGCAAGGAATCTTATGAGCCACTGGACAATCGTACAATAAAAGCCAACACACTTCAAGCGTCCACTTGAGCACACCTCGAGACCATCACACAAAAACAGAATATACTTTTAGAAGTACTTATTTACCACTCTGAAACTACCCTCATGTAGATATTTCCCTTCTCTTTCAGACATCCTAGAAGTGACCCTCTTAATTTCTGAAATCCTTATCTTATGACATGCACCCAAGCTATCAAAGTAAATCAAAAAAGGGCAAACAGGATTTACCCCTAATATTCACTATCTCTACCTTTAGGGGGTATCATATACTTAAGCAAAGAGATAGGACACAAAACTACTACAATACAAGTGTAAAACTGAGACCCTACATATATTCTTAAATAGAACACATGTACTTATATCTTGACTTGAAAAAATAGATAAAGTACAGCAAAATACCAAAATATATAAATGTATTATTCATCACAATGGAAAAATTAGAAACATTAGAAAAATAGTCCCATATTAAAGCACAACAACTCATCATAAACATACAGTTCAATTACTCAATTCAAACCATTCTTCATCAAACATTTATACCACATACACAAGCACAACCTTAGCAGCAAATCACAATATCATAAAACAAATGTGTTTTCAATGATGTACATAATCACGACATGTAACATGTTTCCGTTCTTGTTGCCATACAATGGCTGAACTCTCTTCAGGGGAAAAGAAACATTTCCTTCTTGTAGTGTTAACATTCTTTCAATGTTGTGCAGTAGGGGTCCTAAGCACATTCACCAACAGATGTAGTACACACCAGCTGCAAGATATAAGGGACACAAGGAACCTAAGTGCTCAGTATTCACAAAACGATACTCAACATTATTCTCCATCTCTATCAAAAACGAGGTACAGACCATATTACCAAGAGTCTAGACAGTCACCCTCAGTGTGAAACCATATTCACAATCTACAAACGGAGGACTATTAATAGTCACTTACTGGGCGACAACAAATATTATTTGTTCGCCTACCACTATGAATGAGGTCAATTAGATCTATAAGGTGAAAAGATCACCTATAGTAAGTAGAGCAACCCATCACCAGAAGTGTACGGTAAACAGAGAGAGAGAAAAGATCCTCAACAAGCCCAAGTAACGAGACATAAAAATTACCTGGCCGTATAAAAACCTTGCTCACAATGTGTGATCCAGCCCTGGGATCACCTAAATGTCAGGTATCACAAACACTATCCTCCTACCTTAACCTGCTAACTCTGTTTACCCCCCCCCCACCACCCATTTCTTTTATCTGTACACTCTTTCCTCTAGTGTTTCACCCCTTTTTTTTCTTCCATAGACAATGTTCTGAATTCCTTGAGTGGGGACATCTATGCTAATGTAAAGTGAATCCTCAGTACTTTGAGACCACTACAACAGCACAATATAAATATTTATAATGTAACATAACGTGTATATCTTCATAACATACACCCATAGGAAGCCTGCTTATAGAGCAAGCAAACATGCAATACATATTAATAACTGAACATTGCCTCCCAACAGCACTTACTCTTATAAATCTTATTATATTTCACAGCGAACAACTAACATACACATGCAAACTCAAAAGAAGCTCACATACAATATCAGTTTCCAAACAAAAAACAAAACACTATTACTACATCAACACATTTTTGCCTCAAGACATTAATATTTCAGCAATGTTAGTGTTGCCGGATGATGTGTTTAGTGTTTAATAGCAGGTCAGACGTTAACTTTGACATTCACAACATTTGTAGTTTTACATTTTTATATGTAGCAACCTTACCTTTTTAATTGTTTAAATGCATCTGTTTGGTATGCCCTAGTTCTAGCTTATTTCATCAAACCGCACAGACATGTTGCCAGGGATACAGATGGTTAATTATTTACGTTTAGGAACATCACAGGTCAATTGCCGCCTAAAATATGGTTAGTCAGTGGTGACTCAAACATAATGGGTGTCAGGGTAGTGTCCTACCTTCTGTTATGGAGGAGCCAGAGGGCAGGTCCATTGAAACCTGAGGGCTCCATCAGCAGCAAAGAGCAGCTGAGGGGGCACTCCTGAGCTGTCCACCAGTGTAGTGGTGAATTATAGTTTCCACATTGCATAAAGTTACCCCAGCCTGCACATGCCCAATGGTCCATGCAAAGCTTAGGGTGTTTTGCTTCTCCAGCCTTGCATGGCAAATTGAACTTGCTGTCTGGGGTAGCGCTTGCTACCCATATCTGTGAAAGGCTGCCTCTGTGGCATCAATGTGTATGCAGGAAGCAAGTAAGTTGAAGAAATGGTTGTGCTTGTGTGTAGGTGCATGAATACAATGTGCTGCCGAAAGGCTGCGTATGACTGTGTGTGCCTTGTGAATGTTTGTGTATGTACTTTCATTGTGCATCTATGTATGCACAGCATGATTAGGCACAGTGAACGTGAGTCCATGGGCATTTTGTGGGAGGGTCAAGATCAGGGAGGTGCTAGTACTAATTTGTTGGAACTGGCCACAAGACAAAGTGTTAAGGGGCAATATGCTAGCATCTTTTGGCACAGCCAGCATGGAAGTATCTTTTTACAGGGCAATATGCCCTTTTTGAGCAAAACAACTATGATTTTCTAACAGTGACAATACTGGCATTATTAGACACAGTCAATTAAACGTTAAGAGCCGATCGGTGGCCCGGATCGGGTGTTATCGGCCTGGAGCCGGAGTTTAACGAGAATCCTCGGGCCGATAATCTGTCATACCGGAGAAGGTCTTAACGCTATTAGCACCCTGGGTTGTGAATCCTGTAGCCAAGGGTGCTGAGGGGTATTTTCATTTAATGAATGGGACACCTCTTTTATTTCCAAGGCAGCCACAACGGACTAGGAGAAGAAGCAGCCGCAGCTGCAGCGGCGGCACCTGCCGCCGCTGCAATCAGGCAAGTGGGAATGGGCTGAGAAAAAGGGAAGGGACAGTGGGGGGAGATGGCAGGCGGGGGAAGCAGCCTTCAGGCAGCTTGGAACGTGGGCTTACATCAGGAGATTCAGCATGCGTTCCTTGCCTCCTGATTGGCTGCCTTCCCTGTCCCAGGTGCTTATATGGGTTTCTTCATTCAATAGCAATGTTGGCATATATTAGCATGACCAGCCCGAAAGTATCTTTTTACAGTAGCAATACAGCATTAGTGTGGGCATTGAACAGGAATGGGTTAGCCCAGGCATTTGTAGCTACAGACAATATGGGTGTGTTCTTACAGTGGCAATACTGGCACAACCATCATGGAAATATCCATTTTCTAGTGACAATGCAACATTATTGGGCACAAGAACCATATGTGCATTCTGTGCATTCTAACTGTGACAACCCTGGAATTATTATGCACAACCAACATGCTCGTTTTTATAGTGGCAATACTGGTATAGTCAGCAGGAGAATACATTTTTACAGTGGTAATACAGCATTATTGGGCACAACAAACAAGAGGGTGTTCTTATAGTTGTAATGCTGGCACATGTTGGCACAACCAACATAACATAAAATAATTCTCAAGGGGAGAACTGTCTGGAACTCTTCCTTGGATGGTTGGGCATCCCACACTATGAGTCATGTATGCTCAATAGTTTAAAATATTTAAACACATCCAGTGAAGGAATTCACCAGCCACGTTTGAGACTATCAGCCTGATTCATGGAATTATCTGCACGTAAAACGCAGATTTGCGCACCATTCTGCCCGAAAATCCCTGTTTGAGGTATGGGGATTTTCGGGCAGAAAAGTGCACAAATCTGCGTTTTCAGCGCAAATAATTCCATGAATCAGAGGGTAATACTTTTCACCACCACAATAGTAATGAGATTAAGGATATCCGTTAGTATTTAGCTAACGGGACAGGTGATAACCAACGAGGAGGTTATGGGGTAGATAGTGCAATAGATATTGGGGGTTGACATTTTTGCAAAGAATCCATATTTCGTTAAGAGATGTGTTTTATTGCCAGACTCTCTTAATATTGCTGTAGCATCATAATACATGGTTAGCGGTTATGTAGCCAAATAAATAAGTAACTGTCCCCTGTCATGTATCGGTGAAGTCTGTTTCATATTTTAGGCTAGGTCATCTTTTGAATAAGTAAATACTAATTCACGCAAATAGGCTCATAAAAGTAAGCATGGCCAGTGATAGAATATATTACTCCCTAGTGGAAGTGACATGTTGTCCCCTACTACTCTTCTCATAATTGATCACATTCGATGTTTTAGGGCCATTGTAGAAACAATGTAGAGCCCTCCCTGCTGATGGCGTCCTAAGCAACTATCTAAGATTGACTTCACAATAGACCCAATGGATTGATTAGCCGAGTATGAAATACTCTGTGCGGGAAAGGCATATTTCTAAGAGAAGAACTTAAACAGCCTAGCACTCCCCAGATGCAATGACAAAACGTGACCACAGCATGAAATAAGCTCAGTTTCATTTCAATAGTAGCCGATAACCTATTTTCAACTTTAGTCAGAAGCCTGCCGCTTATATATTTAACCATCACGAAGCCAATTAATTATGCTGTCAGTGATCCTATTTTCAGTACTCTGTACGTGGGAATAAATTACTGCTACAACACTTTTCTCTGGGTTCTGTAAGATGCACGCACATGCGTTCTGCTCCTCTGTAGAAGGAAAGGCATTTTTCGAAATAATTATCACAGCAGAGATGATTAAAACGCATTTTCAAAGGTTATACTTTGGGATGTTTTACCTGAACTCAGTAGATTGGGTTCAACAGATTTAAATGCATTTAGGCCACTGCATGAGCGAGGCAATTTAGTGATGTGTGTTTAGCGAAATCCTTGTGTGTGCTGGGGTTACGTGCAGTCAGCAGGGACATTGATAGCAATGATCCGTGAGAATGCCGCTTAATGGTAGATGCGGGGCATGGAGATGGGCAACCTGCACAGAGTGCTGCTATCTTGTGCAGAGTACAGCATCATGTTCGCCATTGTCTGTTCTTGCACTTCTATCACTTGTGTTGGGCACGGAACTGAGCCTGGTTTGCATGCCTTATTACCCGTCAGTAATGGCACAGCAGTGTGAAAAACAATGGGTTTCAGGGTTGGCCGGAGCAATGCCAGTGGATATTAATGATTACAAATGTTCCATCCGTAACTCCTTGTGTTACATAGACATGCTAGGTGGGTATCCCCCCGATGTGTGTTGCAGGTTCGCTTTGCCTAGAGTGCCACACTATACCTCACTCATAATGCTCAATGTAGCCTGGTCATTGTGAGTACACCTTGAACAATATTTCCCTGACACAAAAACTACCTACAATGACTCTCTGTTTTAGCCCATTAGCGCTCAGACGCCGACAATAATTCCGCATTACCCTGTGATCACTTTATATGCTAACCTTCAATTGCGGTCATATACTGCCTTGCCCATAACAGATTCAGGAGCGATTGTAGCGACCTCACAAACACAATGTTAAAGCAAACCAACAATTAGCCCTCTCACCCATGTTCCAAATGCCACTTCTTTTTTCATACTTATGATGCATTTATCTACTGGTGACCACTTTCACCCTCCACATATGCACAAATGCTAATAGATGCCGACCCGAGCTTGCCTCCTAACCTTACTTAATTTAACTTAGCCTATGTGTCCATTGTGATTTGCATCAGTGCATTACCTGCCTGTGCTGGATTATTGTACTTAGCCTATGTGTCCATTGTGATTTGCTTCAGTGCATTACCTGCCCGTGCTGGATTATTGAATTTAGCCTATGTGCCCATTGTGATTTGCATCAGTGCATTACCTGCCCACGCTGGATTATTGAACCTAGCCTATGTGCCCATTGTGATTTGCATCAGTGCATTACCTGCCCACGCTGGATTATTGAACCTAGCCTATGTGCCCATTGTGAGTTACATCAGTGCATTACCTGCCCAGGCTGGATTATTGAACCTAGCCTATGTGCCCATTGTGATTTGCATCAGTGCATTACCTGCCCACGCTGGATTATTGAACCTAGCCTATATGCCCATTGTGAGTTACATCAGTGCATTACCTGCCCATGCTGGATTATTGCATTTAGCCCATGTGCCTAAATGGCTTATTGAACTCTATCTCTGCCCACTCAGCCCCTACCGTTATAATGCAGGCTCTCCTTATCACCATCATGTTCCCTTTTTGCATAGTTCCTAATGCCACACCTTGCACAAGAGGACAATTCATCAAGGTTGGTGAAGGATTAGCCAGACTAGGTTGTCAACGTCACTTCCCAATCCCCTGCCCTACCCCCTTCCTCCCCACACACCCCCACTTCCCCTCACTATCCTCTCACTCCTACATTACACCTGCCATCATCAAGAACGCAGCAACCTCAGATATCCCGTGCTTCAGTCCCAACCTGCCCACATACAAAAACACCCAACCTACTAGTATTAACAATAGGACCATACCCATCCTGGGTATTGAAAGACTCAATAGACTTATGTCTAGAACTAAAACACCCCTACTAGCTACCTCACTCACCACCACACCCAAAGCACTGACCAAACTAAACACCACGCCCATTAATTTCCAACACAAAAGCCTCCACAACTCACCTCCCAAACACCAAATCAAGACCAAAACCACTGATTTCTCCCCCATCCTAGGTAACGCACCACCGCCTGCCCCCACCTCCACCCTTAAATGTGCACTCATCAATGCCCGTTCACTAGGTGCCCATGCAATAGATATCCATGACTTTATCGAGGACCAACATCTTGATATGCTGGTAGTCACTGAAACCTGGCTTCAACCAGCGGCAGGACCACTACTAGGCCTTGCTATTCCCCCGGGCTTCAGCATCTTCAGAACAGATAGGACAAGCACCCAAGGAGGCGGAGTCGCGATAATAGCCAAAACCATCCTGGAAATCAGACACTGCCCAATAGAACAGATACAAGGTTATGAACTCCTACTAGTAAAGTATACTTCCAACCCCAAAACCACTACCAACTTACTAGTGGTATACAGATCACCCAATAAAAATACACACCCCAATTTGGACATCCCGCTACTCCTAACTCCTCTCATCAAGCCTAAAACTAAATGCATAGTACTCAGTGACTTCAACCTAGGATACAATGACCCCCTGGACTCTGATGCCTCAACCTTCTATACAGCTATGTCAGAAATGAACTTCGCCCAACTGATAGACAAACCCACCCACTCCAAAGGAAGAACCCTGGTCTAGCTTCTCACTCTTAACTCTCAAGTCGTCATCAACTCCATCCTCCCAGTCAAATGGTCAGATCACCTTGTAATCAACTTCACAATAAACAATGTTAGTACAGATCACATCACTCCCAAAAAACCAGACACCTTGGAAACCAGAAATATTAAAAATCTCTCACCCGACAAACTCACTCCAGCCTTGAGTGCTGCTCTTGCCCATACGGTTCCAGGTACCAACAACCTTTCCTATCTAGCAGAACAATACCAACAATGCCTCACCCAAACTATTGATTTACTTGCTCCCATCATCACTAACACCCGCAGACCTGACAAACGATCCTGCTTTTGGTTTAATGAAGAACTTGTAGCCTTAAGACGCACAAAAAGATCACTTGAACACCTCCACAAGAAAAACAATACCCTAGAATCAGCATTAGCCTTTGCTGAAGCCAACACAACATACAAATCAGCAATAATCACCCAAAAAGCCAATGCCTTTAACCTCCGTATTACTAATGCATCCTCAGACAGTAAAGAACTGTTTACCATCCTTAGAGAGCTTGAAAGCCCTTGCCAAACTTCAGCACCCACCAACTTTAGTAAAGACCGGTGCACCACTATACAAAACACCCTCTCATCCAAAATCCTCCTACTGCAAAACAAGATCGATAGCAAAAAAACACTCCCAGCTGACAAAACACCACCCACCATATGAATGACCACATCTAATACCACTACTGGCCCACCATTTCAATTCACACCAGTTTCTAACAAAGAAGTATTTGACACCATAACGAAACTCAAAGCCTCCAACTGCAAAGAAGACCAATTCCCTTCCCACCTAGTGAAACTCTGCGCCCCCACCCTTACACCCATCATCACCGAATTCGTCAATGCCTCTTTCCTCACTAACACAGTCCCCACCAGCATCAAAAAAGCATGGGTGACACCACTTCTAAAAAAAACATCCCTGGACCCATCAATACCTACCAACTACCGACCTATTACAACGGTCCCATTTCTCCTAAAACTAATTGATAAAATAGCGTACTGCCAAATTCAGAACCACCTGGAACACCATCAACTGTTAGGAGACCGTCAGTCAGGATTCTGTCCCAACCACAGCAGTGAGACAGCCCTCCTTGATCTGAAGATCCAAATGGATGCCACTAGAGAAGCAGGTAAACTATGTTTACTAATGCCTCTGGACCTCTGAGCGGCCTTTGATCTGGTTGACCACGATAAACTCTGTAACACTCTAGCGAACAATTTCAACCTAGCTCTGAACGCCACCAACTGGATCAAATCATTCTTGGCAGACAGGACCTCCAGAGTATCCATCGGCAAAGAATCAGCAGACCCGGTGCCAGTCCCTGCAGGTGTGCCGCAAGGTTCTTGCTTATCCCCCACTCTGTATAATGCCTATACTAAGCTACTATTTGCAGCTTTGGATGCCATGGGTGTCATCTATACTAACTTTGACGATGACACCCAAATCCTCATTCCACTCTCAGGTAATCACTTACAAGACTCACTCCTGGTTAACCAAATGTACTCACTCATTCAAAACTGGATGGCCAATAATAGCCTTTGTCTCAACAACAACAAAACCGAGCTCCTTATACTAGGCTCCTCCAGCAAAATCGATTCCCTTGAGCCCGCTTTCAAATCATTCACCATCGATGGCACCATAATCCCCGTTCTTAAACAAGTCAAGACCTTTGGCGTTAACTTAGATGCAACACTATCCATGTCTAAACAAGTAAACACATTAGCCTCGTCCACCTCTTACACTGCCAAACTCATCTCCCTTAGCCGCAAATTCCTCTCAGCCAACAACTGCGTTACTCTAGCCAGAGCACTCATATTGTATAAGCTAGACTATTGTAACATCCTTTTACTTTGCACCTCCAAAGGCAACATAGCCAAACTTCAACTCATGCAGAACAAGGCCCTCAGAGCAGCCGTAGGCATCAATAAATCTTAACAGAAGAGACCACCACTGGCTCCCTATCCAAGCCAGAATCTTATTTAAAGCCTTGAGCATCACTCACAAATGTATGGCCAACAAAGCACCTAAATGCCTCAACAACACAGTCATGATGAAGCCCCAGACCAGACTCCTCAGATCCAATAAAAACGCATACCTTGAAACCCCTAGATACAAAAGAGACAGCAGGGGGCAGTAGCTTCAAAATACTAGCTCCCAGACATTGGAACGCTCTACCTTCCCACATTATGAACGAAACATCCCTCCCAAAATTCAAAAGCTCTTTGAAGACTTGGCTATTCAACATGTACTTATTGAACCAGAGCACCAAGCCGCTCCAATTAACTGTACATAGCTGACTATTTTGTATATTGTTGTATATTATTGACTGTTTATTCCTGTGTACTTCTGTATTCGCATTTAAGATTGCATTCTCCCATTGTCTGTAACTACGCCGTGATACCCCTGGGTCTGGGCGTATAACAAATGTAATAAAATAAAAATAAAATAAATGTGGCAGGAAAGTATCTGGGGCTACTTCCGGTCTCGTGTAGAATGTTACTGGCAGTTCGGCGGATTAGACTTGCCCGTTGTTGGTATGGGAAAGTGTGTCTGTTTATGTTTATTGTCCTTCTGTAATGGCGTGGCAGCATGAACATCAGCGCGTCAATGGCCTTTCCTGAACAATGTCAGCTGTTATAACTCTAATTGCTCTGAACCCTCTAATTGGTCCTTGTGCCGTTCCCTTCAACGTGCCTCCAAATAAACTGCTGCTGCAAAACATTGCTGTTCGGCCACCAGGTGGACATTCGCATCTAGATGGGATTTCTCCACTATTCTTTTACTCTCTGCTTTCCCTAACTACATGTCGCCGATTTACACACGACCTACTGCATTGTCCCAACAAAACCAACATCACATAATGTATGCACTGCGTGTAATATGCACTTTTCCATGCATCCAGTTCATTTATTGTTTGTCTTACACTGCTCTCCAATACCTGCAAGTAACCTGAGTTTAGGCATCTTGAGTAGTTGCTGCCTCCACCGTGCGCGCCTTTGCTATGCTGGTCTTCATGTACATTATCTGTTATCTTGCACATCTGAAGAAGCCCCCCCTCCCTTCCATAAGGCGTGGCTATCCCAGATTGTGCACCCGACCTATTTTGACCTGCCTGCTTGCATGAGCACCTAAAGTAGCCTCCCGTACCATGAGGCAAGCCTTTCCAAGCATCATGTAACTTCCATATGTAACATGCACTTCCTGTAACTAGCGCCTAGATGCCTGAGGATTCGATGCGCTGTAATAAATGCAAAATAAATATAATAAATACATAAATAACTGATTCAATACCTTCCATCTGTCACTCTTTAGTGTCATAAATCACCCAAAGTGGGACAGGTATTTTTATTTTGGGCTATTTTATTTATGTATTTTTTTATTTATAAAGCTCACTAAATTCAGGGGCATCAAGGGGCTATTAGAGGAGTGTGCGCCACCTATAAGCCAAAACTATTGTATTTGAGTACAGATAGGGAGAATTGGCATATGAGGAGGGAGATAGGCTTGTAGGTGTTGTTTGATTATTGGCCCACCGATCTTCTGCCCATGGCCATCCTAATCCCTATGACCATTCCTACCGAGTTCCTGCCCCTCCCTGCCCAAAACAGCACCTCATGGGAACTCTTTGAGCTCAATTTAACCAAGCCTTACCATTACCCTTTGCACAGAAGTTCTTCTCAGTGTCTTGTCAAACCAGTCTTCGAAGAGTTAATGATTTCATTGGAGCTGTAAACCTGCTACTGGTGTAATACAAATGTATTAACCACTTCTGCCTTTAGCCGCTTGATTTTTTAGCACCATGCATGTTCTTCACTGAAGTCCTGTTAAACAAGCATTGACAAAGACACCAGTTTTGATTTATGTGCAGGTATTCGGCATTTGCCAGCCCCTGCTATTAGATGCCCAGTTACTTGCACCATTTTGCAGCTGCTGCAATCAATGGGCAGTTAATACGAAAAAGGCCCAAACTGTTGGCATTGCCAATGCTTTTTTTATATTGTATATATGGTTACTAAGCCTTTGTACATTAATCGGGCATCTTGTATAACATAAAATCTCATTAAAAATCACGCATCCAATTATTTAACTTCTGAGAAATGGTAGCCCATAATAGTAGTGCACTGAGGTCGTATCGGTTGTCTTCACCATTCATGGTCTTCATCTAAGTATGTTCTTCTTCAACAGTTCCTTATCAAGGTTGGGCCAAATAATATTACTATTTCAGTAGGTGAACAAGAAATCATCAAGGGCCTGATTTAGAATGTGGCGAAATGTAAAATCTGCCGATTTTCTGAGTTTATTTTAAGTTTGCAGTAGACTGACTTTCCACTGCCGTAAAACTAGCGGAACATCCACCTGTCCCTACGCATGGTATGGTAATTGTCTTGCAGGCACAACTATTCCCACTTCTTCTACAAAGTCTTTCCTTCCTTGGGATTCCTCTTATTTTTTCTTTATATTTTTTAAACAACACTGTATTTTGTGATAGAAAAACAAAAACAAAGAATACTATACAATACAATTTGCCAAACAATGCATGGTAAGAATAAACAGTAAAATACAGCATATTCAGTGACATATACATACTCACTACATATTTTAGCTCAGCGTAAGTTGTAGATTGTAGAGGTAGAGTTGGTACAAACATGTTCTTACATTAGGCATTGGGCCTCATTATGACTGAGGCGGTAGCTGTGCCAGTAAATACTGGCGTAATCATGAAATTACTGTCACCCGGCAATGAGGATCTACCGGGGCAGTCCTGCCCCGGTGGATCCATAATTCCCCTTTGCCAGGGTGCCGGTAATAATTACTCCCCATTCCCATTTGAGCCCCATAGGGCTCAATGGGAATCGGAAGGTCGGATGCACCGGCACCATTCGTGAATGGTGCCGGTGCATCCAACATGGTCTCCCCGCGGGTGCCGTTCCGCCTGCCAGGTCAGACCTGGTGGGCCAAAAGGAACCCGCGAGCAGACCTCGTAGTTTGCTGGTCCAGTAACAATGGTACCGGCAAGCTTACCGGTACCGTTGTTACCAGACCAGCAACCTTATAATGAGGCCCATTGTTACCTCATTTTTGCCAAATCTTCATAAGCTTCAGGGGACAGCCACAGACTCACTGACATACATTTATCTAGGCCTCTTTCCCATTGAGCTAATGTGGACGTATCAACCGTTCTCCATTTTATGGCTGCGTTTCATTTAGCTACGATCAACACATTTGATATAAATATTTTTTCAATGGAGTAATAGGTAGTTTCTCCCCATATACCCAATAGAGAAACGCAAAGACTGACTGGGATTGTCTGATCTAATGCAGTCAAGATCCGTTTTAGGACTATGTACCAGAATTTCTGAAGAATGGGGCATTGCCAGATCATATGATAATAGTCTCTAACATTGGAAAGTAATTACAACTTAATTTCATCTACTTGCAATGTAACCTAGGCTAGGTAAAATGTTAAGTACATTGATGCAATGGATCATCAGCACGAATATACTTGTATTCACTGGCATTAATCCTTTGTTTTACATATTAGTAATTTATTAAATCCTCAACAATACCCATTTCTAAATTCTCCTCTATTTCAGAACTCTGAATGTCATACGGTTTCATAACTCGTTTGTTATGTAAATTAAAAGAATTATTTGATAATTGGTCTCTTAAAGGGTAATTGAGAGTCACATTGCATTTTCAATTTTAATCATATCATTTTAACATCTGCATGTGAGCTAGAGTGAGGTCAAACCTACCTCTATGCGAATTAGTACTATTGGAACTCCTTAGAAAACTTTCAATAGTAGTGTCATGCTCTTTCCCTCTAGCCATTCATGTGACCACACTTCCTACCAAAACAGCATTTAGGGAAATATCTTTAGCCTTTAAGCTTCGAAGAGTGGTTTGAAGCTATAGTCACAATGGCTGTCTCCAAAATGACATAAAGCAAATGTTAATTGCATAGCTTTAATATGTATATATGTAATGTGGTCTATCCAGTTAGATCTAGAGTTTGACATGATGGTCAGCTATTTATAACTCACCCTGCTCAATACATTTATTTTTTACCTACCACTTCTGTCTTTTTATAGCGTACCTGCAATTGAACTCCATGATCTTTGTTTTGTCGCAATTTATGTGAAGACCATGCCGGTGTGAACATGCAGTCCGGCAATTGATATCAGTCTTTGAAGGCCTTTAGGGGCATAATCGAAGAGCACTAATCATCTCAATAACCTGGCCATGCCATTTATTCCTCCGCTAACCAAGGGGAGAATTATTATCTGTTTTTGAAAAGGCCTCATTTGGATCGGCTAAGTATAGCTCAAACAATAGAGGTGTCAGAACAGATCCTTTTTCAAATCCATTCTGCGTTTGAAAATGTGTTTCTTGACTAGCTGTGTTCTGTCTGACTTGTATGATGGTTTCAGTGTATATTGCAAACATCATCTAAAGCAACCTGAGTGGTATGTCCGAACTAAATTATTCAGGCCATGCTTTCGAGGAGACATCCATCATTGCCAATAATCTGTAATTCCTAGCATCAGTGTGTTTGCCCTTTTTATAAACTGGGGCAATTACAACAGGACAGGAAATGAAGGTTGTGTTTGAAATAGCCACGAACAAGCAGACCGTGGAGGATCCTTTCAGCAATGCACTGCTGTGTCCATCAGGAGCCCTTGAGGTATTAAAGTTCCTTAGATCCCTAACACTTCATTCAGTCCACCAGTATATTCCCAGTATGCTTCTAAATAATCTCTCACAACTGTAGATTTGTTAGTTGATCTATTTACACAATGCTGATAGTTTATACTCCTAGGTTTAGAGGTATGCAATGTGCCTAATTCTAATTCTGAACAGAATGTAGTCCTTGAACAGCCATTCTTGTCTACTATTATGGGTTCTTAAAGTTTAGAGAAGACTCGCCTATTGATTACACGTTTTCAATACATATGACATTTCATCCAGTTCTTATACATTGACTTTGCCAACTTCATTTGGTAAATGTGTATGTTAAGTCTGTTATTATAAATTGTCTTAGTTTCCTTCTTAATGTACAATTTAAATTATCTGATGTAGGCCACATTGTCATGAATATCATTGCATTTAGATAAGAAGTCATTATTAATTTCATTCTGGTGTAGTCTTGACACCATGTTGTCTAAATTTACTCGAGATCGTGTTGCAAGCTGACATTGATTTCCCCAGCACCGTCTTCTCTAGATGGTGGAAGCTCTTTTACACTCCGTATCTGGGGGAAAAGAATGCTTTCCTAACGTGGTGTTACCTCTAATGAATAAACTAATAGTCTATCAGTGAGCCTGTATTGGGGAAAGACATACATACTGGGCTGGTATTGCCCCCTTAAAAGGAACATTTAGAACTTGCAACTGGTAACCTTCCAAATTTGTTCTCTATGTAATAATACCTTTGATGTGACACCGCTGTTGGTGGATGACCATTTCAGTTAAGTCCCCTGCATCATTTAACACATCTCTGTTATTATCTTCTAGGCAGGTTTGTGGGCACCTTGCATTTGAGTCCCCCCCCCCTATATGAATTTCCATTTTATCAATAGAGCGGCAAACTGCAGTCATACTCCTGTCAATGTATGATAGCATTTGCGGGGAATAAATATACATATTTATGATTAGCAGTTTGCGATTATGGCCACATACACCGTTACCCATCACCAGGACAGCTGAGATATTTTTACTCCCTTCTGCAATGTGCACTTAGTCAATAGTAAATATATCACATGCACTAATCATTAGGCTACCCATTGGTCTGCTCGTATTGCCTTTGAAGGCAGCAATACAATTTTTGAGCTTGCCACCCAAGTATAATTTCTCCTAACTCCAACATTCTTGTAATATTTCTATATCGTTAGACTTCAAAATGTCATAAGAGGAAGCCTTTTATGTAAAATGTGTGTGTCCCTTGGTATTCCAGGGTGTAATAATAAGTATGTGATTCATCAGGGACGTATTAAGCCTTAGTTTTGCAGGGAACTGGGGCACCAGCCCATTGTATTTAACTCCCTATTTTTGGCTTTTGGGTCCTCCAGTACTCTTGCCACCCAAATTGTCCTTGATAAATTTACTTGGCAATTAATCTTAATATATAAAGCTGAATTTATTCATGTGTGTATGTTTGTCTGGCTATACAAATCGACACCGTTGAATCCACTGCTACCAATTTTGCATGGATTCCTCATTTGTCTGAGGCAAGATTGTAGTCTATGTTTGGATGCAAAACGTCACTCTGTAGACACCCTCATTTACTGATGCTCATCCCAATTCACTAAGGTAGATACTAGAAGGATGCAAAATTAGGGAAAGTGTCTGAAACAAAATGTTTGATGTGTTGGTTATTGCCTTGAAATGTATTACTACTGTATAAAGATCGAAAGTGTTTATTAAAGCATTTTTAAAGGGAATTACAAAAAAAAAACAATTTATCACGCCACTCCAAATATGGGAAATGGCAAGGTTACAGTTTACTTAAATTCATTCACAATAGGAGAGCACAATCAATCAATCTTTCTTGGACACTTGCTCAAATGTGCTGAAGCCATTGAGTGACTGAAACATGCCGCACAAAAATGAACATCACTTGGAAAAGCGCCATCTGATGCAAAGCAAAAATCAATATCAAGAGCTTTTGAAACACGACAAACAGCAGCATGACTTGTCGACCAGAGGACAAGAGCAATTTTGTCCAGGGAAAATGAGATGGCAGAGCAAACTGAAGCAAGATTTGCTAAGATGAGGACAAGAGCAACGTCCTCCAGGGCACATGAGACACCAGAGCAAACTGAAGCAAGACTTGCCGACAAGAGGACAAGAGCAACATCCTCCAGGGCACATGAGACACCAGTCAATCAGGACACGGGCAACACCGGGTACCCCAGCTATGTATAATATATATATATATATATATATTCAATGAAAAAGCTTTGTTAAAGGGACGTTATGGTTAAGTTGCAGTAGTAAAAACCTATGAAATTCAATGAAAAAACTTAGTTAAGGGGACATTATGGTTAAGTTGCACTGAGAGAAACCTATGAAATTCAATGGAAAAACATTGTTACAGGGACGTTATGGTTACAGGTAAGACCGAAAAACCTCAGAAATTTGCCAGTTATGGAAAGCTAAGCAACCAGAACTCGCGCCGCCACCGTGCACTGCTAAGACTAACACCCAGGACATTGGTCGCTACCGCAGGCCATTTAATATAAAATATTAAACAAAGTCATGTTTGTTTGTGGGTTTGTATGTGGTTTTGATCTTGGGGAAGTAACTCCTCATGAATGATGAGGTCTGGCGTCATGACATTTGCATGGACTATTCTTATTTTATTAATGCAACTATTTCTAGCTAATCCCGAGATAATTCACTTTTTCGATTTTCCGGCATTATGTTTTGTGGTGTTCTGCGCGCCATCTACAGGTCATTTGTAGAAAGTTCTTATCATCGCGCTGTCTGTGCTGAACTGGTCTTGCAATTTTTGTTTTCTAATTTTTTTTAGAAGAAAGTGAGTGTGTCGTTCTTTTCATTGATTTCTTTTGCAATAAACTCAATACATGTTGATTTCACTAATTAATTGAACACAACATTTTTATTTGTATGCTTACTCTGATTATTTGCAGTGCATGTTTAGCAGCGACAATGGCCACCACTGCTAACAACACTGCACATAATCAGAGTAAGCATACAAATATGATATTCGTGTGAGAATTTAAATGGGGGATAAATGAAAATTTGGTGTTCAATGAATTAGTGAAATTAACATGTATCACGTTTTACCTTTGTGGCAAATAACAATATTTGTTAATCTTTTTCGGTGGAATATGAAACAAAATCAGAGAATGGACATCCCGGGCGAAGCCGTGTACTTAGGCTAGTTTTTAATATTAACTCTCCAGTCTTTAAATTTGTCCTAGTGTCATATTTTCCGTACGCCACAATATTTTGACAATCATGCCGCATTTTGGGTAATTCCTCAAACCAAGTATTAACATAAGCCAGTATATGTGTTGCCAAAAAGTACACAATAGTTACATGTCCATTTCTTAACCATGACTCCTTTTCACAGGGAGTTCATCAAACAATTATATAAATTGCATAAACTGTTACAGTGTATTTGTATTTGTGACTCCGCCAAGAGCATCCTCATGGTTTTCAACTTCTTAGTCTCTAAGGAACCTTCAGACACCCAATGATGGTGACTATCAATTATTATTTGTGGACCTCTGAATCATCAGCCTGTGTGTTACCTAAAGAAAAGGACTCCAGCAATTTAGAAGAGCCCTCCCCCACCGCTGTGCAACTGTAACCTTCTTTGTAGGCTGACCTGGTGTTTTCCTTTTCTGCTGTTTTCAAGTTCTGCATCCCTCTTGAATCCTTTGACTTATTCAGTCTATGTTTTCTGTTCTTTCTTGCCAGTTTCCTTTGATCTGACACTACTGCCATTATATTGTAGGTTCCTTTAGCTGTCCCAATCAACATAGCCTTGTTTGAGCCTTCAGTACACAGTCATTTGCTTATTGTATTGTGCATGCTTATATTGCTTCTATGCGTAACAGCTTTGTTACTGTTCATGTTCTATTCTTTCTTCTTAGGCTGTTTTGATTTTTGAGTAGTAGTATTGTTGGCAGGTTCCTGATTTTCCAACATCAGTGTGTCAGTGTCAGGAACTACTGACTTCGGTTTGTCGTTGTTGGAGTTCACACTATTCTAATGCCGTAGGTTAACAATTGTTAAGAGTGGCCGCTCTACGTCGTGGCAATAAGGCATTCATACTGCAGTCGCTGTATTATCACACATTTGTACAGTTGTACCCTGCCTGAGCAGATTTGTGATTTGTTCCAGCCAGGCAGTCTGTTGATTAGATTCTTGTGAAATGTTGCCACATAACTGCACCAATGATGACAGGAGAAATCAGAAGGCCATTATCTGTGTGCTAGTAGCTTAAACCCCCTGCACCTCATTGTTCACTTCAGATTTATTAAATCCAGTCTCACTATTCCTGATGGCATACCACTACTGCAGGGATCGAAATTAAGATGTTGTCACGCTCACCTGGGTCGCTGCGGGAGCAATGAGAACCTCTGATTCCCTTCCTTCTTCTTGCCAACTGTGGGGAAGGTGATCTGTTAAAAGAAGGGGTAATTAGTGGGGGCCCAGGTACGTATCACTCCCCACCCCTCACATCCTTCTTCCCTGAATACTGTTTGCTAAACTAGGGGATGTCTCACCTTCTCTTTAAGGATGGTGCACTCTCCGTCCTGCATCCGCAGGGGTGCTGCTGGTGGCGAGAGCGATGTGCTGGCTGGTTTGCTGCCGTGGATCTGACTGGAGACCGATTATAAGTTCTTTTGTGAGTCGGAGGCGGGCCCAGTTAAACTCCACTGGGTTGATCTGAAGTTGTGCAAGGTGCCAGTTACTTCACTGGAGTTCTATTCAGGTAAGTTAGTTCAGGTAAGTTCTTGTATTATGGATGTAGTGCCGGCAAAGGAATAGTTTCCACTAGCGTTTATGTCTTTTCGTTTCTTCTTTCAGGTCAGAAGACTTTGGGTTGACGTGAAAGAAAGGAGAGGATCTGGCTCCAACAGGGCGGCCTCTGAGGTGAGCAGTTTAAATTCTGGTAGCGCGTGTACTAACTGTTTCCTCTGTTTTCTTCTCTCTTCTTCCTAGGAGCAGCTGCGTCGGCGTGCAGAAGACGAGAAGCCGCAGAAATGAACAATGGATCCGAACGAAGGTAAGCGTGTGCATTCAGCCACAGAGAACACGCGAAGCACGGGCTGATCTCTGGGTGTGGCTTACAAAGGCAGCCATGCTCAGAGACTAGAGCGCGCTGCTAGTTCCTGGTTGGGACACAGGAAACAGTAACAGGAAGTGAGAACCTAACTACATAACTTGTAATATGGGCATTCCTAAGGATTACTGTATGGGTGAAAGGAGTTCTTTTCACACCAGGTTCCCACCCAAATGGCTCCTAATTGTCCTCTCCTTATATTACCCTTAGCTAGGGGTGAAAAGGGCATAACAGGGGGTACCTGGCCAGTACCCATGACATATGTGATAACCAGGAGCTGCCACTGGGGCACCAGGATTTGTACATAGCATTCTGCAAATCTAACTTCCACATGAGATGCAAACATATCATTTTATCCATTATTTATGACCCCTTATAATTTAAATGTCATATAGAGGATTCTTAATGCTTATTTATAGAATGTCCCTGTTAGGTAGAATCATATGCAGTACCCTTTGGGAACACCACACACAATTAAGACTACAAGTGTAAGTACAATTTCACATTTGGTACAAGCCTGCACTACACAGTAAAGTGGTAGCGATGGCTGAGCAGCCAGACTTATCTCGAGAGTAAAGTGAGCAGTATCAGAAGTTACACAAAGGACAACAATTACTATGGTTCAAACGAACACTGATTCAAGCTTTATTTACACCATCAGTTACAAAACAGTTGACTAATATAAAGCAGCAGAAAATCACAATCATAATACACTACAACAACCGCCAATCAATTCTGGACAAGTTAAGCTCAAAATGAAGTGTGAGCAAAATGGCACTCCAGCAATTTAAAAGGGAGGAAAAGACAAGGTTATCCAAAAATCAACCACACCAACAAGTGATAGGCAGGGCAATCTGGAAAAGGTTTACTACAACTAGGATTCAAGTCAATAGGCATGGGCCAATGTTAATGGTTCAGAGTCTTTCCAGAGGATCACACAGTTCAGAGTAGTTCGCGGTTAAGTCTTTGCCAAGAGTTCAAAACAAAGTTGGTCGGAGGAAATGTTATTCAGAGCAGAAGAGAAGGACAAGCCTTCGGAAAGGTGAAAGATTTCAAAGACTTTCACTGCCGTCGGACAGAGCGAACGACCAGATCTGCACAGTACCTTAAATGAAGAAGAACGCTGTAGCTGAGGCGGTTGTTCCTGGCAGTTTCTGCAGGCTCACGGTTCCTGAAGCGACTGTTGTGTTGACAAGAGGGAGGAAGACTGGAGGGTCCTGCACTGCCCAGGGAAGAATCCAGCAGCAGAGCAAAGCGTCGAATAAAAGGGGCGCTCCTTGAAACCCAAATAGGTTCCGTTCCTCCTGGCTATCCGGTTCACTGCAGCGAGGCACAGCAAATTCGAACAGGTAAGGAGGCCAGTGTTTGGTGTTTGGCAAGCTGGTTGGTCCCACCAAGCTCAAGGGAAGAAGATTCCTTGCAGATCTTCTCTGTCGTCGGAGTTTTGGGTGATTCAGACTTGCGGCAGGGCTTCACCGGGATGTCCAGTAGTTGCAGCAGTTGTCTTCCTTCAGCTCCTCATTGGTTCTCTCATTCCAGTGGCAACTCTGCCTTCCAAGTCCCTGAGACCTGCTTTTAAGCAGTTTTCCCCCATTCACACAGCCTAGCTTTCAATCACACAGCAGGGTGGCTGTCCTGGTAGGACAGCCATCTAGCCAATCAAAGTAGAGTGTGACTTGGGTCTCCAAGGAGACCCTGTGCAGGGGGCATCCAACCCCTCCCTCACATCCTGCCCACTCAGACACACAGGCGCCTAAGGAGGGCTTCCGTGTAGAAGCCCTCCAAAGGACGGCGAACAAAGGAGCCAAACCTGGTTTGGCGTGCAGATTAAAATACGAGAAAGACCTTTACAAAAAGAAATGGTGAATAAACCCGACCGGAACCAAAATAAAATAAATGGGATCCAGCAGGTTAGAGTTTGAGGCTACCACCATAGCCTCTATAGTTACAGAGGCTATTTTCATAGCTCGCGGTAGAATAAAAATGGTAGCTACCACTGCCACCAGCCAAAACTTAGAGAAAGGGGAACAAAACAATGTTCCATGAGAATCAGACAAACAGGGATAACTATTAACCCTTCCAGTACTCTATTGGAAGATAGGTTGTACTGGGTCTGTAAATTTAAAAAGACTAGTAAAGTCAATGGCAACCTTACATGTTCTGGGAGACAGTAGCCAGTCCCAGAAAATGGAGTTTAAAATGGTAAGTCTAAAAAGCCAACCCTGTGTCACTGTACTAAAGGTGCTGTGTGACACACAGTAAAAGATGATGCCTATGGAGTGGGTGAGACTCCATAGTCCATGAGCAATAAAATGTACAACACAAAGCAAAAACACATGTTAGAGTGGGGAAAAAAAGGCTCACACTCTTACCAGGTGATAAAATAAATCTTATAAATCTAGCAAAGCTGCTGAGGGACTCCACAGGTAAGGGAAATTAGCCATTCTGGAGAATTCTTCCCTAACAGTCCCAAATGCACAGAGATAAATTCACATAGGTGTGTTTGATACGCATCAGTCGGCCTGGGCAGCCAAAAATAGCTCCTGGTAGCAGTTGAGGTCAAGGTAACCAGGCTCTTCTAGGCCATAAGCAGGAGCTAAATAGCTCCCAGCTCCCCTCAATTTCGGACCCTGCTAGTGTCTATTAGGATTAAATCTTCCAGACTGGTAGAATTAATTTGAGGCATGTCTATAGTACGTAATAGGCTCTTATCGTTTATACGTTCCTCTGTGTATAAATAATAGTGCCTTTAAGGCACTTTCATTACATCATGCGCCTGTATTTCTGATAGCTGTCAGTGTTGGCCAGTTGCTCATTGTGTGAAGCTCCAGTGTTATGAAGGCCATCATCCATTGCCCGTTGTACAATTTATTTATTTATTTTTATTTATTTTTACATTTGTATATCGCACAGACAGCCCTTGGGCATTGCGGTGCTGTTACTTGTGCGGAACCTAGTTACAAAGAAATGGTATTGCATATTAGTCATATACATAGCATACATTTATACATTCTCATCTTGCAGGCATAGATTTGCTGGGGAGTGATAAGTGGTGCTTATGAGACGAGCAGCGTTTTCACAGCTTTGCAGAATACCAGATGAGAGTGTTCTCCTCGTAGGGGTGGTGGCGGGGCACAATGTACCCATCCTGTTGCTAAGTTAGGCAATACATTTAGTTCCTATGCAAGTAAGATCAGGTGTGAGCAGTGTCACCAATGCAGGCATTTGGAAATAATGTGCTCTCTTCCCAAGCGCCTCCTATGTACAATTTGTATTTATTTCCAAAGCATTCCTTTTAGTCATTGGGCCTCATTACAATTTTAATGTCATTTTTGGGTGTTGGGGTGCCAGTTTTACTGGCAGCTCAGAGCTTCAGGTAAATCCGGCTACCCCACCACCAAACTTGTAGTTTGGCAGTGTGGGAAAAGTGGCGGTAAAGGAATTTTTTCCCGCACTGCCAAACATGTAATGAGGCCCATTGTGTCTTTACAGATAATAAGTCTTCAAGATTTCTTACCATCTCAGCCGGATCGCATTCACCAATGTCACTCTGAGAATATATCGATAATAAATCTTCATGCAACTGATCTGGGACTGTTTTGGTCTCTCCATCCATACAGGTCGTTTTTCTCACTGTATCTGCCGTGAACCGGGTCTTCTGGCGATAGCGTGACGGCAATTCGTTGAGTGAGCTTTGTGCCCACCCCTAAAGCACTGCTTCTGCTTCGGGCGCAGGTTTTGTGATGTTTGGGGGTGGAAAGGATTACACCAGCTTAAAGGAGCATCTCCCTTCGAGTCACCAGCGAAAAACGCCAACTCTCTGCTATTCTCTCCTGGGCACTTTATCAGGTTAGTCTCAGCAGTAATCTCCACTGTAGTGCTATTTCAACTTCCAGCGCAGGTGTTATGTCACTGGGGGCGAGGAAGGTTTAAGCTGCTCAAAAGGGGGCACCTGTGAAAAAATGCCAAATCTCTGCTATGCTCTCCTCAGCATTCAATCCGTGCAGTGGGCGAGGGGGTGCAGACATGGATTCTAGGCTTCCTGTGTCTGGAGTCCCAAGCATCATCTTACTGATAATGCCCAGTGAGGCTGAAACTTGACTGGCTCTCCTTGTGGTTGTGTAAAGAGGCGACGTGGCATTGCAGTTAGGGCTGAACGGCCTCTTTTGCGGTGGGACCAAGCATCATTGCCACAGCAGACTGAAATACTATGGTTTGGAGGGTTGCCTACAATAACACAATTGGCTATGATTGAGCCAAAGTCTTCCATCAATCACCATAGAGTTTGGAAGTGAAAGACTGGTCTCACGAGAGGCATCAGTCACTTGCTGGCTGGAGACAATGTTTGAGGCTGAACATCTGTTCATTGCCCTGCACACAGACCGCGCGTACCCCCTCTGATAATTGGACTCCCATCCACTGTAAAATGTTTTTTTTATTGAAAGCTGGATTTTCATAGGACATTCTAGTATTTCCTATTCCTGTCGAAGCTCACACATCTCAGATAAGGTTGGATTGTTTTTAGGTTGGGTTACCGAGGAATGCAATCTTATCCTAGCCTTCTATAAATAGACATAATATTGGATTTTGCTGGATGCACAGCTGTCTGGCTGCTAATTGTGATTAAATGCAGGAGATACCCAGACTTCATTTGCCAAAATACAGTTTAGAATTATGAAGAAATTCCTGGGCAACAACGACTGGAACATGCAGGATTTCCAAAACAGAAATGTGGACTTAAAATCTAGAATTTGATTTTTGAATAAAAGCTTGGATCTTTTCTTTACACATTTCGAGTTAAACATATCCTCCCTAAAAGTGGCATTTTACATTGGTCTTTTAAAATACTTAATTATATGTACAATTATTGTACACTGACTCACAGTGAACAGCTGTTAAACATCTATTTAGCACACAAAGCATTTCTTTACTCAATACTTGCTTTTTCAGTGACACAACGTATCTTTCATAAACTTCACTCAAATCTGTGTAAGGAAACAGCATTATAAAAATGTATTGAGCATAACCAAAATGGGGATGGCCATTTTCTATTGGGCTGTTGTTTTAATATCGTGCTTAAACGGGCATTTCAAATAGTAAAAAAGAAACAGAACATGAGGTTCAACAATTCACTTGAAATCGACATAAAATAAAAGAGAAAGTCAGCTTCTGAAAAGCAAGGACAGAAAGGGAGGCTGATGTAAGATGACCCTGTTACTCTAGAACGCTTTCTCAGTCCTGGTCTGTAGTCTTAATTCCGTTCAGCCGGCTTTTGCACCTTTGCTTTTTACTGAAATCCACTCCCGGGTGATCAGGACTTTTCAAGCTTTTCCCCACATACAATTCCTTAAAGACTGAGACTTCCTGGTTAACCAGACAATTATCTCATTTGGAGCACAAATACTAGCTTTTCGGTAAATGTGCATACTCTTATACGGTAATTCATGGATTATTTGCGCTGAAAAAAACGGGATTTGTGCGCCATTCTGCCCGTAAATCCCCATTTGTTAAACAGGGATTTGCGGGTAGAATGGCGCACAAATCCCGTTTTTTTCAAGGCAGATAATCCATGAATTACCCCCTTAGTGTTTTGTTCTGTGACTCAGAGTTTGAAGTGAAAGTCCTGGGATGGTGACTAGGTGGCGTGATTGGCGGTGTGCACTGTAAAATAAACTGACCTATTCCACCTATCCTCTCCTTCACCCATAAAACACTGACAATTGTCGCCCTCATCATGTCAAGAATCGACTACGCAAAAACAGCCTCTACCTCGGGATGCCAGAACACCTTCTGAAAAAATTACAATGCATCCAAAATACAGCAGTTAGGCTCCTCCTCAAACTATCTAGAAGAGACCACATCACTCCAGCGCTAATAATTTTACATTGGCTTTCAATCAAACATTGTATCACGTTCAAAACAATGTGCATAACACACAGGACAATCAACGGATAAGGAGCAGAATTCCTACAAAAGAAAATAATAATCTACAAGCGAGCGAGAATCCTCAGTTCAAGCAATGAAATCCGCCTGGAACCAAAACCATACGCCAGAAAGAAACTATGGGGCTCCTCTTTCTGCCACCTAGCCGCAAAAACCTGGAATAACCTCCAAAAAGAAATAAGAAACACCAAAGACCACCTAAAATTTAGAAAACTTCTAAAAACCAGACAGAAACAACTGAAACAAACAAACAGGAAATACAAAAGGACAGACTGACAGACTATAGGGTGGCACAGACAACACCTAGGACCGAATAAAAGAAACTCCTACAAGAATAAGAGAAACAATGCTAGGTGGAACAGAACACGAGCGACAACCCCATCAGGACAGAACAATAGCAAACATGCCTAACACAAAGGCATTACCACCAAACGTAGCCGTTAAGATAGGGCATAGGATATGGGCGCAGGTCGCAAGTAAATTGATCCGAAAAGAACAATTTTGTAGCAACCACAAACTGGGATGTTGGGGTTGACCAATTACAAACATAAAAATGCAAGGACTAGTGAACTTAACATAATGACAGAGAGATGACAGACAGCCTTACCATGCTGAAACTTAATCACTGAAAGGAAGACAACCTTCTCTAAATCCAGAAAGACACACAATAGGAGTGTGCATTTCTCCAAACAAAAAGCCTACTAACCAACCCCAAATACAGAAAGACACATAATAGGAATGTGCATTTCTCCGAACAACAAGGATACTAACCAACCCCGAACTTCTAAAAACCTTACCACTGCTCACACACCTCTGACACTCTATCGAAACACAACCACACCTCTTAAAACAGCAACAACCAGCACACACTTCACCACACCGCAACAAAAAACGACCGACTCAGACTGGATACCACACCAAAAAGCTCATCGATCAGTGTTAACCGCACTGAAGCTGCCAACAGCACACCAAAGCTCCCTTGCTCTTCTCCAAACTTTGTCCTACTAACACGCCCTAACCTACCCCCTTCCCTTTCAGATCCGACAGACTGCCAGAGGACCACTCCAGTGGGGATAGTGTGCGGTACAAATATCCTTTATTATTAACATTCTAATTTCAGATTATGGGAAGAAGGGTTTTTGTTTTCATTTTTTAAACTGACCATAATATTGATAGTGTTTGGTGCACATGTCCCAATGCTCCAGAAACGGTGGATCACTATATGATGGGGGAAAAAAAAGTTCAAACTTCAGAGGGAACTGCTAATATCCCAGATGAGTAGCATCGGGGTGGCAGGGAGGGGAATAACTGATTTGTTTCACCTGAAAACAGTGTCAGAGCATAAGCAGTGCAGGTTCCTCCTCAGTATGTTATGGAGACTGGGAAGTAGGAGGAGTTTTATCAGCGGTGCACTGCTGACATGGGTGACTAACGGCGAACCTCATCTCTCCAGATGGAAACTGCTGGCTCTGGCTCTTGAGGAGCCATCCTAATAAGAAGAAGAAGGACAACACTGGTCTTGGATTGATACAATAATGTATATAATAGCAGTTGCCCAATAAGGACAATACACGCTGTTCAGTTAATGTGCATATGCGTTTGCTTTGTAACTAAAATGGCCTGTCCTGCTCATGCATGCATGCATGCTCTATTGTCCTTGACCTTCCAGGTTTTCCCCAACGTTTGATTCTTGTGACACCTCCGGGGATACCCAGGCTTTAAAAATACATTCGGTATCACAGTAATCCTTGCACACAGCTGATTCCCTGTAACTGCTTATAAATACAAACGTATCCATGAGTTTCCAAGTCGATATTTTCAAAGAAAATTCTTAGTTTTCCAGTCTCTTTTGTGCAGAGGTTACAATCAGAGGTTTCCTACTGCCTTGCATGAGTATGAAGATGTGTACCCAAGTCTTGCACTATTGCAACAGCAAGGCCAATGGTCTGTGCCCGCTCGCCATGCCATATGCCTGGTTGCTGGCAATCTCTGCATGTTCCTGCTGTTGATCTGCGTGGCTGCCATGCATGCAGAGATGTGGGCATAGGCCTATACACTGAATGCAGTTCTGTGTGACATTGCAGACCCTTCCAATGTGGCATCATTGGCCTCGATCTGTTGAATGACATTGTTAACATTCAGAGGGACCCTGGAGTTTTGTTGTTGCCATGGATTTAGCCTGTTGTTATCACCTGAAAGACACCCGCTGACTGCAGGAACTGGAGGTGGTCTTACGATCTTTGAGGTTGGTGCACTGGTATGAGGATATGAGGGGGTGCAGTGATTGGAATCTCACTCCTGGCCTGTGCATCAGTGCTACTGCTATTGCATACATTTGCATGACATGCTTGGATCATGCCTGTGCGCCGGTAAAAGCATGTGGGCATCAGAAGCTACTTAAGAGCCTTAAGAGCCTATCCTGACATGGTCTGTTGGACACTAGACCCTCGTGACCCCACTTCTACGCATCAGAAGCAGCTGCAACAATGTCTCTGCAGTGTTGGTGTTTGGCTGTGGCAGCAGTGGTGGCCACTTGGGCAGCTGTGGCAGTGTCTGTGGCTATATATACTGTATGAAAAAATCCACTTATAGAAGGTCCCTTCTAGAAGAAACTATCACCCACTCAGAGTAATCTCCTACAATTGAACAAGCATGTTCACAGGGTAAATAAGCATGATTTTCAGAAGCTACACCATCATGCCTACAGTCATTTGATAAATCCATGTCACAGTACAGTCACTTAGAAAGTAACACACTTCTATGTCACTTGCACATACATTCTGTAAGTTAATGGTTAGGGTAGGACTGGTAGGGTAGACAGTTTCCCTTGCACACGAAGCTGTGTATTGTTGCATGCACCAGTGAAACACCCCACTTTGCTCTTACGGCTGTATGTGCACAGGACTGGCGATTGTTCTGGCAATTGCTCAGCCTGACCATTGCCTAATGAGGTGCCAAATTCCGTAGAGTCAAGATTTCCTTCAAGTGCCAACATCTATTATAGATTTGGTCATTTCCTCCCAGAGCTGACACACCAAATGTAGCACCGTGCTATTTGCCATACACATCGCCTTCCACTTAAGATCAGGGACCAGTGCGGACAAGAGGCTCAAAGTCTTTCCAATTCTTCTTCATGTTGTCAGTTGATGTGGTGCATCAATAATGCTGTTCTCCCTACCTGTGCGTGTGTTTCCCAGGTGGCTTGATGCTTCCTCAGGCAGGTGTTTTCCAACTGCCTTGGCCCATCATTGTTCTCCCCATTTGTGAGGACTTTGATTGCATAGCTGCCAATATGACCCATTGCAATCTGCAGGTGCTTTTCCCGTCCTGTTTTTTTTTTTCTTTACACTTTGGGACATGTAGTTCCACTTTTCCCATTATAAAACTCAGACTTCATGTCCCAGAATTCAACGGAAAAAAACAGGCCTGGATACGCACCTACAGAGTGGAATGGGTCATGTTGGAAACTTTGTGATCGCCTAATCAGAAATCGTGGCTTGGCCTTCCTGTTCAGCTTCAGTTGCCAGTGAATTACTTTAGAATGGCTGCCATGATGGAACTGGAAGTGAATAAGCAAGATCAGTGCTACGGTGTAGTAATGATTCTTGATTTATTGCGTTATATACCAGAGATGTTACAACATCATCAGCTTTGCTCACTGCACTGATGGTGGAAATGATGGAATTGTACTGTTGCATTACACATACAAGATGGGTAGTACAGAAATTAGGTCATTTGCTAAATTTTCCTGAGCAGCCTTATGCAGGGGAAAACCCCTTACCGCAACCCTAAGAAACATATTAGTTTCTGGTGTACCCTTGGGCTCGCTGCATGGCCCTCACATGTTGCTGCGTCTGTCAACTTTAAAATCGCGTTTGCTTCTGAGCTCAAATGTCCATTAAAGCAGTTACAAGCAGCAGACGGTACAGTCAACAAATACAGTGATATAACATATTTCACACTTCAAATTACAGTTAAACCAGTACATGGTTTAAAAAGACGCCACTATAAAGAGTTATTATTCTTGTATAAAACGCAGCATTTACATATATTTCCATAATACAACCAATGAAATAAAAAGAATAACCGTCTCCAAATGCAGGGCTTATCGGTATCCTCGACACGGCTGTACAAGCTCGGACAGGCAAACAGCCCAGGAGATGGCGAGATCAAAGCGAACGTCTCTGGTGTTGTTTTATTGTGGTCAGATAAGTTCATAGATCTAGTGATGGGTCTAAAAGAAGTTATCGTTTAACTGCAGTGGCTTGTTGTTCCAAATCCTCCCTTCCCTGATTAAACATGTTTAGTAATCTACTCTGGAGATCTGCCATGATTGCTTTCATCATTGTAGCAGGGCTGTCTCACTATCACCTCCCTTGAACATGTGTGGGTAAATGTTTAACACACAATAGATTCCTAACGATCTCATGGGGGAGTGCATTCGTGTTTTGGTCCATAGTTAAGACCGCAAATCTTGCTGTGCTATCCATACTCAGTGACACTCCTGAGAAGGGCAATTACTTTTTAATGTACATTGATATTTAGGCCACTATTAACCGACAATACTGGGACGATTAAGGAACAGAGAGCATATCCCCCCACCCTACAATTCACAATGCATGACAGTTTGCTGGTAGCCCTTCAATGCATCAATTCAAAGAGCACGGTGGCCAGCAAACATCTCTACTTAATAAAAAAAAATGCTTTTCAGGGTTGGGTCCCACAAGACAAGCAGAATTTTTAGGCAAATCTGTATTATTGACCCTGACAGTGAGGATGGGGTTACTAGTACATACACAGCAGCTATGAACATGCTGTCCACTTATTCCTCAAAAAGGGATATTTCCTTGGGGACCCACGTCTTTACTTATTCTGCATTCATTACGTCATGCATTCACTTTGTCACATTTTCCCTTTCATAATTTCACGCCATCTGTTTTTCACTTCTTTTAACATTCACTCTGTCATTACAGAGGGAGGCCCTCTGTGACCCCTATTCTTTTGTAACCCACATTATTTCCCCTAACTCCCTTGACCCCAACCCTAACCGTACCGTATACATTGCCACATTGACAATGTGACGATGCAGATGACGTAAATTCAAGGGGTGAATGCATGAATTACTAAATGTCTGACCAAATTGAATGCAGAGGAAGTAAATGTAGCGGTTTCCTGGACAAGGTAAAGGCGGGATAACGCCATTGAAAATCACCACTCCTATCCAAGACATCAAGGGTGTGGACAGGTCGGCATTCCACATTAAGAGGTGCAATTCATATTAACAATAACATGTTTATACAAACACACGGGCCTGTGTTACAAAGGTGGGAAAGAAATAAAGCTGAATGGAAAAGCACAGAGGGAAGAAAGGAAGCTCTTGGGAGTTAAAAGAGGGAAACCATGTGTAGTGGTTAAACCAAGGCATAGGGAGAATAAATCATGCAGGCAAAGGCGTGGGGGAGGAATTCAGTCACGCGTGGAGGTTTGGCACTTATTGTCAGTGCCAGTTGGTGTCCAGTGACAAACTTAGCTTATAAAATGTGTATCAAATGCACGTTCATGAGACTATTTTTTAAGAGTATGTGTTCAGAGACATTTTTATGAGTTCCTCAGATGAGGGGTTCAGAGAGACCAACAAGCAGCTGTGTAGAGGGATTCCACAGAGTTAAACTATTACTGGTAAGTGAGACTGAGCAACATGGCTTCACTCTTAGGAGGGGTGGAGACTGGTGAGTGGCATTAAGGCTTAGGCCTAGGAGATCGACGTTTGGCATGCAGCTACAATTTACGAGACCTGGAGATAGTGAATTAATAGACCACAATGGATATATTGCACACGCTGAAATCCACACATATATGTACACAACAGGTTGCCCCAAAGGTGGTCTACACAGCACTTTACTCTTAAACGCAGCCAGCTATAAGCAATCAAGCAAAGCAATAGCACACGTGTTTTAAGTAAAGCAGCCATGGAAGAATGTAAACAAATATCAAACAGTTATCTTAACTTAAGCATTCCTTCCCTATCCAGGTAAGTAGAGCTCCAGTGTTCTAAAAAGATTCAATGCACAGTAAATACCTTGCTAGGGATTGAGGAAAAACACCCTTAGACATGACTTGGCCAAAGCCAACAGGTATAAGACTCCCTTGTGATCCTCTTTTTTGAGAACTCTTAATTTTGCAGATTCTCAGGGGTTGGACTATCTGGTAGCTGTAGAATTAACTAGAGGAGCATAAGAATTGACCACATTATGACATTCTGGGAGACATTGGGCTAAGAATTGATCACATGACATTCTTTGAGCGGAATATACATAAGTGCTGCTTGGAACGTTTACAGAAAGTAGGAGGCTGCTTCTGTTGCTGGAAAGGACTAGGACATAATAAGAGACTAATAGTACAATTCCTCAAATAGTAATCACACCAGGACCTTGGTTGCAGTGAATATTGTCTGGCACCCTGTCTCTTTTAATTCCTCGCGCTTGTCTCTACCAGTTTTAATTGTTCATGGTCTTGTGGAGCAGAACAAAGTGTATTCTCTTTCTACCCTGTACTTTGCCTTCTCACACTCATGTGCTGTGCATGTAGTGCTGTACCAAAATCACAAAAAAACAGAATAATACGTTAACCTCACAGCCAACACAAATAGCACAAGCCTCTATTGCATGCCACCCAACAAAATGTTAAGACACCATGTAGCCTTTAATTATATTTACATGAGCTACAAATTTGTGGTAAATCGTCAACCCAGTCATTACTATTTTGTTCAACATTTCTTCCAGTGCGCTTTAGCAGAAGTGTCACCCAAAGGTGCTGCAAGCGGATCCTCCCGTGACGCTCCATGTACTTAGCCAGGAGCACACGGGTTTAGGATGCAGGACACTTCTACCGCGGGCTGGTAAAGCTTCAGGCTGCACGTCATCAGATTACTTTTTGGGGGATTTGTCAGCAATCCTTACTGCTGTGATGCAGTCTGTGGTTGTAGAGGCTGAAAGGGGGTTGAGCATCTGCACAGAAGATATTGGAATGTGAAAAGGCCCGATGTGTGCAGCAAAATATACCTTTGAACCAGCTGATGCTTACTCTTTGCAACTACACTTGCATGCTTTTAATTGCTGACCTATTGCTGAATGTTGACCACGTCAGATTAAGGTACTCATCAATTGAATCACGAGAGGCCTCCTTTAAGTCACCAAGTGGCAGCCATGGACCAAATGCTTTCACTTATTTTAGTAAGGCAGCGGTATCTGTATTTATAAATTCTGTTTCCGCACCATAACTGTGCTTAACACTGTATGGAGATGGCTTCCTTTGTAATCAGTGCAGTATTGTTATTAGCGACTGCAATTTTGTACGGTCATGTGCCCAATGGAATTGATGACCAGGCTCATCACGAGTATGGTGGTGTGGGAAAAACATTGGTGGTAACGGAATTATTGCCACTTCTCCTGCTCCGCCATACTACAAGTATGGCCCTGAAGTGGGTGATTCACCTCGACCATCATCCTGGAGTTAAATCCTCCCACTTTCTGTCAAAAATAGCCAAAATCAGCAGCATAACCGCAGCAGTAATTCTGCCAAAAAAAGCCGCATAGAGTACAATGGACTCTCAAAACTCTGCCACTGCCACTTGTAATCTCGCTGTCATTCTGTCAGACCAAATGGCAGTAACAGTAATTCTGTTGGGCGGTATTAACCACCAGAATACCGGCCAACTCATAATGAGGTAATGTCCCCTTGAGCAATGTGAAATAATGCTTTGGCATAAGTACAATACCAGAGCAGCAGTCTGCTGTGGCATCCCAAGTAGTTTTGATGTGTGTTGTGGTGCCATAGAGTCTGTGAAATATATGAACTGATTGAGAATTAGCATAAGACAGCATTGCGTTTTTAAGTGTCTAAGATGGTAATTACCAAGCAGGCAGTGTAAGAGTTTCTGAAATGCCATAGTTTGGTACTCACCGATATTGACAACAGTAATTGCTTGTTTGCAGACTTTTTCAATACTCTGACACTAAGCAGAAAGTGAAGGATTACAGTGAGATTTTAACTAAATGGTGAGTTGTTTATCTCTCTACAAGTTGACAATTGGAGCCGTTGATATAAGTTCCCCTTTCAAGTCCACTATATTGAATGTATAGAGAAAAATGATGTTATGTCTTTTGTTTTTTGTCTCCCGCTAGTCCAGGTGTCTTGAACCTGAGAAACCCCTATTGAGCAGGTGCTCCCAGTCCTAAGGAAGGCAGAACTGTCATTTAGCACTGCTGAAACCGGTCGATTTTTGAGGGGGAGCAAATCAATAATTTTTTCCCCGTAAGAAATGTATGACAATTGCCCATGAGGGTTGTTTAAAAGGTATCATTTTGATACATAAGGCCCACCTAGGATAGTTACAAAAATGTGGTGGCACTTTTTGGATTGCTCTCTGTTGGGTCATATTAAGCTTTGGTGACCCACCTTAGGTATTATTTAGCTTTTAAAATTTGTTGAATAACATTTGGCGGAGTGTGCAGGAGTGCTTCCCGTGTGGAGGTGCTGCCAGTTTGAGTCTGTTTTCAAGCTCTATTGCTGCAGGAGGAGTCTACCTGCTAAAACACCCGGACGGACGCGGAGCGTCGCGGAGTGTGCAGGAGTGTTTCCCGTGTTCCCCGTGTTCTGCGTGGGTTCCTAATGGAGAGAAGAACTGGAACAGGAATCCTGCAGACGAGGGCACAAGTAAAGCGAGGAGGGACAGAGCCCGCTTATAGACCGCACCCCCGGATCGAGCAAGCTGGAAGTGCGGGTCCGTGTAACCCACGAAAAGAAGTTAGACAACAAAAACCTAAAGTAAGTGAACTGTGTGAATTGGGAGAGGAGGGTGGGAAAGGAACAGTGAGCCGCAGCAGTACTTTAATCGGCTTTAATGATACCAATGATACCAATGAGGCGATAGCCGCGCAGTTACCCATGCCCCTCCCTACCTCAACACATATCGTACAAATAAATACGAAAACATTCGATTGCACGTATCCTCTGATACAGGATGTGGTTGGAATGGACACTGCACATGCCAAGGAAAAACAGTTCCCGGGTCCCCTGATGGGCCGCTGCTGTGACGGCGCTTGCAACATGCAGGCGCATGAAAGCGGTAGTGGGGAAATGTCAATCATGAATAGCGGGGGGGCTTTAAGATCGATTGAGTGTAGTGCTGTAAAAGCTCATATGGAGACGAGCTTTGAGACACGGCATCAGCGGTCCCACATCAGTAAATATATGCCAGAAAGTAGCCCATCCTACCGGCAGAAAGCAAACGCTATGGAGATTAGTGGATCAACTGCTTTACCCGATCCATGCCCCTCCCTGGAATTGAACAAGACGAGTGAAAAAGTAAAAACACTCAGACCTATAGACAAGGAAATACAATCGTTAAAAAACCTAGCGTGGAAACTGGTTGGTCCAAACAATAAGTCACTAAAGGAATTAAAAGGAAATCATAATAAACATCGAAGACGTGACATTATAGAACAAATAACACAACCAGTAGGCATAGCAAATGAAACAGAGATAACAGAGATAACAGAAGAAGCCATGGAGTTAGGCTCCAACAAGACTCTAAAAGAGTTGGAAGAGATTAATGATGATGTCCTTAATACTATTGCAGACAAAGTGTGGTAAGTAGGGATTCCAATTAATATCCCACCGAATGAGAACGATAAAAATGAGTCATCCCATATAATGCCACAAAGAGACTCGATTGCGATAGCAGATCAGCTCATCAGTGACCTGATGAAATTAAACGCACAATTTGCAAATCCAGCAAAGACGGAGAATGGAACAGAAGACCACAACCCCAAAAATGACTTGATGGTCAACACGCCTGAGCTGGAAAAACCTAATAATGCCAAAAATAAACAGAGCATTGACTATGAGGAATGTGAAGAGGTCAGAAGGAAGACACCTGAACATATAAGACTCTTAGGGAAGCGTAGAAGAACAGGTAGAAGCTCAGACAGTGACTATCATTACTCCCAAAAAAGATTGAGGAGTGTGACGCCAAAACCTTGCAGTGAAATAAAAAAAGTTGCAGGAATTGAAATGAAGAAGCCTGGACAAAGTGGCAGAATTGTAGGTCTAAGACTGACATCCTCGGAATCGTCCTCATCAGAGACTGAGACGACAATTGAAGTTGAGAGGAAAGTCAAACCAAAAATGACCAGAAACGATCTGAAAAAGAATGGATGGAAAATACACAGATATACGGAATAATAACAAAGGTGATTAATGAACTCCGCCCAAGTCTGATGTCTGCAACATCAATTACAGTAAGTCCACTAATGAAACTATATGAACATGCGCATGATAATTTAAAAGATCAAGTTGCATTATTATCAGGCTTAAATACAAAACTTGAGTTGCTCGAGAAGAACATGAATGAAATAACGAGACAAAATACAGCTGCATGGAATAAGAATGAACTGGCGCTACTTGTCCTGAAAGAGGCCCTAAAAAACAACAGAGAGGACAAAACACTTTTAGCCAAAGTTGCCAAAGAAGCAGTCGCTATCTTGGCAAAAGAGAGAGATTCAAAAGTAAGCATGGAGGAAAGGAACCTAGACCATCCAAGCGGGCTAAAATCTAGCATCCACTGCGATCAATTGGAATGTTGTTGCTGTTCCTTAAAGGGACAAATGGCAGATCTAAAAGCTAACCTGCACTGGGCGAAATCTGAAATTACAAAAGGAAATGCATTCAGTGTACCGAGAAAACTAAGTGAAAAAGAAGTAAACGAAAATAAGACAACAGGGAACATCAGATCGGAAAATACAATGGGTGAATTAACACCTAACCAAGATGCAAGTAATAATACTCCTAAAATGAAGTTAAACTCTGTGGCACAAGAGGAAGACTGCCAGAGCGACTTAAGGACTAATTCAACATCGCACGAGCAGCAAAGTGAAAAAAGAACCTCAGAAGGGGACCTAAGTATGTGTCCAACCGAGCACGTGCCACATAGCGCAAATAAAGCAGCAGTGGTGAGAGAAGTAATACCACCAACAAAAGAGATTATACAATTGATAAAACCTCCAGTGAATGACCGAGAAAGAGAAAAAACAACTGAAACCGTGAGCGAAGATCGTTCTGTAATAAAAGATACAGAATGGTATGATATATTCGAAAAGCAAGCAATGCCACAAAAAGCAGTGAGCCCAATAAAACTTGCAAACGACCTTAAGAAACAGGGCAAATGAAAAAAAAAGACTAAGAACATGGCGGCTCCAAAGAGGAACGCAAAAAATGTGTCAAATTTCTTCAGAAATCTTAAGTCATTGAATGTGACGTTCAATAATAAAATTACAGATCAACCTGCTGAGAGTGTGGCAGAAAGAAAGTTGACAAGTGGAACAAGTGGATCACATGACATTCATACACGGATGGCAAAAGCTAACTCATGCACAAGCATAGATGAATCTGATGGGAGTGACATAGAATTAATGAATCTCTCAATCTATAGCACTCCGGATGACGAACACCAAGAAAGAAACAACTTACAAGAAATAAAAGTATCATCAGAAGAAAACATTGAGGAACAGAGAGAGAATTCAAATGTAAAAAACAATGAAACAGCTAAACGAAGCACAGAGAAAGTGGACAATTCAAAATCAAGTAATAAAGAACTAGAAACCAGAGGGAAAAAAGGCGAATCGTCAGAAGTAGATAAGACAAAAGCCATCCCGAAAGACCATAAAGTAAGAGCAAGACGAGTAGAAATGTTGCTATCCCCGACGAAAAAGAGAGAGTGTGAAGATAATGACATAGTGGGACAAATACCAAAAAAAGATTTTTACACAATAGAAGAGAAACTGAAAAAAATGCTAGTGAAGGAGAGGAGTGAAGACCGGGCTGGCTTAGAATCATCTAAGCGAGAGGGTTGGTCTAAGAAAAAGGAAAATGAGGACAATGGTGGAAAGTGTAAATCAAGTATAACGCCTGATATTCAAATCCCACAACCTATACCGTCTGACAGATGCTGGAATGCAGAGCAAGGAGTCAGAAACACAGTATCTATTGAGAATGAAAACACCTATAGATTTTTGGTTGAACGAATAGAGAAGAAAAACAAAAATTTCATCTTAAATCGGAGTGTGATAATGCACGTTTTCTACTTCATTCCAGCCCTGAGAACCATTAAAAGTACTGATATAAAAAGAGTCAAAATTCTCGACGACTCGAAATTAGACAGAATAATTTTGCACATTGAATCAATCAAAATAGCACAAACAGTGCTGAAGTGCGAGAGGCAATAATTAGAGGCCGGATTCCAGATTTATGAAATTGACAGCTTGCTAAATTTCACCTCCATTGGTGAAATACACAAGAGAAATACAAATGTTGCTACACCGAGACAACAAGAAAGTATCCGGCTAACATCTGTAAGCAGTATTAAGGACGCAGGCTGCAGAATTCAGGGAAAGGATCAGTCAAGAAAAACATACAAAGAGAAAATTATTATGAGTGAAAAAAGTGAGATGCCAGAATCTTTGTTGCTAAAAAAAATAAAAATCATGGTGGAAAATGTGGGAGAGATTGCACCGGGCGTATCTACATCTGAAGACCTGACCCAAAATTGTGAAGAAACAAATCAATGGAGCTGGATAGCGCATTCACTGAACGAGCCACGAGCAAGCTAACGCTACGAGGAGCATGACCAGATTGCTATAGGATCCTGGAACTCACGAGGATACAGTCACTTATTGGGCTCAGTCACCGAGGAATTAAAAAATCTGGATGTCATATGCCTGCAGGAAACATGGTTGGCAGCATGCCCATGTATTGAAGGATTTGAAATAGCTCTTAATCCAGCGATCCAAAAAAGCAAGGGTAGACCAATGTCAGGCCAGATGATATTAATTAACAGGAAAAGTGGATTATTGATCAAATCAACATGTAATCATTCGCCATACTTAATGGGTGTAAAGGTGGAGATAGCAAGCTGCCACAGTAGAAGAAAGAAAGAGTTTCATTTGTTAAATATATACTTAAATCCCAAGGCAGTACCAAGTGATACGCTTATTCAAAGCGTATTGTCTCTAATAGACCTCATAATGGCATCTGAGAAGAACCCTGACATCGTCTTATGTGGTGATCTAAATATCAAACTAATCGAAGAAAGTAAACAAACGAGCAGCACAGTGAAGTTAAGTGAAAATGAAAAACAATTTAAAAAATGCTGGTTGGAAGAAATGGTTTCTAGATCCTTGAACTTGATGAATGGAAATACTAGTGGTGATATACCAGCACAAGAAACTTGGGAAAGAGGATCTCATAAGTCCATTATCGATTATTTTTTTGTATCGGAGTCCATGGTTGGTGAGATTATAGCCTTAGAAGTAAGAAGGACCACAAGAAGTGACCATAATCTCTTAATTCTAACTTGGAAACGAGAAAATAAAAGACGGAGCGAGTACGGGAAATGTAACGTGACACTGGAACCAAACTGTAAACGACTGTGACTCCATCAAGAGGACATTAGAGATATAACAGAAATTATGAACACCGTAAAACACAACGGAAAAGGTGATGCCATTGAATATACCCAGTTCATGGAAATCTATAAAATCAATCCAGTGAGAAAAAAAAAGTTCACATACAGGAAACACAATTACGTTCCCAGAGGTCGCAAAAAGAAAGAAAGAACTCAGAAAAGAGATTCATAAGCTGAAGTTGAGTCCAAACATGAACTATAAGGAGATTAAGAGAAAATTGAAAACAAATTACAGAAACTGGATAACCATACATAAAAAAATACTAGAGCAAAGAGATGCGGAAGCTATATTGAAGACGATCATTAAAAGAAACGCAAGAGGGTCTGGATGCTAATTAATGAAATTGAAAATCCTCAGAGAGCGTCCATAACAAACATGGTCTCAGATGCTCAATGGTCAAAACATTATAGTAGCCTGTTTGCTAAACAAGGGGATACAAACCAGATTGACACTTCATGTCCTGGGGCATAGGATATCGCAATTGAAAAAGATGACATCAGAAGAGTGATAAATAACTGCAGCTCGTCAAGAGCTGGCGGCCTTGACGGATGATCGAATCAAATGCTTAAAAATAATCTCGATGAATGGACTGACCTTTGCGATGTGCTATTCAAAAAGATAATCCAGGAAAAACGTATACCGACGTCATGGAAAACAGCTATTATAGTGCCCATTTTTCAAAAAGGATGTCGTACTGAACCATCTAACTATCGTCCCATAGCCCTTGTAGACGTGATCGGCAAGATATTCGCCACAATCATTCTAGCACAGCTGAATCAATGGATCAAAAAGAACAACAAGTATGATGTGAGACAGTCGGGTTTCTTCAAGAGTGTTGGATGCGGGCTGAATCTTTGTATCATTAATCTCCTGAAGATGGAGACGATCAAAAGTCTTCAGAAGATATACGTAGCATTTGTAGATTTGGCTCACGCCTTCGATGAATAGATCGGGAACGACTGTGGATAAAATTGACGGAGCACGGATGCCCCCCAGGTCTAATAGCGGCAATAAAAGAACTATACTCGGCTACAGATATACGAGTAAGATTAGACCAAGAAGGCCACCTGTCAAACCCGATTCAAACCACCAGAGGGGTCAAGCAGGGCTGCCCCTTGGGTGCTACACTGTTTAATTTCTATATATTTGAGATTGGTAAAGCAATGGATGAGGTTGTGTCTTTCACACCAAAAATCAACGGAAAACATATTGGATGGGCACTATATGCTGATGATATAGTGCTATTGGACCGTACCTCCATAGGCCTGCAGAGGAAGCAGAATGCCCTCAAAGCTTGCATCGATGAGATCGGGCTAGAAATCAATGGAGGGAAAACCGAGATTCTCATACTAAAAAGCTTGAAGGGTTCACAGAACAAACATGAAAAATTCAAATGGAGGCTCGGAAAAGAAGCTCTAAAACAGGTACAATGCAGCAGATACTTGGGAACGAACATCAGTGCAAGCATAAATGATGATCCGACAACAAAGAAGATCGTGAGCCAATGTAAAATTTTGACAGCGCAAGGTGTTTTAATTCACAAAAAATATGGAAAGTTCTCGTACACACCTGTGCTGAACTTCTACAAAGGCAAAGTAACCCCGGTCCTAGTATACGATGCAGAAAGTATGTTCGGATGCACAAATGAGTTATGGAGAAGATGTGAAGGTATTTTCTGGAAGAAAATCTTGCGGTTGCCCCAAGGTTTTCCAACGGCCTGTGTATTATACGAACTGAGTCTCTCCACTCTGAATGTGAGAATTATGTGGAACACCTAAGCGCTGTATAGAAAGACCATTGCTGAAGTGTATATACCTCAATTTGAGATACTGTGGGAGCATGAAAATGTCAAATAAAATGAACCCCTATCAAAATGGAGAGCAGGATGTCGAGGCATCTTAAGACCACTGAACATTGATGAAACAACGCTAATGGATAACCCGAACGCAGTTAAAAATAAACTACTCCATCAAGACTGGATTGAGACGATTGAGAAACGAGACCAACACAAATGTGTGAAAAACAGACCAATGGAAGCCAGAGGATTGAATACGCATTCTAAATATCTTGAAGTATTCCCTTGCAACCATCTCAGAAAAATATACATGAGATTCAGGCTCAATTTACTAGAGACCAAGGAGATTCAGAAATTAAGACATGCACCTGGAAGTGAAGACGATCGATGTCGTTTCTGCACCAACTCTGAGGAGACATTGAAACACCTTGTACTAGAATGTCCCAAGATGAAAGACCTAAGAACAAAATATCTAGAAGAGGAATTGGCAAAATTTACGACATATAGTTCCGAAGAATGGTGGATTAAATTCCATAATGATGACTCACAGAGACACACCGTAGCCCTTGCACGCTATTTAGAAAAACGACAGAAATTATTGATACAAGACAATGATAGTCATTGACTGTAATGATTGAAAGAATCTGTAGAAAAGAGAAAATTGTATGAAAGAGAAGAAATGAAACAATGAGAAGAATATAAAAGGTCTGTGTTTAGTACAACAAGCTCTAGTTATAAAAATAGGAAATATGTATGTAACAAGTTGATACTTAGTTTAAAGAGAAAATAATGAGCGCTCGTGAGGACTTAAGAGTGAAATTTTTTTTTTTTTTTAAAAGTTTGTAACATACTATTAAATAAAAATAAAAAAAAGAATAACATTTGGATGGTGCTCATCTCTTGATGAGAAATAAATTAGAGTGAGTCTCCCCTGCTATCCGCTTTCTTAGATAGGCGACACAACACTACTGCCTAGGGGCAGACATATCACTGAGGGTCAGTAGAGACTTTCCTTTTAGGGAGGGTTAGTGAGTCAAGCTGAGCACACCGTGAGCATGACAAAGGGTCCTTTCGAGTTAAAACATTTGACTGAGTGGTTGAAAGGACCTAGAACCTAATAGCCCACTTTGTTCATTCCATTGTACGGACTGCCATGCCCTCTAGTATGACGGCAGCCATGATGTCCACCCAGAGCTTCTGATGGTCACATGTTCCAAGCTGCTTCTCCGGAACGAAGAGGGCATCATCATTATCTAGAACCTGCTCATCCTGAATGCCTGCAGAGAAGTTGACAGCCCTCAGCCTCGCCTTGGTGGTGCTGGTCGATGTTCAGAAATGGTGCACCCAAGACACGTGGGGCGAAGCTGGGCCCTGACTACACGTACACTGGAGCTGTGGTGGTAGTTTAGAGTGTTGAAAGTCCTTACATGGCAGATGGGGTGGTCACAGAGCCTGACAGGAGAGCCACAGAAGAACAGGCTGTGGGGAAATAGCAGGCACTCCAAGGCAGTGCTAGTTGTCAGCAGCCAGTGATACACCACCAGGCCGCATGAGAGGATGAGGTATGGGGGCTGAAAGAGGCAAGGTATTTATTTTATTTTATTTATTGGGTATTTATGATGCGCCTTTACACAAAGGTCCTCATTATGAGTAAGCCAGTCCAGAAATAAAAGTGCCAGTAAACAATTTACCGGCACCTTTTCTGGACCTGCTCACTTCCTGTTTGCCCGTAGAGCCACTGAGCTCCCATGCAAGCCTGACCTATCGGGAGTTCAGGCCTCGACCAAAAGGTTTTTCACTGAAGCACCGGCACTGTTACTAACGATGCTGGTGCTTCAGGGTACCCATTCCCATGGAGTCCCATAGGACTTACTGGCCCTCATTACGACCCTGGCGGAGAACCATGGTGCAATTTGCACCATGGTCCATGGCGCTAAGCTGCCAACTCCGCCATGGTGGTTGGCGGACTTACCGCCCCATTCCGACCTTGGCGGGGCGGTAAGTCCCCAATCCCCATTTACCCTTCCCCATTCCCATTTTTGCCCCATAGGGTATAATGGAATTGGGGAAGGCGTTAATTACGCCACCGTAAATTACGGTGGCGTAATTAACAACAAGTCCCGTAGCGCCATGGATTTTTCCGCCTGCAAAAAGCAGGCGTAAAAATCACCATGGCGCTACGGGAACTCGTACTCAGGCGGAAAGGGGCGCCATGGTTTACGCTGGCGTAAACCCCTTTCCGCCAGGGTCGTAATGAGGGCCACTGTGTTCCTCTGCCTCATGTGGTATTCTGGTAGCGCCAGGATGTTAGGCGGCTTTAACGGTAATGCAAGGTTGGTGGCAAGTTACCGCCAACCTCATAATGAGGTCCATTAATGTGTTTCAAAGTGCAACAAGACAGGGATGAGAAAAACAAAAACGGTCCTACTAGGCCTTGTGACATTCATGTCCTGCAAGTGCAGTTACAAGAGGTGCGTGGGAGAGTGTAAGGGGGAAGTGCCAGTCAGGGCGGAAGGGCCCATGGGATAAGTGAGTGCCAGGTGAGGCCAGGTGGACAGAGTCAGGGGAATGCAGAGAAGTGCAGGGGAAGGATGGTCCACGTGGTAAGTATGAGGTGTAGGGCTGGAAGGGCTTAGGGGTGCAGGCCCAGCCAGGCTAGTGCTGGGGGAGAGGGCCTGGAAGGCAAGTGCAGGTTGATGGGGGGCATCTACGGAGACCAATTGCAGGGTAGACTAGATGAGTGAGGCCTGGTGCCCTGGAAACTGAAGTAACCAGGCAGCCAGTCAAGAGGCAGACAGGGACATTGGCAGGGAAGGAGGAAGAGAAAAGGAAAGTCTTGAAAAGCTTCTGGAATTTACGGAGGTCCGGCTCAAGTCTGAGAGGGGCAGGGAGGCCATTCCAGAGGGAGGGGCCTGCGCAGGAGAGAGATCTACCCCCACTCTTTGCTTGGGGGTAGATCGCCCTCCTCGCACAAGAAATGGGACAAAGCAGGAGCTACAGCGTGTCTACACTCCACGCACAAGGCAGCAGTGATAATATCAGAGTATGGGCCCTATGTGCATAATTTCCACGCTGCATGAAGCACACTTATGCGTGTAACACTGTATATGATGTGCCCTCCCTTACGTGCGCAGAGATATTTAGGGGATACATCACAGATTTCCTGCCGTGTGCATGGAGGCAGTGATATTCAGGGGTACAACACAGATTTTGCACCAATCTTTGTGGGTACCTTGCCATGAACGCCACTTGCACCATGAGTGGGAAGGCTCCACAGAGAGGGAGAGGACAAGGATGGGGAAGAGGGCAGAAGAAAGGTCCACCTGCTAAAAGTAGAGGTGAGCGCCAGTTGCCTCTGTTCCACCAATGCCCACTAGGGCCAAGAGCGCCAGCTTGCAGAGCAGGAACAGGCAGCACTTCACAAAAAGGCACAGGTCAAGGAGAACGGGCCACATAGGAAGAGGCACTATACAGATGAGTAGCTAACAATCCTCACTGACTACATAGACAAACACAAGGTTGACCTGTACCCTTGTGCTGGTAGCACCCTTCCTGTGACCCAGTGGTGGAGGATGTGGCAGGAGGTCACTGATGACATCACATCAATACCTGTGGTGTGGATAGTAGATGCAACGGACCATGAAGAAGCTTGGCAGAAATGTGGCCCATGCTCGGGCTACTGGAGGTGGATTACCACATGGGGATGAGCTGAGTCCATTTGAAGAGGTAACCAGAGATAACCAGTGGACTCATCAGCAGTGAGCAGGTGGTTGGCATGATAGGCATGGACACGTATGCATCCTCGTCAGGTGAGTGCCATGTGTGCATGTTCCATGTGCTTTTACCAGCACATGATATGGCATCAAATGTAGTGGTACAGTTGGTTGGGGTCCTTCTCTTCCCTCCATGAGTACTACAGTAATTCATCCATGGTAACTTCCATTACATGTTGTGCATCCTAGAAGGTGAATGCTTGAACTCTGTTTGTGGTTGACATTGATCTAACAGCACACATTACTGTATACAGAATTCTTTAGCGAGGCCAATAAACCTATATGTGTCAATGGCCATTCATCCTTGTGGATAGTACATTTTGAACACAAATTTTGACTCACATGAATAACACCAAGCAGGGGATAATATCAGAGCCGCCCATTCACTAGCCCTTGTGGCTAATGGACACGGAGGAGCGACAATGTCAGTGAGAAGTGAAGAGGGCGTGTTCCAGGGAGAGGTTGCAGCGGGTGGCCTAAATATGAAGTGTCAATTATTCGGTGGTCACGCAAGTGCACACTGGTGGTGACCATGTTGCACTCTCCTCACACATAGTTGAGATGAATGTGAGCGTGGGCAACTTCAAATCTGAATGAAAGAAAGAAGATTCTACCTAGGAATCCTCCCATCCCCTGCACACTTTCAATTGTTTGGACATAAGTCCGTTACCAAAATGTGTTGACAAATCTAATATTGTACTGTACAATTTCAATATAAGGAAATAACAAAGTTGAGCACAAAATAGAATTTTTTAGAAACAGAGTCCATAATTCAATATAAGAAAAATTGGTTTACAAGTAGGTAAACAATCCAGCATCACAGCATACATAAAAATAATAGAAAAAGTGAAGTCCGTTTTATTCGACGACGCATTTCGAGGCAGGAGGACTCTTTAGAAAAAAGACAATAGTGTACAGTTTTATATTCAAATGATTTTACATTATATATACACATGAATTACATTAACTTAGTCCCATGAATTAAAATGGCTATTATTCTCTTCGAATTTTAACATATTTTTGACATTCGGTGGCTAGAAGTAACAATGAGATGTTCAATTTAGGCATAATTGTGGCTTTCAACTGTACAAGCTAAGCATTGTCTGTTAACACCAAATTATAATGTGGGGAACCCACTACATAGATCTTAGTAAGGGTGGGTTGGCTGATGCTACTCCGAATAGTCCCTAAAATGGCGCTGTATTGAAATAGGGGAAGAGTATATGAGCAAGACTATTTGAGGATTCTTATCAAAAAGAGAGACTGAAAAAAGAAAAGGAAGCATAGTTATTGTGTAAGGTGCATTGGAAAATCACGGTTAAAAAATGTTGTACGATATATCTTAGTTTAACAAGTGCAGCCGGTGTTTGTTCCAGCAGTCCCATAGATGGTCAAGAGAATAGTCCAGAGGCGAACTTAAACATGGAAGAATGATGATATATAAATACAGAGGTAAAGAGATCGATTTAAATGCAGATATTCCTATTATCAAGATGTTTATAGAGCTCAAGGATCGTGACCTACCTGAGAAACGTCTAACAAATAGCAATACTTATCAACTAGCACAGTCAGAAAGTGTTCCTTAATGCAGGGATCAATATGAACGTGCGTACGTTGTTTCCAAATTTCGTGGTAACTCTTGCCAGATCTACAGAGTGATAGACATAAATAAGAAGCACAAAGGAAATATTATTAGTGTAACTACGTCGGATATTGGTGTTGCGCCAATAGATCAAAGAAAGAAGAGAACTATGAATAAAGAGTAAAGACAAAAGTGTCTAAATACCAGTGGTTACACTAACAAATACACCGAGGTGAGTGTGAAATCAGCTACTCCCGATTTCCTGATTATAAATGTTCATCTAGCGCGTTGCCGCGCTGTTTCACCATGTAGATTCTACAACAAATATATATGACATAGGTCAAAACCTTGTAGTTTGTAGAGGGTCCCTAATGGAAGAATAATCATTAATTCAAGCACGTACCTTCAACTAGGGTGAGCGCGACATCGAGAGTCAGCGTTTGATACCGGCATCTGTGTCCGTTGCTATGGAGGCAGTACTCGCCATTTTGAAGGAGGCATCATTCTTCGATAAAAGTAGCAATAGAGAGTGGACTGATAACATGGAGATACAAGGTCGTCCATGATGGCAGTATTCATAATATATCACCCGTGAATGTACGATGATGAAAAAATGCCACAACAAGAGATTAAACTTGCTGATACGGCCAAAGTGAAGCATTTAAAGAGTAGTTCATTCTAAAAGTATCATGTAATAAGATAGAATATTGTCAATGTCACAATAAGCGAGATATTCCAATGATATAGTATTGAGCTCATTTGGCAGAGCCCATAGTGGTTAGAGTAATAAATATAGAGATGTATTAGACAAAAATGTCCATAGTGTAATGCTAGACAGGTCGTATTCAAGTATTGCAGTACTCCATTAAGGGAGTGTCAACCAAGAAAATAACAAATATAAGGAATATGGTGTAAAAAGATACAAAGAAAGGTGCAAAGGTGTCAAGAAAGTGCATTCGAAGTTCCATTGCTTAGATTGGAACCCCATAGGATGAAATATAATAATGAAAGTGTATGGAAGTAAAAGTAGTACAAGGAGAACTTTGCCATGGCAGGGCAGGTGCTTAAATGCAGAATATGTGGACAGATTAACAGTATATTGGACAGAATAAAGTCCAGGGCAATCCTGGACATCCAGAGGGCATCAGTCAACCGCTGCAAAGAGTAACATATAATATTATTTGTACATAGAGACAATCATGGATAGAAATCATGTGTCCATACATTCAATCTCAATATTTCCATACTCATATTGTTGGAGTAAACCAGTCCTTAATGTTTATATTTGTTCACAGAAATGTACATTTTTCAAAATATGATCTATATTCCTTCAAAGGAAAAATAGAAAAAAGGGGGTTTTGGTCAGAGATTCACATAAATCACATCTTAGCCAGTGAGACAACATTCACTAGAGCCATACTTTGAAGTCTTCACATAGTTATAGAGAAGGTCATTATGATCAAACATAACATGTGCATGCATCAGAGTAAATCATCAACAATACAGACTTATAAAAAGAAATGTAATGAGAAATCTTCATTCAGACCCCATGGGTGTATTGAGTCCATCATGTCAATCCAATAAGATTCCCTTTGTAACAGAAGAGATTGAAAATCACCTCCTCTTGGGGGACGTTTCACTACTTCGAGAATCTGAAACTTCAGTTGTGCAACTGTATGCTTTTGTAAATTAAAATGTCGTGCCACTGGTGAGTGTTGATTATTGCACCGTATATTTGATTTATGCTCAGTTAATCTCAATTTCACTTGCCTATTTGTCTGTCAAACATATACTTTACCACATGGGCATTTTATAAGGTAAATTACCCCAGTCTTGGTGGTATACTCTTCCCCTATTTCAATACAGCGCCATTTTATGGACTATTCGGAGTAGCATCAGCCAACCTACCCTTACTAAGATCTATGTAGTGGGTTCCCCACATTATAATTTGGTCTTAACAGACACTGCTTAGCTTGTACAGATGATAGCCACAATTATGCCTAATTTGAACATCTCATTGTCACTTCTAGCCACTGAATGTCAAGAATATGTTAAAATACGAAGAGAATAATAGTCCTTTTAATTCATGGGACTAAGTTGATGTAATTCATGTGTATATATCATGTAAAATAATTTGAATATAATACTGTACAATATTGTCTTTTTTCTAAATAGTCCGTACTGGCCATTTGAAGAAGAGGAAAGTATCCTCAAAACGCGTCGCCGAATAAAACGGACTTCACTTTTTCTATTATTTTTATGGAAATTATGATGCTGGATTGTTTACCTACTTGTAAACCAATTTTTCTTATATTGAATTATAGACTCTGTTTCTAAAAAATTCTATTTTGTGCTCGACTTTCCCTATATTGAAATTATACAGTACAATATTAGATTTGTCAACAAATTTTGTTAATGGACTTATGTCCAAACAATTGAAAGTGTGCAGGGAATGGGAGGATTCCTAGGTAGAATCTTCTTTCCTTCATTTGTCTTTTGTAGGGATTTTGTGCCATGATCCCAGGTCCTCCCCCACACCTAAAAACATAAAATTAACATTCAAAACATTACTTTAAACTTTTTACCATAAGGTGTGCACCAGTGTCCCAAACTAACAACTTCAAATCTGTCCTTGGCTAATGTGGTATATGGGGGAATGGGGCTTTTGGCTACAGAAATGCCTGCATGCATATTTGGTCAGAAAGAGGTTATAGTAAATAAGAGGATCATCAATGAAGCACAGACCCCTATCCATCTACTTTCAGACCTTCCACTCTCATTCATGCATGCATGTTTGTATGTATGTATGACAACCTTCTCCTCCAATTTGTGGTTTGATGCAGGGCCTAATATGCACTGACATGATTGCATTAAGCATTAAATGTTAGTCACCTCTGCCTTTCACATTTCAGAATGTCCATTTTCAATGTGTTATGTATGTGTGGCTGGGCATATTGTGTCTGTATGCATTGGTGTTCACATATGCAGGTGCACCCAGGTAGGTAGGGCTCTGAATATTGTTGTCTAACTTTGTGCAGGTGAGTATGCAGTGGAGGAGGAGGAGGCGGATGAGGCACATCCATCCACCAGTGCATCCCGGGGTGCTGTGCCTGGTGAGAAACCCCTTGTGTTGCAGGCCATCATCAGCAGGCCTGCCGACTCTTCTGGTGATGCTGCTGAATCTGATGTGGAGGGTATACTGAGGGACATGTTGAAGGGTACAACAATGAGTAGCCGGATGCCATGGATCTTCTAGAGTTCATTAAGGCTGCTGAGTAGGAGGAGGGGAGCATGGAGACCCTGGGCCTGCCAGTGGTAAACCCTCCATCAATGGTGGCTTCAATGTTTGCAAGATTGCCTTTGCCCATAATGGAGGCAGCATCGGGGGCTGGTGTCAGTGGGAGGGTTATAGACCACCAGCCAATGGCAGTGCACTCACTGTGATTGGCCTGGGCTTTGGCAACCTGGCTTGGTAGGCCCAGCACACGTAGTGGACGTGTGTCTGCTGGACACTCAGAGTGGGAGGAGGAGTTTCTGTGTGCAAGTTCCCAATGGGGCCAGGTCTTGCAGGAGATGGCCAGGGACATCCATCTCCTGGCAGAAAATGTCATCTCCCCAAAAGCTGCACACACTGTAAAAGTTTGCATATTTAGGCAGGAGAGAAGAGCGGACATGATACAACTGAGACAGGCAATTTGCGATAATTGTTTGGCCTTGATATTATCCCTGCATGATGAGAGGGACTGCCAGCGCAAGAAGATGGACACCTTGAGGGTAACCCTGCATGATGAGTTATTGGCCTCAAGGGAATCCCAACATGAATACACAGATATCCTGAGTAAATGCCTGTATGTGGAAATGTTGGTCTTGAAGGAATCCCTAATTACAGAAGGAGTCGGTGGGCTTTCACTACCTGCCTCTGCCCTAACTTGTGTAACACAACAAAGTTATTCCTAAATCCTGATTTGTATTGTTACACACATACATATGGGTGATACACCATTACCCCACCTATGCCTCAGCACTGCAGTGTGCAAAATCCCCAGTTGGAACTTTGTATACAAGGACCAAATTACCAAGACAGGACAAACCTTCGAAACCACTGTGTTTCGGAAATCCACAGACACAGACAAGAACTCCCTCTTAGAATATACCAGTTTTCATCAAGGGTCTTTAAAGGAAAACCTGCCCTTTTGGCAATTTCTCCGCTTTAGGAGGAACTGCACCACCCAGATTGAGTATGACAAACAGGCTAAAAAACTAACAACCAACCTGAGAGAGAGAAACTACCCCAACAAGATCATCAAACAAGAACGCAAGAGGGCCAGAAACATACCAAGGGAAGTCACCCTCACAAAACATGGGAAGAAAGACAGAGGAGCAGATGTTATTACAGCTGTCTTCAGCCACTCACCTGTGGTGAACCGCCCCAAGAAAGAAATCAAAAAAGCCTGGCACATACTGAATGTAGAAGACAACCACATACCGATTCCGCTTTTTGCAATCAAAAGAAGAAAAAACATCAGGGACAGCCTGGTACACACATACAAAGAAGTGAAAAAACCACCAGAGACACAAACCCTTTGGAACACACCAAGGTCGATTGGGCATGCGCCCTGTGGCAACTGTTCAGTGTGCCAATTCACAAAATGCACCACCACACTGGACATTGGTTGGAAATACCCGTGGGAACAGAGGACGTTCACAAATTGCAACACCCCAAATGTAGTGTACCTAATTCAATGCCGTGTAACATGAGGTACATAGGAATGACATCAAGGGCAATAAAAACACGGATCTGTGAACAGGACCAAGCAACACATAGCCCCACTAGTGGAGCACTATATGATGAAGGGCCACTCAAAAGATGAAATATCATGGAAAATACTAGAAAAAGTGACAACACCAAGAAGAGGTGGAAATATATCGACACTATTATTGAGAAGAGAACAGATGTGGATTTTTAGACTCCAGAGCCACAAGAACGGTCTCAATGAAGAGATTTGTTGGCAGATATTGGCTGTCCAGTAATATTGATAAAATGGAGACAGGATCAAGGCATACCGGAGACAATAAGGAGTGACATACAGCTCCGTGAGTATCCATCTTACCCTACAATACTTTCCTACTTGATACAAAGATAACCAGGGGTCGGTGTATAACAGCCCCTTCCAGCGGTACCATCAGTACCTCCTTGGTAGCATGGTGTCAGCTTTTGACAGCTCCAGTAAAATAGACGGACTAGGAGGAGCATTCCCTATGAAGAATGGAGCATAACTTCATGGTCTGGCACTTGCTGTCAGCTCCAACACAGAACAGCTTTAACACTGGTACTAACGATCTGCACTCAGCACTGAGCAGAGCAGTCTGCTTCAATACCCCCAGGACACACAAAGTCAATCGTAGCATGAGAAGCCGTGTGGAAGTTACAATTATGAACTACATTACCCATGATTTATAGAGACTTTTGGTAGTTCTCATAAGCATACGTGCGGTATAGGAACATGGACAAAACTACGCATTCATAATTAGATATCTGGAGTATATTGCTGGCAACAACTAAGATAATTTCCTGTGTTAGCTACATGTCCATTAGGCGACCTAGCCTTGTTTACACAGAAACAGAATGATCGTAAACTGATGACCGGAACAGGTAACCTCAGGGAACTACATCTCCCATCACTTAGGATGCATGTAATTCTTATAACTACGATACATACCTGTAAATGGAACACAAATTCCAAAAACACCCACAGTCATAGCAACCTATACAGAGTAGTTGCTGTGAACAACGAGTATGAATGAAATAAATAACAACAAGAGGAAACGACACGTCACGGTCACGTGAGTTCGGTATGTAAAAGTGGGAGAAACACAAGATGGCACCCGTGTACGCCGCGACCACAACAGAAAAGAAGAACCACGAAAAAGGAACGAGCAACACATTAGGTAAGACACGCCAGGCATACTCTTGAAATTAGAGCATGATGCTAAAACACACAAGATCCTGGTACCACACAATACTAGATCCAAAATTCTCCAGAGATACCTAACCCGTAGCACGGTACACACCCCAGGAAGAGATCAGCTATTTAGAACTGTTTACCCTACTAAATCACTCAACAATTTAACTATCCACATAGAAGAAAGGGGAGAGTAGATGCCAGACTATAAATATAAAGCATCAGTGTGCCACGTCACTACAACATGAGAACTGCTGATAAATAGTTTCTCCCACAGGCAGACTATACACCGAAGCATGAAGAGGATTACACTTCGCAGTGTCACCAGTGCTTAACAGAGAGTCTACACTACTGAGGAAATGGGACTTGCGCATAGAAGGTAATGGACCTCCCTGCAAGGGCTAACACCTTAGTGGCAAGATAAGCACAGAAATATGATGACAAAAGGTTTCTCTTGTAGGTTGCCCACGAAGTAAGACACCGTACAGATCGGTTCCACCGGCAACACAACCGCGAAAACCATAGAGACCTGTGGTCAACAACAGGTAAAGGAGTAACATCTCCCGCTTGGCCCCCTAGGCCATACACATTATACAAAGTACACATTTGTACACACTCCAGAACCCTTTTGTCAATTTTTTGTAACCATATAGGGACCGGGGCCATTAGAAACCCAAAGACAACCTTCAAGTACCCAAGAAGTGGAGACCATTGAAGAAATCATTATTTTATCGTAACATAGAATGCAGTAGTAGCATTTTGTCCTGAAGAAAGCGGCAAGCTAGCAGAACCGCTGAAACCGGTTGACGTAGAAAAGAAGTGTGGGGTTGATTACCCAAACTCGGAGACCCACCAGACCTTGCTGAAAGGGATCTTTAATTAATCATCATTTTAACCTGCATCTGACAGTAAAGAAATCCACTGCCAGATACACATTGATTTTTATCAGGATCCGACCAAACGATCGAATCAGTTGTAATCATAAGACACACCTAGTGGAGGCGGTACGATTAAAGAAGGGAACTGACTACCAATAGGTGCGCACTTAGTCATTTAGATTTAGGAAAGTAGTAAGAGAGGAAAGGGTAAGGACCTCCACACCTTGTTTGTAGGCAGCTCACCATCGCTATCTAGGGATGGCTGGACCAAACTCCAGATGTACGAGGTACTTCAACTTGAAGGAATCCCACCATCAGGACATGGATACCTGGAATAAATGACTGTATGTGGAAATGTTGACCTTGAAGGAATCCTGCTTTCAAGACACGTATTCCTTGATGCAATCTCTGCATGATGAAATGTTTGCCACAAGGGACATGCGCTGCCAAGAGAAGGATTGCTTGAGAAAATCTCTGAACGTGGAGCTGAAGATGTCATGAGTCAACATGCATAATGACTCTTTGGCCACCCGCGACATCCATCATCAGGACCTTTTAGCAGTTGGCACACTCATGCATGCATCCCTGGCACGAGTGGCCAAAGCCAATGAGGACCAGGCTTTGGCATTGCATGGTGGGAGTGCCCCATCCCAGGATCCACCACAAGATGGCCGTACCAACTGAACCTCACAGTTGATGCCATTTGCCATGTCCATACACATTCCTATCCCCTTGCCACCACCACCCCTTCTGCATGCACCCTGGTGTCGATGGGCCCATGGAGGGGGCATGGATTTGTATTCTTTTTTAATGTTTACCCCCCCACCCCTTTCCATGGTGGACAGTTTTTATTTCTTTTTTTACCCTTGTCCAAGGTGGACTGTATTTCTTTTTTTACCACAGTTCAATGTGGACTGTATTTTTTTTTTTGTAGTACTCATGTGAGGGCCATTGTGCTCTCGGGGGCAGTGAGCCAACTGCTCATGGTAGTGGGCAGATTTTCAAGCTTGGGGAGTGGACATGTGGCTATGCTCAGTGGAGTCAACTGACGTGGTCTTGTGGACTGGTAGAAGCCTCCCACATACAGGTGAACATTCCATTCTCCTTTGATGTGTATCTGTGCAGTTTGTTGGCCAGACTCCTTTAGCTGGTCCAAACAAATGTCCAATGTGATTTCAGATTTCTTGCCTCATACAGTGCCCACACTCACTGAGAGGATCCCCCAGCACCCCCCCCCGTCCCCCCCCAAGTCCGCATTCCCTCCTCAGGACACTGACCCTCCTAGCACCAATGCAGAGACTCAGTGTTTTGTGGAGGTGGTCAGGGATTCCCAACACACCTCTTCTACTAGGTAAGGTTGTGCACTGTCATTCATGTCAGGTGGTTACACATGCATCTCAATAGTGGCATGAAGTGGCATACGTGTAGGGGTTGCATGAATAATATAATATGGTGATGATTGAGTGATAGTCACTGTCACTAAAGATGTGAGTTGTCCTACACAAGTGTGTGTGTATGTCTCATTGATCAGCTATGCATGCACTTTGTGTTATGGGTTATACCTCCACGACTTGTTGCTTGGAGTCATTCTTGCTAGGATGTTCATGTGCATATGAATTTGACAAGTGCTGATGTAGTGGCTTCTTTTTTGTGTGGCATTACATTTGCACACCTGTTATGTCAGCCATGCATGCCATCTCCTGACATGTGTCATGTCAGGTAGCCACTCCATGATCAAGGTTGGGGTGGCCGATGGGGAAGTCTGATAGTTTCCAACTACGCCTCTGAACCCTGGGCCTCTTTTGCGCGGCATTTCTACATTTTCTCGTGTAGAAGTGTGACATGGGGCTCTTGGGGACTTATTTCCAGGGCCTCTTTTAGTTCCCAGGCCACCCCTGTCCATGATGCATGCAAAACACCTGACTCTCACAATCCACGTAGGTGGCTGATTTAGGTGACAATCATGCACGTGGGTGATGTGTGAAGTATGCAGTGCATTGCTGGTGAGGTGCTGGTGTCGGAGGCCTAAATGTTTTTCTCATGTGCCATGTGGAATATTGCTTCTGTGTTCCCATTGATATGACCAAGGACTGTTGATAGTAAGTGGTGTGTAACCTTGCTTTCTTTATTATGTGTGTTTATCCTGTGAGTGGTGAGATTCTGGGTGATTTGGTGTGCATCTTCAGGATGGGACAATGGCATGTTGAGGGTATCAAATACATGCATGTGGTGGGGGTAGGTAGCTGTTGATTAACCTGATTGCAGGAGCATGTACATGGTAGAGGTGAGCGGTGGTGAGCAGGACCAGCAGGACCAGCTGCAATGGTGCTGAGGGACCCAGCTGTAAAGATAGCAGTCATATAGTACTCAGGGGACTACATGTGAACAAGCCATCATGCCAGTGGCAGCTTTGCAATGTCCTGTATAGTGGGTGTGTGACATGGGCAATTTTCTTCCAACTTGACATCATGCCAGTGGCAGCTTTGCAATGATAGTGGGTGTGTGACATGGGCAATTTTCTTCCAACTTAACATGAGTTTGTGCACTTGAGTTTGTGAGTTTGTGCACTTCATGTCAAGAATATCAATGAGGTTGCAGTGTACATATACAGGCTAATTCATAGAATCCAGCGCACAAGTAGCGCACGCGGCTGGCGCACAGCGTGCGCCTGCGATAGTCTGCGCCAGGCACGTGCGCTAAAACAGATTTCCGCGCACAGCGTATTCATGGATTTCAAGCTCCCAAACCAGCCGTGGCGCAGAGAATTGCAGCGAGCCTGCAGCAGCGCCAGTAACGCCCCCAAGAACGCCCTCGCGCAAGGAAAAGCCATCAAAATCGCTAAATCATCGCTAAGGGCTGCGCTAACCCTGGACCACTTCACAGGGCAGGCAAACAAGGAAAGCAAAGCGGGCAATCTTCAAATCATGAGTACGCGGGAAGTACTACACGCGACTAGGCAGGGAACGTGAATTACAGGGGTACGCGGGAATCACCACACGCGAACAGCCAGGGTGCGTGTATTACAGGGGTACGCGTGAAGTAGAACACGCGATAGGCCAGGGAACGTGTATTACAGGGGTACGCGGGAATCACCACACGCGAACAGCCAGGGTACGTGTATTACAGGGGTACGCGTGAAGTAGAACACGCGATAGGCCAGGGAACGTGTATTACAGGGGTACGCGGGAATCATCACACGCGAACAGCCAGGGTGCGTGTATTACAGGGGTAGCGGGAAGTCCAACACGCGATTGGCCAGGGTACGTGTATTACAGGGGTACGCGTGAAGTAGAACACGCGACAGGCCAGGGAACGTGTATTACAGGGGTACGCGGGAATTATCACACGCGAACAGCCAGGGTGCGTGTATCACAGGGGTAGCGGGAAGTCCAACACGCGATTGGCCAGGGTACGTGTATTACAGGGGTACGCGTGAAGTAGAACACGCGATAGGCCAGGGAACGTGTATGACAGGGGTACGCGGGAATTATCACACGCGAACAGCCAGGGTGCGTGTATTACAGGGGTAGCGGGAAGTTCAACACGCGATTGGCCAGGGAACGTGTATTACAGGGGGACGCGTGAAGTAGAACACGCGATAGGCCAGGGAACGTGTATCACAGGGGTACGCGGGAATTATCACACGCGAATAGGCTGGGTGGGCCCTCACAGGTGTACCCTGTACACCCTCCACGGCCCCTGCAGGCAGCCCACAAAACAGTGGACTACCCTGCACACCTGATCATGTCCCCCTGCACCCCCATCCACCAGGGGCACCCTCCACCAGGCCCCCACCCATGTCTCCCACCACCCCCACCCCCCAGCAGTGCAGGGGCACCTGCCATCAGGCCCCCACCCATGTCTCCCACCACCCCCACCCCCCATCCACCAGGGGCACCCTCCACCAGGCCCCCACCCATGTCTCCCACCACCCCCACCCACCAGCACTGTGGGGCACGTGGCCAGCAGGCAGTCAGGCAGCAGCAGATGGCAGGTGGGAGCGTGCTCAGGGCTCTGGGGGACTTTAATTTGGCCTCCTGGCCAGGAGCGTGGTCTTTCGTGTTTGAACGCGTGGACAGCCTGATAGGGAGTGATTTTGCACGTTAAAACCCCACACTCAGCGAATCGCGCGAAAAGCCGTCCCCAGCATATGTGCGTCAATAGTTACCTGCACGTGCAGTGTCAAAGCGTGTGATTGGTGAAAAAGGATCTACACGCAGGAGTGACAAAGCGTGTGATTGGTGAAAAGTGAGCTACACGCAGGAGTGTCAAAGCGTGTGATTGGTGAAAAAGGATCCACACGCAGGAGTGACAAAGCGTGTGATTGGTGAAAAGTGAGCTACACGCAGGAGTGTCAAAGCGTGTGATTGGTGAAAAAGGATCCACACGCAGAAGTGACAAAGCGTGTGATTGGTGAACATGGGCCAAGCACGTACACGCCGTAAGTGACGCTGTACGTGTGGGCCTGTATAAAAGGTAGTGTTGAACACCATTTCCTTGTACGTGCTTTTCGTGGAGAGCGAGTGGGTGAATTCTGTACTTCTTGTCGTTTCACACGCGATTGACTTCACGGCGTTTCCAGTTCGTACTCCCTGTTACCTCTGACAGCTTTTTCTCTTTTTCCTCTAGTACTGGTTTACCTGGGCCTGTTCCCTCAAACAGTGTCCCCTTCTACTGTTGTCCTGTCTCCTCAGACAGCGTACACATCTTCTTTTGGCGGGGGTGTTGCCAACCAAACGCGCTCATTTTTCACGCTCTTTTACCTGGCAGACGGTGAGTCACGCACGTATCTAACTTCTGTGCTTGCCCCGTGTGTAGCCTACCCCTTCAGAGGTCATTCTAGGCTGCGTGTGACATGCATACGTTCATTGTGTTACTGGATGCCACAGCGTAGTGCAGGGTTTTCCATCAGCACACGTGGTCTAGGAGGGGTATTGTGCACGTTCCTTAACTTTTTTGGGGTGCCTGTGCGTTGCGTGACCCGTCATCTTTCCCCAGGGGTGTCATATAGCCTTGCCACTGCACTAGGGTACGAATACCATCTGGTACCCAACCCCTTTGACACCCAATTGCCCAGGACAATTGTGCACACCGACTCCCATACGCACAATACCATCAGTGCCATGGTTGGGAGGCGTGCAAGCCGTAAGGGTGGCAAAGGTGGCCGAGCCACACGTGGTGGCCGTGGAGGATCCACTAGGGGACGTGGTTGTGACTTGCAGGGTGCCCCTGTCCCCCCCAGTCTGGAGGACCAGTCAGGGACACCCATGCCCCCCCCCCCCAGTTGAGAGTCATGTGGCTGATACCAACCCTGACCAGCCCTTGTCGGACCAGGCCATTGTGGCACCAGACCTGTCCGAGGGTGATCCCATCGCTGACATCCAGGTCAGCAGGTCCACTGCACATGCACCGGTGCACATTGGTGTCATCAGGGCACGCGCATCTATGCCAGATAGGTCATCTGCTGGCCCCCGTAGCCAGGGTGTGGCTCCATCCACCCCACCTCTCATACACCCTGCCAAGACTGTGTCGGTCCTAGTTCATGCACCTAAGATCAGGCCTGACCCCATCCCACTACCCCCAATGCCTGCACCTACTCCCATGCTGAGTGGGCAATCCCACACACCCAGTACTGAGTCCACCACGGCTCCTGCCCCTAGTGTCCACAGCGGCGTAGGACACTCTGGATCCCCACCCCCTTCCAAGCGCAAGAGGAAGAGTGCACGTCCGGCACAGGCTGATGCACCAGGCACGGCTGCACAGTCCGGCCCATCAAGGAAGCCAAGCTTCACAGACGCCGAACTGAATGCACTTGTTCAGTATGTGTCAGATCATGATAGGGAAATGGTCATCGTTGCATGGTCCAAGACCACACATGCCAGACGCCAGGCACACTGGCAGACCATTGCTGACAGAATAAGTGCCCTTGGAGTAGTGAGGCGCACAGCTAGTGATTGCCAGAAGCGCTGGAATGACCTTAAGCGCAGGGCAAAGGATAAGCTGGCCTCAAGTCATGCCGCAACCTTGGTGACTGGAGGTGGGTCCCCAGCACAGGAAATAGAACTCACACCACACGAGTCCGTAGCTGGATCCTACGTCACCGAGGGACAACTCCAAGGTGTGGGAGACCTCCCTGATTACGAGGCATCATCCGGTGAGTGCACATGCATGTGTGTATTATCCATGTGCATGGTGTGTGTGTGAAGCATTCATGTTGGGTGCCTGTCAAGGGGGTGTGTGGCAGAGTTGATAGTGGCACCCATGTGCCCCATCCAGTATGTTCAGTGCAACACCATCTGCCCACAGCACTATCCCTACTGGCAACAGTGCACATATGGCCCGACACCATGGAAGTTGCCCTTGAATTGTCATTTTGTCACTACATTGTTGCTCATACTCCCCTGTCTATTCATCTGATGTCTTACATACCATTCCTATACTTTCCCCCAGCCATTCAAGTTTCATCTTCACATGCCTGACATGCAATGATACCACATGCTAATGCGTCCTCTGTATATAAATGCCAACCAACATGCTGTCATACTGTGGATGTTGCCTTGACATCCACCTCCTACCTGTGGGCTTTGGTACCGTCTGGTTTCGAGCCCCATTCCCTCACACTCCATGCTGCTCTTCATGGTCTATCTTCCATGACTTCTACAGTTCAGACCATCGTGCCCTACTCACGACACCTGCTTGCCAAAAGTCAAATGAGGGCACCCTGCCCTCCAATGCGACCCACCCTATTGCTGACCAGTGCATCTGAGCCTACTCAAAGCTAACTCTCACTGACATCTGCTCATACATGCCTTTGCCTGTCCCATAGACCCTTCACATGGTCCCTGTCCTCTCTCCTTGCTCCTCTTCCACCATCAATGGTGGGACCCGTTGGGGTGTACTCCTGGCCTCCTTCCAATCCTCAGAGGCCACTATTGATGTGCATGGTAATGGGAGCGTCCCAGTCCAAGGCCCTTAGGCCAACCTCAATCTCCTTGAGAAATGCTACCCACATCTCATCAACTTCCTTACCTCTCCTGCTGTCCCCCCTCCTCTCTCCTCATCAATCCTGCACTGCCTCCCTGCACCCTCCCATGAACCTTCTCCGCCTCCCACTCCAACTCCTACACATGCTGCACCCCTGATCTCTAGCACTCCCCGTAAGTCCTACAAGGCTGTCAACCTCCTCCACAATTACACTCCTTTCACTGCGGCTGCATCAGGCATTCCTCCGATATCTGTCACTTACATGAGGTTATGCACCTTGACATCCTTGGTCTCATGGAAACATGTCTGACGGCCAGCTCTGTCTGCATCCTTCACACACTCCTACCTGATGTTCAGGAGACCCTCTCCTTGGCCCGCCACTACTGTGCAGGGGGGGTGTGCCCTTGGCTTCCCTGAGGGTATTCCTGCCACTGTCACTCCTACTTAGACCTACTCCACTCTGGAATGGCTTGTGTGACGTCTCTCTCCACCACACCTTGACATTCTCAAACACTGCGTACTGTGTCTGGGAAAACTGGTCAAATGTACTACTTCCTTTCTGAGTGTCCTCACCTCTCCTCCTCACTCATGTCCCCAGACACAGAAATCCTCATCCTTGGTGCTGTACGCATCCACCTGCATGCTTGTTGACGCCCCCACGTGACCTTTCTGTGACCTCAGCAACTCCCTCTCACCCTCTAGACTCCCGTCTGTCCCTACTCATTCTGCAGGGCACACTCTTGATGCTCTGATCTCATCTGACTTTCCCCTCTCCGTCCATCTCTGCACTCCTCTCTCCTGGAGTGATCACATTCTCCTCTCCTCCCAGCTCACCCTCACCACCCCACAGGCAAAGCCACCCTCACCACTGTCACACACCTTCTTGGTATTCCGACCCATGAAGTGTGTGTCAGTCGAGGCTCATGCTGCCAAAATCTCCCCCCCATCCAGCTCCCCCTTAGGCTCACTCCCATCCTGACAGGGCCCACTCCATGCTCCACTCCATGTCAGGTACACTGGATGTCTTTGCCACGGTCATGACCACCTGTCTGAAGCCCCATGCCAATGCAGAGTCCTGGCATGACTCGGATCTTGTGAACCCAAACCACAGGTGCCGGGTGGCAGAGAGGGAATGTCCTGCATCATGGCCATCCTCTGGCAAACTGGCCTGCCACATGCTCCAAAGGCAATAGCGCCTCACCCTTTTCACCAAGATGAGATCCCCAATCCAAGGGCACATATCTGCGGCATGTGACAACTCTGCAGGACACATAGAAATCTGCAAGGACCTTGCCGAGCCAGAAGCAGTGTGTACCTCCCCTGTCCCCTCCGAGCCCACAGCACTGCATGATTGACTCTGTACCCCTATAGGCCACCCCCCCAGCACTTGTCTGCGCCTAACACCATCTGCCCTTGACGTCAAGTCCTACTTACCTTGTACAGCACTTCCAGCCGCCACTTCCCCTTGCACTTCATTGTGCCACCCACCCCTGCACTTGCTTGACATGAATGACACCAGCACCAGTAGGATTGTTGACTGGCATCCCCTTCTGCCCCACCACCCCTCAGTGCTCCGCTGTACCTTCATACATTTCTGGACCGGTGCTTCACGAATGCAATATGAATCCTTTACAGGTGATGGGGAGGTGGAATCACATTGTTTACTGCATTTTGTTGATGTAGACAAGGCACTGTGCATCGTGGCCTATTTGGACTAGCAGATCCATGTACAACATGTATACTTATTGAAGTGACGATGCAATGTCAGGACCAGAGTGGTTGAAATCCAAAAAACTCGCCCTCCTCTCCCTCTTCACTTGGTGGCTATGTCACATGCCATGTGTGTGATGGCATGTGCCTTTGACATGGCAATCACCGGCCAATGTGTGATGGCAGTGCTAGGCAGCATGGTGAGCAGGCGTTGCTCTCCAATCTGTACATTGTATGCCCTGAGCCTCCCCTACAGACCCAGTGATGGTGAATGCATAGGAGGTCTCCCAGTCATGTGGGACATGTGTCGTAGAACTACTGCCTCTGTTGTTCATCAGCCCTTGTTGCATGCCATGGTGCTAATGCCTGTTTCCATTTTTCTCTTTCATGTCTTTGCAGGGGACGAAGCACTTGTTGATGCTGGGGATGTGGTGGTTGAGCCGTCCCAGGAGGGCAACCCGGGCCGACCTACCACAAGTGAGGGACGTGGTGTGTTTGTGGGTGAAAACCCACAAGTGCTGCAGGTCGTGCTGTCGAGGGGTGTCTCTGGGGGTTCCTCCCCCGAGCAGTATTCAGGTGTAGACTCGGAGGATGACACCTATGTGCAGTCGCAGGTGAGTGTTCTTGGGAGAGAATCTCCTCTGTCCGACCCACCTGCAGCCGGGCCATTGCCCTCAATGGGGATGTCAGTGTCGGCAGATCAGCCTCCGGTGGTTACGGATGCAGGGCCACACCACCCAATCTCTGATCCTGTTCCTGGGGCTGCAGATCAGAGAGGGAATGCAGTCCTGCAGCCTGAGGCCTTGCCGGCACAGCAAGACGCAGTCCGCCTTGCCCCAGGCAGGTGTGGTGCCCGTCAACGTGGTGGCCGTATGCCACCTGGCAATACCGTTTGGGAGCAATCCATCTACGGTATGGCCACCCAACAGGCAGCATCATCCGAGATGATTGCACAGGCCATGGATAGGGTGGCCACTTCCATTGTCCCCCCAGAAAGTCTGATGGAGCGACTGGAGCAGGCTACAGAGTCCATCTGCCAGGCACACAGGGAGGATATGTTGGCGTCCAACATGGACAGGCGGGCGGCACTGGCGACTCTGCGGGAATCACTTTCCATGGAGTCCCAGCGCCACAGGGAAGGCCTGAGGGAAGAACTCCGTCACCTCAGGTCGACCCTGTTAGAGCTTGAGGCTTCATCCCATAGAAGGACAGAGAAGCAGCTGGAGCGTCTGACACGGACGCTCTCGGCCGAGATGCAGGCAACTCGTGCGGAGGTCAGGTCATCCCGGGAGTTACTGCATGGGGACCTCCGCATGATTATAACCCAGAACCAGAACTACCAGACCCGCCTGCTTGCAGCCATGGAGGAGCAAACTCGTGCTTTGCGTGGGCTGCCTCCCATTGTCACACCATCTTCTGAGGCAGCTCCCCCACCTCCAGAGTCAGCTGCAGGGTCTGGCCAGAGCCATAGCGACTCATCTCCCACAACAGAGTAGCCGTTTGGGCCACGAGCCTATGGGGTGTTTTCGTTTCCCATGATCCACACAGGTGGATTGTGGCGTGCATCCTGTCCTCGGACCTCATAGGTGGCCCCCCCCCCCCGCCGGCCCTTTCATGGCCATTTTTTCTCTATTTTATTTTTATTTTGCAAGAGTGTTGCCTTGTGTGGGTACCTGGGCATACACTGTATTGTGGCTGGGCACATGCAGGCTTGTCCTGAGTTTGGTTTCGATGCTTGGGTAGCAGACATCCACACCCCTCCTGCTTCCGTTTCCATGGGCTTGCAAAGGGTGTGCCCAAGTGACATCAAATTACACGGTGACATTGGACTCCCATGAGCTGTTGGCCAGTCCATAGTCAATACTGTGTAGACATTCATAGTGTTCATTGTTGTTGCACCTAACTATGCATGATGGTTTGATATGTGCCTCTACTTACATATGTTGCTCATGTTTTGCAGGTATTTCACACAGATCTTCACAAGGGCATACTCTCTGGAGTCAGACTACATGTCAGTAGATGTGCACTGCCACTTTTGCATGGCGCCATCACTGTACATCTGGACGGTGAGGACATACCAGCAGAATCAGGTAATGAGACTACCATTGATTACATGCATTGTGTCTTGTTTGGGTGGGCTTCAGGGTGGGTTGGTGTGTAATTTGATTGAAATTACTCTTACACAGGTGTGTAGTAGTGGCTCCAGGTTCCGTTAGCTGCTCAAGTGCGGCTATGTTCCATTTGGGGCACTGCTATTTGTGACACTGGTGTCATGTTGTGATGGCCAGTTTGTTTGCTGTCACATACCATGACATGGTGTCCTCAGTGGCGGGACTGTGAAGGGAATGGGTGACATGGCAATGTTGTCATGTAGTGAATTGCCTGTGGCAATGCATATTAGATTGATGGAGTTGTGTCTTTGCGTTGTGATGCATTGCTGGTGTATGTGTAGCTAGGGGTGCACACATATTGACACTTCCATGTTAACAATCTCAGGCTGATGTGTATCTGACAGTTTATTGTCAAGTAAATTTCAGATATTGTCAGGTAGTGTCATCATTGATTGTCAGATGGTATGTGCCAGAGCAGTGTGCACTAGCCAGCACTGTGATTCCTAGGTGAAGAAGTTGGCCACCAGTTGCGTACGGGCTGCCTCCCCCCGTGCCCTTTCCCCTCCCATGCGCAGCGGGCGTGCATGTGGTTGTGGATGTGGGGGCACCACCATGTCCACGGGCAGGCCCCGGCGTGTTGCAACGTTGTGCAGGACACATGCTGCCACTATGATCCTGCACACTATTCGGGGAGCATATAACAGCTGCCCGCCAGAACGGTCAAGGGAGCGAAAGCGTGACTTGAGCACTCCGAATGTGCGCTCCACTATGCCCCGTGTTGCAATGTGGGCTGTGTTGTACCTTACCTGGGGTGGCGTGGTGGGGTTCCGGATTGGGGTCATCATGTGGGGGCTGATAGGGTAGGCACTGTCCCCTGTGGAGGTGGTGATGGGTATCATTAGTGGTGTTGTGTCATGACCCAGTATCTGACATGCATGCATGTGCAGTGGCATTCATGCTCACCAAGCAGCCATGTATCTCCATGCTGTCCAGCCTCTAGGTCCCGGCATAGGGTAGACATTCTGTAGATGAAGCTGTCGTGGGTGGACCCTGGATAGTTGGCATATACTGATGTGATTATTCCCTTGGCATTGCATACAACTTGCACGTTGATGGAATGCCAGTGCTTGCGGTTTCTATAGATGTGCTCTGTTGCCCTGGGTGGACGTAGAGCCACATGTGTGCAGTCAATTGCACCAAGCACTTTGGGGAATTGAGCCACACCATAGAATTCCTGGATGCACGTCCGCCTTTCTGCATGAGTCCTGGGGAGATATATTTGCCTGCGGACTGATGGCCGTGCAGTGATGATGTTCAAGACCTGGTGTAGGCAGCGTGACTGCGTGGCCTGTGACACACCACCCACTATGGCACTTGTCCGCTGAAAGGATCCAGTGGCCAAGAAGTGCAGTACATTCAGGACCTTCTGCAGGGGGCTGAGTGCTTGGGAGCACAGGGTGGGTGATGTGAGGTCATCCTCCCACTCACTGACCAGGTCCAGTATGATGTGTGCTGGAAACCTGTACCTCCCATACACCTGGTCATCAGGCATCCCGAATAGGCTGGTTCTGGGTGTGAATATTCTGGCCCTGACTCTCCTCCTCCTCCTCCTTTGGTAGCCCACTGCCACTGCTGCTAGGAACGGTATGTTCATCCTGGCATCTGGCTTGTTTATTGAAAAGTGCGCAAATTAATGCCTTGCGCGTGTTCTAGGCGAGCGTGTGAGCCTCGCACCCCTGGAATCGAGTTCCCACTCCAATCGCGTGTGGAAATTCCCACGCAGCAGGCATACAGGTGCGCTGACGTACTTGCTTGTGTAAGTGGCCGCGCACCCCTGAAATACACGTACATAGGCCAATGGCGTGTACGCGCCCTTTTGGCCAATTACAAGCGATGAAATACACGTACATAGGCCAATGGCGTGTACGCGCACTTTTGGCCAATTACACGCGATGAAATACACGTACATAGGCCAATGGCGTGTACGCGCACTTTTGGCCAATTACACGCGATGACACTCTGACGTGCAGTATTTCCGCGTGTGCTCCGTCTTCACGTGCTGAGTGGGGAACGCCCGTGCGGGTCACGTCAGACGCGCTTACGCGATGAGGGACTCTGGTCCAATAGAATCGCGTATGCGTGCTGACGCACTTACGCGCTAAGGGCCTTTCCTCGGATTTCACGCTGACGTGCAGGAATTTCACGTGCCAAATCACTCCGTATCAAGCTGGCCACCCGAAAACACACGGAACACCACGCTCCTGCCCCGAAGGCCGAGTTACTGCCCCCCCAGTGCCCTGAGCAGCCTCCCACGTGCTATCTGCTGCTGCCTGCCTGCCTGCCTGCCTGCTGCCATCGTGCCCTGCCATTTGGTGCCTGCACATCAGCCATCTGCAGGGGTCCAGTTGCTGTGTCCACCCCTGCTGGAACTGAAGACTCCCAACTGGGATTACATCGCTCCACAGCCCAGCCCCACGACCCAGTTGCCCACCCACACCTGCCTCTGGGGTTGCCATGTCGGGCACTTCTACATCTGGCACCAGTGGCAACCCCAGGCCAGAGGGGCAGAGGGGCACCAGCTTCACTGCCACCGAAGTTGGTGTCCTGGTGGAGCATGTCCTGGGGCAGTATGATGCCCTCTTTGGATCGTCCCGCGCCAGCAAGGAAGGACGGGAGAGGATCTGGGCCGACTGTGTGGTTGCCATCAACGCGGAGGGGGTGGCAACCCGCAACGTCTTGAAGATCAAGAAGCGCTGGGAGGACTTGAGGTCCAGGACCCTTGTGAAGGCCCGGCGCCTCGTGGAGGGGGGCCGGGGCCACATGAGTTCCATCCAGAAGAGGGTCCTGGAACGCGTACGCCCAGCGCTCCACGCCCAGATCCTTGAGAGGGAGACCCGTCTGGAGTTGAGCGGTAAGTGTCCAAGCATCACTGTGTGAGACAGTGCATGTTGCGGTGTGCTGGTTCTATGATACTTGCCTGTATGTGTGCCATGGGCCATGTATGCATGTATGTGTGCTGGGACATCATGGTAATGCATGTGCGACCAGTGATGTGTGACCCACATGGTTGTTGCATGTGTTGAAATGCGGCATGGGGAGCACTATGCAGATTTGGGACATGAGAGCATGCCAGTCTCTGTACATGGACATGGATGGGGGTGAAGGATGGGTGCTGATGCCAGGTACATATATGGTAGTCATGTCTGTGTGCCTGACCTGCATGTCTGTGACTTGTGCATGCCATGGATGCATGACACATGTGTGTGACAATGCACAGATTCAGTGACGCACCCAACTTCCCCTTGTTTTGCCTGTGTTCGGTGTGATTGGGGCCAGATGGATGTGACTGAGGTGAAGTGTGTGCATGTGATATGCATGAGCCATGATGCATGTGAGTTACATATCATTGAATGTTTCAAGAGTCAATTGGACATGCATGGAAATGTGCATGGCATGCACCATGCCTGTTACTGTGTGTGTTTTGCCTGGACTGACCCATGTGTTGTGGAGGGACATGATGGAAGTGTACTTTGACAGGGGTGCTCATCTGCTATTGCTTCCTGTCTAGGGGACCATTGTACAGTAGCCTGATGCTTGTGTCCTTTGTCTCCCTCTACGCAGCGGCTAGTGAAGAAGAGGGCGGAGACGGCGCTGTGGAGCAAGGCGGCGGGGATGCCCCCACGGCTGCAGCGGAAGGGGTGGGTGAGCCCCCACAGGGGCCTGCTACGGCGGGAGACGGTGAGGAGCCATCCAGGTTGGTGGTTTGCACAGAGGAGGAGGAGGCCGACACTGGTGCACACATGGGGCCTGGTGGGAGCATCCCTGCTGGTGCAAGTGGTGCAGTCCAGGGCCAGGGGCAGGAGGCAGCACAGGTCACCGTGGAGGTGCCTGTGCATGTCGCTGTCCCTGACCCTGTGAGTGCACCACCATGCACCAGCAGGGATGCCCCGTCCCAGGCCCGTCCGCAGGTAGAGGGGATGTCCATGTCAACTGACTCCCCTCCACCTGCGGCCGTGGGAACCCCTGGCCGCGTGGAGCAGGTCCTGATTGGGGTCGCGATGCGCACGGCTGTGATTCGTGATGCCGTGCGTGCTTCCCGGGAGGAGCACGCACGTCATCACGATGTGCACCGTGCCGACGTGGCCCAATTGGGATCGGCCATGTTCGGGGGGTTCCTGCATGTGTTGGCCAATCTGACGGCCCTCTCCTCCTCTGTGCAGGCTATCCACCGGTCGTTCTCCTTGCCGTCTTCCGGCCCAGATGCCACCATGGCCCCCTGTGGACCTGCCCCGACCAATGCAGCCAGCTCGGTGGGGATCCCATCCCTGCCGCAGTTGGGAGTCGGAGGTCCAGCAGGGGTGGACGACACAGCAAGTGGACCCCAGCAGATGGAAGATGTGCCGGCATCATCGGGCAGGGCACGTGCACGACGGCGTCGGTGGTTACCATCAGCCTGGATGCCGTCGTGCTGGCAGAGGCAGTGGCGTCGGAGGCAGCAGCGGGCTCGACGTGGGAGGCATCATGGCTCAGGGCCATCAAGATCAGAGGGGCAGGCATCGGCCGGAGGGCAGGGCAACCCTAGCATGGCGGTGTGTTCCGTGTGGGAGGAGTTTGGCCAGCGGATAGGTGCGGAGCGGCAGCGGGCGGAAGAGGAGCGGCTCGCCATGGCCAGGGCGGAGATCTCCATGCATCAGGCATTGAGGCGGGCTGAGTGCCTCGAGGAGGCTCGCAGGGAATTTGGTGAGCACATGGGGTTGTCCCTGCGAGACCTCGGGGCCAGGACTGAGTCCCGCCTCCAGGACATTGACATGGAGTTCGAGGATGCCCTGGCCAGCATCACCAAGTGAGCCGCAGGACTAGCCCGCTGCCTTTGTATATAGTTTTTTAGTTAGTTAGTGCTAGGTTTCCTTTATTTCTTTTTATTATTTTGGACCGCTTGGACAATGGCCACTTTTTTGTACATATTTTTTAACTTAGTTAGTATTAGGTTTCATTAGTGGTGTTGGGCTCATGGACCCTTGAACATTCCTGTATATATTGTTATTTTTTGGGAGATACATTTTTTTAATTTCATATTGTTTACACCATGTCGTAATGGTTTTTCTTTGATTTCATGCTACATGTGTTTGCTTTGGACAAAATCTATTGATTTTTCTATCCTTTGTTTTTTGGTTTCTCATTTTTGTTCCCGGACATGGACCTTTTATTTGCTTTGCCAGATAGTTGTATTAGTTTACTTATTTTTTTATTTAATACATTTTTATATTATCTTACACTTGTGTCATTTTTTCTTTGGTTTCTTACATGTCATGATATGGGTTTTGACATTCACTTGCACCCATTGTGTATGTGTGTGTGGCGGACATGTGTTCTTTTGCATACTTGCCTTTGGGGTTGTGTCATGTGATTGCATTCACTATGTGGGTGCATGCAATCCTTGCCTGGGTGTTTGTGCTGGGTATGCTGGCCATTACTGCCATTATTGTGTATCGTCAGGACCAGGGGCCAGGGGGACATGGGTGGGGGCCTGGTGGAGGGTGTCCCTGGTGGATGGGGGTTGGAGGTGGTGGGAGACATGGGTTGGACATGGGTGGGGGCCTGCTGACAGGTTCCCCACAGTGGTGGGGGTGGTGGGAGACATGGGTGGGGGCCTGGTGGAGGGTGTCCCTGGTGGATGGGGGGTTGGGGGTGGTGGGAGACATGGGTGGGGGCCTGGTGGAGGGTGTCCCTGGTGGATGGGGGGTGGGGGTGGTGGGAGACATGGGTTGGACATGGGTGGGGGCCTGCTGGCAGGTTCCCCACAGTGCTGGGGGTGGGGGTGGTGGGAGACATGGGTGGGGGCCTGGTGGAGGGTGCCCCTGGTGGATGGGGGGTTGGGGGTGGTGGGAGACATGGGTTGGACATGGGTGGGGGCCTGCTGGCAGGTTCCCCACAGTGCTGGGGGTGGGGGTGGTGGGAGACATGGGTGGGGGCCTGGTGGAGGGTGTCCCTGGTGGATGGGGGGTTGGGGGTGGTGGGAGACATGGGTGGGGGCCTGGTGGAGGGTGTCCCTGGTGGATGGGGGTTGGGGGTGGTGGGAGACATGGGTTGGACATGGGTGGGGGCCTGCTGGCAGGTTCCCCACAGTGCTAGGGGTGGGGGTGGTGGGAGACATGGGTGGGGGCCTGGTGGAGGGTGCCCCTGGTGGATGGGGGGTTGGGGGTGGTGGGAGACATGGGTGGGGGCCTGGTGGAGGGTGTCCCTGGTGGATGGGGGTTGGGGGTGGTGGGAGACATGGGTTGGACATGGGTGGGGGCCTGCTGACAGGTTCCCCACAGTGGTGGGGGTGGTGAGAGACATGGGTGGGGGCCTGGTGGAGGGTGTCCCTGGTGGATGGGGGGTTGGGGGTGGTGGGAGACATGGGTGGGGGCCTGGTGGAGGGTGTCCCTGGTGGATGGGGGGTTGGGGGTGGTGGGAGACATGGGTGGGGGCCTGGTGGAGGGTGTCCCTGGTGGATGGGGGGTGGGGGTGGTGGGAGACATGGGTTGGACATGGGTGGGGGCCTGCTGGCAGGTTCCCCACAGTGCTGGGGGTGGGGGTGGTGGGAGACATGGGTGGGGGCCTGGTGGAGGGTGTCCCTGGTGGATGGGGGGTTGGGGGTGGTGGGAGACATGGGTGGGGGCCTGGTGGAGGGTGTCCCTGGTGGATGGGGGGTGGGGGTGGTGGGAGACATGGGTTGGACATGGGTGGGGGCCTGCTGGCAGGTTCCCCACAGTGCTGGGGGTGGGGGTGGTGGGAGACATGGGTGGGGGCCTGGTGGAGGGTGCCCCTGGTGGATGGGGGGTTGGGGGTGGTGGGAGACATGGGTTGGACATGGGTGGGGGCCTGCTGGCAGGTTCCCCACAGTGCTGGGGGTGGGGGTGGTGGGAGACATGGGTGGGGGCCTGGTGGAGGGTGTCCCTGGTGGGTGGGGGGTGGGGGTGGTGGGAGACATGGGTTGGACATGGGTGGGGGTCTGCTGGCAGGTTCCCCACATTGCTGGGGGTGGGGGTGGTGGGAGACATGGGTGGGGGCCTGGTGGAGGGTGTCCCTGGTGGATGGGGGGTTGGGGGTGGTGGGAGACATGGGTGGGGGCCTGGTGGAGGGTGTCCCTGGTGGATGGGGGGTGGGGGTGGTGGGAGACATGGGTTGGACATGGGTGGGGGCCTGCTGGCAGGTTCCCCACAGTGCTGGGGGTGGGGGTGGTGGGAGACATGGGTGGGGGCCTGGTGGAGGGTGCCCCTGGTGGATGGGGGGTTGGGGGTGGTGGGAGACATGGGTTGGACATGGGTGGGGGCCTGCTGGCAGGTTCCCCACAGTGCTGGGGGTGGGGGTGGTGGGAGACATGGGTGGGGGCCTGGTGGAGGGTGTCCCTGGTGGATGGGGGGTGGGGGTGGTGGGAGACATGAGCAGGTGTGCAGGGTAGTTCCCTGTTGTGTGTGCTGCCTGCAGGGGCCGTGGAGGGTGTACAGGTAATGCCTGGGAGCACACAGCCAATTCGCGTGTGGAACTTCCCGCGCACTCCTGCAATCCACGTACCCGGCCATATCGCGTGTGGTACTTCCCGCGCACCCCTGGAATCCACGTAGCCGGCCATATCGCGTGTGGAACTTCCCGCGCACCCCTGCAATCCACGTACCGGGCCATATCGCGTGTGGGACTTCCCGCGCACCCCTGAAATCCACGTAGCCGGCCATTTCGCGTGTGCAACTTCCCGCGCACCCCTGGAATCCACGTACCCTGCCATATCGCGTGTGGAACTTCCCGCGCACCCCTGGAATCCACGTAGCCGGCCATATCGCGTGTGGAACTTCCCGCGCACCCCTGAAATCCACGTAGCCGGCCATTTCGCGTGTGCAACTTCCCGCGCACCCCTGAAATCCACGTACCCTGCCATATCGCGTGTGTAACTTCCCGCGCACCCCTGCAATCCACGTAGCCGGCCATTTCGCGTGTGGAACTTCCCGCGCACCCCTGCAATCCACGTACCCTGCCATATCGCGTGTGGAACTTCGCGCGCACCCCTGCAATCCACGTACCCTGCCATATCGCGTGTGTAACTTCCCGCGCACCCCTGCAATCCACGTAGCCGGCCATATCGCGTGTGGAACTTCCCGCGCACCCCTGAAATCCACGTTCCCTGCCATTTCGCGTGTGCAACTTCCCGCGCACCCCTGGAATCCACGTAGCTGGCCATATCGCGTGTGGAACTTCCCGCGCACCCCTGAAATCCACGTAGCCCGCCATTTCGCGTGTGGAACTTCCCGCGCACCCCTGAAATCCACGTAGCCGGCCATTTCGCGTGTGCAACTTCCCGCGCACCCCTGAAATCCACGTACCCTGCCATATCGCGTGTGGAACTTCCCGCGCACCCCTGCAATCCACGTAGCCGGCCATATCGCGTGTGGAACTTCCCGCGCACCCCTGAAATCCACGTTCCCTGCCATATCGCGTGTTGAACTTCCCGCGCACCCCTGTAATCCACGTAGCCGGCCATTTCGCGTGTGGAACTTCCCGCGCACCCCTGCAATCCACGTACCCTGCCATATCGCGTGTGGAACTTCCCGCGCACCCCTGCAATCCACGTACCCTGCCATATCGCGTGTGTAACTTCCCGCGCACCCCTGCAATCCACGTAGCCGGCCATATCGCGTGTGGAACTTCCCGCGCACCCCTGAAATCCACGTTCCCTGCCATTTCGCGTGTGCAACTTCCCGTGCACCCCTGGAATCCACGTAGCCGGCCATATCGCGTGTGGAACTTCCCGCGCACCCGTGAAATCCACGTAGCCCGCCATTTCGCGTGTGGAACTTCCCGCGCACCCCTGAAATCCACGTAGCCGGCCATTTCGCGTGTGCAACTTCCCGCGCACCCCTGAAATCCACGTACCCTGCCATATCGCGTGTGGAACTTCCCGCGCACCCCTGCAATCCACGTAGCCGGCCATATCGCGTGTGGAACTTCCCGCGCACCCCTGAAATCCACGTACCCTGCCATATCGCGTGTGGAACTTCCCGCGCACCCCTGCAATCCACGTAGCCGGCCATATCGCGTGTGGAACTTCCCGCGCACCCCTGAAATCCACGTTCCCTGCCATATCGCGTGTTGAACTTCCCGCGCACCCCTGTAATTCACGTAGCCGGCCATTTCGCGTGTGGAACTTCCCGCGCACCCCTGCAATCCACGTACCCTGCCATATCGCGTGTGGAACTTCCCGCGCACCCCTGCAATCCACGTACCGGGCCATATCGCGTGTGGGACTTCCCGCGCACCCCTGCAATCCACGTAGCCGGCCATTTCGCGTGTGGAACTTCCCGCGCACCCCTGCAATCCACGTACCCTGCCATATCGCGTGTGGAACTTCCCGCGCACCCCTGCAATCCACGTACCCTGCCATATCGCGTGTGTAACTTCCCACGCACCCCTGCAATCCACGTAGCCGGCCATATCGCGTGTGGAACTTCCCGCGCACCCCTGAAATCCACGTTCCCTGCCATTTCGCGTGTGCAACTTCCCGCGCACCCCTGGAATCCACGTAGCCGGCCATATCGCGTGTGGAACTTCCCGCGCACCCCTGAAATCCACGTAGCCCGCCATTTCGCGTGTGGAACTTCCCGCGCACCCCTGAAATCCACGTAGCCGGCCATTTCGCGTGTGCAACTTCCCGTGCACCCCTGAAATCCACGTACCCTGCCATATCGCGTGTGGAACTTCCCGCGCACCCCTGCAATCCACGTAGCCGGCCATATCGCGTGTGGAACTTCCCGCGCACCCCTGAAATCCACGTTCCCTGCCATATCGCGTGTTGAACTTCCCGCGCACCCCTGTAATCCACGTAGCCGGCCATTTCGCGTGTGGAACTTCCCGCGCACCCCTGCAATCCACGTACCCTGCCATATCGCGTGTGGAACTTCCTGCGCACCCCTGCAATCCACGTACCGGGCCATATCGCGTGTGGGACTTCCCGCGCACCCCTGAAATCCACGTAGCCGGCCATTTCGCGTGTGCAACTTCCCGCGCACCCCTGGAATCCACGTACCCTGCCATATCGCGTGTGGAACTTCCCGCGCACCCCTGGAATCCACGTAGCCGGCCATATCGCGTGTGGAACTTCCCGCGCACCCCTGAAATCCACGTAGCCGGCCATTTCGCGTGTGCAACTTCCCGCGCACCCCTGAAATCCACGTACCCTGCCATATCGCGTGTGTAACTTCCCGCGCACCCCTGCAATCCACGTAGCCGGCCATATCGCGTGTGGAACTTCCCGCGCACCCCTGAAATCCACGTTCCCTGCCATTTCGCGTGTGGAACTTCCCGCGCACCCCTGCAATCCACGTACCCTGCCATATCGCGTGTGGAACTTCCCGCGCACCCCTGCAATCCACGTACCGGGCCATATCGCGTGTGGAACTTCCCGCGCACCCCTGGGATCCACGTAGCCGGCCATATCGCGTGTGGAACTTCCCGCGCACCCCTGTAATCCACGTACCCTGCCATATCGCGTGTGGAACTTCCCGCGCACCCCTGAAATCCACGTACCCGGCCATATCGCGTGTGCAATTTACCGCGCACCCCGGTATGCACGCACACGTTTATTTTTTCTCTCTGCGCGTGTCTGTGTTTGTGGGTACCCCTTTGTACGTCATTTGTCCTGGAGGGCCACAGTATTGGACATTGATCATGTCTGTATATAGGTGCTATTTGTTGGCGCACCTTTTAGCGCACATTTCTTGCAGGCGCAGAGACGCTACCGCCTGCTTTCTTGTGGCGGTCGTGTTTGTGCCTGTTTGTGCCTGTGCGCTGCTTTGAGCGTGCGCTTTTTTGCCCTATTCTATTCCATGAATACGTGTTGTATGCGAGCGTGTGGGCGTTCCGCGCACTTGCCTCCTAAACTTTCCCCGTGCCGCCCACATTCTTCCCCATTCCGAGTGTTGTGCCCCATTTTATTCCCCATTCCGAGTGTCCCGCCCTGTGTCCCGCCTACTTTAGAGCTGTGCGCTGCGCTCGGAGTGATGGCGCAGTGGCCGTGGCGCACGACGTTGGTTGACCTGTGCGCCGGCCTGCGCCGCGCGTTTTTTCCGCGCACGTCCTCTGCTTTTCTTGCGCAGGGACTTCCATGAATCGACGTGCGCTGGTTTCCCTGCGCTTTGCGCTGATTTTAGGCGCAGCGCACGTATTGGCCCCTCTGCGCCGGGATTTTCGGCGCACATTTATTCCATGAATCGGCCTGATAATGTTATGGGGCACACAAAATTTGGCAATCAAAGAGGCACATGCTCACGGAGTTGTTATGGGCAAGCTAGATCCGCCCAATTTCATCATTGAAGGTGTCTTTACTGTATGTGTTCCACAGGAACTGGTATTCATGTAGAGTAGGTGTGTACTACCTGGTTGCATGTGTCTGTCCCTTTGCCCTTTGGCCTACTAAGGGAATGGGTGGTGCCTGTGGGTGAGGGTTGAAGCCCTCCTGCACCTCTACTGCTATGTCACAGTGTGTGGCAATATTATGCAGGACACAACATGCCACAATGATTTTGCATGTTACAGGGGGTGCATATAGCAATATGCCACCTGAGTGGGCAAGGGAGCAGAAGCGTGACTTAAGCACTCCGAATGTGCACTCCACTATGCCCCTAGTGGCTATATGTGCTGCATTGTAGCGTGCCTCATCTGGGGTGGCTGGATTCCAAACCGGTGTCAACCGGAATGGTAACAGTAGGTAGACATTGTTGTCTGCAAAGGAGTAAATGGTTATTAATTGGTTATTAATTGCTTATATGGTCATTTCTTGTGTTTCTGTGTGCTATGTGACTGTTTGTGTGTGCATGATAGTTGATACTCACCCCGAAGCCAGCTGTTTCCAAAGATTTCATTGGCAAGGGCCTGGTATATATGGGGGAATGCCGGAAGATTTTGCTATCCTGCATGCAAAGTGTGACACATTGCCCACCCCCAATTCCTTCTAAGTGCAACACATTTACCAATCCCAGATTCCATCTAAGTGCAACACACTGTATTCCAAGTGCAACACCTTGCACGCCCCCAAATCCATCTAAGTGCAAAACATTGCCTGCCCCCAAAATGTATCTAAGTGCATCACATTGCCTGCCTCCACAATTCATCTAAGTGCAACACATTGACCACCCCAAAATTCCATCTAAGTGAAACACATTACCTGCCCCCAAAATGTGTCTAAGTACAACACATTGCCCACCCCTCAAGTCTAAGTGCAACACATTTCCTGCCCCCAAAATTCGTCTAACTTCAGCACATTGCCTGCACAGTGGCTATCTAGAGAGGTCAGGAAAGTTTAACACAGTGGCAGCCGATAGCACAGCATGGTTAACACATTGGCTATTTACCCGTGCACAGAGGAGAACATCACACTGTTAGGAACAGGTGGTAGTAATGTGAGTAAGAGTGGCAGGTTTTTACCAGAGCACAGTAATGGCTGTTCTCCCCATCCCTACCACATTACCTGAGTTGTCACTGTAGAATGTTCCAACAGGAGTCCATGTGTGATAGCTTCTGTGAATAGGGTTTAGTTAGCGCTTGATGGGGTGTTTTTGTTGTTTTCACAGTGTCTCCCTCCCCACGCCCATTCTCTTTCCCATTTCCCTTGTTTATTGAGGATATTGCAGGTTTCACTCAATTTCTATTCTTTGTGCTGGCCCTTCATGCACCCCCTGAGCAAAATATGTGCACAGAGTTCTAAGTGGAAGGTCCAGTGCAAAGTCCAATCTGTGAATCAGAAAAGCAGTGCAAAGTGTACTTTTATGGTGTAAAATTCCTCTGCGCCTCGCTAACCATTTTATAAATGAGATAGAAACATTTTTTGGTGTATTACCTTGTTGTTGCGCCTACAGTTGTTAAAAGTAGACAGATCTTTGAGTAACAAGCAGAGACACAATAAAGCTGCAATTTCTTGTTTATTAGATATATTGTTGACTTCTGAATGGATATCTATTCATATTGTTAATTTCTGTAAATTAGATACAAAACTGTGCTTTAGATTGTAAACTTTACGCCAAATACTCTCTCTCATCAAACTTGCATCAACCTTTGCATTTTAATGCACTGCACCACAATGCGAACCTTTGCTGAGCGACTCAAACGTGGGTCATTTGTTAGAATCGGCAGTTAAAAGGAAACAGCATGCCACCTAGCATTGTAGATTACTAAATTGGGCCAAATATACCTATCAATATGGTCCTCTCTCTTTCTATCGCCCACTACGGATGTATAGTTACTCCCTCTTTAATAGCCTTATCTGCGCATCAAACCCTTATACTAATCAATACTCTATCAAATTAGATAGTACTATATCAGCAACTGTTCAGCTGCAAGTTTTTCTCTATAGATGGTACCACCTTAGCAGAGCACATCAATTTGCAGATTTAACCCAGCACCATATACTAACTATCCCCATCTTTTTCACTTTCTCCCTTCTTTTTGTTGACTAGCAACCAAGCCTACTATTCAGCAATGAACCAAGAGTGCAAAATCAACTCTAATAACTATCCACTGGTTTATCCTCTCATACCCTCCTGAGGAACCAGTATTTACATACTGGGGAAACACGTGTCGAGGGAATTAGCATGCTGTGAGAACCAGCAAGTGAACACAAATGTTTAGCTTAGTAAGACAACAATATGAAGCAATATTAATGTCTGCACCAAACACTACTACCTACTCAAGTACCACCGAAGCACCACAACAAGTAACGATATACTCAAGACTTATTAAGGACTCAAGTTTATTGAAAGACTCCTCAAAGGACTCTCAAGAATTAGCACAATACAAATAGTAATTCATTGTAAAAAGGACTTAAAGGACTGTCAAGAATAAGAGCAATATGAATGGATTTACATTGTGAAGTCAATAATATATCCAACAAACAAGAAAAGAACAATATGAATAGATATCCATTGTGAAGTCAACAATATATCCAACAAACAAGAAAAGAACAATATGAATAGATATCCATTGTGAAGTCAACAATATATCTAATAAACAAGAAATTGTAGCTTTATTGTGTCTCTGCTCGTTACTCAAAGATCTTTCTACTTTTGACAACTGTAGGTGCAACAGCAAGGAATTACACCAAAACATGTTTCTATCTCTTTCAAGCATTGGGAAAGCTCAATGCCATATTACCATGTAGCCACAGCTTCCTCACCATTAAGTTACAAATCAGCTTACACTTGTGGGCTCGCTCTGAGATTGCCAACAGGTTGCAAAACATACTACTACATTTTATAAATGAGGCCCTCTGTGTATTTCACCAGGTGCAGCCATGGGCTTGGTTTATCGTGCCTTTGATGCATCCACTTTGTTTTTCCTGGCAGATTGGTGCATCACATTCTCCATTGAATAACACTTTTCTGGCCAATATCTGCACTGTTGCCTCATGAGCCAATCAAAAAATAACTCATTAGGCAGAGCCTTCGCTTCAGAAGGTAACTGTTCATCTTTTAAATTAGCAATAATCTTTCCTTTCTTTACTGAGGCCTTGTCAGTGTCATTTGTGCATATCTTTAACTTTTTGTCAGCTGTGTGTCATCAATTTCCCATACTTTGATCAGTAAACATACAACAGAACTATCCGCAGGGATTTTGTGGGGAATAGACAACACAGCTCTGAGAATAAAATGCTTGACTGAGAGATGTGTCTACAAGCTGCAGTGACAGGTTGGAATCACGTTAATGCTGACACAGTCTTTCATCCTTCTGAGCTTGATAAATTTAGCATGCTTACGTTGGGTAATATTAACACGTATTGTTACAGTGAATATAAGTGGGAGAAATTTGGCATGAAGCCTATGCAAAAACAACATTTTGTTATGTTGCGAGCAAAATTAATTCTGACAGAAAACCGTTTCCTTGCTGTGCCCACACAGAGGTTTCATGAACATTTCTGATGATCTCAAAATAGCAGCATTAAATGGGGGGTTTTGGGCAACCATCTTTAAAACAGATGTCATGTTGGTGTCCATTTTACTCTGAGTTACGATTGTGACAAACATCATTTATTGATTGATTGATTGATTGATTCATTCATTCATTCCTTTACTCGTTTACTCAATGCTGTGTATGACTAAGTGCCGGTGGACCAGATAGTTATCAGACCACTGTTGGCAGATCTACCTGGCATTGCCTCACTTAAAGGCAATGATACCAAACAACTGTTCAGCTCCCCCCTTGCACCTTCACCAACCTCACATACCCCCTAAGCATGACACTGAAATGCTGCAATCTGAACACCACAAAATACTTCTATGTGTGCGTGAACCCACTTATGCAATTGCACAAACTCACTGGAGGCAAAACACGCCCAACACACGGTATGCCCAGTGTACATCTTAGCGGGATACCACACCTTCAAAATCATCTTAAAGCTTCAGTTGGTTGGAGTTATCTGGGTCGGGACACCCTACCTACCGCGCACCTTTCTTTTAGGAACACTTGATGAGTCAACCTGCAGCCTCACTCCTTGTTCGTCTGGGGACCAACTCCAGATCCTCAATTGACTGAATGGTTAGATGGGATGACAAAACTGCGGATGATGATGGGCGCTGGGGGGCTTCAATGGCCCAGGGGTGTAGCAATTATGCTTAGGTATAGATTCATGGTCAGATTAGGGCAGTCGTATTTGTGCTTAAAACTTATTTCTTTATTGTTGCATTTGCAATTCCACAAGGCAAATATGAAAAATCATAGTGGCAGATACCAACGGTTGTTTAACATTGGTGAGTGCAAACAGCCGACGCGCGTTTCAACCTAAGTTTTTTCAGGGCCAGTTGAGTAGTATGATTAGCTCTGAATAGGGCTGGTAGCCTGTCTTCGTGAAACAGGATCCACGCTCCCCTCCGCCGATTGCGGCACCAGATCAGGCTAATCAGCCCTACTGGCACCCGGACTCGGGAGGACCAGCTACCAGCCCTATTCAGAGCTAATCATGCTACTCAACTGGCCATGAAAAAGACTTAAGTCGAAACGCGCGTCGGCTGTTTGCACTCACCAATGTTAAACAACTGTTGGTATCTGCCACTATGATTTTTCATATTTGCCTTGTGGAATTGCAAATGCAACAATAAAGCAATAAGTTTTAAGCACAAATATGACTGCCCTAATCTGACCATGAATCTATACCTAAGCATAATTGCTACACCCCTGGGCCATTGAAGCCCCCCAGCGCCCATCATCATCCGCAGTTTTGTCATCCCATCTAATCATCTTAAAGCTTACTCGCAGAGTATCATCCTTCCTGCATGCACAACACTGTAGCAACGGGTAACTTTCCCTGCTGCATCCATCCCTACTAACTTCTTTCCCCCGAGCAACTCCAACTAGACCCATCTCAAGCCCCCAAAGCAGGCAACGGCATAGTTCTTCATTTATTTATACACAGGAGAAACAATGTTTTTTTGATCACAAAAGAACATACAATAGATAAGAAATCAGATTTGATGGGAAGCAGTGAGCGTCTTACAATGGAGTGAGTATGAGGGACATTCTGACACGGTGGTGAAGGGGACTAAATGAAACAGTCACCTGGGACAATACTTAAGTGGCCAGAGTAAATACATCGTTCTACTATATAAAAAGACCCAATAACCTAGCATACTGCCACATAACCATACGTTCGATTATGTTTTGGAAGGGCAGGCGAGCAATTTCATGCGATCCACGAGCTTTATGTTTGAAAAACGTACACATTTTAACCCCTTTCGGGTGCATTGCCTGCACTGGGATACTTCAGGCTTGTAAATGTCCGTATTGGGTAGGAGAAACAGCACAGCAGGGCCATGCTTTATGTAGACCAGCGGCAGCGACAGCAAACGGAAACAATCAATCAGAAACATTCAAATGCACAGCCCTTACTAGAGGTGAACCCCAAAAATCAATGTAATCAAAATATGTTTGCACATGGTCGGTAGGGCTCCCTTTGTTTACTACCTAACAACTGAAAGAGGACTAGGGTTTTTTTGGGTTGAGGCCAGGACCGTGCCCTACACGCGCTAGAATTTTATTTTTAACAAAAGAGATCCTGCGCCTCACTGTTACTCCCCACTCGTGAGGTAAATAACCTTTGTTTACTACATCACTTTTGCCAATGGCGAAGCTGTCAATTTAGCCAAGACTTTTCCCCTGTCAGCATCTGGCAAGTCCCCTGCCTTCTCTGCATGTCAGGGCACTGCACCCCTGGATAGTTTAAATACCCGGAATTAAAGAGTGTTCACCCGCTCATCAGCAAACCTCTGCACAGCAAGGGCTTCAGTGTTAAGATTCTGCCTCCTTGTGTTTGCTGAAGTTGGAATCCGTTTGGAAACGATTAGCTTTCGACTGACATATTGTGCCAGATTGGCCCTCTAATGAGGCGAAAGCATTCCCGGGTGCCTTCCACGGGACAAGGACAGACATGCCTAATACGGGCACTTGGTGACTGAAAGAGCCATAGAGAGCAGAACAAGTGGCTGTGAATGCACGCTTTGTAACCCGCACCCCTCCCCCCAAAAGGATCCTTTTGTTTCAGACTATCTTCGTGAAAGGCTGAGTCTGTGCCACCAACGACATTAAGTGCAACAAAGCGTCACTGTTCGGCTCCCTGAGAGATCTGCACGAGGACAGGCCTCCTAGGTATTTTCGTGATGTCAGAAACACAACATTGAAAGAACCTTTGTGAGAGCGAGGGTCAAATAGATAGCATCAAGCAAGCTGGAAAGCATCTGGGAGGAAAGGAAAGAGCCGCAAGGGCGTCTGAATGTGGCGTATGCGCCGCCGTGCGCAAGGATACAGACTGGCGGCCATTTTAGTTAAGGCTCATACAAGGAAAGGCTGCCGCACTAGAATTACACCAAGCGTTCACGAAGGCCCTTTAATACTACGGGCCTGGTTTAGCATATGTATATGGTGCTAAGGGGAACGTTAATTCGCTATTTTAAAAAAACACTTGTTTATAAAAGACCACATAATTGTGTATTGGCGTGGGTTAGTTATTGAATAGGTCACATAGTGCCCAGGATAAATCTGCCATGATTACCACGTGCTTTACTTTCTGCGCACTGCACGCAGTGTTGTGGTTTCCGTGATGAGGTCTGGTACTAATCCCATATGTCAGCTATTTGGGAAATATGCCAGTGTCCTGCAGGTACTCACACCCTGTGCCATGCATTGATGTCATATGAGCCACTACGATCCTGTGCTATGGATTGCCATCAGGGGTGGGCGGGCTAAGAGTCCACGAACGTTCCCGGCAGTAAGTGACACTAGCCCAGTTCGAAAAATGTTCAAATATGCCTCTACAAACACAATGTGAATGCTTCTGAGGTCATAAGCAGCTGCCACCAAAAATGTAATAAAAAATATTTCCACATGCGCTGCTACCATGGCAATATCAGCCGTACTGGATTTGTATTTTCAATACAATACTTTGCTCTGAATCAGACGGCAAAGTGAACGGGTCATTGTGAAAATGTACATAGCTGAAGTTCCTTGCCCTGCTTCACACCACTTGTGCTAACATTAGCATTATAATGCAACACATTATCTGAACATCAGGAAAAAAAAGTGCTTTGCTTCTTCTTGGACTCCATCATGTTGTCTGTAGTGTAAGCACGGATCTGAACAACATGCCCTTAACATGTGCTATCTGACCTGCGAGGGAACATCGACCATGTCAATGCAAATGACTCATGTTCACGCTGATGATTGCAGGAGGGAAATCCAAGCCTCACAAGCCCTTTAGATATGATAAATTGATAACGTGTGAAATTTGACACTGTTTTGTCACTCAAGCTGCCTGGGGGAGGGGTCGTGACCACACAAAAGGAGGCAGTCCTAAACCGACACGAGGGCACCCCCTGAGCCTTTCATGCTGCTGGCCCGTCGGTGAAAGCCCCTGCACACCTCTCAACTCACACGTTTTTGGCGGGTGTCACTGTCACCCGCCCTCTAATTCTTTTACTTACATGCCAAGCCCCGTACAAGACCATACATTTCAATGGCCTCTCACCCTTCAAAAAAAAAAAGATTGAGAGCTATACATCAGAGGCTCAGATAGTCGAAGCTTATAACAAGGCATGAACCGATTCTTCTGCCATATGCAGGCACTTCCATGATGTGCCCAGAAACTCACTCTAACAGCTAAATATTACTAACTTTTCCCATTTTTTTTAATTGTGCTATGGTTCAAATGAACCTCTCACAAATCAAACAATGTTACGCATAGTCATCAACACTTACAACAATCACACATTTCAACACAAGTGCACATTCAGAGTTATACAATCTATACATAACATATAATCAATTAATAATTCAGCAAATGTATCGCCCACAAAAATTCATACATTCTCAATGAAGGTAAAAACTTTCTTTTAAAAAATCGTATTGAATTTGTTTTCACACTGTATTGCTAACATATGCCCATGCCCTAGCACCAGTGTGCAGGTACTGCCATGCCCTGCCCTGTTAATCACGCAATATGACATGTACCATCGTACGTCTAGGTGCCCCCAACACATGATAAGTACTCCCACCATATGTTTTTGTGCCATTACATGCCATGGTACTTTCCTCATGTGCAAAGTATTTCCATGCTTGGTATGCATGGTATGCAAAGATATTTATTGAGAGGTCGATTCTGTTAAATCAGCCATAACCATAAAATAAAAAATAAATAAAAAATAATAAAAATATATATGGCACGGGTGCGCACCATAATTCCTGATAGTCACATCATATGCCTAGGTAGTCCCTTCAGATGCCATATATTATCATGGTATCTCGATGGACTTCCAAAATACACATGCAAACACTGGACCTCATTACAACCTTGCCGGTATCCTGGTAAACCCGCCAGGATACCAGCAAAGGCTGTTACTGTTTCTGGCACTCGGTCCGGCGTCATTGCTGCCGGATTACAAGTGCCGGAGGAATGGAGGAATGGAATAAATCCCCATTCATGGAGTCCCATAGGGCTCCATGAGGGGATTTGCCGTGATTACTAGCACTGGCAATGCCGGTGCGGTAATGAGGGCTTTTTTTGCCAGTAGGGCGCTTGTCTTACCGATGTAAGTCAAGGTGCCCCACAGGGAACCCGTAGTCAGGCGGTCCGTTAAAGGGCCGGTAGCCGCGAATTGCGGCACTTTTTTACCAGTGAGCCGGACTCGGAATGAGGTCCCTAACAACAATACATTTCTCATTTATTTACTTGCATCCCAAAACATTTTTTCCAAAGCCTTGCCTTTAATGCAAATAAAGAGCCAACAACGATTTTCCCATTGAGTTTCTTTCTCCAAACATTGGCTTTCTAAGAATAAAGCCAAAATTATCAAAATTATTTTCCCATTGAGTTTCTTTCTCCAAATATTTTCCCATTGAGTTTCTTTCTCCAAACATTGTCTTTCTAAAAATAAAGCCAAAACGATTTTCCCATTTTAATTCCTTTTCCAAACCTTAATTTTCAAATAAAGCAAAAACGATTTTCCCATTGGGTTTCTTTCCCAAACATTTCCTTTCTCCAAATAAAGCCAAAACGATGTTTCCATTGTAGTGTGAATGTTTTCTATTGGTTAATTTGCAATAAAATCTGATGTAAGTTGCAACTGCATATTTCAAAATTGTACCTGTGTTGTTTTAATAACGGAAAGTAGTTTGAGGTTTTGTTATATTGTGTAGGGCCACAGCCTTGGTGGTTGATGTTGGTGGCTAGTCTTCTTTGTAAAACCTAAAATAAAAATATATAATCTTACTGAAGCTCGGCCTGGTTCCCAGCTCACTGGGGGCTATAGAGGGTGTTTGCAGGGGTGGTGCGAGACAGGTTGGAGGCCTCACTAAAGTTGAATCTGTATAAGCGCTTTGGATGCACGCCACCTTGCTTGGGGGGAAAGAAACTGCCTGAGTTGAGAATGACAGCCTAATAAACTGCGACATCATGATCATACATGCGCTCATGCAGGACAAGCATGCACTGCCAAACACACTGTGAGAATAAAACACAAAATCCTGCAGCCGATTACAGGACATTAAATACTACAATAAAAGTACAGTTTTAGTTGGTATTGAATAAAATGCACTTTAATATAATTCTCCAAATACTTACCAATATGCAGTACAGTAAAGTTGGAAATGTAAAGCAAAAAAGGGCACATTTATGTTATGTTATGTTAAGTTTATTTCTAAAGCGCAACTTACACCAAAAAGGCATCTTGATGCTGAATAAACCGAGCAGACCAACTAGCATGAGAACAGCCCTTGAATTAAAATAAGAAAAGTTCTCCAAGAGCGTCTGAAATGTAAATGGTTTTCAGAAGCCCAGAGAGAGTGCAGAAATTGATTCCATAAAGTGGCCACAACCACTCAAAAGTGCGTCCTCCAATCCGGGAAAGTTTAAAACGTGGAACTTGAATCAGAAAAGCATTTTGTGGGCAAAGAACTGGATAAGGAGTGCAAGGTCTGAACTTAGATTGAAGATATTGCGCACCCGTGCCATAAAAGACAAAGTGAATAATAAACAAGGATTTGAAATGAATTTGACAGCGTACATGGAGTCAACGCAACGAGCGCAGGATACGAGAAACATGAACTCCATACAGAGATTGTGAAGCAACTCTGGGAGCCAGGTCTGCAGGACTTGTGGACGCTAAATTAAATATGCAAGCTGCTCTAAGTAGAGAGAGTTGCAGTAATCCATGGTGCCAAAAACCAAAAAGGCCACCACGAGAGCCTGCATATGAGCTGCTAAATAAGGAAGAACTTTTCGAAGAATAGAGAAAAAAGGAAAAAAAGAGCAGGGAGCTAACACGGGAGGGTGTGCAATTAGCAGCATGGGGGAAGACAGTGGGGAGCAGATCACATAGTCTCAGGTTAGGTGGTGAGTGCCGGGTGTGTGGACCTCAGTGCTAAGGAGGAGCCATTCCTTGAAGAGGAAGGCCTTAAGCTCTTTCCTGAACTGTACAAGTGATGAAGCAAGTCTGATGTTGATGGGAGGAGATTCCAGAGTCTTGGGGCATAGACAGAGAAGGTCTGTCTTCTGGTTCTTTCCTTCCTGCCCTCTCATAATTCAAGTCTGCACATTTCCTTTCATCTGGTGGATCGCAGGCCTCCGAAGATGCTGAGTTTCTCAATGAGGTAATTTGGGGTGACAGCCTTGTAAGTGATGCAACAGGATTTGAAGATGATACAGCTTGCAGTGGGAGCCAGTGCAGTTCGATGTGGGTTGGGGTGATGTGGCGTAACTTGTACCCTTCAGTTTATAGTGGCCAGATTGACAAACTGCACTAACTTGGGCTTTAGAAGACACAGTGGCTGAGATCTCAAACCCAGATATTTAACCATCAAGACCGGGGTCGGAAAAGGCCAGAGTGAAGGGGACAAAACAATGGACTCCAAAAAGAGACAGCTGAAGGTGGACCAACCACCAGTACCTCAGTTGTATCACTGTTCAATTTCAGCCAATTATCACTCATCTATAGCTCCCTCATTGGCGAGTTCTGCAGCCACTCTTTTTCCATTGGCTCCTTCCCTCAACCTCTCAAGAACTCCCTTGTGCACCCCATCTAAGAAAAGCCAGCTGTGGACCCTTACTGCCTGGCTAACTACCGCCCTATTTCAACTAGCCCCTTCTAGAGAAAACATCTGGAGTAGTTAGCCATCTCCCAATTTACCCAGCACACTGAAGCTGTTGATTGCCTCCATGACCACCAATCTAGCTTCAGAGCAGCCAGAGGCACAGACACTGCTCACCTGAACACCCATGACAACTTGCTCTGAAATCTCACCTCTGGCTATCCCTCTGTTCTCATCCTTCTGGATCTGTCCTCTGTCTTCGACACTGTCAATCATGTCACCCTCTTAAATCGCCTCTGTGACACCCTGGGTATCATGAACCGGTACAGCGTTCATTCCTCGACAGTTGTTTTTCCATTTATTTTTGCCATTTTATTTCTTGAAAAAAAACATCAAAAATATATGGGGTTGGGAAAGGGTATATAAATGGTGGGAGTATAGGGAATAGAGTAAAAGTAATACAGGAGTGTGGTTTATAAAATAAAAAAATAACATTTTCAATGTTTTTTTCAGGGGAAACATTCTGAAAAAAAAACATCGAAAAATCAATAGTCGAATGAACATAGAACCTCATGGACCAGGCACTAGCTTGGTTGACCTCACTCCTTTCTAATAGGCCATTACAGGTTCAAATGGTGCCTTTTCTCTCCTCTACCTCACTCTCTACCTGCAGCATTCCACAGGACTCTATCCTCTCGCCATGGCTCTTCAACATTTACCTTGCCCCTCTTGCCCACTTGAGCTCCACTTTCTCCCCACATTTCCAGTGCCATGCTGATGACACACAGCTTTCCTTTAAGTTCCCCTCCTCTACCTCCTCTCCTTCTCTCATTCCCGATTTCCTGACTGCTATCCAGACATGGTGCGCTGCTAATGATCTTTGTCTTAATGCTAGACTGAGATCCTTCTCATTGGTTCTCCTGCCCTTTTGGTTCCTTCTAATCACTGGCCACCCTCCTTGGGCCCTCTCCTTTCACCCTCTTGTGAAGCAAAAAACCTGGGAGTCATCTTCGATTCCTCTCTCTCCTTCTCACCTCACATCATGGACCTTGCTAAGAAGGCCCACTCTCATCTCTACATCCTCAGAGGCATTCTCCCATTCCTCACCTACCCTAGAAACTCAATTTCTCAAGAGCTCTGGTTTTCTCCAGGCTGTACTACCAGTACAACCTCTTCCTCAATCTGCCTCTTTCTTCCCTCCGCTCTCTCCAACTAATCCAGAAAAGGACTGCAAGACTTATCCTTAGACTCAAGCCCAGGGTCCACTTCCTTCTTGCCCTAGAATCTCTCTACTGGCTCCCGGTGTCTGCAAGGATCAAATTCAAGACCCTCTGTATCATCCACAAGGCATTTTGGGACCTGGGACCAAGCTATATCCAACGTTCCCTCCCTAAATATCTCCCTGCTAGAGTCCTTCGGTCCTCTAGCTCAAACTCGCTGCAGGTCAAACGATTCTCTAAGCAGAGAGTGGGGGTAGACCTTTTTCCTCAGCGGGAGCTTCCCTCTGCAATGGCCTCTCTGCCCCTCTGAGAATTGAGGACTTGAGCCAGATCTCCTAAAGTTCTGGAAATGCCCCAATACTTTCCTCTTCTCCTCCTCCTTCCCTCTCTTTCACCCCTGCTAAATGTTCCCCTGTGGTAATGACTGGCTGCCTGGTCCCTTCTATGTCCTAATGGGGCCAGCCCCCAATCCTCCCAGCAGTCTTCTGCAGTATCCCACTGCTACCACTTGCCTTCAGACTCCGCTCCCTGACTGGCCTACCGAGGCTGGGCCACCCCTGCTCCTCGCACTTTTACCCTTACTCCTTCCTCGCTGCGCACTGCCCTCCATGGGCTCCTCTACCACTTACCCTGCCTCACCCTGGGGCCTCCCCTCCCCACCTGCACTTTAATTAACTGCACCTGCATTATCAAATGTCACAATGCCTAGTAGGCACATTTCTTGTTTGTTTTATCCTCCCCTGTTCCCCCTGTCCACTTTGTCTTGTGGCGCCTGGTAACACTTTCTGATATATAGTCGCCATACAAATGCCCAATAAATAAATAAAATAAAATAAAATCCATCTCCCCACAGATTCCAAACAGAGCCTCAACCGAAAGGCAGTGTCAGGTTGAGTAATATCTAAATTAACAATAATCTGTGTGTCATCAGCAACATTTAGTAGCTGCAGATACAAAGGGGCAGTTTACACTTCTTAAACACTTTTTTGGGGGGGCAGAGATATCGTTCTAGGTATGGCGTAGTTTAGCTTAGTTTAGTTTATTTGCTTATATAGCGCACTGAACCCAGGGGTAGCTAGGCGCTAGGTCTTGTGTGACGGTAACATACATACATGTACAGTTACAGTTACATAAATATATACATTTACAGTGCATAATATACAATATACATGAGAGTACATGTATGAGTAATGTTGTTTACAGGCATGTTGAGGAAGCAGAGTTAGGTCAATTTCACAATTAAATAGTAGGAACATTGAATGTGCAGGATGGGAGTAGAATTATATACAGGTATATGCATGTTGGGGTTGCGGGATGAGTATAAGATCATGTGGGAGATGTAGCGGAGAAGAGCCATGCTTTGACTTTAAAGTGGAAGGCAAGGAAGGAGTGTTTGTTTCTCAGAGATGGGGGCATGGAGTTCCATGTTTTGGCTGCTAGGACTGGGAAGCTGGTGCCGCCTGATTTCTGAAGTCTGTATTTCGCAACGTTAAGGTGGTGTGCATAGTTAGTTCGGGTGGGTCTGGAGGATGTCCTGGTGCTGAATTTGTCAGCAAGGTATTTAGGGGCAGTGTTGTTGATGCACTTGTGAGTGATCATGAGGGTCCTGAAGGTAATTCTGTCCCTTAGAGGGAGCCAGTTGGCAGACTGTCTTGCGAGCGAAATGTGGTCCGTACGTGGGATGTTGAGGGCTGCTCTAAGGGCGTTGTTTTGTAGGATTTGTAGTTTGTGAATGTTTTGCTTGCTAGTGCCTAGATATAAGGAGTATCAATAGTATAGTTTTGAAAGTATCAAGGCTCTAGCCAATATGATACAGCTCTGAGTGGAAAGAAAAGGTCTGCAGGCCGTTATAAGTTTAGTAGTGAAGGCTGAGGCGGAGGCAGTAGCGTTGACCTGTCTTGATAATGTCAGGGTGGAGTCTAGGTAGAAACCGAGTGTTTTGGCATTGTTGGAGACCTTGATAATGTTTCCATCAATGTTGAAGGAGTTGTATTTTGGGTCATGTTTTTTGATGCGTTGATTAGAGCCGATGAGTAGCAGCTCCTTTTTATCGTCGTTTAGACAAAGCCTATGCTTAGCCATCCAGTCTTGGATTTTGCTGTACATTTCATTGAGGAGGGCTGAGTCTTTTTCATTTGAGCCTGTGAGCGTGATGAGGATCTGTGTATCATCAGCGTAGTTGGTGTATAGGAATTTCATGTAATCAAGGAGGTCAAATAGCATCTTTGTAAAGATGTTATGTAGCGTGGGGGGGACGCAGGAACCTTGGGGAACTCCGCAAGTGATAGGAGAAGGTTCTGCAGAAACATTGTCTGAGAAGACCCTCATGGATCTTTCGGCCAGGAAAGATTGGATCCATTTGTCTGCATTTGGTGAGAATGAAGCAGAGGTGATTAGATGTGTGGTTAGGATATTGTGGTCGACAAGATCGAAGGCCGCTGAAAGGTCAAGAAGAAGAAGGAGGGAGGGATGGCCTTTATCTTTGGCTTCATCCGTTTTGATTTTCAAGTCTAGAAGGGCTGTCTCTGTGCCTTGTCTAGGTCTGAAGCCAGATTGGCGCAGGCCAAGAAGATTATGCGTTTCAAGATGGTTCTGTATTTGGATATAAGCTGCTTTATCAAGGATTTTTAGTAAGAATGGAACAGTGGTGATGGGACGTTAGTTGGTGGGAATGTTTGGATCTAGGTTGGGTTTTTTGAGGATTGGTTTGATCCAGGCGTCTTTGAGATTCTTGGGTATGGTGCATGATGCAAAAGAAGTGTTTATGAGTGTGGTAACGAAAGGGGCAAAGTTTTTAACTCCTTCTTTGATGAGGGTTGCGGGACATGTATCCCCTTGACATTTAGTTGTTTTGAGGCTGGTAATTATTGCTTCAACCTGAGCTATGGTGACCGGGGCAAATTCGAAGAGCTCTGGGTTATTGAGATGAGGTTGGTGGGTTTGGTTGTTGTTGTAGTTGTTTACGCCTTTAGTGGCTAGGAGTACCCTTTTGGCTTCTATTTTGGTTTGGAGTAGGGCTTTTTTGTCTAATAATGCCTTTTGGATTTTGGCACACCATGTGGCGTCCTTGACACAAGTGGATTGGGGGGCTATGGGCGCTTCCAATTCTCTGAGAATGGTGAAACGTTCTTTCACATTGGATTTAGCAATTTTGTATTCTGTTGTTAAAGGTGTCGCTTTTGATGTTGATAATAGCTTTTTTATAGGTGGCGGCTGCTATTTTGAAGAGATCCTTGTCGTAGGGGGATGTTTTTTTTTGCCAAGTGGATTCTGCCGATCTTTTAGCTTTTAGTTCAGGTGTGAACCAATTGTTCAGGTGGTCGGGTTATTTGGCTTTTCTGGGTTTGATAGGGGCGATTTGTTCTAGCGCCAGTAATTGGTTTTTACTGAAAATGTTGACTAAAGCTTCAGGATCTGATTCTAGGGCATGTGGAGGATTGATTATGGGTTGAATGAGTGGGCGGATAGAGTCCAAGGTGATGGCCTTGTTGTTCCTGGTCGAGGCAGGAGGAGAGTGGGTGGTCATTGGAGGGGTTTGGGTTGATTCTACCGCGAAGTGGATAATGTGATGATTGGACCAGGCACATGGGCTATTAGAGATGAGGTTCAGATTGCAGTTTAGATTGCCAACCCAGTCGAGGTTTCTGCCATGACTGTGGGTGGGTCCTGATACATGTTGCTTGAAGCCTAGTTCAAGTAGGGATTGTTCTACAGTTAGGGCGTGCAAATGTAGGGGGTCTTTGTACCCTACGTTCAGGTCACCTAGTAATAGGATTTTTGAAGTGGGTTTGGTGTTGTGAGAAAGTAGGTTGGAGATGTCTTCTTCAGATGTGGAGGTGGGGCCTGTAGTCTGTAGATCAGATGAATTAGGAGTGTGCTTTGGGCAGAGAGAGGCAATTTTGCAGCTATAAATTCCCCAGAGGGGAATGGAAGAGATGTGAATTATCTTAGGCATATCTGAGTTTTGGAAATGAAGGTGATTCCTCCTCCTCTGCTGGATGTTCTATCAGCTTTGGTGATGGTGTAATCTTTTGAGACTGCAAGCCTAAGTTCAGGTCCTGCTGCTGGCTGTAGCCAGGTTTCAGTAATAGCGAGTAAATCGAGGTTGTTGGCTAGGATAAGATCTGATATCTCGAGTGTGTGTGTGTGACAAGGTATCTGGCATTTATGAGGGCGCAGTTAATTTTGATGATGGCTGGTGGGGGAATGTTTTTTGGACGTTTGGGCTTGTCCTGCAGGGTGGTGCTTGGGTTCTTGTGAGTGTATGTGGGTGTGTTAGTATATTGCGTGGTTTGTGTGTTGTGGCTGGATTTATTGGGAAGGAGTTGGGTGGTGCGGTATCCTAAGAGGGAATTTCTGCGTGTGAGGTTGTATGGCGCTGGTGTGAGGTGGGGTTGCAGAGAGTGTGGTAGGCCCCTGGTGCTAAGTGTTGTATTGTGGAAAGTAATGGTTGGTAGTTGCATGTTGGCACTAAGGGGGAGTATGGTGGTGGAATGGGTGTGGTAGATGTATATGGAGAGTGCGAAGATAGTGAGTTGAAGGCGTGCCATGGAAGGACTGTATTGAGATTCTTGTAGAGATATGGTAGTATCTAGAGGGATGCAGCTAATTAAGTGATTCAGCTTGAGTGCAGTGACGACCAGTTATAGAGAGTGTCACGTCTAACCAAATAAGCAGTTGTGGGAGGGTGGAGCAATGGGAGAAAGCTGGATGCCGTGTAAAGCAGCTGTGGGGGTTGTAAGTTGATGCTCGTAGGTTGGGCAGAGCTAGACTAGATGCTGGACATAGTGAGCAATAGTGGGTAAAGGCAATCCGAGTGGGCAGTGGTATGGCTAAATGCAAAACACAACTGAGGCAGGCCGTGCTGGGCTAGATAAGATGCATGTTACAGCTAAATCATGTTACAGTTAAATGAGGCAAAACACAACTGTATCAGGCAGTAGGCAAAAGTCGGTAAAGGCAATCAGAGTGGGCAGTGCTTAGGCTGAATGCAAAACACAACTGAGGCAGGCCGTGCTGGGATGCATGTTACAGCTAAATTATGTTACAGCTAAATGAGGCAAAACACAACTGAGGCACGCCGTGCTGGGATGCATGTTACAGCTAAATCATGTTACAGCTAAATGAGGCAAAACACAACTGAATCAGGCAGTAGGCAAAGGTCGGTAAAGGCAATCAGAGTGTGCAGTGCTTAGGCTAAATGCAAAACACATCTGAGGCAGGCCGTGCTGGGCTAGATAAGGCGCATGTAACAGCTAAATCAGGCAGTGATCATTGGTAGAAAAGCTGTCATGGAAGATACTAATGTTGAGAGTAGGCACCGAATACTAGCGAGCAGCTCCCTCGTGTGCAGTACAATATCCCTGCCTTAAGTGCCGAGTAATAAATTCGGGGAGGATGCTAAGGTGGGGGTTGAAATATCACTCAGTGTCATTATAGTGGAGAGTTGCAAATACACTAACGAGGACATGGGAATACATGATATTAGAAAAATGCAGCAACACAAATCGGTCATTCAGTCGGCAGGCATGACAAGTTATCGGTGGCCTGAAGAACAGTATATTGGTGTTGATTAGTGGCAGTGCAGTATTAACCAGGGCTCAAGTCGAGGGTACACACGGGGGACGGAGTCCCCCCACTTTATTCACAGGGTGGACTCAGACCCCCCCCCCCCAGCTAAAAGAGAAACATTGGATGCCCTCTTTGAATTTACGAATTAAAGCCGACCTTGAGGATCAAACGCAGTCATCAGGTTTGCAGGCCGGACACTTCACCACTGCAATAAATAACCTAATCAAAAATAACAAACCACTAAAGGGGAAATATCCCATTTAGGTACTGCAAGTTCCAGGGAAAACATTTGTATTGGTTCTTGGAGTTTAAAACATGCACACATGTTTACGTTTTCAAAAACACTATTTGAAGAAAATATCCTGTCTTGGTTTTGTGTGTGTTGATTTTATGAAATGCAAATGCCATTCGTCCTGTTCAATTTGGGTGGTTATGCAAAGCCAATTTAATGAAATGCGCATTTTTCACCTTGATGTGCTAATTGCTGGTGACGTCACATCCCATTGCGTTTGTTAATGAGTCCCCCCACTTACATTTTTAGGACTTGACGCCTGGTATTAACCCAGGGGTGCAGGACGATATAGGGCAAGGAATAGAGCTGAACACGGCGGCAGTGAATGGCGACCATGGACAGGGATACAAGGTGTTATCGCGTCAAGGAACAACATGTGCTTACTGCGTGAAAGGTGCGTGTTATAATGGCGCGGAATGAAATGCGCTAAAGTGTCTTGTGTGATGTAACCCCAGATGCATGAATGCTCTAGTGCGTTCTGACCCTCCCACTTCCCCAGTATAGAAGAGGTTGGCAAAAGGTCAAGGCCGAAGCATGCCAGGAGTGTCCTGGCTCTTTAGTCACATACACATGCCAGATTCTCATTGCTGCTGATGACAGTTTAAAGCAGTAGGAACGTTTTCACTGAAATGCACTTTCAAAAACACACACACGCAGGCGCGCACACTCTTCATTGTATCTTTGTCTTGAAATGCCTTGATTCTGTTTGTGCGGTGGGTCCTGCTCGGTTCAGATTGCCAAGCCCTGAACCATTCTTCTATTTCAGATGTTCAACTACCAGGACCACCTGACAGTCCAATGGGCCCCCGAAGCCCGACTATTCGCTCCTCTCATCTCTGCTGGCTATTGTAGTGGCAGAGCTAGGGTAGGTGAAAAGGCGCAGCTGCCCCATGTGGAGCCCTGACCTACTTCCCAGTGTGCCCCCCAGCCACCCGATGGGCCAGCCTTGTAATACGCGAGCAACCCAGGTGGGCTGCCTGGGTAGTCTCGCCCATTATTAGAGCAACAGGTCTGGCTGTGCAGGTTTTCCGGGCATCCGCATCAAGTGACGTATCTTGCACATTACGTTCTCTCCCTTTAATGTGACATCCTAAGCATTACATTCTCAGGGGTAGGGGAAGTGCAGGGCTGGCTGGGGCTAGAGTGAGTGGGGGTAGGGTGGGTGTGGGTAGGGAGAGTGGGGGTATGGTGGGTTGGTGTGGGTAGAGAGAGTAGGGGTATGGTGGGTGGGGGTAGAGAGTGGGGGTAAGGTGGATGGGGTAGAGAGAGTGCGGGAAGCATGGGTGGGTGGGGATAGAGTGATTCGGGGATGTTTGGGTGGGTTAGGGTCGAGAGAGAGTGAGAAGGGTAAGTGGGTGGGGGAAGAGAAAGTGGGGGCAAGTTGGGCGGGTGGCGGCAGAGAGAGTGAGGGTAGGGTGGGTGGTGCATTTAGAGAGAGCGGCGGTAGGGTGGGTTGATATTGGGTAGTGAGGGTGGGGGTAGGGTGGGTGGTGTTAGCGAGAGTGCAGGTAGGGTGGGTGGGGTAGGTTCGAGTAAGGTTTGGGTGGGTGGAGTTGAAGATGTGTGTTTAGGGTGGGTGGTGGCAGGGTGGGTGGTGGCAGTGGAGAGAGTGGGTGTAGGGTGGGTGGTGGTAGAGAGTGGGAGTAGGGTGGGTACATGGGTGTAGAGAGAGTAGGGGTAGGGTAGGGTGGGTTGATGGGGTAGAGTGTATGGGGTATACATGTGGGTGAGGGTAAAGAGATTAGGGATAGGGTTGTGGGTGAGGACAGAGGATGCAAGGTGGTTTGGTGTGGGTAGAGAGAGTAGGGATAGGGTGGGAGGGGGTAGAGAGTGTGGGCAGAGTGGGGGACTGAGGGTAGAGAGTGGGCCGTAGGGTGGTGGGGAAGAGAGAGAAGGGGTCACATGGATGGGTGGGGGTAGAGAAAGTGATCAAAAGGTGTGTGGGTGTGCGGCAGAGAGAGTAGGATGGGTTAGTGCATATAGAGAGAGTGGGGGTAGGGTGGGTAAGTATTGTGTAGAGAGGGAGGGGGTAGGTTGGGTGGTGTTAGAGAGAGTGGGGGTAGGATGAATGGGGTAGGGATAGTGAGGGTAGGGTGGGTGGTGTGAGGGTGGGTGGGTGGTGGTAGAGAGAGTGGGTGTAGGGTGGGTGGTAGTAGAGAGTGGGGCTAGGGTGGGTGCATGGGGGTAGAGAGAGTAGGGGTAGGGTTGGCTGATGGGGTAGAGTGTTTGGGGTTAGAAGTGTGGGTGAGGGTAGAGAGAGTAGGGATAGGGTTGTGGGTGGGGGCAGGGAAAGTGAGAGTATGGTGGGTGGGGGTAGAGAGAGTGGGGATGGGTGGGGGTAGAGAGAGTGGGGACAGGATGGGTGGGTCTGAGGTAGACAGAGTAGGGGTATGGTGGGGGGGATTATTGAGGTTGGTGGGTAGGGCGAGTGGGTGTGGGGAAAGAGATTGAGGATTGAGTGCAGATTGGGTGGGGTAGGGGTAGAGAGAGTGGTGGTAGGGTGGGTGCGGTAGAGAGAAGGGTTAGGGGTGGTGGGTGGGGGTAGAGTGAGTGGTGGTAGAGAGAGAGGGCATTAGAGAGGGTTGAGGTAGTGTGGGTGGTGGTAGACAGGGTGGGGTTAGGACAGGTGGGTGGATTTTTTTGGGTGGGGTAGTGAGGGAGGTGGCAGGGTGAGAAGGTGAGGGTAGGTGGATAGGGGGTGGGTGAGTGGATAGGTTAAACAGAGTGGGGGTGGGGCAGGTGGGTGATGGTAGCTGGTTGTGGACATAAAACAATCAGAACAAAGCAGCCTCTGGAAGACACCAATTTCTTAACTCCCTGCTCTGGCGCCTGAGCAGGGAGTTAATCACTGGAATAGGGCTCTCAAGCTAAAGCATGAGCGTACTATTCTAATGCAAACCACCTCGCTCCTGTGTTGGAGCAGGAGATAATCATCTCAATAGGCTGCTGAAAAACCCGCACTTAGAAACCTCTGGGTATTAAGCGCGTTATAAATAACCAATTACAAAAAAATAGGGCACCTGCCATGCTTTCTCCCACTATGCTGGCTCAGGAGAGCCCTTGAAAGACCACTGAGCTAGGGGGGGGGGGGGTTAATGGCACCCTAGGCGGTCGCCATTTCCGCCCTGACCTAAGGCAGGCCCTGCAGCATGGTGAAGTAATTTATGAAACTGGCCCACATTGGCAAAAAAGTGGCCCACGTTAGCCAAAAAAACGGGCCGACACTCGCATTTTGCGTTTTTGCTTCGGACCTTGACTTATTTCCTTATAGGCCAGTCCGAGCCTGAACAAAGCACTTTTTAAATAAGATTTTCACATTGAAAAACGCTTTTGTATATCAGCCTTAAATACTCACGTTTTGCTCAAACCATTAAGAAACGGGTATTATGATTATAAAATGTTTACGTGCTATGATGTAAAGGCTACTCTTGAAAGGAGGTATGCAGAGCGAACTATACTAATGTTGTCGCGGGATTATCGGCTCACACGTAAACCACACACGAGGACACGCAAACCTCATTCCCGCCCGGGGTTAGTTATACACGATTTACAACGTGCTTGCTCTTTTATCCCATGCATTCTGGCTGCCTGCCTCATTAAAAGCATCAAAGTGCACTGAAGCATGCCCCCCCACCCCTCTCCAGCCAGTGACGTCTGGATGGATGTGTAAGCAAAGTCACTAGTGCGTTATCAGGCTTTCAGTTTGTGTCTTTCAACATGCACACTGAAATATCCGTCGATATGGTTCTAGATCTCTGTTTTGTAAATGTAGTTTTTCAAAACATCGGTGTGGTCCAAACAGACACTTTCAGTACGTTGCTTCATGTACGTTTTCCCGGTGTGCCTTTTGGGCCAGAGACAAATGCATCACATGACCTGCGTCACACGATTCGCGAGCAACTGCAGTTTATATGTGAAATACAGAACCATCTTGTAATCTCGAATTGATCAGGCCCTTCATTTAAAATTTTTAACCGTATGGCGGTGTAAACACACTTCAAACGTGCGTTGATGTGGACCATGGCACTTTGTGTGCTTATTAACCCACACACATGTCCCCCTACCTGCTCCACATTGCACAGCCATGTTGCACACGTTCAAAGTGTTCTCAAAACTGCCTGCGGCTCTGAATGTGTGCAAAATCGTGAGTGCCTCGCGTGCATAGCTAACATCATTTCTGTCTTGAGCATGGTTGTATACGAATTGTTCGTTTTACAACTGTTCGAATTACAATTCACCTTTTCACAATTGACCGAATTGTGAAGGTCAATTGTAACATATATGTGGGGGGAAACCCCCCACAACCCCCCACCTAACGCCAAACCCCCCAAAACCCCTATATATATATATAAATAAATATATTACCAGATATATATATATATATATATATTTATATATATATATATATATATATATACGGTCAATTGTGAAAAGGTCAATTGTGACCCTTTAAATTCAGTCAATTGTTCATTCGAACAATTGTAAACAAACAATTTGGGTAATACCTTGAGCATACGTGTTGGAGAGGTGATGTATACTGCCTAAATTAGGTACAGAGGTGGCATCGAATTTACACTTTTCAGGTTTGGCTTTTAGATGGCTGTGGCAAAGTCAGTGTAATACTTATTTTAAATGCTTTTCATGTTCTTACAGAGTACTAGAATGAATCAATATGTCATCGAGGTAGATGATAACAGAGTGTTTGATGGGATCAGCAAATAAATGATCCTTGAATCGCTGAAAGACAGCAGGGCGTCAGCAAGGCCAAAGGGCATTACACAATACTCGTAGTTCCCAACGGGTGTTTGAAATGCTGCTCTTTCACTCGTCTTCGCTCTTAATTCTGATAAGGTTGTAGGCACCTCGTAGATTCCGTTTTGTGAATATCGTGGCTCCTCTGGCTGCTTCCAAAATATCAGGTATCAGAGGCAGCAGATACTTGTCTTTCTGAGTAATGCGATTCAGTCCTGTTTAATCGATACAGGGTCGTAGTTCTGATTTACTTTGTTTGGTTACAAAGAACAAAGAAGCCCCTCCAGGAGATACAGATTCACGGATCAACCCATTTTCTAGGTTCTCTTTTAGGTAGTCCTTCAAAACTGATTTCTCAGAAGGTGACAAAATATACATTCTACTAAAAGGAGGAATCTTATTAGGGAGTAGTTCAATACTACAGTCACCAGGTTGATGAGGTGGAAGAATATTTGACTACTCTTTCTGAAGATTCTCTTGGTACTCTGCACATTTCATGTGGATGTCACACAGTAAAGATCCTTGGTTGGTTTTCCACTTGGTCTTCTCCTTATAAGTCATAGTCGGGGGACTAGACTCAGTATATCAAACAGACATTGTGCTGAGACTAAAAAAGTGTGCGGGATGACCAGATAATGTACGGATTATGATGGGCAAGCCATGGTATTCCTAGAATGACAGGGTAATTGTCAGCTTTACTTAGGTCAAACACTTCATGATGTTGGACGATTTGCATATGTAGAGGAATGGTGTTCTTTCAAATAGGACCTCCTTCCAGTGATCTGACAACAACACCTTCCACTGGAAGAGCAATGTTTTTTTCCACAGACAGAATGCCCATTATATTGGCACATACAGCACCAGAATCCACCATTGCCGGGACTTCCAAGGAAAAAACATCAGAACTTCAGAGAGTGACTTTAATCAACAATAAGGGTGTTTGATGAGACTGTGAGGGTGAACTGCAGTAAATAGGGTTGTAGAGGGACTCTTGGAAGCTTCCCTCTCCTCTGTACCATTTAGCAGTGGGAGGTGGCATTTCCCTGGTGCCTTGGTGCAGCCAAAGGACACTGTCTAAGTAAATGCGTACAAGACCCACAGAACATACAAAGCCCCTTGTTCCACCTACATGTTCTCTCTTCATCAGACAGAGGTCCTTGGGCAGTAATGATTTGCATAGGTTCTGACCCATCGGACGAGGACCTGACTACCTCTTGAGGTGGTTTGAGGGGTGGACGCACCAGAGAACCTTTACCCCTCCTTTTCTTGGCTCTTCTTTCCTGAAGATGAAACTCTATCTTCAGAACCAGCTGGACCAGTTTTTCAAAAGAGGGAGGTCTGGGTATCCTGGTCAGTTCCTCCTTTAACTCGTCATTCAATCCCTGTCAAAATAGCATAAAGCAGGTGTCTTCAGGCCATCTATCCTCCGTAGCTAAACATTTGAAACAGGTATTATTGTTGGAAGCCCAGGAGATGTTCATGGGTGGAATACACTAGGTCTGGTCGATCAAAATATGCTTTGAAAGCTACGAAAAATGAATCATAGTCATTAAGCAAGGGATTAATCCTTGTAACAAGTGGAGTGGCCCAAGCTAGGGCGCTGGACCCCATATGGGTGAACAAAAACCCAACCTTAGAGTGGTCAGATACAAACATAGCCTGTCAAAAAGAAAATACCACTGGGCAGGCATTAAGGAATTATTTACGTTTTTTGGGTTCCTGAAGGTATTTTTCAACTTGGGGCCCTGCCGCAAGGGGATCCTACATGTAAGGCATCTCTGGTAGCCAATGCTTGTCGCTAGACTAGATTTTCAGTTTTCAAAGCATGTACTTCGGTTCTTAGGTTCTGAACAGCAGCGACCAGATCTTGTAATTGTTCCATGGTCTCGTCCTTTGGGCGTTGCAATCTGTCATATGCATGCCTTACCTGGGCTCTTTTATGGGTCTGGTCACGGAAGAGAAAGGGTCTGTCGTTTCGTGCAGCCACTCCGACCACTGACTGAACAGGGGGAGGGAGAGGCTGGACCTAAAGGCAGATACTGGTGTCGGAAAAATCCCAATGAAGGGAAAACACCACGCAGGAGAAGCGTAGTTCAGATCAGCAAAGCAAGATGATGTACCCAAGTATGCGAAGACGGCTGAGAGGGCCGGATCCAGGGTAGGGTGAAGGCAAGAGCAGAATAGCAGAAAAAATGGAGAGGCGGCAGCGAGGAAATCCAAACAGAGGTATCAGGAGCAGCAGAGCGAATTAAAGCAAAAGAGGATCCGGGGACAACAGGAACTTCACAGGTGACAAAAGCAGCAAGGAGCAAATGAGGTTGAAGGGAAACCAGCATTATTGCAAACAAGGAACAGTTGCAACACAAGGGCTTGCCAATGCCAGTGGTTCTTCTAGGCAGAGCAAGGCTGGCATGCCTCCGGTGGGCCGCTTCCCATTCTCCTTGACACTCAGTGGCGGCAGCCATCTTGGGGTGGTCAGGGTGGAGCAACACGGCCGCCATAATTGAATGGGCACCTTCTTCCTCCAGTACCATCATAGCGAGATTCTCGGCTGCAGGCAAGTCATTCTGACACCTATACCAGACAGACCAGAGCCTAGAGGATGCAAATTAGGAAAGCCAAATCATTCTTCTATGGAAATAGAATAGCCAATTTACGTAACCCTAGCAGGGAACTACACAGGATCCTCGCAGAATTCAAGACTCCAATCTGGTCCACTCCCACTCTGCGATGCACTCTCAGACAACTTTTTCAACATTACCATCAAAAGACACCACTCCATCCACACCAAATTAGCAGCAATCAGCACCTGCCTCCACCTTCTCCTGACTTGTCCCTTTCTTCTTTCACACACCCAATCCTCTACTCTTTCACTGCCATATCCCACCCTGAATTCATGAAACTACTATCCCAAAGTCACACCTCTGGTTCCCACATTGACACCTGCCCACTCTCACTCCTAAAGAATGTTTTCTCTTCAACCTGTGCAGGCAGTGTTGCAAGATCCATCTTTAACCATTCACTATCATCCGGTATTTTCCCTGCAGCTTTCAAAACATCCCACATCAAGCCACTACTTAAAAATCTCACCCTCGACACCCTCCTTCAATCCAACTACTGCCCAATCTTGAAAACCTGCTTCAAAGCTAAACTCTTAAAATACATAGCATACTCCCAGCTCTGCCTCTACACAAAATCCAACTCCCTATTTGACACTGACCAGTTTGGTTTCAGACCCCTCCAAGGAATGATAACCTCCCTTGTCTCTTTCTTGGTTGACATGAAAAGAATGGCAGACTCTGAAGGCTGTATTGCACTTATCCTCTGATTTTTCAGCTGCCTTTGACACTATCGATCACTCCACACTCCATCATCACAGACAGACCCCAATCTCTAGGCATCAGGGATTCTGCTCTAAGATGGCTAGTGTTAGGGAGAATTCTCTCTTTAGGCTGAATTTCCTAACCTAGTGAGTCCCCCAGCAGCTTTGCTGGATTTCTGGAGTTTGTTTTTTTCCTCCTGCCAAGAGTGAGACTCTTTTCCTCCCACTCTTGGACATGATTAATGGTATTCCTTTGACTGGTAATGTGTTTTATGGGCTATGGGGTCCTTTACTCCATAGGGTCTCATGTGTTTTTCCTATGTGTGTTACACAGCACCCTCCGTGCAGTAACACAGGGGTGTCATAGTGACACCCCACCATAGACTCCATACCCTGGGACTGACTACTGTCTCCCAGGGCATGTAAAGTCACCATTGGCTTTGCTAGTCCCAAATTATTAACAGAAACCAGTACAAACCATCATATTGTGGATGTACTGGTCGGGGCAATTCGATTGCCCCGGGGTCTGTTAGTCGAGGGGGCACGTCTCCGTCCCCCCTGATCGAGTTTTGGCTGGTGGCAGTGGAAACTACTTTTTATATTCGACCGCAAATATTTTCCTATGGGATTTTCCCATTGTTCGAGACTACCAACTTTAATTATTTAATTCTCATAGCCTCGAACATACCGCCGGTTTATTTAATTAATATTAATTCTCCGGTTGGTATTTTTTGCCAAGACTCGATTCTAAAATGGCGTTTGTGTTCTCTTCTGTGACTCCAACCCAAGTCGAGCCCTTTGTTCCACTTTTTTGGCGGGCTTCTCCACAGAAGCCTCCAAAAGTAGTGCCACTCTGTCTGGGTACCACAGGGAGTGTGGGAGGGGGTTTAGGCACCCTGGACCGAGTTACCTTGGTAACTCAGGTCGCACTCTTGTGTGATTGGCCCAAGTGGTGAGCCGGCCGGCTCACCACTTAGCATGTTTGAGTGACAGCTAGGCTGAGTGAATGGGGGTTTTCTGCATAAAAGCAGGGCTTTGGGGACTGGAACTTCAGAAGTCGCCACAGGACCTGAGAATCCGACGAGGGAGAAGTTGAGCCGACCTACCACGACGACACCACCGGTGGAGCCCTGCGGAACTGACTCACCACTTCCCGACAACAGAGAAGATCTCCCGGCTGGAGAGGCTTCTTCCCCTGACTGGTGAGCACAACCAGTTCTCCTTTCTTTCTTTGCACCCCAGCCCAGTTTGTGGTCGAACTGCCCGTGCCAAGCACCCCGGCGGCCGGATAGCCAATCACCACTGAACCGAGAATCACCAGACCGCTCCTTGTACCTGAGAAACTCCGCGGCTGGTTTCTTCCCTGGCAGTGCAACGGACTCCTGTCTTCCTCCATGACGAGATCCTCTCTTCCCCCGGACGAAGCACTGACTTGCACCCGCTGCCAGGAACAACTGCCCCCGCTGGAGCGTTCTCACCACTTTAAGGTACTGTGTCCGCCAGGCCTCGCTTTATAAAGATTGCTACAAGGTAATAATAACTCCTTAACCTTCTGGACTGGGCTGGCCGCCTTGACCCTCTAACTGGTCCCTTTCTGTCGTCCAACTCCTTTTTGAACCTTTACAAGACTTTTGTGCACTGCAGCCGTGTGATCTTGGACACATTTCGTTTGGATCCTCTGCAAGTGGATCCAGCCTCTTGAACTCTAACTTCACGGTTTTCCTTTGCCTTCCTCTCTTTTTGTGTTCTTGAAAAAGTGTTGGGATCTGTTTCAATTTGTTCTCTGCTTTTCTCTCCCTTTTTAAAACGAATTATTAGAGTGCCATCTACGTTAAGCGCTCACCGCTGTCTGAAAATAAGTGGGGCTTTACTTAAGACTTGTCTAATATTCCTTTAAGGGAGTGTATATCTTTTAGTGACCGTGTTTTTGAATTACTTATTATTAGTGACTGTGTGTTTTTCTAGATGTGGTTTTAAATAAATAATTATATCTCTTTTACAACAAGCCCTGGTCAGTGTTTACTTGTTCTATTGTGTGCTCTTGACCTATTGTGAATACTCTGTATACTGCCTAACTCTTCTTGAGGGAAGTCTGACTGCTCAGCCACAGCTACCAAGTGAATCTGTGTGGTACATACTGCTACCAAGTGGGTTTACTGCCCAACACCTGTAGTCCTAAATCTTTTGCAGTGGTCCCAGAGGGAACTGCACAGGTTTCTGCCTAACAATGGGTCTCTTCTTTCCTCTCTAATCGCTCACAAATCATGCTCCTCCCTCCCTTATCCTCCCCGTGCCTTATGACCAAAGGAGTCCCAAAGGGGGCCTACCTCTCCCCCCTCTTCAATCTCCACCTAAGCCCCCTTCCCGCACTCATCCGCTCTAACAACCTAACCTGATACAACTATACTGATGACACCCAGATCATTTTTAAGATTCCCAAAACCTGGTCATACTCACATTCTGACCTCGACTCCTGCCTCTCTGCAATCGACCACTGGATGATGGCAAAAACCTCCTCCTCAATCCCGGTAAATCAAATCATTATCTGTGGTAAAACGCCTCTCTTCCCCAAACCCATGCCCTGGCCACCCTCCTAGGATCTGCACCCTTATCATCCAACTCAGTTAAAAAACCTGGGATGCACCTTGGACTCGGATCTAACTTTCTGCAACCACATCAACACTGTAACCACATGTCATGTTCACATCCGCAGCGTCAGACAAATCATCCCTTATCTCTCCTACCCTCACAGAGTCTCAGCCATCTTGGTCATCATCATCATCTCCTGCTTAGGCTACATGAACTCCCTCTATCTGGGCACCCGCACCTATCAGCTCAGAAAGCTCCAGCGGAGCCAGACTACTCCTTGCCCTCTAATCCAGAGGACAGATCACTACCGCTCTTAGAGTGCTCCATTGGCTCCCTATCAGCTGACTAGCAACCTCCAAGGCAATGTGCTTTACACACTGCACCCTCCACAAGTCAGGTCTTGAATTCCTTCAACACAAGCTTACATAGTACCAAACCATCAGAAACCTTAGATCTGGCACTGCACTCTTCCCTGTGATCCCCCCTTCAATTCCACCCGAGTTGGTGGATCCTCCTTTTCAGTCCAAGCTTCCACACTCTGGAACTCTCTTCCACTCAACATCTGTGCCAACGAAGACTACCTCTCCTTCAGGAAGGCCCTCAAAACCTGGTTATTCCCTTCGACAACCACATACTCCTCCCTTTTTCACACCTTCTTTCAATTCAACTAGGCCAAGACACTGTCACAGGCTCCCCAACAAAACGTGTAGCCTGCTGTGTAAAAAAGGTTTCTGCAGAAGGTGCATTAGCCTAGCGAGCTGCCCTGCCAAGATCACGTCAATTGCCTGCCAGAAAAAACAGAGCTGCACAGCAGGTGCATTAAGATAGAAAGCTACCCTACCAGGGCTATGTGCCTGTGGCATGCTGGTCATACACAGATCTCTCCAGCAGGCATATTAGGGCACTGTGCTATTTTAGCAGAATGTTTACCTGTGCTCTACAATATGTCTGCAGCATGCACAGTAACCCACTAAACTACCTCATCGGCTAATGGAATGTTCCGAATCTGTAAACCTGCTCTTCTTAAATATGTCCACCTTTTTATATTCGGTAGTGGAAATACAATGTCCACATCCCTTGAGCATTGTGAGAGTGGCAGATATTCTGCTGTGGTGGCTATCACAATCCTTGTCTGTTAAAACTCAGACGAGGTTTTGTCAGCTCTGGATTTTCCCAGCTTTGTTTACTTTGGCTAAGAAGGCAGAGTGAGCTGGAAGGGACCCCACCACCCAGGCGGTTGCCACAATAGTAAAAAAAAATGCTTTTCAGCAAACGTAGCTCTGCCAACTTTCCATGTACACATATACTATTCCCAGATGGGGGGATTGGTCGAGGGCAAGCAGGTAGCTCTAAAAGGATGGTGGGGCTGGTGCAGGGTCAGTCACATATGAGGGACAATGCAAATGGCTTCAAAAAAACGCAGGCTAGTGACACAAAGCATTACAAACAAGCCAGTGACCCGATGTCAGGGATTTAAAAAGCTACCTTAAGAGAGCCCTGGCAGACACTGGATGTGTTTGTTTTGTCTTGCATGGTGTTGTAACTTGTCCTGGAACGGATGGTGATGCAATGTTGGGGTTATCTATCCCAACCACCTTAGCTCAGGTGTGAGGGTCATTTAGAAATGGCCTTCAAACACTGGTTCATCCACAGCAGCGTTTAGAGCTCTTTAGTTTAAGCTCCCTACTGCTGGCTGCCTGATGATAATCGGCGGCTATTAAACTTATCCTTTTTGCCATTGTAATCTGTGCGCTCGATGGGTGCCTCAGACTGTTTATTGCTCTAAGCAGGGGGCCCCAACCATCTTCAACTAGCCTGGATGCTTGCGGGACAGAGCGATTGTGCTGGGCATGCAGGGGTTAGATGCTGGGGGTAGAGAAGGAAGGTTCTTTGGAGCGCAGAGACATGACACAGAGTGGGGGATGAGAGTGGGTGTGTGATACAAATGATCCTACCTTGTGAGATGGTTGTGGGTGTGGGGGTGAAGGTGGGGTGGTTAGGAATCTTAGGATATGTTGGGATGGGGGTCATATCAACATTTCTGCGAGCAAATGACAATGTAAGGATGGGGCATTAGGAGTCCACACTAGGTTGAAGTGAGTAATGGTGAAGCGGGGTGGGGGGAATGCTTATGTAACCATGCATCGTGTCACACCCGGGGCGTCAAATTGAAATACTTATGAGGTGGGGTTTAGTTTGGGATTTTGGGTAAGGGTTGAGGGTTTTTTAGGACTTAATACCCATGAATATTGTTTATATCATGGGGATGGCGTGCATATTGATCCACATTATTTCAAAACACGTCTCATCCTGACAAGAAACAGGTCTGTGATTGTTGAACATCCTTGAGCGATGTCTCTCCTTTGGCAAAAGCACCTTTAAAAAGACACTGCCTTTACCATGTGACATTATTTTGAGCGTTTGCGTGAATTCCCTGAAGCTAGAGTCTGGGAGTTCCGTAGTGAAGGTGTTCCAACCCGCTCATCATTTTATTTTCCCTGGACCTGCGGACACTCCACTAAAACTTGTTTTACTTTTATTATTATAACAAACAGAACTGCAAAGACGTGATTAGTTCTGTTGGCCAAACTCTAAATGATCGAAGACTCTGGGATACGCTACACTTTAGTGCTATTCCCAGTCTATCCGTCGACCACCTTCTTCAGAACCATCTTCGATTACAACAGTTTTTCAGGGCCACTAGATGCACCACAGTACCCTCATCATTTAATGAAGCCAAAAGTGGTACTTGCAGGCCGTTGCTACTGTCAACATGGACTTGGTCCTGTGCGTTGTCTGCACTGTAGGCAACAACTGCCACAATCTCTGCTTCCACTACTTAGACCAGCTACTCGATCCCACCAAAACTGTTTGGAATACGTGCTGTGACCGGACCACCAGCAAACTCCTGTAGTCGAAGATAATTTGGAGTTCTGCTAACAGATCTAATCACATCTTCACAGTTTTTTTTTTTTTAAGTGAGGTGTCCACAGGTCCAGAGAGAATAAAATGATGATCCCTGAGACAGTGGCCTGTTTTTAACTTTTCGATTTGATGTGTATGTTTGTATTCACTCAAGCACTTTATTCGACAATAACCTAAACATATTCATTTTGTCTTGTCTGTAGCTCAGATGTGTAAAGATAAAGATACTAGCACTTATATACCCCAAATAAGTTTGTGTTTTATTTTCTCTTTTTTCTTGTTCTGTCCATTCCTAGACTGGCGGCACAGCACCACTCCCTAGTATAAGAGGGTAGTGGAATTAGGGTCAGTTAGACCTGTTCTCTGTCCTTGTCATTGTTTATGTGCTGTTCTAATCAACCTCATTACACATTGATAGTCACTTTGTATAATGTGTATCTGTGCACTTGCTCAACGTTTCTTTGTCGGTGTTTCTGTCCCTTGTGTGTTACAAGTATACATTCGGCAGAACCTGCTTAATTGTTACAAAGGCCCTTGTAAGTGATTAGTGGCATTTAAAATGTAGCAGTTTAAATCAGCAATTCATGGAAACAGGCTTGGTCTGCGTGCGGCAAAGTCGCCAGATTTCGTCTGGTATAGTCTGCTGTAGTGATCCCTCCCACACTCCATGTGATGCCTCCGACCAACCAGTGAATTTCACCTGAAGTCTGGAATATATGCCTGAGGTCCGACAACCCTCACGCTCTGCTCACTCATGACCTTGTGCAACAGTTGTGATGTTTGTGGCTGATTTGGAAAGGAGCTAAAAAACTCCTTCATAGTGTTTCGCATCCTAAAGTTAGAGGAAGACGTCTAACGTGGATGTGCTCCCCCCCCCCTTTCCTTGAATTTATCCAATCACATGATTTGATTGTCAGGGAAAAAGTCAGAGAATTCGGATAGGCAAATGCACTGAGTATAAAGATTTTCGCTAGTCAGGGGGAGTCCCAGAATGTGAATGATGGGAAGAGACAGGGAGTAGAGCCTTACCCATTTTATCCACAAGCTTAGCCCAGGCCGAACAAGTACAGGCCTCATAGGAGAGCCCTTCAGAATAGCTGCTCCAAGGAGAGACAGCGTCGCTATTGCCCTCTAAACTTGGACGTGAGCCCTGTCGGGTCTGGGGAGTACCAGTAAGAAATTAATTGTGCCTGCGCTGCCAAGTAATAACCCTCAAAGTTTAGGAGGGCCATGCACCTTTAACCAATGGGAAGACCAGCCTATTCCAGTTAATCCAAGCTTGTTTGCCAAACCAGATAAACTAAGTAAGCACACTCCTCAACATCTTAGAAATGCACTCTGTGGGAGAATGAGAACGTTTAGAAAGAGACAAAAAGTAACTTCGGGAGTATGACCCTTTTAATAAGGGATAGTCTCCTGTGTAGTGACAATGGCAAACTCTTCCACCGTAAGGCGGCACTTCTGATTTCCTCGAGAGCCTTACCATAGTTCTCTTGCTACAGTACTTCTGGTTGCCTAGAAATCACTACTACAAGGTACCTAGTTTTGATAGGATGCCACTGAAATTCCAGGTCACTGGGACATTGTACAGCTCGGTCAGTAACGGGAAATAGGACGGATTTCGTGTGTTAATCTGATGGCTGGCTCACGGCCAAATTCCGAAATGTTCTGCTTCACCGGTTGCAGATGATCCCTCAGGTGTTTTATAAACAGAACCATGTCATCTGCATAAAGCGAAATGATCAGCGTATGCGAGAATAGCTTGATCCCTTGGTGCACAGAACACTTCCTGATAATATTTGCCAACAGTTCAGTGGTCAGCGCAAACAATAAAAAGCAGAGGGGAAAACCCAGTCCTGTGCATCTCCTCATGGAGAATCTTCCAGAGAGGCATCCATTAACAATTATTCTATCAGCTGGGCGTGTGTACAGTAGAAAGACCATGGAGTGGAACAAGTTCCCCACCCCCATCTTGCACAGTACGGTCACCCCATGGAGTCAGAGGCCTTTTTCTCATCTAAAAGAGTGGTAACAGCTGGTAGCTCTGGATGCACAGCTTGCAATAGGCCAAATATTCTACATAGGCCATACAACCTAGACCTACTGGGATCAATCCAGACGGGTCTGCCAGCACACATCTAGACATGCAAAGTGCCAGCCTGCAGGCCAGAAGCTTGGCTAGGATTTTATTGTCAGTATTTATGTGTGAAAGTGGCCTGTAAAATGTGTAATCTGCAGGATCTTTTGTAGGCTTCAAGAGCAAGGAGATCACTGCCTCCCTCATTGAGTCTCGTAGGTGCCCACTTTCTACTGCGTGCTGATATACCTCCAGAAGATCCAATATCAATGACACTGCAAATGCTTTGTAAAAGTCAGCTGATATAGTGTCTGGTCCTGGTGATTCCCCTCCCCCCCTGGAAGTTCTCATATTGCGGATCTCAGTATCGCAGGAAACAGCATGGGATATTTAATTACCTTGGACACCATCACTTGTTCTGAAGTGGGCGAATGGGAGAAAAGACTCCCCCCAATCTCCTCGCGCCCCTGGCCTAGAGGATCGCGGCCCAGACACCCGCCACAAGATGAATTTGTCTATCTACCAGACGACCAAATACCTTGGTACAAGAACATACGGATGTGCCCACCAGCCTGCCCGCCAGCCTGCCCTACTCAAGCCGACACCTGCGGCATGGATGAACTCGACTAAGCCCTTCAACAATAAGGACCTACATCGTTAGAGATGCCATGACGACCTAGCCAACTGTCAGAACACCCGTGCAACCATGCACACTGGACACCCCCACACCAATCCACACGAAGAACATACTCAGTGCTATGACGTAGGTAACGGACACACCCACTGACGCGCATCTTTATTATTTTTCACATAGGTTCTCCGAAATGCAGAAACGCAAGACGCACAAAGCACTCGTTTACATGCTTGCTGACGCTTCTCCCGACCCTTGCATCATGATGAAAATACAACAAAGACACGATATTGCCTATGAAGCAATGTGACACCGCAACTTAAGTGCCGTGCATTACACATCCCCACCTATGCACCAGGCCCAAGTAGGCCGCAAGCAAGAGCCTCCATGAACACTGGGCGAGCAAGAGTACAATTGCTGACCGTGCAGAACGAGCCCAGCGAGAACTGACAGCCAAGGGAGCGATGTTGCAACTCGTATGCTACCAGCCGACGCCAAGGTCACACCTGTAAGCAAAACCAGGCACGCAGAGGCAAATACAACTTTAAATGTGCAGAATTCTGCCTCAACCACGCTCTCTCCTTACGTGACCAAGCCAAACCTGACAGGGTGCCAGACCCACGAGGGAGAAGGCGCCTGGGTCCCACGTTTGGGGACACAGGCTGCAACAATGAAATGACCCAATGGACACCTACAGCGATGGGAATGGTCTGCTCTCAGGCATATGAGCAAATCCACGCATTGTCTGCACGAACACATAGTTACACATTGTTGCAAATGACAGGTACACCGCGAGCTGGGAACAACGATGGTCCCAGGTTGGGGGGCTTGCGAGTGGACCAATCAGAACATGGGGCACTCATCACTGACGCCACTAACATTAGCCAATCATTAGGGGTCTTTGTGTAACAATTTTCAAGTATCTAATAGAAGGGACAACCCAAGTATACCACCTGACTGACCCTTAACCACTAACAACGTTCCCTATAAGTATGCTATACTAACCCCACCACTCGAGGAACCAATCCAGAGTGGCGATAGGTTTTTTGCTAACTTTCCCAGGTGACGCAAGTAGCGCGTCATACTGAGGCAAAAAGGGGCCTGCGAGCCCCACGAATTTCGAGAGTCTGGACGGACGCATACGATCCTAGACCCATCCCTGCCGTTGTTCAATAAACAGCAGAACCACCTTGCTTCTTGTGATTGTCTCATACTCATTTTTGGGATACGAGGGAGGAGTTGGGGCCTCCCAGCCCAGAGGTCCGCGGAAGGCCCAGCCGACCCCGGGAGAAACTCCCCGACAAGTTGGAGGCACTGCTGAGATCTGGTTACGATCTACCTTTTATTTTATTTTTCCGAGTACTCTCGTTGCGAGGAGGCCCGGCGGCGCGGCCCCCTCTGCCGCTGCCCCCTTTTTGAGGACTACAGGACCATCGCGGAACTGCGAGAAGACCGGACAGCGCAATCCGGATATTGGCCCTCGGGAGCCGGTTGAGAAGTATCCCGCCCGCGGTTGGCAAGTGTCTAGACGTGGTCCAGACGAGGGGAGGTGGTGAGCCGCTTGGAGGGGTGCACGCAGTCGAGCGGCCCCGCATCAGGAGAACTTGGTGAGTATGCAACACGCAACAAGCAATGTGAAATTGTGAGGGAGGGGGGAGGAATGGAATAAGGGAGGTGGGAGGTGTTACCAAGGTGTGCGGCGAAGATTTGATAAATTAGTGTTGACGGTGAAGTGATTGGTAGCTGGACAAGTGCAAGGAGCAGTTCGCTACGCTACGAAGAAGAGTGGGTGGAGCACGAAAACATCACGTGCGACCACTCGTAGACACTGATTGGCCTAGGTCGCGACCACCTGTAAGGGTGTGTGGGTGTGTGTATGTGTGCGATTATTGTTCAATGAGTAGATGAGGATACCTATTGATCGAGCAGCAAAACTCGATAGATAGATGACGTTTTCCTGTAGGCGGTAGCTAACTGGTTGCCTAAATACGGAAGATAATTGGCTGGTTAAGCCCTCCTGTTGAGGGGCGTATCACACGCGAGGCGACGCAGTGTGCGCAGTCTGATTATATTATTGGTTACCTTGTTCCAGGCGTGACAAGAGGACAGCTGTGGGGTTAACAGGGATAAATAGCAAAAACTTATTTCGAGCATTCAGAAGTATGAAAAGAACTTACCGGTAGTTTCGAAAGAGGTCGGTGACGTTACCCGTAGGGCTTTCATAGGATACCCCGACCACACAGCGTTGTTGAAGAGTGGTGGGAAAGCGAATAGTGGTAAGGGCGAGAGCACGGAGGTCAACGGCAACAATTAAATCGGGGCCAGGTGGAGAGGGGGATGTGACCGCGCACTGAGAACGCCGGCCACGACGAGTGAGGAAGGAGGAGGAGGGGTGAAGAAAAGTGGGACGGCTGTATAAGCACGTCACACAGGGCACGCAGCCGCAGGGGGCTATGTGCGCCTTGGCCGTAGGGGGCCGTAACGGTATTAGGTGAGAGAAACAAAGACAGAGAAAAGAATACATACTTGCAAGCGTTATATTTGACTGCTTTCTTTTTAGCGGACGATCGCAAGTCCCCAAAACTACGGGGCCAGGTAAAACATCTGAAATTATATAGAGTTTATTATTAGCCAGGTAACGACTACCATATCGAGGGGAGCTAACAACACAGTGCTACCATGTCATACGGGATAGGATCGGGAGGGTGGGGGAACATCCTCACTACCCCGCTACAGGATATATGTAAAACACTGTCACCCCATAGGGAGAAACTGATTAAATACAGCATAGAATGGACACAGGGTACGGACAACAAAATGACGACACCCTGGCCGCCTAACGGCAGTTTTGACCCATATGTCCAGCACTCACTACTGACCCATCTACATAACACATACAAGGGGAAGAAGTTGACGACAATGTGGAGGTGTTTAACTTATGGAGGATGTTCCAGGGGTCCCGACCAGGACCGACCGGAATGTTCACTGTGGGGGAAACAAAGGAGGAGAAGAAAGTTAAGGAGGAAGAAGAGAATGGGGAAAAAGAGAGTGAAAGCACACAGTGGACGGCAAAAGGGCAAGAGGGAGGAGAAAAGCCTAGCAACGTAAATGAAACAGAAATAAAAAAGGAGCAGGCCGACGACATGCCCTTAGGGAAAGTAGTGAAAAAGGAGGAAGGGGGGTTACATCCTATAACGGAACTACGAGAAGTGGTAAGGCAACAATTAAGGGCGGCTGAGGGGTATTCGAACCCAGCATACAGCCCACCACCATATACAGCTACAGGTGGTTACACGGGGGGGAGGCGACAAGTGCGGTAGGGCCAATTTATACGAAGATGCCCGCAAGGGAAGGAAAGACTAGTGAAGAACAAATTGCAGCCATAGGGCACGACGAGTGGGTAGCTGCGCAGGTGTTATTAAAATTGCGAGGGACATTAACAGGAGAAGAGAAGGAGGTAGTAAGAAAAATGAACGAGGACGATGAGAGTAAGAGCGAGATAAAAGGAGAAGGGGGAAAAGGAAGGAAGGGGAGCTGTTAAGAGAAGAGGAGGAGATTTTGGAGGAACGATTGGCGGAGTTAAGGAATGAGCAAAACGCCCTGATCAAACAGCTTGAGAGGGAGGAAAGAGAGAAAAGGAGAGAAAGGAAAGAAAGTAAGAATGAGTTGGAAAAAATGAGGGAACGAACTGAAGAACGAAAGAGGGAAGCTGAAAGGGTGAAGGCGGCAGCAGAAAGGGTATCTCGAGCAGCACAGCGCGACAAGAAAAGGGAGGAAGAAGAGAAAGAAAAGGAAATGGAAATATGGAAGAGGAAAATACTATCAGAAACCACAAAGAAATACGAGGAAGGGAGGGTAATAGAAAGCATATTAGAATAGGAAAGAGAAAGATGGGAAAGGAGGAGAGAGGAAGAAAGGATATTAGAAAAGATGAGTAGTGAAGTAATGGAGGAATTAAAAAAGAAAAGAGAGGAAATAGGTGGAGAAATAGTAGAGAAAAAAGAAGGGGAAAGAGGAGATAGGAGAGGGGAGAGTGGGATAAGGAAATATGTACGCAGGGACACAGAAGTAGCAACAACATCAGAACAAAGGGGAGCAATTGGTAAAGAAGAAGTGGGAGGAACGGATTTAATAGATTTAAAAACAGTGACGATTCGAGGGAAAAAGACAGATTGGGGGTTGTCGCTCCTGGATGATTTTTGCAGCAAGGAAGAAGAAGGAATGGAGAGAGAAGGAAGAAACGGGGAAAGGGAAAGCTTAGATAAATTGTACATCACCCGAACCAACAGGGAATCACCATGGGCTTGCAGAAGGAAGGAAGAACTGGGGGGAAGTGAGGAAGGAGAGCAAGGAATGGCGGGAAGGCAAACACATGCAGCTACACCCTCATCATCCCGTCCGACATGTCCACCTACACCCGCACCCGCCCCTCACGAACACACACCCTACGCCGGCAGGCTTAGAGATCTCCCTGGACGCAGGCAGGAAGAACGAACACACACGCCCACATCAAATAAAGGAAATAATAAACAAAGGGGAAGAGATGAAGGGGAAACAGCTATGAGCGGGGGAAATATGGACGTAACAGACGACGTAGACGACACAGAAGAAGAGGAGGGGTATACGGACTCAACACCGTGACACGCGGGGGGTCAGATAGGACACAACCTAATGCCACTTTTGGAGAGAGGAGGGGTTAGACCACAATACGTCCCTTGGAAGCATGCAGACAAGGAAAATATAAAGTGTAGGCTCCCATCACTAAGTGGAGGAGCGGGGAAATGGATATATGAGATGGAAAAACACACTGCAGGACAGAAAGTGGCAGTAGGAGACGTGAAGGGCCTACTAATATCAATATGAGGGGATGCAGCAGATGACATATGGAAGAGAGCGGGCTTCCCCGGGGTCACAATAACGAACACATCACACGACGGGGCACCATTTGCAAACTGCAGACATGCATTATGGCAAGCACTAAGGGTACAATACCCAGACACCTCAGACATAGGAGCAATTACATCACGCAAGATGCGTGAGAACGAAGATCCTGTTGATTATATCCAGGAAATTCAAGAGAAGTGGCGTATGGAAACTAGAGAGCAGTGGGACAAGACACCGGCAATATTTTATCATATACTAATACAAGGGCTCCCGGAGGCAGTGCAGAAACAATTGAAGAAAGTAGTGGGGATGGAAGCAAAGGCTTGGCCGGAAATACAACTGACGATAGTACATCATTGTAGGACGTGGCAAGAAAAGATGAAACAAAAGGAGGAAGATAGAAAAGCGGAAGAGGCTAAATTAGTGCAGAAAAAACTGACTAAGTACACGATGGAAGGTGCACTAATAACTACACCTACAACAATGACACCAAACCCCACGCAAGTAGTGGCCGCACAAGATCCCTCCCAAATACAATCACCACAAATTATAACACAACAGCTGCCACCACCCCCACCATACACGGCTAACATGGGAGGAGGATACTTGCCATCAGGAACTGGATATTATAATAACAACAGGGGACGGGGAGGGATGATGAGGGGGAGGGGATATGGCTATAATGCACAACAGCAAGGGGGAGGATTCAGAAGCTTCTACCCCACTGGGCAACCAGTATACCAGGATAATTCAGGAAGTTTCCCATGGCAGACCAGGGAACCACCTGTATGTTGGATTTGTGGAATGTTAGGACACATGTCACGCACATGTAGAATGAGACCCTCCACACCAGTGTGGGGGGAACAAGGACAACAAGGGCCTACAAGGGAACAGCAGAGTTACCAACAACAGCAGGGGCTGCCAAAGGGCAGCACGCAGCAACAGTTAGTAACACAACAACAGCCACAGACATATTCACTACCGCAACAACAGGTACCGATATCACAACAACACCAAGTGCAGCAAGTACAGCAGCCCACTCAAATACAGGACCATAAGGTAACCTCCACTAATACACAGCTACAGCAAACACAACTGGGAAGGGTGACTGTCCTAGGACACAACCCTTACACAGGAAGTGGTCAATCATTATACCCACAATAGGACAGCCCATAGACGTCCTTGGTGTGTCCCATCCTGTTGGTAACACCTAATAGTGCGGAGGAACCACGCATTGAGGTAACGATAGGTGACAAAAAATTATCATTCCTTGTTGATACTGGGGCAACCCGGTCTTGCATAAGGGAAGGTAAATTTAAGATGTCAGGTGAGGCCATGAACACCCAAGGATTCTCTGGGGCTAGGGGGTTGGTTCCCTTTACCGATAACATCTCCGTATCAATAGGGGATTATGACATGTCCGTCCCGCTCCTGTATTCAAGGGAGTCGCCAGTAAAAATACTTGGGAGAGACATAATGAGCAGGCTAAATATGACAATCTCCTTCACAGAGGACGGCATAATTTGTTCCACTCCAGGAATAAACATGCTCACTGCACGGCAAATTATGCAAGCATACTGTGGGCAGACAGTGACTCGGGCTGAGCCAGTAGATGGCGAACTGTTCCAGTACGGAACAGACATGGCATTCGCATGGATGCCAGGAATAGAAGGGAAGATCTGGAGGAGGCCAGCAGCCTATTTGTTCAGACCTGAGACACCAGCCAATGAACCGGAAGGGAAGGTGATTTCAGTGAGCATCGAGAGCATTATAGCGACTGCTGATTATATCGCAGTACATGCCCAAGACAGGGAAGGGAGAGCATGAAGAGCAGTGATAGCGCTGGCTGAGGGATGCAGGCTCACCCAGGTGTCCGATGAGGAGCTCTTTTCAGAAGACAAGGAAGAGGGTGAAATGGTATTTATGATGAGTGTAGATATATGGCTAAGAGTGACATACAAGCAAGTGGCACAGAAAATTGCCATGGCACTTGAAGCACCCGCATCTACCCCAGTTCCCTTTTACGAGGAAGATATGGCAAAAGTTCCAACATCACTGTGGACCACTAGTCCCTATGACGTGGGCTGCATAAAGAGTATCGGGGGAGTAAGAATAAAACTGAAAAAGGGTGCAATACTCCCTAGAGTGAAGCAATACCCACTATCAAAAGAGGCAGATGAGGGCATATACAAAACAATAATGGCCCTAATAAATAACGGCATACTGGTACCATCAGAATCACCATGTAACACGGCCGTGTACCCAGTGCGCAAAGCTAAAGGAGGGTCTTGGCATTTTATCCAGGACCTCAGGCCCTGAAAACAACATTGTGGAAGCAGAATACCCCATAGCAGTAAACCCGACCACAATATTATGTGGAATTCCAGCAGAGGCCTCACGGTTCACAGTGATTGACCTCAAAAATGCCTTTTTCTCAATACCCCTGCATCCAGATTCACAAGACTTGACAAGCTTCATATACAGAAACACAAAATGGAAACACACCAGGTTACCACAAGGGTACTGCGAGTCACCCTCAATTTTCAACAGAGTAATACAGATGGACTTGGGAAACGTTGAATTGGAAAGTACGGTGCTGCAATATGTTGACGACATAATAATTTGCAGCACAAGCGAGAAAAGGTGCAGGGAGGACTCATTGAAAATGCTGACAATATTGGCTGAAAAAGGTTACAAGGTAGACAAAGAAAAGTTACAGTACTGTCAGGAACAGGTATTATACATTGGTCAACTAATATCCCAACACGGAAGAAAGATTGCACCACAAAGAGCACAGGCTATATCAAACACGCCATTGCCACAAACAGTGAGGGAGCTGCAGCAGTTCCTGGGATTGTGCAACTACTGTAAAGCATGGGTTTTTGATTACAGCTCATACATAGGACCCCTACGTGAAGCATTGAGAGAAGCAAACAAAGGGGAGAAAAAATTGGGGTGGACAAGGGAAATGAAGGAAGCATTTGACGAGTTAAAAAACGGATATCAACTGCTCCGGTACTGGCCACCCCAGATTATGAACGACAGTTCCTTATCTTTTCACATTGCGACTCAGCAGTAATGAAAGCATTATTGGCTCAGAAAACAAGCATGGGATACAAGCCAATAGCGTTCTACAGCGGTCACTTGGACCCTGTTATGTTAGGTCATTTCCCTTGTGAACAAGGTCTTGCCGCAGCTGCCTTCGCGGTAGAGAAATCATCATCTATTACAATGGGGTGCCCAACCACACTATTCGTGGAGCATGCACTATTTGCAATATTGAACAAGCCTAAGTCCACACTGACCACACAGAGGGCGTCAGGTTATGAGATCATCTTATCTAGACCAGAACTATCTATTGTTAGATGCAGTACAGTTAACCCTGCAAGGTTTATAGCGGAAGTTATTGAGGAAGGTGATTATGCTCACGACTGTACGCAGACTACCGAAATGTACTCATGTACTAGAAAAGTTGAAGAGGATGCGCTCAATGGAGGAGAGCTCTTGTTCATTGATGGGTCATCAACAATAGACTGAAGTGATGGGATAAGGAGAACTGGGGCGCAGTTGTAAAAATGACAGAAGATTTGGTGTGTGTCCCGGTGAAATGTGTACAGCTACCACAGCATTATTCAGCTCAAGCAGCAGAATTGGTTGCACTGATCTTGGCGTTGAAGGAAAGCTTTGACAAAAGAGTTACTATATAATCTGATAGCGCGTATGTCACGCCAACTGTCCACTCGGGGTTGATAAAATGGCAGAGAAGGGGGTTTAGGAGAGCTGACGGCACACCAGTGCAACATGCTCTCTTGTTAGCTGAATTAATTGAAGTAATCAATAATCCCCAAGAAATAGCTTTGGTCAAATGTCCCGCACACACTAATGGAGAAGATGATATCTCAAAAGGGAATGAAACAGCAGACGCACATGCCAAACATGCGGCGTATTTTGGTGAAATATGGAACCCCCCAGAGTCAGAGAGAGGGAGAGGGAGGGGGATAGCTAAACAGATGTTGATGAAAGAAGGGTACACCCATCTCCCAGCCACACAGATAATGGAATTGCAGGCGGCCGCACCAATGGCAGAAAAGGAACTATGGGTAAAAAGAGGATGTACAATGTCGCCAACTGACGCACTATGGCGTCAGGGTAACACTGGAAAGATGGTCATGCCGTTGGCACAATTGAACACCGCCCTGGCCCAGCTCCATCACCCAGCTCATACAGGGAAGGAAGTTATTGCAGCACGAATTAGGGAAGACTGGTTCTGCCCCGAGTTAAATTCTCATGTAACAAATTTTATCAGCAATTGGCTTACATGCCAACAGTTTACGGCCGGTCACACTCTGCAAGTGATAAAAGGTACTATACCCCGGCCAGAGGGACCCTTCCTGCACATTCATATTGATTACGTTCATATGATCAATGTATGTCAAGGAAATAGGTATATGATTGTAGTGGTAGGCCCATTCTCCAGGTGGATTGAGGCAGGACCCTGCTCACATGCAGATGCGTTCAGAGCAGCTAAATTTCTAGTGAGGGAGGTTTTCCCCAGGTGGGGAGTGTGTGAAGTACTGCGGTCAGATAACAGCCCGCACTTCGCTAATGAAATGTTTCAGCACACCACGTCTTTGCTGGGCATTAAGCATACATTTGCGTGTGCATATCACCTGCAGGCCAACGGTATATGTGAACGCCTGAACGGCCTATTGAAAGAAGAAATAGCAAAGATACAGCAAACAACAAAGAAGAGCTGGTTGTATTGTCTTCCGCCAGCTCTATTTGAGCTAAGGAATAGGCCAGGGTCTGACCACCACCTCACTCCTCATGAGGTGGTGACAGGACGTCAAATGCGCCTTCCTCTAACACCTACATCAAGAGCATTCACAGATTATGAAAACACTGCAACTGTTCTTGGTGATGAAATGTACCAATATGTGTCTTCTTTGATTACTAGTGTAGCGTTTGCATCTCAACAGCTCGAGCGCACGCGGGGCGGGTCTAAGAGTTGTCAACAAGAAGACGCCGACAAAGAATTGGAAAAGGAAGGACTCAGCAAAATTGCTAAAGGTGACCACGTGCTACTCCGCAACTTCAATAGAAAGTGGAACAGCCCACGCTTTACTGGTCCTCATTTGGTAGAGGAGGTATCTACGAGAGCGGTGAAGTAGCAGGATAAGCGTGCTTGGAATCACCTACACGACGTGAAGATCTACAAACTCCAGACCTGCCCTAGCGTTACCGACAGGGCCATTGGAAGAACGACGACAGCATCGCCTACAGAGAAGGAGACGTCGACTACAGCTGACGACATTAGTGTCACTACACCCGATCACCCCCCAGAGTCCCCAGAGACAAGCACTGCATAGACACTGGACACTTGCCCACAGCCCATCCCATGGTCACGAGATCGAAAAGTAAACAGACTTCCGCCAATTGAGCCCCAAAACCCCTGCCCGCTAAGGTCACCCTCATTGAAGGACATTGTTTTGTGCACACACACACATGTAAACACTTGTATGTTTTCTCTTTTTCTTCTCTCGCACATGCAGGTACCGTGTGTAATTGAATTGTCAAGAAAATAAGTAACTAACAGCGTACATTGCCCAGGAGTAGATGCTACCCGCGGACGATAACTACCCTGAAGCCCTATCACACCAATTTGTATATCATATAAGAAGGCCAAAGTACCTAAAAAGAAGGAGGGTACGCGTCTATTACACCGTATTTGTTTTGGCCATAGAATAATCCTTTCCCCATCTTCACCAGCACTTACCTGCTCTAAGAGATAGATCACTTAGGTTGGCGTGGGAACAGCTCTTCACCTGGGCACTGAACGACTACTTGATAGGGAGGGCTTGATAACAACAACTAACCATAATAACAAGCGTATTGAGAATTTTCAGGCAGGCAACTTTAACGTCGCAAGAATAAGCTGCCGGACTGCAGCAAGGTAAGAGCAAATGCCGGTGAGACTAGCTTTTGTAATAAAAATGATAGGAGTGTTGGTCATCACTGGTCTATTGGCTGCCTCTGTATGGCAGAAAAGTTATGCTATCAATATTATGGCTGCACCCAAACCTAACGTACGCCCTCCCACGGCTGCAACAGGTGTTACGTCAGGTGGTACTAGCAACCCTCCGCATAAGGGAAGTAGAGTTAAACGCAGCACATACTCAGATAATAAGGGTATTGATAATTACATAACATATTCAGCACACGTCCCGAACAACATGTGGTACCAGCACATGACCCAAATAGGTAAGCAGACAACAGAAGACAGCTGTTATGTTTGCTCATTAATCCCATATGCCATGAGCGCTTCTCGAACATTCGTCGCCACAGAAATAGAAGAGAAGACGGCACGATGTATAGTATATCTGGCACTATTCCAAACGAGAGGGCGATTTCAAGGAACGGTGATGAGAATGGAGTGGAAAACGCGAGACACATATCCGTACGAAAACAATTTCCTCAAGTCATATTTGAGTTACCACAAGAGCAGTTTGCATGCTGAAGCGTTCAGATACATGACAAGTGGCCCTGAAAAGGGAGAAACGAAGAAAGTAACACTACAATACCTACCATGTGATTGGTACGCCACTGAAGTTCCTGGTACACAAGGCTGTTGGGAAAGGCCACTGGTAACAATAACAGGGAAGGTATACATGAACAATGAATGGGACATAGGAGTGGTCGGTAGCAACATGGTAACAAGAGAAAATATTACCACCATAAAGGAACACAATGACAGATGTTGGACGATATGGGGCAAGTACGTACCCATGCTGACATGGATGGAGAAGGATGAAGACCCAATGAGCATAATACCACTGACCGCGCCCAAGCTATGCTACCAACACAGAGGAGATGTGGAGGTGGGATACAACACCAACTGTGCAAGCGTGTTAGAGTTGCCAGAGGGGGGTGCAGGAACAGCAGTGTTAATGGATCACTACTGGGCTTGCGGAAATAAGGCATATCACCCCCTGCCCCCGTTGTGGAATGGTATATGCACAATGGTACACATCAATGTACCATCACTAGTGGTGCCCCAAAAACATGTGAACATGGCCAACTTCCCCAAAATGGATGAAGGGAACAAGAGGAAGAAGAGATCGGTACAATCACAGAGGGGTTGGACAACGACAACAACAACAATAATGTCCTGAACAGGAAAAAGAGACAAGGAGAACCTCTGACAGGAAACTACCTGTGGGGAAGGTCGGAAACAGCACTCACTTCTATCCCACCAGAACACAAATTATTTAACAGAGCCGCAATGTTCTTCTCGTCAATAATACACCCTGGACTACAAGTTTATGCAAATGCTAAATGGCTCCAGATAACCCGATGGGAACTGATGATGACCATTATTTCAACAGTAAACAGATTCAACGCAATAAAAGAGGAACTACGAGCGGTGAGGATGGTAGCACTACAGAACAGATATGTATTGGATCTCCTCACAGCGATGGAGGGAGGAGTTTGCGCAAAGATAGGTCAATCATGCTGCACATTTATTCCTGCTATCGATGCCGACAATGGTACACTCACCGAAGCAGTATCACAACTGGCCCAGATGCACTCCAAAATGATGGAGGAAAGTAAAGGAGTAAAGAAGGATGATAGCTGGTTTTCATTGTTATGGTCATGGATGCCATCATGGCTGTCGGACGGGCTGAAGATTATAGTTGGATGCATAATACTGGCTGGGGCTGCACTGATTATAATAAGGTTCTGGAAGGCCAGGAAGGCACGCACTACAGACGAAATGATCGAAATGGTTGGTATGCACCCCTTGATGCCAACTGATGGTGACCAGCACCCAGACACCATAATAAAGGAAAGAGAGAAACTGCGCAAACAGATCATCACCAACCACCTGGACCCAACATCCGTAAAGGTCGAAAACCCAATAAACCCAAGGAGCTACATCGGAAGATGGGTATACTGCAAACCGGGAGGAAGTTGTGTATATATGTATTGGTCATTTGAGGACCATGTCAACCACTACGGACACCTGGGAGGAGTAACTTAAATATGGAGAGTAAGAGGAGATAGAGAAAAGGATATGTTTGTTGTCGACAAGTCGACCAGAGGGGGGACTGAAGTGGGAGAATGGGAGAAAAGACTCCCCCCAATCTCCTCGCACCCCTGGCCTAGAGGATCACGGCCCAGACACCCGCCACGAGATGAATTTGTCTATCTACCAGACGACCAAATACCTTGGTACAAGAACATACGGATGTGCCCACCAGCCTGCCTGCCAGCCTGCCCTACTCAAGCCGACACCTGCGGCATGGATGAACTCGACTAAGCCCTTCAACAATAAGGACCTACATCGTTAGAGATGCCATGACGACCTAGCCAACTTTCAGAACACCCGTGCAACCATGCACACTGGACACCCCCACACCAATCCACACGAAGAACATACTCAGTGCTATGAGGTAGGTGACGGACACACCCACTGACGCGCATCTTTATTATTTTTCACATAGGTTCTCCGAAATGCAGAAACGCAAGACGCACAAAGCACTCGTTTACATGCTTGCTGACGCTTCTCCCGACCCTTGCATCGTGATGAAAATACAACGAAGACACGATTCTGCCTATGAAGCAATGTGACACCGCAACTTAAGTGCCATGCATTACACATCCCCACCTATGCACCAGGCCCAAGTAGGCCGCAAGCAAGAGCCTCCATGAACACTGGGCGAGCAAGAGTACAATTGCTGACCCTGCAGAACGAGCCCAGCGAGAACTGACAGCCAAGGGAGCAATGTTGCAACTCGTATGCTACCAGCCGACGCCAAGCAAAACCAGGCACGCAGAGGCAAATACAACTTTAAATGTGCAGAATTCTGTCTCAACCACGGTCTCTCCTCACGTGACCAAGCCAAACCTGACAGGGTGCCAGACCCACGAGGGAGAAGGCGCCTGGGTCCCACGTTTTGGGACACAGGCTGCAACAACGAAATGACCCAATGGACACCTACAGCAATGGGAATGGTCTGCTCTCAGGCATATGAGCAAATCCATGCATTGTCTGCACGAACACATAGTTACACATTGTTGCAAATGACAGGTACACCGCAAGCTGGGAACAACGATGGTCCCAGGCTGGGGGGCTTGCGAGTGGACCAATCAGAACATGGGGCACTCATCACTGACGCCACTAACATTAGCCAATCATTAGGGGTCTTTGTGTAACAATTTTCAAGTATCTAATAGAAGGGACAACCCAAGTATACCACCTGACTGACCCTTAACCACTAACAACTTTCCCTATACGTATGTTATACTAACCCCACCACTCGAGGAACCAATCCAGAGTTGCGATAGGTTTTTTGCTAACTTTCCCAGGTGACGCAAGTAGCGCGTCATACTGAGGCAAAAAGGGGCCTGCGAGCCCCACGAATTTCGAGAGTCTGGACGGACGCGTACGATCCTAGACCCATCCCTGCCGTTGTTCAATAAACAGCAGAACCACCTTGCTTCTTGTGTGTGTCTCATACTCATTTTTGGGATACGCGGGAGGAGTTGGGGCCTCCCAGCCCGGAGGTCCGCGGAAGGCCCAGCCGACCCCGGGAGAAACTCCCTGACAGTTCAATCTCCACAAATGATTTCCTCAAGTTTGAACCTTAGTAGAGAAGTCTGGGAAGACACAAATTTGCCCCCCTTGGTAGCCCAGTTGACCTTTTTCACGTGCCAGCTTCAAGACTGTGTCCCAGTCTAGAAAATTAAGTAGGCGAGCTATGATTGGCCTTGGGGGGTGAGGGGGGTTCCACCGGACGCTGCCCTGGGATCCTGTGAGCACGCTCAACAATGAATGTGGTGGAAAGGTGTGTCAGGTCCACCACCTCTTTCAGAAGATGTTCCATCAATAATTTCATAGAGCATGTATCCCCTGCCCCCTGTACCCCAACAATGCGAACATTATTTCTTCGAGACCTAAATTCAAGGTCCTCTTGCTTATCCAAAAGGGTCATCAGGTTTTTTCCAACTTTCTCCAACTCAGAACACATTGAGGTCACCCCGTCCTCCACCATCGATATTCGTATTCTGCATCCAGCCAGGCTCAATGCTTGTCCAAGCATGCTTTCATAGGGTCCACCTTACAGGTTAGGGAATCGGCTTTGGTGTACAAGATATGGATACCATCCTGTAACTGCAGAAACATTTCTTTAACATCTCCTGCCTCCACTACGGCCCCCTCAGAAGCTTCCTGGCCTTGTTCTCTCTCCTGTGGGGCAGGGCTGAAGTTCTCATCTTCTTGTTGGTTGTACCAATCTCAAAGGTAAGTTTAGTTTATGTCATGCCTACCCATGGCATGGGAGCAGGCCCTCTAAGACAAGGGGAGGTCAAGGTTAATAGTCAGGTCTTCAGGTCCCCTTGGCAGCAAATCCCTCTGGGCTTGCAAACGGCCAGGTACACCCGATCAAATTAGCAAAGGGGGCTTTCATGCTCCAGCTCTGTTATTTCGGTGTGGCAGCGGGGGAAACCAATAGGGGTTTGAGATTCTACTGCCACTGGTTTATTCTTGAGCCTGTGAACAACTCTTGCATCAAACGTTGTTCTGTCTGAGGCACCGGCCAGCCCCTCACCAACATGCCAGTACTCCTATTTGCTGGGTGGCTACAAATGTTCCCCCGCAAGGCCAGCCTGCCATCCAAGCCGCCCTGGCCTCTCACTTGGGGTCACTCGAACTCCACATGCCTCCATCTGATTGGGGTCCGAAGCCCTGTGATGGCAGGTCTAAGGGCAATGTGGATCCACAGCAGCGCGGTTGCCAGTCAGCCCCTGATTGCTCGTCCTCAGTCTCACCCAGGCCCACCTGCCACAAAGGGTGTCAGTGGCACTTCAGATCCCTGGCCGCGGCACACGAGCCTGAAGCTAACCCTTCAGGCAAACTCCAGGAGCAGGCGTCCTTCTTGCCACACAGGAGCAGATGGTCCAGGCCAAGGCACTGACTGTGCCTTTAGTCCCTGTGCCGCACCCTGCCAGGCCTACGCACAGCACCACCGATCAAAGCTAATCGAGTCGGGCCTGCCATCAGCTTCTCCTACTAGGTACGGTCTCCCCCTGGTAGAGCCTCCAGACCCAGGCCTCTCTGCAAAATGGAGAGAGCTCCTCCTCCCAGGCATCTTGCAACAGATGATGCTGTATCAAGTGTCTGGTGACAGTATGGCCCAGCTCCTGCTCCCCAAAGGCCATCCACTAAAACCAGCAAAACCTGCTGTCAGGCGCCAAAAGGTTTCCAGTTGAGATTATTAATTCAGAATGTTAAGAAGGTGATACGAGAGTTCCCATATGAGCAGCCATCTTGGTTGGGCCCTGGATCCCCCCCTCCAGGCACCCCGCAAACCCCCCTGCCCCTCCAGTGAGTGCATTATAAATGTAAAAGTGCAATAAGAATGATTTATATCCACTTAAGTAGCTTTTCCTGCTTGCCAACTGTGCATGGAATTAACATTGTTAATATACCTGTATGAGAGACAGTGGCTGTTCTTGGGGGTGTGTGTGCGTGCGTGCGTGTGTGTGTGTGTGTGTGTTGGTGAATTGTCCCGGGGTGCTGTTGTTTTTTCACATCAGCGGGCACAGATGTTGTTTTCTCAGTACTCTTGGCAGTTATTCTGAATTGTAATTGATTTCTTTGTAACAAAAGAAGACATTTTTATGATGTTGCATTTATGGGCATGGAAAGATGTGGATGTGTATAAATACATATTTTTATTAACATGTGACTACATTTATTTGTGTCCTTTATTTTTGAGTGCTCAACGTGTGTTATAATACCTCCAGTGGCAATATTGTCTGACCAAGTGGCGATATCGGTAGTTCCGTTTGCCGGTGTTCTGGCGGATTTGCTGCTGGAATACAGGCAAACTCATAATGACCCCCATTGTGTTAGATGGCTGCACAAAGAAAGGGTTGTAGTAACAAGTCTTTGGGACAGAGGAACGTCATATTCTCGTTAAAAAAACGGTAGAAATGATTGTATGGATTGTGATTTCGGGAATACAAAGTTTACTGAGCAATATCTGTACTGTGATCTGAAATATGGTTCAGAGTGGTTTGGACCTAGTGTGAGAGGTGGGGTTCAGAGCTTGAGCTAAGATTTTGAAGAGGGGGAATTTTGCTCCATATTTTGTGTTGGAGATAAAATGTACACATTTTTATTCAGGGAGTAACTTACAATAAGCATGTTTTGTAGTTGGGTATGAATATATATATATAGGTGGGGGAAACACGAGGGAGACACGGGGCATGAGCGGAGGGGGGGCAACAGGAGAGAGACACGGGGCATGAGCGAGGGGGTGGGGAGGTACACGAGGTAGACACAGGGCATGAGCGGGGGGTGGGGGAACACGAGGGAGACACGGGGCATGAGTGGGGGGTGGGTGTAACACGAGGGAGACACGGGGCATAAGCGGGGGGTGGGGGGAACAGGATGGAGACACGGGGCATGAGCGGGGGGTGGGAGGGTAACACAAGGGAGACACAGGGCATGAGCGGGTGGTGGGTGGTACAGGAGGGAGACACAGGGCATGAGCGGGGGTGGGGGGTGGAGGGGAAAAGGAGGGAGACACGGGGCATGAGCGGGGGTGGGGCGGAACAGGGGAGACACGGGGCATGAGCGGCGGGTGGGGGGGAAAGGAGGGGGACATGGGGCATGAGCGGGGGGTGGGGGGAAAAGGAGGGAGACACGGGGTATGAGCGGGGGTGGGGGGAACAGGGGAAACACGGGGCATGAGCGGGGGGTGGAGGGGAACGGGAGGGAGAAACGGGGCATGAGCGGGGGGTGGGGGAACAGGGCACACACGGGGCATGAGCGGTGGGCGGGGGGGAACAGGGGAGACACTGGGCATGAGCTAGGGGTGGGGGGGAAGGAGGGAGACACGGGGCATGAGCGGGGGTAGGGGGGAATGGGGGAGACACAGGGCAAGAGCGGGGGGTGGGGGGAATAGGGGAAACACGGGGCATGAGCGGGGGTGGGGGGAACAGGGGAGACACGGGGCATGAGTGTGGGGTGGGCGGGAACGGGAGGGTGACACGGAGCATGAGCGGCAGGTGGGGGGAACGAGAGGGAGACACGGGCCATGAGCGGGGGGTGGGGGGAACAGGAGAGAGACACGGGGCATGATCGGGGGGTGGGGGAAAAGGAGGGAGACACGGGGCATGAGCGGGGGGGAACAGGGGAGACACAGGGCATGAGTGGGGGGTGGGGGGGAACAGGGGAGTCATGGGCCATGAGCAGGGGGTGGGGGGAACAGGAGGGCAGGAGGGAGACACGGGGCATGAGTGGGGGGTGGGGGGAACAGGGGAAACACGGGCATGAGCGGGGGGTGGAGGGGAACGGGAGGGAGACACGGGGCATGAGCGGGGGGTGGGGGGAACAGGGCACACACGGGGCATGAGCGGTGGGTGGGGGGGAACAGGGGAGACACTGGGCATGAGCTCTGGGGGTGGGGGATAAAGGAGGGAGACACGGGGCATGAGCGGGGGGTGGGGGGGAACGGGGGAGACACGGGGCATGAGCGGGGGGTGGGGGGAATAGGGGAGACATGGGGCATGAGCGGGGGTGGGGGGAACAGGGGAGACACGGGGCATGAGCGGGGGGTGGGGGGAACAGGAGGGTGACACGGAGCATGAGCGGTGGGTGAGGGGAACGGGAGGGAGACACGGGCCATGAGCGGGGGGTGGGGGGAACAGGAGAGAGACACAGGGCATGATCGGGGGGTGGGGGGAATGGGAGAGAGACACGGGCCATGAGCGGGGGGGGTGGGGGAACGGGAGAGAGACACGGGCCATGAGCGGGTGTGGGGGGAATGGGAGAGAGACAAGGGGCTTGAGCGGGGGGTGGGGGGAGTGGGGGGGAGACACAGGGCATGAGCAGGGGGTGGAGGGAACGGGAGGAAGACACAGAGCTTACTATGCAGCGCTCTGATGCAAACGATAAACAAAGATGGCGGGCGTCTCTCACAATATGACGCACTGCACACTTCACCGCAGCCAATAGGAAAGCACGTCGTATGTCCGCGGACGTCACGCAAGCCGCTTGCCCAATCCCCATCCTGTCAACGGAGCGAACAGGGAAGTGTGTAAGCGGACACAGATATCACAAATTTTTTTCACTTTCATTTTTGTCATTTTTTAAAAAAAAACTACTAGACGGATTTACACCAAATAAAAAAAGAAAGCACGCTTTCGGGACCAAGGCGCCGCTCCCGCTGCAAATTTGGTGTAAATCCGTCCAGCGGTTTGGGCTGTAGGCGTGATCAAAGTTTTTTCCCATTATGTCTATCGGAAAAAAAGAAGTTTTGGGACTCCCCCTATAACTTTGCCCCCCCTGGACCAAACCTCACCAAACTTTGCAAAGTTTGCTAAGATTTCGTCCAGGGGGAGCGAAGTTATAAGCCGCCCAAAAAGTGCTCTTCCTATGGAAACAGCAACTTAATCATAGCCATGTAATATATGTATATAAGTCTGAAAAAGGTTTCTTTTTGTAATATATACTAGTAATACAGGCAAATTCAAAGATGCATTTCTACCTCAAAGTTTCTCGTAAGATGGGGCAGTAATAACATTAGCCTTCCTGTGATGCAGCTCTGGGATCACAGGAAGGACCACAGGTCCACATACATCTGTGGAGCTGTGTATGGGTAAAATATTTCTATTTTTTGCATGAGGTATTTCCCTGTTTTGGGGTTTAAAAAGGACTGCTATGCGTTTTTGCGTTGGACTAGCAGGGGTATGAAATAGGAATTTAAAGCGTTCAATAAAAATGACACCGTTTAATATTCAGCATTGGTAATGTGTTGACCAGCTAAGGTGGCACTGGCAACTTACTTTTACATAGGGGCCTGATTTACAAAGCATTTTTGAATGGGATTTTCACTTTTGTAAAAAGGGCCAATAGACATTTGTGAATTTGTGCCTCCAAAGGGAGGGGCCAAAATCTACTCAGTCAAAGAGAACTAGCTTCCTTTCTTCAACTCCACAGAGGTAGTCCTGGCTAAGGCGTAAATATCATAATCTTTGCACTCAGCATGCCACTGGAGACACCAAGCAATTTTCATATTAATATCATATACTGTGGATTACAATCTGAAGAGGTCTCCTGATTCCAGGAATATAGAGCGCCATGCAGCACTGTACAATAATGTTAGATACTGCATCTTGTAAAGAGCCTTTGTTGTTAATGTCAGGGAATGTTGATGATAATGCGAAGCAGTCTACCAGCTCTAGGCATAGGGCCTTATTTACATGAAAAAGCGCAAAGGGCGCACAAAAGTGTAAACGCGTGTGCTAAGATTGCGCGGCGCAAACACATTACGTGAGGAGGAGATTTATAGAAATAAGTGCAGGTAGCAACCTGCAGTGCAAAAAAAGTAGGTTTGCATCTGACACGCCCACAACACGCCCCCAGTGCAAACCAAAGTTATGCTGTAGAAGACTTTTTGCATGCAATGTGAACTGTGTCAATAGATGCAGCAATAATGAAAAAAAAGGCACGATGATTACTCAAAAGTAATCACCATTACTTCCACCTACACCAGCCATTCCTAGTCCCAGTAGTGCTACAAATCCGTGCACCCCAAATGGAAAGTGCACCTACACCCACTATTCCTTGTCCCTGTACACCCACCAATTTGAGCTCCCCAAATGTAAAGTGAACCTACACCCACTATTCCTGATCCCTGTACAGCCACGCATCTGTGCACTCCAAATGCAAAGCGATCCTACATCCACTATTCGTACTCCTTGTGCGTACACCAATCTGCATGCCCCAAATGCAAAGTGCATGTACTCCTACTATTCATAATCCCTGTATTACCAGCAATCTGCAGCCCACACAGATAACTCCACACCTACTCTTTCTCCTTTCAGTACTAGCAAAAATAAGGTGCACCCATAATCCTCTGGACTCTGCACTCATACTTCCCCTTCAAAGTACTATCACCAACAAGGTGCACTCCTAATCCTCAGGACTCTGCACCAACTCTTCCCTCTCAAAGTACTTGCACCAACAAGGTGCCCCCCTAATCCTCAGGACTCCACGCCCATTCTTCCCCCTCAAAGTACTTGCACCAACAAGGTGCACACCTAATACTCAGGACTCTACACCCACTCTCCGACCTCTTTTGAAAAAAATAGGACATTACACTGAGCACTGCTGTTGCACTAAACTGGACTCAGAGGCACATCAGTAGGTCTGATGCACTCCCAGTGCACTACACAAGACACCACATCTTGCTAACTGTTGAATGCATGTATCCTCCTGTTCCCTTGTAGACAGGAACATAATCATTGCCCTGCAAAACAACTACAATACTTGTGCTCTTTACACAGCTAAGTCACAGCTCACATCAAGACTGTCCATGACAGAAGAAAGATCAGTACCCCAACCACTCCGAAGGAACATTAAGAGTGACCAGTGCTGTGGACCATGATCATCCAATATGCAACAGAACGTCTGTTCTCGAGTCATACTAAATACCTCCAAGCAACCTGGAGAGCTAGATCAGCTGAAGCTCCACGTTCACCCACAGCAAAGTCGTCGCTCTGTGTTCCATGCATCTTGAACAATAGTGAATCTGCCAGTGCAGGTATCTGCATCCCTCCAAGCAGCAAAACTATTGCACATACTGTTATGCAGCATTACACTGATTTGTGTCCTTGCCAACCATGTCACTATCCATCAAACAATGAACTGCACAACAGTGGACACAAACCGATCTCTGGATGGACATTCATTCACCCGAACCGGAGGTCACCAGCATGGCTGTGCACAGCTGCCTGAGAACTGCAGCCTCATTGCTTACACCTCGATGCACCCTTCAGCACCACTTCATGACTGCTGCCAGCAGCAAAAGCCTGACCTGGTGTGACCTAGATTGAAGCACACTTATGATCAGCCTGATCTGCATCACCTGAGCTGGTGAACCCCTACTGCAAAGAGCACCCGCATTTGCCCCTGCTCAACATCTATTTGCTGCCATGGTCTACATGAACGTCCATGCACGGCTGAGCCTGATCTGTTACCTTTAACCTCCTAACCTCACTCTGGTGTGTCAGTACACCAAGAAACGAATACAGGTAATGTGACACTGAACTGCCCCCACAGTTGGGCCATACACACTGGTTAGGTCATGACTTCACATGTGTTCAAGCAAACACACTTTAAATGTAAGTACCTTACCTACCAGCCCTGGAACTCTAGTCAAAGTACTACTTACTCAAGACGGTTGCATCTTCTCTGTCCCGTTCTTTGGGGTGGGATTGTCTAGTAATGACTTTTGGCTAAATCCGAAAATGTTGTTTAAAAATAAAGCAATCATATTTTTTTGATTATAAGTCTGATTGGGCATTCCCTTCATTTTTGACTGTGATACTGTGTGGTTTGGGTCACTACAGGTTCACATTCACACCCCTCATGAGAGAATAGCCTTTCCTTGGCCTGCGTTACCAGAAAAGGTGAAGGAGGGATATCAACTGATGTCCCTGTTGGAGGGCGGACTTGCCCGTTTAACAACTACTCACCCTTGTATGATAGGGGTACAATACTAGTCTAGACAGCCGTGTCTCCCATGATGTTCACAATGTACACATCACTAACTCACTTCCTCCGAAGGCACTTGTGCTGATATCTCCATGCAATCACCTGTTGCACATGTTGAGCTCGGAGCACCCTTAGGCACACACACATCGGCCCAACAAATGTCAGAGCGATGTGTTGGGTATTACACATGCATTGTTTGCCACTCTGGTCAAATACACATCATGGAAGGAAAAGGGTAGCACATTGAATCTGAACACATTCACAGGATATGTGACCCTCATATTGCCACAGCCCACATGCCTTGTGGAATGGCAATGTCATATACATGTACATGCAAGTTGAGAAGGCACAACAAATCTATCATGATAGCACACATTGACAGTCATCACAACCTACTACTCTCCAGGTAGGTTAATGCAGCCAGGTAAATAAAGCTCCTACCTTACAATACTCCCATATCCCTGCCACAGACCACATTTTATTAAGCACCTGCACAAGTGTGTACCTGTCCTCATCTGCATATGGTCAAGGAGGGTCTTCTGTAAATACATGAGTCTTACAATGTCATTAAGTATCAACCTATTTTGCTATAGGGGTTCAGCATTGTAAGACTGATAATTGATAGGGTATGTTTAATGTACCATTATATCACTTCCATGCCATTATATCCAAGGAAAAGGTGATGTGGAAGAGTGAGCTGTGGGTGAATATCAGATAACGTACTACTGCATTTGGTGGAAAATCCAGAATCATGGTCCCAGGTAGGATGCACACATGCAGAACCTGTCTGACAATGTACATAGATGATCACTTGTGCAATTGATATAACCTGTCAATGCACCCCACAACAGCCACTACCTCTGTTTAGATATCAGGGGCTACACACTCCGTGCAGTCAGTCATGTCATGAAGAAAAACACACATCGGTTGGAATTTCACAGCAAAAATATTCCCTAGGCAGAGCTCTTTCCACTTTTCAACACCTCAATGTCTGTGCATGGTGCCAACCAGAGGTTCCCACGTACCAGATCCTAAACTCTGGCTTAGCCTACACATCTCAGGAGTATGCATTACTTACATGATACAGTGTGAGGGCAACTCTGCAGAGTGTGCATGCATACCAGTGGATGAAGGATACGATTTTATAAACATAGTGGAGCATGTACAAGGAGTGCAACTTCCCATCTGTGAATGGCCATGAGAGTAAATCAATTAGAGGACAACGCATCTCATGAAGAATACCACATCCCACCCTCGTAAGTCACTCATTAAAGTAAACTTAAATTACTCCACACATCTGTGTAAGTGGATGATGTGCAGGGTGGAACAGCTGTTGAGAGAAGAATATATATACACCATCACAGTATAACAACTATCACATGTCACAGACTGTTTTGCATTTAGATTGCAACGTCAGTTGTCACAGTGTGTGTACTTGGCTCAACTTTGCACTAAGGCACAATTACATAGCACAGACATTCACATAACATATACTGAGCAAGACAGTATCCATCACAGTGAATTGTGACAACATCACCGAGGCGTCAACTCCCTCACTAGCAACATCACAATGCACACAACCCCTGTAAGTCACACAAGACATTTGTAATGCCTTTAAAAATCAAAACATCATCCATAAAATGCATACTTAGATCCAACACACAAGGAGATCCCCGTATGAGCAGTGGGGTCATTCACAACAGCCACATCTGCCGGTCACATGTGTTTTCATTGCAACATTCATGGGTACTGCAAGGTACAGCTGGTATCGGACAACATAGAAAACATCCCTACATCCAACATGAATGACCACATGACCATGTGTTTAAAGAATGCAATGTATGACAACCTTGACTACCATAACGATGAACTACAATGAGAGACCGACACCCTTACACAAATACAGGTAAATAGAGACACGCATGACAGTATGCATACAACAAAACACACCTACTTATCCAATGCACATGCATCGACTACATGAATGAAGAAGGTCAAATGGACCAAAATTACATATGTTGAGTCAAATGTGCATGACTGTGAGTCTGACAACTGCATTCAGCACACAGTGTATGTCGGCAATATGCACATGTAACACATATTCATGGCTGCATAGTCACCGGATGCATGGCCATATGCTGCACATGAACTTCTCAATTGAAAACTATGAGATGCTGAGTGTGTACTATCAATTCGTGACAAGCATACCACGTGAGGAAGCTGAATCCAATTATCACAACAGCCTAGTGTGACATGCAAAACAAAAGATGAATGCAGACAGACATCAAAATGGCATCAAAATGCATGAGTCCAGCACTCCTTTCAGGCGATGTTTCACCAATAATTCCACAGAGCACATATCCCCTGCCCCCCAACAATGTGAATAGTATTCCTTTGAGACCAAGATTCAAGGTACTCTTCCTTATCCGAAAGGATCATCAGGGTTTTCTTAACTCTCTCCATCTCCGAGGACATTGAGGTCATCTCGTCTACCACCATCGATATTAGCTCCTCCACTGCATCCAGCCATGCTCCATGCTTGTCCAAGTACTCTTTCATATGGTCCACCTTGCAGGTTAGGGAATCGGCTTTCGTGTCCAAGGTATGATACCCACCTGTAACTGCAGAAACATTTCTTTATCATCCCCCGCATCCATCACGGCACCCTCAGAGGCTTCCTGGCTTAGTCCTCTCTCCTGTGTGGCGGGGGTCAAAGTACTCATCTTTTTCTTGGTTGTTCTGGTCTCAAAAGTTTGGTTTGTGAAGTGTATACCCTGGGCCGTCTAAGGCAAGGAGAGGTTAAGGTAAATAGTCAGGTCTTCAGGTCACCTTAGGAACAAATCCCTTTGGGCTTGCACATGGCAAGGTACGCCTGATCGGATCATCAAAGGGGGCTCTCATGTTTCGGCTGTAATTTCAGTGTGGCAGCGGGGGAACCAACAGAGGGCAGGGGTTTCAGATTCTACTGCCACTGATTTATTCTTGAGCCTGTGAACAACTCCTGCCCCAAAGATTGTTCTTCCTGAGGCACTGAGCAGCCTCCCCACCAACAGGCCAGGAATCCTAAATGCTGAGTGCCCACAAATGTTCCTCCGTAAGCCCAGCCTGCAGTCTGAGCCTCCCGACCTCTCGCCTGTGGTCGCTCGATCTCCACATGCTTCTCTGTGATTGGGGTCCGAACCCCCGTGATGGCAGGTCTAAGGGCAATGTGGATGCGCAGTGGGACGGCCAGCCAGTCACCTCCCTGATTGCTCCGCCTCTGTCTCACCTAGGCCCGAACAGTTTGAAAGGGTGTTAGTGGCACTTCAAATCCCTGGCCGCGGCATAAGAACCTGAAGTTAACCCTTGCAGCCAAACTCCAGGAGCAGGTCTCCTTCTTATCACAAGGGAGTGAACTGTCTGGTCCAAGGCATTGACTGTACCTCTAGTTCCTGTGCTGCACCCTGCTAGGCCTATGCAAGCCGACGGGGACAAAAGCTAATCAAGTCAGACCCGCTGTCAGCTTCTATTACTAGGTACAGTCTAACCAGGCAGAGCCTCCAGGCCCACCTGCCTCTGCAAAATGGAGTAAACTCCTCCTCCCAGGCATCATGCAATGGCTGATGCCATATCAAGTGTCCAGTGACAGTTGTGATGAATCCAGCAGAGTCATCACAGAATCCCAGCCTAAAGTCTCTTCCCATGTGGCCAGGGGAAGGCAGAGGATACCTTATCCAATCCCAGGGGGCGGTGTCAGGGGGAAGGATAACATGGGAGGAAAAGGCTCTTATGGGAATGTGGTGCCTCTGTCAGGGGAGACATAGGATTTGTCCTCTTCTGAGGAGGAGGGTTCCGAATTCCTGAGTATTTGATGGCATGTATTCTTCGGTCCTCTAGCTCCAACTCTCTGCAGGTCAAATGCTTCTCCAAACAGAGAGTGGGAGGTAGAACCTTTTACTCGGCAGGAGCCTCCATCTGGAATGGCCTCCCTCCCCCCTCAGGCTTGAACCAGATCGTCCTAGGTTCGGGGAAACTTCTCAAGACCTTCCTTTTCTCCTCCTCCTTCTTTCTCTCCCTCCTGTGCTAATGTCCCTCTGCCACTGCGACTGGTGCCTGGTCCCCAGTGAGTCTAAGAGGGGCCAGGCCGTCCTTGACCAGGACCCCCTCTGCATCCCTACCAGCACCTGCCCCCAGGAACACTTCCTAGACTAACCTGAATCTGCCCCCCCCCCCCCATTCCTTGCACTTCTCCCTTTCCCTCTTCCCCTGCACTTCCCTTTGTGGCTCCCCTCAGCACTTGCTCAGTCCCCTTGGCCTCTCATATCTGAATTATAGGAATTTGGCTCCATTTAAATATTTTTTTCATGTCAGGACACTTTTGTGTGCATTGTGATTATACTGCCCCAGTCCTGTACAGAGTAGGGGCACACCTTTCAGTATGATAGTTCTAATGACCCAGACCTGAGCAGGACCTTTAAATATTTAAATGCCTGTCAGGTAAATGTCTGTAAACAGCCATGGAAGAAGCAGCAGCAGGAGGTAGCAGAGGCTGAAGCTGCCACATTGTGCCATTTGTGGGACACTATGTGAGGAAAGTGGCAGAGGTCAGAGATCCAGACCAATGAAGAGGACGTGCAGTGGAAAGCTGTGAGAAGACCGGCTGTCCCAGAGGAGAGAGAAGCTCTCTGTGTCCTGCCTTGTACTCCGGTGAAATGTTCTGACCGGAGCGCGTATGGAGGAGCGAGTGCTCCACTGACAGCCAGCGTGGCCGGAGAAAAGTTTCCTGAAGCTGTCAAATGTTGGAAAGGCCTGACATGGGAAAAAGTAGAAACAGCGAGTCCAACTGATATGCTAGGTCATACCGGTGAGTTGGCTTATTAGAGGTAACCCCGGGGCATTTCGAAACCGCTGGGCATACAAAGACCTTCGGAATACCAAACTGCTACATTGAAGCGGACAGGAGAATATTGTAACATACATTGCCAAAGCCAAAAGCGGGGCAATAGCTAAGCAGAACGAATGTAAACTCCCAAAGGGGAGATATCGAATCAGAGGATATATTAACTCACATTGTCCAAGCCAAAAGAGGACTATAAACAAGCACAGCGAATACCATTTTCCAAAAGAGGGACATCCAATAAAGGAACAGTGTAACCTGCATTGCTAAAATCAAAGAAAGCTGAAAGTAACACCAAGGCAATTTGAATGTAGCAGTCCCAGATACCCTCTGGAAGAAAGTTGTAACATATACTGCTATAGCAAGTAGGTTGCACAGAAATAAATCAAATACAGCAGGAGAAAAGCCCTCCTTGTTGAAGGAATCAAGGGCGAGCAAAGTGTGACCTGCATTGCCTAAGGCAAATAGATCAATGTGAGAATCATTGTCCTTGTATACAGCATGTACGTGAAAGAAGCTGTCCAATTGTGCTGAAAGTCAAAAGACTTACCCAAGAAGCTGCTGTTGTTTCAACTGTCCCCATTGAAGATTTAAGTGTGGAAAGTTTAGAAGAGACCTCACCACAGAGTACAAATCATAGTAGTAGGCGCTTTATCCTAGCAGGCGAGTACACCAGGAAAGGGACACATAGTGGTTAGTCCTGGCAGGCGAGTGGACCAGGAAGAAGATTTGAAGTACTGTGACTATGGTAGAAGACTGTGAAGGATGTGGTAGAAAAGAGGTGGCAACTCCACTACTGTGTTTTGATAAACTGTTGTATAACCATCCTGACTGAAGTATAACTTTCTGAATGAACCATCCCAATTACAGTGTTGCTTATGAAGAAGAAAGGCAATGTGATAGAAAGTGATTGATCTTTGAGAAAATATCTCTTTACACTGGCTTTTCAACTTGATATATGGAAAGTCGTTTGTGGTTCGCCAAGCTGAATGTTGTGACAACTTTAACAATTGCCTTAAGAGTAAGAAACCTTGGTAGTCACTTTGGTAAGTGAAGGAAATACTGGATGAAAAGAATTGTATATTCTACTTGAAGTGAAACTTGGCTAGTGAAAAGAACGTTTCTACAATTCAACTTTGGTTTAAAACATCCTGAATTGATCCAGGGGAAGGGGATCCAATCCTGGGCTCAAGGATTCCTGTTTTCTTTCTGGTTCAATTTATATGCTACTTTATGAAGTTGAAACCACCATATAATTCCTGAATTCCTGTATGCTTTTTGTTGGATGTATTAGTGTGAGGGAGAGACATTATTTGGACACCAGGTCATTTTCCTTTAGTCATGGTTTATAAAGCTAGAGAAAGTTACGCATTTGTCGCACCCGTTATTATTTAATAAATGGCAACTTGTGAGAGAAATCCACCCATGTGTCTGTCTCCGATGTCAGAATCATCACACAGTATGGCATGTCCCCTCTTCCCTGAAGGACCTCCTCATTCCCAGGGATTGAATCCAGCAATACCTGCTGGCAGGCACCTAAAGGGTGTTCGTTGAAGGATGATTCATTCAGAATATTAAGAAGGTGATACACAAGCTCACATATGAGCCACCATCTTGAGTGGGCTCTCGAGTGTACCCCACCTCCCCGAGCGAGTGCATTATAAATGTAAAATTGCAAAAAAAAATATTTTTATCCACTTAATTAGCTTCTAAGGACAGCCAACTGTGCAGGGAATTAAAATAGTTAATACACCTCTGTGAGAGACAGTGGCCGTCCCTTAGCTGTGTGTGTGTGTGTGTGCGTGTGTGTGTGTTTTGCACATACACGCACATCACCTACATATATGCCAATGGATTTGCTCGATTGGCACAGTTTTTATAGATGTAAATGCTACACTTGGTGGAGCTGAACGGTTTGGTGAATTGTCCTGGGGTGCTGCTGTTTTTTCACATCAGTGGGTCCAGATGTTGTTTTCCCAGTAATCTTGGCAGTTATGTTATTCTGAACTGTAAATGATTTCTTTGTAACACAATTAGACATTTTTATGATGATGTATTTATGTGCATGGAAAGATTTGTATGCCTGTAAATACATATTTTTATGAACATGTGACTACATTTATTCGCGTCCTTTATTTTTGAGTTCTCAGTGTGTTTTTGTGTAGTGTATTGGACACATTGAGGCTCATTATGAGTCTGGTGGTGGTGAAAGTGGAGGTAATATGACCTCATTTTTTCCCAAACCGCCAAGCTAAAAGTTTGCCGGAATGACCACTGGCGGTATTACCGGATGTATGAGCAGCAATTTTTTGGAGGTAAAGTGGAGTATATACCTTTCCCACCGCCAGTAGTGCTACAAATCTGTGTGCCCCAAATGCAAAGTGCACCTACACCCACTATTCCTGAACAGTACTAGCACCAACAAGGTGCACCCCTAAACCTCAGGGCTCTTCACCCACTCCTTCCCTTCAAACTATTAGCAATAGCAAGCTGCACCCCTAATCCTCAGGACTCCGCCACCACTCTTTCCCCTCAAAGTGCTTGCACCAACAAGGTGTCCCCTTAATCATCAGGACTCCACACTCACACTTCCCCCTCAAAGTTCTTGAACCAACAAAGTAAACCCCTCATCCTCAGGACTTCGCACCCACTCTGCCCCTCAAAGTACTTGCACCTAAAAGGTGCACACCTAATCCTCAGGACTCTCTACCCACTCTCCCACCTCTCATGAAAAAATAAGGATATTACACTGAGCACTTCCATTGCACTAAGCTTGACTCAGGGGCATGTCAGTATGTCTGATACACTCCCACAGCACAATACAAGATAAAAATCTTGCTCACTGTTGAATGCATGTGTCCTCCTGTTCCTTTGCAGTCAGGAACGCAACTGTTACCGCGCAAAACAATTGCCGTACTTTATTTATGTTTTTTTTATTTTTATAACACACCTAATACCATACCTGAGTTTGGTTTCTAAGCGCAGATCCAGGATTCAAACCTCTTTTGCTCTGTGTGGTCTTGCTTCCAAGATCAGGGCATTGCCCCTGTGCTATCCTCTGTTTGCTTGTACACTTTACACATATAAGTCACAGCTGATATCAAGACTGTCTATAACAGAAGAAAGAGCTGTACCCCAACCACTCCTGCCAAACACTGAGAGTAGCCAGTGTTGTGCACCATGATCAATCAATATGGAAGGGATCATCTGTACCAGAAGAGCACACCCTGAAGTGAAGCAGCCTGTTCTCGTGTCCATTGCAAAAGCCTCGAAGCAACCGAGAGAGCGAGATCCGCTGAAGCTCCCTGTTCACCCGCAGCAAAGTAGTCGCTCTGTGTTCCATGCATCTTGAACAATAGTGAATGCACCAGTGCAGGTATCTGCATCCCCCAACCAGCGAAGATATTGCACATAATGTTATCCAGATTTACACTTATTTGTGTCCTTGCCAAGCATATCACTGCCCAGGACACAAGCAACTGCACAACAGTGTACTCAAATCGGATCTCTGGAGGGACACTCACCAACTCAAACCGGAGGTCACCAGCAAGGCTCTGCACTGCTGCCTGAGAACTGCAGCTTCATTGCTTGCACCTCAACACACCCTTCAGCATTGCTTCACGACTGTTGCCAGCGGCAAAAGCCTGACTTGGTGTGGCCTAGATTGAAGGGCACTTGGGACTGGCCTGGACCTCTACTGCAAGGAGCATCCGCATTTGCCACTGCTCAACACCCACTTGCTGCCAAGCCTCCATGAACATTCATGCATGACTGAACATGATCTGTTACCATTAACGTTGTAACCTGGCTCCCATGTGTCAGTACACCAAGAACCAAATCCAGGCACTGTGACACTGAACTGCCCCCATGTGCCGTTTTGACCCTTCAGACTGGTTAGGTCATGATTGCACAAGCAAAACAACTTTAAATTTAAGTACCTTACCTACCAGCCGTGGAACCCTACTTGAGGTGCTACTTACTCAAGTCTGTTGCATCTTCTCTGTCCTGTTCTTTGGGGTAGGATTGTCTAGTCGCCACTTTTAATTGAAATCGAAAATGTTTAAAAATAAAGTGATCATATTTTTCAATAAAAACCTGATTGGGCATTCCCTTTATTTTGGACTGTGAATACTGTGTTGTTTGGATCACTACAAGTTCGCATTCACAACCCTCATGAGAGAATAGCCTCCCTTTGGCCCGCGTTACCAGAAAATTTGAAGGAGGGATATCAATTGATTGTCCCTGTTGTGAGGGCATACTTGCCTGTTTCACCACTCCTCACCCTTGTACACCAGTGGGGCGCAATACTAGTCTACACAGCCGTGTCTGTCATGATGTTCACTATGTACACACCACTGACTCACTTCATCCAAAGACACTTATGCATGATGTCTCCATGCAATCACCTGTTGCACATGTTGAGCTCAGAGCACCCTTAGGCACACACACATCGACCCTAAAAATGTCGCAGGGAAGTGTGGGTTGTTATTTATTTATTGGGCATTTCTGGTGTGCCTATACAGCAAAAGGTGTTTCAAGGCGCATCAAGAAAAGGGATGGGGAGGTACAGGTAAGAAAAAAGTAATGTGGATCCTGCAAGTGCAGTAACAAGAATGCAGGAAAGAGGGGGACGAGGGGAAGTGCAGGATGGGGAGGAAACAGGAATGAAGGACAAACAGTAACGTTCCTACTAAGTCTAGAGACAATTCGGATCACGCAAGTGCAGTAACAGAAAAAGAGGGGGAAGGGAGAGGAGGGGAATGTGGTAGGGGAAGAAGGACACACAACGTTCCTACTAAGTCTAGAGACAATTCAGAGCATGCAATTGCAGTAACAGAAAAGAAGGGAGAGGGAGAGAAGGGGAAGTGTAGGGTGGGGAGGAAGGAGTAACTCTCAGGCGGGAGGGAAGAGAAGGGTACATTAAGTGCAAGTGAACATCATGAAAGGAGGAGGATAGCACATTGAATATAAACACATCCATAGGATATGTTACCCCTCATATTGCCTCAACCCACATGTCTAGTGGAATGGCAATGACGTACACATGTACATGTAAATTGAGAAGGCACATCAAATCTGACATGATAGCACACATTGACAGTCATCACAACATACTTCTCTCCAAGTAAGTCAATGCAGCCAGGTAAATAAAGCTAATGTCTTACCACTACTCCCATATCCCTGCCACATACAACATTTTATAAAGCACCTGCACAAGTGTGTACCTGTCCCCATCTGCCTATGATCAAGGAGGGTCTTCTGTAAATACATGAGTCTTACATTATCATTAAGTAGCAACCTACTATGGAATAGGCACTCAGCACTGTAAGCTTGCTCGTTGATAAAGCATGTTTAATGTAATGTAATGTAAACTAAATTTATAAGCGCTCCTTCACCATCAGGGGCATCATGGCACTGACAGTTTCAAGACTGACCAGAGAGGACAGCAGTTAAGCTGTACAAAGATATGTCTTCAGGGCACAACAGAAAGAGAGATGACCCTCAAGTGCCCGTTAGGAACAGAGGGGAAGAATTCCACAGAGCAGCAGCTGCCACAGAGAAGGACCGGCCATCTACACGGGCCAGCCTAAACCAGGGAACAGTAACTCCCAGGGACGAGACTGAATGAAGGTTCCTCGTTGGGATATAGGGGTGACATTTCACCTGTAGAAAGCCAGGTCCTTGCCCGTAGAAGTCTTGGAGGACCACGCACAAAGCCTTAAATTTAATGTGCTTTGCCACCGGGAGCCAAATCAGTTTTCCCTGGATCAGCGTGGTAGAGCTGGCCAAAATGCCATAGACCAGCCCACGGAAACCGGAGATGGACCTACGACTAGAACCTCTGTCTTCTCGCTATTAAGGCAGAGCCAGTTTTGACCCATCCAGAGATGAATAGCCAACAGACGGGAGCAGCAACATTCAGCTGAGGCGGGATGGGAAATGTCTAGTCTCACCAGGATCTATGTGTCATCAGCATAAGAGAAACACTGAAAACCAAAAGAGTGAATCAGCTTAACAAGTGGCTGAATATAAAGATTTTAAAAAAGGGGAGAGAGAGCAAAGCCCTGAGGCACCATTCACATGTGGGATTTAGCCATCGAGACAAACGGAGGAAGAGAGAGGGACTGAGAATTACCAGTTAGAAAAGATACAAACCACTCCAGGACTGAAACCAAAACCCCAGCTGCGGACAATTGTTCCAGAAAGATACCATGGTCGACCTTGTTGAAGGCAGCAGATAAGTCCAACAGGATCAGGAAGTGGTGCCACCCTGATCCATGATCTATGCTAGGTAATAAACCTCAGCCACCAAAACGGACATGGTTCCACGGCCAGATCGAAAGCCGGACTGCAAGGGGTCCAGACAGTCAGATTCCTCAAGAAAAGAATAAAGGAGGGGGGTAACCAGAGTTTCCAAGAGTTTCATAGAGACAGAGAGAAGAGAAATTGGACGAAAGTTGCTCAGGACAGAGGGATCAAGGCTTGGTTTCTTTCGAAGAGGATGGATAAGAGCGTGCTTAAGAGGACCAGGAATGTGGGCAGAAGAGAAGGAATCATTAACTGCAGCGGTGAGTAGATGATTACTATTGCATTTGGTGGAAAATTCAGGAGCATGGTCATAGATAGGAAGCATACATGCAGAACCTGTTTGTCACTGTTCACAGATGATCACATGGGCGCTTCATGCAACCTGTCAATGCGCCCCCACAACAGCCACTACATCTGTAGAGATATCAGGGCCTACAGTAAGGAATGCATGGTGGCAATAGTGAGACAGACACAGTGACCACAGTTCAAGGGTTTTTATTAAACTTTTTCATGGGTGTGATAAACACCTATCTAAACCTCAATCTAAAGATGGGAGCAAGCTACAACCATCAAATAATCAAGAAGGTAGTCTTAGTGGAGTCTTGTCAACATAAAAGGCCTATACTAAAGAAAACTATTGCCAATCCTTACTAATAAGTTACAAATAATGTGGGGTAAAGTTCATGAAAATGAAAGAAGTGTTCACAAAATGATAAATCAGGATAACTGGGCTGTGGGCCTCCCTTCCCCATGTTTTCAGCATGGTGCAAGGCGGTTCACTCGAGCAAAGCTCACACTCTGGTTCCTGCAGTATGAGGATATAGTTCCATTTTCTACAAGTATGGGTCTTCAGTGTCCGGGTCTCTTTACCTCCTGCAGGTCTCTTGATTCAAAGGGCCTGCTGAATAAGACAAATGTTCTTTTCCTTTTCCAACACTCAATTTTGCTGTTCACCCTGGATCCATCTCAGCCGGCCACAGATGTTTTTCAAAACAAAATGTTCAATGTTGGATCCACCTCTTCCGGGCTCAGATCCCTTTTAAACTATGTTCAGATAATTATTTCTCAGGTAACTCATGGTTAACCCTGGATCCCCCTCAGCTGGGCTCAGATCCCTTTCTTTCACTCAATGAGTCTCCCTCAGCCGGGCTCAGACCAATTGTGATGTACTTTAAACTATCGAAGACCTTTGAATGTGCACAGGGTTTATCTTGACCTGCTGGATAACCACTTCGATCTCAATATTCCTTTTTCTCAAATTCAGCATCAGTTGGATACCTAACAGAGACTTTCGAATGAGCACCCAGGTGGCGCAGGACCTCTCTGTGTATGGTATATTTTCTTGGCCTCCCGAAGTTCAATTATAAAGTTCAACTACTCGTTTTGGTTTCCAATTATATCTGCGTCGCTCTTTACAAACACCTCACATGCTGTCCTCTTTGTACAATCTTGCTGCTTGCAACCTTGTTTCAAAACACAAGCTAGTCTGCCATCAGACTCACTGACTCACCTGCTGTGCTGTCTTTTCTGCCGCAGCTATGTTGGGCAAGGTTTTTGGTTAGGCATAGTCCACCTCCTTTCCAGCTCTCAGAGTTCACAAATGAAGGCTTCCCTCAGCCGGGTTGAGCCTTCTCACATGCACCACAGTTCCCCTCCAAGGATTCTCTCAGTGGGGTTTGAGCATGTCTTCAAGCTTCACAGCTCACTAAGAAGTCTTCCCTCAGCCGGGCTCGACCCTCCTTTCAAAGTTCACAATTTGCAAAAAAGGGTCTTGATGTGGATACCACCAGGCAACCCCAGCTGCCCCTGGCCTTGTTTTTTGGAGGTACTGTTCCCTCCTCTACACTGCAGTCTCCTTTCAAGAATCAGTGCCAGTGTTTGGGTGGTTTTCTGCTCCTCCAGGTCTCCCAGGGTCTCTGCAGCTCGCTGGGTCTTTCTCCTGCTTCCCGGCACCTTCCAGCATACCCAACCCACTCAAAGTGAGCTCTCTTCCTCAGCCTTTTATACTTTCTGGGAGTGGTGATTAGGTTCAGGTGTGCATAGTTGTAAAGGGAGGACTTACTTTGCCTGGCCTGGTTATCGGGACAGTCTTCCTCTGAATATCCCTATTAAAAAGGGGCACCTTCTTTGCCTCTCTTGTTTATCTGTAACCTACAACCTCTAATTGACTTTAGGATACACTCTTCTCTTCCTTCTACAGTCTTTGGCAATATAGGTTGTATAAACTTCCAAGAATATTCATAAGTAGTAAGTTTCCCTTACCCATCCTTGCCTTCATCCCTTTGTCAGCTGTTACCCAGAACAATTACCCAGAATCTTGGGTGCCACTCTCTTGGTTTCAGGTGATGCTTGTACATTTGAATCTTGAATAGTGCTAAAGATATTTGGATCACAACATTGTTTAAACTGCTCTCTGGCTTTGGGATAGGCTGCTTTCAGTCTCAATGGGGAAACGCTATTGGCTTGGGCAATGCTTGCTCTCTCCAACTTCAAATACAATGTTTTAAACATTTGACACCTCTTCTGATACATGTGTTGTCTGTGTGAATAATAATTAAAAGTCTGCTCTTCCTTTGAGAAACTTAATTAGGCACACACACCATTTTACAAGCTTTAAAAGTTTAACAATTGCTTTTCCATGGCGTTTGCTCTTAACACAAGTGAAATAGAAATGCTCGATTACACACAAGTGCTCCATTGCAAGTGTTCTATTGCTATAGAATGAACTAAGAACTTCGCCTCACTTCTACTCTTACGCAAGTGAGTTTTAAGCTGGATACTGTTGCCGGTAGGGCTCGCGCAAGAAATCAAAACACCAGGTTAAACTCACCGGATTCTGTTTTCCTTTTTCCACGTGTCGCACCAATTCTGCTGCTTCTGACTTCACTTGGGACCCACGCCCTTCCACGCTGAAGGTGTCTCCAGTCCAGGCTACTCAATTAGGGAGCCCCTCTCTCTCCTGAGACGCACAGCTTTGTGACAGCTGCTCACCACAGTCTTCGGCATGCTTCTCTCTGTGCAATCTCTGCAATTAGGCTCACATGGGGAAAGGCAGCCTTCCTGTACGCCCTCCTCTGTGCAGTCTCTGCACTTCAGAGTTTGGGGAACAGTACCCTTAGTGGATAAGCAGGTAAAATCTGCTTCATCAGAGTCCAGCGTCCCTTTGGTTCTCCCACTTCTGACTGGATTGTCAACACTGTACCTTTTTCCGTCTTCCTCCGCTACTACTGCCCAAATCCAAGCCACAGTTCCAGCTCCTTTCAATTGCCTGCACCAGAGGGGGCCTTTTGTGCCTCTCAGGTTCCTTCAGATATGGACTATTAGGCTCAATTGCTCGACTACTACCAGAGCATGTCTTTTCAGCCCTCTTCCTCGTCCCAGTACTTATGGGAGTATGGAACTTGTAGTCCCCACCAACAAAGTTAGTTCTTTTCAATAACTTCAGGAATTTAAGGGCAGATTTATTTCCCATAGAGTGAATTAAGAATGAACCATTATAATTTGCTGTTACAAAGGAAGACCGTCAATTTAAGGCAATATTTCTGGTTTCCTTTCCTTTGTATCTTTGGGAGTAGGGAGGATTTTCTTTTTCTGAAATACTCTACATGGTCTTTCTGGTATTAGGGTCTGTTCAGGTTTAAAAGTATTTGCGTTCAGAGCCACAGATCTTATATGTGGTTCAGATACATCATAATGACAATAGACCATTACCTGCTCTGGCAACTTTAAAAGGTTCTCCCTTTTACAATACAAATACTTTGTCTCATCCCACAGGATCTCCTCACCACCCTGGGCCTTGTCTCCTCCGAGGTGATCCTCCCACAGTACACCACCAACAAAGGCAGGATCAGGCAGCGTCTGCCTTTCCCTGGCCACCTGGGAGGAGACTTTAGGCAGGGGTTTAGTGAGGGATCCGTAGGATTCATCATACTACCCACTGTCACCATCAAATTTTGTAATCCACAGACACATATTAATCCTCTCTCAGCCACTGGCACACCCTCCGTTCACAGTGTAATTTCTTATTGACGCAATGTCTGCACCTAAGAATCCCTTATTCCTTCAAATCCTCCCTCCCATTACCCACTCATTTTACAAGTATTGACTGCAGCTGTCAGAACACATCCATGCTGGGAAGCAGGCGGTTAAGATCAGTGGCCAATACTGTTCGGGTGTGGAATAATCAAGTGACTATGTTGAGTGGGTAATTTGTGTAAGGACCACAGTTTGATTAAGATGTCTGAAAGACCACAGGAGGAAACTGCATAAGGAGTGCAGTGGTAATTGGAAGGTCTGTGGAGTGTATGTATGTGAGAGGCATGAGCCTAATGAGCAGAGACAGAGTAGGAGTAGTGGAATGGCAGTGGTGGCAGTGGTAGTAAGTGAGGGAAATGGAGATCCTGGTAGCCAGTAGTAGTGGATGGTAGTAAGTGTCACTGAGTTGAACTGGCAGTAGAGGGAGAGAGCAGAGGCACTGGATAATACTGGGAAAGAAGCAAGAGTAGTGGGAAGGTGTAGTGTCAGTGGGGTAGTAGTAATAGCAAGGAGGTATCTGAGGAGGAAGAAGGGAATAGGAGTCAACAAGGGAGAGAGACATAGAGGGGCTATTTGGAGGTGAGACCACTATAGAGAACAGGAGTATGCAGAGGAGAAGAAAGATCAAAGTGTTGAGGAGTAAGACATAGTGGGAGACGTGAGTGACATTAGAAAGGCAGGAGGAGAACATATTAATGCCAGTGGACTGAAGATTTAGAGCATGTATGAGAGACAAGAGAGTGACACCAGGTGAAGGAAGGCACCATCCGAAGGAAGGCACCATCCCTAACTCCCAAGAATAATAAGGGTGCTTGGTGAGAGATATACTAGAAGCTACAGGGTTCTAGATAGCCATCATTCAAAGCAAGCCACTAACAGAAACAGATAGGACATGAAATAGATATGTGTACCCGCAGGCAGGATCCTAACAGCCATGTAATGGACGGCTAGCCTAGCAAGCGTTGAAACAGTCGAGAATCAGAGAGAGAGACAGCCCTAGTGGCACATTTCCTTAAGACTCTGGTCGACCGTACAAATCATTTAATTCTATTTATTGAGAATTTGTTAGGCACCTATACAACAAAATGGTGTTTCCAGGTGCCACAAGGCAGTGGGGAGGGAGCAAGTGGGGTAAATAACAATGGCAAAAACAGTAAATATACAATCAATGTCCTACTAGGCCTTGTGACATTTGGATGTGCCAGTGCAGTGAAGAGAAGTGCAGGAGATAGGGAAGGGGGTGAGGGAGCAAGGTATGGGCAAGTGCTGGTGGGAACCCAAGAAGGAAGTGCCACAGGGAGCCAGGTAGGAGGCCACTGGCTAAGTGCTAGGTCGGATGGATCCCAATGGTGGGATGCACAGCTGCCAGGCAGGGGGCCCGCAAAGGCAGTGCTGAGGGGTAGGGGGATGCTGGTATCGACTGGGTAGAGGGCCTAGTAACCGGTGCAATTTATGAAGGACCAGGTTAACAGTATCAGTAGCAGTGGGGTGATTAGCAGGGAGTGGAAAGAGGGAAAGCGGTAGAGAAAAGCAGAGTTTTGAGAAGTTTCCAGAATGGAAGGAGGCCTGTCTCCAGTCAGAGAGAGACAGAGAGGCTGTTCCAAAGAGAGGCTCCCACCGAGCAAAGAGATGTTCCTCCCACTCTCTGTTTGGAGAGGCGCTTAACAAGCAGAGAGTTGGAGTTAGAGGAGCAGAGGACTCTAGCAGGGACGTATTTAGACAGTGAAAGTTGGAAATAGAATGGGCCCAGGCCCCAGAAGGCCTTGTGGATGATGCAGAGGGTCTTGAATTTGATTCTTGCGCCCACTGGGAGCCAGAGGAGAAATAACTACACCTCTTCAGACAAAGTATCTGTAAAGTCCCTCGAAATACCCTATGATGAAACATTGGAATCAGCCTGGTCATTGGTGGCAGTCCATCCCCTGACAGCATGTAAACAGTACCATTGTAATCTGTTATGCTATTGCAACATTGTCTACACTCACTTTGCGTCTTCTCACATGCACCAACATTACACCCTGCCTCCCTATCCACTCCCAGAACAGAGACATTAGGCACACCACTAGTAAGCCCCCACCTCCCAACTACTGCCATACACTATGCCACCCAGCCCCCTCATACCCTCCTCCACCACACACTGCCATCAGACACAGGCCTCCCTTGGGGGGATCTCTGCCGCAGCACTCTCCAAACTTCTCTACCACAACTCCTTTGCACCTCATACTTGTGGGCAGCCACCACAGTCTTCTAGTCACACCCATATACCTCCCCTGATCCCCGCAAATACCCATTTTAGGTTTGGATTAACATGCATCCTAATCAATGCACCTGTCGCTGACAAGAACCACCAAATATATGAATATGGCTCTGACATCCTTTTCATCACAGAAACCTGGTTCTCCTGGCAATTCGGGCCTATCGCACACAGGGCCTCCACTCCGGCCTACACCCTTATTATGCACTACAGAACCAGTAGGTCAGCCAGACTTGCCATCCAATACTATTCCTGCCTCTCTGTTTCACACTCCATTGGGCGAGCCTGAAACTCAGACAGCCAATCCCCCTAGTGAAATTTAACATCATCCCTAACCCCTATCACATCACCCAACAATAGACAAGACCCCTCCACCAGATGGGTCAGCCCAGCCCTCAAATCCTCCCAAACCCAACACCCCATCCTGGAACGCAGATGGCGGGCTGACGCCTTACCTCAGAACTGAATTTATGTCCATCAGTTCAAAGGCAACAGTGTAGAAATTCAGAAGGCCAAAGAAACCTTGAATTTGAACATTTTATACAATGCCCTTAACACCAGCAAGATACTCCACAAGATCATAGCAGAATCCAAGGCCCTTCTCTGAACATCCTCCCCTTCCCACACCGAAGCACTTAGTGATGTGCTCTGTGACCACTTGCAGAACATAGCTGCATAAAGAATCCACAGTTTCGTCTATGATTCTGCACGCTTCCACTCCACTCCCATGCACCAATACCCGTGCTCACAGACCCACTCATCACCTGCCTGCTCTTCTCTTCCTATTCTCCCATCTACATCTTGATTTCCTTAAGCTACTAGCCAGCAGACGTCCCTCACAATCTCCTGGACATCGCTGCCCTCAATCTCTGCAAAAAGTAATCCGTTCCTCAACCGTTACCACCTGCATTGCAAAATCTATCATTAACACATGCCTCACTTGAGGCACCTTCCCAGGAGTTTTCAATATATCCCACAGCAAACCTGTGCCCCTACATTTCTCTCTTGAACCCCTTCCATCGGCCAACTACACACCTTCCTCAAACAACTGTCAAATTGCCAAACTAGATGACCGTACAGCCTTTAACCAGCTATGCCTTTTCATTGAATTTAATCCCCTGCTACAGGCCGCCCAGTTTAGCTTTGGACCCCTGCGAGGAACAAATTCATGCCAAGTCTCGGGACTGCAGACTTGGAAGGTTGTGCTGCACTAATCCTTCATTACCACACAGCAGATATTGACACCATTCACCTTTGCACTCTCACTGACAGTCCCCACTCACTCGGCATCAAGGATGTGGCATTGCAGTACATATCATCTTTCATCTGCCACAGATCCGAGTTTTCACACATGCCTCCCTTCTCCTCTACTCTGCGCCCTGTCACCAATGGAGTACCACAGCTCTGTCACCTCTGCACTGAAATTTCTACCTGTGCCCACCTCTCCGCTATTGACTATTTACACAGCCTATCTTGCTACAACTATCCAGATGACATCAAAATCAACTCCAATATCCCAATGGACACCTAAAAACCTGCACCCAACCACACCTTATGCCTCACATGAATCCACCACTGCATGACGGCTAACCACCTGACGGTAATCAGGATCTGTGAGTAGACTGCCCTCTTGCACCAATCCACCCTTTGCCCATCATCCCTTGGTCCTTCCACCGTAACTCCAACACAGTGAAGTACCTTGCATGTACCATGGACACAGATCTGACACTATCACATCACATCAACTATGTGTTTGTCGATATTCATGACTATGTGATATCCATAACTATATATATATAACTATGCGTATGTAGATATGTAGATAACTTGCTATAAATATGTGCGCAATCTTTGCTGCATCTCCCACTACCTTACCTACCCTCACAGAGTCAGCACAATCACAACCATCGTCCTATCTTACCTAGACTATGATAACACCCTAATTCTAGGTGCCCCTGCAACTCAACACAGAAAACTCCAACGGATCAAGTAAACTGCAGCTAGGTTCCTCGTTGCCCTAAGCCCTACAGAGAACATCACACCCACCCTCTGTGTCTTGCACTGGCTCCTAGTTAGGTGACAGTCCACCTTCAAGGCTATGTGCATCACCCACTGTGATCTGCACAACACAAGCACAGAAAATATGCAACACAAGCTCACACCATATAGAACCAACAGGAACCTGAGTACATGGACAGCTCCCCTCCTTGTCATCCCTCTTAACATCTGCTGCATAGAGTATCATCTTGCCTTCCGTAAGTCAATGAAAATCTGGCTCTTCCCATCTGTGTCATGACTGACCTAATCCACTTCTCATCTGAAATTACACCCCCAGACAGGTAGGCCGGGGCATCGTTGGGTCACATGACGAGAGTCCAAGACAGTGCCGAGCATGCACAGAAACACTTAGACCATCCTATCAAGACATACACTCTGTCATCGGTACAATTAATCTGCCTTCACTCATGAGTACGTAACAAACTCCCTCTCAATGCTTAGTAGCCACATCCCTCCCAAGGCACGGCCACATACACACATACATCTGCATCCTTCCACTACTTGATCCCATATCACACATCACCTCTGCCACTAGAATGCAGCTAAGTCCAACAAAATTTATTTGCTGTACCTCGGCTCATGATCAGTCTTCTTGACTTGTATACTCTCCTGATAGCCCATCACAGCACCCATCCGCAAGCAAGTTCTCCATGGGGGGCTAGAGGGTACTTAGCCACCCCTACATACCTTCCTACTGCCTACAATGCACACACATTATAGAAACATGTGACCAATTATTCAGGGCTGGGCCTTTGGTCCTCAACATGCATTCACCTACAGCACTTTGAGACCATACCAATGGCACTAGGAGAAAAAGCCAGACTACAGTACATTACATCACATTGCCATGTCCATCATCCTCACAACATGCATCCCCTTCACATGGCATTCCCATTCAACTGTATCGTTCTGCCTGTGAGAACTTAACAGCAGCTTGGATCTTGATCTGCAGGTCTAGGACCTGGGCCTGAAGTGCGGGATTCACCCCCTCTAGGATCCTGAGCTGAATTGGTGAATTGCAATGGCGCCCATCAGACTGCACCTCTGCGGTGGGTCCTGCCTTGATGACTGCCCTTGCTTTCCTCTGGGTCCGGATTCACATGTCATCCCAGGGCTTATTTATGTTGTCTGGGGTACGGACTGCCACCTGCTCCATGTTGAAGGCAGCCGCTATCTCCTTCCAGATCCTCTGATGTCCGGTGTCCCCAAGCTGCTTCTCCGGATGGAAGAGGGAGTCAAAATGCTCCAGGACCTGTTCCCCCAGGACACCAACTTCTGCAGCAGAAAGGTTATCAGCCCTCAGCTTAGACACCTTGGGTGTGCTGGAAGAGGTGGCATACATAGTGCTGCTGAGGCTTGTGGGGTGAAACAGGGTCCTGATTGCACCTGTACTGAGGAGCTGTGCAGTGGAAATTGAGGTGGGGGCATCCAAATGAGGCTGTTGAGGTGGTCACAGAGTCTTGCAGAGTATAGAGAGAGGACCAGGCAGTGGGGTTGGATCAGGCACTCTAAGGCAGTGGCACTGGTCAGCAACCAGTCACAAGATGGCACACAGAGGAGTTGATGCAGAGGGAAGGCAAGTGTAAGTAGGATTGGGCACAAAAAGGCACAACGCAGGCATACAAATGAGGCACAGGTCTCAGCAGGAGCTCAATGATGTAGCATTGGCAGTTATTTTTTTTAAACATTTTTATTGGCTTATACAAACCTTTAAAAGAAAAACAAAAAAAACGAAAGACATATTTCTATAAGTCTTATCCATCCTTAGCATGCTTAGCATCAGATAGAAGATAAAAAACGAGACAATCCCCAACCAGCCATAAAAGGCGACAATTGAAATTCAGAAGTTACATCAAAGTTTGGCAGATCCCAGCTCAAGGAAATAAAGAGGAATAAAGAGGGGGAAAATAGAAAGCAAAGTCAAACAATCACATAAAGTCTGTTTCCGCTTTTCATGTCCATATACCCGTTTCATTGTTCTTTTCCATCAACCGGGGAATTTAAGGTCAACTTTATTTTGATGTCACTTAGGAAATTAGTTAAAGGGATGGTCTAGTAAAAATTTTTATTTAAAAAATAGATAGGCCACATAAAAAAAAAAATACTAGCATCCTCCGTTTTAAAACTTCCTATGTAAAATTTTGAGCTATTCAAGCTCAAAATTCGAAAAAGCAAGCACAGGGGCGCAGCCATTTTGTGAAATGGAGGCCCTCCTGTGCTGGCTTTTTCTTTTGCGGCACTAATGAAGGAAAAGCCAGCCAGCTGTAGTAAACAAAGTCTACCGCTGGGTGGCTTTCCCTTCATTAGTGCCGGGACTCGGAGGACGCGGACCGTTGACATATTCATTAGCTCTTCTGAAATATCGGCTGAGCTGACTAGATTCACCACAGGGTCTTTGGCTGCATTATTCTCCAAACAGGTTATTTTTTCTTCAGATATTTTTGTTTTACTGTCAACTTTTTGCTTTTGGGTATGGATCTTTTGGGTGCTGTTTTCTTCACCATTGACTTTCTGATTATGTATATTGATCCTTGGGGTGCTGTTTACTTCGGCATTGACTGTCACGTTTAATGATTTTATGTTTCGAAGGAATTTCTTTGCACCATTACCTCGCTTTGAGTTCTTTGATAGTTGACTTTTCGTTTTCTTAGTTCTGCCTTGGGGCCTTGGTTTTATATCATTGGAGTTTTCTGAGGTTGATTTTGTCCCATCACCTCATCTGACTCCTTATTTAGTTGACATCCCGATGGCTTATTAACATTTGAGGTTGATGGTGTTTGGGTGTTTTGGAGCGCAAGGTTATCTTTTCCTAAGCTTTTTTAAGTGCTGTTGTAAAGGAAGCATCAAGGGCTTGACTCTCCGGTGAATGAGCGGTGATTGGCAATTGACTAATTTTGTCATCAATCTTGTTTGTGGAGGTTTCAGTGTGGACTTCAGTGCTTACTTCATCACAATTGCTCGAGTTAGATGCCACACCATAATTTGTGTGGCCTACTGACACTCTGTTTTCCATTTGCACGTTCGTCTTTTTGTGAGCATTTGTGTTAAGCCAATCTGAGTTCGCTCCATTTGTTGGGTCTTCGGTACAGTCACAATCTTCTGTTAGGATTTGGCCAGTATTGTCATTTTTGATTTGTTCTAAGGAGATGTGTAAGGTAACGGGCGTGGACTGCTCAGTTTTGTTAGTTTGACCCATCTCTCTACTGGACGGTTTCCTTCGTTCTTTCCTGGGCTCGTTGTGAAAGAGGGCCAATGCTTCACGAGCCACTTCTGCAAACAATTTCTTTTCCATTAGATCGCTCTTCTTTTGTTCAATCAGGGTATTTAAAGAGGCTTCTATTTTTTTGTTGAATTCATTTGGACTCCTTTACCCATTTGGCACTAATCTCTGATTTTTAATAATGTTGAATTCATGAGTGCCACCAACGTGGTCAGATCCTTAGTTTTGTCATTTATAGCCTCATACATTTTAATAAAGGGCGCAGTAGATATCGACATAGAGGCCATTATTAATGTTTGCCAATACTGTGAAGAAAGACCCCTGGTTGCAGAATCTATCACGTTTTTTCCTTGTGGTATAGGCTTAATTGATCTTAGATTTTTTGCTCTCCTTATTTGTGGATAAGGGCGTTCCATAATTGAGGAATCTGTGTTCGAGGTATCGGATGATGAGTCTACACTTTCCTCTCTAAATTGGGACGCCTTGTTTCCGATCATAGATGTCTTGCAACCAGATTCTGAGGGAATGTCTCTATTAATGTTATTTCTTGACTGTGAGCAGTTGAGTTTTGGAGATGGACTAATTTCAATTCTTGTCAATTGCTCATTTTGTTCGTGGACACTTTGATTTTCCAATTGTGCTTTTGGAAAAGTTTGCAACATGCGAGATTCATTTATCTGCGTTCATTCTTGCAGTAACTTGTTTACAACCTCTAGCGAGTTGCGTCTGTTTTCTTTATCGTTCATATTAGGTTGAGTTAATTGCGCTTTATGCAATGGAGCAGGTGCATGGCCTTCTGTGAGATCATTTGGTTTACCACAGCTCCCAAAGTGAACAGCTGACCCAGCTGACCCACCTGCTAGTCCGGATATAAGCGCACTTGGGGAGCAAAACACTTCCTCCAATTCCTCATCTACTACGTGTGGTTTATCTAGATCATCCAAGTTGTCTAGATCATTTAAACAAGCTCCTTCGCCCTGCGCAGTTGTAGACATTGTGTTTAGGTCTGTACTACTTACTATGTCAACTACAGCCTTTTACCTATCCTCTATATCTGCGACCATGATTTCCACGTCTGTACTGCGCAATTGCGGCTTACAAGGGGTAGCGTTCTGGCCCACTGTTGGGGCCTCAAAGATGTGGTTAATAAAAGTACTTTTAAATGATGAACACATCGTTCCAGTTGCAGCATTTACTTCTATTTTTCGCATTAGTACCAGTCTGTCAGCATACGTCATTTGCCTTATTGCTATTGAATCGATTGGGCCAGTTGAGTCTGTTACCTCTTTTGGTGCTTTGTGGGAGTTGTATACTCGCCATGCCAGCACTCGCAGTTGTGGAGGTTTTATGGGTGAGACAGCGTTTTCAGTTAAGTACACATTGGCTGAGGAGATTGCTGCTCGGTCACGTTCAGGGACGCCAGTTAAAGTAGGGAGTACAGATGGCCAAGTAAAAGGTACAGAGTTACAATCATCCGCAGTTACTGCAGTTAATTTTTTAACTGGATTGTTAGTTGAAACAGGATGTATTAGTCGTGCAGTGTCACTTACATCCTGTAAGCTGTTAGACTCACTATGACCTCTGCTAGAGCATGACAAGTAAAGACTTACTTGAGGGCGGTGTGGTCGAGGGCAAACATCGTCTGCTTCAGTGCCAGTAGTTGAAGGCGTCGCGCGCTTCTGCTGTGCGCGCATCCTCGCAACTGCAGATTTCCCCTGGGCGCTTCCGGTAGACATTAGGTCCCGAGTCAAGCAGGCAGGCTGGCTGGCTGGTGGGCGGACAGACAGGTGAGAGATCCGCCTCCTTTCCTCCTCTCCCTCCACGAACTCCAAAGACTCTGCTTGACTCCGCGGCTGCTCCGGGGCTGCTCTGCGGCGCGAGTCAGTTTTTAAAGAGTCGCTGGCCAAAAGAGATGAAAAGCAAAAAAATACTCAAAAAAAGCAGGTCACTCCTCACTCCAAAGACTTTGCTTGACTCCGTGGCCAATCCGCGGCACGAGTCAGTTTTTAAAGAGTTGCCGCCCAAAACAGATGAAAAGCGAAACAATACTAAAAAAAAGCAGGTCACTCCTCACTCCAAAGACTCTGCTTGACTCCGCGCACATTGGCAGTTATGTAGAAGAAAGGCCTTTATTGCCTGAGCATGAGCGATGCAACTGCAGTTTACTACGAATAGGGGGTGCATGTACAGATATGATATGATATGATATGATATTTATAACCCGCTTGATACCCAGAGGTTACAGAGTGCATTTACACTACTGAATCCTAATGGCCGACGGATGGAGAGCTTCTTGCCATTCGGTAATGCGTAGCAAGATGGCACCCATTGGATTTGTGACTCGCAAAAGGCATATTTTCATTATCTTTGAACATTCTTGTAAATTACATTTATCGTGAGTAATAGGGGATCTGACAGGGAGGGAGGCCAGGGAATGGGAAGGGCCCACCAGCCAAACAGTGGAAGAAGACACCAGTGCCACCATATGATAGGGGGCACACCCACAACAGAGGGGCAGTAGGGCTGGAAGGGAAGAGGCCCAGAAACACCCCTGACCCAGGGAAAAGCCACAGAATCCTGAGAAGGGGTCAAGCAGGAAGAAGCACTTCTCTGAAGAGGAGTTGCAAATACTCACTGATTATGTGGATGAGCACCAATCAGAGCTATAGGCATGGGCGGGCAGCACTCTGTCAGTGCCCCAACGGCAGAGGAAGTGGCAGGAGGTCACTGATTTGATAAATGCCTGTGGGGAGGAGAGGCACACAGCAGTGGAAGTCCACAAGAGGATGAACAACATTACCAGGGGTACCAAGGATAAGCTTGGTAGCAATCTGGCCTATTCCAGGCTACTGGTGGTGGCTCACTACATGTTGAGGATCTCACCCCATTCGAAGATGTCACCTTTGGCCTCATCACAAGTGAGCAGGTGGTTGGTGTGGGAGGCATGGACACTGGTCAAACATCAGGTGAGTGACATATCTGACTGATAACTGTCATTTCTACACCACTGTATATGCTAAGTGCATTGATGTTGGCCAGCGTGTATCACTTCCAGCCATATCCAATCCAGCTAAACATACAAGGCAGCTCAGGCCACATGGTATGCAGTGGGGATGTTGGATGCTTGATGACTGGTTCTGTCAGTCATTTACCACCCCTTACTGGTAAATTTGTTAAAGGCAATGGCAACATACCAATATCTGGATATCTTCATGACACATGGAACTGCACAAAGTATTAGTGTCATGACTGTGTAGAGAGCACTCTCAATGTTAGTGCACTCACATGAAATCACTCTCAGCAATGGGTGATGCCTGAGTAAATCAGTCACTGCTCCTTTCAAGCAGTGATTTAGGAAGGGGTACAATGGCAGTGAAACGTAGCACGGTGGGCAGGGGTTGGTATTCACTGCAGCTCTTATGCTGCCAACAGACACATTAGTCATGTAATGCTGTTGCTGCTTTCGGGTTGTCGGTACTCAGTCATTCATGCAAGTGCACACAGGTAACGTCCATGTTGTTCTTCCCTCAGACATGGTTGAGATGCATGTGAGCGTTTACACCTCAATACCCATGGGCAATATAGAGTAGGTGTGTTTTGGATGTTGTCAGCAAAATATTAGGCATGCTTGACATGTCAGTAGTAGTATATGTGTAACTCTTAATGTCACTAAGTATGCCTGAGTGGTTTTCATGAAGGACTCGGAAATACCGAACTGCACTCATGAAGTCCCATATTGCATGTCCTTTTCTCCAATGTGTATGCATGGTTATATACACCTCCAATCACAGTCTTGATGCTGGAACTCAGTATTGCATGTTAGGAACGTGTGCCTTCAACATCTGCAGATGACATTGGTGTGAGTGGAGTGTTGTGAGAAGAGCAGGACTTGCGCACACACAACCACAATGTGTAATGGTGCAGTGTACAAGTTCAATTACTTATACTCTTTTCAGTGTGTACAGTGTTTACATTTTATATAGGGCACTGTGTGCTCTTTGATGTGCACCCAGTCATTGCAGCCCTTTCAGAGGGTTGAATGGACAAACTCTTCGATACCGAATTGACATACCATTAACAGTATAAGGTGGAGTTCTACATGAGCTATCAGTGTTGTCGGTACACAATCATGAGCTGCCTATAGGGTGTGTGAGTGGCTAATGCTGACTATACCACACACCTAGAAGAAGGTGTAGGGTGAATGACCCAAAACCGGTACGATGAAAACAATCCAAAAAAGGCCTAATGACCAATGCACTGCTTTGCAAGGAAAACAAAGTTATATTACATGCAAAAGTATCAGATGATCCTGTAGATCCAAATGGAAATGGACCTTGGTCACACTTTATCTGAACACATTCCCCTACACACATGACCTGCTACATCATCACGATCGAAACTTAGAAATTGTTTGGTTAATATGTATATTGTTTTAATAATAATAATTTTTTATAACTTTATTTAACATAGCACAGAGTTACAACAAAACATGTCATATATTGACTTACATGGTACAGTAATGCACTGTGACGTGTATATTCAAACAGTTTCAATTTAGGTTCATAGCATTTCGTCTTGACCAGTTTCCTCTGCCATTTTATTTAGAAAATACTGCTTAAACCCTTCCCATATGTTGTTCGGCCAGTTTGTTAGGGGAAGCAAGCTCGAATAAATGTCTTAATTGTCGTTTGCCAATGACATACCATTCACCCAGTCATCCACTGAGGGGGGCACCTTACTCTTCCACCTCATCAGAATGGCGCGCTTAGCCAACAACAGACCCAAGTTGAGGAGCCTACGCTGGATGGGTTTCATCTTACACACATAGCCCATTAGGCACGAACCTGGGTCCCACGTGACAGGTTGGCCGATCATGTTTTCTAGCGCTGTGCACACCTTCGTCCAATACTAATTTAATGCTCCACAAGACCATTGCATATGAAGTAAACCCGCATCCTCATTCCCACATCTTGGGCATTTCCCCTCAGCTGTAGCATACATTTTCATTAGACATACAGGCGTGAGGCGAAATCTATTCAATACCTTTAACTGGATTAGTCTGTATCTGGAGTTATAGCCAATGTGTTTTGTTAACCTGCACAATTGCATTCAGTGCATTTCTGTTAGTGTGATCCCTAGGTCTCTTTCCCATTCCCCTTTTATGTCTGGTGTCTGCATCCTTTTGACCAGAAGTGTCACTTTACATAGTGCCAAGGCCGTCTTTTGGCTGCGCCACGGGCTAGTGCATATCTCAGGCTCGGATGTGAGGGTGGTTCATTAGGAAATTCATCCCACACTGTTGCTAGTGCAGAGCGGATACTAAGATATTTTAATTTCTGCAGTGGAGTGTCCCCAATGGTTGCCTTGATGTCATCCCAGGTAACAAATGGACCCACATGGAACAAATCTCTAAAGTATGATATGCTTCTGTCTCGCCAGTGTGTAACTAGGTTCTCGTCCTGCGATGGCTGTAAATATCGTGCGCCCCAAATAGGCATGTCTGGGTTGTACATTATGGGGCCCTTAGGGTGGCCTACCAATCTAACCCATGCTTGCTGCGTGACCAGGACAGGGTCCATTTGATTATCACTCCTTGCCTTCGCCTCAACCAGCCCGTGTAGAAGGAGGGTGGGGTCAGCCCCCTGTGTTTCCAGTGCCACATGTGACAAGCCAGGCCCTCCCTCCGTCCAAACTTTTGCATAATAACCCTGCGCAGCAAAGAAGTACAGCTCGAAATCAGGAGCCGTCAGCCCTCCTTGCACATACGGCATTGTGAGGCACTCCAAGCTAACCTGCGCTTGCCCCTTCCACACAAATGCTGAGCATGCACTTTGTATTCTCGCGAGGAAGGACCTCCCGTGCCACAGCGGAACTGTGCGTAAGAGATAGAAGAGTTTTGGGAAATGATCATTTTCACTAAATCTACCCTACCATGAGAAATTAAAGGGAGTAGGTTCCAGCTGTCAATCTTGGCGCAGAGTTCATCGGCCAGATCTCCGTAGTTAAGGGAGAGTACCACTCGGGGCTTGCGTGTTATTTCAACGCCCAAATACTTCACCCGTTGGGGCGCCCATTTCAAACCATAGAGTTCGGCAGGTTCACTAGTCTTTTCTGTCAAGGGGAATATCTCAGATTTGTTAGTGTTCAGTTTGAGGCCTGAATATTCCCTGAATTTCTAGACTGCTGCTAATATCATCTGAAAGTATCTCTTACATATAGCATGATATAATCGGCATAATGGGTTATCAGTTCAATCCTTCCTGATATAGTTATCCCGGCTCGTGCATATCTTGCCCTCAGGAGGTCTGCCAATGGCTCTATCACTAATGTGAATGATAATGGGGAGAGCGGGCATCCCTGTCTGGTGCCCCCTGCTAGTGTTAAGATCGAGGAGAGCGTCCCATGCATGTAGATACGTGCTTATGGGTGCGTGTACAAAATGCGCACCCACTGGATGAAGTTTGGACCACAACCATAGTCATGCAACACTCTAAATAAGAAGGGCCAATATACTGTGTCGAATGCCTTTTGCATGTCTAAGGCGATTGCACCGCCTATGTTGTCATGCGGGATCTTCGCCAGTATGTTAAAGCACCTTCAGGTGTTGGAAGCCGTTGACCTAGCCAGCACATATATGGCATCAGTGGTTTCAAGCAGGAGGCCAATATCTTCGCAAATATTTTTGCATTAGTAATTATAAGGGACAGTGGGTGGTATGACCCACATTCCTCTGATGCCTTCCCCGGATTTAATAATAGGGTGATGATCGCTTCGCGTGTTGTGCGTCAGAGTACACCGGACTCCAGCGCCTCAGCCAACAGCGTTAAAAGACGAGGGGCTAGCTCCCCTACGAATTCCTTATAGAATTCCGCGCTCATCCCATCCGAACCTGGTGACTTGCCACTTGGGAGGCTCTTTATAGCGTCTTTTATTTGGCTTATTGTTATCGGTGCCTCCAAAGCACTGCAGGCTTCTCCCGAGGGCAGCTTAGTGGGTATATTTGCCAAATAGTCATCTATTTCTTGATCTGTGGCTGCGCTCTGGGGGGAGTATAAGTTAGCATACAAGTCATAAAACCTTTTACTGATTTCTTCGGATTTAGTGTCCACTACTCCATCGGATTTTGCAATGCTTGGGATACATCTATTGCCCTTTTCGTTGTGCACCATATGTGCCAACAGTCTACCCGGTCTGTCCTGCTCTCCGTATCTGCGTGCCGCTGCTGTCCTATCAAAGTAGCGTAGTTCCCTGTCTGCTGCAGCATGGTATTCATCTAGTTGTGTTTTAATATCTGTGGCAATCTGCAGCGCCGGGTCATTAGCATATTCTGCTTGCAATCCAGCCAGTGCTTCTTCCCTTCTCTTGAGTTCCCTTCTTGTGTCTCGGAGTACCCTAAATTGTGTGACATAGCAATTCCCGTATGTAAACCTTAAATGCTTGCCATAAAACCGCTTGCTGATTCACTGACCCCTCATTGTTCTCGAAGAACTCAGTGACATGTTGCGACAGATTGGTTTTAAAGACAGGGTCTAGCAGTGCTTTAAATCTTCATGGCGCTCTCTGTGGAGAACTCTCTGGGATGTCTAATAGAAGAGATACAGGGGAATTATCTGATAGCATTCTAGGTATTATCCTAACCTCCGACACCCAACCCAGTACCCTCTGAGAGACCAACCACGATGTTGTGAACTGATGAGGAAAAGGTAAAGGCCTTGTGAGTTCTGTGTAGCCTGCACCAGGCATCCCTCAGCCCTAGGTCTGTATAGTGTGTATGTATCGTTAGTGCTAGGTTTGTCAATGATCTGGGAGAGGTTGACGTTCTGTCTAAATCTACCTCTAATATAGTGTTGCAATCACTGCCACAAATGACCTGGGCAGTCGGGTATTTGGCACATTTACGAAAAACATCCGTGTAATACTCTGGGTCATCTATGTTGGGGCCGTACACATTGATCATGAGCGTTTCTACGCTGCCTAATTTCCCATGCACTAGTATGTATCTGCAGTGGGGGTTCACTCTCCGTTGCATAATGGATGAACGGGAGTGATCTATGAATCAGGATCATGGTCCCCCGGGCTCTTGCAGAATAGGAGGTGTAGAAGCGGTGTTCCCCCCAGCCGGGAGCAAACCTGAGGGCTCGGTGGTCCAGTATGTTTTTTGCAGGAATAGTAGCTGGGCCCATTGTCTGTTTATGTATGTCATAACTTTCCTCATCTTTACTGGTGCACGCAGGCCCCTTACATTCCAGCTAAGCAGTTTTTTCCCTTTCATTCCCTTATCCACCATCATCTCTTACCTTTACCTGTATCGCGGTCACAATATCCTGCATTCTTCCAGCATGGCAGTTTAGTTTAGTGTATTATTTGTAAAGCCCAGCTAAGCCTTGGGTAACTGGGTGCTGGAGCTTGTGGCAGAGTTACAAAAGTACACATGACAGATATACATATAAGGTACATAGAAAAAATGTGCTTGTCGACATTGGGTTACAGGATAGTCGACTTGCATAAAAATACATATAAGCGCATAGAAATGTCGTCAGCGGTTACACTTTGGTCGACAGTACAAGAGATGCAGTAGTACGATGTGAAGTGTTTTGGGTTGTGCAGGTTTCAACGGAGGAGGAGTGGGATTTATTTGGAGCCAATTAGTGTTTCTTGTCGATGAGTCAGTTTTTCACTTTAGCTCTGAATGACCAGAAAGAGGGTTCAGCTCTGATAGTAGGGGGGAGAGAGTTACAGCATTTGGTGGCCAGCACTAGGAAATTGTCTCCTACAGCCGTTTTTAGTTTGTATCTCGGGATATTGAGGCAATGCGAGTATAATGATCTGGTGGGTCTGGCTAGTTGGTTTCTAGGGAATTTGTCTGCCAGATATTTAGCAGGCTGCGTTTGACAAACATTTATGAGTGATGACTAGTGTGCGGAGCGAGATTCTGTCACGCACCGGGAGCCAGTGAGCATCCTGTCTAAGGGTTGAGATATGGTAGGACCTGGGGATGTTGAACGCTGATCTCAAAGCATTATTCCATAGGACCTGCAGACGGTTGAGATTACGTTCTGTGGAGCCTAAGAAGAGAGTATTACAGTAGTTAAGCTTCGATAAGACTAGTGCCCTGGCCAGCGTAAGGCAGCTATTGGGGGACAAGTATGGCTTGCAAGCGCAAGCGTTTATCATTTTATTGGTGTAAGCTGTTATTGACGCAGTGGCATTCACTAGTTTCTTAAGTGAGAGGGTAGACTCTAGATAGATGCTGAGTGTTTAACCTCCTTGGCAACTCTGATGGGATTCCCGTCAATGTTGAAGGACGTGTACCGAGTGTCAAGTTTGTTTAGACGTGCTTGGGATCTGATGATCAGTAGCTCCGTCTTATCATCATTAAGACACAGACTGTGTGCAGTCATGCACACCTGAATTTCAAGGTAGATTTCGTTCATCAGTTTGGAATCATCTTCATAGGAACCAGTCAGCGTGATGAGAACCTGGGTGTCATCTGCATAATTCTTGTAGGTGACACCCATGTTATCAAGACTACCAAAGAGGAGTTTTGTGAAGATGTTGTATAGCACTGGGGAGACGCATGAGACCTGAGGTACTCCGCAATAGATGGGTAGTGGGGCTGCTGAATGAAGACCCTGGTTGTTCGGTTTGAGAGGAATGATTGGATCCAGTTGGAGGCATTTGTGGAAAAGGCAGCGGCTGTAGACAGGTGATCTGTGAGGATCTGGTGATCGACAAGATCAAACACAGCGGAGAGGTCTAGTAGCAAAAGAATGGTCAAGTCCCCTATATCTCTGGCCTCATCCATTTGGATTTTTAAATCCAACAGGACAGTTTCTGTACCGTGTCTCGGACTGAAGCCAGATTGGCGGAAACCTAGCAGGTTATTATCCTCCAAGTATTTTTGAATTTGGATATAGGCCACTCTGTCTAGAATTGTGATTGGCCTATAATTGGGCGGCAGGTTGGGGTCTAGGTTTGGTTTTTTAAGGAGGGGCAACACCCAAGCCTCCTTGAGGTTGTGGGTACCAAGATGGTGTTGAAAGAGGAGTTAATCATAGTCGCAATGAATGGGGCCAGGTCTTTGGCGCCGTCCTTGATGACTGAGGCCGGACAGATCTCTCCCTGGCACTTAGATGGTTTTAGGCCTAGGATAATGTTTTCTACTTCTTTGGGTGTGACTGAAGAGAAGAAGAAAGGAGGATATGATGGAGGGTGATGGCTCAACGTGGTGTTCATGTTAGAGATATTGGCTAGACTTGTCTTTTTAGTTGCTATTTTGGTTTGTAACATTTCTATTTTGTCGGATAGAGCCTTCTGAGTTTTAGCACACCAATCCGCATCCTTGATGCATGTTTCTGTAGGAGGAGCTGGTGTCTCCAGTTCCCTCAGAATGCTGAAATGCTCCTCAGTGCCAGATTTTTGTAAAGCTCACTTGATATCCACGGGGACGCCACTCAGCCTGACTGGACCACTTGCAATCTCGAACCCCTCCCTTGGAATCTGTTCGGTCGAGGATCAGGCCTGAAATACAGGAATTTCGGATTTCATCTTACTGTCTCTTGTTGCTTGGATACCACCTCCCTTGCGGACCCAACTTTCCCCTTAAATCCTCTCCTCACCTTGCTTTCTTGTATAATGCGCTATCCGTCCTGCCTCTCGGTGCAGGGGTGCGTTGTTGATGTGGGTGTGCCGTGACCTAGTTGCTTCACTGGTGCGGGCCAAAGAGTCCAGACCTGCTGTGATTCCAGTCCGTCAATGTAGGTTTGTTGGTTTTTGCAGTTTGTCCTTTTCTTTTTCAATTGCCCCTGTTAATGTCTCTTCTTCTTCCTCTTGGTGCAGGAAGAGGTCGTTAGTGATGTTGTGCTGCTTGGGGCTGAGCACAAGATGGTGCGTGAAAGCATGATGCGCGGTGCTATCTGCCTTTTCTTGTGCTGACCTGTCTTTCTCTTTTTCTTGCGGAGCGCTGCAATGTCCCAGAATGGATGCCGGCTGAGAGAGTAGTAAGCGGTGAGTAAGGTGCAGTACGCGGCACCTTCTTAACTTTTCGTGTGCTTACCTAGGTTTCCTCTCTTTTGCAGGTCATTGTTATGGCCTGGAACGGATGTTAAGCAAGAGCGGCTCGAACCCAGGTAAGCGTGTGATTGTTCTTGCTATTTTCGGAATTGGAATATAAACGCTTACTAATGCTGCTTTTGTTCTCTTCTTCCCAGGTTGTGGTGTTTCTGAAGATGGAGGAGTTGTCGCCGAGATGCTATGTTCTCTGGACCAAAGGAGCGATGGATGGCGAACAGGATTCACTCACAGGTAAGTGTTGTGCTGATGATGTTCTTGTTCTTTCAGGTACACAGTTCCGGGAAGGCAGGCGAAGATCCGAGCAGAACGTGGTGAGCATCACGCAGCAGAGCGCAAAGTAATGCGAAGCGTGTTTCCCTGCCTGGCCGTGGTTTATATAGCCCCCAGGTATCTTGGGTATCCCTAGGCCTGACCACACCCAAAACACTAGACCACATAGTATGGTTCATTGAACTAAGCTATGCAGGGGGCATCCATATTGTAAAAAAGTTAATTACCAAGTCCAGTTCTCAAGTCTTCCTCACATTATGTATGAGCCTGGCACCAAAGGCACCAGGACTGACTCCAGGAGAGTCTCGGATGAGGTGGCAAGGCCTTTAAGGCCAAGATGGAGGGTCGTAGCCTAGCCCCAATGCCTTGCCTATGAGGGTTAGGGGCAGGGGTCATGACAATTTTGCATTTAGTATTCTGTTATTGTATGTCTCTTTTTTAGTATTGAGGATGGCTGCTTTACACGATGAAGCAGCAGAGGTGAAAGAGGTGAATACTGCCTTGTTAAGGGTAGTAGGTGACTTTCTCCACGTGGCTCCAGCGACTCTTTTGCCGTTGTGAAAGGCTTTTAGTTCAGTTGTGAACCATTTATTTAGGTGAGCTGCCGGTTTACCTTTTTTTAGTTTGATAGGGGCAATGTTGTGCAAGTTCTAGGGTGCCATTGTATAGGTCAACCAATTTATCTGACTCTAGATCATTGTAGTTGGGTGGGTCCATGATAGCGTTAAGCAGGGGTCGTAGGTTCTGAAGCATTATGTACCAGTTGTTTCTGGATAGAATTTGTGGGGCAATAGTGGAGCTAGGATTAGGGGGCGGGCTCTCCTGAATGGAGAAAGAGATGCAATGATGGTCTGCCCATGCAACAGGCTCACTCTGGAGGATGGTGGTTGTGCAGTTGAACTCTGCCAACCAGTCCAAAGTTCTACCCTTGTTGTGTGTAGGGCCAAGGATGCAGTGTTTGAAACCGAGCTGGGATATAGAATTTTCCACAGAGGTAGCATTAGTGCTGTTAGGGTCATAAAGGCCTAGATTGAGATCTCCATGATGGGAGGCAGGCATGGGCGACGTCCCTAAAACCAAGGTGGGTTTTGACTATGAAAGGTACTCCTCCACCTTTACCAGTGTCTCTGTCTGACCTGGTGATGGTGTAGCCCTAAGGGAGTGCTAGTGAAAGGGCTGGACCTGCTTCCCGGTGATGAGGGTTAGTTGAGATAAGATCAGCAATATCGAGTACATGCACAACCAGCTACCGTGTGTTGATGAGGGCTCCTTTGATGGCCGGCGAGAATAAATGTGGAGCTTTCTGACACTGGGATGTAGGTAACAAGGGCTAATATTTTTGTTAGGTTCCGTAGTCTCTACTTGGTAAGGTGGAGGGCAAGGTGGTGGTGGCTTTGATTAAGGAAGGATGACAAGTAGGCCTGGTGAGAGGCTTGCTGTTTAGGAATTGAGACCCCAGTCTCTCATTTCTGGTGCTTAATGGGCATGGTATGAGTGGAGCATGTGGTGAAGCAAAGTGTTGGATCCATTCCGCAGGGCTAAGGGTGCCAAAATTGTTTTTGTGTTGGGCAGTAGTGGAGGCTGTGTGAGAAGTGTGTGGGTAGAGAGGGTAGGAAGTTGGTTGGAGCGATGGTGTGGAACAGCGGACTCTGCGCAAGGTAGCCATGTGGACGGGAAAATAGACTCATTTAGATGTGGTGTGGGATCGTTTAGGTCAGCAGTGGGTGATGCACGCTGAGTGACACTTATTGAAACCCTATAGGTTAGGCACTAAATTCCACAAGGACAATTCAAGTAACAAAGAGTTAAAAATAAGCTAAATATCACAGTAGGCTAGATCATGAATGAGCTTGGTGTCATAAGGGCTAAAATATCAGAGCAGGCTAAGTATCACAGTAAGCAAGGTAAGCTAAACTAAGGTAGGTGTTGCAATTGGCTGAATATTACATGAAGCACGTACATGAGTCATGAGGACAAATAGTGACATTGAGTGGCAGGTAGCTTTGAACAGCGTGTTTGGAGCAGTAATATCCTGCTATGAATCATAGTATGCAAGGTGTCATAGTAGGCGGAATATCACATTTAGGCTGAGTATCACAGTAGACATGAGCAGTGAGACATAAGTATACAAAAGAGTGGCATTGGGCCGCAGAGAAGGCTAATGCAACAGGTTTAGCAAGCATCGGCTGTTGCAGTGATAAGGAGTTAACATTACGGATGTTAGTCTGAAGTTGGGATCTGTGGACCTTGGAGACAGTTGACTGGAAACAATAGGTGAAAGGGTTGTGCGATAGTACGATGCGATGGCAGGGAGTTTTGCAGAAAGAGTAATTACTGTGTATTGGGCGTCGGGTGGTAGTTTTTTGTAGCGGGGGTTTCTGGCTGAGAGTAGGCGCAGGGGATTATGAAACTGCGTGGAAGGCATGGGAGGGTAATCAGACAATTGCGTTGTTTATGGGCCAGCCAGCAGATAGAGAATGAGTGCGCTCACCTGGCCAGAAATGATCCGTAGCTCCCCATGGCAAACGGGCTTTTTCTAAGGGCCTTACTCATCGGGCCGGCGTTTCCGCCTGCCGGCGTCTTCAATTGCTCTACAAGGATGCTGATTGCTAGGAAACAGGGGCCAGCCTCCAGATCAGCTGGAGAGTACGCCGGCCATCTTAGAGGCAGGCAGGCAGGCGTGAGGCACGCTGATCTTCACACTCGGTCTGTAAAACAGTGAATTTCGGTGTGTAGTGCCGCAAAAGTATGCACTTACAAAATAAAGGCACAAGTTGTAATAAATGGCGTCGAGATGGGCACGTAGCACAGCGGATGTCCAGCTGAGTGGGGGATATTGTGTTCCTCCGTCGAGTGATCCTGGTGCAGCTCCTGCAGAGGGATAGGGATCCAACCCTCTCTGGGGCGGGGGGAATGGAGAATGAGTTCACAGGGCAAACAGGGCCTTCTCTAAGGGCTTTACTCGTCAGGCTGGCATTTCCGCCTGCCGGCATCTTCAATTGCTCTACAAGGATGCTGGTTGCTAGGAAACCGGGGCCAGCCTCCAGATCAGCTGGAGAGTACGCCGGCCATCTTAGAGGCAGGCAGGCAGGCGTGGGGCACGCTGATCTTCACACTCGGTCTGTAAAACAGTGAATTTCGGTGTGTAGTGCTGCAAAAGTATGCACTTACAAAATAAAGGCACAAGTTGTAATAAATGGCGTCGAGATGGGCACGTAGCACAGCGGATGTCCAGCTGAGTGGGGGATATTGTGTTCCTCCGTTGAGATGATCCTGGTGCAGCTCCTGCAGAGGGATAGGGATCCAACCCTCTCTGGGGCGGGGTGTGTTGTAGGGTCCCCCGTGCCTCAGGGAACCATCATGCACGCATGCACTCACACACACGCACACAGTAAAGGAGGACACGGGACGCACTGGTGGTCTGTACGCGTCCCGGCACGAACTGCCGCACGGGCCCGGTTTATTTCAACTGCACATGCGTGGCCGGGAACGAGGCCCACGCATGCGCGATAGTGGCGCTGGGACGTCACATCCCTTCTTTTTTCTAACAACAGAACAAAACAAACCTTTGGTGTATGGAACCCTTATAGTGAAACAGAACAGTAACATGACCATGATAAACGGTGACCACAAGTGTAAGTCACCCCTTGCTCAGTCCCTTGAGTCCAGGACATAGTCTTTAAGATGAGCTGGAGGTCTCCTGCTCCCACGCACAGGATATCTCGATGTGACCGTAGGCAAAGGGCGGTCCGCCACTGGTGCGGGTCCAGGATCCGATGAGGGTACGCCCTTCTGGGCCTCAGATGTTCCTTCCTGGCCCGAAGGGTCATTCAAGACCTGAGTTTCCGCCGGGACATCCACTTTTTTGAAAAAGGATCGATTGCGGGTAACGGTACCCCGTTCACTGGCTGCGGTCACCATCGTGCCCTTCACATGAGTCACTTTCCATGGGCGTGGTTCAAACAGTAAGGACAACTTTCCTTACGGATGTCGATTCTTGACTAGTACTGAGTCCCCAACTCTCACTTCCTTTTCTTGTAATCCTCTGCGTTCACTCTCCTTTCGGTTGCGCACCGCTCGTTCTTCACGAACTTTATCATTGTCTATGACCCCCGGCCTCCTGTCCTCTGTTTCTGGTAACATCCCCCTCGGGCACCGCCCGAAGAGCGCCTCAGCTGCGGCAACCCCTGTGGACTGATGGGGAGTTGAGCGATACAGTCGAAGAAACTCCACAACTCTTTTGACAAGATCCTCACCTCTGCTGGCCGAGATCCGCATTACCTTGTTGAGCGTTCTCATCATCCTTTCGGCTTCACCATTGGCTCGCGGCCATAGCGGGGAGACTCTTCTATGTTGCATCCCCCTCTCTCGTAGATACTGCGCAAACTGGCTGCCAGTAAACGGTGGTCCTTTGTCTGAGCAGATGGTATCCGGGAATCCATGCGCAGCGAACATTTTGTCCAACGCGGCCGTGGTCAACTCAGTCGCCCTTGACTCAACCACCTCTACCTCCGGGTACCGCGACCATTGATCGACAGCCACCAAAAAGTACATGCCTCGACCTGTCGACCCAAAGTCCACATGGACCGTACCCCACGGCTTCTCACTACGTTCCATCGAGCTAATGGGTGGAACTTTGTCACCCGGTGTGGACGCCTGGCAGACCAGACATCTCTTCACAAAGCTTTCAACTCTCGCCTCCAGATTGGGAAACCAGACTTTGGGCCTTAACCTAGCCTTCGTCTTGACGATACCCTGGTGTCCAATGTGTGCCAGCTTCAGCACACACAACCTTAGCTCCCTCGGGATGACGATCTGCTGGCCCCTGAGAAGCAGTCCATCGTCGGAAATCGACAACTCATCTCTCACCCTCCAGAGCGCTTGTAAGTCCTTCTGTGCTTCCTCCTGGCGCCTTGAGTTGTTCCGCAGCACTTCTCTCCAGTCCCCGCTTCTCACTGCTGCCTTGATGATGCCGAAGACTTCATCATTGGAGGACTCCGTTGCTACGGTGAGTCTCGATAACGCCATGGGAAGTGCACCTTCTACCACTTGACATAGCAGACCCTTACAGTCCACTTCCCCATTTCTACTTCTGCGTTCTCTTTGTTAGGGTGACGCGACAAATAGTCTGCGGGGTTATTGGTCCCCGGCCTATATACAAGCTTTACCCCATATTCCATTAAGGCCAGCATCCACCTCTCGATTCGGGGCGGCGGCTTCGATGATGCGCCGCCAGTATCGGCAGCAACGGCTTGTGGTTGGTGACCACCACAACCGGCTTGCCCAAAATGTACAGGCGGAAGTGCCGACAGCCCCATAGGATGGCCAGTGCTTCCCTTTCTATCTGTGAGTATCTCATCTCTGTACTAGAAAGTGCTTTGCTGGCATAGGCAATGGGTCTCATCTCGCCACGCTCATCCGGTTGCAGCAACACCGCACCTACACCAACGGGGCTTGCATCTACTACCACTTCTGACTCGACGGCTGGGTTGAAGTACGCCATGGTGTCTGCATCTGACAAAGCATTCTTGAGGGCCTGAAATGCCTCTTGTTCTCGGGACTCCCATCTCCACACCGCGTCGTTTCTTGTCAGAGCCCTAAGAGGCTCCGCCATCGAAGCTAGTCCCCTGATAAAACGCCCACAATAGGTCACCATCCCCAAGGAGCTCCGTACCTCCGTGGGGGATTGTGGTGCCGCTGCCTCCTTTATATCTCTGACCTTTGCCGGGTCTGGTGACACTCCTGCAGCCTGAAAGATGAAGCCGAAAAACCCTATCCGGTCTTTAAAGAATTCGCATTTTTGGCGATGTAAAGTGAGACCCAGTTCTTTCAACCTCCTTAGAGTACCTTCCAACCTTCTCAGGTGTTCCGCCTCAGAGTCTGCGAACACTAAGATGCCGTCACTCATGTTTATAACGCCTTGAAGGCCGGCTAGTGCCCCCCTAATAGTGTTCTGAAAAACTTCAGCTGCCGACGAGATGCCGAAGCTCAGGCGCTTAAATTGGTAGAGGCCTTCGTGGGTTGTGAAGGTTGTAATAAATCTGGAGTCCGGGTGGAGTTCCAGTTGGTGATAGCCGGCTCGTAGATCCAGCTTTGAGAACACACGTGCCCCTTGAAGTTCCCCCACAATGTCGTCCAGTGTTGGCGTTAAATGTCTCTCCCTCTTAATCGCGGCATTAGGGAGGCGCATATCAACGCAGATCCTTACCGCTCCTGGCTGCTTTGGTTTGGGAGCGACCACTATAGGTGAAACCCAGGGTGTGGGTCCCTCCACCCTTTCAATAATATCCATGCTGATGAGCGACCTCAGCTCTTCCTCGACCTTCTCCCTGAGATGAAACGGGATCCGCCTATGCTTGAGGGCAACTGGTCTGATGGTGTCGTCAATGTGTAGCCTTATCGGGGGCGCCTTCAACTTCCCGACCCCTTCAAAGATGCCCGCATACTTGTCGAGCAGGCTCTCAATGTCCACTTGATAAACCTCCAATACAAAATGCACCAAGTCGAGGGCTTCTGACGCGGCACAGCTGAGTAACGAATGGGGACTCACATCCGTGACAAAAAATCGTGCCCTAATCTCCCTTGGCGACTGGCGTGATAAACACCCCCTTGATGGGCAGTGGGGCATCCCCTCCAAAGGTGAATATCTTTGCTGCCAAACTGTCTAGTGGGGGAGGAACTGGCAACTTCTGATAATGGTCCTCGGCCAACACACATACTGAGGTGCCTGTATCAATCAAGACCTGTGTCGGCACACCTTGAATGTCCACCATGCATTTGGGCGGTCTCTTCTTTCTAGCCCCAGAGGCCAGGTTTGAGATGAAGAACACCTCTTCATCATCCTCCTCTTCCTCTTCGGCCAGCTGCAGCCGCTGCATTTCTCGATAAAGTGCCCCAATGCTCCTTTGCCTTCTGGGTCCACTACCACTACTCCTTGCTGGGCATCTCGGCACAGAAATGGGAGCTGGAGCACGACACATCCGGGCGTAGTGCCCCGGCTTGCCGCACCGGCCGCATGACCACGACACGGCTGGGCATTCTTCTGCGTGGGGTAGGTCGTACCCACAAGATGGACACATTGACCCCGACTCGGGAGGATGATGAGTCTCTTGTCTTCTTTGCCCCCACTTGTCCTTTATTCCGGGTCGTTTACTTACGGCAAATGCATCTTTGGACATGCCTGGATGCCTTGCAGCGTTCATATTGGCGCCTCTCAAATCCGCTAGCTCATATATTCTGCCACTGTCCAGGATTTGCATCAGAGTCCACCCCGGTTCCCTTAGCACTTGCCTTCTTAACTTTCCGGAGCTACAGCCCTGGATGACTTGGTTCCATATCATTGACTCATCATTGTCCCACCGACACGTGGTGGCCATCAACCTCAACCTGGCGCAGAACTGATCAAGGGATTCTCCTTCTCTCTGCTTCTCGCCACAAAACAGAAACCTCTCGTAGTCAACATTTGAGAGAGGTATGAAATGGTTCTCTAGCGCAGTCTTGACAGTGCTGTACGTAACCACCTGTAGGTTGCATGATTCGAAAATACGTAAGACGTCTAGCCCCGCAGAGTATAGCAGCGTGGCCCTCTTCGCATTATCATCGGTGATGCTGGTTGCTGTAAAGTACATCTCAAGTTTCTTAATCCAAAGCAACCACCTAGGCCCCAATCTGGATGGGGGACCAGACACATCAAACTCTTGCATTGGTAGCAGAGACCCTTGTTGTGGCATCATTGTACCTGTCGCAGTTCCTGCCTCCCCATCGCTGTCTGCCATGATTTCAGGTCGCACAGGCACCTCCTGGTGTCACAGAGGCCGAAACCTTACTTGGGGGGCTCTCTTGTGCTGTTGGAGCTGCTGCCAGATGGTTGCCTACTGTGTCTTGTCTTGGGTTCCTTTCCTGGAAGTGTCAGTTGTACGGAGAAAAAAAAAAAGTCGTCCCCGGGTTATGGGGAACAACCAAGGTTCCAAACATTGATTGTAGTATCTGTGCAGCGGCGCACGAGCACCTTTTCAGGCCGCTACTGCTGCACAAGCATCACGGGATTATTCGCGTCGGGTCCGTGTCTCACTACGACACGTAGCACTGCCGATTCTTCGCTTCCCATGCGTTCGTGCAAACGTTGCCGTGGCGATATTTCCCCTCATCGCCAGTTGTTGTAGGGTCCCCCGTGCCTCAGGGAAACGTCATGCACGCATGCACTCACACACACGCACACAGTAAAGGAGGACACGGGACGTGCTGGTGGTCTGTACGCGTCCCGGCACGAACTACCGCACGGGCGCGGTTTATTTCAACTGCGCATGCGTGGCCGGGAACGAGGCCCACGCATGCGCGATAGTGGCGCTGGGACGTCACAGAGGGAATGGAGAATGAGTTCACAGGGCAAACAGGGCCTTCTCTAAGGGCTTTACTCGTCAGGCTGGCATTTCCGCCTGCCGACATCTTCGATTGGTCTACAAGAACGTGGGTTGCTAGGAAACAGGGGCCAGCCTCCAGATCAGCTGGAGAGTACGCCGGCCATCTTAGAAGCAGGCAGGCAGGCAGGCGTGGGGCACGCTGATCTTCACGATCGGTCTCTAAGATGGTGAATTTCAGTGTGTAGTGCCGCAAAGTATGCACTCACAAAATAAAGGCACAAGCTGGAATAAATGGCATTGAGGTGGGCAAGTAGCACAGCAGATGTCTAGCTGTGTGGGGGATACCGTATTCCTCTGTCGAGATGATCCTGGTGTAGCCAGGGTCGGACTGGGACAAGAAATAGGCCCAGTCACCCAAAGAAAAGTGGCACACCCCTTGCTTCAAAAAAGTGTCCCACCCCTCGCCTCATGACCCTTGACCTGTGATGACATCACCGGAAGTGATGTTATTTGACCCCACCCCAAAGTGACATCCCGGGAAGCGATGAAACATGACATTTCATCCCTTGACAAAACAGGAAGTAGCATCAAATAGCATTGTTCCTAAGTAAACTAAATTACTGTGAATCCAAGCCGACCTCCAAGACCAAATGATAATATGTTATTGTATAGCACTTACGCTTAAGCTCTTTTTCATAGAACAAATATGGATATATTATAACCCAACCTGTTTTGGTACTCATTTATCAACCTAAGAAGGATGAAAGGCTTTTTGAAAAGAAAAATAACTTGAAACAAAAACATTTTTTTCCTATTTTTTTTTCCCAAACCAGCCCAGTCATGGCCAGAAACCGACCCCCACCCCCCAGGGACGATTTCAGCCCGGCCACGGGCCGAAAGGTTGAGGGGCCAATCCGACCCTGGGTGCAGCTCCTGCAGAGGGAGAGGGAGCTAACCCTCTCCAGGGCAGGGAGAATGCAGTAGTATGTTCTGACTAATCTGTGCATTTTTCTAACTTTTTCAACCCAACTTCCCCAGTCACCCCCCACCGCCACCCTCATAGTACTCACAACTTCGGCTATGCATTGCCCACTCAATCCCACCACCCATTCCCTTTCCAACCAAACAGTGGACTTGCATTGGGGGCGAGCGCTGTCTTGTCGGCCAGGGTCCGAATCATGATGTCTGAACAAAGTCTGTCTGGGTTCATTCTAAAATGCTAACCAATGCTACCATCACACATTTTGAATTTCTTAGTCCACAGGGCAGGTGTAATCCCGCTGGGTACCTCCGTCTATGTGTAGCGCTGCTCTCCAAACTCCTTTTAAGTCTACAGGCCAGTGAGCAGCCTCTATTATACTAGGAGTGGGGAGGACTCATTCACCAATAAAATTCAACAGTGGGTATCACAGCCACCTGGTGACTGTCCATTATGTTAAGGACTTTAAAGAGGCGTCACACTCCAGACCAGGAGTCTTGATACTGGCCATGGATGCAGCGCACAATTAAAACACTTTTACATTTATGAATTTGGATTCAGCTTTGAGAAGGCAACCAATTTGTCTAACACCCCCCTTAACGTACACCCCGTGTCACAATGGACCATGTACAAGGCTGGTGTTTGATAATAAAATATTTCTTTATTTTAATTCGGAATAAAAATCAAACACATTCAATATAAGGCAGCAATCACCAGTGTGGTGATAATTACGCAGTAAAATGATAGAATACATTTAATTTGACCTGGAAACATCAGATACACAATGCACAATTGAATAAAAGCAAGATCACTTTTCGGGTATTATTTTCCGATAGCACAACAGTTAGTATTTCCCCCTACAACACGCCCTCAACCCCTGTTAACCACATTATGAGTGGGTAGAGAGGAGTAGCAAGGAGTCAGGTATACTATGCAACAAACAGAATGAAAATCTGACCTTGCACCCCTGAATAGGAGGCAAAATCGGATTGAAAACCCTTGAAATTGAGCAAAATAGCACTCAGAATTACTAAATAGTTATTTTACATGTGCGGTTGAATGAATGAGGTAGACATGAGTATGGCTGTATCAAAGAAGTAAGAACACTAGCAAACTACAAGGCAATGTGCTAACAACAGGCATACAGTTCAGGAAATTGATTTGGAAGGAAAAACACAGTGCAGCAAAATCACACGTGTATACATTGCATTTGCTTAGTTTCATGGGTTAAAAATTGCAAACGGTTTGAAGAAAATGAGCTAAACCGACAAAATCGGAATGCGGTTTGGATGCTAAGGTATAAAGGCACATCACAGGTATAATATGAAAGTGAAAGGGTAACTCTGGATTGATGACAGTATGAGATTCTTGAAGGGAAATGAAACTAGGTTTTTAAATGCAGCACCATTTGTGTGTTTCACATGTTTGTATGTTGATGATGAGTGAAGTATGCTGCACTTTGATGGAGAAGTGCTGATGTAAGTGGACAACGTGTGTGTCTCTGTTGCAATGTGCGATGCAGCAGCTGTGCCACATTTAGTGACAACATAGCTCATTTCAAATGGTGTGAATCATTATGGGTGTTCATTGTGTGTCAACATTGCGTACTGGAAGCTAGGGCGAACGTAATGATGGTAGAGAGATGTACATGTTTAGGGTACCACGGCATACAAGAGGTGTGAGGTTGCAGGGGAGAGGTGGCCGTTATATGCCCATCAAGGTTTGCACTACCAACCAGGGGAGGTTACAGAGGGAAGCTGCTCATACTGCCCCAGGTAGGGTGGTGAGTGGAAGGTGTATAGAGCCTGGTGTCATGGTTTACCTTTGGCCTGCAGGTGTGACTCAAATGCTGTAGCATGTACTGTGACTGTGACTGTATAGTGTGCTGTTGGGGCTACTACAGACTTAGACAATAAGACATAGGGCCTCGTTACAGGGTCTGCGGTAGAACCCGTCGGTAGGCAGCAGGCTACCGCCGACCCCGTAACACTGTTTCCACCGCCTGACATACCAGTACCATAGAAATGTGTGAACATTAGTGAGGACATTTTTATTAAAATAAATAAAATTATAGTAAATAGTGTTACCGGCGGTGCACTAACGGGACATTTTGCTCCCTTAGATGCGCTGCCATCGAAATCAACAGATACGCTGGGGAACTGCAACTAGAGTGCAAGTGCAAACCGACCAAAAGTCGGGTAAGTTGGAGCATTAGAAATTTTCAGTGAATCTGTTATGACTTCATTTCTTTTTTGTATTCTTTATGGATTAAGTTTGTAGGTCTGTAAGTAAAATAAAATACTCTTCATTTTAGACAACTGATGTTTTGAGTGTATATGAAGTAAGGATATACTTTGAGACATATTGCTTCTATTTATAAAATACAAGAAATTGGGGATAGGCATTGAGAAACCGTATCAGATTAGTCCAGGAAGAAGGATAAATATCTATCTGAAATGTCTCTGCAACGTGGTGTGGGTCATTTTGCGGATCTCATTCTGAAAGACCTCAGCTGTCGACTAAATGCTGAAGTTGAGCCTGCGGTACTGCCGGAGTCCTAGGTGGGATGAAAACATTATGTACCTTGACTCTTTGGCCAGATGGATTTGGTGATACCCGGAATGCAGGTATAACTTGCGGAATACAGTCGACCCTGTTAAGTCCACGATCAGCTTATCAATCGAGGGCGCGATGTGCCACTCACATCCAATCGTAACCACCATTGGAGACACCCGCGGGGTCCTGATGTTTTCTCGATTATGCAGAGATCTTCCAGCTTCGTTAGCTCTTCTACTGCTGCCCGCATATGGAAAGGGAACCTCCTGTGCCAGGCCGCTCTTGGTTCCATGGTGGGGTCGATGTGGAACGTGACTATTCTGTTCTTCAGGCATCAAATGCCTTTGAAGACTTTGAGGTCTTTGGCTATTAGTTCATCAATGGCTGGGTGCTGCAGCTGGAGAGCGAAATTGATGAATTTGAGCTTTTCTGCTGTCTTGCATCTCAGTAATGTTTCAATCACTTTTTTTGCTGTCTTGCATCTCAGTAATGTTTCAATCACTTACCTCTACCACGTAGAACCTGGCTTTGCAAGCTTCACCATTGCATACGACATCAGCTGTGAAGGACCATTTTAACGGGAGCGGTGCTTTGCTCCCATATGCGTAGAGCCAGACTGTTTTGTGTTGAATCGGGGGGCTGTGTGCATCGCCTTTACTTTAGTTAGTGGGATAACATTCACTGTTGTTCCAGTGTCGATGGCCACCTTTGTCAGTTTGCTGTTCATGAGTACTGTACAGGTTGGTTGGGATCTGTGCTTCGTTCTCCTGGTGCTCTTGCGTGATCCTAATGCCAAGATGAGATACACTTTTTCAACCCATCTCTTTCAGTGTTTGGTACATCGCCATATAGTGCTTAACAGTAGATTCAAGGCACAATTTGTAACTTAATCTTATTTAATGCTGGGAGCTGCCTCCTCATTCGCCACCACCTAAATCTTTCCCTTTATTTCACACCCATCTTCCATTTTTCCTCTGCATCATTTTGAATGGTGTCCGAGCGCTGTGTTCATCAAATGATGAGAGCTACTGGCTCTTGCTACACTTTCAGTTCAAAGCAACATGTTTGAAAAAGAAATTACGGACCAGCAAAAGAGCCCTTCATGTAGACAATCAGCATAAACATAGGATAATGAAAATGATTTCCTGTTTGCAATATTGTTGTATACTTTGTCTACATATTAGTTTTAAGTACAAAATAAAACAGTGTTTACATTGCAATGACAATGATTTTGGAGAAAGGTGTAATTACCTGGAAATACTGGCCTTTTTGGGACAGCCTGCATGGACGCGTTTTCTTATAATGCCAATAAGAGCACAGAAAATATAGTGTGTAATTACAAAAGGACACTCTCTCTCAGGAGAATGGCACAGGGGCAACGCGCTTGCAAGATGACATGGAGGAATACAGGTTCAATCCCTGGCTCCCTCTGGGTATTAAGCGTGTGATAAACAAACTATTACAATTACACCAGGCACAACCTGCATAGACATGTTTGGGCACAACCAGCATGAAAATACTATATTTGAATACTGGAAAAATACTGACCTATGTTGTCCACGAAGGCATAATGAACATGCATTAGTAAATGTTCCTGTGTACTGCAGCTGATCTAGTATCTATTGGATTATTCTGTAGGTATTTCCCTAAAACAAAAGATTCTAAATTGTGTAGCTTTTTACCCAATTTTTCTAAGACGTGCTGTCAAATTCACCATTTTAACCCATTTAAAAATAACATATTCTCAGGCACCTGATGCTTCTCTTTGCTGGTGGCAATAAGAAAGACTGATTCAAGTTTCGTTATGGAATTTGTAAGTCTCTGCTATGGGTGATTGTAGAAAGCTTTAGACCGATCTGCTTTCTGAAGCTGTTTGGCCTGGAATTCATACAAGAAACCTATGGAAATAAAGATCAAAACTGGAACATGGAATTCTGAATGATAATCCAATTAAAGAGAAATATTAGATACAGAAGCCAGAGGTGGGTGGAACACCTGTCTGTCGCGCCACAGAATGAAAATTCCTCACCTCGCATTTCCGCTCAATAGAGTGTACCGAGAGACCCCCGGCCGGCCCATAGAGTCAGGGTTTGCTCTGCAGTACTTTAAGATGAGATAGCTGCACCTCGAGATGGATGGGGGTGCAGGGTCTCTTACTCCAACACCAATCAATAAGGACAATTCAATGGTTTGGCAAAGGGGAGTCTGTTTAATGACAAGTACAAAAAATGGGGAAACATGGAAATCGACAGCAGTGTGACAGCCCGTCTCGCTTCAACTCCTTCAAACTTCACACAAAACATAACTTTTATACTCAAAACGCATCATAATCTGATGTGTAACACTCAAAAGTTAACATGCAATTCTATTGGTTGGGAAAAGGTAACTTTAATATAGGTGCTGTATCTGTATATGGTAACAGAGTGAGGGGATTGGGTAAATACTGTCAGGTGAGCATCTAAGCCCTTCCTTCATAAATGACTACTGTAAACGTTACTAAAAGTACGAGGTCTCATTGGTTCTACTAACTATAGGACCCTAGATTATTTGGTCCACTGTGATTGGGTTGGCATCAACCCCGTGCATAACTTTCCACTTTACCTAGCAGCTTGCAGAATAATCAACCAGGTGCAGGACGTCCCTTAGCTCACTCTGCCTTCCTTCAATTAATCATCACTTTATGGGCTATGTGTCAATTAGTTCACTGTGGTTGGCCCCAAAACTGCATCTTCTGTCTGGAAAAGTTTTGATATCTCTGTCTGGGCCGGTACCAGGCTTAGGTGTGAAACCGTGCCTCCTTTCGCTCGGTTGGTCATGTGCTAGTACACCATGGATTTGCCTTGTTTCTCTCCATTTGTGCATTTGATTTTCGTTTCACCCTGCCACTTGCATTCGCTTTCTTGTCGTGATTCTTCAGAGTCAGGATATTCTGTTCTAAGCTTCAATTAAAAGTAGCTACTGTCTACAGCTTCTATCTATGTGACCTCGGCTTCCCTGGCACGAGCTGCCTCTGCAGAGTTTCGATTCAGCCTTTTTCCCCTTGATGCTAGAATATAAACTTCTTGCGTTTGACCTGTAATAACCTGTGTTGGTTCTGCTTTTTATGCAAAGTGGACCCGCACTTATAATATTGTGCTTCGTTTTTAGGTTGATTATGTACAATGGCGCTTGCCGCTCTATTCTTCTACTTAGCCTAGCAGCAGCACTGTTTTTTTTAGCTTCTTGCGGTTCCAAGCATATGTACAGGCGTTAGCTGGTTGAATATCTTAATCATGCTTTCAGCTTAAGCTCTCTCGTATTTCAACAATGTTCTCTTCTTTTAGTTTCATGATATCTTTATTCCTGGCGTTTAGTCTCTTTGTGACATCCTTGGGTCATCATGTCTTCTATCTGTACGTTAGTCCGGGCCCTCGTGATGTCACCATTCGCTCTCCATTAAGCATTTTCTGGTTTCTTCCGGAACAGTACTTAAAAAATCTTCATTTCGTTTCATTTGCTGGTACGGTTTTCCCAATGGGTACCTTACTGCCCATGGTTGTCTGATTATTGGTAATTCAATAGGTATTGTTCTTCTGAAAGGTACTGGGCAGAGCCCTACTGCGGCTCTCTGCTGGTTTATTTGCTCATCATATGTCACATATTTCGGTCTGAATGTTCCTGGTACTTCAAAATTGGTGACTGGAGCGCAGGCTATATTTGGGACCTCCTCTACACTCCCCCCTCTGGTCGATTTATTGACCACTTCTATTTTCTCCTTTGGATTCATTTTACTTGGTTCTTCTGTATTCATCTTCATATCCTCTTCTGGGCTCATTCCCTCTTCATCTTCTGGTTCTGTACATGATGGCTTGAAGAAGTGTTGTTTTGGTGTCCATATCTTTATCACTCCTCTCAGGTTTCCTGCTGTCTTTACATGTTCGTCTTTGTTCCATGTCATCAGCTGACATTGTCCATTTGGGTTGCAATAAATCCATTTTCCCACATAATTTCTGCGTTTCCTGGGATAGCGAAACTTTGTTCCTTTTGGTGCGTGAACACTGGCCTTTATGAAGTCTCTTTGTTCTTCATCAGTCAGGTCTCTGGGCTTCCATCCTGTGTTGACATCAATCATGATCTTCATCCCTATGGCTCTCTTCGCAGTCTTCTGACACTGTTAGATTATTATCTTGATAACGCTAAATCCTAGCAATATCATCACTAGTAAGGCTCCTAGGAACTTGAATGCATCCGCCATCCACTGTGAAACCCATGAAAACAGTGATCCAAACCAGCTGTCATCATCAACTTCATCGGTTTCATTGATCATCTGGTTCTGTAGGTTTGTCAGCATTCCTATAGCCTCTGTTAAGGTTCCATTTTCCTCGTCGTGAGAAGGTATAAATGTGCAACATGATTCTCCTATTTTGGCACAAACTCCTCCATCCATAGCTATGATTATGTCAAGAACATATCTGTTCTGGAGATTCATCAGTCAGATGGCTCTTAGCTCTTCCTTGATTGCACTGAATCCTTTTATGGTCGTGTTGATCGTTTGCAGTAACTCCCATCTGGTTATCTGCAACCATTTAGTATTGGCTCCAACTTGGAATCTTGGCATGAAGATTGTCACAAACACTGATGAGGTGAGGCGAACAGCTGGTGTTCATATGGGATTGCATCAAAAGCGTCTTCTGATTTGACAGAAAAGTCATTCTCTCTCTTCATTCGAGTAATCAGTTCCACAGATCTCTTCTTCCTCAGGTGATCATCTGCTTTCGGGAAACTGTCAATGTTCAGGTCACTTTTCGGGATCACTAATGCTGGAACATGGACATTCACAATCGTGCATATGCCTCCCTAGTCTCTTGGCAGTCTGATGTATGCTTTGGATCCACATGCCCAATAATGATCCATGATCACTGCAGTTCCTTGAACCATTCCCGGAGCATAAAAACTCCTCCACAGTTCTGATTCTCTCCCATCTTTCTTGTGCCATTGTTTCTGAAGCAGAATTTGGAGCTTTCCAGTGGTATTATCTGCAAGGGACCTAGACCCACGTCAGCAATTTTGCAAGCTTTGGCCACAATGGCTTGCAGCCATTTTTCACAATGTCGACAGTTCCTTTGTAGAGTCCAGTGATCATCCAAGCTCTGCAAATCAGCACTACTTTCTCCCATCTGTCTGTTGAAAGCACTGTTCCCCAAATCTGCATTTGGGCTTTGTTCTTCCACTTTGGAGCTTCCTCTGGAGTTTTTCCTTGGACATTTAGTCTCGGATTTACTTTCTGCTACTTTAACTCCATGCTTCTCGTATCTGATCACATGATTCCTCGTATGAGCTTTGTTTCTTGTCTTAATGTCCTGAACATAATCATCTTCATCGGGATAGGCTGTTTCAGTTGCCCATATCAGTGAAGCATCACTTCTCATAAACTGGCCTCTAGTTTTGCACATGGCTACATGTGAAAGACAATTCGCTGTCTGGACATCAATTTCTACAGCCACGAAGATCTTGGACTTTCCCGTGCTATACGGTAGGAGAGCACAAACATAGCCTTCCCCTTTGGAATTTTGTCTTCCAACTTCCTTCATGTGCTGGTCCCAAATGTTGTTTCCTAGGTGTGCTGTGCTATCCAGGTAATTGTTCAGTTCATTGTCATCTTCATTCGTACTTCTCTTGATTTTTAAGGTTTTCATGTAGTTTGCTATTACTACATCTCTGAATGCATTTGTGTAGCTTTTTCTTGCTGGAGGGTTCTCAGGTATCCTGAACCAAGGTGCAGGCCTTCTCATCTGTGCCATTTGAGTGGACAGAAGTCTGGCATCTCTTCCTTTTTCTTCATACATCTTTTTCCTGCTCGATGCAAGTGCCCATACCCACCAACCTGGCACTGGTCCGGTATATGGTTGTACTGTGGAACTGGCAATTGTCCCTTGTATTGGAACGTGTATGCTGGGTACAGCAGTCTCTGTGGTTTTGTTCTTCATTTCCTCTTGTAGTTTCTTCTTTTCTGCTGATTTGGTTTGGGGTTCTGCAGTCATTAATGCTAGGCCTGTTTTGTGTACATTCAGTGTTTGTGTGTGTGTAGTTGTCAGTAATTTTTCTTCATTCAGTTCTTGCCGACCCTGTCTTTGGCTTTCCTGGTCATTCGTTACCACAAGAGTGTGTGTATCATTGCTAGTCACATCCATTTCAAGTTCACTCACTCCACCATGAGATCTTCTAGGGACTGGAATGACTAATAAGGTCTGGGTGCTTTTGCGGGTTTTATGCGCATATCATTAAGTGGGTGCACTGAAATTGGAACGCTTTGTGCACCAATATAGAATGCAGTTCTGATTGTTAATGACAGTAAAATAATGATGAATACAATGCATAAGTACATAATGGTGCGATACGTGAGATGACAGCATTTCCTTCCATAGAAGCCAAAATGCCTCTCTTCTTGTGGGAGGACCAGGTTGCTGCCCTGGGCTCCCATCTTGATCATTCACCAATTGTTGGTGTTAGTATTTCCTTATTCAATGTTGCCCTTCACGTTCTGAGCTTAGGAGTGTCAGGCGCTCAAAAGGTGTTCCCCTTCCCCTTCTTGCATGTGACAATTGTCTTTTATTTCAGGATACAGTTATTTTGCTAGACTATGGAAAAGAAATCAATTTAAGTAATACTTCAGTGTGTCTTTTTTACTGTGCATGTACAAAGTAGGTGAGTTCCCAATCCACCCCCCCGAATCTGCTTCAGTCCTGAAGACATGCTGGACACTAGTCAGTATGAAGAAATATGGAAAGCTACCAACAAATGTAACAAATGGAGTTCTTGACTCTGTTCCTTCGATCTGTCCCTCAGTGGAAGGTTTCATGCTCTTCTCCTAAGGATTCAATGGACATTGGAAATTTTGATTTGTGCTATAATATCATGCAAGAGCATGTTTATCTGAGTACTCTTTACTGGATCTCCGAGAAATGTAAGTATGTCAACATTGAATGGTCTTACTACTAGCTCTAGAAAGTCCTCAATAAGGTTGAAGAATACATTGTATGCCAATCTGCAGTCTTCTGGTGACAGGGACATCTGTCCAGTCTGTGCTGAGATTCAGGATTGTCTATTTTTACCTTGATGTAAACAATGTCTGCACTGTCCGTTTGTGTGAAGTGCGACCAAAATTCTGGTTTTACCTAGAAGATGGTTTAAATGCTCAGTGTTCGCTGGGTCTCGTAGAAATGTACGTGTGTCAGTTGTTCTTCCGACAATGGTTGGACAGTCTTCAATTATGTGAAAGAACAGAGTGTTGATGAGCTCATCTCTGCGAGTACACTGAATTGTTCTGCAATGACAGTAAGCAGTTGCCTTATTATTTTTTCATTTTCAGGATCTTGGAGAAAGTCTGCGACACATGTGATCCCTACTACTATGACAGGTATTATCTTAGCACTAGGTTGAAGTAGGTAACTATGTCCTTTGTGATGTCTCTACTGTGGGACACCATAAGTGACTTCCAAATAGGGTCTCGGTGTGGAAGGAACTAGGGTACTGTATCTTATTTCAATTTATGTGTCCTTGGTCAACATTTGGCATACTTTCCAAATTAAGGCTTTTTAGCGTGCCTCAGTCCAAAGTTCAAAATCAACAGACTATGTTCTGGCTTCAGAGTGTCCGTTTTTATGTCCTTATCCACTTTTTTGCTTAGTGGAATGTTCAAAAAGAAGTCACAATCTTTTGGCAAAAGTTCTTTGTCTTTACTTTGCTGGTCATGCGTCCTTTTTCCTCATCATGGATCTCGTCTACATGTGCTGTGGTTCTTCCCCGTTGTTCATCGATTCCTCTTGTTGGGGTGCTGGCAGTGGGCTTTCTCCAATGAAAGGTTTAATGTCACTGAGGAAAATCCAAGCTCTCCTGCCCTGTAGCTTCACAGCGGACGAAGTGCAGTCCTCTATAATGAAAGGACCGTTGAATCTTGGTTCTTCCCACTTTTTCCTTGTATGATTTCTCACCAAGATGTCGTCACCAGGGAAGATGAGTGGAACACGTAGACCTTGAACTGAGTCTGATGCAGTGTCTCTTTCTGTGTTCTGTGCTGCGCTGCACCCATTTTGTCGTCGCTGCAGCTGGTCTGAAATTACAGTAAAGCAAGATATCATACAGTTCAGATAGTTTTGCATTTCAGACCCTAAAACCTCTCCTGTCGACTGGGCATCACATCTAGCTCTGTCTCGGGGTGTGAGGGGAGATCTCATTCTTCTTCCTCTGGCTATCTCCTGTGGCGTAAAATGATGGCCAGAGCCAGGTTGGTTCCGAAGAACATACAGTGCCAATGGAAGGCAGTGCAACCATCCCCTCATTAGAGTAAGCTTCAACTTGGCTATTCTCTCCCTCAACAAGCCATTGAGCCTCTCACATATCCAATTACCTTCCAGATGATACGCTGATGAGAACTTGTGCTTTATACCAAGCAGTAAGCTAATCTGCTCAAACACTGTATTAACAAAGTGGGCCCCATTATCTGATCTCATGACTTCACACACCCCCACCTGGGAAACACTTGCCTCACTAAATATTTTGCCGCACAGGTAGAGTCTGGGTGTGTACATGGACCTGCTTCTATCCATCTAGAGAAAGGACACACCGCAACAATTAAGTATCTGTACCCGTTGCATACTTGAATCATGTCGACGTAATCGACATGCAAGTGCTAAAAAGGCCCATTTGGCCTGGGGATGACTCCTCTTATTACTTTTAATGTGTGCCCAGTGGTGAATTGCTGGCAGATTATGCAGTTCACCATAAAAAATGCAACATCCTCCATTAAATTCAGTATGAACCAGTCTTCCGGGAGCGTTGCTGCTAGATTCTCTTTTGTCATGTGTGCCGGGTAATGTAACTGCTCCAGTGCTATTTTTAATAGGACTACAGGCATTGCTGGTTTACCAGTGCTGTCTTGTCACCACAAGCTGTCAGAGGGGTTTAAAGAACACCTTCAACGTTTTCACAGGTTTTTCTCTTTCTGCGATGCCTCCCCTTGGAGCCATTAATTGGATTTGCCCTAGATCGTTATAGGCTTCGGAAGTTGCTCGAGCAAACATCATCCTTTCATTTGTGCACACCATTTCCACTTCCATAATCGTCTCACTTTTGGATGCCATACGTTTGGCTTCTGTGTCTGCTGCTTGGCTCCCACGTGAGACACAATCTGTCCCCTTGGTGTGGGCAGCTCATTTCACGATCGCTATGCCCACTAGGAGCTGTAGTGCCTTAATCAGCCTGTCCAATTAGGCTGCGTGCTGTACTGGTGTGCCTTCCACTCGGAGGTAGCCTCTCCTTTTCCAGCGCGCTAAGGCTGCGTGCACTGTTGCCGTCACATACGCGGAGTCACTGTACACTGTTACTTCCTGGTCTGCATGATTCTCAATAGCGAGTATCAATGCCAATAATTCTGCAGCCTGTGCCGAATAGTGAGATGGCATTCGTGCACTAAGAAGTACTTGGAACTCTCCATTTGCTGTGTGCTTTATCACAGCAATGCCTGTGTATCTTTGCCCATCACTTTGTTCGATTCTCGATGATGCGTCAATAAAGACGATCTCTCCTCTTGCCAAGGCATTTTCTTTCACCCCGGGAATTTCATCATAGAATTCTTTGTAGTTCGCGCAGCCATGTATCGGCTTTCCCTCAGTGATTGGTTCTGCGATGAACAAGGCTGGATTGACTATCTTACATCAGACTATTTTGATCACTAGGTTTGATATGATCACTTCATAAGCAGAAGCTCTCTGAGATGTCAATATGTCCTTTGGGTTCTCTAGAATGGCAAATAGTGAGTGCTTGACGTACAACGTCATGGAGCATCCCATCCCAATGGTTATAGCCTTCTCTATGGCGAACGTTGCGGCAGCTAAACTTTGTTCACATTGGAAGTGGCCTCTCATTACTGGGTCCAGATTCCCACTGTAGTATGCTAGGGGTTTGTACCCCAAGGAGGTTCTTTGAGCGAGCACTGCAGTCATGACGCTGCCATTTGTGTGTGAAAACAGGTCATTGGGAATTCCAAGAACTGGAGCTGGACAAATTGCTCTCTTGAGTTCAGAAAACCCTTCCTCCATGGCTTCAGACCATTCAATATTTTCCTTTGTCACTTGGGCCTTCTTTAGGGCCTGAAGTAAAGGGTTAGTATAAGAGATGTAATCGAAAACCCATGCTCTAACGCAATTGCATAGGCCCAAAAAGCTCTGCATTTGCTTTATCATGTGTGGCTTAGCCGTGTTCATTATGGCTTCAGCCCTTTCTGGGGTCACTTTCTTTCCTTCATGTGAGATCAACTGGCCCATGTACAGCACTTCTTGTTGACAATATTGTAACTTTTCTTTGTCAACTTAATATCCTTTCTCAGAGAATATAGTCAATAGCCGAACAGAATCGTGCCTGCACTGTTCTTCTGTGGTGCTGCAAATTAGGATGTCATCCACATATTGTAAGACAACACTTTCTAATGTAATATTGCTCAAATCCATCTGCAGGACTCTGTTGAAAATAGATGGAGACTCACAGTACCCTTGTGGCAGCCTCGTGCTTTTCAGATGCATTTGTCTGAACGTGAATGACGTCAGATCTTGTGAGTCACGGTGCAACGGGATTGAGAAAAATGCATTTTTCAAGTCAATCACCGTGAAATATTTTGCCTCAACGGGTATATTACATAGAATTGTAGACTGGTTAGGGACTAAAGGGAACTCAACAATATCGTTTATCAGTCTAAGATCTTGAATTAGCCTCCAAGACCCCCCCCTTTGATTTCTTGACAGGATAAATTGATGTATTACATGGTGACTCTGACGTCCATCATGGCAGAAATTGTCTTAGAAATCCCTTGATCTGCCTCTCTGGACATGGGATATTGTCGGGCTCTTGGTAGGATTGCTCAATTTAATTCTTACTTCTCCCACCCCTTTCAAGAGGCCTACATCATAGGGTCCGGTAGTCCATCTTGAGACAGGCACTTTAGCTATATCGTCATCAAAATATTTGAGACATTTCAGTGCTAGCATCATTCTCTGAGATATCTCTCTTTTGATCATTTTTACCAGAAAGGTGAGGTTTACCTCTACCATTGTCTCTCCCATTTCTGCTTGTTCTTCAAACAGATCATCATCGGTGACGTCAGTCACTCGATATCCTTCTTTGATGGTGATAATCTCGCACCATTGTCTGCCCTCATCATCATAACCGTCAACCAAAACCACTTTCCCTCGCACTGCAGCAGCGTGTATTATTAAGGGAAATACTTGTCCCTCCTCCTCGTGCATTGGTATTCTCGGTCTGAATAAGAACTCATCAGGGGTTCTCATTACTTTATCTGCAAGGCCTGGAAATCCCACCATAAGCGCAAGCATGCCATATGCAAAAATTTCTGGCTCTAATGGTATGGCCCTCATGGCTATGTGTCCTCAGTATGCTCTAATTATTTCACATACATTTGAGTAGTGCATTCCTGGAGTTGAGCATACTATGCCCTCCTCCGTGAACAAAATTGTCATGTTCAACTTTGTCATTATGTCCCGACCCAAAATATTTACTGGGGTCTGACGTGAGTATAATAAGGGTACATTCATTTCACACTCTCCTATGGAGACTGGGAGTGCGTTTGTAAAGGGAACTCGACTGTGAGTATCTATGGCCTTGCTGGACAAGGAAAACTTGCCGTCACGTATGCACGAGTGTGTTGCACCCGGTCTACTAGGAAGGAATTATCTTTGCCCCCTATAACAACATCCACCCTAGGTTCCCTATGAGGGTCTGGTGTCACTGATAGGATAGAGCACATCAGGGTTCCCATTGAGTTGTCCTAGTTTATATACAAGTTTGGCCCACTGTGCACTTGTATATTTTCCCCATTCCCATTGTTGCTTCCCCTTCCTGGGTTTTAGGTCTGCCCTGTGTTCATCGTGTGTGACACTTGCAACGGTGCCTGTTGGATTTGTCCTTGCGGAAATCTGCCCATGATCTGAGGTTGCACTCCGTACTGCTCTCCTGGTGCTTGTTGTTGCACCATGTGATTCTGTGCAATGCCCTGTTGTACAACTGCAGGTGGATTCGCCATGCATGCCTTGGCCGTTCTGCATCATGCCTTGATTTCTGCATGTGCGCGCCAAGTGCCCTGTCATTCCACACAGCCAACATACTAGCCTCCCTGATTATTTTGGAAGCCTCCCTGACTGCTCTGCCATCCTCTTCCCCTAAATTCTCTCCCCCGTGGGTAAAATCCTACGTTACCCTGATTATTCTGTTGTGGTCTACCCACCTGCTGCATGCTTTGTTCAGCTGCGTTAGCATGGCTCCTTCAAGAGCATATTTTGATAGTTTTTTCTGCACCATTTTCGCTTCCTCATCCTTTCGAGTTGCTTCCTTCTTTCGATTCTTTTCCTGTAATACTCTGCAATAATGTGCGATAGTCACTATATTTCAGCCCAATGTTTAGCCTCAACTCCTAACAATTTCTTGAGTTGTTTCTGCACTGGTTCTGGCAATCCTTGGCACAATATATGGTAAAACACAGGTATGAATTTTGTCCAAGCTCCATGCGTTTCGAGCACCCAAGCGTCTTGGAAATTCTGTATATAAATTAATGGATCTTCAGAATCCTTCATTTTTTGAGTCATTATAGCTCCCATATCAGAAGTAACTGGGTAAAGCACTCGTAGCGCTTTCCATACTGCTGCTCTGCAATTTTTAAAAGGCACTCCGTCATGTGCGGTATTGATTGTGGTTACACCAGGGTACCCTGCACATGCCCACACATCGTCTGCTCTCTCACCAAGTATGGCAATTAGGAGACCCTTAATGTCCCCTATGGCTAATGTGTTTCCCCCTGTCATTTTCTCTAACTCATGTATCCATTTTCCGGCTCCCGATGTCAGCATTGGAAGCTTGTTTTTCAAGTTTTCCCGATCCATGTGTGGCCATGGAATATATTGTGGTCTTACTCCCCCCTTCTCTAGTAGCGGAAACTGGAATGTGTCACCCTCTTTTTCTTCTGTCATTGTTCTCTGGTCTATAGCAGGGGTAACATTCCTGCATCGCCATTTACCTGGCAATGTCCTTAGCATGTCCACATAGAGTGGTGAAGACACCCCCTCGAACCGTGAGACACTTCTTCATGTCGGTCAGACCGCGTGGCTGACTCTGATGCCCTCAGTGCAGACTCGCTAGTATCTGACCATTGTATCCTTTTTTCTCTTGGGAGACGTCATTCATTCTGTCTCCCTCCTTCTATTTCCTCGTGCTCCTCTCATTCAGAGTCGGACATTATGTGTTCCCAATTTATGCAACTTCTTGTATCCTCTTTATTCCTACTTATTTCTAGTCTATCCAGGGATAGGTCTTTATTCCCACTACTTCGGGTGACATCCTCAGTGTCATACAATTGAGTGCTTTCCAAGCACTCGTTTTCCCTCTCTCCTTGGGGTATTTGTTCTAGCCCCATTTCATCATCTATTTTATTGATCGTTTCTCTGATGCTTCTGGTGTCGAAGTCATCGTAAATATTCACCCTAGACGTACCTGGAACGGAATCGTACGCAGGAAAAAATTCTTCAATGTCTTCCCAGTCTACAACTGGATCGGGTTTTTTAACTTCCCTCTCCAAATACTCAAGATCACGTGCTCTCTGTCTTCGCTTCCGTTAGATATCGTCATCAAATTCTTTGCGCTTCCTCGCCTCTTCTCTGAACCTATATTCTTCCTTTCTCTTTTCATTTCTAAGTTCATGTGCCCTTCGTATTTCCTCATCTCTTCATCTTTTTATTCTTTTCTCACGTATTCTTTGCTCTTCTTCTAACCTTTGCTGTTTCTGTCTGTCTTGATCGTAGGCTGCTCTTGTGTTGTGATCAAACTGTTTTTCTTGCTCCTTGCGATATAGCTGCTCTCGCCTTTGTCTGTCTTTCCTTCTTATCCTTTCGTCTCTTAATTCCTTTTCTTTCCCCTTTCTCTCTGTTTCATCTAACCTCTCCTTTTGTCTTGTGTCATCAATGCCTTTACCATCGAATTTCAATAAAATGTGTCCTCCCATCCATTCGTCCTTTGCGAATGCTATCTCATCAGTTCCGTCCCTGCTCCCTTTCCATTTCTTCCCTTCTCTCTCCTTCTCAGGAGGTTCACTTGTCTGTTCCTGGTCTTTTCTTAAATCATCGTGCCTCCCCTTGTCCCTTGGGACTGTGGAGGTAATATTCTTGTCCTATCCCTCCCTTGATTTTCATCACTACTATGTGTAGGTGACTCATATGCAGGGTTGCTGTAACCCGTGGCTGCTTTGAGTTCCCTCAACGGGTATAATCCCTTGTCCTTACTTCCTTCATCTTTTGTTTCGGATGGGGCAGGTGGTGCGGTAGGCGTCTCATCCCCCTCAGTGCATACATTAAGTATCCAATCTGTTGGCGGCTCTTTCTCCTTTACCTGTTTGTATATTTTCCACAATTCAAGAATAGCAAGGCATTTTTCTAACTTCTTGCCTGTATATGTGGCATGCAAGTATGTCGTCATATGTTGTAAAACGGCTTTAGATAAAGACCCATTTTGTGGCCATGGCGTAAACATCTCATGGGCAGTACCTTTAACCCACATGGTGCTATACTTCTTTAGCTTGGGTGCATGTTTTGGCAATTGCTTGCATAAGTGTGCTAATGGAGTTATGTCTTCCATGTTTAAATCTGTTCCCTTTCTTCTTATATAACACTTGCCAATGCTTTCGTGTGGCTTAAACAACTTGTGACAACATGAGCGAGCACCAAACACTGCAAGCTCCAATCCAAATTTTCACAATTTTTTTACATATTCCAATTTATTCAAAAACATCAATTTGTGTGCGATTCCATCTCAGCCATTGGAACGCGCAAAACGTTTGCATCATCTCTCTTAAAAAAAATTCACATGTCACGTCACGACAAAAAACATGTAAAACACACGCTTAACAGACTAGACAGACACCAGCTGGACACAAACATCTCTGCCTCTAATCATTATCCCTTTATGGAGTGTAAACAAACCCCTTTCATAACGTGTTTAAACGTGTGGTAGTCTATTTGTTCCCCATTATGTGGTACTCTGGGTACACGTTTCTTCTGGCCGCTATATTTAAAGCGCAGGAATAAGGAGAATCCTCTCACTTCTCAGGTGTCCGCCCTGGTAACCTCTATCTTCTCGGGTGTCCAACCCGGTAACCTTTATTTATTTAATTATTCTCGAGTCATTATCCCCTTATATATATACAGTCTTCTCTACTTCTAAGTATATTTTATTTTTTTTCTTCCTCCTCCCTCTGTTACCTTTTGCCCTTGTTCTAAGGCATGCACTGTTTGCCAAAGCACTACATTTTTGTCTCACTCACCGTTCGCATTGTTCGTCTCTAGACCCTCAGGATCACCGCCTTCGTTACCACCTTCTTCAGCTTTTCGACCGTTCAGCTCGCCTGTAGGAATGGGAAGGGATGTGTTGGGAAAATGGGTCCCTTCAGGCCCTGACTGCATTTTTCTTGCTTATGCTACCATTGTCTACGGGGAGCTTCACGGTCTACTCAGCTGAAGGGCAAAGGACTTGTGATATTGCGGAAGACCTAGAGTTACTTTATGTTGAAGGTCAATACGTGTCTTACTTCAATCAATAATCGATAGTCGATAAACCATCCAATCTTTGCTACCAAGAGTACCGAGAGACCCCCGGCCGACCCATAGAGTCAGTGTTTGCTCTGCAGTACTTTAAGACGAGATAGCTGCACCTCCAGATGGATGGGGGTGCAGGGTCTCTTACTCCAACACCAATCAATAAGGACAACTCAATGGTTTGGCAAAGGGGAGTCCGTTTAATGACAAGTACAAAAAACAGGGAAACATGGAAATTGACAGCAGTGCGACAGCCGATCTCGCTTCAACTCCCTCAAACTTCATACAACACATAACTTTTATCCTCAAAACGCGTCATAATCTGACGTGTAACATTCAAAAGTTAACATGCATTTCTATTGGTTGGGAAAAGTTAACTTTAATATAGGTGCTATATCTGTATATGGTAACGGAGTGAGGGATTGGGTAAATACTGTCAGGAGAGCATCTAAGCTCTTCCTTCATAAAGGACTACTGTAAACGTCACTAAAAGTATGACGTCTCATTGGTTGTTTTAACTATAGGACCCTAGATTATTTGGTCCACTGTGATTGGGTTGGCATTAACCCCATGCATAACTCTCCACTTTGCCTAGCAGCACGCAGAATGGTCAACCAGGTGCAGGACGTCCCTTAGCTCACCCTGCCTTCCATCAATCAATCATCACTTTATGGGCTATGTGTCAATTAGTTCACTGTGGTTGGCCCCGAAACTGCATCTTCTGTCTGGAAAAGTTATTATATCTCTGCCTGGGATGGTGCCAGCGTAGGTGTGAAACCGTGCCTCCTTTTGCTCAGCTGGTCACGTCCTAGTACACCATGGATTTGCCTCATTTCTTTCCATTTTTGCATTTGATTTTCGTTTCACCCTGCCACCGTCATTCACTTTCTTATCGTGATTCTTCAGACGCAGGATATTCTGTTCTTAGCTTCAATTAAAAGTAACTACTGTTTACAGCTTCTATCTATGTGACCTCGGCTTCCCTGGCAGGAGCTGCCTCTGCCGAGTTTCGATTCAGCCTTTTTCCTCTTGCTTCTAGAATATGAGACTTCTTTTCTTTTCTTCTTTCACCCACTGAGTTTAGTGGAATTGTGGCTTTTTCTTTACAATGCCCTTAATGATACCCTGGTTACACAAATCTAAAAATATATAATTAACTGCAATCATAAAAATTATTCCACATGTACTTTAGGAAGCAACAACCAAAACGAAAAATGGAAACAGACGATGAAATCACAGACGCAGAGATTTTAGAGGTGATCGA